>NC_141876.1:155422500-156695714 GCF_056163025.1 Triticum urartu
GCCAAGGGAACTCGAAAGAGTTCCCGACGCTAGGCGTCGTCGGACTCACCGTCTGATGACTCTGCGGCGCACTCTTCCCCCAAAGACGAGGAGGAAGAAGAAGATGATGATGATGATGCTCCCCCACCGACTGGGGGAGACAAGAAAAGGAAGGCCGCCCCAACTGGGGAGGCCGGAGGGTCCAAGAAGGGAAGGACTCTCCTTCCGCAAAACTCCACCGCCGCCGACGAAGGCGAAGACGAGTGGTTGCCCAGGGCCAAGCCCCCGGGGAGATCATAAGTATTCAGATACAAAAGTAACCCATAGGATTCCTTTGTCGCACTGTTTTCCCTAACGCCGAACACAATTATGCAGGCCGCCCCGAGCCAGTGTCGATGTATCGTCGGACGGCTCCTTGGGCTTGTCGGACATGGATAGCGATCCAGTCCCGACCGCCACCTCCCCTCATCGTGCCAACGACGCCGAGGTGTTGTCTCAAGAGGCACCGGATCGAGGGGAGACAGTCCCGGAGGCGCCTCAAGGTGACCTTCCAGACTCTGGGAGCCGAGGGGACGGGGCCCCTGAGAGCTCCGAGTTCGGCCCTCAGCCGAACACCGCGTCGGACCCTCGAGCGGTTCCGGGCTCGGGCAGGCGGCCTCCTTCTAAGAGGGGCAAGACGCCTGTACCGGTGACCTCTGTCCATCCAGAGGCGCCGGACAATCTGCTGGAAGCGCTTCCCAGCGCTTCCATCGACGAGGAGCACCGCACTATCATGAGTGCGGTCATCCAGAAGGTTCAGTCCGCCAAGAGCGGATTGACTGAAGCCTGTGCCAGCCTTCTAACAGGCTTCGAGGTAACTGTTTTAAAATGTGGTAGAAATATTACCGCATAGACAGTAGCCCCTGATGCTTTGTTCGGTGTTCACAAAGAAAAGCCGAACAAAGGATCAAATAATATCGCAGGAGTCTAATATAGGTGTGTCAATATGCGTATGCAGGCTTCGCTGCTGGCGTCCGCAGCCCTGACTGCGGAGGTCGCCGTACTGAAGCAGGACCTCGAGGGGTCCGGGAAGGAGCTCGGCCTTGCCAAGAGGCAGCTCGATGAGAACAAGGGTAAGTAATACCCCGTCTATAGATATGTAAAAAGGACGCGATTGCAAAATGACAGGATCATCGTATGTTTGTCAGGGGCCACGACCGAGGTGGCGACCCTGAAGCAAGCGCTAACCAAGGCCGAAGATACAGTGGCCAAGGAGCGCACCGAGGGAGAGAAGCACGAGGCTCGGGTGGGCGAGGTGCAGCAAGAGCTCCAGGCTCTCGTGACAAAGCATGAGGCGTTGGAGCTTGACTCGAAGACGCGAGAGTCTGAGCTTGCCGCGGCCCTTGAGAGTGCAAAGAGTGCCCAGGACGAGGCCCAGAAGGCCCTCCAGGAGATCGACACAATGAAGAAGATAGCGGCGGGTAAGGCTTTCTATATGCAAAGCAAGCATGTAAAAGTAAATTACCGATTACTTACCCGGATCGGGAGCTCTTCAGGAGCATTCATAGATTTGCCCCGCAGTGTATCCGATGCCGCACAATTTTACCAGGCTAAGGACGGAAGCTCGACGGAGAAGATGTTCTGGTCTCAGTATGCTGAGGCCGAACATCCGGTGCCGATGAGCGACCAGCTGAAGCAGATGGTCGAGCTACATAAGGCGGCCGATCAGGCCATGAAGGGCTTTATAGTCCGGCTGTGGCCTGGCGACGCCCTTCCGAGCAGCTTCATCAGCTTGGTGAGGCGGCTTGTGGCTGCCTGCCCACGGCTGGAGGTCGTCAAGCGATCCATCTGCATTGAAGGTGCACGCCGGGCTTTCGCCCGTGTGAAATTGCAGTGGGTCAAGCTAGATGCCGTGAAGCGGATCAAGGAGGGGCCGCCAAAGGGCAAGGAGCACCGCCACCCCGAGATGTACTACGAGGGTGTTCTTCCGGGTGCCTGTCTTATCGCGACCGAGTGTTCAAAAGATGTAATATTTGAGTAAACTCGCTCGGTTTATCCTGTATTTATGAAAACATGTTTCATATGCGCTATGCAACGCTTGTTTGAATTTAAAACATTACCTTCTGTTTGGCCGTTTATCCAATCTGAGAGATGGCTAGTCCTCGGCTTCTGCCCCCATGCCATGAGTGCTGGGGTGTTCGGGATAAACCTGAGCACTCTTGTTCCCATATTTGGGTCCTTCGAGGGAGGTGCTCAGCACAACGAACAAGGCAACCGGACTAATAATGCTTTATCACTCTCACTTAGCCATAGAATTCTATAATTTTAAATTTCGGCGGAGCCCCTGGTATTCAGAAGGCCGAATTTGGGGCGCGATACACGCCTGTAAGCCGGACAGGGCCGGCCCCTCGCCCTAAGCGGCATAAGTCTTTAGGGACTCGAAAAACCTCGCCGAACAGCGACCAGTCTCTTGCCTTATCATGACAATCAGTTTTGGCTTTCTCTACTGAGGTGCTAAGCCCAGCAGAACCGGGGCACAATCGCCGTAGTTCTCCTAGCGCTACCTTAGCCGATAGAGCGGAACGTAAGGTACCAAAACATAGGAGCCGGGCAAACCTAACATTTGACCAAAGACATGATTCGGAGCTGATGCATATAATGCTATAAGTTCGGGGTGCCGCACTTGTGAAAGTGTTCGGACTTTTCACACCGCATTGTGGGGTACGTAAGCCCCTGGTGTATTGGTCGTACCAGAGTGTACGGTTGCAAGGCGTCATTAATGAACACATAGATATATATATATATAACAAGAATGTAATAGTAGTCGTAATGTCATGCATTGTTTATTAAAAAATTATGTTAAAGCAGAGTGATACAGATAGTGCGATAAGCAAAGAGTAGGACTATGTCCCTTCCAAGGGCAAGCTGAAGAATGATATTAAATTGAATATTTCACTCGTTACTGTAATCAACCTGGGAATTCCGTGGTATAACGTAGCTGTCTGCCTCCTTGGTTGCTGCATCATGTGTTCGGCAATAGTGGTGCCGGACAGTGTTTCCAGAGATTATGGTCCTGAAAGAAAAAGAAAAATAACCAAACGGGAAGCCCCTAGTGCGGTTTAGGCCGCATTTTGGGGCATGCCGCAGTTGTGCCACCCTCCCCACCTGTGCCCATGGTATTTTTAATGCATAATTATGTACGCATGGCACGAGTTTCGCCGCTAGGCTGGGATTGGGGTGGCCGCCGTATTGCTACGCGAGCTCAGATCGCGCCAGGCGGTCTATTTGCCGATTGCCCCGAGCATGCTTGAAGGTGTCCGGGCTTTGAAGCGCCGAACTGGTTGATTGCCTTAAGAGGTTGCTTTGTGCTTCTGCTACGAGGGCCGCGGTGTGCTCCTCTGTTCGGAGAGAGCGCTCTGTGTTTCCATTGACTGTAATAACTCCGCGAGGTCCTGGCATCTTGAGCTTGAGGTATGCATAATGCGGTACCGCATTGAATCTAGCGAATGTGGTTCGCCCGAGCAGCGCGTGATAACCACTGCGGAACGGGACTATATCGAAGATTAACTCTTCGCTTCGGAAATTATCCGGGGATTCAAAGACCACTTCCAGTGTAACTGAGCCTATGCAGTGGACCTCTACACCTGGAATGACGCCCTTAAAGGTCGTTTTTGTTGGTTTGATCCTTGAGGGGTCTATACCCATTTTGCGCACCGTGTCCTGATAAAGCAGGTTCAAGTTGCTGCTGCCATCCATAAGGACTCGAGTGAGGTGAAATCCATCGATGATTGGGTCTAGGACCAGTGCGGCGAATCCGCCATGACGGATACTAGTGGGGTGGTCCCTTCCATCGAAGGTGATCGGGCAGGAGGACCAAGGGTTGAACTTTGGGGCGACTGGCTCCAACGCATATACGCCCCTGAGCGCATGCTTCCGCTCCCTCTTGGGGATGTGGGTTGCGTATATCATGTTCACCATCCGCACTTGCAGGGGAAACCTCTTCTGTCCTCCAGTGTGCGGCTGCCGGGGCTCCTCCTCGTCATCGCTATGCGGCCCCTTATCCTTGTTTTCGGCAATTAACTTGCCGGCCTGCTTGAACACCCAACAATCCCTGTTGGTGTGATTGGCTGGCTTGTCTGGGGTGCCGTGTATTTGACACGAGCGATCGAGTATACGGTCCAAGCTGGACGGACCTGGCGTACTTTGTTTGAATGGCTTTTTCCGCTGACCGGGTTTAGAGCCTTTGAATCCGGCATTGACTGCCGTATCCTCAGTATTTTCGCTGTTAATCCGGCACTTATGCTTGTTGCGACGTGACCTGCTATTGCCGTCCTTGGTATCTGAGGTACCATGGTTCTTTGATATGTTATTACTGCGAGCCAGCCAGCTGTCTTCTCCCGCACAAAAGCGGGTCATGAGCATCATGAGAGCTGCCATAGATTTTGGCTTTTCCTAACCAAGGTGCCGGGCTAGCCACTCGTCTCGGATGTTGTGCTTGAAAGCCTCTAAGGCCTCCGCATCCAGACAGTCGACGATTTGATTTTTCTTTGTAAGGAACCGAGTCCAGAATTGCCTGGCCGACTCTTCTGGCTGCTGAATTATGTGGCTCAAATCATCGGCGTCTTATGGTCACACATAAGTGCCCTGAAAGTTGTCGAGGAATGCGGCTTCCAGATCTTCCCAACTGCTAATGGAGTCCGCTGGCAAGCTGTTAAGCCAATGCCGCACTGGTCCTTTGAGCTTTAGTGGGAGGTATTTGATGGCATGTAAGTCATCGCCGCGGGCCATGTGGATGTGGAGGAGGAAATCCTCAATCCATACAGCGGGATCTGTTGTGCCGTCATATGATTCAATATTTACAGGTTTGAAACCTTCTGGGAATTGATGTTCCATTACTTCGTCTGTGAAGCATAAGGGGTGTGTGGTGCCTCTGTATTGGGCTATATCGCGACGCAGCTCGAATGGGTCTTGCCCGCTGTGTTTGGCCCGGCCGGATTTGCTTCTGTATCCGGCATGATGTTTGTCGTCTCGCAGAGTGGTGCGCCCTCTTGTTCGACGGGATCCTATGGGACGGCGAATTCATCATCGCCGAGGCTTGCCTCGTCTTCGAAGGGGGGGATGTAATTGTCATCCTCCTCCTCTCCATATGCCACTCTCTCAGGAGAGCTGGCTCCTTCATCCTCTTGCTCTAAATCTTGCTGGAGGGGATTGTTGTTGTCTTCGGCACTGTCCGGAGTATTATTATCTCCTGTGCCGGTATCACCACTTTTTCTTTGGCGGGACTTAGAGCGGCGCCGCTGACGTTGGTGCTTGGGTTGCTTCTTGGAGGGGTCATCCTCCGCTATCTCGTCGCCATTGCCTTCGTTGGGTGTATCCACCATGTATATGTCATATGACGAGGTGGCTTTCCAGTGCCCTATAGGTGCTGGTTCATGTTCGTCTCCTACATCGTCGTCCATACTGTCGATGTCTTCGAAGTCGAAGTCGAGCATGTCGGTTAAATCATCAACAGTGGCTACGAAGTGGGTGGTGGGTGGGCGTCGAATTTCTTCGTCGTCCGCATCCCAATCCTGTTGGCCATAATCCGGCCAGGACTCTCCTGACAAAGAGAGAGACCTTAGTGAATTCAGAATGTCGCCGAAGGGCGAGTGCTGAAAGATATCCATGGCGGTGAATTCCATGATCGGTGCCCAATCGGATTCGATTGGCAGGGGCGCGGATGGTTCGGAGTCCGGAATAGAGTCCGGCACCTTGGAGTCACGGGCTGCGCAGAGGTTTAGGCTGGTGTTCGGCTCGATCGCCGTTGAGACCGCGGCCCCTGAGGCGGTGTCTAACCACCCGTCCTCAACTGGCGCAGTTGGCTCCGAGCTAATGGTCGGAGCTGATGCGGGCGCAGCCTCTGGGGTACTCTTCGGCGGCAGAGCTAGGTCATACCCATCGCGACAGTGCGGCGCGCCCGGCTATGGCTCGAATCCGTCGAAGATCAAGTCTCCGCAGATATCGGCTGTGTAGTTCAAACTTCCAAATCTGACCCGATGGCCAGGGGCGTAGCTTTCAATCTGCTCCAGATGGCCAAGCGAATTAGCCCGCAGTGCAAAGCCGCCGAATACGAAGATCTATCCGGGGAGAAAAGTGTCACCCTTGATCTGCTCCAGTAGGAGCCATTAAGCCTAACGGCGACAACACAGAGGAACTGTCAATGAAAGCACCAATGTCGGTGTCAAAACCGGCGGATCTCGGGTAGGGGGTCCCGAACTGTGCGTCTAGGCCGGATGGTAACAGGAGGCAGGGGACACGATGTTTTACCCAGGTTCGGGCCCTCTTCATGGAGGTAAAACCCTACGTCCTTCTTGATTAATATTGATAATATGGGTAGTACAAGAGTAGATCTACCACGAGATCAGAGAGGCTAAACCCTAGAAGCTAGCCTATGGTATGATTGTATGTTGTGATTGTTGTCCTACGGACTAAAACCCTTCGGTTTATATAGACACCGGAGAGGGTTAGGGTTACACAAGGTCGGTTACAAAGGAGGAAATATCCATATACATATTGCCTAGCTTGCCTTCCACGCCAAGTAGAGTCCCATCCGGACACGAGACGAAGTCTTCAATCTCGTATCTTCATAGTCCAACAGTCCGGCTAAAGGATATAGTCCGGCTGTCCGGAGACCCCCTAATCCAGGACTCCCTCAGTCGGCATCCAGATTGTGTTTGTTGGTGAATTCTGCGATCATCATGTGGTTGGAGTTGAGTCCACGCTCCACCATCCCCTGACACTTGAAAACGTGTTGCTCCATTGCTTCGAGCCTCGTCTCTATGCTTCCGGTCCCCTTCGGTCCCTCAGCATCACGGATGTGCAGCAACCCATCATGCATCTCAATGGTTTGAGGGTGTCGCTGCACCTCCGCGAGGTAAGGGTTGATGACCTTCTCAAAGAACTTGTCCTTGGGAGCACTTGCACACGCCATGATAACCTATATCTGTCGAAAAAACAGCTCGAAACAAAGACAAGAGATTTTTGCGTGATACGGGAGTCAAAACCCCCGGGAGATTATATAATGAATTTTTACCGACCAAAATATGTGTCGTGTACGAAAACGGAGTCCGGAGAGCACATGAGGTGCCCACGAGGTAGGGGGCGTGCCCAGTAGGGTAGGGCGCGCCCTCCACCCTCGTGGAGGCCTCGCGTCCTTCCCGGACTGCTGCTTATTTTTCTATTTTTCTAAATATTCCAAAACGGAGAAATATTGCCTTAAAACTGTTTTGGAGTCGGTTTACTTACCGTACCACATACCTATTCCTTTTTGGAGTCTGAAACGTTTTGGAAAGTGTCCCTTATGTATTCCTCCGGGGTTATGGTTTCAATAACATTGGTTTCAACATTTATGGGATTGCCTGAGATATAATGTTTGATTATTTGATCGTTCACCACCTTCGGATTTGTGCCTTCAAAGTTGTTGATTTTTATGGCACCGGAACGGTAGACCTCCTCGATAATGTAAGGACCTTCCCATTTAGAGAGAAGTTTTCCTGCAAAAAATCTGAAATGAGAGTTGTATAGCAATACATAATCACCTACATTAAACTCACGCTTTTGAATCCTTTTATCATGCCATCTTTTAACTTTTCTTTAAACAACTTGGCATTTTCATAGGCTTGGGTTCTCCATTCATCAAATGAGCTAATATCAAATAACCTCTTCTCACCGGCAAGTTTAAAATCATAATTAAGTTCTTTAATAGCCCAATAAGCCTTGTGTTCTAGTTCAAGAGGTAAATGACATGCTTTTCCATAGACCATTTTATACGGAGACATACCCATAGGATTTTTATATGCAGTTCTATAGGCCCATCATGCATCATCAAGTTTCTTGAACCAGTTCTTTCTAGACCTATTAACAGTCTTTTGCAAAATTAATTTGAGTTTTCTATTACTCAATTCTACTTGACCACTAGACTGAGGGTGATAAGGAGATGCAATTCTATGATTAACATCATATTTAGCAAGCATTTTACGAAAAGCACCATGAATAAAATGTGAACCACCATCAGTCATTAAATATCTAGGGACTCCAAATCTTGGAAAAATAACTTCTTTAAGCATTTTAATAGAAGTGTTATGATCAGCACTACTAGTTGGAAGAGCTTCTACCCACTTAGTAACGTAATCAACAGCAACTAAAATATGTGTATACCCATTAGAGGAAGGAAAAGGTCCCATATAGTCAAAGCCCCAAACATCAAATGGTTCAATAACAAGTGAATAATTCATAGGCATTTCTTGACGTCTACTAATATTACCAATTCTTTGACATTCATCACAAGATAAGACAAACTTATGGGCATCCTTGAAGAGAGTAGGCCAATAAAAACCAGATTGCAATACCTTATGTGCAGTTATATCTCCAGCATGGTGTCCTCCATAAGCTTCGGAGTGACACTTGCGTAGGTTCTGTTCCTGTTCATGCTCAGGTACACAATGTCTAATAACACCATCTACTCCTTCTTTATAAATATGTGGGTCATCCCAAAAGTAATGCCTCAAATCATAGAAGAACTTTTTCTTCTGCTGGTATGTGAAACTAGGTGGTATAAACTTAGCAATAATGTAATTAGCATAATCAGCATACCATGGAGCAGCATGAGAAGCATTTATGACGTTTAATTCCTCATCAGGGAAGCTATCATCAATAGGTAGTGGGTCATCAAGCACATTTTCTAACCTAGACAAGTTGTCTGCAACGGGGTTCTCAGCTCCTTTTCTATCAACAATATGCAAATCAAATTCTTGTAGCAAGAGGACCCATCTAATAAATCTAGGTTTAGCATCTTTATTTTCCATAAGATATTTAATAGCAGCATGATCAGTGCGAATAGTTACTTTAGAATCAACAATATAAGGTCTAAACTTATCACAAGCAAATACAATTGCTAAGAATTCTTTTTCAGTAGTAGCATAATTTCTTTGAGCATTGTCTAGAGTTTTACTAGCATATTGAATAACATTTAGTTTCTTATCAACTCTTTGTCCTAGAACAACACCTACAGAGTAATCACTAGCATCACACATAATTTCAAAGGGTAAATTCCAATCAGGTAGCTGAACAATAGGTGCAGAGATCAATGCTTTCTTAAGTATTTCAAATGCTTCTAGACAATCCTCATCAAAGACAAATGGTATATCTTTTTGTAATAAATTAGTCATAGGCCGAGAAATTTTTGAGAAGTCCTTAATGAACCTCCTATAAAAACCGGCATGACAAAGGAAACTTCTTGTACCTTTGATGTCCTTGGGACATGGCATCTTTTCAATAGCATCAACCTTGGCTTTATCAACTTTAATACCTCTTTCAGAAACTTTATGCCCCAAGACAATACCTTCATTTACCATAAAGTGGCACTTTTCCCAATTCAAGACAAGATTAGTTTCTTCACATCTCTGCAAAACTCGATCAAGGTTGCTCAAGCAATCATCAAAAGAAGATCCATAGACGGAAAAGTCGCCCATGAAAACCTCACAAATCTTTTCACAAAAGTCAGAGAATATAGCCATCATGCATCTTTGAAAGGTAGCAGGTGCATTACATAAACCAAAAGGCATACGTCTATAAGCTAAGTACCAAAAGGGCATGTAAAAGTAGTCTTTGATTGATCTTTGGCTGACACAGGTATTTGAGAGAAATCAGAATAACCATCTAGAAAGCAAAAATGTGTATGTTTAGATAATCTTTCTAGCATTTAATCGATAAAAGGTATGGGGTAATGATCTTTTTTAGTAGCCTTATTTAATTTGTGGAAATCAATTACCATCCTATAACATGTAATAATTCTTTGAGGAACCAATTCATCTTTATCATTAGGAACAACAGTAATACCTCCCTTCTTAGGGACACAATGGACAGGGCTTACCCACTGACTATCAGCAACGGGATAAATTATACCTGCCTCAAGGAGCTTTAGTATCTCCTTTCTTACCACTTCTTTCATTTTAGGATTCAGCCGGCGTTGATGATCACAAACTGGTCTAGCATCTTCTTCCAAAATAATTTTATGTTGACATAGAGTGGGACTAATGCCCTTAAGATCATCAAGAGTATAACCAATAGCAGCACGGTGCTTCTTCAGAGTTTTCAATAATCTCTCTTCTTCATGCTCTGAAAGGTTAGCACTAATAATAACAGGATATATCTTTTTCTCATCAAGATAAGCATATTTAAGAGTATCAGGTAACGGTTTAAGCTCAGACACGGGATCACCCTTGGCTGGAGGAGGATCCCCTAGGATTTCAACAGGTAAAATATTTTTCAGAATAGGTTCCTGTTTAAAGAATACTTCATCTAATTCCCTTCTTTCATTCATAAACGTATCATTTTCATGGTCTAGCAAATATTGTTCTAAAGGATCACTAGGAGGTACGGCAATAGAATCAAGACCAATAATTTCATCCTTACTAGGTAATTCTTCTTCACGGTGTTGTCTACTAAATTTAGAAAAATTAAATTCATGAGTCATATCATCTAGACCGATAGTAACAACACCCCTTTTGCAATCTATGGTAGCATTAACAGTATTTAGGAAGGGTCTACGAAATATAATGGGACAAAAGCTATCTTGTGGGGAACCAAGAAGAAGAAAATCAGTAGGATATTTAGTTTTCCTACACAAGACTTCAACATCTCTAACAATTCCCATTGGTGAAATAGTATCTCTATGGCAAGTTTAATTGTGACATCAATACCTTCCATCTCAGCAGGTGCAATATCATGCATAACTTCTTGGTATAAGGAATAAGGTATTGCACTAGCACTAGCACCCATATCACATAAGCCATGATAACAATGATCTCCTATTTTAACAGAAATAACAAGCATACCTACCACAGGTCTAGGTTTATCTTTATCACGGGGTTTAGCAATTCTAGCAGTTTCATTACAGAAATAAATAACATGCCCATCTATATTATCAGACAAGAGATCTTTAACAATAGCAATATTAGGCTCAACTTTAACTTGCTCAGGAGGTGTATATGTTTTAATATTGAACTACAGTTGAAGCTTTAGCATGATCCTTTATCCTGACAGGGAAAGGTGGTTTCTCAACATAAGAAGTAGGAACAATAGGATCATTATAAGTGATAGTCTTTTCTTCAACTTTAATAGGTGTAGCTACTTTTACTTCTATGGGAGGATGATATTTAAACCACTTCTCCTTTGGTAGATCAACATAAGCAGCAAAAGATTCACAGAAAGAAGCTACTATCTCAGAGTCAAGTCCATATTTAGTGCTAAATTTACGAAAAATATCGGTATGCATAAAAGATTTAACACAATCAAAACTAGGTGTCATACCTGACTCCTTACCATTGTCAAGGTCCTAGTCTTCAGAGTTGCGTTTAATTCTTTCCAATAAATCCCATTTGAATTCAATAGTCTTCATCATAAAAGAGCCAGCACAAGAAGTATCAAGCATGGTGCGATTGTTACCAGAAAGCCGAGCATAAAAATTTCGAATAATCATTTCTCTTGAGAGCTCATGATTGGGGCATGAATATAACATTGATTTAAGCCTCCCCCAAGCTTGAGCGATGCTTTCTCCTTCGCGAGGCCAAAAATTATATATATAATTGCGATCATGATGAACAAGATGCATAGGATAAAACTTCTGATGAAATTCCAATTTCACACTACAAAAAAAAGACACATCTGTGAGATTTTGGGCCGAACGAATTTTTTTTGTCATTCATATGACACTTCTATGACGATAATTGTGCCAAAACCCGGTATCATCATAGATGTGGTGGGCTCCTACTTCTATGACAAAAAATCATGACAGAAAATGGCTTTTCGTCCTGGGCGGGCCGGAGACGCAGCTGCATGACATTCTTTGGGCCGTCCATGACAATCTAGGGCGAGGAAAATTTTGGGGAGTTCCCGGTTACGGTGGGAGATCGGGGGCCGAGCGATGCGCGTTTCTCTCGTACATGTACGCACGTGTGTGTGAGGCGTTGGCTCTAACTGAACCCGAGCGAGGCGTTGGGCTCTAACTGAACCCGAGCGATTGCACTGCAGGCTATGCGTTACTGAACCCGAGCGATTGATTGATGGCTGTTAACTGAACTCGATCGGGCGATTCCTTCGCTACTGCTGCTAACTGGAGCTGATCGATGCTGCCTCTGGGATGAACAGTGAGTGTTGCAGGGGGGTTTGGATGAATAGTGAGTGGTGGCGTTGCCTCTGGATGAATAGGACCCCGTGGTGTGGTGGAGGGCTGCATGAACAGTAGACGGTGGAGGGGTGCCCGTGGAGGGGTGATTGAACAGGACCCCGTGGTGTGGAGGGCTGGATGAACAGTAGATGGTGGAGGGGTGCCCGTGGAGGGGTGGTTGAACAGTAGCCGGTGGAGTAGCGCATTGTGGAGGCTGGATGAACAGGAGCCCGTGGAGGCTGGAGGAGGTCGACGGTAGCCCGTGGAGGCTGGACGAGGTCGACGGTGGAGATGAACAGTATCCCGTGGAGTCCCGTTTTGCGGTACGCCACACCCCTCCCGATGAACATGACCCCGGTTTCGACCGTAGCGCTCCAACACAAGTCCGTTTCGTCTGTTTTGCGGTACACCACACCCCTCCCGATCAACAGGACCCCCGTTTCAACCGTAGGAGGTCCGTTTCCTCCGTTTTGCGGTACGCCACACCCCTCCCGATCAACAGGACCCCCGTTTCGACCATAGGAGGTCTGTTTCCTCCGTTCTGCGATATGCCAGGCCTCGTTTCCATCGCCTGTTCCGTCCAAGCCCTCCTGATGAACACGACCACGCATTCTGTTCCGACCCAGCCGGTTGGCTCCCACGTGTTCCATTGCCTCCCGATGAACACGACGCATTCCATTGCCTCCCCATGAACATGACGCATTCCGTTGCCTCCCCATGAACACGACAACGACGCTGTTTCTCTGTTCCGACCCAGCCATGTACACAAGCCCTGGCCGTACGTATGCGCGAGTAGGCATTCGAGACCCCGCCCGTATGTACACATACATGGCCATATTTTCTTTCTTGCACCCTGGCCGCTGTACGTACGTGTACATGCTACGTGCTCGCCTCTACTACGACACGTACGCGCCTCTACTACGACACGTGTGCGCCTCTACATCCACCAGTATATATGTACGTACACGTTTGCGACCAGAATGACAACGCTACGTACGCTTCGATGATACGTCCATTTTGCATCATGCTTTTATATCGTTATTTATTGCATTATGGGCTGTTATTTCACATTATGTCACAATACTTATGGCTATTCTCTCTTATTTTACAAGGTTTACATAAGGAAGGAGAATGCCGACAGCTGGAATTCTGGGCCGGAAAAGGAGCAAATATTAGAGACCTATTCGGCACAACTCCAAAAGTCCTGAAACTCCACGGAATACCTTATAATAAATAATGAAAAGTCATGGTGGCTCTCCGATGACCATATTCTTCTATATGAAGTCTTTCGTCAAGAAAAAAACCAGAACCAACCTTTCGGGATGAAACTCCGCCGCCACGAGGCGGAACCTTGGCGGATCCAATCTAGAGCTCCGACAGAGCTGTTCTGCCGGGGAAACTTCCCTCCCGGAGGGGGAAATCATCGCCATCATCATCACCAACTCTCCTCTCATCGGGAGAGGACAATCTCCATCAACATCTTCATCAGCACCATCTCATCTCAAAACCCTAGTTCATCTCTTGTATCCAATTCTTGTCTCCAAGTCCGGGATTGGTGCTAGTAGGTTGCTAGTAGTGTTAATTACTCCTTGTAGTTGATGCTAGTTGGTTTAATTGGTGGAAGATCATATGTTCAGATCCTTTATGCATATTATTACCCCTCTGATTATGAACATGAATATGCTTTGTGAGTAGTTACGTTTGTTCCTGAGGACAAGGGAGAAGTCTTGCTATTAGTAGTCATGTGAATTTGGTATTCGTTTGATATTTTGATGAGATGTATGTTGTCTAGCCTCTAGTGGTGTTATGTGAACGTCGAATACATAACACTTCACCATTATTTGGGCCTAGAGGAAGGCATTGGGAAGTAATAAGTAGATGATGGGTTGCTAGAGTGACAGAAGCTTAAACCCTATTTTACGCGTTGCTTCGTGAGGGGCTGATTTGGATCCATATGTCTCATGCTATGGTTAGGTTTACCTTAATACTTTTGTTGTAGTTGCAGATGCTTGCAATAGAGGTTAATCATAAGTGGGATGCTTGTTCAAGTAAGAACAGCACCCAAGCACTGGTCCACCCACATGTCAAATTATCAAAGTACCGAACGCGAATCATATGAGCATGATGAAAACTAGCTTGACGATATTCCCATGTGTCCTCGGGAGCGCCTTTACTTATATAAGAGTTTGTCTAGGCTTGTCCTTTGCTACAAAAAGGATTGGGCCACCTTGCTGCACTCTATTTACTTTTGTTACTTGTTGCTCGTTACAAATTATCTTACCACAAAACTATCTGTTACCACTTATTTCAGTACTTGCAGAGAATACCTTGCTGAAAACCGCTTATCATTTCCTTCTGCTCATCGTTGGGTTCGACACTCTTACTTATCGAAAGGACTACGATAGATCCCCTATACTTGTGGGTCATCAAGACTATTTTCTGGCGCCGTTGCCGGGGAGTGAAGTGCCTTTGGTAGGTGTAATTTTGTAAGGAAAAATTTATATGGTGTGCTGAAATTTACTGTCACTTGTTACTATGGAAAGTAATCTTCTAAGGGGCTTGTTCGGGGTATCTTCACCCCGACCAGTAGAGCAAAGAGTTGCTCCTCAACCTACTGAACCTATTGAAAATGAAATTCCTTATGAGTATCCTTCGGGTATGATAGAAAAACTGCTAGCTAATCCTTTTACAGGAGATGGAACAAAGCATCCTAATGAACACCTAATATATGTGGATGAAGTTTGTGGATTATTTAAGCTTGCAGGTATACCCGATGATGTTGCTAAGAAGAAGGTCTTCACTTTATCTTTGAAGGGAGACGCATTGATATGGTATAGGCTATGTGATGATACGAGATCATGGAACTATAGAAGATTGAAATTGGAATTTCATCAAAAGTATTCCCCTATGCATCTTGTTCATCGTGACCGCAATTATATATATAATTTTTGGCCTCGCGAAGGAGAAAGCATCGCTCAAGCTTGGGGGAGACTTAAATCAATGTTATATTCATGCCCCAATCATGAGCTCCCAAGAGAATCAATTCTTCAAAAAATTTATGCTCGGCTTTCTGAAAATAATCACACCATGCTCGATACTTCTTGTGCTGGCTCTTTTATGATGAAGACTATTGGATTTAGATGGGATTTATTGGATAGAATTAAATGCAACTCTGAAGATTGGGACCTCGATAATGGTAAGCAGTCAGGTATGACACCTAGTTTTGATTGTGTTAAATCTTTTATGGATACCGATATTTTCCGTAAGTTTAGCACTAAATATGAACTTGATTCTGAGATAATAGCTTCTTTCTGTGAATCTTTTGCTACTTATGTTGATCTCCCTAAGGAGAAGTGGTTTAAATATCATCCTCCCATAGAAGTAAAAGTAGCTGCACCTATTAAAGTTGAAGAAAAGACTGTCACTTATAATGATCCTATTGTTCCTACTTGTTATGTTGAGAAACCACCTTTCCCTGTTAGGATAAAGGATCATGCTAAAGCTTCAACTGTGGTTCATAAAAGCAATATTAAAACATATACACCTCCTGAGCAAGTTAAAGTTGAACCTAATATCGCTATTGTTAAAGATCTCTTGTCTGATAATATTGATGGGCATGTTATTCAGTTCTGCGGTGAAACTGCTAGAATTGCTAAACCTTGTGCTAAAGATAAACATAGACCTGTGGTAGGCGTGCCTGTTATTTTTGTTAAAATAGGAGAACATTGTTATCATGGCTTATGTGATATGGGTGCTAGTGCTAGTGCAATACCTATTGACTTATACAAAGAAATTATGCATGACATTGCACCTGTTGATTTAGAAGAAATTGATGTTACTATTAAACTTGCTAATAGAGATACTATTTCACCAATGGGAATTGTTAGAGATGTTGAAGTCTTCTGTGGGAAAACTAAATATCCTGCTTATTTTCTTGTTCTTGGTTCCCCACAAGATAGCTTTTGTCCCATTATATTTGGTAGACCCTTCTTAAATACTATTAATGCTACCATAGATTGCACAAGGGATGTTGTTACTGTCAGCTTAGATGATATGACTCATGAGTTTAATTTCTCTAAATTTAGTAAACAACACCATGAAGAAGAATTGCCTAGTAAGGATGAAATTATTGGTCTTGCTTCTATTGTCGTACCTCCTAGTGATCCTTTAGAACAATATTTGCTAGACCATGAGAATGATATGTTTATGAATGTTAGAAGGGAAATAGATGAAGTATTCTTTAAACAGGAACCTATTCTGAAACACAATTTGCCTGTTCAAATCCTAGGGGATCCCCCTCCACCTAAGGGTGATCCCGTGTTTGAGCTTAAACTGTTGCCTGATAATCATAAATATGTTTATCTTGATGAAAAGAAGATATATGTTGTTATTATTAGTGCTAACCTTTCAGAGCATGAAGAAGAAAGATTATTGAAAACTCTGAAGAAGCACCGTGCTGCTATTGGATATACTCTTGATGATCTTAAGGGCATTAGTCCCACTCTATGTCAACATAAAATAAATTTGAAAGCAGATGTCAAACCAGTTCGTGATCCTCAACGACGTCTGAACCCTAAAATGAAAGAAGTGGTAAGAAAAGAAATACTAAAGCTTCTGGAGGCAGGTATAATTTATCCCGTTGCTGATAGTCAGTGGGTAAGTCCTGTTCATTGTGTCCCTAAGAAGGGAGGTATTACTGTTGTTCCTAATGATAAAGATGAATTGATTCCACAAAGAATTATTACAGGTTATAGGATGGTAATTGATTTCCGCAAATTAAATAAGGCTACTAAGAAAGATCATTACCCCTTAACTTTTATCAATCAAATGCTAGAAATATTATGCAAACATACACATTACTGCTTTCTAGATGGTTATTCTGGTTTCTCTCAAATACCTGTGTCGGCTAAAGATCAATCAAAGACTACTTTTACATGCCCTTTTGGTACTTTTGCTTATAGACGTATGCCTTTTGGTTTATGTAATGCACCTGCTACCTTTCAAAGATGCATGATGGCTATATTCTCTGACTTTTGTGAAAAGATTTGTGAGGTTTTCATGGACGACTTTTCCGGCTATGGATCTTCTTTTGATGATTGCTTGAGCAATCTTGATTGAGTTTTGCAAAGATGTGAAGAAACTAATCTTGTCTTGAATTGGGAAAAGTGCCACTTTATGGTTAATGAGGGTATTGTCTTGGGGCATAAAGTTTCTAAAAGAGGTATTGAAGTTGATAAAGCCAAGGTTGATGCTATTGAAAAGATGCCATGTCCCAAGGACATCAAAGGTATAAGAAGTTTCCTTGATCACACCGGATTTTATAGGAGGTTCATTAAGGACTTCTCAAAAATTTCTCGGCCTCTGACTAATTTATTACAAAAATATATACCATTTGTCTTTGATGATGATTGTGTAGAAGCATTTGAAATACTTAAGAAAGCATTAGTCTCTGCACCTATTGTTCAGCCACCTGATTGGAATTTACCCTTTGAAATTATGTGTGATGCTAGCGATTATGCTGTAGGTGTTGTTTTAGGGCAAAGAGTTGATAAGAAATTAAATGTTATCCATTATGCTAGTAAGACCCTAGACAATGCTCAAAGAAATTATGCTACTACTGAAAAAGAACGTTTAGCTGTTGTATTTGCTTGTGATAAGTTCATACCTTATATTGTTGATTCTAAAGTAACTATCCACACTGATCATGCTGCTATTAAATATCTTATGGAGAAGAAAGATGCTAAACCTAGACTTATTAGATGGGTTCTCTTGCTACAAGAATTTGATTTGCATATTGTTGATAGAAAAGGAGCTGAGAACCCCGTTGCAGACAACTTATCTAGGTTAGAGAATGTTCTTGATGACCCACTACCTATTGATGATAGCTTTCCTGATGAACAAATAAATGTCATAAGTACTTCTCGTAGTACCCCTTGGTATGCTGATTATGCTAATTACATAGTTGCTAAATTTATACCACCTAGCTTCACATACCAACAAAAGAAAAAGGTTTTCTATGATTTGAGACATTACTTTTGGGATGACCCACATCTTTATAAAGAAGGAGTAGATGGTGTTATTAGACGTTGTGTACCTGAGCATGAACAGGAACAGATCCTACGCAAGTGCCACTCCAAAATTTATGGAGGACACCATGCGGGAGATAGAACTGCACATAAGGTATTGCAATCCGGTTTTTATTGGCCTACTCTCTTCAAGGATGCCCGTAAGTTTGTCCTATCTTGTGATGAATGTCAAAGAATTGGTAATATTAGTAGACGTCAAGAAATGCCTATGAATTATTCACTTGTTATTGAACCGTTTGGTGTTTGGGGCTTTGATTATATGGGACCTTTTCCTGCCTCTAACGGATATATACATATTTTAGTTGCTGTTGATTACGTTACTAAGTGGGTAGAAGCTATTCCAACTAGTAGTGCTGATCATAACACTTCTATTAAAATGCTTAAAGAAGTTATTTTTCCAAGGTTTGGAGTCCCTAGATATTTAATGACTGATGGTGGTTCACATTTTATTCATGGTGCTTTCCGTAAAATGCTTGCTAAATATGACGTCAATCATAGAATTGCATCTCCGTATCACCCACAGTCTAGTGGTCAAGTAGAATTGAGTAATAGAGAACTCAAATTAATTTTGCAAAAGACTGTCAATAGGTCTAGAAAGAATTGGTCCAAGAAACTAGATGATGCATTATGGGCCTATAGAACTGCATATAAAAATCCTATGGGTATGTCTCCGTATAAAATGGTATATGGAAAAGCATGTCACTTACCTCTCGAACTAGAACATAAGGCATATTGGGCTATTAAAGAGCTCAATTGTGATTTCAAACTTGCTGGTGAAAAGAGGTTATTTGATATTAGCTCACTTGATGAATGGAGAACCCAAGCTTATGAAAATGCCAAGTTGTTTAAAGAAAAGGTTAAAAGATGGCGTGACAAAAGGATACAAAAGTGTGAGTTTAATGTAGGTGATTATGTATTGTTATACAACTCTTGTTTAAGATTTTTTGCAGGGAAACTTCTCTCTAAATGGGAAGGCCCCTATGTTATCGAGGAGGTCTATCATTCCGGTGCCATAAAAATCAACAACTTCGAAGGCACAAATCCGAAGGTGGTAAACGGTCAAAGAATTAAACATTATATCTCAGGTAATCCCATAAATATTGAAACCAATATTATTGAAACCGTTACACCGGAGGAATACATAAGGGACACTTTCCAGAATGTTTCAGACTCCGAAAAGGAATAGGTATGTGATACCCCGCGGCGTAAACCGGCCGGAAGTATAACCCGGCCGGACTTGGCGGTTTACTTGAGACCCGGCTGAGACTTGACGATTCACTGGTGACCCGTTTGGACCTGGCGGTTTATGATTCATTGGTAATCCGGCAGGCGGGTCAAAGGAGCGACAAGACCCGGTGGCCCAACGGGCGGTTCATGAAGGCCGGTTCATACTATGGTGGGCCGGTTTAAGGGGAAAGGCATGACGAATATTTACCTTACAAGGAGTTAAGACCAAGACTTGTATCCGGTTTATATTAGAGATAGACTAGTCCTAATCCTAATAGGACTCCACATGTAACCCGCCCCTTCAATATATATAAGGAGGGGCAGGGCTCCCAAAAGAGGACAAGCTACAAGCAAGAAGAAACAATCTTAGGGCTAGACACAAAGAGGAGAGTCGGTTTACGGCGACTCCCTTGTGATAATAATGAGACCTAGCCTCAAACAGCATGTAGGGTTGTTACCGGATGATGTTTCCCGGGGCCCGAAGCTGTCTAAATCCTTGTCTTGTGTGTTGATCCGCCATGCGTCTCTCGTCCCACTCAACCCCTCTCAAGCTACCACATAGATGCGTTGGCCTCGCGACTAAGTCCTGACACTAAGGACATCTGCCGTGACAAATCCACGACAGTTGGCGCCCACCGTGGGGCCTGCGCACGGTGGTGTTGAGTTCTTGGAGGGTGCTATCTGAGGGATTGAGAAGCTCCGTCCGGCTCAATGAAAAGGTTCTGGTCGGTTTGTCGGAGAGTTCCAGCCGGCTCACCGAAAAAGTTCCGTCAGGCTCATCGAAACGTTCCGCCGGTTCGTCGGAAATTTCCGGCCGGATCATTGAAAAGTTCCGACCGTCTCGACGAAAGGTTCTGTCTGAATCATCAAAAAGTTCCGATCGCCTCGACGAAAAGTTCAGTCCGAATCGCCGAAGGGTTTCAGCCGCATCGCTGAAAGGTTCTGTCCGAGTCGTCAAAGAGTTCCGACTTCGGCTACAGAAAAGTTCCGAATTATCAAATACTTCCGGATTAGCAAAAAGTTCCGGCCGGATTATCAAGAGGTTCCAGCTCAAAAGATTCCGGATTATCAAAAATTCCGGTTGGATTATCAAGAGGTTCCGGTTCAAAAGTTCCGGATTATCAAAAGTTCCGGCCGGATTATCAAGAAACTCCGGTTCCAGAAATTCCGGTTCAAAAAATTCCGGCCAGGTTATGTGGAGACCTCAGCATTACAAGACACAGAACCAATCAACTCTTTTGTCAAAACAAAAGCAGCACTATGCATTATCCGGCGCCAGCGTCCGGCAAAAAATACCAGGTGCTATCGTTTCTATGTATTTTATCAGTACATGTTAATTAATCCGACAACAATTACTCTGGCATGTAATATTTTTACACAGGGCAACTATTAAAAGAAAAAGGGGTGGTGTTATACCACGGATGCACGTTCGGCTGTATCGCACGGCTTCACGGACAGGGTGTCGCGGTCCGGTTTACGTCAACGTACCGGCTGACTCGCCCGTCTGCACCACCTTACAACACCACAGACGACTCGCCCGTCCGCCATGGCCAACGGTTCATGCGTCCACGCCGGCTTACAATGTGGAGGACAACTTGCTCGGCCGCACCGGCTTACAACGCTGGGCCGACTCATCTGGCTGCTCCTACGATTAACTCGGCCGTGATTAATTTTAGCATCACTGTGGTGATCATCAACTCGATGGCGGATAATTTCCGGCCTAGCACATCAGGTGATATCCATCTAAAATATATTTTATTAGCACATATTATTTTTGTCAAAGAACAGTTTACCTTTGCCTTGGTCTGCAATATTGTTTATGCAGGACAATTGTTCATTGCAAAAGCTATGGTTGTGTCATGGATGTATAAACTCACGCGGCCATTATGAATGCGCTAGTATCTTACCATGCCATCAAGCTCGGTGAATATATGTGCAAACCGCCATTCTGCAGACCGGTTTACATCAATATGGCGTGGCTAATTCGCCCGTCCATGCCGGTTTACAATGCCGCGGCCGACTCATCTGTCTGTGCCGCCTTTGAAAGCCGCGATCGTCTTTGCTGTCTGTCTCTCACGGCCTGGTCTACATCAACATACCAGGCCGCACCTATCTGCATGAGCTGTTTATTGGGTATGAGCAAGTCACAGCTTGGGTAGCCCAGTTTTCTTTCAAATTGGAGACAAATTATCATCAACCGTCGTTTGCACTGGATGGTTCAATGGGCAGGCGCACAAGTCACCGCCACTACAATTTTGATTAACTTCAAATCGCCAGTTGGAAGGAACCATTGGCCGAGTTGCTGACACGGCTCATATGGGATCATTTACAACCCGCCGCAGTCACCTCAACCTTCTATGGATTCACATCGTGCTATCAACGCCAATGATATACAAGTTATGCCGGTTTATATCACGGTCAAATATGGAGAGTCTCAAGCCAACTCCTCGAGTCACCTTTGAGACTCGGGGGCTACGATGACATGACTCAGCGAATCTTGCCAGTTTCAGCAAATTTAAGAACCCCAGGACGATGGAAGGATAACCCGGTCCCGGAGGCTACTGTTATATTGATGAAAGTTTAAAGGCCGTCAGAAAATTTCTGGCTTAGAAAGTATATGACAGTTATAAAATCCCGGCTCGATGAAGAAGTTCCAGGTCATCAGAAATGACTCCGGTTTACAATCCGGTTCAAGAAAAATCTATTCTCCTACAAAGCTCTGAAGCGCTCAAATCCGGTTTAACAATGTCCGGTTCAAAAGGGAATTAACTTCTCGCAAGTTCGAGTTTAAAGGCCGTCAGAAAATTTCTGGCTGAAAATGAAGATTCCGGTTTAAAATCCGGTTCAAGGGAAAGATGTCTCCCACAAAGCTTTGAAGCTCTTAATATCCGGTTTGACATCCGGTTCAAGAAGGATTTATCTCTTGCAAATAGTTAAAGGGTGCCAAAGAGAACCTACTGCCATGATGCGCGGTTCAAACATGGGTATCCTGCCTTATTGGCTTATCATATTATTGATCACTTGGGGGCTTGGTCATGTCTGAACCATAGTCACACCTCTTGATCGGCTCAATGCAACAGCGTCACTTGGGGCTTTGGTCGCGTCCGAACCATAGCAACACCTTTTGATAGGCGTAAAGCCACAGCATCACTTGGGGACTTGTGGTCACGTCTGAACCATAGTCACGCCTCTTGATCGGCCTAGTGCCACAACATCACTTGGGGGCTTGGTCGAACCCGAACCATAGCTACACCTCTTGATCGGTGTAATGCCAAAGCATCACTTGGGGACTTGTGGTCACGTCTGAACCATAGTCACGCCTCTTGATCGGCCTAGTGCCACAGCATCACTTGGGGGCTTGGTCGAACCCGAACCATAGCTACACCTCTTGATCGGCGTAATGCCAAAGCATCATTTGGGGACCTGGCTGACTCGAACCATAGCTACGCCTTTTTGGGGGCTTGGTCATGTCCGACCATGGTAATGCCTCTTGATCGGCTCAATAGCCTCTTTTTGCAAATGGTTTTATCATTGCCTTTGCTTGAAATTTTGTTTTGATAAATATTTCTTTTGTTGCCTTTTTAAACCGACAATTCTTAAACCGGTTTGACTGTCAAATTACAAATTGGCGGAACACGGTCAAATCTTAATCCGGAGACTATCTGCCTGGTTTGATTTTCTGTTACCATCCTATTATGGAGTAAACCGGTGTTTATCAACCCGGCTCGGCTTTCAACTACAAGTTGTCAGTACACGATCAAGTTATAATCCGGAGACTATCAGCCCGGTCTGGTTTGACTACAAGTCACCAGTATTATATATGGTTAATCTGGGGTTTATCACAAACCCGGTATGGTTTTATCATAAACCGGTACAATATGAAAGGAGTTATCATTACTCAAAGATTGGGGTTATCACTCTTACTACAAAAAGTTGGTAAACCAACGATGTGATTCAATGTCACAGGTATGATATATTTCATATTTTTAAGTGCAGCCTTGGTTATAAACCCAGGTTATATGTTGGGCATTATGACCCGTCCGGCGGTAAACCGCCAGGACACTTTAAACGTGTTGTATGCAGAAACAGGTTGAATAAAGTATGATGATAAATTCCGGTGTTTGTTAAACCGGCCTGGCTTTTGACTATAAGTTGCCAGTATGATGAGAAATTATCCGGTGTTTGTTAAACCGGCCTGCCTTTTGACTATAAGTCGCCAGTATATATTTGGATTGCGTCATTGGAATCATGCGCTCATAAATCATTGGATTATATTATTCAAATCTTCAAATAGCCAACATGGCTGGATTTTATTATGGTTATCAATAACCAGTATTATGATTAAGGTTTTCAAAGTCACTTTAGCGCAATGGCTATTATATTATCAAAGGATATGATTTATTTTACAATTGAAGGAATAGTCCCAAGTCGCTGCAGGCTTACGACCCGGCACTTGGGGGCTACATTATTCAACTTAAGATTATATCAAATATGCAAGTCTCATGTCGCTGCAAGCATGCACCATAACACTTGGGGGCTAACGCAAAGTCATTTTTTGCTCATCTTATTGAAGACCCGACTCATCATATCATAATGAGCCGGCCCTTGGGGGCTGCACATCACTGCTCAAGTTTAGATGATCATATTTATAAAGTCCCTGCTCATTATTGCATAATGACCCGGCCCTTGGGGGCTACACTGGTTGAAGTTTTTATGAGTATAAGGCAATTACAAGTCCCAGGTTGTTGCAAGCATGACAACCCGACACTTGGGGGCTACATATATGGAGTCTTCAGTTTTTACTAGTGACTGAGATGAGCAACATGGATTTCTTCAAAGTGGCAGTAATTATATGGAAGCAAGTCTCAAATCATCACTTTGTTCTGTTCAAGACTTGGGGGCTACAGGTAATATGGATATAAGGGAGAAATATCTTTTAAATTTCAGTTTTGAGCTAACCAGATTGACCTGGTGTCTGCAACAATTATAAACCGGCGTCACCAACAATTATTGACCCTGCGTCACCAATCATTATGACTCGGTGTCTGCAACAATCATGAACCGGCATTGGCAACAATCATGAACCGATGTTGGAAACAATCATGACCCGAAATTATCAATTTTTATAACCCGGCAATTTTGGTAATATTAAACCGGCAAGTTTTATATCTTCAAACCGGCTGAATATCAGATGAGTATTTCAAGACCTATATTTCTTAAACCGGTGCTTTGGAAGCCGACTCAAGTGGATTATTCTTCATAATATTTTTCTATGAGAAACCAACGTCAGCAATTTGAGTATGAGGCTGGTTATTGACCCAGATTTTCTAGGAGGAAATGACAAGGATTTTTTAAGGATGATTAGGTGCTTGTCTACAAGAATTCTTAATCCGGAGCACAACCTGTCAAATTGGTTCTTGTGTTTATTTTGCAGCATAAGTTTACCATGGATAAATCCAAGCTAAACTTGAGGGCTAATGTCGGGGATATACCCCGCGGCGTAAACCGGCCGGAAGTATAACCCGGCCGGACTTGGCGGTTTACTTGAGACCCGGCTGAGACTTGACGATTCACTGGTGACCCGTTTGGACCTGGCGGTTTATGATTCATTGGTAATCCGGCAGGCGGGTCAGAGGAGCGACAAGACCCGGTGGCCCAACGGGCGGTTCATGAAGGCCAGTTCATACTATGGTGGGCCGGTTTAAGGGGAAAGGCATGACGAATATTTACCTTACAAGGAGTTAAGACCAGGACTTGTATCTGGTTTATATTAGAGATAGACTAGTCCTAATCCTAATAGGACTCCACATGTAACCCGCCCCTTCAATATATATAAGGAGGGGCAGGGCTCCCAAAAGAGGACAAGCTACAAGCAAGAAGAAACAATCTTAGGGCTAGACACAAAGAGGAGAGCCGGTTTACGGCGACTCCCTCGTGATGATAATGAGACCTAGCCTCAAACAGCATGTAGGGTTGTTACCGGATGATGTTTCCCGGGGCCCGAAGCTGTCTAAATCCTTGTCTTGTGTGTTGATCCGCCCTGCGTCTCTCGTCCCACTCAACCCCTCTCAAGCTACCACATAGATGCGTTGGCCTCGCGACTAAGTCCTGACACTAAGGACATCTGCCGTGACAGATCCACGACAGTAAGTAAACCGACTCCAAAACAATTTTTAAGGCAATATTTCTCCGTTTTGGAATATTTAGAAAAATAGAAAATTAAGTAGCAGTCCGGGAAGGACATGAGGGCCCCACGAGGGTGGAGGGCACGCCCTACCCCCTGGGCGCGCCCCCTACCTCATGAGCACCTCGTGTGCCTTCCGGACTCCGTTTTCTTGCACAATACGTATTTTGGTCAGTAAAAATTCATTATATATTCTCCCGAAGGTTTTGACTCCCGTATCACACAAATATCCTCTGTTTTTGTTTTGAGTTGTTGCTGCTACAGATTAGAGCAAGATGTCTTCTCAAGAGTCAGTCGGGGAGAGCCGGGTATCTAATCCGGCACCGGAACCAAGGGCAAACAGCGACCCTGACCACTTCGGGCTAGCAACGGAGGAAGAGATGGAGGCTGACCTAATGAGGGTTGATGCCATGGAGGATCAAGAAGTCACCTCTCGCTTCCGAGCTGGGTTCACGATGGGGGAACTACAGAGCTCATCTATTCCAAACTCGGTTATCCCTGTTAGATTTCTTTCTTATGAAAACATGAAGAGGAGTGTCACTTGTTCTCCCACAGCTATGAAACACCCTTGGATGCAAGGAGCTTTAGCCGTCATAGGAAAGCTTCGTAAGGAAACAATGGACCTCAAGCAGCAAGTCAACAAGCTCGAGGAGGAGAATCGTATCCTAAGAGGAATCATCGGCAAGAATATTTCACCAACAATAAAGAAGGAGATATAATAACATGGGTATGGGCACTCCCCTTGGCAACCTCCAAGCTTGGGGGAGGTGCCCCGGTATCGTATCACAATCACAACTCCTATCTTTACCGTTTTCCTTAGTTCGATCCTATTAGTAGTATTTTGATCTAGTAGAATAAAGTTTATGGCATGATCTAGTTTTGAGTTTTGCCTTATGATCTCTCTATGTAATCAAGTCTGTGAGCTATATAATAAAGATTAGTGTTGAGTCAAGGGCTTGATTTTCTTGCTATGACCTTGGGTGAATAAAAGAAAAGAGAAAAAGAATAAGAAGAAACAAAAGTTCATATTGATATTATTGATAGTAATGACTTCACATAGAAAGAGTGTGATGATTAAAAGTTATTGGGAGTTGGCAGACATAGCTTTGGTCATCGTTGCAATTAATAGGAAGTAATAAGGAAAGAGAGGTTTCACATATAAATATACTATTATTGACATCTTTTATGATTGGGAGCACTCATCAAAATATGACATGCTAAAGAGTTGATGTTGGACAAGGAAGACACCGTAATGGGTTATGTTTTCTTATATCTGAGATAAAGTATGTTGTCATGGGTCATCCAACATGTTGAGCTTGCCTTTCCCCCTCATGCTAGCCAAATTCTCAGCACTAAGTAGAGATACTACTTGTGCTTCCAAATACCCTTAAACCAGTTTTGCCATGAGAGTCCATCATATCTACCTATGGATTAAGTAAGATCCTTCAAGTAAGTTGTCATTGGTGCAAAGCAATAAAAATTGCTCTAAATATGTATGATTAGTGTGGGAGAAATAAGCTTTATACGATCTTGTGATGTGGAAATAATAAAAGCGACGGACTGCATAATAAAGGTTCATATCACAAGGGGCAATATAAAGTGACGTTCTTTCGCATTAAGATTTTGTGCATCCAACCATAAAAGCGCATGGCAACCTCTGCTTCCCTCTGCGAAGGGCCTATCTTTTATTACTATCTTCTACCTTATGCAAGTGTCATGGTGATCTTCACCTCTCCCTTTTTCATTTTATCCTTTGGCAAGCCCAGCATGTTGGAAAGAACCTGATATATATATATATATATATATATATATATATATCTAATTGGATGTAGGGGGGCATGAGTTGGAAAGAACCTGATATATATATATATATATATATATATATATATATATATCTAATTGGATGTAGGGGGGCATTACCTTTGAGGTAAAAGGTTGTGGGGCGAAACTATAAGCCCATATCTTTCTCTGTGTCCGATTAAAACTCCGTAACCACAAGTATTCCGCGAGTGTTAGCAATTATGAAGGACTAGATGATAGTTGAGTATGTGGACTTGCTTTTTGCTCTGACATAGACTCTTTCTGATGTTATGTTAAATTGCAATTGCTTCAATGACTGAGGTTATAGTTTGTTGGTTCTCAATAAGGTTTCTGATTCATACTTTTGCATTGTGAATAGATCATCACTTGAACATAAGTAATCATATGACAATATCTATATATGTTGCTGTTATGAGAATAATCATGATGCCCTCATGTCCGTATTTTATTTTTATCGACGCCTCTACCTCTAAACATGGGGACATATTTAATGTTATCGGCTTTCGCTTGAGGACAAGCGAGGTCTAAGCTTGGGGGAGTTGATACGTCCATTTTGCATCATGCTTTTATATCGATATTTATTGCATTATGGGCTATTATTTCACATTATGTCACAATACTTATGGTTATTCTCTCTTATTTTACAAGGTTTACATAAGGAAGGAGAATGCCGGCAGGTGGAATTCTGGGCTGGAAAAGGAGCAAATATTAGAGATCTATTCTGCACAACTCCAAAAGTCCTGGAACTCCACGGAATACCTTATAATAAATAATTTAAAATCCTCGCCAAAGATGAAGACCAGGGGTCCCACACCCTTTCCACGAGGGTGAGGGGGCGCCCCCCCCCTAAGGCTCGCCCCCTACCTCGTCGGCCCCCTGGTGGCTCTCCGATGACCATCTTCTGCTATATGAAGTCTTTCGTCGAGAGAAAAAAAGCAGAACCAACCTTACGGGACGAAACTCTGCCGCCACGAGGCGGAACCTTGGCGGATCCAATCTAGAGCTCCGGTAGAGCTGTTCTGCTGGGGAAACTTCCCTCCCGGAGGGGGAAATCATCGCCATCGTCATCACCAACGCTCCTCTCATCGGGAGAGGGCAATCTCCATCAACATCTTCATCAGCACCATCTCATCTCAAAACCCTAGTTCATATCTTGTATCCAATTCTTGTATCCAAGTCCGGGATTGGTGCTAGTAGGTTGCTAGTAGTGTTAATTACTCCTTGTAGTTGATGTTAGTTGGTTTAATTGGTGGAAGATCATATGTTCATATCCTTTATGCATATTATTACCCCTCTGATTATGAACATGAATATGCTTTGTGAGTAGTTACGTTTGTTCTTGAGGACAAGGGAGAAGTCTTGCTATTAGTAGTCATGTGAATTTGGTATTCGTTCGATATTTTGATGAGATGTATGTTGTCTAGCCTCTAGTGGTGTTATGTGAACGTCAACTACATAACACTTCACCATTATTTGGGCCTAGAGGAAGGCATTGGGAAGTAATAAGTAGATGATGGGTTGCTAGAGTGACAGAAGCTTAAACCCTAGTTTATGCGTTGCTTCGTAAGGGGCTGATTTGGATCCATATGTCTCATGCTATGGTTAGGTTTACCTTAATACTTTTATTGTAGTTGCGGATGCTTGCAATAGAGGTTAATCATAAGTGGGATGCTTGTTCATTTAAGAATAGCACCCAAGCACCGGTCCACCCACATGTCAAATTATCAAAGTACCGAACACGAATCATATGAACGTGATGAAAACTAGCTTGACGATATTCCCATGTGTCCTCGGGAGCGCTTTTCCTTATATAAGAGTTTGTCCAGGCTTGTCCTTTGCTACAAAAAGGATTGGGCCATCTTGCTGCACTTTATTTACTTTTGTTACTTGTTGCTCGTTACAAATTTTCTTACCACAAAACTATCCATTACCACTCATTTCAGTACTTGCAGAGAATACCTTGCTGAAAACCGCTTATCATTTCCTTCTTCTCCTCGTTGGGTTTGACACTGTTACTTATCGAAAGGACTACGATAGATCCCCTATAATTGTCGGTCATCATTCGACCAGGTGGGTCCCGACTGTCAGGCACTTCCTTGCCCGCGAAGATGTAGCTGGTGGGTCCCAGCAGTCAGGGGGGCGAATCGTTTTTTTTTTCAGACGCACTTCCTTGCGTGCGAAGATGTAGCTGGTGGATCCCAGCAGTTCGGGGCAAACATTTTTTTCGTGAAATATGGTGGCCCGTCCGGTGGGTCCCCGTTGTCAGGTGGAGGAATAATTATTTTGCACGTAATAAGGAGGCACTTCCTTGCTGCGGCCGTGGACCCAGCTGTCAACCTCTCCACGTACAGTCCACGTCCGATGGAAGTCGTTCCTTGACCACATTGACCACGCTGCGCCGAGAGCACCAGGGCGGTGGACGACGGCGAGGCCTAGGAAGGGGATGACGTGGAGCCGGGGAAGACGCGGTAGTGGATGCCCACGCGTAAAGGAGTACGAGGGTTCACTGGTTCACTGCGGTGTGAAGATGTCGTCGCCGCAGAATAACAGGGGGTGTGGGTGAGTAGAGGGATGGCCTGGCCAGCGGTGGGAGTAGTAGGGGGCGGTGAGGCCTCCGCCGCATCGCAGCCGGCCACGGGAGGCAGGAGCACGAGGCACGACCGGCGCTGGTTTGGGCGGCTGGAGCAAGAAGACCAGAGGTTGAAGAAGCACTACGGCCATTGGATGGACATCGTACGGTCACTGGAGCTAGAATCGTGCATATTGACTAAGTTGACAAAGCCCTCCGTCCCCGTCAACTTAGTAGGCCCACAAGTCAGCCTGCCACTGTACTGGGTCCCAGCTAACAGGGGGGGTATTCATTTTTTTGTGCGTAATAAGGAGGCACTTCCTTGCGTGCGAAGATATAGCTGGTGGGTCCGAGCTGTCAGCGGCGGTAACATTTTTTTCATGAAATACAGAGGCCCTTTCCGTGGGTCCCTGATGTCAGGTGGAGGAATCGTTATTTTGTGCGTAATAAGGAGGCATTTCCTTATGTGCGGCCGTGGATCCAGCTGTCGGCCTCTCCACGTACAGTCCACTTCAGACGCATGTTGGTCGTTGACCACGTTGACCAGGCCACGCCGAGAGCACCAGGGCGGTGGACGACGGTGAGGCTTAGGAAGGGAACGACATGGAGGCAGGGAAGACTCAGCAGTTGTTTCCCATGCGGAGGGGAGTACGACTGTATGAGGGTTTACTGGTTCATCTGCCGTCGCCGGAGAATAACAGCAGGTGTGGGTGAGTAGAGGGATGGCTAGGCCAGCGATGGGAGTACGGTGGGGCGGTGAGGCCTGTGCGGCAGCAGAGCCGGCCGCGGGAAGGAGGGAGCAGGCAGTCCTGCCGGCACTTGTTTGAGCGGCTAGAGCAGGAAGAGCAGAGATTGAAGAAGCACGACGGCCATTGGATGGCCATCCAACAGTCACTGCTTGTGTGTCAACCTTTTTTTAGGAAAGCCTCAAATCTGTGGAAAATAGCATACAGCCCATCTGCCATTATTTCTAATAATTTACAGCCCATTTGCTAATTATTAAGGTTTTTTTGGAGCCCATATTCTTTTTGTTACCATTACAACCCATATTGTGGCCACGGTTAAAAACTTGTATGAAATTTTGCATATTTTGGTGCGGTCCAAACTGTTTTTAATCCCGAAATTTCGACTCACATTCAAACTGATTTTAAAAATAAATGTATATCAATATAAAATCCAACAAATTCTCCATGCATAAAAATTAATGTAATTTAAAATCTTGAAATGAAAAAAAAGATATTTGAAACTAATTGTCGGTTTGATGTGTTTTAAAAATATACAACCCATTTCTCATTACTGATGGGCCATTTTCTCGGCCAGCCGAATGAAAGCTCTCCTCGTCTTGAAAGATTTGCAGCCCAACAGGCCTGACAAAGCGACTTACTTGGCAAATCACAAAAAAACTGGGTTGTGGCCGTGGACCCAGCTGTCAGCCTCTCCACATACAGTACTCTTCCGATGGAATGTCGTTGACCACATTGACCACGCCGCGCCGAGAGCACCAAGGCGGTGGACAACGGCGAGGCCTAGGAAGGGGACGACGTGAAGCCGGGGAAGACATGGCAGTGGATGCCCATGCGGAGAGGAGCACGAGGGTTCACTGGTTCGGCTGCGGCGTGAGGCTGCCGTCGCCGTAGGGCCTGGCTAGCGCACTACAAAGAAATCCCCTATAAAGCAACATATATTCTACAACGTTTTGACTGTATGTTGCAAAATTCACAATAGATACGGATAATAAGCATTGTAGCATATGCGTTGTAGATGTGTGCTCCACAACTCCAAGGAAAGAGCCCAACGTACTAACCGAGCCACTTGCCTAGCCCGGCCCAAGTTGGTTTTCATGACTAATCTAGGTCATTACCTTTCCCATCCTCCCTATTCCTCCTCTCGATCCTATAGGCTCCCACGCCGGCCGCCGCCCCTCAACCTACCTGCATCCCGGAGCGCCGCCCCTCACCACTCCCCTGCGATCCTCCGTCCAGGAAGGCCGCCCCTCACCACTCCCACTGCGATTCTCCATCTCGGTGCGCCCTCCCTAGTCAATGCTCCCCTGCGACCCTGCTTCCCGGCGCGCCGCCCCTCGTCACCGCTTCCCTATGACCAACTATGTCTACTACCTCCGCACGAGGGCCTGCGGCTACGGTCAGAGTTACCGCTACAACCACCCTCGCGATCGCGCTGCCATGGTGAGCCAGACCGCTTCTCTTCTCCCAATTTTATTTTCCCCATCTTGCTCTGCCTGACTTCAGTATAGTTGGGGATTGCTAGTTACGACTTGCCAATCCCTGATAATGATGGACAAGTTGAATTATAGATGGTTTGTGCAGAGGGGAGCTTCTAGCTGAAGCCTCTTGCTGTGATTCAATTGATTTCAGTTATGGCATATAGGAGCCTGTCACGAGCCCATGGAAGTGAAATTTGATTGTGCAATCGTTGGTTGCTTGATTATGCGATCGACTGATTGTATAATAAGGCTGCTTGTGTTAGTCCCATGGTTGATGATGACGATTCAAAGTTCCACTTTCTGCTTATGGTGCCACTTGCTTATGTTGTAGGCCTGATCAGTCACTGTGTCATATGGTCATATTTCTTTTCTAGACTTCAGAGCAAGTTACAGTATCAAATTTCTCCCTCTCTTTTATTTGAGGCACAGTTCAGTAAGTTTTTTTTACATATTTTCATTCTCTTAAAAGACCACTTAGATCTATATGTTCTCTGCTACTACAAACTGAGGTGCAGCTTGACAGCTTTTCATAGCTCGGTCGAGTAGGCCGCTGCGACGCTGGGGGAGAAGGACATTGGTGCAGGGCATGGCAAGGCTGAGTACTTGTTCGATCTGAGAAGGACATTAGCACTCAGAGCAGGCTTTCTCTCCATTACAGTTGGAGTTCAAGAGCGTAAGGAAGGTAATCTGGTGATCAATCACTGTTGCTTGTCTCAAAACTCTAGAAATATCATTGGGTACATCTACCACGAGCTATGCTTGCCATTTAAAAAGATGTTTATGTGAGCTTAATGTCATATTGATTTTTTTTCTATGCAAGCAGATCTTGCGATTTACTTATGATTTATGATAGCAAATCTTTACTGTGTATTCCCTAAATACAGTAGATGAGAAAGGAATCTTATAAAACTACGATGAGACGAGTAGTACTTATTTAGTCAGGTGACATGTTATATAAAATTGTACAGCTATTACAACTTATCTGACTTCTCTATTTTTGAAAGATAAGCTGAATTAGATTGTGTTCCAGGAATACAAAACCATGGATGTTTTCCATTTATTCACTTGGCTTTTGGAATTTGATTGATGCCCCCTTCTCCTATTATTAACAACATATACCTACAGGGTTCTCTCTACTGGTTTGCCAAATCTAGACACTTCTTTTGTGATCCATGCTTCCTCTTTATACTATGCTTGCCTACATGCGTAATATAACTCCTTTATTCTCTTGATGTGCTTTTCCTTTATAAGGAAGAATACACACCATGGGGAAAAAAGAAGTAAATTTGTAGCATATGGCAACTTTATAAATATTTCCATGTCTCTGATACATCATGAAGTCATGTACTGATAGATTGCAAAAATAAAAAGAAAAATTTATTAACTAAATGCAAAGAATTCCCATTCCAAAATGTCAATTGTTTCTATATATTTAGTTATTGGCACGGTCCATCTGTAGTCTTCAATTATTATTTATTAGACCACATTCAATATTGTTTTTTGGATGCCTACAACTATCACTATATATATACTATTCGTCACCCTGGGTGAGGAATAGTTATTCTTCACCCCCTCTCTATTTTGACATCAATGCACCGTATTTTTAGGTTTCGTAAATTTTGTCTTATTTCATACGTAAAAAGAGAACGTAAGAAAATATATACTCGCCATAAAAAATATTTTATGTTATGTAAAGTTACGAACGTAAAAACATACATAAAAATGCGATATTTTTGGCCTTATAACCTATTTTTTTGTTTTCTTATACCAAATTTTACGTAGTGAATCAATATGAATGTAACTATTTGTATTCCAAATGTAATTTGTTTATGAAGCGATCGTAAGATTACCTCGGGTGAATAAAAACTGCAATACTCTTTGTAATGCAGATTTTTTTTGCATGCCAACCTTTGTAAGTGACTAATATCCTCGCTCTATCACTACTTGCATCATGTCAATGCATTTTGTGTTAACACTTCATTTTGTTTTTTTCTTTGTAGATTCAAAAGATAAATGGATGATTATATGGGTGTGTGTGGCAAGTGTACTGCAATGATGATGATGTTCCTATTCATGATGATGAAGACGGATGCTTTTAGTTTTAGTTAAATTGTAGGGATTATGTTCCTGTGAACGATGTTCCTTGATTATGGTTTAGTTAAGTTGTAGGGATGTTGATGGATGCTCTCAATTTAAGTTTCGCCGTCAAGTAAACATTTAGATTATACATCCCATTTGGATTTGGATGATTTTCCTCGTGTAATATCCACCATTGTAATCCAACAGTTTTATCTAATATATGATTTCTTCCTTTCATGAGTATATTCTCTTGTTAATATATGATTTTCCTCGTGTAATATCCACCATTATGTGAAGCATTAATTTAATTGCTGGCAATATGTATAAAAAATAATATTATTCACATTATATACGAACCAACACTTGAAGCGTTGCAAATTCTTTGTTGCCAAGCAATGATATTTTGATTCCTGTACAGTAAGCACCAACTTATATAAGTGTTGCACAAGTCTGTTTTATGTGTTGTATTCTTGCAACGGTCCCTTTTACCAATGATAGTATAAGTGTTGCATTATGCGCTAGCAACGCTGGATAAGGCTACTCATCCCAAACCGTTGGTAAAGACACTAACAACGCATATATGGACTTTTAGATGCGGATAAATGCGTTGCTAAAGGGGGGTTCATGTTGTAGTGGCGGTGGGAGTAGTAGGGGGCGATGAGGCCTCAACGGCAGCACAGCCGGCCACTGGAGGCAGGAGCAGGCGGTCTCCCCAGCGCTGGTTTGGGCGGCTGGTGCAAGAAGAGCAGCGATTGAAGAAGCGGCAGGACCGTTCGATTCAAATCCAACGGTTACTGCTGCTAGAATCGTTTGTTGACTAAGTTGACAAGCCCTGCATACGCGTCAACTTAGTAGGCCCACAAGCCAACCTCCCAACCGGTGCGCCCCAGATGTCAGTGGGAGGAATCATTTTTTCGCGTAATAAGGAGGCAGTTGATTGCGTGCGGCCAGGCCAGCGAAGGGAGTAGGGTGGTGAAAGTGGGTTATATCGACTAGAGGGGGGTGAATAGGCGATTTTTATGAAAGTCTTCAAAACGTGGAAGTTATGAAGACAAACGATAGAAATAAACCTATTACCATGCAGCGGAAGGTAGACTACACTAGGCAAGCCATAGTCAAGTGTTCAATGAAGTGAAAGCACAATGACTTAATAGCAGCAATGTAGTAAGGATCAGGTAGGAAGATATTATGAAGCCATACAGAGCATGCAGTCACTCAGTGAAGACAAAAGATAGTGCAAACATACAATGACTTCACAAGGAGCAATAGTAAGTAAAGGGAAGGGAAGATGAAACCAGTGACTCGTTGAAGACAATGATTTGTTGGACCAGTTCCAGTTGCTGTGACAACTGTACGTCTGGTTGGGGCGGCTAGGTATTTAAACCTTAGGACACACAGTCCCGGACACCCAGTCCTGAACACGCAGCTCAGGACACCCAGTCCTCACCGTAATCCCCTTGAGCTAAGGTCACACAGACCTCGCCCAATCACTCTGGTAAGTCTTCAAGGTAGACTCCCAAACCTTCACAGACTTCGTTCACCGGCAATCCACAATGTCTCTTGGATGCTCAAAACGCGACGCCTAACCGGCTGGAGGATGCACAGTCCTCAAGTGTAATAAGTCTTCAGATCACACAGACAAGAAGACTTAAGTGATGCCCAATTCTCTCTGGCTCTGGGTGGTTAGGGATTTATCCTCGCAAGGAATTCTCTCTCAAAGGCTTCGAGGTGGGTTGCTCTCAAACGACAAAAGCCGTATTCTCAATCTGAGCAGCCAACCATTTATGGTTGTGGGGGGTGGGCTATTTATAGCCACTTGGCAACCCGACCTGACTGGTTCTCTTGGACCCCACTTAACAGTACGGTGGTTCCTATGACTCAACACAAAAGAAAAAGAACTACGAAAGATCTAAGTCTTCGAGCTCCATAGGCTTCATGTGGTGTCTTCTCTTGTCATAGTCTTCAATGTGAATATCTTCATTTACCACCTTTGACTTCAGTGTCTTCATACATTTTTAGGGGTCATCTCTGGTAGGAAAACCGAATCAATGAGGGAGTTCTACCTGTGTTATCCTGCAATTCTCACAAACACATTAGTCCCTCAACTAGGTTTGTCGTCAATACTCCAAAACCAACTAGGGGTGGCACTAGATGCACTTACAATCTCCCCCTTTTTGGTGATTGATGACAAACTAGTTGAAGTTTTCAACGGTAAAGGATAAGGAATTGTCTTCATAAGTTGCAAGGGCTCCCCCTGAAGATGTGCATATATTGGAATGCAAATGCACATGGCAGGTTGTACTTGTGGAGATCCACTTCAACTTATGATGACAATCCACTATGCATGTGAAAGTATATGAAGATAATGACATGCATAATGGAAAATGGACGTCTGCAGAATGATCTAAGTGTGGAATTTATCGTCGCTCATGCGGAATTTATCATCGCAAAACAAAGTGGCAGATAAGTAGCAGACGACCATCGAGTTTAAGTGTTACAACTCAAAGAACCAAATGTAGCAAAACGAGAGTTGTAAGCACGAAGCAAAATATAAAGCACCCGCCCATATGGACCCGCTTGAAGACTATAAACCTCATATGCTTCTCCCCCTTTTGTCAGTAAGGACCAAAAAGGTTTGAAGACGTAGAGCATCTACTCATTCCCATGTGGAGTAGGTGAAGTAGCAGGGTCGTTGGTGGTGTTTGGTGGTGCTGAAGAGCTTGGAGCAGAGTTGACGCGTGCTGAAGGAGGTGGTGGTGAAGTAGCATCATCTTCATCCTCGATAACTCTGGCAGTCACTGTTGCTGCAGATGAAGAGAACTCAGAGTCTTCAAGGGGTGGAGTTCCTAGCAGCACAGCTCTTCGAGGAGGTGTGGAGTCAAACTTGAATCGCTCAGTGAAGCCATCCTCTTGGAGATCATCTTCAGAACACATCATCGTTAGCCCTTTCCATGTACGGCGACAGGTTTCATGGGCAACGAAAGCATTCTTGGTGGCAAGATTGCGAATGCGATTAACTTCCACCAAGAGGCTTTTCATCTGACGCTTCAGCCAGTCATGATGCCTATCCTGTTTCTGATGAAGAGCCACAAGAAGCTCTCGGTCGTTGAGAACACGAGTGCGCTTCTTGGGTCTTGGAGCAGTTGTACTATCAGTGGCTTCAGTAGACGCAGGGTGTGGTGCACGTGTAGTGCCAGCCAAAGGATACACCCGAGTGACTGCTTCAACTCCTTCAATGTTCTGTGAGAAACTCTGATGCTCTGCATTCTGAAGACTTAGAGGTTCCTTTGCAGGCTCAGGATAGATGGCTTCAGTAGAGATATCCACATCAGACAGAAAAATCCTATGATTGCGAGCAGATGGCTGATACGAGATATCAGAGTGAAGTTTAATTTGCCGCATTACCCATGGGGCGTAGAACTTCAAGACAAACAGATCAGAGCCTGATGCAGCAAGTTGGCGGATGAATAAGTCCTGTGCATTGAAGCATTTTCCATGAAGAATATAGAAGACCAAAGTCTTCATTGCACCCTCAAGCTTGGCATTTGGAGAGTGCCCTTTGATGGGCCAGAGAGTTCGCCTGATGATGTGATAGATGGTTCGTGGCAGATACTCAAGGTCTTCAACGAAGAACTCTATTGGATAAGCAGCATCTTGGGGCAATGGCTTCATCATGCTGAGCATCTGACTCATATCAGGTTCCGGCCTCTTAAAGATGCTCTCAATATCTTCACTATGCAGCTGACAGCCATGCTCGTAGAGATCGCCAGGAGTGGGCAAACCAGTGAGCTCAATGATGTCAAATGCATTGGCTTTGTGATGAACATTTCCGGTCATCCACTCCAGGACCCAAGTCTTCGGATCTCTGTTGTACCCGCGGATGTGAAGCGTGGCATAGAATTGGAGCAGCAGCTCTTCATTCCAATGCTCTTGGTCCGTAACGAACGGCAGCAGTCCAACTTCCTTGAAGCAATCCAAAGCTTCTTCCAGACAAGGCAAACCAGCTATGGCTTCAATGTCAAGGCGCTTGTGTGGGAATATGCGACCTTGGTTGTAAAGAATGCATGAGTAATAGCTTCGCTGAGGATAGCTCCAGAACCGATCAGATGATATCCTTTCCCTTGAGTAGGGGTTCCTGGAGCTATCGAAGAATGTGTTGTCTACCCTAAAGCCATTGATATTGAAGGAGCCAGGTGCTGATGCAGGACCTGGGAACCTTGGCAATCTTGGGATTGGCTTTTGTACCTGAGGCCTGTGCTCAACATGATAGTCGAACTGTGGACCGGCAGCAGACTCAGGAATAGAAGTGACGGGATCAGTGGCTTCGCTGTCTTCTTTTTCCGTTGGGGAGGGCTCCACATTAGCTTCATTTGTGGTTGTGGCAGCTGCAAGATTTTCATCCTCCACTTGACGAGCTGGAGGGTCGGTCACAGGCACGTTCTCCTTGAGAACTGCTTCTTGTTGGGACAGGGGAGTGGGAACTTGTGGGACTTCTTCTTCCGCGGCTGATGCAGCCGGATTGTCTTCAGCAGAGACTTGAGGCCTTGGACCTTTGCGAAGCCTGCGCAGCGCGGGCGACGCCTGTGGAGTTGGAGTGGGCTGGGCCTCATAGTCTTGTTCCTCTCGTGGGCGATCCACCCATGAAGCATCCTGTGCAATTGGCGTCAGTGGACGACCAATGCTGATGAGTTCGCTGTTCTGAGGAAGGACTGCACCATCTTCTACATTGTCATGTTGACTAATGTCTTCAGCAGCGATGGGATCAGCTGCTGGAAAGTCTTCAGCTTCATGAGCCTCTGTGGAAGTAGGCTCATGGATAGTCAGTTGGCGTTCATGGCGTTCAGCTTCAGGATAGACCATAGAAATGGGTTCAACTATCAAGGGCTCTGTGGGAGCTGCCCGATCTTTCTTGGTCTTCCTCTTCTTCTTGGAGGGGGCAGTTGGAGAGGCTTCAGAATGTTTCCTCTTTCTGGCTTCAGCCTCAGCAGTCCTTGTCTTCTTGAGCTCTGAAGCTGTTGACCGGCTTTTTGGCTTCGAGCCAGTCATTTTAGTTGTGAAGACAATAGGAACTGCTTCCTGCCTTGGTGCGTCAGGTTCAGCCGTAGCAGGCTTCTTCTTCTTCTTTGCGGCCATCCTGGGGTCAATGTTAGGACGCCCAAGGGCCTCGCGCTTCTCAGCCTCATTGTAGGCTTGCACACATCTGTCAGCCAGAGTCTTCATGCGCTCACGCGAACCCTGAGCTTCTGCACGTTTCTTTACAAAGGCTTCCTTGAGCTCGTGCATCATACTCTTGAAGTTCTTCACTTCTTGCATGCTGAGCTTGGCCATATGCTTCTTGAACTGAGCCTTTTCATAGTCAATCTTTTGCTTCAGTTCAACAATGTGCTGGGCAATAGCGAGTTCTGAAGCAATGGCGCCTTGGAAGGCGACACTGAGGCCAATTGGTAGCTGCAGATCTTCAAAGCTGATGTTTGGCGTGTCAAACCACTCGTCAATGAAGTTGTGGATGATGGTCACATCAAAGAGAGGCAGATCATTGAAGATTTCTGCTTCTTCTTTGCTCTTGATGAGTTGCTCAAGAGCGTCATATGCTAGATCTTCCTCACTTGACAGATCAATGTCGTCATTGCGCAGAATGGCAGCAGCAGTTAGCTCTTATCCGGTGTGAGGTAGAGGCATCTTGACTTTCTGGGGCTTGGAGATGCGAGATAAGTCTTCAGACTGCACACTGTTCTTCAGGAGGTGCAGTTGCCAGTGGCTTCGCCCTTGAGATTTTTGGTGAGGGGGCAGGCTTTGAAGCTTTAGGCTTCTTCATCTTCTTTGTCTTTGGTGCTGCAGGAGCTTCTTCTGATTCAGCGTCAGCTGCAGGCTCATTCACTGCAGTCCCTTGAACTAAGATGCGGGTGATGAGGCCTTCAAGGTTGTTGAAAGGACCGATGACATTGGGTTCTGCATCTCGTGTGCCATCTGCCCTTGGTGCTGAGGGACCAGGGTTGAAGTCTAACCCCAAAGTCTTCTTGTTCTGCTTCGCTGAGTTCTGGGCAAACTGGAAGTTGCGCTTGAACAGATTGTCGTCATGACACCATCGTAGTGACGATGGGTGTGCATCAGCTGGCTGTGGCCCACGGACCATGCAGGGATAGAAGCCTTGAGCAATGGCTTCATCTCTGGACCTGGGTAGAAGATTCTTGTATTGGATGTCTCCCCACGGTCTCTTGATGGCATTTTCTTAGCATATTCTTGGGTTACAAATCGGTATTTGAACCATTGTTCTGCCCAATATCTTCGAATCCATTGGATTCGGGTCTTGCACTGATTGTAATCCTCTTCAGGATCTGTCTTGTACAGTTCTGAGAGTTCATCTGGCAGATCTCTGGATGTTTCTCCATGACGCTTTCTGCCACCCTTCCTTGCTGCTTTCTCTGAAGCCATAAACTTTAACTTGAAAGGCTTCAACACGTTCAAAGGCTTCAAAGGTTTTCGCTTGCTGGACCAACAGGAACTGGCTTCGGGAGAATTAATGTGATGCTGTAAGAATTCTGCAAATGAATGCAAACTATGAGAACCAAAGGATTCTCCCACGGACATGTACCTCTGACAGCATTAAGGTGCGAGGGAAGGGGAAGAGGTCATATGCATTCTCAGAAGATTTTGAAGATAAATCAATTTAGAAGACATTGACCTCATTTTGCGAAGACATTCACTCATAGATAAGGAGTTGGTTCCAGATTTGTATGAATCCACAGATCAGTACAAGTGAGGAATCTAACTACTTTGTGAAGCATAAGTGAATATACTAGGCATGTTATGAGATGCAGTATGAGAGAGATCTAACTTGTGTGAATAGAAACTGCTTGTGGTAGAAAGTGACAAATCCATAGGATCAACAGTGCTGTACAAAGGAAGTTTTATTTACCACACTAAGAACTGCTAGACAAAGTGGAAGATGAGGCCGAGCAGTTCGATCTTCCGTGCCCTAACTTGGCGACGGAGGACACCTACGGCGACGGCGGAGAGGACGATGTCCGCAGTCGGCGTGAAGACGGCGTCGGAGAGGTTGCGGCAGCGAAGCGCTTCGTCGCCGGCGTCGTCGAGGGCTAGCGGTGGCGCTAGGGTTCGTGCGAGAGTGAAAGAAGAGATAATGACCGTTGTGAAGTGTGTATTTATAGGTACATGGGCGGCACTGCGCTATTACACAGGTGCCCCTGGCGATTCGCATCTGAGAAACACGTGGCCATTATGCGGAATTTTGGGGTTTGTTCCACGTCCCACGCACGCCTTGATTGTCGGGTGGTCGTTCCTACTTCATGTGGAGGAATGAGCATTGAAAACGGACTTAATGGTTGTCTCTGTATCTTCTGCTGACAAGGACGCAGAGAAGACATTCGACAGTTTCAATAGAATGCATATGATTTGGAGAGATAGAATTTGAGATAGAAAGCATAGAGAGGTTAGGGTCCGATCACATTCACTTAGTTCAAAAGATTCAACAATGAAGACATAGCTCTAAGTGAATGTTGTAGAGGACAGAACACTAATATATATATATAATCAACATAGTGAAGATAATCATGAAGATATGTTGAGATCGAAGCCAAACCAAATGTGAAGACATCGCAAGGTAACGCCATGAGTGAAACACTTCAAAATAGAACATTTGGTGGTGGTGTTACCCACCGTATAGGAAGTATTAGACCCAGACACGGCGCACAATTATTGTGGCGCTCCGAAGTCAAATTCCACATTAATGTATTCACACTTAGAATGTATGTCTTCATTGATTGAAGATATACTTTACTTCGTGTGTTGCACATCTAAGTCATCAATATGCATAAGGGTTAGGATGTGTGCCTGATCACAGGACATTTGAGGATTCCAGGATATTTAGCTCACACCGTAACTTGCAAAATCTCTTCTCATCCAAGGTCTTGGTGAAGATATCTGCCAATTGCTCTTCAGTGTTGACGTGTATGATATCAATATCTTCCTTCACAACATGATCTCTGAGAAAGTGATGACGAATTTCAATGTGCTTTGTCTTTGAGTGCTGAACTGGGTTGTTGGCGATCTTGATGGCGATTTCGTTGTTGCAGTAAAGTGGCACTTGCTTCAGATGAATGCCATAGTCCTTGAGTATTTGCTTCATCCACAGAAGCTGAGCGCAGCAAGATCCAGCAGCAATATATTCAGATTCAGCAGTGGAGAGAGATACACAGTTCTGCTTCTTTGAAGACCAACATACAAGTGATCGTCCCAGAAAGTGACATGTGCCTGATGTAGACTTGCGATCAACTTTGTCACCAGCATAATCAACATCCGAGAATCCAACCAGATCAAACTCTGAGCCCTTTGGATACCATAATCCTAGAGTTGGGGTGTGAGCCAAATATCGAAGAATTCGCTTCACAGCTAAGTGATGCGACTCCTTTGGTGCCGCTTGAAATCGAGCACACATGCAAACACTAAGCATAATATCTGGCCTAGATGCACATAGATAAAGTAAAGAACGAATCATGGAGCGGTATACCTTTTGATCGAACTTTTTACCATTGTCGTCCGGACCCAGATGATGTTTGGCTGGCATTGGTGTTGTGAAGCCTTTGCAGTCTTGCATACCGAACTTCTTCAGGCAATCTTTGAGATACTTCTCTTGAGATATGAAGATGTCGTTGCGTTGTTGTCGTATTTGAAGACCGAGGAAGAACTTCAGCTCTCCCATCATGGACATCTGATATTGCTCTTGCATCATATATCCAAACTCTTCACTGTACTTCTGATTGGTGCAGCCGAAGATAATGTCATCCACATATATTTGGCACACAAACAGTTCACCATCATATGTCTTCATGAAGAGAGTGGGGTCTAGGGAACCAGGTATGAAGCCTTTGCTCTTCAGGAAGTATTTGAGTGTGTCATAACAGGCCCGAGGGGCTTGTTTGAGGCCATACAGTGCCTTGTTGAGCTTGTATACCATGTCAGGATGTTTTGGATCTTCAAAGCCAGGCGGTTGTGCAACATACACTTCTTCTTCAATCTTGCCATTAAGAAAAGCACTCTTCACGTCCATTTGATATAGAAGTATGTTGTGATGATTTGCATAGGCCAGCAGTATGCGTATGGCTTCAAGTCTAGCCACAGGAGCAAATGTTTCATCGAAGTCAATGCCTTCCACTTGAGTATATCCTTGAGCAACGAGACGAGCTTTGTTTCTGACAACTTGACCATGCTCATCTTGCTTGTTGCGGTATATCCATTTGGTGCCTATTATATTGTGCTTCCATGGATCAGGACGCTTAACTAGTTCCCATACATTATTCAGCTCAAACTGTTGAAGCTCTTCTTGCATAGCTTGAATCCATTCAGGTTCCATGAAGGCTTCTTCAACTTTCTTGGGTTCTGTTATTGAGACGAATGCGAAGTGCCCACAGAAATTTGCTAGCTGAGTTGCCCTTGAACGAGTGAGTGGACCGGGTGCATTGATGCTATCAATTATTCTTTCAATCTGCACTTCATTGGCAACGCGAGGATGTACAGGGCGAAGACTTTGCTCTTGCTGATCATTGTCGTTGTTAGAAGGAATGTCTTCAGGTTGAGCATTGTCTTCATGTTGATCAGGTGCTGAGATGATAAGTTCTTCGGGATGAGCTTCAGAAGGTATAATTTCTCCAGTTCCCATTAGCTTGATTGATTCACTGGATGGAACTTCATCTAGCACATTTGGCAGTTGCTCTCTTTGTGAACCATTGGTCTCATCGAACCGCACATCCACTATTTCAACCACTTTGTAATGAAAGAGATTGAAGACTCTGTAGGAGTGCGAATCCTTTCCATATCCAAGCATAAAACCCTCATGTGCTTTTGGTGCAAACTTTGAGGTGTGATGTGGGTCCTTGATCCAGCACCTTGCGCCAAATACTCTGAAGTAACTGACATTTGGCTTCTTGCCAGTAAGGAGCTCATAAGATGTCTTGTTCAGAAGCTTGTGAAGATAAACACGATTGATTGTATGGCATGCAGTATCAATGGCTTCAGGCCAGAATTTTCTTGGGGTCTTGTATTCATCTATCATCGTTCTGGCCATCTCAATGAGTGTTCTGTTCTTGCGTTCGACGACGCCATTCTGCTGTGGCGTGTATGGGGCTGAGAATTCATGTGTGATGCCCAAGGTATAAAGATATGTATCAAGGCCAGTGTTCTTGAATTCAGTGCCATTGTCACTTCTGATGTGCTTTATCTTGGCGCCATAATTGTTCATAGCTCGATTGGCGAAGCGTCTGAAGACATCCTGCACTTCAGTCTTGTAAAGGATTATGTGCACCCAAGTGTATCTAGAGTAATCATCAACAATAATGAAGCCATAGAGGCATTCAGTAGTAGTAAGAGTTGAGTAATGAGTGGGACCGAAAAGATCCATGTGAAGCAGTTCGAAGGGTCGAGTAGTGGTCATGATTGTCTTCGAAGGATGTTTGGCCCTCGTCATCTTCCCTGCTTCACAGGCACCGCATAAGTGGTCTTTCTTGAACTTGACGCCCTCGATGCCTATGACATGCTTCTTCTTCGCAAGGGTGTGAAGGTTCCTCATGCCAGCATGCCCAAGCCTCCGATGCCAGAGCCAGCATTCTGAAGCTTTTGCTAGAAGACATACGGCAAGCCGTGGTCCTGCTGAGAAATCTACTATGTACAGATCATCTTTTTGATACCCTTCAAACACTAGAGACTTGTCAGATTCCATTAGTACAAGGCAACGATATTTTCCAAATATTACGATCATGTTCAAATCGCAAAGCATTGAGACAGACATTAAGTTGAAGCCAAGGGATTCAACAAGCATGACTTTGTACATGTGTTGATCCCTTGAGATTGCAACTCTACCTAGACCCAATACCTTACTTTTACCAGTGTCAGCAAATGTGATGTGGCTCTTGTCGGATGGACGTAAGGTTGAGTCCATAAGAAGACTTCTTTTGCCAGTCATGTGATTTGTACACCCACTATCAATAATCCATTCTGAAGACGCTGGTGTCATACCCTACAGTGCAGTTAGGGGGATAGGCTTCACCAAGAGCATTGTGAAGCAAAAACATTTGACGAACCAATGGGTTATGAAAGCTTAGATCCAGATTAGGACTAATAGGGAGAGTAGCAAGCGATTCAAAAACCATTCGGGCATTTGATCTTGCGCCTTACAAGATGTTTAAGGTCCCCAGCAATGGCGTCAGACGATTTTGGTTTTCTGCTGGAGACCTTTCCCTGCAAAAGAGAGTTAAGCTTTCTTAGCCACCCACATCTTCAAGGGTGGCTGAGAAGCAATAAGTCTAAGTGCAGCATCTGAGAATTTTGGCTTTGGAGCCCTAGCAAACAGTCTTGCAGGCGGACAATAGTACTCATAAGAATAAGCAGAATAGTTCTTGGTCTTATGAACATGGCGGTTTGATGAACCGCTCTCATATTCATATGCCTGAGTATGGTTTCCCTGCAAAAGATTTGCGTTAGTGCGACTCAAGTGAGTCCTTTGTCTGTATGAAGCCTTTGGACCGTATGAAGCCTTTGGTCTGAGGTTTGTCTTCTTCACGTGAGGTGTCATGATGACATTCACAGGAAGATTCTCCAGACACCTTTTCGGAACCCAGATCTTCTTCATAGGCGGTCCATTCCTGCAGTTAGTACCAATGTACCTGGCAAACACTTCACCATTCTGATTCTTAAACAGTATATAGTTTGCATCAAAGGATTCATCAATGATAATGGGGTTAGCACAAGTGAAGCCATATAGATTGGATCTGTCTGCTGAAGGTTCCTTTGCAGCAACCCACATGGTTTTGGGGTACTGCTCAGGTTTCCAGTAAGAGCCATCAGCATTCATTTTCCTTACGAACCCAACACCCTCTTTCCTCGGGTTTCGGTTCAGTATCTGCTTTTTGAGGACATCACATAGTGTCTGATGCCCTTTAAGACTTTTGTACATCCCTGTTTCAAGCAATGTCTTCAACCTAGCATTCTCATCAGCAATAGCAGTGGTATCCTCAGCAGAGGGGTTAGTTACCACATCAACAGTTGAAGATATTGCAACAGTAGTAGCAGTAGAACATTCAGCAACAGAAGTAGCATTATCACGCTCAATGCATTTAAGACATGGTGGTTCAAATCCTTCCTGAGCGGGACTGATCTGTTTGGAGTGAAGTGACTCATTTTCCTTTTGAAGATCTTCATGAACCGCTCTCAATTTCTCAAGATCTTGCTTCCTTTGAAGATAATCATAGGAAAGCTTTTCATGTGTTGTTGAGAGAGTTTCATGACGACTTTCAAGTTCCTAATACTTAACGTGAAGATTTTTTATGTCTTCAATTAAGGATTCAGATCGAGTCATTTCAGCACCTAACAGATCATCGCTTCTGTCTAACAGTTTTTGAATATGTTCCATAGCTTTCTGCTGTTCGGTTGCAATTTTAGCAAGTGTTTTGTAGCTGGTTTTGAATCACAATCAGAGTCATCGTCACTAGATGTTTGATAGTGAGTAGTGCGTGTGTTTACCTTGGCACCGCGTGCCATGAAGCAGTAGGTAGAAGCGGAGTAGTCCTTGTCAATTGCATCGGTGTCGGTGACGAGGTCATTGTCTTTAGTATTGAAGATGGACTTGGCAACGCATGCTGTAGCCAGACTTGCGACGCCTGAATCGGACTCCTCCTCAGACTCCACCTCCGCCTCCTCAGAAGCGGACTCCTCCTCTGAGTCCATTTCCTTGCCAACAAACGCACGTGCCTTGCCAGATGAGCTCTTCTTGTGTGATGAAGACTTTGAGGAAGACTTGGACGAAGACTTTGAGTATTTCTTCTTCTTCTTGTCGTTAGAGTCATATTCCTTGCTCTTCTTCTTCTTTTTGTTCTCATTGTCCCACTGTGGACACTCAGAGGTGAAGTGGCCAGGTTTCTTGCACTTGTGACATGTTTTCTTCTTGTAGTTGTGAGCAGAAGCTTCATCATTCCTTGAGCTTGATTGGGAAGACTTTCTGAAGCCTTTCTTCTTGGTGAATTTTTGGAACTTCTTCACAAGCATAGCAAGTTCTCTTCCAATGTCTTCAGGATCATCAGAACTGCTGTCAGATTCTTCTTCAGATGAGGAGACAGCTTTTGCCTTCAAGGCATGAGTTCTCCCATAGTTTGGACCGTAGATATCTCTTTTCTCAGAAAGCTGAAACTCATGTGTATTGAGCCTCTCAAGTATGTCAGATGGATCGAGTGTCTTGAAATCAGGACGTTCTTGAATCATCAGGGCTAGGATGTCAAACGAACTATCAAGTGATCTCAGTAGTGTCTTGATGACTTCATGTTTGGTGATCTCAGTAGCACCGAGGGCTTGAAGCTCATTTGTGATGTCAGTGAGTCGGTCAAATGTGTGCTGGACATTCTCATTGTCATTTCGCTTGAAGCGGTTGAAGAGGTTGCGAAGGACACTGATTCTCTGATCTCTCTGGGTTGAGATGCCTTCATTGACCTTGGAGAGCCAGTCCCAGACCAGCTTAGATGTCTTCAAAGCACTCACACAGCCATACTGTCCTTTGGTCAGGTGACCACAGATGATATTCTTGGTAGTAGAGTCCAGTTGAACAAATTTCTTGACGTCAGCAGCAGTGACACCTTCTCCAGCCTTGGGAACGCCGTTCTCGACGACATACCATAGGTCGACGTCAATGGCTTCAAGATGCATGTACATCTTATTTTTCCAGTAGGGATATTCAGTTCCATCGAAGACGGGGCACGCAGCGGAGACTTTAATTATCCCTGTAGTCGACATAGCTAAAACTCCAGGTGGTTAAACCGAATCACACAGAACAAGGGAGCACCTTGCTCTGATACCAATTGAAAGTGCGTTATATCGACTAGAGGGGGGTGAATAGGCGATTTTTATGAAAGTCTTCAAAACGTGGAAGTTATGAAGACAAACGATAGAAATAAACCTATTACCTTGCAGCGGAAGGTAGACTACACTAGGCAAGCCATAGTCAAGTTTTCAATGAAGTGAAAGCACAATGACTTAATAGCAGCAATGTAGTAAGGATCAGGTAGGAAGATATTATGAAGCCATACAGAGCATGCAGTCACTCAGTGAAGACAAAAGATAGTGCAAACATACAATGACTTCACAAGGAGCAACAGTAAGTAAAGGGAAGGGAAGATGAAACCAGTGACTCGTTGAAGACAATGATTTGTTGGACCAGTTCCAGTTGCTGTGACAACTGTACGTCTGGTTGGGGCGGCTAGGTATTTAAACCTTAGGACACACAGTCCCGGACACCCAGTCCTGAACACGCAGCTCAGGACACCCAGTCCTCACCGTAATCCCCTTGAGCTAAGGTCACACAGACCTCGCCCAATCACTCTGGTAAGTCTTCAAGGTAGACTCCCAAACCTTCACAGACTTCGTTCACCGGCAATCCACAATGTCTCTTAGATGCTCAGAACGCGACGCCTAACCGGCTAGAGGATGCACAGTCCTCAAGTGTAATAAGTCTTCAGATCACACAGACAAGAAGACTTAAGTGATGCCCAATTCTCTCTGGCTCTGGGTGGTTAGGGCTTTATCCTCGCAAGGAATTCTCTCTCAAAGGCTTCGAGGTGGGTTGCTCTCAAACGACAAAAGCCGTATTCTCAATCTGAGCAGCCAACCATTTATGGTTGTGGGGGGTGGGCTATTTATAGCCACTTGGCAACCCGACCTGATTTGTCCAAAATGACCCTGGGTCACTAAGGAACTGACACGTGTTCCAACGGTCAGACTTCAAACTCACACGGCAACTTTACTTGGGCTACAAGCAAAGCTGACTTGTCCGACTCTGGACAAGATTCGCTCTCATAGTCTTCACTCAAAGACATAGGTTTTTGTTTAGGCATCACTTCAGTCATTCTGACTAGTTCTCTTGGACCCCACTTAACAGTACGGTGGTTCCTATGACTCAACACAAAAGAAAAAGAACTACGAAAGATCTAAGTCTTCGAGCTCCATAGGCTTCATGTGGTGTCTTGTCTTGTCATAGTCTTCAATGTGAATATCTTCATTTACCACCTTTGACTTCAATGTCTTCATACATTTTTAGGGGTCATCTCTGGTAGGAAAACCGAATCAATGAGGGACTTCTACCTGTGTTATCCTGCAATTCTCACAAACACATTAGTCCCTCAACTAGGTTTGTCGTCAATACTCCAAAACCAACTAGGGGTGGCACTAGATGCACTTACAGGTGGGCCGGGGAAGCCTGCGCGGCATCACAGCGGATCACAAGAGGAGGGAGCAGGCAGTCCCGCTGGCACTAGGTTAGGCGGCTGGAGCAGGAAGATCAGAGATTGGAGAAGCACGTCGGCCGTTGGATGGACATCCAACAGTCACTGCTGCTAGAATCGTGTGTTCACTGACAAAGCCTTGCGTAAACAAGTCAGCCTCGAAATTTGTGGCGTGTACAGCCCATTTGCTATTATTTTTATAATTTTTACTCATTTTCTAATTCATATGGAATTTATTGCAGCTCGTTTTCCATTTTTAGAATTGCTGGCCATTTTCTGGTCAGTACCAGGGTCAAAAAATTAACTAAATATGTGGGAAATTTTGAAAATTCGCAAATTTTTGCTGGGGAACGAAATATTCTTAATCCAAAAATTAATAGCCATACTAAAACAAATTTAAAAATAAATTAGCACTATGTCATGTTAAATCCAATGAAATACGTATAAGATATCAGTAAAGAACAAAAACAAAAAAAAGAAACTTATATCCCATTTGCTATAATTTTTTTGGAATTTTCAACCCCTTTTGATATTACCATTAATAGACATTGGCCATACTCTTAAGCCAGGCCGGAATGCATCCCTCCTCGTATTGAAAGATTTGCAGCCCGATAATTCGGAGAAAACAAATAGGCCTAGCTTGGGTATTCTTCAAAAAGAAATACTGGGCTACCTATTTTCCCAAACAACTGGTGCATGAGCATTTAGCTTTATTTATTTACTTATTTATGTTTAGGGGACCATGAGCATGTACCTGGGCCGGATTCATGTGAGAGCCTCCCTTCCAGTTAATTATGGGCTTCTCTATTGGGCCTTCATCAGTGGGCTGCATGTTATCAACAAGTGGAAAATGTGTTCCGTACGAAAAATAGTATGCGCTACGTACAGTACGGGGCCCTAAAGGATCGAACCGTGCAACGACTTCCAAAACATTGTGTTTGTCATTCTAACAACACATTTATTCAACCAACAGATGAAATATACTACTGATTGTACATTGAAAACAGCAGCAGTAGCAACCAGGGCTGGGGGTGCAACAGAAGCAGTAAGCAGGCCAGAAGAGTGAAGATGCAGCTCTCTCTTCCAAACCAAACATCAGCCATCATTACAAAAGGGCTACCAAAAAAGAACAAGTGTATGCATCAAACTAAATAAAGATCCTACTACACCAAGTGTACGCATCTAACTAACTGGCTCAGTTAGACGTTACTATTTATTAAGTTGTGGAGATTGGCTGACGGCTTGAACCAAATGGGTGCCTGGCGGGGGAAACTCCAGCCAGCAGGTCGAAGTCTGATACTTGCGACCCTCTCTCCTACTTTAGCTGCAGAGCGTGGCGGCACATATCAGGGTATGGTGCATGCAGAGACGCATGGTACGCTGTGTACACACAGTTTTGCCTGATGAACGAAATCGCGCTGCCATCATGATCCTTGCTGTCGGTTATCTCCTAGTTAATCGGATAATTTAGTCCGACAAACAAAGAGCGTGTACCAAGGCTACTTACCAGCCTCCAGTCAAAAATTCCTGAAGGCCCAGAGAAGCTGGGATCCTGCTCAAAGACCTTGCAGTGACTGTGATTGTATTCCGCGAAACAACACGTCCAGTACGTGCGAACGATCATCAATCTTTCGCCGTCGTCTGATCGAGCTAGGAACCACCTGCAACTGCCATGCTGCTTTTCTTTGAAATGTTCTAGGATTAGGAAGGGTAGGGACACCAGGTGGCTTACGACATCATATCAAGTTGGAGTCAAATAAAAAAGGGCTCTTGATTTAGTCAATCTTAAGAACAGCATGTTATGAGCATGAATATTTTTTCAGCAAATGTTGACAGTTATATAAGCAAGCCATCATGATATCATAGGAAAGTAACATACTGCTGTAACAGCCATTTTTAGCGATGATTGGAGTAGGCCAGCAATATGTCCAGCCATAGGAGGAGTCGACAGCGTAAATGAAGCCCTTGTGTTCAATGGCATCAGAGAACCATGGAGGATGTATGATCCTGCGATGGACGTGCAGATTTATCCACTTACCGTAGTGACCTGTCAGATAGGCGAGACCGCGGTTGAAGAACGCAATTAGCCTGAAGTCTTTATAATTCGCAAATCTTGTGGGCACTTGGCAGATTACAACCTTGAGCAAATCAAACTTGTTATCATGTTGGCTACTGTAAGATTCCGAGTATTCTGGGCCGCGGTGCCAAAGCAGTGCAGTGTTAATCGAAGGAAGGGGGATCAATCGCCGGGTGTAGACCTCCACGAGCATCCAGCTGCCGCGACCATCGACGAGCACCATCCAAGACGTGTTCATGCCGACCCAGTACATACCGTTAATAGGGTTGAGGCTGACAGGGATCGGATCGCAGTCAAGGGGGTTGATGCTCGCCACCCTACGATCGTTATGCTGCATGACACGCTGTTTCTGAAGATCAGGTGGCATCAGCAAGAAAGGAGCTGGCTTAAAAAGCTCTGGCCTGAGGGCTTTGAGTAAACGGTACAACCCCGACGAGCACGCGGCGAGTGGCATGGTACTGAGATTGTCCACACGCGAAACAATGAGCTTGATTGCCTCTGTGGGGAGCGAATTCCAGCCACTCTTTTGGTGGACGCTTCTCGGTTCTGCCATTGTTAGTGCTTGGATTTCGGACGAGGGGGGGAGGCGCCTTAGCGGGGATGGAAGATTGGACGAGATTATGTGCGGACAAAGATGGAGAAGCGAATATGTGCTGCGGGAAGTGGACAGGTGATGATGACTACAGCACGCCGCTTGACTTACGAGACACATACCAACAGCGTAGGGTCATGTCGATGCTAGACAACTTGCTTGAGTGATCACAATACTGGTACTCCCTACAGTGTTATGCCCTAACTTGCTTGAGTAGAGTAGTAGAGTAGGACTCTTCTCTACTACTAGCACTGGAGGAGTAGTATATTCTAATCTAAAATAGTTACAAACTTCAATGCCCGAGCGTGGAACGACTACGAACCATGCTCAAAGACCGTGTCTACGTGGTGTTTGGACATGGGCGACAACCTCAACGCCAACGGTGCTGCTCCCGTTGCACCATATGTGTTTCTGTCCTTCCTGTTCGAAATCATGGTAGAATTCATGATTTATTTTGTGCTTATTCGGATTAAATCTCGTAGTAACTTGCTCATATATTCAACTGGCGCAACGTCCCCTACAGCCACTCCTGTTTCATGGACGGCCTGGTCGATGCCTCCAAGGAGCCCTTCGTCCACTGCTATGAGTGCCTGATGCCGTTTTGTGGCTCACCGGCGGACATGGTGCATCACCTCACGGATGCGTGCAGCAGTCACTGCTGGCCCTTGGCGGAGAACATCAAGTATGAGACGTGCTACCCGTTCACCATGCCGGAGTCGCTGGAGGATCGACGTGAGAGGGAGGGGGAGGAGATAGCGATGAACGTGAACGTGAGGGGGAGGAGATAGCGATGTCGTGGGAGACGCAGTATTTATAGCGAGCAATGGCACACCTACGTAAGATATGGACTGAGCTACACTGACTTAACTGTAGGCCCAGTTGTGTCACTGACATGTGGGCCAGACCCCTGTTGGGCCCATATGTCAGTGACCCAATGCACCTACAGTTAAGTAACAACTACGTGGGCATATTTGTTGGAGTAAATTACGGGGGAGCGAAGGGGTGGAAATATTGCTGGTCACAACGGATTGGACGAGCGTGGGGGGAGGAGAGTCATGCATGCAGATTTTTTCACACGGGGTGGAGTGGTGGGACCGCCGGAGGGAGAAGGAGAGTTTGACAGGCATATTGTTTCCACACATGGAGAGGAAAAGATTTGGAGATGAACGGGCTTCCTGCAGGTATGGGGAACGGTGCATAATAAGTCGTCTTGCATGCCGGGCTAGGTATAGTCTCAAGTCATTAAAAACATACACGCCCCACACATGTTCATATTTCAAGGTGCACTAAATTATTGCATGCGATGATTAAGGCTGGCCATAATGGTGGTATCTTAGCTAGTATCATGCACACGGGAATAGCAAACATGCTGATGTGGCAAAGAATTAAAGAAGAGAGGGGGTTAGAGTAACTAGTGTTCATGCATGCATTGGTAAACACATTTTTTGTGAAGAACGACAGCACTAGTTGAGTACTTTTGCAGACTTCAAAAACTATTCCACCGCCTCTACTATCTTGCTAAGAGTAGGTGAATTTTTTGAATCGATCCCTTTAAACTAGAAGGGAGGTAGTGGCACTCTAATACCTAACCTTGTTGTGATGACAAGATAGGACATGGCATGCACTTGGACGGAGGAACTAGTCTGCATTGTGCATTTAAGTTTTGTCTGAAGTCAATGTACCTCTACTTTCACCAGACTTATAGAAAAATGTGTCAACATTCACAATGTCAAATCAATAATTTTACACTCATTATAAAACGTAGTTCTTATACTCATTATAATCAGTATTGTAGATATTGATATTTTTAGTATAAATTTGGTCGTGGGATTTCATTGATGCCCGTCAAAGCGTGGAGGAAGCAGAGCTTAGGGCTTGCATTGCCGGTCTCTACATAGGTATTTCCCTTCATAATCCTGTAATTTTAGAGACTGATTGCACTTTTGTGGTAGTGTCTCTTGCATCGGGGGACTATGAAAGGTCTGCTATGTGTGACCTGAAGATGAAAGCGTTGAGCATCTCGAAGTTGATCAACAATCTTCAATTGTCAAAGATTAGCCGTTCGGCCAATAAGGTGCACACTTAATCGCTAAGTATAGCTTTGACAATAGATTAGATGGTATTCTTGTAAATAACGTCCGCCCTGTGTGGTAAATATTGTATCGAATGAGTGTACTGGTGTGGCTGGTTAATTAATATAAGGTGGTGTTCAAAAAATGTATAAATTTGGTCAAACAATTTGCAAACGGTTGACGGGAGTAAAAAGGACCAGAGGGAGTATCATGCATGCGGAGTAGGCAAAAAAATTGCTTGTCTAAAAAAAGGCAAAAAAATTGCTCATTTATAGCCGGTCGTAGTCTCAAAGGGTGCGACCGCGCGAGGGAGGCGAAGGTCGTGGGAGGCGCGATGTTTGACGGAATTAAGTGAAGTTACATCCACGCGCCGGCATGGCGTGCGAACAGGCAGAAGCTATACCGTCAGGCCTACGATATGGGTCTAGTAGACATGATATCTAGTGGGTCCCTCATAGTTCTCGAGAACTCTTTGGGGGCTTCTAGCCGTTTATCCACCGGGCAAGCCAGCAACCCCACGCCGTTCGCACGCCCTACTTGTCCCCATCTTCTACCTTACAACAGTTCGCTCCCAGTCGTCCCGTCCTTTCACATTAGTTAGCTCCCAGTTTTTTTTGCGGGGTACAACAGTTCAACTTCTCCTAACCCTCCTCCAAAATCCATGGCCTCCCAAATCTCCATGGTCGCCGCTGAGTACCAGGTTAGAGCCATCACCGGTGATCAGTTCATCGTCATCTACACACGTGGATCCGAGACGGTGAAAGCATGGCTTGCTCGCTTCCTACGCATGTTCAACAGTTCAACGGATGAGTGGGTCGCTGGGCTAGATGTTGAGTACACCACAGTCCAGGGACGAGAGAAGGATCTAAAGGACGAAGAGAGGAAGAAGCCCGCCGTGATCCAGGTTTGCATACATAACATTTGCTTGGTCTACCACATATGTCATGCTGACGTTGAGTGCCAGGATTTTAAGAACTTCCTCAAGGACAAAAGAGGGAAATTCGTTATTGTAGGATTTAAGAACGACAGGTATGTCCTGCATCAGATAGGTCTCGTTGTAGGCCAGCCCTTCAATCTCCAGAAGGCAAGCCTGGTGTCCTCCTCTCAACCTTCAATGCTGACCCTGGCAGCAGCCATGATTGATCCTTCGTACGCTAAACTGAAGAAACCTCATCACGAGTTTCATCATGCATGGGAGTCAAAGACATTAGATGAAGATCACATCCTGTATGCAGCAATGGATGCCTACCTTTGTTTAAATATCTACAAGGGTTGTATGAAGAAGCAGAGCCCAGTGTCCGGTTCAAGCAAAGAAGCGTCGGCGAAGAGGAAGAGGAAGAGGGACGAGGACGAAGTCGAGGACGTGGACTCGGACTCTGAGTAGGTGGCAGTGCCGTCGCTCATGCTGGTTCTACTGCAGTGTCAAGCGGACTAGTTGCTTAGTTTATTTTCAAGGGTGTGTTGTGCTGAGGCCCCAGCAGAACTATGTTTATGTTCTTTCTCGTTATTTGAACTCTTTAGTGCGTACAATAGTACTAGTACTATGTCTTACTACTGTTCTTCTTGCAGTTGGTACTACTGCTCGTATCTTCGTGTTCCTACTGTACTTAATACGTTCGTACTAGTAGTATAATTTGGGTTAGTCGATTTGTGAAAGAAGTTCGACGGAGCGAAGGAAGAAGATGACAGAAGAGGTGGAAGAAGCCCTTCTAGCCATCCATGTTGCATCAAACGGCTCACATGAGTCGACTGACCCAAATTGCTCCTTCAGATTGCAGGATCCACGTGGCATGCAAGGTCTCGAAGGTAGATTCCGCGTCCGCACCCGGTTTGAGGGCTCGATGCGCGCGCGACCGGCTTCCGCCGCGACAGCCACCATCGCGCCTCCTCTGCGCGGCCGGAGACGACAATGACACGGTAGTTCCTCCTAGCCGGCGTGCTGGAGCACGCGCTCGTCCTCCTCTTCGTACGCTGCGTGCATAGATGCAGCTCCACCATCTGCTCGCGTGCTTGGCAGTGCGGCGGCATCGCGAGGAGGGACTGCAGACGACGTGAGCGGGCGAGCCTTCGGCTTCATGGCACAGGGATGGCGGCGACACGGCGGTGATGGGCGAGAAATTGTTGGCCGGAGCAGGCGGGCGCCGGCATGCGCAACGGCGGTGGCGGCATATTGATGAGTGCGCGTGTGGGAGCTTACTTTAGTTTTATATATAAGGTTGGTCAAACTTAAAAGAAAACCATACTAATACACGTAAACATTAGACTTAGGCAGCGCTTTTATTAGTTAGTACCACAGCCACGATACAGAACCCTATGCAAGCGCGTGAACCGCGGCCGCGCGGTCGATCGAACGGTGTGTCACTGTGTCGCGCTCGAAGGACATCCACCGAACCTTTTTGTGTGTGTGAAAACAATCCTCGAATATTACTCAACTTTTTTTTCCTGTGAAAGTTCTTGACGCTGCAATATTTCCATATATTTGAATTTATCTCCAGTTCATGTTTATTTGGATTTGGACATTTTAGGTGCACCCTAGTTTTTTTTAATACTGATTTTGTGTGTGTGACTGAGAGAGAACGTGTGTATGTGTCCATATGTGTGTTGTGGCGGAAGGGCAATGTGGAGACGGTGTGCGTGTGATACAGACATAGAGAGGTGTGAATGTGCAAATGATCATGCATGAGTGAGACATAGACAGATGCCGATACGTTGTGTATACATGAGAGAACGGTCTTCTAGTTTAGGGCCTGTTTGGTTCCAATAAGTCACCTGACTTATAAGTCAGGTGACTTAAAATTAGTGACTTGTAAGTCACGCCTGTTTGGTTGTCATCTGACTTATAAGTCACCTGACCACACCTTCCCACCTTGTTTTTTAATGTAAAGGTGATGGGACCCACGTAAAAAGGGGTGACTTATACTCCCTCCGTTCCAAAATAGATGACCCAGCTTTGTACTAACTTAGTACAAAGTTGGGTCTTCTATTTTGGAACGGAGGGAGTAAGTTTTAAGTTGGGGTGGAGCAACTTATGACTTATAAGTTGGGGTGACTTATAAGTTGGGTCCGTTTGGCAAATAAGTCACTTTTTGCACTTTTCGACTTATAAGTTGGTGACTTATTTGGAACCAAACAGGGTCGTACTTGTGTGTGTGTGTGAGAGAGAGAGAGAGAGGGAGAGAGAGAGACAGAGCGAGGAGCATCCATAACACAACAACCATCTCTCTCGATTCGTCCGTCCCTCGCACGGTCGCATGCAACACATGCATCAACGCGCACATTTTGACACCCTCACCCGGCCCCTGCCCACCTCAAGGCCCGCACAATCTCTTCGTGAATACCCATTTCTCTCCTTAGGTTTGTTTTCTCTCAATATCTGACACACACACACAGAGAGACACACACAGCACAACACACACACACACACTCCCCCGAGCACACTATTCATCCCCATCCAAGGTTATACGGCGACCACTCTCGCTTGTGCTACTTTGCACCCCAACATGAACAACACCTCAATCTTCAAAGAGGGCATCGAGCAGATCAAAGACGGCGACCACACCACGCTAGAGAATGCGGGGTCATTTGGAAGCAGGGTGATGTGACGACGGCTGACTGACTCCTCCCCCCACCCTCTCTCTCTCTTGCACAAAATTACCAATCCCTCTCTCCCCCACACAAAATTGTCAATCCCTCAACCCACGAGATCCTTCCCCTCTCGTCCATGTTTTCCAGCTCTCTCATCAAACATGTTGTCTCTTCTCCTTCCACGTATACAGAATCCAGATGCACACGCATCTCAGGTATATTACATGTATCCATCTTTCTCACAGACCTAACTTCTTCCTCTCTCTTTCTCTCTCTATTTCTCTCTCTCTGTCTCGTTAGGTTTGTCTCCTACTCTCTCGTCCACATACATACAATCTTTCCCGCCCTATCTGCTCCATCTTCAAAAGCTCTCTCTGCACGTTTCATTCACACATTGGGATATGTCAAAATGTTGCTTCTATAATGGCTGATGTAGAGTTATGATTGTTTTTGTTGCATCCTACAAAGTAATAACTATGAAATGCATTTAGATTCTCATTTGACTGGGATTATGTGAGTTTGAGCATGTTGTGAAGTACTATAGACCTTGTATACATCTTGGGATTCGACAATGATTGTAACTATTGAATTGTATAGACCATTACATTCGAAGTCAATAGCCTAATATATTTATTTCACAATTTCAACAAATGACTAGTTCACTACAAACTAAGAAAACAAATGTGTACTCCCTCCGTTTTTATTTAAGCCCGCGTATTAGCATTGGTCAAAGTCAAGTTTTGTAAACTCTGAGAAAGCTTATAACAAAAAATATTAACATATACAATAATAAATAAATACCATTAGATTCATTATTGAATGTACTTTCACATCATACATATTTGTTATGGTAAATGTTTATATTTTTCTATAAACTTGGTCAAACTTTAGGAAGTTTGACTTCGATCAAACCTAATATGCAGAGTTTACTACTACTACTCGCTAGTTGCTTAGCCGAATCACTCAACACACCACACGGGGAGTTCAGCGTCACAAAATTTTGAGGTCGGCGGGAAAATCTCCCGCGACCCTGATTCGAGCAGTGGGAAGTTACCATCATAACCTTTGGAACAGGCCTACGGATGACGCTTGGTAGGGGTTGTTTTCGTAACTTCAGGTTCACCCTACCCAGCCAACCCCACCCCGGCACCCAGAGTAGTACACCTGAATACTCCCCATTTTCTATCCCCACCACAAAATAGACTTCTCCACGGCACCGCAGCCTTCGTGCTCCTCCCCTTTACATCGGCGCACTCGTCCACCGCAGCGCATCTGCCTCATCGACGACCTCGTACGCCGCACTGGAGCCAGTCCACCGTCGTCGTCGTACACGGAGCCTCTTCCCCGGCATCGTCTTCCACGGTCTTGGATCTACTTCCCGGAAGCCGATGCCAAGCGCAGAAGTACCACCGTCGTGGACAATGAACTGACTCCCGTTGCCGACCATGACTCACAGAGGCCGCCAAGACCATCGTTCTCCTCCTCGATTGGTAATGTATTGAATCACTTAGTAGTACATGTGTCGTTCCAATTTTGTTCATACCTACCCTTCAAATTTCCTGGGTGCTATTGTTCCCGTAAAAGTAATTGGTTATAGCCTCCATTGTCCAACAGAATATCAGCTTGTAATTGTGCGTCACTCCTGTATCACGTTGTGCTTGGGTAGGTTTTTCATCTGCAACCAGCAGTGTGGCAAATGATGGAAAGGTTTTTAGAACTAGCAAGATGTCCATGCGTTGCACGCATCAAGATGCATTTGTATGAGTAGTTTATCTTGTGGGATAAAAGGATGAATGAGGGAAGGCCTTATTTGCAAATATAGAGAGGGGTATGGGTATCTTTTTGCAAAATTCCCATTTGTTTCCTTCCTATCTGTCAGATATAAATCGGACAACCTATATTGCAAGAAAAAAGTATAGAGAAAAAAAGTAGACAGTAAAGGAAGTAGAGTAAATATTAAATACTAAATATAAAATAAATATAATAGTAGAGAAGAGAGTAGAGATATCATGTTGAGATTTTTAAAGCGCCGCGCATTGCGATTCTGTTGGAGATGCTCTAACATGGCAGACGAGTCCTTTAATGTTGCCCACATGATGCGCGAGTATTACTAGTAGTATATTTTTCTTGCCATGTTGAGATTTTAAAACCACGAGTGCGAACATGCAGAGGAGAAATGAAGACCAAACACGGGATATTCGGGACATCTTCAAGGAGTGTGGCAAGTTAAAGAGGAGTTGCACCGAACCTGTAAAATGAGCTTTGGTAAGTAACACCCTTTCAATTACTTTCGTGTAGCCTCATGTTCTTTGATGTGTATATGTTGTAGTTTCTGTTTCTCTTAAGCGTGGTGTTCTTCAATGTGTAATAAGAAGAGTCTTAATCATCCTAATGCTTCCGTTTTTAGCTTGATGTAGGAAGTGGGTGTTCTCACCTTGTAGTCTGTTTTTATTTGTATTTTCCTTTTGAATTCACTTCTCCGAGTTCTGTTTATCTGGCTTCTACTAAATGGATCTAGGTTTCTCTGAGTATTGATCTAAAAAAGAACTAACTTCATGTCAGGATGCAGTTCCTGCGAGGAGGGAAGTATGGTCAACCTCGAGATCATGTTTCCAAAATGAGGCTGGATTACACACAAGGTGCCAGTTCCCTAATGATGCTGGATTAGACACAAGGTGCAAATTCCCAGATGATGCTGGACTACACACAAGCCAGGTGGAGTCGTCAGCTGTTCGTGTCCTCGTGGCATTAGTAAAGGCTGAAAGAAAGCGTGCAGCAGCCCTTGAGAATGTAGCTGAGTTCCTGAAGAAGCGAAAAGAGCAATCAGATGCTCTCTTCACCCGAGCCAAAGAAGAGATGGAAGAAGCCAGAAATAAGCTAGCAAAGGCAGAGCAGGCTAGGCGTCTCCTGCTATCTAAAACTGTTGTCAATACAAAATTTCCTCCATAATAGCTAGGTTCAAATGTTTATCCAGTCAGCATGCCTATTGTGATGTCCGTGCATCTACCGATCTGGCACAAAATGTATTTTTTCGGGTCATGTAATAACAGCAATTACTTTCCAAACAATAACAGATGAAGCATTGGACATGGTATAGTTCACGCGCAAGCCCGACATTACAAGTTCAACTTCCACATCAAACTCATGTTCACAGATATCTGCACATTCATACATAATGTCCACAACCATGATTCACTTCAAAGCCAAAAAATGTGAGGAGAGTTATAAATAAAGAAAATCCTCTACTAGTTCCTGCTACCAGTGCAAGCACAACAAGTCAAGACCATGCGTAATTATATTTTAGTCATTTTTTGTGTTCTAAAATGCCCGCCGGCTCGCGAAAGGACGTGTTGCCGGCACACGCGCGGATTCAATGAAAGCAGGCGGGGCAGTCTTAAGCTGGTTGCACGCGGCGAGGAGGCGTGCTCAGTCGGGCCTGCAACGAGTGCGGCCCTCTTGGCCGGCGCACCGGTTCAATGCCTGCGCTATGAGAGGCCGCGTCTGTGTCAGAGCAATTACGCGGTGAGGAGGCGTGCTCAGCTGACTATTCCTACAAAGGTGCTCCACCACGTACCCGGTACCCGCGAATGCAGCAATTGTGCACCTAGGGTTTTAGGGTTTATTTGCTAACGTCGCCTTTACGTAACACTCATGTGTGCGAGACAGCGAGAGGCCGACTGCGTGTGTGCGCCTCTTCTCTTCGTATATGTACTCCACCGTTTATCTGGTGTCCAAAAAATTATAATAACTACTAGCAATGTGCCAATGCGTTGCCACACGACCAAAGTAGATTAACACATATTCACCGATTTGATAGAAAAAAAGTCTAGTTTTGAAATACGTATATCACTAAAAATATGCTATGTTTCACTCAAAATATATTCCTTTGGCGGTTTTGATGAGATCAGGGAGGAATGTTGTTGGTTTCAAGATTCGAGAAGTGGTGTATGTCTAATTTCTACTCTTACTAGAAAGATGCCAGTGCGTTGCACGGAACATCAAGATCTTGTGGGAGAAAAGGATGAACGAGGGAAGGCCTTATCTGCAAATGTGGTGAAGAGTGCGGATAAATTGCCATATTTTCCTTCCTATCCGTGAGATATAAATCGGACGACCTACATTGCAGGATGGCAGGCCCACCATCATCACCAACTCTATTTTTTATCCCTACTCTTATAAAAAGCATTGTCGGTGATGATCGTGTGCCTGCCATCCTGCAATATAGGCCGTCCTATCTATATCTGACGGATAGGAAGGAAACTATGGCAATTTTGCAAAAAGATACCCACACCCCTCTCCACATTTGCAAATAAGGCCCTTCCCTAATTCATCCTTTTCCCCCACAAGATAAACTACTCATACAAATGCATCTTGATGTTCCGTGCAACGCATGGGCATCTTGCTAGTTGTTGCAAAAAGCTCGTGTGTGTGTGTGAGAGAGAGAGGGAGAGTGGAGGAGGACGGAGTGCATGTGTGACAAAGACACAAGGAGTGTGTGTGCGATAGGTATCAGCTTAAAATGAGGCGATAGTGTGTGTGTGCACGATCGAGAGGGCGTGTCTCAAGAAGGGAAGAAAAATCTACATGGATGCAAGGAGTGGGAGAGAGACATGTATGCGATGGTGGAAGCACGAGTGTGCGGGTGTATATACCTATCTAGAGGCTAGCTAGTCGATAAATGTTTGTGAGAGAAATACGAGTCGGGGTGCGAAAGCGAGAGTTTTGTGTGTGAGAGAGAGACGGTAGTCGGGAAGGGGAGTGGAGTGGAAGCAGGAGTTGTGTGTGTGTCTGTGTGAGAGAGAGAGGAGACGGTAGTCGGGGTTGTCTGATCGGTAAACAATTAAATAATGTCAGTCTGGGATGGAGACGAAAAGGAGACCGCAACAAATGTTGTGTCTATAGGAGAGAGAGAGAGAGTAATTTTAGTGGTATGAGTCGTATGTAGAGACATATAGGGTGTGTGAGAGAATCCCATAGAGAGAAAGACAAAGTGAAAGACGAGTGGAACTGTGTGTGTGGCGGTGAAAAAGAAACTTAGGTACCGAGTGATACCAGAGAACAATAGAGACGTGAGAGATAATGAAAATCGTGTAATGTATAATGATAGGGAGAGTGTGACACTTCTCAAGGGAGACGTCGAGAGACCATGTTTGCGAGGATAGGAGAAACATGAAGTGAGCGTGCGGGTGAGCTGGAGAAAAGAGAGTAATAGCTACCTGAAGGAGCATGCATGCGAGAGAGATGGGCGTGAAAGGAGTGAACAAAAAAGGGATTCAAATATTTGAATTCGAGATGATGATACATGTAATCCATACTCGAACCAAAATTGATCTATCAAACATGCATACTCATATGAATTCACGCACATCTATGTTATTTAATATGTAGATATTACTGATCCATACATTTTAGTAGAACATAATTTGGTTAATTTTTTTTGAATTCAACCTTAAGATTTCGAGATCGTTGTATTTGTAAATCATATTATACATATAAAGGAGCAGAATTCTTTGTTGTGCTTTTGAAAGTATATATAAAAAATGATGTATATAGAATGTAATTCCAATTGAAAATGGATCCCGCCTGAAAAAAATAGAATACAAACGGGATCCGAATTGAGTTGGCACGGTAAACGTGCACTCTGCAAAATTTGAACGAAGCGGGGAAAGTCGCAGTAACCGCCCGAAACCAAAATCTATGAGATGGAAATCACTACTGCCTATCCCTGCCACACAAAGCCTATCTGCTGGATTTCTGTAGGTTTCGATTGGGGTAGGTTTGTAATTTCACCCAAACGTGACGTAACTGCCTCTCACCTGGATTCATACACGGTGGGCACCAAAACACAGTGTGTCCTCGGCCGAAATCGACTCCCTCCCCGATTCATATTCATACGCGGTGGGCGCCAAAAACAAACTCTCGTCGGCAAATATTCGGTGTATCGAGATTACCGTCCTATCCCCTACCGGCTAATGTTGCTGTGATGTAGTAGAAATTTGAAACGGGGGCTAAGTTTGTAAATTTCCTCGCATTTGAGACAAGCGCGCCCTGAATACATGGTTCCCCCCTTCCTCTCTATCTCCCTTTTCCCCATTCGTACTCCGTGGGCGCCAAAACACCCTCTCCACCCCACTCTCCTCCGTCCGCCACCGTCTGCCACCCCATCCACCGTCGTCCTCCTCCACCATGCCGGAGCTGATACCCCGACGCCGCCGTCCATTACAAGAGATCGACCTCTCTCATCCACAGCTTCGGACCGGGATCCTTGCATCCCGTCCTCTCGCTTCATCCCCGCCGTCGTCAACCTTGCCGGCGCCGCTCCTACGACCGTCTCGTCCACCGCGCCCTGCCGCCACCGTCTACCGTCCTAGATCTGCTTCCACGCCGCCGACAGCCATCGCTACCGCAGCACCATCAAATTCTCAGCAGATGCGTACACGGCGCCGCACCAGAGGCGGTACTCTTTCATATCTGCTCAACTTATTTATCGCAGCAAGAAAATAGATCGCCACTGCTTTACTCTGATTTCTTGTCTTGGTTGCGAAGTTGTGTTTGTCCGGTTTGCACCTTCAGATCCGCCATGGCACGCTCAACACTATACTCCCAATGCTTATGGTTTTCCCCTTTTATATTCCACACTAGTTAAATCATAGTAGACTAAATTTCAAAATTGGGCCAGTCATTTTTTCAGAGCTCGCCGGAGTTCGCCTGTGCGATCGAAGGGGCTTGGGTGGTTGTGGGGCCTCACCGAACGAAGAAAACTCGACGCGGGTGGGGGTTGGGGCGGGGGTGGGGGTGGCGGAGGAACACAGGCGGTGGGGGCCGGTGGTCCGGCCGGTGGCCCGTGCGGTGTTCTGTATGGGAAGAGTCAGAGACGAGGAAGAAGAAGGGTTAGGAGAGGTAGGATCTTCATCCATGAAGGAAATATGCCCTAGAGGAAATAATAAAGTTATTATTTATTTCCTTATATCATGATAAATGTTTATTATTCATGCTAGAATTGTATTAACCGGAAACATAATACATGTGTGAATACATAGACAAACAGAGTGTCACTAGTATGCCTCTACTTGACTAGCTCGTTGATCAAAGATGGTTATGTTTCCTAACCATAGACATGAGTTGTCATTTGATTAACGGGATCACATCATTAGGAGAATGATGTGATTGACTTGACCCATTCCATTAGCTTAGCACTTGATCGTTTAGTTTGTTGCTATTGCTTTCTTCATAACTTATACATGTTCCTATGACTATGAGATTATGCAACTCCCGTTTACCGGAGGAACACTTTGTGTGCTACCAAACGTCACAACGTAACTGGGTGATTATAAAGGTGCTCTACAGGTGTCTCCGAAGGTACTTGTTGGGTTGGCGTATTTCGAGATTAGGATTTTTCACTTTGGTTGTCGGAGAGGTATCTCTGGGCCCTCTCGGTAATGCACATCACTTAAGCCTTGCAAGCATTGCAACTAATAAGTTAGTTGCGGGATGATGTATTACGGAACGAGTAAAGAGACTTGCCGGTAACGAGATTGAACTAGGTATTGAGATACCGACGATCGAATCTCGGGCAAGTAACATACCGATGACAAAGGGAACAACGTATGTTGTTATGCGGTCTGACCGATAAAGATCTTCGTAGAATATGTGGGAGCCAATATGAGCATCCAGGTTCCGCTATTGGTTATTGACCGGAGACATGTCTCGGTCATGTGTACATAGTTCTTGAACCCGTAGGGTCCGCACGCTTAAAGTTTCGGTGACGATTGTATTATGAATTTATGTGATTTGATGTACCGAAGGTAGTTCGGAGTCCTGGATGAGATCGGGGACATGAAGAGGAGTCTCGAAATGGTCGAGACGTAAAGATCGATATATTGGACGACTATATTCGGACATCAGAAAGGTTCCGAGTGATTCGGGTATTTTCGGGGGTACCGGGGAGTTACAGGAATATGAGGAAGAAGTAGTGGGCCTCATGGGCCAAGTGGTGGAAGAGAGGAGGCAGGGCGCGCGGCCCCCCTAGCCCAAACCAAATTGGACTAGGGGGCCGGCCCCCCTTTCCTCCTTCTCCTTCCTTCTCCTTCTCCTCCTTCCTTTCCTCCTCCTAGTAGGAGTAGGAAAGGGGAGTCCTACTCCTACTAGGAGGAGGACTCCTCCTCCTGGCGCGCCCATAGAGGGCCGGCCGGCCTCCCCCCTTGCTCCTTTATATACAGGGCAGGGGGGCACCTCTAGACACACAAGTTGATCAGTTGATATCTCCCAGTCGTGTGCGGTGCCCCCCTCCACCGTATTCCACCCCGGTCATATCGTAGCGGTGCTTAGGCGAAGCCCTGCATCGGTTGCAACATCATCACCATCACCACGCTGTCGTGCTGACGGAACTCTCCCGTGAATCTCTGCTGGATCGGAGTTCGCGGGACGTCATCGAGCTGAACGTGTGCTGAACTCGGAGATGCCGTGCGTTCGGTACTTGGATCGGTCGGATCGTGAAGACGTACGACTACATCAACCGCGTTGTGCTAACGCTTCCGCTTTCGGTCTACGAGGGTACGTGGACAACACTCTCCCCTCTCGTTGTTGTGCATCACCATGATCTTGCGTGTGCGTAGATTTTTTTTGAAATTACTACGTTCCCCAATAGTGGCATCCGAGCCTAGGTTTTATGTGTTGATGTTGTGCACGAGTAGAACACAAGTGAGTTGTGGGCGATATAAGTCATACTGCTTACCAGCATGTCATACTTTGGTTCGGCGGTATTGTTGGATGAAGCGGCCCGGACCGACATTACGCGTACGCTTATGCGAGACTGGTTCTACCGACGTGCTTTGCACACAGGTGGCTGGCGGGTGTCAGTTTCTCCAACTTTAGTTGAACCAACTGTGGCTACGCCCGGTCCTTGCGAAGGTTAAAACATCACCAACTTGACAAACTATCGTTGTGGTTTTGATGCATAGGTAAGAACGGTTCTTGCTAAGCCCGTAGCAGCCACGTAAAACTTGCAACAACAAAGTAGAGGACGTCTAACTTGTTTTTGCAGGGCATGTTGTGATGTGATATGGTCTAGACATGATGCTAAATTTTATTCTATGAGATGATCATGTTTTGTAACCGAGTTATTGGCAACTGGCAGGAGCCATATGGTTGTTGCTTTATTGTATGCAATGCAATTGCGCTGTAATGCTTTACTTTATCACTAAGCGGTAGCGATAGTCGTGGAAGCATAAGATTGGGGAGACGACAATGATGCTACGATGGTGATCATGGTGTCACGCCGGTGACGATGGTGATCATGACGGTGCTTCAAAGATGGAGATCACAAGCACAAGATGATGATGGCCATATCATATCACTTATATTGATTGCATGTGATGTTTATCTTTTATGCATCTTATCTTTCTTTGATTGACGGTAGCATTATAAGATTTTCTCTCACTAAATTTCAAGATAAAAGTGTTCCCCCTGAGTATGCACCGTTGCCAAAGTTCGTCGTGCCCAGACACCACATGATGATCGGGTGTGATAAGCTCTACGTACATCTACAATGGGTGCAAGCCAGTTTTGCACACGCAGAATACTCAGGTTAAACTTGACGAGCCTAGCATATGCAGATATGGCCTCGGAACATTGAGACCGAAAGGTCGAGCGTGAATCATATAGTAGATATGATCAACATATTGATGTTCACCATTGAAAGCTACTCCATTTCACGTGATGATCATTTATGTTTTAGTTGATTTGGATCACGTGATCACTTAGAAGATTAGAGGGATGTCTTTCTAAGTGGGAGTTCTTAAGTAATATGATTAATTGAACTTAAATTTATCATGAACTTAGTACCTGATAGTATCTTGCTTGTCTATGTTTGATTGTAGATAAATGGCCCGTGCTGTTGTTCCGTTGAATTTTAATGCGTTCCTTGAGAAAGCAAAGTTGAAAGATGATGGTAGCAATTACACAGACTGGGTCCGTAACTTGAGGATTATCCTCATTGTTGCACAAAAGAATTATGTCCTGGAAGCACCGCTAGGTGCCAGGCCTGCTGCTGGAGCAACACCAGATGTTATGAACGTCTGGCAGAGCAAAGCTGATGACTACTCGATAGTTCAGTGTGCCATGCTTTACGGCTTAGAATCGGGACTTCAACGATGTTTTGAACGTCATGGAGCATATGAGATGTTCCAGGAGTTGAAGTTAATATTTCAAGCAAATGCCCGGATTGAAAGATATGAAGTCTCCAATAAATTCTATAGCTGCAAGATGGAGGAGAATAGTTCTGTTAGTGAACATATACTCAAAATGTCTGGGTATCATAATCACTTGACTCAACTGGGAGTTAATCTTCCTGTTGATAGTGTCATTGACAGAGTTCTTCAATCACTGCCACCAAGCTACAAGAGCTTCGTGATGAACTATAACATGCAAGGGATGGATAAGACAATTCCCGAGCTCTTCGCAATGCTAAAGGCTACGAAGGTAGAAATCAAGAAGGAGCATCAAGTGTTGATGGTCAACAAGACCGCCAGTTTCAAGAAACAGGGCAAAGGGAAGAAGAAGGGGAACTTCAAGAAGAACAGTAAGCAAGTTACTACTCAGGAGAAGAAACCCAAATCTGGACCTAAGCCTGAAATTGAGTGCTTCTACTGCAAGTAGACTGGACACTGAAAGCGGAACTGCCCCAAGTATTTGGCGGATAAGAAGGTTGGCAAGGTGAACAATGGTATATGTGATATACATGTTATTGATGTGTACCTTACTAGAGCTCGCAGTAGCACCTGGGTGTTTGATACTGGTTCTGTTGCTAACATTTGCAACTCGAAACAGGGACTACGGATTAAGCGAACACTGGCAAAGGACGAGGTGACGATGCGCGTGGGAAATGGTTCCAAAGTCGATGTGATCGCGGTCGGCATGCTACCTCTACATCTACCTTCGGGATTAGTTTTAGACCTAAATAATTGTTATTTGGTGCCAGCGTTGAGCATGAACATTATATCTGGATCTTGTTTGATGCGAGATGGTTATTCATTTAAATCAGAGAATAATGGTTGTTCTATTTATATGAGTAATATCTTTTATGGTCATGCACCCTTGAAGAATGGTCTATTTTTGATGAATCTCGATAGTAGTGGTACACATATTCATAATGTTGAAGCCAAAAGATGCAGAGTTGATAATGATAGTGCAACTTATTTGTGGCACTGCCGTTTAGGTCATATCGGTGTAAAGCGCATGAAGAAACTCCATACTGATGGACTTTTGGAATCACTTGATTATGAATCACTTGGTACTTGCGAACCGTGCCTCATGGGCAAGATGACCAAAACGCCGTTCTTCGGTACTATGGAGAGAGCAACGGATTTGTTGGAAATCATACATACAGATGTATGTGGTCCGATGAATATTGAGGCTCATGGCGGATATCGTTATTTTCTCACCTTCACAGATGATTTAAGCAGATATGGGTATATCTACTTAATGAAACATAAGTCTGAAACATTTGAAAAGTTCAAAGAATTTCAGAGTGAAGTTGAAAATCATCGTAACAAGAAAATAAAATTTCTACGATCTGATCGTGGAGGAGAATATTGAGTTACGAGTTTGGTCTACATTTGAAACAATGCGGAATAGTTTCGCCACTCACGCCACCCGGAACACCACAACGTAATGGTGTGTCCGAACGTCGTAATCGTACTTTACTAGATATGGTGTGATCTATGATGTCTCTTACAGATTTACCACTATCGTTTTGGGGTTATGCTTTAGAGACGGTTGCATTCACGTTAAATAGGGCACCATCGAAATCCGTTGAGACGACGCCTTATGAACTGTGGTTTGGCAAGAAACCAAAGTTGTCGTTTCTGAAAGTTTGGGACTGCGATGCTTATGTGAAAAAGCTTCAACCTGATAAGCTCGAACCCAAATCGGAGAAATGTGTCTTCATAGGATACCCAAAGGAAACTGTTGGGTACACCTTCTATCATAGATCCGAAGGCAAAACTTTCGTTGCTAAGAATGGATCCTTTCTAGAAAAGGAGTTTCTCTCGAAATAAGTGAGTGGGAGGAAAGTAGAACTTGATGAGGTAACTGTACCTGCTCCCTTATTGGAAAGTAGTACATCACAGAAACCGATTTCTGTGACACCTACACCAATTAGTGAGGAAGCTAATGATAATGATCATGAAACTGCAGATCAAGTTACTACCGAACCTCGTAGATCAACCAGAATAAGATCCGCACCAGAGTGGTACGGTAATCCTGTTCTGGAAGTCATGCTACTAGATCATGATGAACCTACGAACTATGAAGAAGCGATGGTGAGCCCAGATTCCGTAAAATGGCTAGAAGCCATGAAATCTGAGATGGGATCCATGTATGAGAACAAAGTGTGGACTTTGGTTGACTTGCCCATTGATTGGCAAGCAATTGATAATAAATGGATCTTCAAGAAGAAGACAGACGCTGACGGTAATGTTACTGTCTACAAAGCTTGACTTGTTGCAAAAGGTTTTTGACAAGTTCAAGGGATTGACTACGATGAGACCTTCTCACCCGTAGCGATGCTTAAGTCTGTCCGAATCATGTTAGCAATTGCCGCATTTTATGATTATGAAATTTGGCAAATGGATGTTAAAACTGCATTCCTGAATGGATTTCTGGAAGAAGAGTTGTATATGATGCAGCCAGAAGGTTTTGTCGATCCAAAGGGAGCTAACAAAGTGTGCAAGCTCCAGCGATCCATTTATGGACTGGTGCAAGCCTCTCGGAGTTGGAATAAACGCTTTGATAGTGTGACCAAAGCATTTGGTTTTGTACAGACTTTTGGAGAAGCCTGTATTTACAAGAAAGTGAGTGGGAGCTCTGTAGCATTTCTGATATTATATGTGGATGACATATTATTGACTGGAAATGATATAGAATTTCTGGATAGCATAAAGGGATATTTGAATAAGAGTTTTTCAATGAAAGACCTCAGTGAAGCTGCTTACATATTGGGCATTAAGATCTATAGAGATAGATCAAGACGCTTAATTGGACTTTCACAAAGCACATACCTTGACAAAGTTTTGAAGAAGTTCAAAATGGATCAGGCAAAGAAAGGGTTCTTGCCTATGTTACAAGGTGTGAAGTTGAGTAAGACTCAATGTCCGACCACCGCAGAAGATAGAGAGAAAATGAAAGATGTTCCCTATGCTTCAGCCATAGGCTCTATCATGTATGCAATGTTGTGTACCAGACCTGATGTGTGCCTTTCTATAAGTCTAGCAGGGAGGTACCAAAGTAATCCTGGAGTGGATCACTGGACAGCGGTCAAGAACATCCTGAAGTACCTGAAAAGGACTAAGGATATGTTTCTCATATATGGAGGTGACAAAAAGCTCATCGTAAATGGTTACGTTGATGCAAGCTTTGACACTGATCCGGACGATTCTAAATTGCAAACCGGATACGTGTTTATATTGAACGGTTGAGCTCTCAGTTGGTGCAGTTCTAAACAAAGCGTCGTGGCGGGATCTACATGTGAAGCGGAGTACATAGCTGCTTCGGAAGTAGCAAATGAAGGAGTCTGGATGAAGGAGTTCATATCCGATCTAGGTGTCATACCTAGTGCATCGGGTCCAATGAAAATCTTTTGTGACAATACTGGTGCAATTGCCTTGGCGAAGGAATCCAAATTTCACAAGAGAACCAAACACATCAAGAGACGCTTCAATTCCATTCGGGATTTAGTCCAAGTGGGAGACACAGAAATTTGCAAGATACATACGGATCTGAATGTTGCAGACCCGCTGACTAAGCCTCTTCCACGAGCAAAACAAGATCAGCACCAAGGCTCCATGGGTGTTAGAATCATTACTATGTAATCTAGATTATTGACTCTAGTGCAAGTGGGAGACTGAAGGAAATATGCCCTAGAGGCAATAATAAAGTTATTATTTATTTCCTTATATCATGATAAATGTTTATTATTCATGCTAGAATTATATTAACCGGAAACATAATACATGTGTGAATACATAGACAAACAGAGTGTCACTAGTATGCCTCTACTTGACTAGCTCGTTGATCAAAGATGGTTATGTTTCCTAACCATATACATGAGTTGTCATTTGATTAATGGGATCACATCATTAGGAGAATGATGTGATTGACTTGACCCATTCCATTAGCTTAGCACTTGATCATTTAGTTTGTTGCTATTGCTTTCTTCATAACTTATACATGTCCCTATGACTATGAGATTATGCAACTCCCGTTTACCGGAGGAACACTTTGTGTGCTACCAAACATCACAACGTAACTGGGTGATTATAAAGGTGCTCTACAGGTGTCTCTGAAGGTACTTGTTGGGTTGGCGTATTTCGAGATTAGGATTTTTCACTTCGATTGTCGGAGAGGTATCTCTGGGCCCTCTCGGTAATGCACATCACTTAAGCCTTGCAAGCATTGCAACTAATAAGTTAGTTGCGAGATGATGTATTACGGAACGAGTAAAGAGACTTGCCGGTAACGAGATTGAACTAGGTATTGAGATACCGACGATCGAATCTCGGGCAAGTAACATACCGATGACAAAGGGAACAACGTATGTTGTTATGCGGTCTGACCGATAAAGATCTTCGTAGAATATGTGGGAGCCAATATGAGCATCCAGGTTCCACTATTGGTTATTGACCGGAGACATGTCTCGGTCATGTCTACATAGTTCTTGAACCCGTATGGTCTGCACGCTTAAAGTTTCGGTGACGATTGTATTATGAGTTTATGTGATTTGATGTACCGAAGGTAGTTCGGAGTCCCGGATGAGATCGGGACATGATGAGGAGTCTTGAAATGGTCGAGACGTAAAGATCGATATATTGGACGACTATATTCGGACATCGGAAAGGTTCGGAGTGATTCGGGTATTTTCGGGGGTACCAGGGAGTTACGGGAATACGAGGAAGAAGTAATGAGCCTCATGTGACAAGTGGTGGAAGAGAGGAGGCAGGGCGCGCCGCCCCCCCCCCCCCCTCGCCCAAACCGAATTGGACTAGGGGGCCGGCCCCCTTTCCTCCTTTTCCTCCTTCTCCTTCCTTCTCCTTCTCCTTCCTTCTCCTTCTCCTTCCTTCTCCTTCTCCTCCTTCCTTTCCTCCTCCTAGTAGGAGTAGGAAAGGGGAGTCCTACTCCTACTAGGAGGAGGACTCCTCCTCCTGGCGCGCCCATAGAGGGACGGCCGGCCTCCCCCCTTGCTCCTTTATATACAGGGGCAGGGGGCACCTCTAGACACACAAGTTGATCAGTTGATGTCTCCCAGCCGTGTGCGGTGCCCCCCTCCACCATATTCCACCTCGGTCATATCGTAGCGGTGCTTAGGCGAAGCCCTGCGTCGGTAGCAACATCATCACCGTCACCACGCCGTCGTGCTGACGGAACTCTCCTGTGAAGCTCTGCTGGATCGGAGTTCGTGGGACGTCATCGAGCTGAACGTGTGCTGAACTCAGAGATGCCGTGCGTTCGGTACTTGGATCGGTCGGATCGTGAAGACGTACGACCACATCAACCGCGTTGTGCTAACGCTTCCGCTTTCGGTCTACGAGGGTACGTGGACAACACTCTCCCCTCTCGTTGCTATGCATCACCATGATCTTGCGTGTGCGTAGGAAATTTTTTGAAATTACTACGTTCCCCAACAATCCAACCGCCTGAAATGGTCGAGAGACAGCTGGGAGTTGCATTCTTAATGCGCTCTGGTTCATCATGTGTGGGCACCGCGCAACCAACATTTTATTATCCAAAATCTGCTTGCTCTTCTTTACCATGTTCCTCTTCCGTTCTTCTTTAATATGTACTCTCTCCGTTCCAAAATACAAGTCTTTGTATAGATTCCACCATGGACTACATATGGAGCAATATGAGTGAATCTACACTCTAAAATGTATCTGGATACATCTGCATGTGATCCATAGTGGAAATCTCTACCAAGACTTATATTTTGGAACGGAGGGAGTATGATAGTAGTACAGTATGTTCCTTGTACTGAAGATGAGCAGGGACATTTGCAGTGTAGAGGTCTATACGGTCGGTTGTGATGGACACTTTGAGCCTCCTTGACTTGTAGGATCTTGTAAACATAGGAATAGGATTTGTAGTGGCCTGCCCACTTGAATTCTATTAGAATAGCAAGGAAATGCGGGGAGCTGTGTCGCCTTTGAGAGTTACACTGATATTAACGGTACCGCACCTTCACTTGAAGAGAGCTGGTATCCGAAGCCTTTCTAGCCGTACCGGCAATACTAGCACATATATTCCAGCAAGTTCCACTTTGCTGATTTTACTCTGATGCTTAAGGTTTTCCCGTTATATCTACACTATGATCTGTGTAGCTGCTTTGTGTCGAACTAGCAGCAGTCCACTCTTGAAGCTAAACACTGCAATGATTTACAAAATTGGCACCAAGGCATTGAGTGCCATTCTGGATGCAATGAAACTCATACGCTCCCCACCTATTGATTCTTGTTCAGAATATGATCCTAATGACTATTCTAACCTCGAGGAGTCAAAAGCAGATGGCCTGTCCTGTTCACCCATCAAGGTGCCTGTTCTAATTTGGCAATATTTTATTGATTGCGGGTATCTTGCATATGTTGTCTTGCATTTCTTCTACTTTGTTGCACCGCCATCTGCTTAGTTTACTCATTATATATGTCGAGATGCCATGCCCATCCATTATCAATACATATTCCATCTGTCATCACACCATGTTTTTCCACTCAAATGTTGTTCTTGTGCATCAGACATCAAAAAGGAAGAGGGTGATTGCCGAACCTGAAGGAGCACCAGCAAAGTCCTTGAAAAACGTGGTGGTGCCGGAGAAATCAGACAGCGCCCCACTTATATTGGCTGTACAACCAGTGACACAAAACGTAGGACCGACTCCAGCATACTATACCCATACTTCACTGGCAACACCACTAGCCCCACCACATAGGACCTTCACTCCAGCAAAAGGTATACCGATTTCATTTGCCATAGCACCAGCTGTAACACAGAAAAATCCCACTCCAGCAAAAAGTACAGCAAGTCCACCGGTTGAAGACCTATCCCAACTGCAGAGACGACCAATTCCTGCAGATTGGAACCCCATTCCATTTATTTCTAGTTTAAAAGACAATGCTTTCAATGTTGTTAGGGACTACGTGCATATATTCCCATCATGGGAAGATTATTGTGAAGACAAACACCATTTTCACATCTTCCTGTCCAACTTACGTGTAAGTGCTATTATTCATGGTTATTATTTTCCTGTTTTCTGCTGATTGAACACATCAATGATTTACATTACATTGTTGTAACTAGGCGAGGGTCAATCTGGATAGTCATGACGAGCAAAGCTTGCTTGTGCTTTTCAAGGAAGCATTGCAGCAGTATCGGTGTTACCTGAGGAAATCACACTTTGATGACAAGTCTATAAACGAATTTCCGGTGAAGTCTCATGTGCTAAAGTTAGAAGACATTGAATGGAAAAACCTTGTTATGCACAGGTCTCGTTCCCAGGATGAGGTATTATCTATGAAATCACATGATAATTTGAACTTCTACTTTTCCGCATGTGCCTTACGGATCTTTTTTGCAGGAAATCTGCTCGAAGAAGAATTCCGGTTTGACAAGAATGACAGGATATCACAAATATGCTTCCCGCTGCTTTGCTCTTGTTAGTACCTGTTGTCCTGTATCACTGTACTTGCATACATACCTGGTTCATTATGTTACAGCAGTATGCATGATAGCTTGCTTATCAATTGTTCGCTCCAAATTATCTGATCTGTATGAATGGTTACATTAGTGTAGAATATATCCAATGCCAATATTTTTTTAGCTCTGCATTGTTCTTGTAAGTACATGATGTCCTTTATCAGTGTACTTATAATGACAGGTAGTTGTTCATGTACCATCACTCTGCAGCTTATTTTCCTTTGCCCTCCATTTTCTACACAACAGATCTATATTTACTCTTACCATAAGGTTGGTACTGAAGAAGTTTAGATGTGCATTGCTCTTGGATGTACCTTTTGCATGTATTGCTGCACTTACATTTATAGCTACTTGGTTATGTAGCATCACTCTTCATCTTATCTTAAATATTCTCCATTTTTTCGTATATTATCACATCTATATTTACTCTTAACAAAATGTAGAATAAAGGCAATGCTTTTGAAGAAGATTCGGTGGTAAACTTCTTGAATTGCCCCCCCATCAGCATGGACAAGGCCTTTATAGAGCCTGTCTTCACCAATAATGTAAGTTTGTCCATCTCAAGCCTTCAAACTTTGTTGTATATATTTGGTTAGGCATGACTGCAACAGCTGTTTATTTTTGGTGTTTGCATCAAATTTCTTGTTTAAAGTTTATTATGTAGTTCATAAACAAAAGTTTGTCCTTCCTCAATTTAAGTTTTTAGTTGTACAACCAAGTTCCTTCTTCATACCATGTAAATTAAACTATACAGAGCAAGTGATCTTCTTTTGCACTGCATGTATGCTTCTGTTCTTCATCCGTAATCCAGTGGTGTGGTGAACCTACCCACTACAGCACAATGTCATATTCTGCAATGTCTTAACTATGAACAATGTCATATCATTCTACTACTATTTAAACCGTCTCTTTATTTGCCAATCTGAAATGGTATAAATTGACAGCACACTAACCATTGATACTTATGAGTTCTTGATCTGTAATCCAGTGGTGTCGTGAAGCTGCCAACTCCTTCACAATGTCATTTCCTGCCATGTCTTGACCTGAACAATACCATATTGTGTTAATGCAATTTTAAACTGTGTCACTTTATTCGTCAGTAAGAAATATGATGAATTGTCAGCACTGATACTTTTATGTGCAAAACCTGTTATCTGCCTGCTTGTTTATCTTTTAGAGTGAGGAAGATATAAGTGTTGAACAAGCGCAGTCTCGTCATCTTGCTCAGCTGCTTGCGCTGCAGCTCCCCAGCAGGGCTAGCCTTTTTTGAACTCTATTGAAGTGCTGTCGGTTTTGTATATTATTTTGTCGGCGTGTTTATTTGCACTGGTGGCGATCTTTGATGCCCCGTGTATGTAATCTGCTGTCTGCTTGTGCTTTATTATCATAGTGGCGAACTTTGATGCCCAGTGGATGTAATATGCCGTAATTTCTTTATTGTATAGTCTAGGTTTTTTCTTATTCACGATGCTGCAGTTATTTTACTGTATATATATCCTGTCTTCGCAGTAAACCGGCCAAACCATAAAATTACGGTACATAATCAGGCCGTCATGCAATCACGATGTAGGTTGGGCCTGAAACGTGCCGAACAGCTCATGGGCCGACAGCAGCCCGAAATGAACCCCGGCCCATGATTGTGCGAATCAAATCACGGGCTTTTAACAGACCAAAATTGTCTTGGTCCTTATTTGGCCCAATCAGATATCGGCTGCGAGCAGGTTGGATGCAAACCGGGTCGTAGTTAGGCCCAACTATATGACAGGCTTTTAACAGGCCGAAATTAATATAGGGCCGAAATGTTAAACGGTCCCTTAACAGGCCAAAACTAATATCAGGCCGAATTACTAAGTGGGCCTTTAGCAAGTGGGCCCTAAAGCATAATGTCTAGTTGACGGGTCGAATCTGATATGGGCCATAATTGAGCCCAAAGCCTCTTAAAGGGCCGGACCTGATCTGGGCCGTAATTTGGCCCAGAACGTGGTAGGCTTTTAACGGGCCGGATCTCATATGGGCCACTATTAGGCCCGGAGCGTGGCAGGCCATTAATGGACCGGATCAAATGTGGGCCGGCATTTGGCCCAAAACATGGCAGGCAGTTAATGGGCCGGCCTACTAGGGTCCTCAAAATATTGTGGGCCTACAGCTGGGCCGGCCCATTAATGTCGGCGAAATCTCGTGGGCCTTTAGCTGGGCCAGCCCATTATGATCCGCAAGAATCTTGTGGGCCTTTAACTAGGCCGGCCCATTATGGCACACAAAAATCTTGTGGGCCTTTACCTGGGCCGGCCCATTATGGCTCACAAAATCTTGTGGGCCTTTAGCTGGGCCAGCCAATTATGGTCCGCAAAACCTTGTGGGCCTTTAGCTGGGTCGGCCCATTATGGTCCGCAAAATCTTGTGGGCCTTCAGTTGGGCCGGCCCATTTAAACTTGATGGGCCGGTCCACGTGTCAACATATCATAGGCACGTCTCGCCCATTGGATGAGTGACACCTTTGCCAACGCGGACCTGACACGTGTCTCCTCCAGCCAATGATGATTTTACACGTGGAAAATCCCCATTGGTCGGGGCTGTTAACGGGTTATCGGATCCAAAACCCGACTCGATAGCTTAACGGCGTTCCGTTATGGTGGATGCCACGTGTCGGTCACCCTTGACGAAAGCACTTCCGTGGCGCGCGATTTATCGTCATGGAAGTGGACACTTCCGTGATGATAATTTTGGTAATGTCATGGAACACTTCTACGACAGCACAAGTATGACTATCTTGATTCTGTCATAAATTTGTCATGGATGTACATGCATGACAAAAAATGCGACCTACTGTGACAAACACGTATCATCATGGAAGTGTATTTTTTTTGTAGTGTCAATCGTTTGTAATTCCAAGACCTCATATCATCACATAGCCTATACCATGTCGATGCATCTCCCCTCAAAGATAAGGGGAAGACCTTCTTCTTAACAACATCTCCGGGTACACCTGCAAGCTTAAATAATCCACAAACTTCATCCACATATATCAAATGTTCATCAGGATGTTTTGTTCCATCTCCTAAAAAGGATTAGCTAGCAGTTTTTCTATCATACCCGAAGGAACTTCAAAGCAAGCATTTTCATTTTCATATTCATTTTCAGTAGGTCCAGTAGATTTAGGAGCAACTCTTTGCTCTACTGGTCAGGGTGAAGATACCCCGAACAAGCCCCTCGGAGGATTACTTTCCATGGTAACAAGTGACAATAAATTTCAGCACACTATATAAATTTTTCCTTACCAAATTCCACCTACCAAAGGCGCTTCACTCCCCGGCAACGGTGCTAGAAAAGAGTCTTGATGACCCACAAGTATAGGGGATCTATCGTAGTCCTTTCGATAAGTAAGAGTGTCGAACCCAACAAGGAGCAGAAGGAAATGATAAGCGGTTTCCAGCAAGGTATCCTCTGCAAGTACTGAAATAAGTGGAAACAAATAGTTTTGTGATAAGATAATTTGTAACGAGCAACAAGTAACAAAAGTAAATAAGGTGCAGCAAGGTGGCCCAATCCTTTTTGTAGCAAAGGACAAGCCTGGACAAACTCTTATATGATGTTAAGCGCTCCCGAGGACACATGGGAATGTCGTCAAGCTAGTTTTCATCACGTTCATATGATTCGCGTTCGGTACTTTGATAATTTGGTATGTGTGTGGACCGGAGCTTGGGTGCTGCCCTTACTTGGACAAGCATCCCACTTATGATTAACCTCTATTGCAAGCATCCGCAAATACAACAAAAGTATTAAGGTAAACCTAACCATAGCATGAAACATATGGATCCAAATCAGCCCCTTACGAAGCAACGCATAAACTAGGGTTTAAACTTCTGTCACTCTAGCAACCCATCATCTACTTATTAATTCCCAATGCCTTCCTCTAGGCCGAAATAATGGTGAAGTGTCAGGTAGTCGACGTTCACATAACACCACTAGAGGAGAGACAACATACATCTCATCAAAATATCGAACGAATACCAAATTCACATGACTACTAATAGCAAGACTTCTCCCATGTCCTCAGGAACAAAAGTAACTACTCACAAAGCATAAACATGTTCATAATCAGAGGGGTATTGATATGCATATAGGATCTAAACATATGATCTTCCACCAATTAAACCAACTAGCATCAACTACCAGGAGTAATTAACACTACTAGCAACCTACTAGCACTAATCCCGGACTTGGAGACAAGAATTGGATACAAGAGATGAACTAGGGTTTTGAGAGGAGATGGTGCTGATGAAGATGTTGATGGAGATTGCCCTCTCCCGATGAGAGGAACATTGATGGTGATGATGATGCGATGATTTCCCCCTCTGGGAGGGAAGTTTCCCTGGCAGAACAGCTCCGCCAGAGCCCTAGATTGGTTCCGCCAAGGTTCCGCCTCATGGCGGCGGAGTTTCGTCCGAGAACATGGCTTATGATTTTTTTCCCATCGAAAGACTCGATATAGCAGAAGATGGCCACCGGAGGGCCACCAGGGGGCCCACGAGGTAGGGGGCGCGCCCTGGGGGGTAGGGCGTGCCCCCCACCCTCGTGGGAAGGGTGTGGCCCCCTGGTGAAGTTCTTGCTCTCAATATTTTTAATATATTTGGAAAACATCTTCCGTGAAGTTTCAGGACTTTTGGAGTTGTGCAGAATAGGTCTCTAATATTTGCTCCTTTTCCAGCCCAGAATCCCAGCTGCCGGCATTCTCCCTCTTTATGTAAACCTTGTAAAATAAGAGAGAATAGGCATAAGTATTGTGACATAATATGTAATAACAGCCCATAATGCAATAAATATTGATATAAAAGCATGATGCAAAATGGACGTATCAAGAGACTATTTGACATTAGCTCACTTGATGAATGGAGAACCCAGGCCTATGAGAATGCCAAACTTTTTAAAGAAAAAGTTAAAAGATGGCATGACAAAAGGATACAAAAACCTGAGTTTAATGTAGGTGATTATGTATTGTTATACAACTCTCGTTTAAGATTTTTTGCAGGAAAACTCCTCTCTAAATGGGAAGGTCCTTACGTTATCGAAGAGGTCTAACATTCCGGTGCCATAAAAATCAACAACTTCGGAGGCACAAATCCGAGGGTGGTGAACGGTCAAAGAATCAAACATTATATCTCAGGTAATCCTATAAATGTTGAAACTAATGTTATTGAAACCGTAACCCCGGAGGAGTGTATAAGGGACACCTTCCAGAATGTTTCAGCCTTCAAAAAGGAAGAGGTATGTGGTACGGTAAGTAAACCGACTCCAAAACAGTTCTAATAACAATTTTTCTCCGTCTTAGAATATTTAACAAAATAGGAAAATAAGAAGCAGCCCGGAAAGGACACGAGGCATCCACAAGGGTGGAGGGCGCTCCCCCTGCCTCGAGGGCACATCGTGTGCCCTCCGGACTCCATTTTCTTGCACGATACTTCTTTTGGTTGGTAAAAATTCATTATATAATCTCCCGAAGGTTTTGACCACCGTACCACGCAATTATCCTCTGTTTTTGTTTCGAGCTATTTTCTACCAGAGTTGTCAAGGCCATGCATCATGTCGTACCGCTCCTCCAACGTTGAGGGCGACGATGCTTGGCTAATGAAGACAAAGCTGAATAGAGAAGAACCTAGGTAGATCAACAAGGATGATGGGATCAAGAAGACCACGGAGGATCAAGCTTCGGCAGCAGCAGAAGAAGACATCCTTCAACCTCATTACAACCTTCTTACCCCTAATGAAATTGAAGCTTTCAAGATGATTAAAATAGTTCAGGTGCAAAACAAGTATTTAACTCGTGAAAATATTCTATTGCAAGAGCATATCACCGCACTCAAGGGCATTGTTCGTAAGTTGGAGCACCTCCTACGCTCGATGTTGGACAACAAGCCTACATGATCAACAACTCCATCATCACTACCACCAAAGGAGAATTGAGTATTGGGTATGGGCACTCCCCTTGGCAACTGCCAAGCTTGGGGGAGTGCCCCGGTATCGTATCACCATCACACTTTTATCTTTACCTTTTTCTTAGTTCGATCCTTTTGGTTATATCTTGATCTAGTAGAATAAAGTTTTAGTATGATCTAGTTTGGAGTTTTGCTTTATGATCCTTCTATGTAATCGAGTCCGTGAGCTATATATAATAAAGATTAGTTTTGAGCAAGGTCTTGGTTGTCTTGCTATGATCTTGAGAAAAAAGAGAAAGAACAAAAAGAAATAAAAATATCATATCGATTTTATGGAGAGTAATGACTTCACAGATAAAGAGTATTATGAATAAAAGTTGTTGAGATTTGACAAACATAGTTTTGGTCATTGTTGCAATTAATAAGAAGTAATAAAAAAAGAGAAGTTTTCACATATAAATATACTATCTTGGACATCTTTTGTGATTGTGAGCACTCATTAAAATATGACATGCTAAAAAGTTGATGTTGGACAAGGAAGACAACGTAATGGGTTATGCTTTCTTACATCTGAAATAAATTATATTGTCATGGATCATCCAACGTGTTGACATTACCTTTACCCCTCATGCTAGACAAATTCTTGGCACCAAGTAGAGATACTACTTGTGCTTCCAATTATCCTTAAACCCAGTTTTGCCATGAAAGTCCACCATATCTACTTACGGATTGAGTAAGAACCTTCAAGTAAGTTGTCATTGTTGCAAGCAATAAAAATTGCTCTCTAAATATGTATGATTTATTAGTGTGGAGAAAATAAGCTTTATACGATCTTGTGATGTGGATTAAAAAAGCGACGGACTGCATAATAAAGGTCCATATCACAAGTGGCAATATAAAGTGACGTTCTTTTGCATTAAGATTTCGTGCATCCAACCATAAAAGCACATGACAACCTCTGCTTCCCTCTACGAAGGGTCTATCTTTTATTTTTGTCCTATACTTTATACAAGAGTCATGGTGATCTTCACCTTCCCTTTTTACATTTTATCTTTTGGCAAGCACTATGTGTTGGAAAGATCCTGATATATATAGCTAATTGGACATGGTTTTTCATAAACTGTTATTGTTGACATTACCCTTGAGGTAAAAGGTTGGGAGGCAAAATTATAAGCCCCTATCTTTCTCTGTGTCCGAATTAAACTTCATACCCATAAGTATTGCATGAGTGTTAGCAATTGTGGAAGACTAAATGATAGTTGAATATGTGGACTTGCTGAAAAGCTCTTATATTGACTCTTTCCGATGATATGATAAATTGCAATTGCTTCAATGACTGAGATTATAGTTTGTTAGTTTTCAATGAAGTTTCTGATTCATACTTGAAATTGTGAATGAATTGTTACTTTAGCATAAGAAATCATATGACAATCTCTCCCTAATAATAAAGCACGGATTGGCTTTGTCGGGTTCACCGTCTCGGCTATTTTACAAATAGGTCCCTATGCTTTTCAGGAATTAACCCGCCGTTCCTACGTAAGTGGATACCTGAGAAAACATTTTGTTTTTATAAAAAGTACCTTGCACTTTTGAGTATTCAACCCGCTATCCTTTTTAGTGGCTAATTTGAGGTGACGTTTTTCTTGCAGGGATCAGGCGGCGGTGGCGGCGGCGAGGCGTGGAGGCAACGCGGCGCTCGGAAGATGCGGCCGCGCGGCGGGGAGGTGGAGCTGGATCTGCTGGGGTACGTGTTCGCATCCGGGGCTGGAGGCCTAATACGTGGCCTACACCACCATGGTCCGCGGGTTCCCGGACCTCCTCGAGGCCGCGTGCGCCGCCCACGCCGCCGAGTGACGCCCCGTCCAGAACTTGCTCTTCTCCGCCTACCGCCTCACCATCAACGACCTCCCCAACCACTCTACGACGTCGCCTGGGATGTCATCCTCGTCGACAGCCCGCGTGGGTGGGCATCCAAGATCCAATTTTAGTTTTGGGGGAATTAGATTTCTCGCTCGAGCGAAAGAAGCAGTTTCTTTAATCTCGTTCGGTTTTGATGATGGCAGGTACGCGGCGTCGTCGCCGGGTCGGATGTCAGCGGTTACACCGCGGGCGTGCTGGCGCGGGCTCGGAACGAGGAGGGTGCCTCGACGGACATGTTGGTGCATGACTACAAGCAGGAGATGGAGCGGGCGTGCTCCAGGGAGTTCCTGTGAGAGGAGAACCGCGTGCCAGCGTCCAGCACACGGTCGGTGGCCCACTTCATCATCTGCGGTGGCAGTGCCGTCCGCCGGGGTGCCTTCTGTGGCCGCGCCGCCGCCACCGACACCGCCGTGCAGCCAATGATGATGTCGGCATGTGGTGAAAAGGGGGGCCAAGTGAAAACTCGACCAAGCTATAAAAATTCGGTGAGATGAGTTGTTTTGCTCACAGCTCATGCCATGGCATTTGTTGCCCCTTTTCTTACTTTGTTTTGTTTTTCCCTTCGTCGATTTTTCATGTCGCCTGACAAGAACTAGAATGGCAAAGAAGAAGTGAAAAGAAAACACAGAACAAAGGATGAATGCCGGAGAGCACTACTGTATATTTACCTCCAAATATGATGGGAAGTGGTGTGCTTGTTTCTGTTTGCATTGATCGCATGGTGGCCACCACTTCACCACGCATCTGACGACGACTGTTTTATCCACGAGGTGGAGGATAAGGTATTCACCTGTAAAATCACACTTCCGTTTTCCTGTTTCCTTCTGAAATATGGATTACCAATATACTACTCTCACTTGAATTTGCACATGAAAGCACTATAAATATTTGCACCGAACTGTATAATCTGTTGAGCCAGGTGCTGAGTCTGATATGGAATCTTTATGCTTTCAGAGAAGCGCATCTCTGAAATTCACAGTTTTGAACCGAAAGACACACATCTAGATAATGGTTGCATGGGTGGTTCCAGTGTCATATACGCCAACATGGCAAGCATGTCTTCTTGTCTGATTCTAAGTTAGTTGTAAAAGTATTCCATGCTACTATTTGTTGACCAGAATTGGCTACCAGGTTGGAGATTTGGGATCGGATGCTGCGCCAAGAACTTGGGACCAAAGTGCTGAACTAACAGTAGGGGGAGGGTAATTCTTCAGGTACCAACATGGTCGTCGACTAGAGAATTAAGTTAACCGTTTGCTTTAGTTGAAGCTCCAAATTGTAGTTATTTTATTCGTTCACTAATTTGGTATAATCCTAATCTAGGAGGATTATAATTGTATGATATGAGATCCTGACATTTAGCAATGATAAAAGTCTGACATTGAATTGTTCTTTTTGGAAGTACAGTTGTAAGATCTATAATTCTAGCTTCGACCTTTAACTGGACAGTACTAATTGGGCATATAATTGATGATTTATGCACAACAAGATATTCTGTTGTTTTTAGTTTTTCAATCAGATTCATCTAGCCCTTTATTGACTTTCTAATTGTTCCACCCTCTACCTCTGAAACTCAGAAATCAAAGAAAGGTCATTGGTATATCCCTATCACCGACGAAGATTTGCTAGAGAGGAAGAGGACCAAAATGTTTTTTCTATTGTTGGAGATATACATAATACATATTGATAAATTTGGACCATTTATAACAGAGATTTCTTGCCCAAAATATTAACTCTGTCCAGCTGTGGGCACTGTCAAGGTAATAACAGGTATTTGCTGAACCTTCTCTAACTAAATAGACTTACGCACAATCAACAATATCAAATAGTTCCAAATTAACAAATGTTGTTTGATTAAAATACTGAATTAAGAATTTGGTGAATTTATAATTCTCTACATAATCACTTAGTGCATTGTTAGGTTATCAAGTTATTCTAGACCACTTGGGGACAATATCATCAGACATCAATTTCTTGCATACTGCAATAATGCAAGTTTAAAAAGCCAGTTTCATATGTTTCTTACTATCTCTTTGTTCACCTAACAGCCAAGAATCATAAAAGGATGCACCTAATGAGGTAGATTTTGTTTATGAATTTTCTTTGAAGTTTACGGATGCTATAACTGATTAATAAAACATTGTTCAACCTTCTATGAGTCCACCTAGGGAGCTGTACAAATTTGGAACAACTTCCAAAACAGGCATTCAAGTATTTTCGTCTGCTACCAGTAAGCTGCCAGAGCAAGATAGCTGGGATGTCGAGTCCCTAGGGCAATGGTGAATCACAAATTGCCTGATGTTCGATGGGAAGCATCAAACAATACCAATGTCGAGTAGTAAGATCTGATTGTTCAGCTGATCAAGCCAAGATAAGTGTGTGTGCATCCCCTTTTAGTCCAGATTTAGAAAAATATGATTTCTGCTATGATAGTTTCCAGAACAGTTTGGCCCTTGAGACACTTCCTTTGTATGTGTGTGTGGTCCTTTTCTTTCCAAAGATATGCATGTCTATAGATATTATTGGAATTGGTTCGACAAACAGTGTATATGTGACAAATTTACTAGTATACTGATATGGAATGAAATAAATATCCATGCTTTCTGACACATAATCCCCTAGAAATGTTAGGTACATAGGATATGGATAGTCTTTTTCAATGCGATAAAATAAAGCGACATCCTGTCTATTTTTCTTTGCTAAAGGGGTATTTCCATGTCGTATTGAATGATCACACTTAAATAAGGTGGTGAACATAGAGGAGATCTCGACCGGGGGAGGATAAGTGGTGACATAGATGGGGTGACACATTGAAATAAAGAGCGTGGACCTGTGTGTTGGGATCGGGTGCTTTTTGTTATCCCGTTGCAATGCACGGGCATGTTTACTAACATATATATACATATACATACATATATATATATATATGTGTGTGTGTGTGTGTGTTTTACTGTTATAAGAATGATCATGATGCCCTTATGTCCATATTTTATTTTATCGACACCTCTATCTCTAAACATGTGGACATATTTTTCGATATCGGCTTCCGCTTGAGGACAAGCGAGGTCTAAGCTTGGGGGAGTTGATACGTCCATTTTGCATCATGTTTTTATATCGATATTTATTGTATTATGGGCTGTTATTACACATTATGTCACAATACTTATGCTTATTCTCTCTTATTTTACAAGGTTTGCACGAGGAGGGAGAATGCCGGGAGCTGTAATTCTGGGTTGAAAAAGAAGCAAATATTAGAAACCTATTATGCACAACTCCAAAAGTCCTGAAACTTCACGAAAGTCAGTTTTGGATTATATAAAAAATATTGGGCGAAGAAAGGACCGGAGGGGGGCCACCCACCATCCACGAGGGCGGGGGGCGTGCCCTAACCCTTGGGCGTGCCCCCTGTCTCATGGGCCGCTGGCAGGCCTCAGGCCTTTCGGGACAAAACACCGCCGCCATGAGGCAGAACCTTGGCGAAACCAATCTAGGGCTCTCGTCGAGCTGTTTTTCTGGGGAAACATCCCTCCAGGAGGGGGAAATCATCACCATCGACCCTCTCATCGGGAGGGGGTCAATCTCCATCAACATCTTCACCAACATCACCTCATCTCAAACTCTAGTTCATCTCTTGTATCCAATCTTTTGTCTCAAAACCTCAGATTGGTACATGTGGGTTGCTAGTAGTGTTGATTACTCCTTGTAGTTGATGCTAGTTGGTTTACTTGGTGGAAGATCATATGTTCAGATCTTTTATGCATATTAATACCCGTCTGATTATGAACATGAATATGATTTGTGAATAGTTACGTTTGTTCTTGAAGACATGGGGGAAGTCTTGCTATAAGTAGTCATGTGAATTTGGTATTTGTTCAATATTTTGATGAGATGTATGTTGTCTTTCCTTTAGTGGTATCATGTGAACATCGACTACATAACACTTTACCATTGTTTGGGCCTAGGGGAAGGCATTGAGAATTAATAAGTAGATGATGGGTTGCTAGAGTGACAGAAGCTTAAACCCTAGTTTATGCGTTGCTTTGTAAGGGGCTGATTTGGATCCATATGTTTCATGCTATGGTTAGGTTTACCTTAATACTTTTTTTGTAGTTGCGGATGCTTACAAGAGGGATTAATCATAAATGGGATGCTAGTCCAAGGAAGGGTAGTACCCAAGCACCGGTCCACCCACATATCAAATTATCAAAGTAACGAATGCGAATCATATGAGCGTGATGAAAACTAGTTTGACGATAATTCCCATGTGTCCTCGGAAGCGTTTTCCTTTATATAAGAGTTTGTCCAAACTTGTCCTTTGCTACAAAAAGGATTGGGCCATCTTGCTGCTCCTTATTTACTTTTGTTACTTCTTATCCTTTATAAATTACCTTATCACAAAACTATCTATTACCGATAATTTTAATTTCAATGCTTGCAGAGAATACCTTACTGAAAACTGCTTGTCATTTCCTTCTGCTCCTCGTTGGGTTCGACACTCTTACTTATCGAAAGGACTATGATAGATCCCCTATACTTGTGGGTCATCACACCTTGCCTCGTGCCAAAGGACCACTGGCATCTCAATTGCTTCAGGAGCATCTGCAAGTTCCTAAGCTCCTCTTCAGTCCTTAACGGGCCCTACTTTGCTGAAGATAAAGACCACTGCTGGACGAGGCACAAGGCCAAGTCCTCACAAGAAGCAGGTAGCCTTCCATGTACCGTCTAGTGAAGACGAAGCTAATGATGAAGAATTAGAAGAAATCATCAGAGATAGACAGCATAGGGCTGCTAGAGCCAAAGGCACAAATGTGCCTCTTCTGCTGGATCCAAGTTGATCCTGGACTTCATTGATCTCTGGCAAAAGGACCCCAACACTCCTATGCCTGACTTCAATCTCACACCTGGCCGAAGTCATATGTTGACCGCCTTCATAGGCGAAGAAAAATGGAAGTTTGAGAAGGCCAGGCAGCTGAAGAAAGCTCAGTACAAGACGGGGCGTTTTCTGAAGAAGCATGTAGTCACAATGACAACTGATGAACTTGTGGCCATGCAAGCTGAGATCAAAACACTCAGTGATGAATTTGACGCATATCGTGTAGATTGGCTAGGAGCCAAAGTCGGATTCTTCAAGATGGCGAAGGGATTCACCTCCAATGTTGCAGCCCCAACGCAACGTGGAATTCCTCAGGCTGAAGCATATGCTCAGCCTACTAAAGAACATGCCAGCACCACTGATGACAATCAGGCTGCTGAAGAAACTGAAAGCACCAGGGCTTATGAAGACATTCCAACCGCAGAAGAAGCTGCCAGGGCAACCTCTAGTGTTGCGCCTGAAGAACAAGCTAGGCCTGTTGAAGCATATGCTACATCACCTGAAGAGATTGACCAAGCCAGGACAACTACATCAGTTGTGCCTGAAGAAACTGAATCAATTTCCTTTGCTCCTCATGCACCAACAACAAGCATCAACCTTCCTTCTGCTTCGGAAGTGAAGAAAACCAAGGTTGCAGAGCGAGCAGCTATGAAGAAAAGAAAAGTATCTGCTGCCTCCAAGTCTTTTGCTCCAAAGAAACTGAAATCTTTGACCAGCTCCTATGGAAATCCTATAAATGTTGTTCCTCTGTCAAGCATGCCATCAAAGGAGATTGTTCCCTTTGGTGAGGAATATATGATTCCAAATAAATCAGATGAAGAAGATCCTTCTGCTGCTTTAAAAGAGCAGTTGGATGAAGAAATTGAAGTGGAGAACATCCCTTCAATCTGAAGGAAATATTCCCTAGAGGCAATAATAAAGTTGTTATTTATATTTCCTTATATCATGATAAATGTTTATTATTCATGCTAGAATTGTATTAACCGGAAACTTAGTACATGTGTGAATACATGGACAAACAGAGTGTCACTAGTATGCCTCTACTTGACTAGCTCGTTAATCAAATATGGTTAAGTTTCCTAGCCATGGACAAGAGTTGTCATGAGATGAACGGAATCACATCATTAGAGAATGATGTGATTGACTTGACCCATCTGTTATCTTAACACGATGATTGTTTAGTTTGTTGTTGTTGCTTTCTTCATAACTTATACATGTTTCTATGACTATGAGATTATGCAACTCCCGATTATCAGAGGAACACTTAGTGTGCTATCAAACATCACAACATAACTGGGTGACTATAAAGATGCTCTACAGGTGTCTCCGATGGTGTTTGTTGAGTTGGCATAGATCGAGATTAGGATTTGTCACTTCGATTGTCGGAGAGGTATCTCTAGGCCCTCTCGGTAATGCACACCACTATAAGATTTGCAAGCAATGTGACTAATGAGTTAGTTGCGGGATGATGCATTACGGAACGAGTAAAGAGACTTGCTGGTAACGAGATTGAACTGGGTATTGAGATACCGACGATCGAATCTCGGGCAAGTAACATACCGATGACAAAGGGAACAACATATGTTGTTATGTGGTTTGACTAATAAAGATCATCATAGAATATGTAGGAACCAATATGAGCATCCAGGTTCCGCTATCGGTTATTGACCGGAAGTGAGTCTCGGTCATGTCTACATAGTTCTCGAACCCGTAGGGTCCGCAGACTTAACGTTCGGTGATGATCAATATTATGAGTTTATGTGTTTTGATGTACCGAAGGTAGTTTGGAGTCCCGGATATGATCATGGACATGACGAGGAGTCTGGAAATGGTCGAGACATAAAGATTGATATATTGGAAGGCTATGTTTGGACATCGGAATGGTTCCGGGTGAGTTCGGGCATTTACCGGAGTACCGGGGGGTTACCGGAACCCTCCGGGGAGTGTATGGGCCTTATTGGGCCTTAGTGGGAGAGAGGAGGCGGCCAAGGTGGAGGGCGCACCCCCCAAGCCCAATCCGAATTGGGTGCCCCCTTGCTTCCCTCTCTCTTCCCCTTCCTTCCTCTCCTACTCCAACCGGGAGTAGGACTCCCCCCTTGGGCACGCCATGATAGGGCCGGCCCTCCCCCTCCTCCACTCCTTTATATATGGGGGAGGGGCACCCCATAGACACACAAGTTGATTGTTTAGCCATGTGCGGTGCCCCCTCCACAAATTTACACCTCGGTCATATCGTTGTAGTGCATAGGCGAAGCCCCTGCGTCGGTAACTTCATCATCACCGTCATCACGCCGTCGTGCTGACGAAATTCTCCCTCGACCTCAGCTGGATCTAGAGTTCGTGGGACGTCATCGAGCTGAACGTCTATAGATCACGGAGGTGCCGTACCTTTGGTGCTAGGATCGGTCGGATCGTGAAGATGTACGACTACATCAACCGCGTTGTCATAACGCTTCCGCTTACGATCTACGAGGGTACGTGGACAACACTCTCCCCTCTCGTTGATATTCATCACCTAGATGGATCCTGCGTGTGTGTAGGATTTTTTTTGAAATTACTGCGTTCCCCAACACAATCCCATTGATTTCATCGCCCATGCCTCAGTTCACTACTAAAGAGGCCGACGTTGAAGAGATAGATGAGGAAGATGAAGACGTGGACATTGGGTGCACCACTCCAATTCTGAATGATGACTACTGGGAAAGTCATCACCCCAATTCACCATTGTTCACACCTCTCCAACAGATTCCTCAGTCCCCTGTTCAGACCAAAGAAATTCACACAGGATCTGAAGAACACCAGGAATCTCTCCTCACTATACCTGAAGAAATTCCAGCCACTAGCGCTGATAAAAATGTTGTTGTTGGGATGGAGGCCAAGGCCGCTGAAGAAATTCCTACTGATATTCCTCAACCTGTGGCTCAAGAGACTGTGATTCAAGAGGATGTGATGGCAACTACTGCAAATCTTCAGCCCAAGCCTCAGAATCCTCACTCCAAGAAGCAGAAGTTCAAAGTTGATGACTTCTTTGTTGAGCACATATTCTTCATAGATTATAATCCATATGACTTTGCAAGACTCAGACGCAAGCTCTTATGGACAGCAAGCCAAATGGTATCCGAGCACCATTTCTATTCTTCACTTCTATTCGAAAAAGACAAGGTCTTTGACCATGAGCAAATTCCTCATGTGGACATGGAGTCGTTGCCCTGCTTCACCCCAGTCCTCAGTGTTCTTGATGACGCTGGGCTGCTCAACCTATGCACCGACATCTGCGACTAGAATGAAGAACTCATTATTCAATTCTATGCCACATTGCACATCACTGGCAATGTTGAAGACGTCAATTCATAGGTGTTGGAATGGATGACTGAAAATACTCACTACAAAGCACCGACCTCTGAATTGCTTCACGCCGTCCCAGTCAGTCCTCCCATTGAAGGTGCATGGTGCATCTATGATGAACCTGAACTTTGAAATCATCTGATGCAAGTGCTGATGAAGCCATTAAAGCCATGCCAAGCTCCAAGGGCACAATTCCTCATCAAGGAACTGCTCTATGTGCCAAGGACCATATAGAGGATATTGACCAAGACCCTCAGTCCAATTAAGGGCCACAACTCTAATGATAAAGAAGTTGTTGGCATCATGAATAATCTACTTTTCAAGATCATCCATGGTAATCCTATCAACTACTACGATTTCTTCATGAGGACTTTGGCCAACATCGCTCTTTCACCATTTCAATTGAAGCCTTAAGCCCCCTGGATCATGAGATTCATCAGATCAAGGTCTTCAATTCATTACAAGGCTGATTTTCAAAATCACGTCAGCTATTTTCCCCCAATTGAATTACTCAAACAGACTATTTCCTCAGCTGATGAGAAGGGCAAGGCTGCTATTATCGAGCTTGCCAAACGTTCATAACGTTTGCATCTGCTCCTGCAATAGGTCTGTCACCTAGCGGTGCATCAAGGACATAATTCTTTTGTGCAGCAATGAGGATAATCCTCAGATCATGGACCCAGCCTGCATCATTGCTACTATCATCTTTCAACTTATTTTTCTCTAGGAACATATAAAAAACATAAGGGAGCTACAACACGAGTTGTTGATCTACAACATAGATATGAAAATACAATCAAGACTAAGTTCATGATAAATTAAGTTCAATTAATCATATTACTTAAGAACTCCCACTTAGATAGACATCCCTCGGGTCATCTAAATGATCATGTGATCCATATCAACTAAACCATGTCCGATCATCACGTGAGGTGGAGTAGTTTTCAATGGTGAATATCTCTATGTTGATCATAACTACTATATGATTCACGTCCGACCTTTCGGTCTCTAGTGTTCTGAGGCCATGTCTGTACATGCTACGCTCGTCAAGTTTAACTAGAGTATTCCGCATGTGCAAAACTGTCTTGCACCCATTGTATGTGAACGTAGAGATTATCACACCCGATCATCACATGGTGTCTCAGCACGACGAACTATCACAATGGTGCATACTTAGGGAGAACACTTATACCTTGAAATTTTAGTAAGGGATCATTGTAAGTGCATCTAGTGCCCCTTAGTGATTTTGGTGTATTGAAGACTTACAGGTTAAGGGACTAATGCGTTTGTGAGTGTACATAGGTCTATAAGTCTATGAGGAGTTTGATATTTATAGAGAAAGTCGACCCCTAAAAATGAATGTCTTCAACTGAAGACTTTGAAAGTGAAGAAATTGGTGTGATCCTGAAGACTTGATATTCATGCGAGGAATATGAAGCTTGAAGACTTCTGTTTTTGTAGTTTTGTTTTTCTCTGTCTTGAGTCATAGGAAACACCGTACTATTAAAGGGGGTCGAGGTAAAACGAAGGAAAAGTTTCCAAGTGATGGTCATCTCAAAATCCTATACCTACCAATCCTTTCGAGTGAAGCCATTGGAAATCTCATACAGTTCAGTAAATTTCTTCAGTGACAGAGACGAAGATCTTCTGGTCTCTAAGGAATTTGTTCTGACTGAGGAATTAGGAATTTGCTAGTGCGGATTGCCTACAAGTGAGGAACATGATAGCCCTGAGGAATTTGATAGTCAAATTTCCGACCGTTGATGTGCTATGTGCCAGCTGTCCCAAAATATCTACCCACCTAATGGTCATATCATTGAAGGGCATTTATGTCTTATCATGTCGGGCTGCTCCCTAGGCTATAAATAGCCGCCTCCTACAACCACTAGCTGGTTGGCTACTCCGTGAGAAACTAACACTTGTCATTGAGAGCATCCCATCCTCTGAGGACTTTGAGCGAAAATCATCAAGTGAGGAAAACCCAAACCCAAACACCTACAAACCCAAAGTGATTGAGCATCACTGAAGAGATTGTTCATGTGTGGAACCGACGCTTGTTACCTTTAAGGACTATGCATCCTTCAGACGGTTAGGCGTCATGGTCTAGAGCATCCAAGACGAAATCGTGGATCGCCGAGTGACTGAGTCTGTGAAGGTTTGGAAGTCACCTAAAGACATACCATGAGTGATTGGGCGAGGCCTGTGTGACCTTAGCTCAAGGAGAATACGGTGAGGACTGTGTGTCCAAGACTATGTGTCCTCAGGTTTAAATACCTAGCCGCTCCAACCAGACGTATGACTGTCACAACAGTTCGAACTGGTCTACCAAATCATCGTCTTCACCAAGCTACTGGTTCTATTTCCTCAACTCTTTCATTTCCTCATTCAGATACTGTTGTACTTGATTGTTACTGTTTGAAGACTTTGACTGAAGACTTTCTCAATTAACTCAATTCAATTTCTTTAGTCAGTTTGTCTTCAGCCTGCTTATCCTGTGTTTACGCTACTTGTACTCTGTGCTTGTTTTCATTTCATCATGATGACTGTGCTACTACTCTGTTATGCTTACATGTGAGTACTTATTCCGCTGCTAAGTAGTTCGTTGCTTAGGAATTTCCTAACCCTGAAATTCCTTAGTGACGAATTTGTAAAAGTTGCCTATTCACTCCCCTCTAGTCGATATAACGCACTTTCAATCATCTTATAATGCTACCGCCATACTAAGCAAAATCAAATGCATAAAAGGTAAACATCACATGCAATCAAAATATGTGACATGATATGGCCATCATTATCGTGTGCCTTTGATCTCCATCTCCAAAGCACCGTCCTGATCTCCATCATCACCGGCTTGACACCTTGATCTCCATCGTTGTGTCGTGGTCGTCTCGTCAACTATTGCTTCTACAACTATCGCTAATGCATAGTGATAAAGTAAAGCAATTACATGGCGTTTGCATTTCATACAATAAAGCGACAACCATACAGTTCCTGCCAGCTGCCGATAACTTTTACAAAACATGATCATCTCATACAATAATGTATATCACATCATGTCTTCACCATATCACATCACAACATGCCCTGCAAAAACAAATTAGACGTCCTCTACTTTGTTGTTGCAAGTTTTACGTGGCTGCTACGGGCTTCTAGCAAGAACCGTTCTTACCTACACATCAAAACCACAATGGTGATTTATCAAGTTTGTTGTTTTAACCTTCAACAAGGACCGGCCGTAGTCAAATTCGATTCAACTAAAGTTGCAGAATAAGACACCCGCTAGCCACCTTTATGCAAAACTAGTTGCGTGTCTGTCGGTGGAACCGGTCTCATGAACGTGGTCATGTAAGGTTGGTCCGGGCCGCTTCATCCAACAATACCGCCGAATCAAAAAAAAGACATTGGTGGTAAGCAGTATGACGATCACCGCCCACAACTCTTTGTGTTCTACTCATGCATATCATCTACGCATATACCTGGCTCTGATACCACTATTGGGAAAGGTAGCATGCAATTTCAAAAATTTCCTATGCTCATGCAAGATCTATCTAGGAGATGCATAGCAACGAGAGGGGGGAGAGTGTGTCCACGTACCCTCGTAGACTGAAAGCGGAAGCATTTGACAACGTGGTTGATGTAGTCAAACTTCTTCTCATTCCTACTGATCAAGCACCGAACATACGACATCTCCGAGTTCTGCACACATTCAGCTCGATAACGTCCCTCAAACTCTTGATCTAGAAAAGTATTGAGGGAGAGTTCTGTCAGTACGCCGGCGTGGTGACAGTGATGGTGAAGTAACCCACGCAGGGCTTCGCCTAAGCACCATGTGAATATGACCGGAGGCGTAAACTGTGGAGAGGGGCGCCGCATACGGCTAATAGATGTTCGTGTGTCTTCTAGCGGTGCCTCCCCCACATATATATAGAGGTTGGAGGGGAGGAGAGGCAGCCAAGGGGGCGCCCCAAGTAGGAGGAATCCTACTTGGGGTCCTCCCAATTCGGCCTCCCTCCTTTCCTATTCCTCTTCGGAGTAGGAAGGGGAAGAGGGGGAAGGGTGAATCCTATTCCCTTATTGCTTTCCTCCTTCCCGTTTTCTACTCCAATTTGGCAAGCCCATATGGGGGGCACACCAACCCCTTTGTGGCTGTGCGTTTCCCCTCTTGGCCCATAATGTTGGGGAACGTAGTAATTTCAAAAAAATTCCTACGCGCACGCAAGATCATGGTGATGCACAGCAACGAGAGGGGAGAGTATCGTCTACGTACCCTCGTAGACCGTAAGCGGAAGCGTTATGAGAATGCGGTTGATGTAGTCGTATGTATTCACGATCCGACCGATCCAAGTACCGAACGCACGGCACCTCCGAGGTTCAGCACACGTTCAGCTTGATGATGTCCCACGAATTCCGATCCAGTAGAGCTTCACGAGAGAGTTCCGTCAGCACGATGACGTGATGACGGTGATGATGTTGCTACCGACGCACGACTTTGCCTAAGCACCGCTACGATATGATCGAGGTGGATTATGGTGGAGGGGGCACCGCACATGGCTTGGAACAATCAACTTGTGTGTCCTTGGGTGCCCCTGCCCCCGTATATAAAGGAGCAAGGGGGGAGGCCGGCCGGCCCTTGCAGGGCACACCAGGAGGAGGAGTCCTCCTCCTAGTAGGAGTAGGACTCCCCTTTCCTACTCCTACTAGGAGGAGGAAAGGAAGGAGGAGAGGAAGAAGGAAGGAGAGGGAGGAAAGGAGGAAAGGGGGCCCGCCCCCCTAGTCCAATTCGGTTTGGGCTAGGGGGGTGCGCGCCCTGTCTCCTCTCTTCCACCACTTGGCCCATGAGGCCCAATACTTCTTCTCAAGGATTCCCGTAACTCCCCGGTACTCCGAAAAATACCCGAATCACTCAGAACCTTTACGATGTCCGAATATAGTCGTCCAATATATCGATCTTTACGTTTCGACCATTTCGAGACTCCTCGTAATGTCCCCGATCTCATCAGGGACTTCGAACTACCTTAGGTACATCAAAACACATAAACTCATAATACCGATCATCACCGAACGTTAAGCGTGCGGACCCAACGGGTTCGAGAACTATGTAGACATGACCGAGACATGTCACTAGTCAATAACCAATAGCGAAACCTGGATGCTCATATTGGTTCCTACATATTCTACGAAGATCTTTATCGGTCAAACCGCATAACAACATACGTTGTTCCCTTTGTCATCGGTATGTTACTTGCCCGAGATTCGATCGTCGGTATCTCAATACCTAGTTCAATCTCGTTACCGGCAAGCCTCTTTACTCGTTCCATAATGCATCATCCTGCAACTAACTCATTAGTTACATTGCTTGCAAGGGTTATAGTGATGTGCATTACCGAGAGGGCCCAGAGATACCTCTCCGACAATCAGAGTGACAAATCCTAATCTCGATCTATGCCAACTCAACAATTACCACCGGAGACACCTGTAGAGCACCTTTATAATCACCTAGTTACGTTGTGACGTTTGGTAGCACACAAAGTGTTCCTCCGGTATTCGGGAGTTGCATAATCTGATAGTCATAGGAACATGTATAAGTCATGAAGAAAGCAATAGCAACAAACTAGACGATCATCATGCTAAGCTAACGGATGGGTCAAGTCAATCACATCATTCTCTAATGATGTGATCCCATTAATCAAATGACAACTCATGTCTATGGTTAGGAAACATAACCATCATTGATTCAACGTGCTAGTCAAGTAGAGGCAAACTAGTGACACTCTGTTTGTCTATGTATTCACACATGTACTAAGTTTCTGGTTAATACAATTCTAGCATGAATAATAAACATTTAACATGATATAAGGAAATATAATCAACAACTTTATTATTGCCTCTAGGGCATATTTTCTTCGGTCTCCCACTTGCACTAGAGTCAATAATCTAGTTCACGTCGTCATGTGATTTAACACCGATAGTTCACATATTTATTCTGATTAGTTCACATCTCCATGTGACTAACACCCAAAGGGTTTACTAGGGTCAATAATCTAGTTCACATCGCTATGTGATTAACACCCAAAGAGTGATCATGTTTTGCTTATGAGAGAAATTTAGTCAACGGGTCTGCAACATTCAGATCCGTATGTATTTCACAAATTTCTATGTCTACAATGCTCTGCATGGAGCTACTCTAGCTAATTGCTCCCACTTTCAATATGTATCCAGATCTAGACTTAGAGTCATCTAGATCGATGTAAAAAGCTTGCATCAATGTAACTCTTTATGATGAACTCTTTTATCACCTCCATAAATGAGAAATATTTCCTTAGTCCTCTAAGGATAATTTTGACTATTGTCCAGTGATCTACTCCTAGATCACTATTGTAATCCCTTGCTAGAATCATGCTAAGGTATACAGTAGGACTGGTAAACAGCATAGCATACTTTATAGAACCTATGACTGAGGCATATGGAATGACTTTTCATTCTCTTTCTATTTTCTGCTGTGGTCGGATTTTGAGTCCCTACTCAACTTCACACCTCGCAACATAGGCAAGAACTCTTTCTTTGACTGTTCCATTTTGAACTACTTCAAAATCTTGTCAAGGTATGTACTCATTGAAAAAACTTATCAAGCGTCTTGATCTATCTCTATAGATCTTGATGCTCAATATGTAAGCAACTTCACCGAGGTCTTTCATTGAAAAACTCTTATTCAAGCATCCTTTTATGCTATCCAGAAATTCTATATCATTTCCAATCAACAATATGTCATCCACATATAATATTAGAAATGCTACAGAGCCCCCACTCACTTTCTTGTAAATACAGGTTTCTCCAAAAGTCTGTATAAAACCATATGCTTTGATCACACTATCAAAACGTTTATTCCAACTCCGAGAGGCTTGCACCAGTCCATACATGGATCGCTGGAGCTTGCACACTTTGTTAGCACCTTCAGGATCGACAAAACCTTCAGGTTGCATCATATACAACTCTTCTTCCAGAATCCATTCAGCAATGCAGTCTTTAAATCCATTTGCCAAATTTCATAATCATAAAATGCGGCAATTGCTAACATGATTCGGACGGACTTAAGCATCGCTACGGGTGAGAAGGACTCATCGTAGTCAACTCCTTGAACTTGTCGAAAACCTTCCGCAACAAATCGAGCTTTGTAGACAGTAACGTTACCGTCAGCGTCAGTCTTCTTCTTGAAGATCCATTTATTCTCGATGGCTTGCTGATCATCGGGCAAGTCAACCAAAGTCCACACTTTGTTCTCATACATGGATCCCATCTCAGATTTCATGGCCTCAAGCCATTTTTCAGAATCTGGGCTCATCATCGCTTCCTCATAGTTCGTAGGTTCATCATGGTAAATTAACATGACCTCCAGAACAGGATTTCCGTACCACTCTGGTGCGGATCTTACTCTGGTTGACCTACGAGGTTCGGTAGTAACTTGATCTAAAGTTTCATGATCATCATCATTGGCTTCCTCACTAATTGGTGTAGGTGTCACATGAACCGGTTTCTGTGATAGACTACTTTCCAATAAGGGAACAGGTTGTTGGAAATATGCCCTAGAGGCAATAATAAAATGATTATTATATTTCCTTGTTCATGATAATTGTCTATTATTCATGCTATAATTGTATTATCCGGAAATCGTAATACATGTGTGAATACATAGACCACAATGTGTCCCTAGTGAGCCTCTAGTTGACTAGCTCGTTGATCAACAGATAGTCATGGTTTCCTGGCTATGGACATGGGGATGTCATTTGATAACGGGATCACATCATTAGGAGAATGATGTGATGGACAAGACCCAAACCTAAGCATAGCACAAAGATCGTGTAGTTCGTTTGCTGTAGCTTTTTTGAATGTCAAGTATCATTTCCTTAGACCATGAGATTGTGCAACTCCCGGATACCGTAGGAGTGCCTTGGGTGTGCCAAACGTCACAACGTAACTGGGTGACTATAAAGGTACATTACAGGTGTCTCTGAAAGTGTCTGTTGGGTTGGCACGAATCGAGACTGGGATTTGTCACTCCGTATGACGCAGAGGTATCTCTGGGCCCACTCGGTAATGCATCATCATAATGAGCTCAATGTGATCAAGTGGTTGATCACGGGATCATGCATTACGGTACGAGTAGAGTGACTTGCCGGTAACGAGACTGAACAAGGTATTGGGATACCGACGATCGAGTCTCGGGCAAGTAACATACTGATTGACAAAGGGAATTGAATACGGGATTGATTAAGTCCTCGACATCATGGTTCATCCGATGAGATCATCGATAAGCATGTGGGAGCCAACATGGGTATCCATATCCCGCTGTTGGTTATTGGCCGGAGAGTCGTCTCGGTCATGTCTGCTTGTCTCCCGAACCCATAGGGTCTACACACTTAAGGTTCGGTGACGCTAGGGTTGTAGAGATATGAGTATGAAGTAATCCAAAAGTTGTTCGGAGTCCCGGATGAGATCCTGGACATCATGAGGAGTTCCGGAATGGTCCGGAGGTGAAGAATTATATATAGGAAGTGTAGTTTCGGCCATCGGGAAAAGATTCGGGGTCACCGGTATTGTACCGGGACCACCGGATGGGTCCCGGGGGTCCACCGGGTGGGGCCACCCATCCCGGAGGGCCCCATGGGCTGAAGTGGGGAGGGGAACCAGCCCATAGTGGGCTGGTGCCCCCCCTTTGGGCCCCCTGCGCCTAGGGTTGGAAACCCTAGGGTGGGGGGCGCCTCCACTTGCCTTGGGGGGCACTCCACCCCCTTGGCCGCCGCCCCTTGGGAGATCCCATCTCCAGGGCCGGCGCCCCCCAGGGGGCCTATATAAAGGAGGTGGGAGGGAGGGCAGCCGCACCTCAAGTCTTGGCGCCTCCCTCTCCCCTGCTACACCTCTCCCTCTCGCAGAAGCTCGGGGAAGCCCTGCTGCGATCACTGCTGCATCCACCACCACGCCGTCGTGCTGCTGGATCTTCATCAACCTCTTCTTCCCCCTTGCCGGATCAAGAAGGAGGAGACGTCATCCGCTCCATACGTGTGTTGAACGCGGAGGTGCCATCCGTTCGGCGCTTGGTCATCGGTGATTTGGATCACGGCGAGTACGACTCCATCATCCCCATTCTCTTGAACGCTTCCGCTCGCGATCTACAAGGGTATGTAGATGCACTCTCCTCTCGTTGCTAGTTAACTCCATAGATTGATCTTGGTGAAACGTAGGAAATTTTTTGTTTTCTGCAACGTTCCCCAACACAGGTACAATTACCTCATCAAGTTCTACTTTCCTCCCACTCACTTCTTTCGAGAGAAACTCCCTCTCTAGAAAGGATCCATTCTTAGCAACAAATGTCTTGCCTTCGGATCTGTGATAGAAGGTGTATCCAACAGAATCTTTTGGGTATCCTATGAAGACACATTTCTTCGATTTGGGTTCGAGCTTATCAGGATGAAACTTTTTCACATAAGCATCGCAACCCCAAACTTTAAGAAACGACATCTTAGGTTTCTTGCCAAACCATAGTTCATACGATGTCATCTCAACGGATTTAGATGGTGCCCTATTTCACGTGAATGTAGCTGTCTCTAATGCATAACCACAAAAACGATAGTGGTAAATCGGTAAGAGACATCATAGATCGTACCATATCCAGTAAAGTACGATTACAACGTTCGGACACACCATCACGCTGTGGTGTTCCGGGTGGCGTGAGTTGCGAAACTATTCCACATTGTTTCAAATGAAGACCAAACTCGTAACTCAAATATTCTCCTCCACGATCAGATCGTAGATACTTTGTTTTCTTGTTACGAAGATTTTCAACTTCACTCTGAAATTCTTTGAACTTTTCAAATGTTTCAGACTTATGTTTCATTAGGTAGATATACCCATATCTGCTCAAATCATCTGTGAAGGTGAGAAAATAACGATATCCGTCATGAGCCTCAATATTCATCGGACCACATACATCAGTATGTATGATTTCCAACAAATCTGTTGCTTGCTCCATTGTTTCGGAGAACGGCATTTTAGTCATCTTGCCCATGAGGCATGGTTCGCAAGTACCAAGTGATTCATAATCAAGTGATTCCAAAAGTCTATCAGAATGGAGTTTCTTCGTGCGCTTCACACCAATATGACCTAAACGGCAGTGCGATAAATAAGTTGCACTATGATTATCAACTCTGCATCTTTTGGCTTCAACATTATGAATATATGTATCACTACGATCGAGATCCAACAAACCATTTTCATTGGGTGTATGACCATAGAAGGTTTTATTCATGTAAACAGAATAACAATTATTCTCTAACTTAAATGAATAACCGTATTGCAATAAACATGATCAAATCATATTCATGCTCAACGCAAACACCAAATAACACTTAATTAGGTTCAACACTAATCCCGAAAGTATAGGGAGTTTGCGATGATGATCATATCAATCTTGGAACTACTTCCTACACACATCGTCACCTTGCCCTTAACAAGTTTCTGTTCATTCTGCAACTCCCGTTTCGAGTTACTACTCTTAGCAACTGAACCAGTATCAAATGCTGAGGGGTTTCTATAAACACTAGTATACTACACATCAATAACATGTATATCCAATATACCTTTGTTCACTTTGCCATCCTTCTTATCCACCAAGTATCTAGGGCAGTTCCACTTCCATTGACAATTTTTCTTTGCAGTAGAAGCACTCAGTTTCATGCTTGGGTCTAGCTTTGGGCTTCTTCACGGGAGCAGCAACTTGCTTGCCGTTCCTTTTTGAAGTTCCCCTTCTACATTTTGCCCTTTTCTTGAAACTAGTGGTCTTGTCAACCATCAACACTTGATGCTTTTCTTGATTTCTACCTACATCGATTTCAGCATCACAAAGAGCTTGGGAATCATTTCCGTTATCCCTTGCATATTATAGTTCATCACGAAGTTCTAGTAACTTGGTGATAGTGACTAGAGAACTCAGTCAATCACTATATTATCTAGAAGATTAACTCCCACTTTATTCAAGTGAGTGTAGTACTCAGACATTCTGAGCACATGCTCACTAGCTGAGCTATTCTCCTCCATCTTGTAGGCAAATTACTTGTCAAAGGTCTCATACCTTTTAACATGGTCATGAGTCTGAAATACTAATTTCAACTCTTGGAACATCTCATATGCTCTGTGGTGTTTCAAAAACGTATTTGAAGCCCCGATTCTATGCCATAAAGCATGGTGCACTAAACTATCAAGTAGTCATCATATCGAGCTTGCCAAACGTTCATAACATCTGCATCTGCTCCTTCAATCAGTCTGTCACCTAGCGGTGCATTAAGGACATAATTCTTTTGTGCAGCAATGAGGATAATCCTCAGATCACGGATCCAATCCCCTTCATTGCTACTAACATCTTTCAACTTAGTTTTCTCTAGGAACATATCATAAATAAAATGGGGAAGCGATCCGCGAGCAATTGATCTACAACATAGATATGCAAATACTATCAGGTACTAAGTTCATGATAACTTTAAGTTCAATTAATCATATTACTTAAGAACTCCCACTTAGATAGACATCCCTCTAATCATCTAAGTGATCATGTGATCCATATCAACTAAACCATGTCCGATCATCACGTGAGATGGATTAGCTTTCAATGGTGAACATCACTATGTTGATCATATCTACTATATGATTCACGCTCGACCTTTTGGTCTCCAGTGTTCGGAGGCCATATCTGCATATTCTAGGCTCGTCAAGTTTAACCCCGAGTATTTCTGTGTGTGCAAAACTGGCTTGCACCCATTGTATGTGAACAGAGAGCTTATGACACCCGATCATCATGTGGTGTCTCGGCACGACGAACTTTGGCAACGGTGCATACTTAGGGAGAACACCTGTACCTTGAAATTTAGTGAGAGATCATCTTATAATGCTACCGCCGAACTAAGCAAAATAAGATGCATAAAGGACAAACATCACATGCAATCAAAATATGTGAGATGATATGGCCATGATCATCTTGCGCTTTAGATCTCCATCTCCAAAGTACCATCATGATCTCTATCGTCACCGGCATGACACCATGATCTCCATCATCTTGATCTTTATCAACGTGTCATCACATGGTCGTCTCGCCAATTATTGCTCTTGCAACTATTGCTATCGCGTAGCGATAAAGTAAAGCAGTTATTTGGCGCTTGCATCTTATGCAATAAAGAGACAACCATAAGGCTTCTGCCAGTTGCCGATAACTTCAACAAAACATGATCATCTCATACAACAACTTATATATCATCACGTCTTGACCATATCATATCACAACATGCCCTGCAAAAACAAGTTAGACATCCTCTACTTTGTTGTTGCAAGTTTTACGTCGCTGCTACAGGCTGAGCAAGAACCGTTCTTACCTACGCATTAAAACCACAATGATATTTCGTCAAGTATGTGCTGTTTTAACCTTCACAAGGACCGGGCGTAGCCACACTCGATTCAACTAAAGTTGGAGAAACTAACACCCGCAAGCCACCTGTGTGTGAAGCACGTCGGAAGAACCAGTCGCGCATAAGCGTACGCGTAATGTTGGTCCGGGCCACTTCATCCAACAATACCGCCGATTCAAAGTATGACATGCTGGTAAGTAGTATGACTAGTATCGCCCACAACTCACTTGTGTTCTACTCGTGCATATAACATCTACGCATAAACCTGGCTCGGATGCCACTGTTGGGGAACGTAGAAATTTCAAAAAAATTCCTACACGCACGCAAGATCATGGTGATGCACATCAACGAGAGGGGAGAGTATCGTCTATGTACCCTCGTAGACCGTAAGCGGAAGCGTTATGAGAACGCGGTTGATGTAGTCATACGTCTTCACGATCCGACCGATCCAAGTACCGAACGCACGGCACCTCCGAGTTCAGCACACGTTCAGCTCGATGACGTCCCACGAACTCCGATCTAGCAGAGCTTCACGGGAGAGTTCCGTCAGCACGACGGCGGACGGTGATGATGTTCCTACCGATGCAGGGCTTCGCCTAAGCACCGCTACGATATGATCGAGGTGGATTATCGTGGAGGAGGCACCGCACACGGCTTGCAACAATCAACTTGTGTGTCCTAGGGTGCCCCCTGCCCCCGTATATAAAGGAGCAAGGGGGGAGGCCAGCCGGACCTTGCAGGGCGCGCCAGGAGGAGGAGTCCTCCTCCTAGTAGGAGTAGGACTCCCCTTTCCTACTCCTACTAGGAGGAGGAAAGGAAGGAGGAGAGGAATAAGAAGGAGAGGGAGGAAAGGAGGAAAGGGGGGCCGGCCCCCTAGTCCAATTCGGTTTGGGCTAGGGGGGCGCGCGCCCTGTCTCCTCTCTTCCACCACTTGGCCCATGAGGCCCGATACTTCTTCTCAAGGATTCCCGTAACTCCCCGGTACTCCGAAAAATACCCGAATCACTCAGAACCTTTACGAAGTACGAATATAGTCATCCAATATATCGATCTTTACGTCTCGACCATTTCGAGACTCCTCGTAATGTCCCCAATATCATCAGGGACTCCGAACTACCTTAGGTACATCAAAACACATAAACTCATAATACCGATCGTCACCGAACGTTAAGCGTGCGTACCCAACGGGTTCGAGAACTATGTAGACATGACCGAGACACGTCGCCGGTCAATAACCAATAGCGGAACCTAGATGCTCATATTGGTTCCTACATATTCTACGAAGATTGTCGGTGTCAAAACCGGCGGATCTTGGGTAGGGGGTCCCGAACTGTGCGTCTAGGCCGGATGGTAACAGGAGGCAAGGGACATGAAGTTTTACCCAGGTTCGGGCCCTCTTGATGGAGGTAAAACCCTACGTCCTGCTTGATTAATATTGATGATATGGGTAGTACAAGAGTAGATCTACCACGAGATTGGAGAGGCTAAACCCTAGAAGCTAGCCTATGGTATGATTGTTGTTCTGTATGTTCTATCGACTAGCCTGGCCCTGGTTTATATAATGCACCAGAGGCCTAGGTTAACAAGAGTCCTAGCCGAATACGCCGGTGGGGAGAAGTCCTTGTCTTGATCGCCAAGTCTTGTGGAATCTTCCTTGTATGCGGCAGTTGTCCGAACTGGCCCATGAGTATACGGCCACGGGGTCCTCGGCCCAATCTATCAGATTGGGAGATGACGTGTTGAGTACCCCCTAGTCCAGGACACTGTCAGTAGCCCCCTGAACCGGTCTTCAAGTTAGGGACGCTCCTCGATTCTTCCGAACTGTTCTTCATCTTCGGTCGTCGGTCTTGAAAACTGGTTCAACAAATCTTCTCATCTTCGATCTTGAGGATCGCCGAAATGAATTCGATAAGTTTATACATCGGGTATCCGAGGAGCCCCTTTAAGTTTCCGGCCTTTATCAATGCCTTGTTATTTTTATGCCACACCTCGGGTTTGAAATTGTTCCCGGGCGGCAGCGTCCTCTTGCATTCGGGCTCCAACGCCGGACTGCATTCGAGGTATCTTTTGTAGCCGAGCACCAACGCCGGACCGCCTCCTAGCTCTAACGCCGGAATGTATCCGAGCTCCAACGCCGGACTATGTATCCGATCTCTAACGCCGGACTGTATCCGAGCTCCAACGCCGGACTATGTATCTGAGCTCCAACGCCGGACTGTATCCGAGGTGTCGTAAATCAACTTGGTTCAAAGAAGTTTGAAGGAGTTTAGCCGAGCTTAATGCCGGAAATGCCCTCTATGGAGCCAGCCACTAACGCCCGAGCTTTATGCTGGACTGCTTCCGAGGTGGTGCACCACCCCGAATGTGGGCCGATTTTTGTTAATATTTTTTATTGGTGCAATTTATTCTCTGCCGAGATATATAGCCAGTAGCCCTCAAGGTGTGTATCGGTTTAAAACCCGAGATGCACTTGAAGGATGACGTAAGACCGCTGATCCCAGTAGCCGCTGAGACTCAGGTTGATTTGCAAAATCGGCCTGAGGATCAAGTCCTAGCTCGGCAAAATACTCCGGGACACAAAAAGCGGCGTGCTCAGTCCTCGAGACTCAGGATGGGTGCGGCCGACCAACCTGAGGATCAAAATCTCCTCGGCAACTGTATTGCACTTAAAATTTTCTGCATTGAACAAGCAATGCAGTAGCCCTCGAGACACTGGTCGGGTGGCAACACCAGATCAGGGGATCGATGTGCCCCTTTAATATTTGTAAATAATAAGCCCGAATCCCAGTAGCCCCCGAGCCTTAATGCGGGCACGGGTGGCCGAATTAAGGATCGATATCCATAGTAAAATCACAAATTATGTGTAATGACTCTATGTATCCAAGTACTTTATGTCATTAATGCTCGGATCCGCATTGTACAAAACTTTGTTAACCGACCACCGGCTTCAACCTCCTCGGCCAGAAGCCGGGGAGTGTTTGTCCTACTTTTTAAATCCTTTATGAGGGCAAAGATTTACGACAAACAAGGCAATCTGGCCATACAGTTTTATAAACAAAGGTACGTAGAGAGATATGTTATATTACTGTTTAACATAAGAAATGTCTTCCAAAGAAAATAGTCCCGCTATCGGTTCCTTTCTTTGGGTTGTCATGCTAAGCATGATCATGAAACCTCAGCTCTAATGTAAGAGAAAAATATTGAGGATTTAGTTTGGGAGGCCAGTTAATAGCCCCCGGTAGTGTTCGGCGACAGTCGAGGTCAAGCCGTAAACACTTTGGCCAATGTTATGAATGGCTAGTCATTTAACAACGTCATCGGATTGCTGACCAGTTTACGCTTATTGTGACAGTCAGTTTTCGGCTTTCTCCACTGAGGTGCTTAACCATGTGAGCTGGAAGCACAATCGCAGTGGTTCTCCCTTTGCAAACCTAGCCGAACAAAGCGGAACGTAGGAGGCAAGCGCAGGAGCCGGGCAACCCAACTATTGACCGAAGACACAATTCGAAACCAATGCATATATAGTGAGATCCGAGAATGTTTTTGCCGAATATATAAAGGTGTCCGGCATTGCACTGTGAGACTTGTGCTGGAAACACACGAATAGTTTAAAAGTGCCATAAGCTTGGAAAACCAAAACAAACGTCAGTAAAAACTTGACGTCCGAACAAGATCAAGTGTTCGGTGCCAATCCGAAAATTGGTCTTAGAAAAAAGGAGTGCTTCTGTCGCGCTTTAATATGACACATCCTATCTCAAGACTTCAAGCGGGTCAGCCTACGACTTCAACCTCCTATCCCGAAGGCGGAGTACTTCTCATTAGGCTAGTTTAGCAAACTAAACTCTAGCGGCCTTGAGAGAGAAATTAGGCTCCCCGGCTAGTGACCACACACTTGTGTCGAAAAAAGGAGTGATAAATAATAATAATAATAATAAAACTTTGCAACGACTAAGAAGAAGAACACTTATTGTAAAACGGCTCAAATAAACTTAAGAGCCCCCCAAATGACTTGGGTAAAAGAATGATTGCATGTACCGAAGTACTTATATCATATCTATGTTCAACCGAACTTTAAAAATGCGTCTTAACCGACCGTCGGCTTCTCCCTCTTCGGTCAAGGACCGAAAAGTGTTATGTACTCCATCTGTCGAGAATATCGACGGTGTTTCCAATAACCAGGCAATCAGGCCATAAGGCTGTAACAGACAAAGCGCGCTTAGGGAACTTATGCTATATTACCGCGAAGTGTAAGAAGCATCTTCGAAGAAAATAGTACCCCCACCGATACCTTTCTTCGGTGCTCATTGTTATTATGAGACTTGTGCAATAGATTTTTTGTACTCATGAGTTCCGTTGTGTGCCGACCATCATTGAAAACTATAAGAGCGCTAGCTTTCGGCTTCACCCAATCTGAGGTCCGGCTCGGGTGACCCGATCGTGACAATCGCAGAGGTGCTCCCTTTACTCCCTAGCCGAACAATCGGGAACGTAGGGGTAAACACAGGAGCGAGGCAACCCAGCTTGCAAATCGCTTAAGTCAATATGGTGCATATTGTGGCATAATACACGAACAAGGAACGAAGCCGTACAAGTATAATCACATGCAAGAGGAAAAGCTTCATAAAGGAAGCCCCCAAGTGAATTGGGTCCTTGAATTTGTGTGTCACAAACAAAGTTTGGACAACGAAAATTTTTTACAAGCAACTTTTTTCCAAAATAGTATAATGCTTGGTCGAACCGAACACAAGTTAGAAATTAAAGCATTGAGCATGAAAGCGACTTAGCTGGTTAATGTGTTCGGTATTGATGACGCGGTCCGAGCTTGATGCGGGGCAAGGTTCCATCCCCCAAGCCGGTCCTGAGGTGGCGGAGCGGAGAGCTCGACACGACGAAGTGGTGACATAGCACGGTCAATGCAGACCGGCAGAGTGACGCCGAAGTCCCCGGATCATTTTCCTGTGCACAAAAAATAGTGCAAACCGGAGATAATAGTAATAATGATAATTAAAAAAATCATTTCATAATAAATAATTTATGCAAAGTGAGTAATAAAAGAAATATGGCCTGGCGCCGAAGTCAATGTCGATGCAGGGCGTCGGCGTGATGCGGTAAAGGCGCGGCAAAGCCTGAATTCGCAGGTCGGTCCGAGCTCCGGATGCGGCGTTCGCCGGACTATGTAAGGAAACTGACCGAACCACCATGCGACTGTCGTCAATGCGGCCACCATTTGATAGACCTGTGTACATATGATGGACAAACCAGAGTAATAATTCTTTGGGAAAAATGAACCCAAACAAGTAAAAAATACTAGGATTAATAGCACCTGGTTTATTTGTTGTAGCAATCTGAAAGAAGGTGATTCCCAAAATTAGGACTTGATCCGCACACCCATTGCCTGATGGGCGATAAAACAACGGCATGGCAATGCTGGCAAAGGTTGGCTCGCCGAGGCAAAGCCCTCGGCCCAACTAACGTGACGGAGCCGGTCGGCTAGTGACGCCGAAGTGTCCGGAGTAGGTTGATGAAGAGATGGCGAAGCCCCCGGTCCAGCCGAGATGTCGAAGCATCGATGTCAGCCGATGAGTCGAAGTAGGTCAGCGTGACGGACACCAGCTTGAAGAAGCAATAGTGCGGCCCTGTCGATGCAGGTCGTGACGTGGTCGATGCCGGCTTGATGAAGCGACCGTGCGACGATGCCAGTATGCCCGCTCCGTGTAATCCGTGGGGCGGCGATGTTGATGATGATTTATCCTTCGCGATGCCAGACTCTTGTTCGGCTTGCCGAGATGATGATCCGAAGAAGTTGAGCTCGGGTAAAGTGACGATGTGTCTAGCGCAGGTCAGCAGCCGTGGAGTAATATTGCCGGACTGGTTTGACACCAGCATGATGTTGAACATCATGTTCAAAAGATCTTAAAGTTAGTGGGATGTGTTCGGGAACAAAACACAATACCCCATACAAAACTTCCTTCAAAAGGAATGTCCGAAATCCCGTTCATAAAAAAGATGAACTCGGGTCGGATTCGTTTTCGTGCAGAAAACAGATCCGAAAAGTGATGCACTAATCGAAAGGTTCCCGGAGTTTGGACAGTCGGATCAAGCTGAAATTTTAAGAGGTGGTAGATATAGGAATTCCGCAGCCGATCAACGGTTGGATCTTCCAAAGGAAATCCGAGCTAGAAGCTGGACACCACGCCCTAAACTCATCCAGATTCCCATCCAGATTTGACAGGGCTCCGGTATATCGTGGATTGCCAGAGATTCCTCCATCGAAACTCGATGAAATTTTCCAGGGTTGTTATAGACTCAATTCCGCACAATTCCACCAAAGCGATCGTCAAAGAGATACTCGAGGAGGTGGTGGCGACAGATACGAGTTCGCTGTCCAGAAAAACAGCACGGTCGCTTGAGGGCAATGTTGACGTTGAGCCCCCGAGCTCCATGGATGATTCCTCCATGATCTTAATAGAGATCGGAGTTGATGTTTGATGAAGGCCCTCGTCCGAACATGGTGATCTGAACACGGGGCGCAATTCTTGGTCGAACCAAGGTGACCAGTCGAGCTGGTGACGAAGATGCCGAAGTTGCAGTTGATCTGCAGGCGAGCCATCGATCCTTTTGTCGATCACACAGCGGAACTCTCAATGAAAGCACCAATGTCGGTGTCAAAACCGGAGGATCTCAGGTAGGGGGTCCCGAACTGTGCGTCTAGGCCGGATGGTAACAGGAGGCAAGGGACACGAAGTTTTACCCAGGTTCGGGCCCTCTTGATGGAGGTAAAACCCTACGTCCTGCTTGATTAATATTGATGATATGGGTAGTACAAGAGTAGATCTACCACGAGATCAGAGAGGCTAAACCCTAGAAGCTAGCCTATGGTATGATCGTTGTTCTGTATGTTCTATCGACTAGCCTGGCCCTGGTTTATATAATGCACCAGAGGCCTAGGTTAACAAGAGTCCTAGCCGAATACGCCGGTGGGGAGAAGTCCTTGTCTTGATCGCCAAGTCTTGTGGAATCTTCCTTCTTTGCGGCAGTTGTCCGAACTGGCCCATGAGTATACGGCCACGGGGTCCTCGGCCCAATCTATCAGATCGGGAGATGACGTGTTGAGTACCCCCTAGTCCAGGACACCGTCAAAGATCTTTATCGGTCAAACCGCATAACAACATACGTTGTTCCCTTTGTCATCGGTATGTTACTTGCCTGAGATTCGATCGTCGATATCTCAATACCTAGTTCAATCTCGTTACCGGCAAGTCTCTTTACTAGTTCCGTAATGCATCATCCCGCAACTAACTCATTAGTTACATTGCTTGCAATGCTTATAGTGATGTGCATTACCGAGAGGGCCCAGAGATACCTCTGCGACAATCGGAGTGACAAATCCTAATCTCGATCTACGCCAACTCAACAAGTACCATCGGAGACACCTGTAGAGCACCTTTATAATCACCCAGTTATGTTGTGACGTTTGGTAGCACACAAAGTTTTCCTCCGGTAATCGGGAGTTGCATAATCTGATAGTCATAGGAACATGTATAAGTCATGAAGAAAGCAATAGCAACAAACTAGACGATCATCATGCTAAGCTAACGGATGGGTCAAGTCAATCACATCATTCTCTAATGATGTGATCCCGTTAATCAAATGACAACTCATGTCTATGGTTAGGAAACATAACCAACATTGATTCAACGAGCTAGTCAAGTAGAGGCAAACTAGTGACACTCTGTTTGTCTATGTATTCACACATGTACTAAGTTTCCGGTTAATACAATTCTAGCATGAATAAAAAACATTTATCATGATATAAGTAAATATAAATAAAAACTTTATTATTGCCTCTAGGGAATATTTCCTTCACATAAGGCCCATATCTTTTGTCGGGGGTGCCCGGAACCCCTTCCGGTGACCTGATAAGTACCCGGTGCATCCCGAAACACTTCCGGTGTCTGAATACCATCGTCCTATATATCTATCTTTACCTCTCGACCATTTTGAGATTCCTCGTCATGTACGTGATCTCATCCGGGACTCTGAACAACATTCGGTCACCAAATCACATAAATCATATAATACAAAATCGTCATCGAACGTTAAGCGTGCGGACCCCATGGGTTTGAGACCTATGTAGACATGACCGAGACACTTCTTGAGTCAATAACCAATAGCGGAACATGGATGCTCATATTGGTTCCTACATATTTGATATATCTCCAATGTATCTATAATTTTTTATTATCCCGTGCTATTATATTATCTGTTTTGGATGTTTAATGGGCTTTAATATGCTATTTTATATTATTTTTGGGACTAACCTATTAGCCAGAGGCCTAGTGCCAGTTTCTGTTTTTTGGCCTATTTTAGTGTTTCACAGAAAAGGAACATCAAACGGAATCCAAATGGAATGAAACCTTCGCGGGGAACTTTCTTGGAACAAATGCAAACCAGGAGACTTGGAGTGGAAGTCTGGAACTCTGCGAAGCTTCCACGAGGCGGGAGGGCATGCCTAGGGGGTAGGCGCGCCCCCACCCTTGTGGGCCCCATGGAGCTCAATCGACGTACTTCTTTCGCCTATATATACTCTTATACCCTAAAAACATCAGGGGAGCCACGAAACCACTTTTCCATCGCCGCAACCTTCTGTACCCGTGAGATCCCATCTAGGGCCTTCTCCGGCGATCTGCCAGAGGGGGATTCGATCATGGAGGGCTTCTACATCAACACCATAGCCTCTCCGATGATATGTGAGTAGTTTATCACAGACCTTCGGGTCCATAGTTATTAGCTAGATGGCTTCTTCTCTCTCTTTGGTTCTCAATACAAAGTTCTTCTCGATGTTCTTGGAGATCTATTCGATGTAATACTTTTTGTGGTGTGTTTGCCGAGATCCGATGAATATTGGATTTATGATCAAGTTTATCTATGAACAATATTTGGTTCTTCTCTGAATTCTTATATGCATGATTTGATATCTTTGCAAGTCTATTCGAATTATCGGTTTAGTTTGGCCCACTAGATTGATCTTTCTTGCATTGGGAGAAGTGCTTAGCTTTGGGTTCAATCTTGCGATGTCCTTTCCCAGTGACAATAGGGGCAGCAAGGCACGTATTGTATTGTTGCCATCAAGGATAAAAATATGGGGTTTATATCATATTGCTTGAGTTTATCCCTCTACATCATGTCATCTTGCCAAGCATTACTTTGTTCTTATGAACTTAATACTCTAGATGCATGCTGGATAGCGGTCGATGTGTGGAGTAATAGTAGTAGATGCAGAATCGTTCCGTTCTACTTAATACGGACGTGATGCCTATGTCCATAAGCATTGCCTAGATATTCTCATAATTATGCACTCTTCTATCAATTGCTCGACAGTAATTTGTTCACCCACCGTAATACTTGCTATAATGAGAGAATCCACTAGTGAAACCTATGGCCCCCGGGTCTCTTTCTTATTATATTGCATCTCTTTTTATTATCGCATATCGTTTACTATTTTGCAATCTTTACTTTCCAATCTATACAACAAAAATACCAAAAATATTTATCTTACTATCTTTATCAGATCTCACTTTCGCAAGTGACCGCGAAGGGATTGACAACCCCTTTATCACGTTGGTTGCGAGGTTCTTGATTGTTTGTGTAGGTACTAGGTGACTTGCGTGTTATCTCCTACTGGATTGATACCTTGGTTCTCAAAAACTGAGGGAAATACTTACGCTACTTTGCTGCATCACCCTTTCCTCTTCAAGGGAAAACCAATGCGTGCTCAAGAGGTAGCAAGAAGGATTTCTGGCGCCGTTGCCGGGGAGATCTACGCTCAAGTCAAGACATACCAAGTACCCATCATAAACTCTTCTCCCTCGCATTACATTATTTGCCATTTGCCCCTCGTTTTCCTCTCGCCCACTTCACCTTTGCCGTTTTATTCGCCCCTTTTCCGTTCGCCTCTTTTCGCTTGCTTCTTGTGTGATTGTGTGTTGGATTGATTGTTTGTCACCATGGCTCAAGATAATACTAAATTATGTGACTTTTCCAATACCAACAACAATGATTTTATTAGCACTCTGATTGCTCCTATTACCGATGCTGAATCTTGTGAAATTAATGCTGCTTTGTTGAATCTTGTCATGAAAGATCAATTTTCTGGCCTTCCCAGTGAAGATGATGCTACCCATCTAAACAACTTTGTTGATTTGTGTGATATGCAAAAGAAGAAAGATGTAGATAATGATATTGTTAAATTGAAGCTATTTCTTTTTTCTCTTAGAGATCATGCTAAAACTTGGTTCTCTTCTTTTCCTAAAAATAGTGTTGATTCATGGAATAAGTGCAAAGATGCTTTTATCTCTAAGTATTTTCCTCCCGCTAAGATCATCTCTCTTAGAAACGAGATTATGAATTTTAAGCAACTTGATCATGAGCATGTTGCACAAGCTTGGGAGAGGATGAAATTAATGATACGTAATTGCCCTACACATGGTTTGAATTTATGGATGATTATACAATTTTTTATGTCGGATTGAATTTTGCTTTTAGAAATCTTTTAGATTCAGCCGCAGGAGGCACTTTTATGGAAATCACTTTAGGAGAAGCTACAAACCTCCTAGATAATATTATAGTTAATTATTCTCAATGGCACACCGAAAGATCCACTAGTAAAAAAGTTCATGTGATTCAAGAGATTAATGTTTTGAGTGGAAAGATGGATGAACTTATGAAATTGTTTGCTAATAAGAGTGTTTCTTCTGATCCTAATGATATGCTCTTGTCCACTTTGATTGAGAATAATAATGGATCTATGGATGTGAATTTTGTTGGTAGGAACAATTTTGGTAACAACGCGTATAGAGAAAACTTTAATTCTAGGTCGTTTCCTAATAATTTCTCTATTAATTATGGTAATTCCTAAAACAACCCCTATGGAAATTTGAATAAGATGCCCTCCGATTTTGAGACTAGTGTTAAATAATTTATGAGTTCGCAAAAGAATTTCAATGCTTTGGTTGAAGAAAAATTGCTTAAGATTGATGAGTTGGCTAGGAACATGGATAGAATTTCTCTTGATGTTGATTCTTTGAAACTTAGATCTATTCCACCTAAGCATGACATCAATGAGTCTCTCAAAGCCATGAGAATTTCCATTGATGAATGAAAAGAAAGAACCGCTAGGATGCGTGCTAAAAAAGATTGCTTTGTGAAAGTGCATTCTTCTAGTTTTCATGATAACAATGATGAAGATCTAAAAGTGATTGATGTGTCTCCTATTAAATCTTTGTTTTCCTTTATGAATCTTGATAAAGATGGGACTGGAGATGAGTCAACCTTAGTTAAAAGGCATCCCAATGATTCGGAGTTTTTAGATCTTGATAATAAAAGTGGGATTGAAGAGGTCAAAACTTTACATAGCAATGAACCCACTATTTTGGATTTCAAGGAATTTAATTATGATAATTGCTCTTTGATATATTGTATTTCCTTGTTGCAATCCGTGTTAAATTCTCCTCATGCTTATGACCAAAATAAATCTTTTACTAAACATACTGTTGATGCTTTAATGCAATGTTATGAAGAAAAGCTTGAACTAGAAGTTTCTATTCCTAGAAAACTTAATGGTGAGTGGGAACCTACTATTAAGATTAAGATTAAAGATTATGAATGCTATGCTTTATGTGATTTGGGTGCCAGTGTTTCCACGATTCCAAAAACTTTGTGTGACTTGTTAGGTTTCCGTGAATTTGATGATTGTTCTTTAAATTTGCACCTTGCGGATTCCACCATTAAGAAACCTATGGGAAGGATTAATGATGTTCTTATTGTTTCAAATAGGAATTATGTGCCCGTGGATTTCATTGTTCTTGATATATATTGCAATCCTACATGTCCTATTATTCTTGGTAGACCTTTCCTTAGAACGATTGGTGCAATTATTGACATGAAAGAAGGAAATGTTAGATTCCAATTCCATTAAGGAAAGGCATGGAACACTTTCCTAGAAAGAAAATTAAATTGCCTTATGAATCAATTATGAGGGCCACTTATGGATTGCATACCAAAGATGACAATACCTAGATCTATTCTTGCTTTTATGCCTAGCTAGGGGTGTTAAACGATAGCGCTTGTTGGGAGGCAACCCAATTTTATTTTTGTTCTTTACTTTTTGTTCCTGTTTATTAATAAATAATTTATCTAGCCTCTGTTATGATTGTGTTTTTTATGTTTTAGTTAGTGTTTGTGCCAAGTAAAGCCTCTAGGATCTTCTTGGGTGATTGTTGTTTGATCTTGCTGATAAAAACAGGAAGTATGTGCTCACAAAAATAATTTTCATTTTTTACCAGAGAGCGATAAAATACCAACTCCAACTGAGGTAGATCAATATATAAATTACTTAGGTCTTCCAAATTTTTCAGAATTTTTGGAGTTACGGAAGTATTCGAAACCTCCAGATTGCTACAGACTGTTCTGTTTTGACAGATTCTGTTTTTCGTGTGTCGTTTGCTTATTTTGATGAATCTATGGCTAGTATCGGGGGGTATGAACCATAGAGAAGTCGGAATACAGTAGGTTTAACACCAATATAAATAAAGAATGAGTTAATTACAGTACATTAAAGTGATGGTTTGCTTTCTTATACTAACAGAGCTCATGAGATTTTCTGTTGAGTTTTGTGTTGTGAAGTTTTCAAATTTTTGGGTAAAGATTTGATGGATTTTGGAACAAGGAGTGGCAAGAGCCTAAGCTTGGGGATTCCCAAGGCACCCAAGGTAAAATTCATGGACAACCAAAATCCTAAGCTTGGGGATGCCCCGGAAGGCATCCCCTCTTTCGTCTTCGTCTATGCGTAACTTTACTTAAGGCTATATTTTTATTCACCACATGATATGAGTTTTGCTTGGAGCGTCTTGTATGATTTGAGTCTTTGATTTTTTAGTTTACCACAATCATCCTTGATGTACACACCTTTTGAGATACACGCATGAATCGGAATTTATTAGAATACTCTATGTGCTTCACTTATATCTTTTGAGCTTGATAATTTTGCTCTAGTGCTTCGCTTATATCCTCTTAGAGCACGGTGGTGGTTTTATTTTATAGGAATTATTGATCTCTCATGCTTCACTTATATTATTTTGAGATTCTTTTAGAACAGCATGGTAATTTGCATTGGTTATAAAATCAGTCCTAATATGATGGGCATTCAAGATGGGTATACTAAAAACTTTCATATAGAGTGCATTGAATAGTTTAATACTTGATAATTGTTTTGAGATATAAAGATGGTGATATTAGAGTCGTTCTAGTTGAGTAATTGTGAAATTGAGAAATACTTGTGTTGAGGTTTGCAAGTCCCGTAGCATGCATGTATGGTAACTGTTGTGTGACAAATTTGAAGCATGAGGTGTTCTTTGAGTGCCTTCCTTACGAGTGGCGGTCTGGGACGAGTGATGGTCTTTTCCTACCAATCAATCCCTCTAGGAGAATGCGCGTAGTGCTTGGTTTTCATGACTTGTAGATTTTTTCAAAAAGTATGTGAGTTATTTATGACTAATGTTGAGTTCATGGATTATACGCACTCTCACCCTTCCACCATTGCTAGTCTCTCTTGTGCCGCGCAACTTTCGCCGGTACCATAAACCCACCATTTACCTTCCTCAAAACAGCCACCATACCTACCTATTATGGCATTTCCATAGCCATTCTGAGATATATTGCCATGCAACTTTCCACCGTTCCGTTTATTATGACATGCTTCATCATAGTCATATTGCTTTGCATGATCATGTAGTTGACATCGTATTTGTAGCATGGCCACCATTCATAATTTTTTATACATGTCACTCTTAATTCATTGCACATAGAGTCATATTTTGTTTTAAGTATCGAGTTGTAATTCTTGAGCTATAAGTAAATAAAAGTGTGATGATTTTCATTATTAGAGCATTGTCCCATGTGAGGAAAGGATGATGGAGACTATGATTCCCCCACAAGTCGGGATGAGACTCCGGACGAAAAATAAAAAAATAAAAAAAGAGGCCATAAAAAAAGAGAAGGCCCAAACAAAAATAAATAAATGAGAGATAAAGAGAGAAGGGGCAATGTTATTATCCTTTTTCCACACTTGTGCTTCAAAGTAGCACAATGATCTTCATGATAGAGAGTCTCTTATGTTGTCACTTCCATATACTAGTGGGAATTTACATTATAGAACTTGGCTTGTATATTTCAATGATGGGCTTCCTCAAATTGCCCTAGGTCTTCGTGAGCAAGTGTAGCGACCAGACCTCAAACAGTCTGATCTCTATGCTCCGGTGTCATCCCTGGATTAGTAATGCTGACACCACACAGTACTCGGAGGATTTATAGCAGATTAGCAATCACACACTTATTACATCGAGTGTCTCATAAGAGAACTTATTACAACAAATATGGCTTAAGGCCATCTAATAACGATAACAACGGAAGGCTTGGAAGATAAGTGAGTCCATCAACTCCAACGGCATCACTGAGTATAGAACCACGACCTAAAAACTCCTTAATCGTCGTCTAAAAAGTCTGCAATATTAACGTTGTAGCCCGAAAACGGGTCAGCACATGGAATATGCTGGCAAGGTAACACATAGAGAGTAATGGAACGAAACAACTATACTATATGCATATTTGGCTGGTGGAAAGCTCTATGGTTACAGTTTTGCGTAAAGCCAATTTTTCCCTACTTCAAAGGAATAAATTTAATTACTATCATGGTAGTTGTTAAACATTGAGAATGGTTGACAGCATTCTCAATCCCAATTAAGCATCATCTTTAAACAAAACCCAACAAAATTAATTTAGAGTAACATGTTGAGATTCACATGATAATCCAAGTACTACATACTCAAGATGTCCATAACCGGGGACAGGGCTAATCATGATTAGTTTATTACACTCTGTAGAGGTTTACACACTTTTCCCCACAAGACTCGATCGCCTCCGTTTGGTTTCTCGCACTACATGGTGTTTGAGAAGACGGATGACCGAGACATAGTCTTTCAGAAGCGCTAGCACCTTACGATCGGGTAGACCGTACCACCTACATCCCCTACATCTGCTAGTCTACCACTGTAAGAGTTTGCACGACTTAGTCAACTATGCTAGAGCCCATAATAGCTTGTGGCCGCACACGGAAGTTTCTAGTATGAATAGTCTCATGATCCCTTTGAGCCTGGGTGGTGGTCCAAAAGAAAACAGGCAAGTCCTGGAATACCCAGGTGCCTCAATCCACCCAGATGTGTGTTTAAGTTGCCACCTTAGATAAACCATTAATTAACAAAACTCACATCTGTCATGGATATCACTCACCCAATCCACGTCTACTAGCATAGCACGGCATAATAAGCAAACGTAGAAGTAACTCCCAAAGGTTTGATAATAAACAGGTAATAGGTACTACCTCAACTACTTCCCATCCCACAATTTAATTAGATCCTAATCATGCAATGTGTGAGGATTGATCTAATGCAATAAAATTGGGTAGTAGGAAAGGTATGATCAAAGTGTTACTTGCCTTGCTGATGATCCAGGAAACCTAGATATTCGAAGTAACAGGCGGCACACTCCGGGTATTCTAACGCAGACAAACAAACAAGCATACAATAAGTACTCATCTAATGCATGGTTAAAACGCAAATAAGAGATCTAACCAGAAGGTTCAACTTAAGAACTCCGGTTGGCAAAAAGAGTCAAATCGAACGAAGCAACGAAAGTCAAACGGCGAAAGAAAACAACTTCGTTCTACTAATCTGGATCTAGGGCAAATTTTACAGTAGCAAAATCTTGTTTAAGTTGGTTAAACGGATAGTGGGTTTCGAGACGAAACTCCAGGCGCTTGAATCGCCTGATTCCGATAAACGAGCGAAAAGTTATACTAAAACGAAAATCGGATCAGGAATCGCGATCAGAAAAATCGCGGATATAATCCGACAAAAAGAAAAAAAAAACGAACGTTCGCTAGAACGAGCGAACGGACGAACGCTCACTATTTAAATAAACCGGAAAAACTGATCTATTTAAAAAAACCGAAACTAGAAAAAAAAACCGACGGAAAACCGAACGGTTTTTCGTAAAAAAATAAAAAAACCGGCGTGGATTTCGAGGCGGCGGCGGACCTCGGGCGGCGGGTCGGCGGCGTCCGGCGGCGGCGGGCGGCGGTGTCGGGGCGGCGCGGCGCGGCGGCGACGGTGGCGGCGGGGGGGCGGTGGCGGCGGCGGGAGCTGGCGGCTAGGGCTGGGGCGGCTTAGGGTTTGCCCCGGGTGGGCTGCCCCGGCTTATAAAGCCTGCCGGGCCAGAGTCTCAGGCGGACATGGCCCGGTTAGGTCGGTGCGCATTTTTTAAATAATTACGCGCAAAAGAAAAATAAAAACAAATACCAAACGGACTCCAAAAATTCCGAAATAAATTTTCACGGGCTTCTAAAATCAAGCCGCACAAGGTGAACATTTATTTGGGACCTAAATGCAATTTTGAAAAACGCACATTTTTCCTAAATTCAAATAAAACACCGAAAAACTCCAAAATAAAAAACTTATTTGATTTTATTATTTGATCCTCAATATTTCTTTATTTTGGGAAAGTCATTTTATGCGCTCTCTCATATTTTTGTAATAGAAATAATTGATGATAAAATAAATAAAATCAAATGATCCTATTCTCAAAATTTGAGAAAACTCAAATATGAAAATAACGAAATCCCCAACTCTCTTCGTGGGTCATTGAGTTGCGTAGAATTTGTAGGCTCAACCAAAATGCAAAATAAAATATGATATGCAATGATGATCTAATGTATAACATTCCAAATTGGAAATTTGGGATGTTACAGCAAGCAAGTTGGATGCACACTCACTTAGCTTCTTTTGTTGAGCTTTCATACACTTATAGCTCTAGTGCATCCGTTGCATGGCAATCCCTACACACTCACATCGACATCTATCGATGGGCTTCCTCAAATTGCCCTAGGTCTTCGTGAGCAAGCAAGTTGGATGCACACCCACTTAGTTTCTTTTGTTGAGCTTTCATACACTTATAGCTCTAGTGCATCCGTTGCATGGCAATCCCTACTCACTCACATCGACATCTATCGATGGGCATCTCCATAGCCCATTGATACGCCTAGTTGATGTGAGACTATCTTCCTCCATTTTGTCTTCTCCACAACCACCATTCTATTCCACTTATAGTGCTATGTCCATGGCTCGCGCTCATATATTGCGTAAAAGTTGGAAAAGTTTGAAAAGGCTAAGTATGAAACAATTGCTTGGCTTGTCATCGGGGTTGTGCATGATGGGAGCATTTTGTGTGACGGAGATGAAGCATGGCCAAACTATATGATTTTGTAGGGAGGAGCTTTCTTTGGCTATGTTATTTTGAGAAAACATAATTGCTTGGTTAGTATGCTTGAAGTATTATTATTTTTATGTCAATATTAAACTTTTGTCTTAAATCTTTTGGATCTGAACATTCATGCCACAATAAAGGAAATTACATTTAAAATTATGTTAGGTAGCATTCCACATCAAAAATTCTGTTTTTATCATTTACCTACTCGAGGACGAGCAGGAATTAAGTTTGGGGATGCTTGATACGTCTCCAACATATCTATAATTTTTTATTATTCCATGATATTATATTATCTATTTTGGATGTTTAATGGGCTTTAATATGCTCTTTTATATTATTTTTGGGACTAACCTATTAACCAGAGGCCCAGTGCCAGTTTCTGTTTTGTTGTTGCCTATGTAGTGTTTCGCAGAAAAGGAATATCAAACGGAATCCAAACAGAACGAAACCTTCATGAGGATCTTTCTTGGAACAAACGCAAACCAGGAGACTTCGAGTGGAAGTATGGAACTCCGCAAAGCTTCCACGAGGCAGGAGGGCGCGTACAGGCGGGTAGGCGTGCCCCCACCCTCGTGGGCCCCACGGAGCTCCACCGACATACTTCTTTCGCCTATAAATACTCATATACCCTAAAAACATCAGGGGGAGCCACGAAACCACTTTTCCACTGCCGCAACCTTCTGTACCCGTTAGATCCCATCTAGGGCCTTCTCCGGCGATCTGCCGGAGGGGGATTCGATCACGGAGGGCTTCTACACCAACACCATAGCCTCTCCAAAGATGTGTGAGTAGTTTACCACAGACCTTCGGGTCCACAGTTATTAGCTAGATGGCTTCTTCTCTCTCTTTGGTTCTCAATACAAAGTTCTCCTCAATGTTCTTGGAGATATATTCGATGTAATACTTTTTGTGGTGTGTTTGCCGAGATCCGATGAATTGTGGATTTATGATCAAGTGTAGTGATCCGACCTCAAACGGTCAAATCTCTGTGCATAAGTGTCATCCCTGGATCGGTAATGCTAACACACACAATACTCGAAGGATTTATAACAGAGTTGAAATCACACATTATTACATCGAATAACTCATAAAAGAGTACTTATTACAATAATATGGCTTAAGGCCATCTAAATACAATAACAGCGGAAGGCTTGGAAGATAAAGCGAGTCCATCAACTCCAACGGCATAGCTGAGTGCACAACAATGACCTAGCGCACCTTACTCTTCGTCTGAAAAGTCTGCAACATAATACGTTGCAGCCCGGAAATGGGTCAGCACGTGGAATATGCTGGCAAAATAACACTGTAGAGCAATGAACGGGTAAAGGCTACATCTACATGCATATATGGCTGGTGGAGGCTCTACAGTTATAATATTTTTGCGGAAAGCCAATTTTTCCTACAACAAAGGAATATATTTTGTTTAACTATCATGGTAGTTGATAAACATTGAGAAGGTTCCTCCAACTCAATCCCAATTAAGCAGTATTAATAACCCAACAAATTAATTTAGAGTGATGAGATCAACATGACAATTCAAGAACCAAATACACAAGATGTCCATAACCGAGGACACGGCTAACCATGATTAGTTTGTACACTCTGCAGAGGTTTGCACACTTTTCCCCATAAGACTCAATCTCCTCCGTTGGTTTTCTCGCACTACATGGTGTTTGAGAAACGGATGACCGAGACACATTCCTTCAGAAGCATAAACTCTTTACTCTGGGTAGAAAGTTACACCTACTTTCCCCTACATGTGCTAGCCTACCACTAAAAGGGGTCACGCAACATACTCAACTATGCCAGAGCCCATAATGGCTTGTGGCTGCACAAGGAAGTTTCTAGCATGAATAATCTTATGATCCCTTTGAGCCCGGGTGGCGAATGATACGTCCATTTTGCATCATGCTTTTATATCGATATTTATTGCATTATGGGCTGTTATTACACATTATGTCACAATACTTATGCATATTCTCTCTTATTTTACAAGGTTTACATAAAGAGGGAGAATGCCGGCAGCTGGGATTCTGGGCTGGAAAAGGAGCATATATTAGAGACCTATTCTGTACAGCTCCAAAAGTCCTGAAACTTCACGGAAGACGTTTCCAGAATATATAAAAAATACTCAGCGGAACAGATTCACCAGGGGGGCCACACCCTGCCCACGAGGGTGGGGGGCGCGTCCTACCCCCCTGGGCACGCCCCCCTACCTCGTGGACCCCTGGTGACCCTCCGATGGCCATCTTCTGCTATATGAAGTCTTTCGATGGGAAAAAAATAACAAGCCATCTTCTCGGACGAAACTCCGCCGCCACGAGGCGGAACCTTGGCGAAACCAATCTAGGGCTCTGGCGGAGCTGTTCTGCCGGGGAAACTTCCCTCACGGAGGGGGAAATCATCGCCATCGTCATCACCAACGCTTCTCTCATCGGGAGAGGGCAATCTCCATCAACATCTTCATCAACACCATCTCCTCTCAAAACCCTAGTTCATCTCTTGTATCCAATTCTTGTCTCCAAGTCCGGGATTGGTGCTAGTAGGTTGCTAGTGGTGTTAATTACTCCTTGTAGTTGATGCTAGTTGGTTTAATTGGTGGAAGATCATATGTTCAGATCCTATATGCATATTAATACCCCTCTGATTATGAACATGTTTATGCTTTGTGAGTAGTTACCTTTGTTACTGAGGACATGGGAGAAGTCTTTCTATTAGTAGTCATGTGCATTTGGTATTCGTTCGATATTTTGATGAGATGTATGTTGTCTCTCCTCTAGTGGTGTTATGTGAACGTTGACTACATGACACTTCACCATTATTTGGGCCTAGAAGAGGGCATTTGGAAGTAATAAGTAGATGATGGGTTGCTAGAGGTGACAGAAGCTTAAACCCTAGTTTATGCGTTGCTTCGTAAGGGGCTGATTTGGATCCATATGTTTCATTCTATGGTTAGGTTTACCTTAATACTTTTGTTGTAGTTGCGGATGCTTGCAATAGAGGTTAATCATAAGTGGGATGCTTGTCCAAGTAAGGTCAGTACCCAAGCACCGGTCCACCCACATACCAAATTATCAAAGTACCGAACGCGAATCATATGAACGTGATGAAAACTAGCTTGACGATGTTCCCATGTGTCCTCGGGAGCTCTTTTCTCTATATAAGAGTTTTCCCAAGCTTGTGCTTTGCTACAAAAAGGATTGGGCCACCTTGCTGCACTTTATTTACTTTTGTTACTTGTTGCTTGTTACAAATTATCCTATCACAAAACTATCTGTTACCACTTATTTCAGTACTTGCAGAGAATACCTTGCTGGAAACCGCTTATCATTTCCTTCTGCTCCTCGTTGGGTTCGACACTCTTACTTATCGAAAGGACTACGATAGATCCCCTATACTTGTGGGTCATTAAGACTCTTTTCTGGCACCGTTGCCGGGGAGTGAAGCGCCTTTGGTAGGTGGAATTTGGTAAGGAAAAATTTATATAGTGTGCTGAAATTTACTATCACTTGTTACTATGGAAAGTAATCCTCTGAGGGGCTTGTTGGGGGTATCTTCACCCCGAACAGTAGAGCAAAGAGTTGCTCCTCAACCTACTGAACCTACTGAAAATGAAAATGTCTGCTTTGAAATTCCTTCGGGTATGATAGAAAAATTGCTAGCTAATCCTTTTTTAGGAGATGGAACAAAACATCCTGATGAGCATCTAATATATGTGGATGAAGTTTGTGAATTATTTAAGCTTGCAGGTCTACCCGGAGATGTTGTTAAGAAGAAGGTCTTCCCTTTATCTTTGAAGGGAGATGCATCTACATGGTATAGGCTATGTGATGATATGGGGTCATGGAACTACAAACGATTGAAATTGGAATTTCATCAGAAGTTTTATCCTATGCATCTTGTTCATCATGATCGCAATTATATATATAATTTTTGGCCTCGCGAAGGAGAAAGAATCGCTCAAGCTTGGGGGAGGCTTAAATCAATGTTATATTCATGCCCCAATCATGAGCTCTCAAGAAAAATGATTATTCAAAATTTTTATGCTCGGCTTTCTGATAACAATCGCACCATGCTTGATACTTCTTGTGCTAGATCTTTTATGATAAAGACTATTGAATTCAAATGGGATTTATTGGAAAGAATTAAACGCAACTCTGAAGATTGGGACCTCGACAAAGGTAAGGAGTCAGGTATGACACCTAGTTTTGATTGTGTTAAATCTTTTATGGATACCGATGTTTGTCGTAAATTTAGCACTAAATATGGACTTGACTCTGAGATAGTAGCTTCTTTCTGTGAATCTTTTGCTACTTATGTTGATCTCCCCAAGGAGAAGTGGTTTAAATATCATCCTCCCATAGAAGTAAAAGTAGCTGCACCTATTAAAGCTGAAGAAAAGATTGTCACTTATAATGATCCTATTGTTCCTACTGCATATGTTGAGAAACCACCTTTCCCTGTTCGGATAAAGGATCATGCTAAATCTTCAACAATGGTTCATAAAAGCAATATTAAAACTTATACACCTCATGAGCAAATTAAAGTTGAACCTGATATTGCTATTGTTAAAGATCTCTTGTCTGATAATATTGATGGGCATGTTATTTATTTCTGTGATGAAACTGCTAGAATTGCTAAACCTTGTGCTAAAGATAAACCTAGACCTGTGGTAGGCATGCCTGTTATTTCTGTTAAAATATGAGATCATTGTTATCATGGCTTATGTGATATGGGTGCTAGTGCTAGTGCAATACCTATTAGCCTATATAGAGAAATCATGCATGATATTGCACCTGTTGAGTTAGAGGATATTGATGTCACAATTAAACTTGCCAATAGAGATACTATTTCACCAATGGGAATTGTTAGAGATGTTGAAGTCTTGTGTGGGAAAACTAAATATCCTGCTGATTTTCTTGTTCTTGGTTCCCCACAAGATAGCTTTTGTCCCATTATATTTGGTAGACCTTTCCTGAACACTGTTAATGCTACCATAGATTGCAAAAGGTATGTTGTTACTATCGGTTTAGATGATATGACTCATGAATTTAACTTTTCTAAATTTAGTAGACAACACCGTGAAGAAGAATTACCTAGTAAGGATGAAATTATTGGTCTTGCTTCTATTGCCGTACCTCCTAGTGATCCTTTAGAACAATATTTGCTAGACCATGAAAATGATATGTTTATGAATGAAAGAAGCGAAATAGACGAAGTATTCTTTGAATAGGAACCTATTCTGAAAAACAATTTGCCTGTTGAAATCCTAGGGGATCCTCCTCCACCCAAGGGTGATCCCGTGTTTGAGCTTAAACCGTTACCTGATACTCTTAAATATGCTTATCTTGATGAGAAAAAGATATATCCTGTTATTATCAGTGCTAACCTTTTAGAGCATGAGGAAGAGAGATTATTGAAAACTCTGAAGAAGCATCATGCTGCTATTGGGTATACTCTTGATGATCTTAAGGGCATTAGTCCCACTCTATGTCAACATAAAATTAATTTGGAAGAAGATGCTAAACTAGTTCATGATCATCAACGACGGCTGAATCCTAAAATGAAAGAAGTGGTAAGAAGGGAAATACTAAAGCTCCTTGAGGCAGGTATAATTTAACCCGTTGCTGATAGTCAGTGGGTAAGTCATGTCCATTGTGTCCCTAAGAAGGGAGGTATTACTGTTGTTCCTAATGATAAAGATGAATTGATTCCTCAAAGAATTATTACAGGTTATAGGATGGTAATTGATTTCCGCAAATTAAATAAGGCAACTAAAAAGGATCATTACCCCTTACCTTTTATCGACCAAATGCTATAAAGATTATCCAAACATACACATTTTTGCTTTCTAGATGATTATTCTGGTTTCTCTCAAATACATGTGTCAGCCAAAGATCTATCAAAGACTACTTTTACTTGCCCTTTTGGTACTTTTGCTTATAGACATATGCCTTTTGGTTTACGTAATGCACCTGCTACCTTTCAAAGATGCATGATGGCTATATTCTCTGACTTTTGTGAAAAGATTTGTGGGGTTTTCATGGACGATTTCTCTGTCTATGGATCTTCTTTTGATGATTGCTTGAGCAACCTTGATCGAGTTTTGCAGAGATGTGAAGAAACTAATCTTGTCTTGAATTGGGAAAAGTGCCACTTTATGGTTAATGAAGGTATTGTCTTGGGGCATAAAGTTTCTGAAAGAGGTATTGAGGTTGATAAAGCTAAGGTTGATGCTATTGAAAAGATGTCATGTCCCAAGGACATCAGAGGTATAAGAAGTTTCCTTGGTCACGCCGGATTTTATAGGAGGTTCATTAAGGACTTCTCAAAAATTTCTCAGCCTCTGACTAATTTATTACAAAAAGATATACCATTTGTTTTTGATGATGATTGTGTAGAAGCATTTGAAATACTTAAGAAAGCATTGATCTCTGCACCCATTGTTCAGCCACCTGATTGGAATTTACACTTTGAAATTATGTGTGATGCTAGTGATTATGTTGTAGGTGCTGTTCTAGGACAAAGAGTTGATAAGAAATTAAATGTTATTCAATATGCTAGTAAAACCCTAGACAATGCTCAAAGAAATTATGCTACTACTGAAAAAGAATTCTTAGCGGTTGTATTTGCTCGTGATAAGTTCAGACCTTATATTGTTCATTCTAAAGTAACTATTCATATTGATCATGCTGCTATTAAATATTTTATGGAAAAGAAAGATGCTAAACCTAGACTTATTAGATGGGTTCTCTTGCTACAAGAATTTGATTTTCATATTGTTGATAGAAAGGGAGCTAAGAACCCCGTTGCAGACAACTTATCTAGGTTAGAAAATGTGCTTGATGACCCACTTACTATTGATGATAGCTTTCCTGATGAGCAATTAAATGTCATAAATGCTTCTCATACTGCTCCATGGTATGCTGATTATGCTAATTACATTGTTGCTAAGTTTATACCACCTAGTTTCACATACCAGCAAAAGAAAAAGTTCTTCTATGATTTGAGGCATTACTTTTGGGATGACCCACATCTTTATAAAGAAGGAGTAGATGGTGTTATTAGACGTTGTGTACCTGAGCATGAATAGGAACAAATCCTACGCAAGTGTCACTCTGAAGCTTATGGAGGACACCATGCTAGAGATAGAACTGCACATAAGGTATTGCAATCTGGTTTTTATTGGCCTACTCTCTTCAAGGACGCCCGTAAGTTTGTCCTATCTTGTGATGAATGTCAAAGAATTGGTAATATTAGTAGACATCAAGAAATGCCTATGAATTATTCACTCGTTATTGAACCATTTGATGTTTGGGGCTTTGACTATATGGGACCCTTTCCTTCCTATAAAGGTTACACACATATTCTAGTTGCTATTGATTACGTTACTAAGTGGGTAGAAGCTATTCCAACTAGTAGTGCTGATCATAACACTTCCATTAAAATGCTTAAAGAAGTTATTTTTCCAAGGTTTGGAGTCCCTAGATATTTAATGACTGATGGTGGATCACATTTCATTCATTGTGCTTTCCGTAAAATGCTTGCTAAGTATGATGTTAATCATAGAATTGCATCCCCTTATCACCCTCAGTCTAGTTGTCAAGTAGAATTGAGTAATAGAGAGCTTAAATTAATTTTGCAAAAGACTGTTAATAGATCTAGAAAGAATTGGTCCAAGAAACTTGATGATGCATTATGGGCCTATAGAACTGCATATAAAAATCCTATGGGTATGTCTCCGTATAAAATGGTTTATGGAAAAGCATGTCACTTACCTCTCGAACTAGAACACAAGGCTTATTGGGATATTAAAGACCTCAATTATGATTTCAAACTTGCCGGAGAGAAGAGGTTATTTGATATTAGCTCACTTGATGAATGGAGAACTCAAGCCTATGAGAATGCCAAATTATTTAAAGAAAAGGTTAAAAGATGGCATGACAAAAGGATACAAAAGCGTGAGTTTAATGTAGGTGATTATGTATTGCTATACAACTCTCATTTAAGATTTTTTGCAGGAAAACTCCTCTCTAATTGGGAAGGTCCTTACGTTATCGAGGAGGTCTATCGTTCCGGTGCCATTAAAATCAACAACTTCGAAGGCACAAATCCGAAGGTGGTGAACAGTCAAAGAATCAAACATTATATCTCAGGTAATCCCATAAATGTTGAAGCCAATGTTATTGAAACCGTAACCCCGGAGGAATACATAAGGGACACTTTCTGGAACGTTTCAGACTCCGAAAAGGAATAGGTATGTGGTACGGTAAGTAAACCGACTCCAAAACAGTTTTAAGGCAATATTTCACCGTTTTGGAATATATAGAAAAATAGAAAAATAAGAAGCAGTCCGAGAAGGACACGAGGGCTCCACGAGGGTGGAGGGTGCGCCCTACCCCCCTGGGCGCGCCCCCTACCTCGTGGGCACCTCGTGTGCTCTCCGGACTCTGTTTTCGTACACGATACGTAGTTTGGTCGGTAAAAATTCATTATATAATCTCCCAGGGAATTTGACTCCCGTATCATGCAAATATCTCTTGTCTTTGTTTTGAGCTGTCCTGCTGCAGACAGAGCAACATGTCGTCCCAGGATTCGGAAGGAGAAATCTATGTGGCTGATTACCTTGCAGATCCTAAGGTCTATGGGGATGTGGAGCATTGTGGTTGGACTACGGAAGAAGAAGAAGACTATGAACCCAAGGGAAAGGAGGAGATGAGCTCAGATGAAGTTGAAGTCCCACGACCTCAACCTTGGGACATGCATGTGGAGTTCAAAAGTCAAGCCTCCCGGATAGAGTAAAGAAACCTAAGATCGAGTTTATCCCTTTTCGCCTCTTGCGGGAAAACAAGCAGGAACTATGCAAAAAGATACTGAGCCTGGAACAGGAGATCGAGGACCTAAGGGACCAAAATTCTGTCCTCAAACGCAAATTAAGGAAGAAGCCTACGCTATCAACAAAATCACCACCATCTCCACCAACAAAGAAGAATTGAGCATCTGGTATGGGCACTTCCCTTGGCAACTGCCAAGCTTGGGGGAGTGCCCCGGTATCGTATCACCATCACTTTTATCTTTACCGTTTTTCTTAGTTTGATCCTTTTGGTAATATCTTGATCTAGTAGAATAAAATTTCTCAGTATGATCTAGTTGTGAGTTTTGCTTTATAATCCTTCTATGTAATCGAGTCCGTGAGCTATATAATAAAGATTAATGTTGAGTCAAGGGCTTGATTATTTTGCCATGATCCTAAGGGAATAAAAGAAAAAAGAAAGAAATAAAAAGAAACAAAGAGATCATGTGAGTCTTATGGAGAGTAATGAGCTCACATAGAAAAAGTATGATGAATAAAAGTTGTTGAGGGTTGACAAACATAGTTTTGGTCATCGTTGCAATTAATAGGAAGTAATAAAGAAAGAGAGGTCTTGACATATAGATATACTATCTTGGACATCTTTTATGATTGTGAGCACTCATTAAAATATGACATGCTAAAAGAGTTGACGTTGGACAAGGAAGACAACGTAATGGGTTATGTTTTCTTACATCTGAGATAAATTATATTGTCATGGATCATCCAACATGGTTGAGCTTGCCTTTCCCCCTCGTGCTAGCCAAATTCATCGCACCAAGTAGAGATACTACTTGTGCTTCCAAATACCCTTAAACCAGTTTTGCCGTCAGAGTCCACCATACCTACCTATGGATTGAGTAAGATCCTCTAAGTAAGTTGTCATCGGTGCAAGCAATAAAAATTGTTCCCTAAATATGTATGACTTATTAGTGTGCGAGAAAATAAACTTTATACGATCGTGTGATATGGAAGAAATAAAAGCGACAAACTGCATAATAAAGGTCCATATCACAAGTGGCAATATAAAGTGACGTTCTTTCGCACTAAGATTTTGTACATCCAACCATAAAAGTGCATGACAACCTCTGCTTCCCTCTGCGAAGGGCCTATCTTTTACTTTCACTTCCTACCTTGCATAAGAGTCATGGTGATCTTCACCCTTCCTTTTTATATTTTATCCTTTGGCAAGCACGGTATGTTGGAAAGATCCTGGTATATATGGCTAATTGGATGTGAGTTTTCATGAACCATTATTATTGACATTACCCTTGAGGTAAAACGTTGGGAGGCAAAACTATAAGCCCCTATCTTTCTCTGTGTCCGATTAAAACTCCATACCCATAAGTATTGCGTGAGTGTCAGCAATTGTGCAAGATTATATGATAGTTGAGTATGTGGACTTGCTGAAAAGCTCTTATACATTGACTCTTTCCTATGTTATGATAAATCGCAATTGCTCCAATGACTGAGATTATAGTTTGTTAGTTTTCAATGAAGTTTACAATTCATACTTGAAATTGTGATTGAATTATTACTCTAGCATAAGAGATTATATGAGAAGAATTATATAAGTTGTTGTTCTAAGAATGATCATGATGCCCTCATGTCCGTATTTTATTTTTATCGACACCTCTATCTCTAAACATGTGGACATATTTTTCGATTTCGTCTTTCGCTTGAGGACAAGCGAGGTCTAAGCTTGGGGGAGTTGATACGTGCATTTTGCATCATGCTTTTATATCGATATTTATTGCATTATGGGATGTTATTACACATTATGTCACAATACTTATGCATATTCTCTCTTATTTTACAAGGTTTACATAAAGAGGGAGAATGCCGGCAGCTGGGATTCTGGGCTGGAAAAGGAGCAAATATTAGAGACCTATTCTGCATAGCTCCAAAAGTCATGAAACTTCACGGAAGACGTTTTCAAAATATATAAAAAATACTCAGCGGAAGAGATTCACCAGGGGGGCCACACCCTGCCCACGAGGGTGGGGGCGCGCCCTACCCCCAGGGAGCGCCCCTACCTCGTGGGCCCCTTGGTGACCCTCCCGTGGCCATCTTCTGCTATATGAAGTCTTTCGATGGGAAAAAATAACAAGCCATCTTCTCGGACGAAACTTCGCCGCCACGAGGCGAAACCTTGGCGGAACCAATCTAGGGCTCTGGCGGAGCTGTTCTGCCAGGGAAACTTCCCTCCTGGAGGGGGAAATCATCGACGTCGTCATCACCAACGCTTCTCTCATCGGGAGAGGGCAATCTCCATCAACATCTTCATCAGCACCATCTCCTCTCAAAACCCTAGTTCATCTCTTGTATCCAATTCTTGTCTCCAAGTCCGGGATTGGTGCTAGTAGTGTTAATTACTCCTTGTAGTTGATGCTAGTTGGTTTAATTGGTGGAAGATCATATGTTCAGATCCTATATGCATATTAATACCCCTCTGATTATGAACATGTTTATGCTTTGTGAGTAGTTACGTTTGTTCCTGAGGACATGGGAGAAGTCTTGCTATTAGTAGTCATGTGAATTTGGTATCCGTTCAATATTTTGATGAGATGTATGTTATCTCTCCTCTAGTGGTGTTATGTGAATGTCGACTACATGACACTTCACCATTATTTGGGCCTAGAAGAGGGCATTGGGAAGTAATAAGTAGATGATGGGTTGCTAGAGTGACACAAGCTTAAACCCTAGTATATGTGTTGCTTCGTAAGGGGCTGATTTGGATCCATATGTTTCATGCTATGGTTTGGTTTACCTTAATACTTTTATTGTAGTTGCGGATGCTTGCAATAGAGGTTAATCATAAGTGGGATGCTTGTCCAAGTAAGGGCAGTACCCAAGCACCGGTCCACCCACATACCAAATTATCAAAGTACCAAACGTGAATCATATGAACGTGATGAAAACTAGCTTGACGATGTTCCCATGTGTCCTCGGGACCGCTTTTCTCTATATAAGAGTTTGTTCAGGCTTGTCCTTTGCTACAAAAAGGATTGGGCCACCTTGCTGCACTTTATATACTTTTGTTACGTGTTGCTCGTTACAAATTATCCTATCACAAAACTATTTGTTACCGCTTATTTCAGTACTTGTAGAGAATACCTTGCTGGAAACCGCTTATCATTTCCTTCTGCTCCTCGTTGGGTTCGACACTCTTACTTATCGAAAGGACTATGATAGATCCCCTATACTTGTGGGTCATCAGCGAACCATAGGATCACGGGTATTCTGGGATATCCTAGGAAAATACTGGATTCTCTAGGTGCCCGCAATCAATCCACCCAGATGTGAATTTAAGTACCAGCTTAAGTTAACCCTTAATTAACAACTCTCATATCTGTCATGGATACACTCAACCAATCCACGTCTACGAGCATAGCATAGCAGTATAAGCATAACGTAGAAGTAACTCCCAGGGTTTGATAATAAAAGGGCAATAGGTTCTATCTCATCATCTACTTCCCAATACCCACATGTTAAGAGATCCTACTCATACATTGTTTGAGGTTTGAAACTAATGCATAAAAACTGGGTGATAAAGTGGTATGATCAAAGTGTTACTTGCCTTGCTGACGATCTGCAAACCCTAGAGACTCGTAGTAGCACGCTTCGCACTCCGAAAATTCTATCGCAAACAAACAATAGCATACATAAGCACTCAAGCATAGATGCAAGGGAAAAAATCAAATAATAAAGTCCAAACGGAAATTCAACTGCTTCGATTTGCAAAAAGAATCAATCGAATCGGAGCTATGGAACTGAAACTACGATCAAAAGAACTTCGAAATCAAATATGCTTGAAACCAAATTTTAAATTGTCAAAACCATGTTGAAGTTCATTAACTAGAAAGAGGGCTTCGAGACGAAGATTTTGGCGTTGGTTTCACTGGATTTGGACAAACGGTTGAAAAGTTGCGAGGGTTTGAAGATCAAGGGCTAATCTGCGACAAAAGTATTCGCGGATAGGTCCCTGGCCAAAAATAAAATAGAAAAAAAATCTATTGGATGAATGTCCGCTAACAGCGACAAACGAACGAGTTCATTCATTATAAGAACTAAACGAACGAACATTCGCGGAATAGATCTAAACCGAGAAAAAACGATCTAATCAGCGGAAAACCGAGGAAAACCCAGATATTAAAAAACCAAAATAAAAATTGGCAAACCGGGATCGCTTTATACCGATTAAAGGGCAGCGGCTTGGGATTCTAGCGAGTCGGGGCTCCGGCGAGGAGGCGGCGGCACGGGGCGGCGGGGCAGCGGCGCGGCGGCGGCAGCAGGCGGGGGGCGGCTACGGCGGCGATGGTGGCGGGGCTGCGGGCGGCGGGGCGTGACGAGGCGGAGAGGGCGGCGGTGGTGCGGCTTATAAGGGGAGAGGGCCGGGTGCCGGCGGCTTGGGGAAGGGGCGACGCGGGCGGCGGCTCGGGATCGGACTCCGCCGGAGTCCGTCGCGGCCACGACGGGGAAGGCGGCGGCGAGCGGGCCGGCTCGGCCTCCGGCCTAGTGCGGTCCGAAAGTTTTTTTTAATAATTCCGCTGAAGAAAATCCTAAATAAATATAAAAAAATTGTAAAAATACCAAAAACAATTTTCACCGTCTAAATAAAATATTTAGAACAAAGTAAACATTTTTCTGGCCTAAAAATGCAATTTTTAAAAATACATATTTTTCTAATTCAAATAAAATAGCAATAAAATCCCAAATAAAATTTTTATTTGATTTTAACATTTTCCTCCAATATTTCTTTTGTTTTGGAGAAGTCCTTTTATCTCCTCCCTTTTATTTTTATATTGGAAATATTTCGGAGAGAAAAACATTAAAACCAAAGTGATCCTCTTTTTAAATTTAAGAAAAATTCAAATATGAAAATAGTGAAATCTCCAACTCTCTCCGTGGGTCCTTGAGTTGCTTAGGATGTCTAGGATCGCAAACGAGATGCAAATAAAATATGATATGCATATGATGACCTATGTATAACATTTCAAATTGAAAATTTGGGATGTTACAAACCTACCCCCCTTAAGATGAATCTCGCCCTCGAGATTCGGGTTGGCTAGAAAATAGGTGTGGGTGGTCTTTCCGTAGATCATCCTCTCGTTCCCAGGTGGCTTCATCCCTTGTATGGTGGCTCCACTGAAGTTTTCAAAACTTGATAAGCTTGTTGCGCGTAACTCGGCTTGCAAACTCAAGAATTTGACGGGTTTCTCCTCATAGGTCAAATCACTATCCAACTGAATTGCTTCCAGGGGTACTATATCTCTCAGAGGAATATCAACCATCTTTGCGTGGCACTTCTTCAACTAGGAAACGTGAAACACATCATGAACTCCTGTCAGTCCTGCGGGTAACTCCAACTTGTAGGCCACTTCTCCCAGACGTTCCAAAACTCGGTATGGTCCTACAAATCTCGGGGCTAACTTTCCCTTAACTCCAAAATGTTTAACTCCTCATAGTGATGACACTCGAAGATATGCTCGGTCTCAAATCTCATAAACTACCTCCTTGCGTTTTGAATCTGTGTAACTCTTCTGTCTGGACTGAGCTACCTTTGGTTTGTCGCGAATCAACTTAACCTTCTCTTCGGATTCTATGAACAAATCCGGTCCAAACAACTGACGGTCTCCAACTTCATCCCACATCAACAGTGTCCTGCACCTCCTTCCATACAAGGCTTCGAAAGGGGCCATCTTCAGACTAGCTTGATAACTGTTGTTGTAGGAGAATTCCGCGTACGGCAAATTATCATCCCAGCTGGATCCATAATCTAGTGCACAAGCTCTCAACCTGTCCTCCAGAATCTGATTGACTCTCTCGATCTGTCCATCTGTCTGCGGATGAAAGGTTGTACTGAACTCTAGCCTGGTTCCCAAAGTCTGGTGCATCTGATGCCAAAACTTCGAAGTAAATTGAGTCCCTCTATCCGATACGATGGTCCTCGGAACTCCATGCAGACACACGATCTTGGTCATATATATCTTGGCTAACTTCGCACTCGTATAGGTGGTTTTCACTGGGATAAAGTGATCCACTTTGGTCAAATGATCCACTACTACCTAGATAGAATCATATCCCGATCATGTCCTGGGTAATCCGGTGATGAAATCCATGCCAAGCTTGTCCCACTTCCATTCGGGTATCGGCATAGGCTGCAGTAATCCTGCTGGCTTCTGATGTTCTGCATTCACTCTCTGACATACATCACATACGGCTACATACTTGGCAATATCCTTCTTCATACCTATCCACCAGAAACGCTCCTTCAAATCCAAATACATTTTGGTGTTTCCTGGGTGAATCGAGTATGGCGAGTCATGAGCTTCCTGTAGTATTAACTTCCTGATTTCTGCATTATTGGGTACATATACTCGGTCCTCAAACCATAAAGTGTCGTCCTCATCATCACGAAAACCTTTGGCTTTTCCTTCGCTCATCTTCTCCTTTATCTCAGCAATTTCCTTATCATCCTTCTGTGCTTCTCGAATCTTTCCCAATAGTGTTGACTGAACCTCCATTGCCACAACAAAAGCTCGTGGAACTATCTCCAAACGAAGCTCCTTGAGATCGTCAACTAACTCTTGCGGAAAACCTCCGCTTACGAGGGTATTGGCATAACTCTTCCGGCTCAAAGCGTCTGCTACGACATTGGCCTTGCAGGATGATGGTGTAGCTTCATATCATAATCCTTTATAAGCTCCATCCATCTCCTTTGTCTGAGATTCAGCTCCTTCTGCGTGAAAATGTACTTCAAACTCTTGAGATCCGTGTACACATCACAACGGTTTCCAATAAGAAAATTTCTCCAGGTCTTGAGTGCATGAACTACAACTGCTAACTCCAAATCACGCGTGGCATAATTCAATTCATGTGGTCGAAGCTATCGTGAGGCATAGGAAAAAACTCTTCCGTCTTGCATAAGTACACCTCGAAGTCCTAAGCGAGAAGCATCACAATACACTTGGAAATCCTTGCGTATATCTGGCAAAATCAGCACTGGGGCTATAACCAAATGTTTCTTCAACTCCTGAAAACTTGCCTCACATTCATCTATCCATTTGAACTTAGTGTCCTTCTTCAACAACTCCGTCATAGGTTTCGCAATCTTGGATAAATTCTCAATGGATCTCTGATAGTATCCCGCGAGTCCAAGAAAACTGCGGATCTCCCCTACTGAGGTGGGTGCTAGCCAATTAGTGACTGCCTGAACCTTGGTAGGGTCTACTGCTATACCCTCTCCTGATATAACATGTCCAAGAAATCCAACTTCTTTCAACCAAAACTCACATTTGCTGAACTTGGCATATAACTGATGTTCCCTAAGCTTCTCGAGAACTAAACACAAATGCTCCTTGTGTTCCTCTTCATTCTTCGAGTATACCAAAATATCATCAATGAACACCACTACAAACTTATCCAAGAACTCCATGAACACCTTATTCATCATACTCATGAAATAGGCAGGAGCATTAGTCAATCCAAATGACATGACCGTGTACTCATATAGCCCATACCTAGTGGTGAAAGCTGTCTTGGGTATATCCTTTTCTCGGATCTTCAGCTGGTGATATCCTGATCGCAGGTCGATCTTGGAAAATACTTTAGCTCCTTGTAGCTGGTCAAACAAATCATTTATCATCGGTAATGGGTACTTGTTCTTGATCGTCACTTCATTCAATGCACGATAATCAACAACCATTCTCAAAGACCCATCCTTCTTCTCAACTAAGAGCACCGGGGCTCCCCACGGTGATGAACGTCATCGAATGTAACCTTTCTCCAATAACTCCTTAATTTTCTTCTTAATCTCCTCCACAGCATTTGCGGGCATCCAGTATGATCTCTTTGATATTGGTCCGATTCCTGGCAATAGCTCTATCAAAAACTCAATGTCTCAATCCGGCGGCATGCCTAGTAGTTCCTCCGAGAATACATCTGGATAATCCTTCACTACAGGCACTTCCTCCTGAACAACTCCTGAGAGGGAATTTACTTGGGTCCTCCTTGGTGCATGCCTGGATACATACTTAATCCTTTTTCCTTCTGGGGTGGTGAGCATAATTGACTTACTAGCGCAATCGATGTTTCCCCCATACATCGATAGCCAATCCATGCCTAGTATCACATCCAATCCTTGTGACTCCAGAATTACTAGGTATGAGGGGAAAACATGCCTACCTATGGTTAATGGCATCTGAAAACATCCTTGGCTTGCCATAAACTCTGCTCCTGGCGAGCTTACTAACATAGGTGTCCTAAGAACTTTGGTGGGCAATTTATACTTATCCACAAATCCCCTTGAAATGTATGAATGCGATGCACCTGTATCAAAAAGAATGATTGCAGTAAATGACTTAACCAAAAACTTACCTATAACTACATCTGGCTGCTCTTCAACCTCCTCCACATTAATGTGGTTCACTTGTCCCCTGTTGAAAGGGTTGGGCTTCTTCCCAGAGCTTCCATTTCCATTTCCATTCCTTGCTTCCAAACACTCGGTTGCGTAGTGCCAGTCTTCCCGCACTTGAAACAAGTAATGCGACTCAGATCCTTCTTGGCGGGCGTGGCTGGGTTGGAATGGTTCAGGCTGCTGCTTCCTCCATTCTTGTTTCCATTCTTGGGGCCACTGTGGTTGTGAACTTCCTCCATTGTGGGTATGGACTCCATGGTTATGGGTGTAACCTCCGGAGTTAGGGGTAAAGCGAGGCTTCTGCTGAGCTCCAGAATTGTACTTCCCCTATCCATACTTCCGTTTGTGGCTCTCTATCTGTTGATGTTTGTTTTCAATCATCAGGGCCCAGTCTACCAACTCCTGGTAGTTAGTGAATGTTGCCACCATCAACTGCATACTCATCTCATCATTCAGTCCTTCCATAAACTTCTCCTGCTTCGCGGCATCTGTGGCCACATCATCTGGGGCGTAACGGGCTAACTTGCTAAACTCATCCACGTACTGCCCCACAGTATGGTTTCCCTAGCGTAAGTTGCAGAACTCATGCTTCTTCATATTCATTGCTCCTGTAGAGATATGGGTTGTGCAGAATGCTTGCTGAAACTGATCCCAAGTGACATTAGCTATGGGAAAAGTGGCTGTGTAATTCTCCCACCATGAGGCTGCGGGTCCATCCAATTGGTGTGCGGCAAAGCGCACCTTCTCCGCATCTGTGCAACCTGCGGTGTTCAACTCCCTTCCAATCCTACGTAGCCAGTCATCAGCAACAATCGGCTCGGTGCTACTGGAAAACACCGGTGAATTAAACCTCAGAAAACGGGCTAGGTTGTCCACTGGAGGTGGTGGTGGGTTGTTGTTGTTATTGTTGTTGTTGTTGTTGCCTTGGTTCTGGACTAGTAGCTGCATCAAGGCATTCTGCTGTTGGATCAACTGTGTGAGCTCTGGTGGGAAGACAAATTCGGGGTCACGTCTCGGAGGCATCTGACGGGTTTAGAGGGGTTAGATTAGAATAAAAATGAGGTCTAAAGAGAAAGCACTACCCATATGCACATGAGACAAACACAATCATATCACACCACTCAATTCAAACAAGGGCATACAATCGATCTAGCTACCATTACAAAATACTCTGACTACTACTATATACATGGGGGAAATACTACTACTAATATGGTGGTCATCTAGAAATTTTGATCGGTGGAAGACTCCATGATATCCGCTCCAGCTTCGTCTTCGTAATCATCATCACTACTATCGGGGTCGGAGTCGGTGTCGTCGATGATGATGTAGTCCTCGGGATGGTCATCATCTCCTCCTGGCGCGGGGTCTCCCATGAATACTCCTAGCTTCCTCGTCAAGTCGTCATTCTTTTCTACTACTATTGCAATTTCCTCCTCATATCCATTGCGTGTAGGCTTGAGTTCCTCTTCAAGCTCCATGTTCCTTGTCATCACCTTCTTCAGATCTCTCATGCTTGCGCACATTTGGTTCTCTTGGCGATGAATGTGCTGGTTTAACTCCTGGATGAAGGCTGCCATGGATCTGTCCCTCCTGGTGTTGATCATCTCCCATTGCTCATCTCGATGCCCACATATCTGGTAGATGGTGTCCTTAAGATCCTTGTGATAAACTTCGCCGATGCATCCAATGGCGATGTGAGCTGCCATGCTCTTTCCTAGACTCCGGGTTGGTGCATCAAAATAAAACTCTATGGGCTCAGTAAATGGCGTGAATGTTCTTCCTGGAAGTTGAACTCGAACCATCCAACACTCCTCTTTTTGTAAAGTGGAGGTGTAGGTCCCGATGAAGCTTGGTATTCCGATGTTCAGGTACCTAGTGACTTCCTTCAAGTGTCGTCCAAAGGGTGTATCTTCATCCGGTTGAGCAAACTTGTTCCTTGGGTCCACCATCTATGGAGTGGAAAATGGAGAGGAGTCAGAAATGAGTAGAGAAGAGTGACCTATGGCTTATCTTAGTGGTCGTGTCTTACAATCAGCGTGTGCTCTAATACCATCTTGTAGTGATCCGACCTCAAACGGTCAAATCTCTATGCATAAGTGTCATCCCTGGATCGGTAATGCTGACACACACAATACTCGAAGGATTTATAACAGAGTTGCAATCACACACTTATTAAATCGAATAACTCATAAAAGATTACTTATTACAATAATATGGCTTAAGGCCATCTAAATACGATAACAGCGGAAGGCTTGGAAGATAAAGCGAGTCCATCAACTCCAACGACATAGCTGAGTGCACAACAACGACCTAGCGCACCTTACTCTTCATATGAAAAGTCTTCAACATAATACGTTGCAGCCCGGAAACGGGTCAGCACATGGAATATGCTGGCAAAATAACACTATAGATCAATGAACAGGTAAAGGCTACATCTACATGCATATATGGCTGGTGGAGGCTCTACGGTTATAATGTTTTTGCGGAAAGCCAATTTTTCCCTACAACAAAGGAATATATTTTGTTTAACTATCATGGTAGTTGATAAACATTGAGAAGGTTCCTCCAACTCAATCCCAATTAAGCAGTATAAATAACCCAACAAATTAATTTAGAGTGATGAGATCAACATGACAATTCAAGAACCAGATACTCAAGATGTCCATAACCGGGGACACGGCTAACCATGATTACTTTGTACACTCTGCAGAGGTTTGCGCACTTTTCCCCACAAGACTCGATCTCCTCCGTTGGTTTTCTCGCACTACATGGTGTTTGAGAAACGGATGACTGAGACATAGTCTTTCAGAAGCATTATCTCTTTACTCTGGGTAGACAGTTACACCTACTTTCCTTTACATCTGCTAGCCTACCACTGAAAGAGGTCACGCAACATACTCAGCTATGCCAAAGCCCATAATGGCTTGTGGCTGCACACGGAAGTTTCTAGCATGAATAATCTTATGATCCCTTTGAGCCTGGGTGGCGAACCATAGGATGATCACACGGGTACTCCGGGATATCCTAGGACAACACCGGATTCTCCAGGTGCCTGCAACCAATCCACCCAGATGTGTATTTAAGTAGCCACCTTAAGTTAAACCTTAATTAACAACTCTCACATCTGTCATGGATACACTCAACCAATCCACATCTACGAGCATAGCATAGCAGTATAAGCATAACGTAGAAGTAACTCCCAGGGTTTGATAATAAAAGGGTAATAGGTTCTACCTCATCATCTACTTCCCAATACCCACATGTTAAGAGATCCTACTCATGCAATGTTTGAGGTTTGAAACTAATGCATAAAAACTGGGTGATAAAGAGGTATGATCAAAGTGTTACTTGCTTTGTTCACGATTTGCAAACCCTAGAGACTCGTAGTAGCACGCTTCGTACTCTGGAAATTCTATCGCAAACAAACAATAGCATACATAAGCACTCAAGCATAGGTGCAAGGGTAAAAGTCAAATAAGAAAGTCCAAACGGAAAGTTCAACTAAAGGGCTTCGATTTGCAAAAAGAATCAATCGAATCGGAGCTACGGAACTAAAACTACGATCAAAAGAACTTCAAAATCAAATCTGCTTGAAACCAAATTTTAAATTGTCAAAACCATGTTGAAGTTCATTAACTAGAAAGAGGGCTTTGAGACAAAGATTTTGGTTGGTTTCACTGGATTTGGCTGAACGGTTGAAAAGTTGCAAGGGTTTGAAGATCAGGGGCTAATCTGTGACAAAAGTATTCGCGGATAGGTCCCTGACCAAAAATAAAACAGAAAAAGAAAAATATATCGGACGAATGTCCGCTAACAGCGACAAATGAACGAATTCGTTCGTTATAAGAACTAAATGAACGAACGTTCGCGGAATATATTAAACCGAGAAAAAATCGATCTAACCGGTGGAAAACTGAGAAAGCCGAAGAAAACCGATCTATTAAAAAAACCGAAATAAAAACCAGTGAACCGGGATCGGTTTATACCGATTAAATGGCGGCGGCTCGGGATTCCGGCAAGACGGGGCTCCGGCGAGGCAGCGGCGTCGGCGCGGGGCGGCGGCGGCGCTGGTGATGGGGCTCCGGCCGGCGGGGCGGGACGAGGCAGAGAGGGCGGCGGTGGTGTGGCTTATAAGGGGAGGGGCCGGGTGCGGGCGGCTTGGGAAGGGGCGATGAGTGCGGCGGCTCAGGATCGCACTTCGCCGGAGTCTGTCGCGGCCACGGCGCGGAAGGCGGCGGTGAGCGGGCCGGCTAGGCCTCCGGCCCAGTGCAGTCTGAAAGTTTTTTTTAAAAAAAATAATTCACTCGAAGAAAATCCTAAAAATATATATAAAAAATTAAAAATGCCAAAAACAATTTTCACTGTCTAAATAAAATATTTAGAATAAAGGAAACATTTTTTTGGCCTAAAAAGTAATTTTGAAAAATGCATATTTTTCTAATTCAAATAAAATAGCAATAAAATCCCAAATAAAATTTTTATTTGATTTTAACATTTTTCCTCCAATATTTTTTTATTTTGGAGAAGTCCTTTTATCTCCACTCTTTTATTTTTATATTGGAAATATTTCAAAGAGAAAAACATTAAAACCAAAGTGATCCTCTTTTCAAATTTGAGAAAAATTCAAATATGAAAATAGTGAAATCCCCAACTCTCTCCGTGGGTCCTTGAGTTGCTTAGGATGTCTAGGATCGCAAACGAGATGCAAATAAAATATGATATGCATATGATGACCTATGTATAACATTCCAAATTGAAAATTTAGGATGTTACATCAAGTTTATCTATGAACAATATTTGGTTCTTCTCTGAATTCTTATATGCATGATTTGATATCTTTGCAAGTATCTTCAAATTATCGGTTTAGTTTGGCCTACTAGATTAATCTTTCTTTCAATGGGAGAAGTGCTTAGCTTTGGGTTCAATCTTGCGTTGTCCTTTCCCAGTGACAGTAGGGGCAGCAAGGCACGTATTGTATTGTTGCCATCGAGGATAAAAAGATGAGGTTTATATCATATTGCTTGAGTTTATCCCTCTACATCATGTCATCTTGCCAAGCATTACTCTATTCTTATGAACTTAATACTCTAGATGCATGCTGGATTACGGTCGATGTTTGGAGTAATAGTAGTAGATGCAGAATCGTTTCGGTCTACTTAACACGAACGTGATGCCCATTTTCATAATCAATGCCTAGATATTCTCATAATTATGCGCTCTTCTATCAATTGCTCGACAGTAATTTGTTCACCCACCATAATACTTGATATCATGAGAGAAGCCACTAGTGAAACCTATGGCCCCCGGGTATCTTTCTTATTATATTGCATCTCTTTTTATTATCGCATCTCATTTACTATTTTGCAATCTTTACATTCCAATCTATACAACAAAAATACCAAAAATATTTATCTTACTATCTTTATCAGATCTCACTTTCGCAAGTGATCGTGAAGAGTTTGACAACCCCTTTATCGCATTGGTTGCGAGGTTCTAGATTGTTTGTGAAGGTACTAGGTGACTTGCGTGTTATATCCTACTGGATTGATACCTTGGTTCTAAAAAATGAGGGAAATACTTACGCTACTGTTCGCACATGAAAACGTTACCGTGTACCCTCGACGTCGGGGTGATGCACCATATCTCACGTCGAAGTAGACCCGTCCGGAAGCGCGGTACGCAAGAAATCCGGCGGACGCTTTTGTAGACCCGAAACCGCACACGCCCGGGAGGGACCCCATTAGGGCGCGCGGTGGCTATGGGTTGCCCTAGGTCGACCTGATCGCCCCTAGGGCCTCGAGGTCCGCCGTCCTGCAACAAGAAGAACGAACGAAGAACGAGGAAGAACAAGAACAAGGGAGAGGATAAAATTAAAGGTAAAGATGATAGATTGATTTGTTCGATTGTGTGTTGTTCAATCAGCCGTCACCTCTTGTCTATATACGAGGCAGATGGACTTTCTGTACAAGAAAAGGACTTTCCTAGCCGTCCAAATCATCAAAACCTAATAAAATACGGACTATTCACGACCTCCGGCCCGGATGTCCGGCTCAAAGCCCGGATGATCCGGCCTAGCTCAGTTTTGTGACAGCAGCTCATTAATCAGGCTGTAACTTTTGCATACGAACTCGGATTAAGACAATTTTTTATATAAAAACCAACCTCCTCGATGAGACGCACAACTTTTCTGTTAGTCACATTTTGATCTGAGGCCATCTTGAGGGTGTTTCGGGCCGTTTTCTAAAGTCTGTAGCAGAAAAAGTTGTCCGGACGGTTGCCCGTATTGTCCGGCCTTTATCCGGATCATCCGGGACATGACCCAGATCATCCGGCTTCAACTTTTCTCTTCTGTTGTTTTGGTCAAATTTTCGGCACCCGGCCGGATGATCTGGACCCCGGTCCGGATGATCCGGCCATGCAGTGCTGCAGCACACAGTTTTTGCTGTAACTTCTGCATACGACCTTGGATTAAGACGATTTTTATATTAAAATCGTCCGTTTTGACAAGACGAAGAACTTTGCTGCTGAAGACCTTTTCATCCGAGACCATCTTAATTAGGTTTCATGCCATTTTCTAATCTGATGTCAACACAGGTATCTCCGAAATTGTCATATCTTTTGCACTCGAGCTCCGTTTTGGTTCATCTTCATATTTATTTTGATCATCTTGACGAGGGTCATCAAATGATGACATGAACTCATAATTTTAACCTCATCCCATTATAGGCTCAAGTCACTCTTTGCGATCATGCCATTTTTGAGCGTCAACAGCTACTTTGCTGCATCACCCTTTCCTCTTCAAGGGAAAACCAACGCATGCTCAAGAGGTAGCAATATTCTACGAAAATCTTTATCGGTCGTACCATAATGACAACATACGTTATTCCCTTTGTCATCGGTATGTTACTTGCCCGAGATTTGATCGTTGGTATCTCCATACCTAGTTCAATCTCGTTACCGGCAAGTCTCTTTACTCGTTCTGTAATGCATCATCCCGCAACTAACTCATTAGTCACATTGCTTGCAAGTTTATTATGATGTGCATTACCGAGACGGCCCAGAGATACCTCTCCGATACTTGGAGTGACAAATCCTAATCTCGATCTATGCCAAGCCAACAAACACCTTCAGTGATACCTGTAGAGCATCTTGATAATCACCTAGTTACGTTGTGACGTTTGATAGCACACAAGGTACTCCTCTGGTATCCGGGAGTTGCATGATCTCATAGTCAAAGGAATATGTATATGACATGAAGAAAGCAATAGCAATAAAACTTAACGATCATTATGTTAAGCTAAGGGGTGGATCATGTCCATCACATCATTCTCCTAATGATGTGATCCCGTTATGAAATGACAACTCATGTCCATGGTTAGGAAACCTTAACCATATTTGATCAACGAGCTAGTCAAGTAGAGGCTCACTAGGGACTCAGTGTTTTGTCTATATATTCATACATGTATTAAGGTTTCCGATCAATACAATTCTAGCATGAATAATAAACATTTATCATGAACAAGTAAATATAAAATAACAACTTTATTATTGCCTCTAGGGCATATTTCCTTCACACTGGTCGCCAACTTTGACAACCAATGTATGTGATATGCTACTTTGTTCCCTATGTTTGCACTGGTGGCGAACTTTGAGGCCCAGTGGATGGAATATGTGTAATAGCCGTGATAGCCTAGCGTAAGTTGCTTGCTTATTTATTTCCTTGTTGTCTTGTTTATTTGTTTGCTTATAGTCAGTGCAGTTCTTTTTCCGCGGTTTGCTAGTGGCCGCAGTAACCTATTTTTTAAAACTATGCCACAATAACCATGGGCTACATATTTACTATAGTGACCATGGGCCTCCTACGGGCCGCAGAAACAATGGGCCTTCTACGGGCCGTAGAAACAATGGGCCTTCTACGGGTCATAGCATCAATGGGCCTTCTACGGGTCGTATCATCGATTGGCCAAACATGGGCCAATAACAGACCACATTATGGGCCGTAAATGGTCTAGAGTTGGAATCGTCCATTCATGGGCCGACCATAACGAGCCGTATTTGGTGACGCCATGAAAACGACCCAATGGATTAACGGGCCACAAATGGGCCGACTGTAACCACAGGCTGAATTTGGCCCACAAGCAGAAAAGGCTAGTAACGGGTCGTAAGTAACCAAATGCTGGAAATGAGCCCAAGAATAAATGGGCCTTGAGAAGGCCAAAAGATAACATGGGTTGGAAATGGCCCAATGGAATAATGGGCCATTAATGGGTATAAAGCGGTACACTATTCATTACGGGCCAGTTTCACCACAGGCCGTTAATGGGCCAAGAGTTACAAAGGGCCTCATATGGGCCGAAAGACATCATGGGCCATACATGGGCCGGAAGTTACAACGGGTTGGAATCATATTGGACGGCCTAGATGAAGCTACTGGGCTTAATTCGGATAGGTCGTAATGGGTCGTGAGTTAGCGGGTCATAAATGGGCTATATACGAACAGGCCGTTAACAAGCTTTCCGTGGGCCAGCCCGCTACCTTTTGACCAAGTCAAACAGGCTGGCCTTTTCACCAGAATGGGCCTCTGTTGGGTCGTGACATGTGTTGACGTATCATAGGCGCCTCCTGTCCAATGAGTGGATGTCATCTTTCCCAATGGTGAGCCGACACGTGGTTCCTCCGGCCATTGAGAATTTTACACGTGGAAAATCCCCATTGGTCCGGGCTGTTAACGGGTTATCGGATCCAAAACCGGAGCCGATAGCTTAACGGCGACCCACTACGGTGGATGCCACGTGTCGGTTACCCTTGACGAAAGCACTTCCATGATGCGCCATTTATTGTCATGGAAGTGGACACTTCCGTGGTGATAATTTTGGTAATGTCATGGAACACGTCTACGACAACACAGGTATGACTATCTTGATTTTGTCATAAAATTGTCATGGACATACATGCATGACAGAAAACGTGACCTACTGTGACAAACACGTATCATCACGGAAGTGTATTTTTTGGTAGTGGTGGGAGGCGTAGGATGAAGATGGTCTCTCTCAAACAACCCTGCAACCAAATAACAAAGAGTCTCTTGTGTCCCCAACACAACAAATACAATGGTAATTTGTATAGGTGCACTAGTTCGGCAAAGAGATGGTGATACAAGTGTAATATGGATGGCAGATATTGATTTTTGTAATATGAACAATAAAAACAGCAAGGTAACAAGTAATAAAAGTGAGCACAAACGGTATTGCAATGCTTGAAAATCAGGCTTGGGGTCCGTATTTTTGCTAGTGCAATCTCTCAACAATGCTAATCTAATTGGATCATATAACCATCCCTCAACATGCGATGAAGATTCACTCCAAAGTTCCTATCTAGTGGAGAACATAAGAAGAAATTGTTTGTAGGGTACAAAACCACCTCAAAGCTATTCTTTCCGACCAATCTATCCTAGAGTTCGTACTAAAATAACACCAAGCTATTCTTTCTGATTGATCTAACCAAGAGTTCGTACTAAAATAACACCATATGATACACATCAACCAACTCTAATGTCACCTAGATACTCCAATGTCACCGCGAGTATCCGTGAGTTGATTATACGGTATGCATCAAACAATTTTGATTCATAATACTCAATCCAACACAAAGAACCTCAAAGAGTGCCCAAGATTTCCATCGGAGAAACAAAGACGAGAACATGCATCAAACCCTATGCATAGATTACCCCAATGTCGCCTCGAGAATCCGCGAGTTGAGTGCCAAAACACATATCAAGTGAATCAATATGATATCCCATTGTCACCACGAGTATCCATAGCAAGACATACATCAAGTGTTCTCAAATACATAAAAGTATTCAATCCGATAAGAATGAAATCCTAAAGGGAAAACTCCATTCACAACAAGATAGAGAGGGGAAAACACCATATGATCCAACTAGCTCACGGGGATGTGGGAACATGTCAACAAGAAAGAAGAACAAAACCGGTAATGAGGAGACCGGTATAGTGAGAATGTGTATGACTCAAGAGGATACCGATATATCCCACCTCAGGTTTTGTAAAGTATCATGAATTAAAGGGAATATCACATGATAACCAAATCTTCACTCGAATGTCATTCGTTTACTCATAGGTATCGATATGGACGTCCATAGTTCCGCTATCGGTCATTGAGCAAAATGGGTTTTGTTCATGTCTATGTTTTACTGAACCTACAGGGCCATTAATTATCGTGCGAGGATCAAGGCGCACAACCCCCTTTGATGGGACGTGACCTTGGTGGGTCCATGACCCATGTCCGCACGTCATGTTGACCAGTAGGTCAAGGATACCACATGGCCAGGTGGTCTTATCGATAAGACCGGTCTGGCTTGTCAGAACCAAACCGAATAACCTTCATGGTGGAGCGCGGAATTCTTCCTGCCAAAGTAGCTCACGACAACGGAAATATTTTCCAGCATGCATTTCGGCTACACTCTTTTAATATTTTCGAAAGCCGGGTTGTTCTACATCACCTCGGATGGCAACTCGGCTGATGAAGGTTCATTGCATGAAAGCATTGTTCGAGGACGTTTCGTTGAACCAGTTTTAGCATTGGTGATCGAAGTAGACAAGGGGCTCAGATGAGCCGAGGTGCTGCCAGCTTGAAAACCTGTTCATAGGCTCTTGACGGTTTGTCGGCTAAGGAGCCTCTCACCATGTCGGTTCTTGGCCTGGTGGACCGGCTAAGGATCCCTTGTCGGTTCTGTTCTAGGCCCCATTGAGGGGCCCACGATGGATAACAAGAAGATTCCAGAAGACTAGTCATGTAAGACAAGAAGCCGAATTCATGGAAGAATCTACCTCCTCGTACGTAGCTGACTAGGATCCTTGTAGCCTAGGACCTCCCAGTATGCTATATAAACCGAGGGGCCAGGCTCGTAGATAGACAACTTACAATTTCTTGGTACTTTGTACTCCTGATACACTCCAACCCAAAAAATCACAAGAATGACATAGGGTTTTATCTCCTCTGGTGAGCCTGAACCCAGGTAAACCCCGTGTCCTTGTTACCATCGTCCCAAGACACCTAGCTTAGTATACCTATTTAGCTCCAACAAACAATTAATTCAACGGGTGCACTCAAAACATTGTTTATTTCTGTTGGGGAACGTAGTAATTTCAAAAAAAACCCTACGCACACACAAGATCATGGTGATGCATAGCAACAAGAGGGGAGAGTGTCGTCTACATACCCTCGTAGCGTAAGCGGAAGCGTTATGACAACGCGGTTGATGTAGTCGTACGTCTTCATGATCGACCGATCCTCAGTACTGAACGTACGACACCTCTGCGTTCAGCACACGTTCAGCTCGGTGACGTCCCGCGAACTCATGATCCAGTAGAGCTTCCGGCAAGAGCTTCGTCAGCACGACGACATGGTGACGGTGTTGATGAAGCTACCGACGCAGGGCTTCGCCTAAGCACCGCTACGATATGACCGAGGTGGATTATGGTGGAGGGGGGCACCGCACACGGCTAAGAGATCAATGATCAATTGTCGTGTCTTCAAGGGGTGCCCCCCTCCCCGTATATAAAGGAGTGGAGGAGGGGGAGGGAGCCGGCCTCCTATGGTGTGCCCCATGAGGAGTCCTACTCCCACCGGGAGTAGGACTCCCCCCTTTCAAGTAGGAGTACGAGAGGAGAAGGAAGGGAGAGAAGGAGAGAAGGAAAGGGGAGCGCCGCCCCCTCCTTGTCCAATTCAGACTAGAGGGGGAGGGGGCGCGCGACTAGCCTGGCCGCCCCTCCTCTTCTCCCACTAGGACTCATTAGGCCCAATATACTCCCCGGGAGGGTCCTGTAACCCCCCGGTACTCCGGTATATGTTCGAAACCTCCCGAAACAATTCCGGTGTCCGGACATAGTCATCCAATATATCAATCTTTACGTCTCGACCATTTCGAGACTCCTCGTCATGTCCGTGATCATATCCGGGACTCCGAACTACCTTCGGTACATCAAAACACAAAAACTCATAATACCGATCGTCACAGAACTTTAAGCGTGCGGACCCTATGGGTTCGAGAACTATGTAGACATGACCGAGACACGTCTCCGTTCAATAACCAATAGCGGAACCTGGATGCTCATATTGGTTCCTACATATTCTACGAGGATCTTTATCGGTCAAATAGCATAACAACATACGTTGTTCCCTTTGTCATCGGTATGTTACTTGCCCGAGATTCGATCGCCGGTATCTCGATACCTAGTTCAATCTCGTTACCGGCAAGTATCTCATTAGTCATATTGCTTGCAAGGCTTGTAGTGATGTGCATTACCGAGAGGGCCCAGAGATACCTCTACGACAATCGGAGTGACAAATCCTATTCTCGATCTATGCCAACTCAACGAACACCATCGGAGACACCTGTAGAGCACCTTTATAATCACCCAGTTACGTTGTGACGTTTGGTAGCACACAAAGTGTTCCTCCGGTATTCGGGAGTTGCATAATCTCATAGTCATAGCAACATGTATAAGTCATGAAGAAAGCAATAGAAATATACTAAACGATCGAATGCTAAGCTAACGGAATGGGTCAAGTCAATGACATCATTCTCTAATGATGTGATCCCATTAATCAAATGACAACTCATGTCTATGGCTAGGAAACTTAACCATCTTTGATTCAACGAGCTAATCAAGTAGAGGCATACTAGTGACACTTAGTTTGTCTATATATTCACACATGTACTAAGTTTCCGATTAATACAATTCTAGCATGAATAATAAACATTTATCATGATATAAGGAAATAAACAATAACTTTATTATTGCCTCTAGGGCATATTTCCTTCAGTCTCCCACTTGCACTAGAGTCAATAATCTAGTTCACATCTTTATGTGATTAGTTCACATCTCTATGTGACTAATACCCAAAGGGTTTACTAGAGTCAATAATCTAGTTCACATCGTTATGTGATTAACACCCAAAGAGTGATCATGTTTTGCTTTGTGAGAGAAGTTTAGTCTACGGGTCTGCGACATTCAGATCCGTATGTATTTCGCAAATTTCTATGTCTACAATGCTCTGCACGGAGCTACTCTAGCTAATTGCTCCCACTTTCAATATGTATCTAGATCGAGACTTAGAGTCATCTAGATCGATGTAAAAATCTTGCATCGACGTAACTATTTACGACGAACTCTTTTATCACCTCCATAACCGAGAAATATTTCCTTAGTCCTCTAAGGATAATTTTGACCGCTGTCTAGTGATCTGCTCCTAGATAACTATTGTACTCCCTTGCCAGAATCATGCTAAGGTATACAATAGGACTGGTAAACAACATAGAAAGGATTACCGTACCACTCTAGTGTGGACCATACTCCTGTTGTCCTACGAGGTTCGGTAGTAACTTGATCTGAAGTTTCATGATCAACATCATTAGCTTCCTCACTAATTGGTATAGAGATCACTAGAAATGATTTCTGTGATGAACTACTTTCCAATTCGAAAGAAGGTACAATTACCTCATCAAGTTCTACATTCCTCCCACTCACTTTTTTCGAGAGAAACTGCTTCTCTAGAAAGGATCCACTCTTAGCAACAAAGATCTTGCTTTTCGGATCTGTGATAGAAGGTGTAACCAAAAATTTCTTTTGGGTATCCTATGAAGACACACTTTTTTGATTTAGGTTTGTGCTTATCAGGCTGAAACTTTTTCACATAAGCATCACAACCCCAAACTTTAAAAAATGACAACTTAGGTTTCTAGCCAAACCATAGTTCATATGGTGTCGTCTCAACGGATTAGACGGTGCCCTATTTAATGTGAATGTAGCTGTCTCTAATGCATAACCCCAAAACAATAGTGGCAAATCGGTGAGAGACATCATAGATTGCACCATATCTAATAAAGTACGGTAATGATGTTCGGACACACCATTACGCTGTGGTGTTCCAGGTGGCGTGAGTTGCGAAACTATTCCGCATTGTTTCAAATGAAAACCAAACTCGTAACTCAAATATTCTCCTCCATGATCAGATCATAGAAACTTTATTTTCTTGTTACGACAATTTTCCACTTCACTCTGAAATTCTTTGAACTTTTCAAATGTTTCAGACTTATGTTTCATTAAGTAGATATACCCATATCTGCTCAAATCATCTTTGAAGGTGAGAAAATAATGATACCCACCGCGAGCCTCAATATTCATTGGACCACATACATTAGTATGTATGATTTCCAATAAATATGTTGCTCGCTCCATTGTTCCGGAGAACGGAGTCTTAGTCATCTTGCCCATGAGGCATGGTTCGCAAGCATCAAGTGATTCATAATCAAATGATTCCAAAAACCCATCAGCATGGAGTTTCTTCATGCGCTTTACACCAATATGACCTAAACGGCAGTGCCACAAATAAGTTGCACTATCATTATTAACTTTGCATCTTTTGGCTTCAATATTATGAATACGTGTATCACTATGATCGAGATTCAATAAACCATTCACCTTGGGTGTATGACCATAGAAGGTTTTATTCATGTAAATAGAATAACAATTATTCTTTGACTTAAATGAATAATTGTATTGCAATAAACATGATCCAATCATATTATGCTCAACGTAAACACCAAATAACATTTATTTTAGGTTCAACACTAATCTAGAAGGTAAAGGGAGTGTGTGATGGTGATCTTATCAACCTTGGAATCATTTCCAACACACATCGTCACCTCGTCCTCAACTGGTCTTTGTTTATTTTGCAACTCCTGTTTCGAGTTACTACTCTTAGCAACTGAACTAGTATCAAATACCGAGGGGTTTGCTATAAACACTAGTAAAGTACACATCAATAACATGTATATCAAATATACCTTTTGTTCACTTTTCCAGCCTTCTTATCCGCCAAGTATCTAGGGCAGTTCCACTTCCAGTGACCATTTCCTTTGTAGTAGAAGCACTCAGTTTCAGGCTTGGGTCTAACTTTGGGCTTCTTCACGGGAGTGGCAACTTTCTTGCCATTATTCTTGAAGTTCCCCTTGCCCTTTTACTTGAAACTAGTGGTTTTGTCAACCATCAACATTTGATGCTTTTCTCGATTTCTACCTTCGTCGATTTCAGCATCACGAAGAGCTCGGGAATCGTTTTCGTGATCCCTTGCATATTATAGTTCATCACGAAGTTCTAGTAACTTGGTGATAGTGACTAGAGAATTCCGTCAATCACCTTTTTTATCTGGAAGATTAACTCTCACTTGATTCAAGTGATTGTAGTACTCAGACAATCTGAGCACATGCTCACTGGTTGAGCTATTCTCCTCCATCTTCACTATAAAAAATACACTTCCGTGATGATACGTGTTTGTCATAGTAGGTCGCTTTTTTGCCATGCATGTACATCCATGACAAATTTATGACAGAATCAAGATAGTCATACCTGTGCTGTCGTAGAAGTGTTCCATGACATTACCAAAATTATCATCATGGAAGTGTCCACTTCCATGACGATAAATCGCGCGTCACAGAAGTGCTTTCATCAAGGGTGACCGACACGTGGCATCCACCGTAACCGAACGCCGTTAAGCTATCGGGTCGGGTTTTGGATCCGATAACCCGTTAACAGCCCCGACCAATGGGGATTTTCCACGTGTAAAATCATCATTGGCTAGAGGAAACACGTGTCGGCTCATCGTTGGGACAGATGTCAACCACTCATTGGACGGAAGGCGCCTATGATACGTCGACACGTGGCACGGCCCAACAGAGGCCCATTCCTGTTAAAAGGCTGGCCCGTTTGACTTGGTCAAAAGGTGGCGGGCCGGCCCATGGAAAGCCTGTTAACGGCCTGTTCGCATATAGCCCATTTACAACCCGCTAACCCAAGGCCCGTTACACCCTATCCGAATTAGGCCCAGTAGCGTCATCTGGGCCATCCAATAAGATTCCATCCCATTTTCTCTTCTGGCCCATGTATGGCCCATGACGTCTTTCGGCCCATATGAGGCCCTATGTAACTCTTGGCCTATTAACGGCCCATGGTGAAACTGGCCCGTAATGAACAGTGTATCACTTTACACCCATTAACAGCCCGTGTTGAAACTGGCCCGTAATGAACAGTGTATCACTTTATACCCATTAACGGCCCGTTATTCTGTTGGGCCGTTTCCAGCCCATGTTATCTTTCGGCCTTCTCAGAGCCCATTTATTCTTGGGCTCATTTCCAGCATTCGTTTACTTACGGCCCATTACTGTCATTTTCTGCTTGTGGGCCAAATTCATCCCGTGGTTACAGTCGGCCCGTTTGTGGTCCGTTAATACGTTGGGCCATTTTCATGGCGTCATCAAATACAGCCTATTAACGATGGCCCATTACGGTCAGCCCATGAACGGACGATTCCAACTCTAGCCCATTTACGGCCATAATGCGGCCTGTTATTGGCCCATGTTTGGCCAATCGATCATATGGCCCGTATAAGGCCCATTGATGATACGACCCGTATAAGGCCCATTGTTTCTACGCCCCATAGAAGGCCTACTGTTTCTACGGCCCGTAGAAGGCCCACTGTTTCTACGGCCCGAGGAGGCCCAGTGTCACTACAGTAAATATTAGCCCATGGTTATTGTGGCCTAGTTTTAAAAAATAGGTTATTGCAGCCACTAGTTAACCGCGGAAAAAGAACTGCAATGACTACAAGCAAACAAATAAACAAGACAACAAGGAAATAAATAAGCAAGCAACTAACGCTAGGCTATCACGGCTATTACACATATTACATCCACTGGGCATCAAAGTTCGGCACCAGTGCAAATATAGGGAACAAAGCAGCATATCATATACACTGGCCGTCAAAATTGGCCACCAGTGCAAATAAACGCGACAACAAAACAAGAGCATAACTGAAACAACTTTAGAAGAGCTCAAGAAACGTTATCCTGGGTATCCACCATGCTGGCAATAAGCTAAGCAAGCTGATTAGCTTTGTCCTGTTTGGCGCTAAAATCCTCCAACACTTGCTGTTGCACCAGAAAGTATGCATCTGAATGCTCCAGGGACTTCCGCATTCCTTCCGCTTCTTATCGCAGCACAGCTGATCGATGTCTTTCAGCTTGTAGTTGAGACTCAAGAAACCGAACTGATTCAAACAGTGAGTTTGAATAGCTTGTGCAAGCGGTAGTGGCCAGTAACTCCAACACTAAACCAAGACAGGATGTGTCACTATCCTGAACCTTATCTGCATTACTTCCTTTACCGTTGCTTAATAAGGCACTCTTCCCCAATATTCTGTCAGCATTCTAAAAGAAGAAACAAGCAGACACATAACAAGTTTAACAATATGAAACTCATTTCGGTGAACCAGTTCATTAGTAAGGTGGACAGGATTAAACTACCAAGTCTTCTATTGCCAAGTACTAGTACATAATAAAAGCATCAAACAAACATATATCTATGTCCTATGGTAGAAGTGGAATCTTAAATTAGAACAGTTGTTCTTCAGGTTTAGGCACTTGTTCTACATGAACAGAGTACAGTAAGACGCAAGAATATAATACTTAAAAATAGAACATGATCTCATAGAACTTACCACATTCTTGGTTCGGGACCAGTACAGAACAAGGCGTTCCCAGTCATCGTCCAGTAAATGTGTCTCAGGAGAACGTAAGGGAATTTGATGAGTTTCTTTACCAGTGAAGTATGTTTTCTTCAGGTGATTCCGATACTTCCACCAAGCATTCTTGAAGATAGCAGAGGTATTAGCACAGGTTACCTCATCCTGAGTTTCCAAATCGGTCCTTTTCTATAGAGAAAAATGGGAAAATTTGTTGTATTATAACCATCATGGAGGTAGGATGTATGGGACGAAGCAAAGTAATTGCCATGAATAACATTACTTACACATAACTCCTGGACAAACACCTACAACTGGCATTTTCCTTCATCTTCAGTATAATAATTCCAAGATGGGAAGATACGCACATACGATTTAACAACATCAAATGCGATAGATGCTAAACTACGACTAGCTGGTTGTGCTTTCTCCACAGGAATAGGCGTACTAACTGGTGGAGTTGGGGTTCGCCGTGATAGTACTGGCCCTATGGGCACTGGAGTTGCCTTACTATCTGCTCTTGTTTGGGAGCTCTGTGGTGGAGATGGTGCTATGTCAACAAGAACTGGGTTACTATCGGCTGGGGTTGGGGTTAGATTGGGTGAAGCTGGTTCTCTGTCCACCATAGTAGGGGTACAATCTGCGAGAGTTTGGGTTATGTGTGGTAGGGCTGGTTCTTGTGCATGTACAACTGGGGTGCTATCTCCACCAAGAGGTAGCACTGTTTTATTTGAAGACCGTGTTTTTAGTCCGCTAGATACTGGCATCACCCGCTCCAATTCAAATGGCTGATAAACAGGAAACATAGTTGAATGTACAGACATTGTATGAGAGACAGATGCAATAGATAGTGTGGAAAAAAGAGGGCATGAAATAGTTGACATGTATATTGTTTAACTAAAACGGATAGCATGACATAATTTCACATATATGATGACTATCTAAACTGGATAACATAGCATAACATAATTCAAAGATATGATGAATAACTAAACAGGATCGCATGACATAATTCACCTACATGTTATCTAAGTAATCAGGATCGCATCATTTAATTCACATATGTGATTTATATGCTAAACAGAGGGCATTCGATATGATGTCTGAACTAAGAACATGGTGTTGAATATTGTGTATATGATGTCTAAACTATGCAATGCAAGACACCGTATGCATGATATGAGCAGTATAACCGTGCCAAGTTAGAGCATACACCTCAGTGGGGGAATAGGACTGGTCATCTGTCTCTGAATCCATCTCTGAGGAGCTATCGGGACCCAACAAGAGATCTGCTTCGACAGGTAGCACTGTCTGCTCTGAAGGCCTTGTTTTCACTCCAGATTTTTCCCATCTCCCACCCAAATGGCTGATTCACAGGAAGAGTAGTTTAATGTACAAACATTGTCGACAAATGGAAATGTAATGAAGAAAAGGATGGGCAAGATATCATTCAAATATATGATGCCTGGTTAAACTGGATGGCATTGCACATTTCACATATATTATGGCTGGCTAAAAGACATGAGACTGCATAATTCCCATATATGATATAGAAACTAAACAGGTGGCATTACAGAACATGTCTAAACTAAGCAGATGACATATATGATGTCAAAAGTAGGCACTGCAAGGCAACATATGCATGATATGACTAACATCATCATGCCAAGGTAGAGCAAACACCTTGGGGGTAAATAGGAGTGGTCATCGGCGTCCGAATCCGCCTCAGAACAGATATCTTCCTCTGGATTACAATCTGGAGAGGGGTGGGGAGGGTTTGCCATTGAACCCACCATGGAGCGATGTCTGCATGACATTGTATTGACGCGCAAAACTCTTCTCTTTTTCTCTACATGTTCAGCATGACTGTGTACAGTACCTGACATGCATACGAAAAAATATGGTGAGATTATGTAAGGAGAGCATGCAGAAATTTAGAGTGATGGTAACAACCAGTGGATCGATGTTTTTCTGTTGAACCAAAATAGCCCTAATGGATCGACGTGAATGTATAGTAATAAGTGATGCAACAAGTGTACAACCTCTTTGCCGTAGCCGTGTCGACCTCAACATCATTGGGTTGGTCGCTGAATCAGTTGAGGCAGAGGTGGCTGTCGGAGGTGTGGAGGAAGATCTGAGGAATCTGTAGACGGCGTCCAGGGCACTGCTATGTTGTGACAGATCGTTCTCTCGTTGGAGCAGCTCCGGTGAGCCGTAAGACATCAAGGCTGAAGCAGCACAAGACAGACATCGTCAATCTCAAGTGGGATTCTAATAGCATCTCCAATAGATGATGTAAAATGGATGTATAATTAACATCACCAAAAACCACCTGACTACAACAGATGAGGTAAAAACTGTTGACTCTGAACTTAACTGTTGAAACTGAAATTTACTGTGGAATCTGAATGCTACTGTCGAAACTGAACGCAATGGTAGCAGAGAGGCACTTGACATGTAGTTTAGGGAGGGCCTGCAGTTCATCTTCAACCTGCACCCCCATGAGCCGCCAGCCACCACCGGCCTCGCCGCCGGCCCCAGCGCCGCCTCGCCGCCCTGAAACAACTCGCCACCGCCGCCCCGGCCAGCCCTCTAGGACCCCCGCCCCCACCCTGAACCCTAAGATAGATAGTGGGGTACCTCTCCGGTGAGCCCCCGTTCGCGCTGCAGGTGGTTCTTCCTTAACTCCGGCTAGCCCCCCCAACCCCTGAAAATCGACTGACCCAAAAGTCAATTCAGTCGACTGAAGTGTGGCTTAATCGGAGCAGAGCAACAACACGGGCGAGGGGGAGAGTAGCAGCAGCAGCTGGGCGAGCGAGCGATCGAGCGAGAGCCGGAGCAGCAGCAGCAGATTCGGCTGGTATGGACGCCGCCGCCGAAGGGGCCTCACACTGGGGGAGAGCCACCGTGGAGATGTCGCCCGTGGTGCCGGCTTCAAGGTAGCCGCTCCATGGGGGTGCGGGATGGAGCACCGTCGGTGCCGGGAGGTCGAGTTAAGGAGAAGGTGCGATGTGATGAGTGTACAACCTCTTTGGTGGCGCCGAGTAGGCCTCGGCTTCGTCCGAGGAGTCGGTGAGGATGTTGCAGTTCCGGTGGAGCAGGTTAAGGCGGCGCTGTGGGGATGGAGCAGCCGCGATAGACGAGGCGATCATCGGAGCAGCTCCTTGGAGGTGGAGGATGGGGCGGCTGAACCGGCGGGACGGCGAGATGGACGATGGATCCTCATCCGGTGAGGTGGACGAGGGACGTTGAGCTGTTGCGCTGGACGACATCGTCAGGGAAGAGGCTCCAGCTAGGCAACGGTGATGTGGTGGACGGAGGAGGGTGGGGTTTCGCGGCTGGAGTGGAGAGGTTATGGTGGCCTGGGACTTCGAATGGCGAAAAGGGGGCGATGGGAGGGGGTGAAGCATGACTTAGGAACGCGCTTGTCCAAAATGTAGGGTGTGTTACAAAAGTACCCCCCACCGATTTGAACTAGCGTCCCTTTCGGCTCAGGTTAGAAGGGGGATTTCGCGTGTCGGGATTTGGCAGCTGGAGGGAGTTTTTGCGCGCGTTGTAATTTCGGGATAGCAAGGCGCGGGTTGTGAAGGCGCCAGTTTTGGGAGCACAATATCTGAATTTTCGGGATATAACAAGACGCGGGTTGAATTTTAGGGACAAGCCTAACGTGTAGTAATATTGTACTTGTACGTACCAAATCAATTCGCACTTCCCTCAACCAAAAAGAAAACGAAAAAAATAAAACTATTCACACCACACAAAGACAGAGTCTTGCCCCATTTTACTATACAAATGCTATTCAAAGCTACTCCCTCCTTCCATCTATATAGGGTCTAATGCGTTTTTCGATGCTAACTTTGACCAAATATTAGAGCAATGATATATGACATGCAACTTACACAAAGCACACCGTTAAATTTGTCTGTGAAAGGTTCTTTCAATGATATAATTTTCACATTGTGCATGTCATGTACTATTAATCTTGTCAATAGTCAAAGGCGGTCTTAAAAATCTCATTACGCCCTATATAGATGGAAGGAGGGAGTATGAATCCATGTTATGTCCGATTAAATTTTCTCGCTTGCTGTATAATGCATGTAACCTACTCATACCAACATTTTAGTGCATTCCAAATGTCTATACTACCGCTGCAATTCGAACTAAATTTGAATTCATTTCTCTATTTCAATAAGAATCTATAATCATGATTGTTGCCAACTTCAACCATCATAGTTTCCTTGCTATCCGCCAGATATAAATCAGACGGCCTATAATGCAGGATGGCAGGCACACCATCATCAACAACTCCGTTTTTTATAAGAGTAGAGATAAAACATATTAAATGTAGTATACCATGTTCATAACCACACCATGTGTATCACCGTTATATATATTCACACATCCGTCGGTTTGAAACACTATGATAAATTCTTCAAATATCCGAATTCGCTTTTTATAATGAAGTATATATGATCTCTATTCGTCTTTTACACCCACACAACCCTCTTATCTTTGTAGCTAGCGCTAACTTTCTCTTGTGCATGCACATGCCCGCATCCCTCTCACCCTCCCTCAGCATTCTCTAGATCCATCGCGCAAATTCGTCTTTTCACTTTAGGTCGTTCACCCACGGTGTGTGTAGGCCCCCCAGCTCCTTCTTTACGGCACACATCGATCGATATGCCTCTCTAGCCAGGTGTGCCTAGCACAAACACAAGCTTCCCCTCTTCTCTTGTCACCGTCCATGCCTCACTCCCACCACTCTTTTCATTGTTCTCGTACTCGCACACTCCTCCCCCTCGATATAGTATGCCTCTCATACCACCTCCTACATGCATCCCTCTCTCTCTATCCTTCTCCTCGTGCCTCATTTGCTTCTAACACACACATGCATGTATACCGATCGATCTCCCAACATATACCTAGATCGACTTTAACTACCCCCCCCCCCATCGATCGACGTACCTCACAAGTTATGTCTCTCCTTTCTCTTACAAAGAGTGATTGATCTTCCTATGTAGTTACGTCGGCTTACCACAGCCACATCGTCTCCCCTCATCATTTGTGCATGCCTCCTGACCCGTCTCTCACACGCACGTGCACAGACAACAAGCAGCCATCTCCTCTCTTATTGATATTGCGGGCGTGCCCTCCATTTCTCTAGCAAGCCTATCCCACCATTTGTTAGAAGCAACTCCACTACCACCCCTCCAACACTCTAGCTCTGTCTCTCTCCCAACCTTATTCATCTCCTGCACATATGCATGGATGTCGATCGATCTCCCTTAATACATGAGGCAGATCGATCTCCTTAATACATGAGGTAGGCCTCTCTCCTCCTCCACACATATACCAGCCATTGTACCTCTATAGTTAATTGGGCCTCACTCTTCCCCCACCACACACCGATAGTCGAGCGCTGCAGGTAGGTATCCATGCCACAGAGACAAACTGCACATGTCCCATCTCACGTTCCAGTAGGCCAACCACTCTATATCTTTGACGCGGGCACACACAAATTCGATGGCACTCTTTATCGATCACGCGTGCGCGCGCACACACACACACACATCATCCCTCTCTTCGATTCTATGGACACCTCAAGCCAATGACACCTCCACTCTCTTCTCGTGGATCGCCCCCTCTATATATATGTTATATCCAGGACTCTATTTCACACACATTGCATATGTTAAATTTTTTGATTGACCCCCCCCCCCACAAAAAAACTCTCAAGAACCCACACACTATATCTCTCTAGGTTTGTATCTCTCTCACACAACCCCACGCAGGTGGTGTACGTATACAAGAAGAGAATAGGTGCACCGTGCACGTACTCACACTTCGTGCCCAGCCACACCCGCGCGGGTACATGGTGGAGCTCATTTCTTTACGAAATGGCAGCCCATGTGCTAATTTGAACGCCTGTAGCGGTTGTTTACCTAGGGAGGTCGTGTACCACGCGTGCACGAGACAAATTTCGACTTGACGTGTTGCCGCGTTATTTTTAAATAAAGTTATAGCGCTCAATGGCATGTACACGGAATATAAAACGATTTTTATGGAGGAAAAGGTAGTCCGCTCTTCAGAGTATCTCACACAAGGCTCCGGTGGCCTCTCTCTCTCTCACCGTCGGTCACTGATCTGGCCGCATCCCGTCCGCCGGGGGAAAGGGAGTGCGGTGGCCTCTCTCTCTCTCTCTCTCACCGTTGGTCACTGATCAGGCCGCATCCCGTCCGCCGGGGGAAAGGGAGTGCGGTGGCCTCTCTCGCTCTCACTGTTGGTCACTGATCCGGCCGCATCCCATCCGCCGGGGGAAAGGGAGTGCGGTGGCCTCTCTCTCTCTCACCGTTGGTAACTGATCCGGCCGCATCCCGTCCGCCGGGGGAAAGGGAGGAAGTGCATCGTTTCTTCGTTCGACGGCGCCGAGGCAGCATGTCCCGATCTGCGGTACATGTCGTTCTCTCTAACCAAGCTCCGGCGCGGCAGGGCCTACGCCCATCGCTGCTCACCTAGTTACATCTCGACGACCTCCAGGTATCCCCTCTGGCCTTGCTCCACTGCCCGTTTCCCACGTTGTTGCATGTGGATCTTCCATAGTTCTTTGCCCAAAACGTCGCTCGTCCGACGTACTTTCCATATTGCATTCTCGTCCTCACACCGTTTTAGACAAACACAACCGTGCTGTTATCTTCCCTTAGGACAAGGAATATGCTTCTTTTTTGTCGTCGCATGTGTCATCAACCGTTATTGGCCAGTAATTGTTTCCTTTCTACCTCTTTTTTGCAAACAGGGCTATCCATTTCACGTTGTTGCTATTGCGACCTTTTGGTGAACTGCACAAATCACTTCTTTCCTAAGAGTGTTTTGTGCAGTTGTACTAAAATGTCACACAGGCAACGTCTCTACATTTCAGTGCGACTGCACAAAGGGAGATTGGTTTTGCTCTATCCTCCCCATCCAACTCCGAGCCTAATCTTCTCCAACTAGTTAGTATTAAGAGAGACTGCAAAGGTGACCAACTTCTATTTGTGCGTTTATTGTTTCATCAGCAGTCCTCTATTATCATAATCACACTTGATATCTTTGGAACAGGGACGCTCAGCTCTATTTTAGTGGAACTGCACAAAATGATCGGAATGTTGCATGCTCCAGATAGCTACTTTTTTCCCCAACATGCCTTGTTGATTTAGACAGAGCTGGGGGAAGTTGCTGCCAATGAAAGCATGGATCAATTTTAATTTAACACCTTCTCACAACTTTGTCTTCAGTTGTGATGTAATTATTAGCTCTGATCTGCTAATAATTGACATGCATTAGCAAGGAAGTTAGTTTTTTATTGTTTCTGAAAGAGCATCAATGGCAAGACACGTGAAACAAAAGCTGAAAGCTCACACCATTGTACAATTTCATGTCGCTGGAAAATTATTTGTATAGTACGTCAATTATGTAAACAAATGATGGAAGCTTGATAGCATTGCCAGAAGCCTCTTCATCATCCGGGTCCATGTGACATGCACACAATTATACTCCTTCGTTCCTAAATATTTTTCTTTTTACAAATTTCAAACAGGCATATTTTAGAGTGTAGATTCACTCATTTTGCTTCGTATGTGTACTCCCTCCGTCATCTCGGTCATTCGATCATGATCGCGTGGCCGAAAACCGCACCTCATTTGGACTCTCCTAGCTCCCTCTACCTATATATATGTGCACCCCGTCAAAATTCGCGGACGAAACCCTAAAAAACCCTTCCCTCGCGCCGCAGGACGCGTCCTCACCGCGCCGGACATGTCCACCGCGCCCTCCACCTCACTCCGACCAATCAGGTCGTGCCACATCAGCAGCGCCGCCGCCCTGGGCCACTCTCGTCGTGCCAAGTGGCACCCCGCCGCCCCACTTCGCCGCCGCCGCCCGGGGCCCAGATCCGGCCTGCCCCGGGGCCAAATCGGGCCGCGCCGGGCCCGCGCTCCGCCGCCCGACCTCACCAGCGCCTCCAGCCCGCTGCCCCTCGAACCCCGCTGCCTCACCACCGTCGACGAGCACCGCGCCGGAGCGCCGCCGTTCCGGTGAGCTCGCGCCTCCGCGTCGCTCTGTCTCTTGTTTTCTCTCTCTCTCTCTCTCTCTCGATCTCTCCTCATCTCTCTCTCTGCACTATGACAGGAAGCGCGCCGCCGCCCCGATCCGCTCCCGACGCCGTTTGGAGCTCATCCAAGGACGGATCCGGCACCCTCTCCTCTGGATCCGTCCGTTCCTGCCGATCCCTGCCGTGCCCGCCTCGCTGGAGACCCTCCCTGGCCGCCATTGACCGCGCCATGGCTCCTGCTCGTGCGGGAGCACGAGGAAGACGGCGAGCACACGCACGGCCACCGCGCGTGGGCTGCACGTGGGCCTCGGCCTCCCAAACCTAGCTCCAACTGGCCCGCCTCGACCTTCCTCTCCCTCCTTCCTGGGCCGAGCCCAGTGGTGAGCGCCCGATATATCCCGCTTGTGCGTTGTTTTACTATTCGACGATCGCTAAAATTCTACTAAGTCCCAGTTTCCAGTAATTTTATGCAATGTTCATCATGCCATAACTCATCACCCGTTGCTCCGATTCGTGCGTGTAGCATATCAAAATGTTCATCTCGATGAGTACACCATTTCATCTCATTGCATCATTTTCATTTGAGCTCATCTTGATGCCCGAAATGCTGTTGGAAGAGGGTTGTGTGAGGATTATGTCAGACCTGTTTCAGCAAATGGCATTTTGTCATTTTTGCCATGATTAATGTGTGCATGCTATGACCCTGAGCTCTACATGAGTTTTGTTATATGCCATGCCATCTTTACAGAGGTGCTTGCCATGTATTTTTGTGATATTTGTGGTGACTAGCACAAGCTTGCAAAGTAGCGTAATCGGTAATGCTAATTTCAGGGACTTATAATTTCACTAAGTCCTTGTTCTGTTTTGTTGTAACGCCATATGTTCATGTTGTTTCCTAGTGATCCGTGCCTCTTTTGAGGATGATCAGTAAGGATGTTTTGTTAACATTGTGGTGCTCTATCCATCCATGTCTTTGTTTGCATTTATGGAACATCCTAGTTTGAGTCAATCGAGCTCTACTTTTGCTATAAAATAATCCTGGCAGATTGTTGACATGTTTATCGATTTTGCCGAGGATGTTGCTATTGATCCGTGCATGCTATGTTGTTGTTCTTGACATGTCTAGCTTCTATGCCTTGTCTTCTTGATGGGTGTATGATTAGTTTGTCATGTCATGCTTTGTAGTGAGTGCATCGAGCTCGTAAACATGCCTACTCGTTAACTGATTTGCATGCTCCAGTTTTTCACTAAGTCTGAATTTGTTTGTGTTTTTGCCATGTTCACATGCTTGCCATTGAATTTTCTGATCCCTTTTGGCTCAAGGTCACTAAGGGACTTTTGTTAAGTGCTTTAAGTAGCTTCATGCCATGCCTTGCTTTGCCATGCTGAGTTCCTGTAGCATGTAGTTTTCATGCTCTAAAGTGTGCTACCTGATGATAAATTCCAGACTTGTGTTAATTTCACTAAGTCTGAAACTTGTTATCATTTGCACTTTTGCCATGGTTGTTTGTACCTGTTAATGGATGAATTAGCCATAGCTCAGTGTTCATCTTTTATCAAGCTACATGAGTGGATCCCTGCCATGTATTTTGTTGCCATGTTTGAGTGCTGTAGCATATTTATCTTGATGCATTTAGTTGGTCACTTGCTGATTATCGTAGACCGGTGCCATATTTGTTTTGCTTGCCATTTCCAAACCGTGCATCCGATTCCGGTGATCTTTATATCGATTTCAACCGAAATCACCTCACCTTTCCAGTGGCACTCTTGGATTTCCAAGTTGAGTCCAGGTTCAATCATTCCTTTGCAAATCTTGTATATGGATCACATACCGCATCCCGCATATCATACCATGTTCATGTGTTGGTTGTTTACTATGTTGTGTGCTTCTTTCCGCTATTGCTTCTTGGGGTTGGTTCTGAGAGCATCGCGTTTGTGAGGAACCATTCGACTACGTCCGTGTGTCTTCTTCGTGGACTCGTTCTTCTTCCTTGCGGGATTTCAGGCAAGATGACCATACCCTCGAAATCACTTCTATCTTTGCTTGCTAAGTGCTCGCTCTTTTGCTATGCCTATGCTGCGATACCTACCACTTGCTTATCATGCCTCCTATATTGTTGAACCAAGCCTCTAACCCACCTTGTCCTAGCAAACCGTTGTTTGGCTATGTTACCGCTTTGCTCAGCCCCTCTTATAGCGTTGTTAGTTGCAGGTGAAGGTGAAGTTTGTTCCTTGTTGGAACATGGAGATGTTGTTCCTTGTTGGAACATGTTTACTTGTTGGGATATCACAATATCTCTTATTTAATTAATGCATCTATATACTTGGTAAAGGGTGGAAGGCTCGGCCTTATGCCTGGTGTTTTGTTCCACTCTTGCCGCCCTAGTTTTCGTCATATCGGTGTTATGTTCCCGGATTTTGCGTTCCTTACGCGGTTGGGTTATAATGGGAACCCCTTGACAGTTTGCCTTGAATAAAACTCCTCCAGCAATGCCCAACCTTGGTTTTACCATTTTCCACCTAGCCTTTTTTTCCCTTGGGTTCTTCAGACTCAAGGGTCATCATTATTTTAACCCGCCGGGCCAGTGCTCCTCTGAGTGTTGGTCCAACCTGTCAGCCGCCGGTGGCCACCAGGGGCAACTCTGGGCTGGCCTACCGAAAGTTTGGACAATCTGAGTGTGCCCTGAGAACGAGATATGTGCAGCTCCTATCGGGATTTGTCGGCACATTCGGGCGGTGTTGCTGGACTTGTTTTACCATTGTCGAGGATGTCTTGTAACCTGGATGTCGAGCCTGATCGGATTGTCTTGGGAGAAGGAATATCCTTCGTTGACCGTGAGAGCTTGTGATGGGCTAAGTTGGGACATCCCTGCAGGGATTTGAACTTTCAAAAGCCGTGCCCGCGGTTATGGGCAAATGGGAATTTGTTAATGTCTGGTTGTAGATAACCTGAAGTTGACCTTAATTAAAATACATCAACCGCGTGTGTAACCGTGATGGTGTCTTTCCGGCGGAGTCCGGGAAGTGAACACGGTGTTGGAGTTATGCTTGACGTAGGTTGTTCTAGGATCACTTCTTGATCATACTTTTATCGACCGTGCTTTGCCTTCTCTTCTCGCTCTCATTTGTGTATGTTAGCCACCATATATGCTAGTCGCTTGCTGCAGCTCCACCTCATACCTTTTACCCTTCCTATAAGCTTAAATAGTCTTGATCGCAGGGGTGCGAGATTGCTGAGTCCCCGTTGAAGGAAATATGCCCTAGAAGCAATAATAAAGTTATTATTTATTTCCTTATTTCATGATAAATGTTTATTATTCATGCTAGAATTGTATTAACCGGAAACATAATACATGTGTGAATACATAGACAAACAGAGTGTCACTAGTATGCCTCTACTTGACTAGCTCATTAATCAAAGATGGTTATGTTTCCTAACCATAGACAAAGAGTTGTTATTTGATTAACGGGATCACATCATTAGGAGAATGATGTGATTGACTTGACCCATTCCGTTAGCTTAGCACTCGATCGTTTAGTATGTTGCTATTGCTTTCTTCATGACTTATACATGTTCCTATGACTATGAGATTATGCAACTCCCATTTACCGGAGGAACACTTTGTGTGCTACCAAACGTCACAACGTAACTGGGTGATTATAAAGGAGCTCTACAGGTGTCTCCAAAGGTACATGTTGGGTTGGCGTATTTCGAGATTAGGATTTGTCACTCCGATTGTCGGAGAGGTATCTCTCGGCCCTCTCGGTAATGCACATCACATAAGCCTTGCAAGCATTGCAACTAATGAGTTAATTGCGTGATGATGTATTACGGAATGAGTAAAGAGACTTGCCGGTAACGAGATTGAACTAGGTATTGAGATACCGACGATCTAATCTCAGGCAAGTAACATACCGATGACAAAGGGAACAACGTATGTTGTTATGCGGTCTGACCGATAAAGATCTTCGTAGAATACATAGGAGCCAATATGAGCATCCAGGTTCCGTTATTGGTTATTGACCAGAGACGTGTCTCGGTCATGTCTACATTGTTCTCAAACCCGTAGGGTCCGCACGCTTAAGGTTTCGATGACAGTTATATTATGAGTTTATGAGTTTTGATGTACTGAAGGAGTTCGAAGTCCCGGATGAGATCGGGGACATGACGAGGAGTCTCGAAATTGTCGAGACGTAAAGATCGATATATTGGACGACTATATTCAGACATCGGAAAGGTTCCGAGTGGTTCGGGTATTTTTTAGGAGTACCGGGGAGTTACGGGAATACGGGAGAAGAAGTATATGGGCCTTATTGGGCTTTAGGGGAGAGGGAGAGGCAGGCCGTGCGCCCCCCCCAAGGCCTAGTCCGAATTGGACTAGGGGGAGGGGCTGCGCCCCCTCCTTCCTTCTCTTCCTTCTTCCCCTTCCTTGTCTCCTACTCCTACTACATGGAAGGACTCCTAGTTGGACTAGGAAAGGGGGAATCCTACTCCCGGTGGGAGTAGGACTCCCCTAGGGCGCGCCATAGAGAGGGCCGGCCCTCCCCTCCTCCACTCCTTTATATACGGGGGCAGGGGGCACCCCATAGACACAAGTTGATCCACGTGATCGTTTTCTTAGCCGTGTGCGGTGCCCCCTTCCACCATAATCCTCGATAATATTGTAGTGGTGCTTAGGCGAAGCCCTGCGACAGTTGAACATCAAGATCGTCACCACGCCGTCATGCTGACGGAACTCTTCCCCGACACTTTGCTGGATCGGAGTCCGGGGATCGTCATCGAGCTGAACGTGTGCTGAAACTCGGAGGTGCCGTAGTTTCGGTGCTTGGATCGGTCAGATCGTGAAGACGTACGACTACATCAACCGCGTTAATATAACGCTTCCGCTGTCGGTCTACAAGGGTACGTAGATCACACTCTCCCCTCGTTGCTATGCATCACCATGATCTTGCGTGTGCGTAGGGAATTTTTTGAAATTACCACGTTCCCCAACAGTGGCATCCGAGCCAGGTTTTATGTGTTGATGTTATATGCACGAGTAGAACACAAGTGAGTTGTGGGCGATATAAGTCATACTGTTTACCAGCATGTCATGCTTTGGTTTGGCGGTATTGTTGGATGAAGCGGCCCGGACCGACATTACGCGTACGCTTACGCGAGACTGGTTCTACCGACGTGCTTTGCACACAGGTGGCTGGCGGGTGTCAGTTTCTCCAACTTTAGTTGAACCGAGTGTGGCTACGCCCGGTACTTGCGAAGGTTAAAACAGCACCAACTTGACAAACTATCATTGTGGTTTTGATGCGTAGGTAAGATTGGTTCTTGCTTAAGCCCGTAGCAGCCACGTAAAACTTGCAACAACAAAGTAGAGGACGTCTAACTTGTTTTTGCAGGGCATGTTGTGATGTGATATGGTCAAGACGTGATGAGATATAAGTTGTTGTATGAGATGATCATGTTTTGTTGAAGTTATCAGCAACTGGCAAAATCCTTATGGTTGTCTCTCTATTGCATAAGATGCAAGTGCCCAATAATTGCTTTACTTTATCGCTATGCGATAGCAATAGTTGCAAGAGCAATTGTTGGCGAGACGACCATGTGACGACACATTGATATAGATCAAGATGATGGAGATCATGGTGTCATGCCAGTGACGATATAGATCATGACAGTACTTTGGAGATAGAGATCAAAGGCGCAAGATGATGATGGCCATATCATGTCACATATTTTGATTGCATGTGATGTTTATCTTTTATACATCTTATTTTGCTTTGATTGATGGTAGCATTATAAGATGATCTCTCACTAAATTTCAAGATAAAAGTGTTCTCCCTGAGTATGCACCGTTGCCAAAGTTCGTCGTGCCCAGACACCACGTGATGATCGGGTGTGATAAGCTCTATGTCCATCTACAACGGGTGCAAGCTAGTTTTGTACATGCAGAATACTCAGGTTAAACTTGACGAGCCTAGCATATGCAGATATGGCCTTGGAGCACTGAGACCGAAAGTTCGAGCGTGAATCATATAGTAGATATGATCAACATAGTGATGTTTGATGAAACTATGTACCTAGGGTAGGGGCATGGACCTGTCCTAAGTACCCTACCCAAGGACATCCCTAGAAGAAGTCACCTTTCAATCGACTTGGAGGTATCCCACTCGACGGACTCAAGACACTCGACCACGAAGCAATCACTCGACCAAGATCCAACCACTCGACTGCCAGGAGATCTAAAGTCACCCTGCACGCAAACGGTCGGTCATTAAGTAGCTTTTATCGTCATCATAGCACTTTATTAGGGGCGTTACCAGTAACCCCTAGTCTTAATGTACTTTAAACCCTGCATTACTGAGGGCTGGAGGGGCCTGGCGAACTCTATATAAGCCACCCCCTCCTCAGTATCAAGGGTTCGCACCCCTGTTATTCATACACACATAATTCAGTCGACCGCCTCTGGGCACCGAGACGTAGGGCTGTTACTTCCTCCGAGAAGGGCCTGAACTCGTAATCCTCATGTGTTTACAACTCCTCCGTAGCTAAGATCTAGCCTCTCCATACATACCCCCCTACATCACTGTCAGAGTCAGAACCACGACAATGTTCACCAATGAAACTACTCCATCTCACGTGATGATCGGACATGGTTTAGTTGATTTGGATCACGTGGTCACTTAGAGGATTAGAGGGATGTCTATCTAAGTGGGAGTTCTTAAGTAATATGATTAATTGAACTTTAATTTATCATGAACTTAGTCCTGGTAGTATTAACATATCTATGTTGTAGATCAATAGCTCACGTTGTTGCCTTCATATGTTTATTTTGATATGTTCCCAGAGAAAATTATGTTGAAAGATGTTAGTAGCAATGATGCGGATTGGATCCGTGATCTGAGGTTTATCCTCATTGCTGCACAGAAGAATTATGTCCTTGATGCACCGCTAGGTGACAAACCTATTGCAGGAGCAGATGCAGATGTTATGAACGTTTGGCTAGCTCAATATGATGACTACTTGATAGTTTAGTGCACCATGCTTAATGGCTTAGAATCGGGACTTCAAAGACGTTTTGAACGTCATGGACCATATGAGATGTTCCAGGAGTTGAAGTTAATATTTCAAGCAAATACCCGAGTTGAGAGATATGAAGTCTCCAACAAGTTCTATAGCTAAAATATGGAGGAGAATCGCTCAACTAGTGAGCATGTACTCAGATTGTCTGGGTACTACAATCGCTTGAATCAAGTGGGTGTTAATCTTCCAGATAAGATAGTGATTGACAGAATTCTCTAGTCACCATCACCAAGTTAGTAGAACTTCATGATGAACTATAATATGCAAAGGATAACGGAAACAACTCCCAAGCTCTTCGTGATGCTGAAATCAACGAAGGTAGAAATCAAGAAAAACATCAAGTGTTGATGGTTGACAAGACCACTAGTTTCAAGAAAAGGGCAAAGGGAAGAAGGGGAACTTCAAGAAGAACGGCAAGCAAGTTGCTGCTCAAGTGAAGAAGCCCAAGTCTGATCCTAAGCCTGAGACTAAGTGCTTCTACTGCAAAGGGACTGGTCACTGGAAGCGGAACTACCCCAAGTGATTGGCAGATAAGAAGGATGGCAAAGTGAACATAAGTATATTTGATATACATGTTATTGATGTGTACTTTACTAGTGTTTATAGCAACCCCTCAGTATTTGATACTAGTTCAGTTGCTAAGATTAGTAACTCGAAACGGGAGTTGCAGAATAATCAGAGACTAGTTAAGGGTGAAGTGACGATGTGTGTTGGAAGTAGTTCCAAGATTGATATGATCATCATCGCCACTCCCTATACTTTCGGGATTAGTGTTGAAACTAAATAAGTGTTATTTGGTGTTTGCGTTGAGTATGAATATGATTTGATCATGTTTATTGCAATACGGTTATTCATTAAAGTTAGAGAATAATTGTTGTTCTGTTTACATGAATAAAACCTTCGATGGTCATACACGCAATGAAAATAGTTCGTTGGATCTCAATCGTAGTGCTACACATATTCATAATATTGAAGCCAAAAGATGCAAAGTTAATAATGATAGTGCAACTTATTTGTGGCACTGCCGTTTAGGTCATATCGGTGTAAAGCGCATGAAGAAACTCCATACTGATGGACTTTTGGAACCACTTGATTATGAATCACTTGGTACTTGCGAACCATGCCTCATGGGCAAGATGACTAAGACTCCGTTATCCGGAACAATGGAGCGAGCAACAAACTTGATTGGAAATAATACATACTGATGTATGCAGTCCAATGAGTGTTGAGGCTCGCGGCGGGTATCGTTATTTTCTGACCTTCACAGATGATTTGAGCAAATATGAGTATATCTACTTGATGAAACATAAGTCTGAAACATTTGAAAAGTTCAAATAATTTCAGGGTGAAGTGGAAAATCATCGTGACAAGAAAATAAGGTTTCTACGATCTGATCGTGGAGACAAATATTTGAGTTACGAGTTTGGTCTTCAATTAAAACATTGTGGAATAGTTTCACAAACTCATGCCACCTGGAACACCACAGCATAATGGTGTGTCTGATCATCATAACCGTACTTTATTGGATATAGTGCAATCTATGATGTCTCTTACTGATCTACCACTATCGTTTTGGGGTTATGCATTAGAGACAGCTACATTCACGTTAAAAAGGGCACCATCTAAATCCGTTGAGACGACACAATCTGAATTATGGTTTGGCAAGAAACCAAAGTTGTCGTTTCTTAAAGTTTTGGGTTGTGATGCTTATGTGAAAAAGTTTCATCCTGATAAGCTCAAACCCAAATCGGAGAAATATGTCTTCATAGGATACCCAAAGGAGACTGTTGGGTACACCTTCTATCACAGATTCGAAGGCAAGACATTCGTTGCTAAGAATGGATCCTTTCTAGAGAAGAGGTTTCTCTCGAAAGAAGTGAGTGGGAGGAAAGTAGAAAACTTGATAAGGTAATTGTACCTTCTCCCTTATTGGAAAGTAGTTCATCACATAAATCTATTTCTGTGACTCCTACACCAATTAGTGAGGAAGCTAATGATGATGATCATGTAACTTCAGATAAAGTTACTACCGAACCTCGTAGGTAAATCAGAGTGAGATCCGCACCAGAGTGGTACGGTAATCATGTTCTGGAGGTCATGTTACTTGACCATGGCGAACCTACGAACTATGAGGAAGCGATGATGAGCCCAGATTCCACGAAATGGCTTGAGGCCATGAAATCTGAGATGAGATCCATGTATAAGAACAAAGTATGGACTTTGATTGACTTGCCCAAAGATCGGCGAGTCATTGAGATTAAATGGATCTTCAAGAAGAAGACGGACGTTGATAGTAGTGTTACTATCTACAAAGCTAGAATTGTCGCAAAAAGTTTTCGACAAGTTCAAGGTGTTGACTACGATGAGAGTTTCTCACTCGTATCTATGCTTAAGTCTGTCTGAATCATCTTAGCAATTGCCACAATTTATGAAATCTGGCAAATGGATAAACAAAACTGCATTCCTTAATGGATTTATTAAAGAAGAGTTGTATATGATACAACCAGAAGGTTTTGTCAATCCTAAAGGTGCTAACAAAATGTGCAAGCTCCAGCGATCCATATATGGACTGGTGCAAGCATCTCGGAGTTGGAATATGCGCTTTGATAAGAAGATCAAATCATATAGTTTTATACAGACTTGCGGTGAAGGCTGTATTTACAAGAAAGTGAGTGGGAGCACTACAGCATTTCTGATAAGTATATGTGAATGACATATTGTTGATCGGAAATAATGTAGAATTATTCTGCAAAGCATAAAGGAGTGTTTTGAAAGAAGTTTTTCAAAGAAAGACCTCGGTGAAGCTGCTTACATATTAAGCATCAAGATCTATAGAGATAGATCAAGACGCTTGATAAGTTTTTTCAATGAGTACATACCTTGACAAGATTTTGAAGTAGTTCAAAATGGAACAGTCAAAGAAAGAATTCTTGCCTGTGTTACAAGGTGTGAAATTGAGTAAGACTCAAAGCCCGACCACGGCAGAAAATAGAATGAGAATGAAAGTCATTCCCTATGCCTTGGCCATAGGTTCTGTAAAGTATGCCATGCTGTGTACCAGACCTATTGTATACCCTACACTAATTTTGGCAAGGGAGTACAATAGTGATCTAGGAGTAGATCACTGGACATTGGTCAAAATTATCCTTAGTAGAATAAGGATATGTTTCTCGATTATGGAGGTGACAAAAGGTTCGTCGTAAAAGGGTTACGTCGATACAAGTTTTGGCACTGATTCGGATGACTCTTAGTCTTCATCTGGATACATATTGAAAGTGGGAGCAATTAGCTAAAGTAGCTCCGTGCAGAGCATTGTAGACATAGAAAATTGCAAAATACTTACGGATCTGAATATGGTAGACCCGTTGACTAAACTTCTCTCACAGGCAAAACATGATCACACCTTAGTACTCTTTGGGTGTTAATCACATAGCAATGTGAACTAGATTACTGACTCTAGTAAACCATTTGGGTGTTGGTCACATATCGATGTGAACTATGGGTGTTAACCACATAAAGATGTGAACTATTGATGTTAGATCACATGGCGATGTGAACTAGATTATTGACTCTAGTGCAAGTGGGAGACTGAAGGAAATATGCCCTAGAAGCAATAATAAAGTTATTATTTATTTCCTTATTTCATGATAAATGTTTATTATTCATGCTAGAATTGTATTAACTGGAAACATAATACATGTGTGAATACATAGACAAATAGAGTGTCACTAGTATGCCTCTACTTGACTAGCTCATTAATCAAAGATGGTTATGTTTCCTAACCATAGACAAAGAGTTGTTATTTGATTAACGGGATCACATCATTAGGAGAATGATGTGATTGACTTGAACCATTCCGTTAGCTTAGCACTCGATCGTTTAGTATGTTGCTATTGCTTTCTTCATGACTTATACATGTTCCTATGACTATGAGATTATGCAACTCCCGTTTACCGGAGGAACACTTTTTGTGCTACCAAACGTCACAACGTAACTGGGTGATTATAAAGGAGCTCTACAGGTGTCTCCAAAGGTACATGTTGGGTTGGCGTATTTCAAGATTAGGATTTGTCACTCCGATTGTCGGAGAGGTATCTCTGGGCCCTCTCGGTAATGCACATCACATATGCCTTGCAAGCATTGCAACTAATGAGTTAGTTGCGAGATGATGTATTACGGAACGAGTAAAGAGACTTGCCGGTAACGAGATTGAACTAGGTATTGAGATACCGACGATCGAATCTCAGGCAAGTAACATACCGATGACAAAGGGAACAACGTATGTTGTTATGCGGTCTGACCGATAAAGATCTTCGTAGAATATGTAGGAGCCAATATGAGCATCCAGGTTCCGCTATTGGTTATTGACCGGAGATGTATCTCGGTCATGTCTACATTGTTCTCGAACCCGTAGGGTCCGCACGCTTAAGGTTTCGATGACAGTTATATTATGAGTTTATGAGTTTTGATGTACCGAAGGAGTTCGGAGTCCCGGATGAGATCAGGGACATGACAAGGAGTCTCTAAATGGTCGAGACGTAAAGATCGATATATTGGATGACTATATTCGGACATCGGAAAGGTTCCGAGTGGTTCGGGTATTTTTCAGGAGTATCGGGGAGTTACGGGAATACGGGAGAAGAAGTATATGGGCCTTATTGGGCTTTAGGGGAGAGGGAGAGGCAGGCCGCGTGCCCCCCCAAGGCCTAGTCCGAATTGGCCTAGGGGGAGGGGCTGCGCCCCCTCCTTCCTTCTCTTCCTTCTTCCCCTTCCTTGTCTCCTACTCCTACTACATGGAAGGACTCCTAGTTGGACTAGGAAAGGGGGAATCCTACTCCCGGTGGGAGTAGGACTCCCCTAGGGCGCGCCATAGAGAGGGCCGGCCCTCCCCTCCTCCAATCCTTTATATACGGGGGCAGGGGGCACCCCATAGACACAAGTTGATCCACGTGATCGTTTTCTTAGCCGTGTGCGGTGCCCCCTTCCACCATAATCCTCGATAATATTGTAGTGGTGCTTAGGCGAAGCCCTGCGATAGTTGAACATCAAGATCGTCACCACGCCGTCGTGCTGACAAAACTCTTCCCTGACCCTTTGCTGGATCGGAGTCCGGGGATCGTCATCGAGCTGAACGTGTGCTGAAACTCGGAGGTGCCGTAGTTTCGGTGCTTGGACCGGTCGGATTGTGAAGACATACGACTACATCAATCGCGTTAATATAACGCTTCCGCTGACGGTCTACAAGGGTACGTAGATCACACTCTCCCCTCGTTGCTATGCTTCACCATGATCTTGCGTGTGCGTAGGAATTTTTTTGAAATTACTATGTTCCCCAACACCCATGGCTCACAAATACTTCCAAAACCAGCTTGCAGGTGCCGTTGAACCGTGCAGATGACGCAACCAAGCTCAAGGAGGAGCTCGATGAAGATCTTGTCCTTTGTGTTGTTTCGTTCTAGTTGATCAGTAGTGGAGCCCAGTTGGGGTCGATCGGGGATCTGTGTAGCATTTGGGGTAGTCTTCTTCTACTTTTGGTTCCGTAGTTGGACCTTGATTGTATCTAGATGATGTTATGCTTTATTCATGTAATTGTGTGAAGTGGCGATTGTAAGCCAACTATGTATCTTTTTCCCTTATGTATTAAATGGGTTGTGTGAAGATTACCTCACTTGCGACATTGCTTTCAATGTGGTTATGCCTCTAAGTCGTGCTTTGACACATGGGAGATATAGCCGCATCGAGGGAGTTACACGACGGGCCTGATCCCATGGCTGGGGGAAGGGAACAATGTTCTGCGTAGACACGGTCGACATCGGCGAGGGAGAAAACCCACAGTCGGTGCGTCCCAATCGGGGGTCACCGTGGTATGGGCCGATGTCGCGTCCCAACTGCCCTTCTAGCTAAAGCCCGATGTCCCAGGTAGTCCATCTTCCTTTTGGAGCCGGCTTGCTCCACTGCCGTAGCTCCATCTCCATGTCGATCTTTCTCTACTTCTACCTGCTTCTATTTGTGATGAGTTTATGTCTCGTGAACTAGTGCCAGTACTATTATTCTAATCACACTTCTTCAATATCTTTGCCATCAGGGATGCTCAGGTTGATTTTAGTGGAACTGCACAAAAGCATCGTATGATCAGAGGGTGCCAGCCGTCTTTCCTTCCCGACATGGAAAGTGCTATGGAACAAGAGGTAACAGAAGGTGGAGAACTAAAGAGTGCTGCTTCTATTCTTGCTGACATTCTCACTAAAGAATCTCCCTCTAGCACATTCCCCCGACAGGTTCTACCTGGCCAGGAAATTAAATCATGTTTAGGGTTTAGGGTTTAAGTCGTAGTGACCCCATCAGTAGTTTTTCTATCGTACACGCTCTCACAACGTTTTTCTTTAGTTGTGAAGTAAATATTGGCTATGATCTGTGAATCATTGAGATGCATCAGCATGCGTGTTAGTTTTCCTTTGTATTTGATGGAATGTTGTAACGGGGCAACCTTGGAATAGGAATGAAAATGGAGTGGAAAAGTTTCTATTTTTCCGGAGAAAAAATGGAAACGGAGAGAAACCAACGTTTCATTTTGTTGGATCGCGCCATCGAGCAAAACCAACGTTTAAATCACGTCTGTCGTGTTTGTGTCTCACCCTCCTCCACGGCTCGACCCCACACGGTCGCTCGGCATGCCACTCACCGCAAACCGAGTAGTATACCATAACTTTCTCGCCTGCTTGTCGATGGATCACGCCATGGAGTACTAGCACTACTGGAAGAGATTGACGAGTTGGGGGAGGATAGCTAGCTGTAGCACAGACTCCCAAGAACTTACTACTGGAAGAGATCGCGCATGTTGTAGCCAGCTATTGCGACCTTTGAACACGGAGCAGCCGCGTGCACCCGGAAGCGGCACAGGCGACGCTCTCTCGGCCGGTGCGCCGCAATCAATGCCGGCGCCAGTGAGAGGTCGCGTCCGCTCTGGCCGGGCATGAATGCGGCACTGACCGTTTCAGGCGGGAAGCACGCGCGGGTGATGAAGAGGGCTCGGGTTGGTCAGGACTGGCCGTGGCAGCGGTCCGGACGTGCGCAAACAAGAGATGATGTATGTTAATATTGCTGCGTATATAATTAACAACGTAAATAATGTGCCAGTTGGACAAATATGATTGGAGATGGAGATGGAAATGGAACTTTACGTAAACACGGATATGCATGTCTATGTGTGTGCGCGCGACGACTCTCGCAACCTGGAAGCGGGGGCGTGTTTTTGATCGAGTTTCTTTCTTGGTACGTTAGAAAATCAGTTTGTCTAATTCACATCTAGATGTTATTTAAGGATATCACATCTAAGCTCCCACAAGTATATAATGTAGCAACAAGAAACAAAAAAAACTAGGAAAAGACCACAAACAGAGTGGACATCAACTTATATGTGACATAACTATGTCACATCTAGATGTGTCCTAGACAGACCCTTAAAAAATTGTCCGCTAGTTTTCGTTTCTTTTTTCCGGGAACACGCATATTCTATTTAAAACCACTGCTATGGAGAGATTTTTTTACTCCATAATAGCCTCTTGTTTGATAGAGTTTCTCGCGTCTCGCTCTCTCACCCTCTCCATATCAAAACAAGATGACAGTGTCCGCTCTATCTCTCTCCTCACCAGTGGTCACAGATCCGGCCGAATCCCGTCCGCTGCGGGAGGTGAGGAGGTGCAGCGTTGACGTTGTCGCCGTCGGCGACGGAGGAAGCCGATGCGCACCGTCCTCTTGGAGCCGGCGCTGGCGCGGACGAAGATCCTCCGCACCCTTGTTCACTGCCGTCATGTGGGCAGATCCCGCCCGCCCGCCTAAACGACATCTCGCCCACCTGAGGTATAACTTCTTGTACTGGTCCAGCTCCCCAGGTCGCTGTGTGCAGGTTTTCTTCTATGCGACTACTCCCCAGCTCCCCATGCATAGTAGCTAGGGTTCGTCGGCTGGTCCAACATCACCTACTAGTACTATTATAGAGGAAATGCCACTCAAAAAGTAATCCTGATTTATGCCTCGGTGGAGGTATACATGTTGTTTCGACAAAAAAGTACATGGTGGTTGTGCGGTCATTGTCCATATGGTGTTAGTACTATCACTGGTTAAATGAAGAAATGCTTTTTTTCTCGGGTATCCTGGTTTAGTTCCCATCAAGATAATTATGATGCTCCTGTTTTTTCGTGTACTTTTCATTAATTCTTATTGACAATTGAGATGTCATTGCTAACCCTTTTTTATATTTTTGGAAACAGCGATGCGTGTCTCCATACCCGGGCATGTCTTCCTCAATTTTAGTGGAACTGCACAAAATTGGATGGCCATTGTTGTTCCGCCTCACTGTCTTTTGCCATGTGGTTCTTCCTTCCTCGAGCTTGATTACTGAGAAGAAACAGACCATAGTGAGGATTTGTCGAACTTCTTAGGTGCCTCACCCAAACTTGATGCCAAATGGATGATGCATCACCATGATGACCTATCGATGCTCATGGTTGCACCTCATGGTTGCGTCGGCTGGTGAAGCTGATCAATTTTCGACGAAAAACAAGCTGTCTTCCATCAGTGCTCTTTGCTTGTTACGCACAAAGATGATATCCTTCGTCAGTTCACCTTGGTTGCATTGGAGACGCAGTCGTCTTTCACGTTGGTGCAATTTTCGATAGGGTTTTACGACAGGTGGGCCCAAAATGTGGCTGGCTCACCTGTCATACAGCCAAAAGCTGGTGCAGTGAAGGCACCGGAGCTCAGTCCGTACTACAATAGTATATATATATAAGCGGGAGCCTCAGTGCTTGTTCGCTAGCGTTTGCACTCTCCACACGCTCGCCGCACTACATATATGTTACTCCCTCTGTTCCGAATTTACTTGTCTTAGATTTGTCTAGATACGAAGGTATCTAGCACTAAAATGAGTCTAGATACATTTGCTAGGGTTTGCTATATTCACAGTCTCTCACCCTCTCTTCACCAGATCTAAACAAGACTACGTTGGCCTCTTGTCTCTTTCTCCCCCTCACAGCTGGTGAAGGAGGCGTCTGTATCCCATCGCACCGGGAAGGGGAGGAGGTGCAGCGTTCACTCTATCGCCTTCGACGAGGGAGGCAATCCACTATCGGCTGCGTTGTTCTCTTCCACCTAGCGCCTGTGTGGGAGGTCCACCGACCCCTTCTTGCTTGTTGACGTACTTAGTGTGGGCAGATCCGGCCTCCCGCCGCACGCCTTGCCACATCCCGATGACCCTATGGTATAAGTTTCTTTGAAACCGTCGTTGCTCTAGCTGCATGTGGATCTTTTTCAATCTGTAGTCGAATCTAGGTCTTGCTTCAAAGAGGAATGAAGGGTGCGGTGGGCTGGAGCAAGAATCTAGGACGTGGTTCAATGAGGAAAGGAGGGGCGGAAAGTAGTATAGACTGGCTATCCAGCCGCTTTTTAGGTCGAAAAGGGAAAAAGGGGGTAACCCAGTACACACATCTGTAAGGAACCGATCTCTTTGTTGAAAAGGGAAAGAAACTGGGGGTCGGGTAGTTTGTGCATGACTAGATTTGCTGCCCTCACATAGGAAGAAGGTTCAAAGAGAACAAATATGGGACCAGCGCATATATGCTGCTTGGCTACATACTCTGCATCACCCATTTATACGTGTGAACGCACATGCTGCTGGCATGTCCCGTGCAGCTATTTTGCTGTTGTTAATCTCAGAATTAACTACTGATCTGTTTTAAAAGAATTTCTCTGTTAATATGAATCAATGCAACCGTTTTAGAAATGCTACTGTCCTATACTATGTTTTCCATCAAGATAAGGTAGATGCTTCTTTTTGTGGCTGCATGTTTCATCCTCCTTTATTGGCCAGTAATTGTTTTCTTTTTTGCCTCTTAAAACAGGGATATCTATTCAACTTGTTGCTATAGAAAACTTAAATGTCACACCGGCAACTTTGCTAGATTTCAGTGCAACTGCACAAAACTTGATTGGATTTCCTATTCGTGTTGGTAGATTCGTATTTTATGTTGGTCGTATCGTGAAAGGTCAGTACATGCCTTCATCCACATGATTGTGCAGTGTGCTTTGAGATGCTGTGCTACTTGTATTGGTACTGTTTTAAATAAATGATGAATTGAAGATATTGTATTGCTGTCTTTTCCCATTAAGTAGTGAACAAAAATGGGACCAACCCAGACATGATGCTTGTTGCTTTGTTACAACAAATTCAGCATCACCCCCTTTATAAGCCAGTAATTGATGCCACTCTCAGAATTAACTGCTGAGTCTTATTTCAAAACTGCAACACTTGTTAGGGATTGGTGGCATTACCATTTTTGTGGCCGCATGTTTCATCCTCCTTTATTAGCCAGTAATTGATTCCTTTTTTGCCTCTGTTTATACAAGGATATCTATTCAACTTGTTGTTATTGTGACATTTTTCTTCGCTAGCGAATCACTTTGCTTGATTTCAGTGCAACTACACAAAACAAGATTGGATTTCCTATTCGTGTTAGCAGATTTGTACGTGATCTTGTGTGCGTCATGACAGGTTGGTACTTGCCTTCATCCACATGATCGTACAGTGTGTTTTGAGATGCCGTGCTACTTGTATTGGTACTGTTTTAAATAAATGATGAATTGAAGCTATTGTATTGCTGTCTTTTCCCATTAAGTAGTGAACAAAAATGGGACCAACCCAGACATGATGCTTGTTGCTTTGTTACAACAAATTCAGCATCACCCCCTTTATAAGCTTTGTCGTTCTTTATACATGTTGAAACAAGGCATTGTTAAGATAATGTCTCAGTCAATATGAATGAATCACACTGATGGAGAATTGCTACTCTCCTGCTTTATTTCCCATTAAGATAAAGTAGATCAGTAGATGCTTTTCTTCTGGGAGTACAAGTCATCAACCATTATTTCTTAGTAATTGTTTCCCTTATACCTATTGTTGCTTACAGGGATATCAAAATTAAAGCTTGGTTTTATTCTGACTTCGATTTTAGTTGAACTGCACAAAAGGAGCCAATGTGTAAGGCAAACTGCTGCATTACTGGGTCTAGTTGGTCGTTCCACTTTGCAGAAAGAAGCAGTCACTATTTGCGCTACATTACAGAAGGAATGACCGAGAAGCTTTACAGAGTATTATTAGACACCGGTGACATGACTAGTCTGCAGAGACCATTGGCAATTTAACAATACGTGGAGTGCCCTGGGCAAAAAGTGCCCAAACAAGTATAAAAGCTACGACAGGACTCCACGATCATAGGCATTACATATTTTGAATGGGAAAAGCTTGTCAAAGTTCAATCATTGATGTTAGCAAGAAGACGTTAGTTTAATATATTGGAATTGGAAAACCTTGTTAAAATTTGCTCATTGATGTTAGCCAAAAGACATGCATTTGATATTTTTGAGTGGGACGCCCTTGCTGTGAGCAGCGTCGAATGTTTTTTTTCCTATTCCTGTGTTCAGTTTAGAAGTAAATAGTTACTCTGCTGAGATATTCCTGTGTTAAGAGTTTGTTCTGAATATTTTCTATGTAATGCCAGGCCTTGTGTTTGCTTGCAAAGTTGAGCTTGGAATGTTGTGGCATGCGGCATCACGAGCTGTTCACCGTGCCTCCTGAGAATAATGCTTCGTATTGTTTTGCATGTCGATCTAATGCCAGTGATTTGCTTGTTAAGAAGATCATCCTCTTCTGTTGTTTTCATGCTTAAGAAGATCATCGTCTCATGTTTCATTCATAGCCTATACGACAAGTCGGGTAGGTTAGACATGAAACCATATGATCTTCCGACCAACTCATGATATTAGGCCATGATTGGATCGTCGTTTTCCAGCCAAAACCACTTGTAAAATTGATGCTTGTAAATTAAAGCAGATGGTCTCGGGTGAAGGTGCTTGGTTGGTCAATTTCGACTAGTAAAATATCAGAAGTACTTGACACACGATAAAAACGCTGAACGACACTCGGACGATTGCTAATCCAGCCGTTAGCTGATGTTTCAGCCTTGCCCATGGATGGCATGATACGCACGTCGTGCATGTATCGTCTGGTAATGTCGTCCATATAGCAGTGCTCGTAAAATATACACTGGTCTCTCAAATTACACGTGTAACCCGCCGGTTTTACTTACAGGCCTCGGGCCCTCGGTTTCATTACGCCTGTATTTTACGCGTTGTTTTCGATGACGAGTAAATTACACTTGTATGTTAATACAGGTTTGAAATAAACCAGAGCTCCCAAGCGCAGGCTTACCGTTTCATGCCGTCTCAGTTTCTCGAAGGTGCTCATAGGTGTCCGATGATCCTGGCTTCCTGAATGAGTAGCGGGCGCTGTACCAGACCATCCGTAGGGCCCGCGAGGCCCTCTCCATTGTCCTTCAAGTTGTTGCGCTCGCCGTGGCGCCGAGCATTGTTAACATCGTCAACGAACATGAGGATTCAGGAGATGACTTTATTTTGACTGGATGACACTAGGGACCCACTAGGGCCATAGCCGTACGTACGCAAGTGCCTCCTTATTATGTACAACTATATTTTTTTTGCTTTCTCCTGCTTTCGTGACATCACGGTCCCACACCATTGTCAACCTATGTAGTCAATATAAACGAGAGAATTGCACAAGGTGTAGCCGACAGCTGGGACCAAGCAGCTCGAGCAGTATTTGTGTTTTTGAGGCGTGAGCACTGCAGAGTTTTTCTTGGCGATGATTTCGTTGTTGTTCAGAGGAGAGCAGGGTATTAACTGGGCGGGCTGTGGCCCGTCTAGCCCAGGCCAGATATCCAGCCCAGATAGTAATTTTTTCAAGATGAAAATGGCTAGCCCAGCTATACGTCTTTTTGAGGAATACCCAGGCAAGGTCAACTTGTTATTCTCTGCCCCGCTGGGCTACAAATCTTTCCTAGGAGGGATGCATTAGGCTTAACAGGAAAATGGGCTTTAAAAAATAATAAATGAGATGTAATTATAAAACTGGGCAGTAACTATTAAAAAATGCACCAAACACGAAATTAGTTTATAAAATATTATTTATGGATTTTGAAAATCTTAAATTTTCATTGTTGCACGCGCAGTGTTTCGCTGGATTTTTACGTAATATAAATTTATATTTAATCTGACTAGAAATTCCGGGATAAAAATATTTCGAAGCCCATCAAAATGTGGGAAATTTTATTGAATTCTATCTTCAATGGTTGGTTGAAATTATTAATCATTGTCCTAGCTAGAAAATGGGCTGTACTTTTAACAAACTGTAAATGGGTTGTTGTAAATTCCATTAGGATTCCAAAATGGGCTGTACATTCTTACAAAACGCAAATGGGCTATAAGTTCTCTGCCACACACTTGTGGGCCTACTAAGTGACGCGTCCCCCCAAAAAAATAAGTTGACGCGTATGCAAGGCTTTGCCAACTTATTATAGTCAACACACGGTTCTAGCAGCAGTGGCCGTTGGATGTCTATCCAACAGATGTCGTACTTCTTCTTCAATCTCGAATATTCTTAGCTTCGGCTGCCCAAAAAATGATTCCTGCCCCTGACATCTGGGGCGCACTGTTTCGGAGGCTGACCTGTGGGCCTATTAAGTTGGAGCGTACCAAGGGCTTTGTCAACTTAGTCAATAATAAATGTTTCTAGCTTCAGTGACCGTACAATGTCCCTCCAACGGCCGTAGTGCTTCTTCAACATCTGGTCTTCTTGGTCCAGCCGCCCAAAGCAGCGTCGGTCGTGCCGCCTGCTCCTGCCTCCCGTGGCCGGCTGTGCTGCCGTGGAGGCCTCACCGCCCCCATACTATTCCCACCGCTGGCCAGGCCATCCCTCAACTCACCCACACCCCCTGTTATTCTGTGGCGACGGCAGCCTCACACCGCAGCCGAACCAGTGAACCCTCGTACTCCTCTCCGCGTGGGCTTCCACTGCTGCGTCTTCCTCGGCTCCGCGTCGTCCCCTTCCTAGGCCTCATCGTCGTCCAGACCACCGCCCTGGTGCTCTCGGCGCGGCATGGTCAACGTGGTCAACGACCGACTTCCATCGAAAGAGTACTGTACGTGGAGAGGCTGACAGCTGGGTCCAGGCGGCCGCAAGGAAGTGCCTCCTTATTACGCGCAAAATAATTATTCCTCCACCTTACAGCAAGGACCCACCAGACGGGCCACCTTATTTCGCGAAAAAACGTTTCCCCCTGACTGCTCGGACCCACCGGACGGGCCAGCGCATTTCGCGAAAAAACCGTTCCCCCGCTGTCAGCTCAGACCCACCGGAAGTGCCTCCTTATTACACACAAAAAATGAATACTCCCCTTCTAGCTGGGACCCACCATGGTGGGAGGCTGACTTGTGGGCCTACTAAGTTGACTGGGACGGGGGCCTTTGTCAACTTTAGTCAATATGAATGATTCTAGCTCCAGTGACCGTACGATGTCCATCCAACGGCCGTAGTGCTTCTTCAACCTCTGGTCTTCTTGCTCCAGCCGCCCAAAGCAGCGCCGGTCGTGCCGCATGCTCCTGCCTCCCGTGGCCAGCTGTGCTGCCGCGGAGGCCTCACCGCCCCCTACTATTCCCACCGCTGGCCAGGCCCTGCGGTGACGGCAGCCTCACATCGCAGCCGAACCAGTGAACCCTCGTACTCCTCTCCGCGCGGGCTTCCACTGTCGCGTCTTCCCCGGCTCCCTGTCGTCCCCTTCCTAGGCCTCGCCGTCGTCTACCGCCCTGGTGCTCTCGGCGCGGCGTGATCAACGTGATCAAAGAACGACTTCCATCGGACATGGACTGTACGTGGAGAGGCTGACAGCTGGGTCCACGGCCGCATCAAGGAAGTGCCTCCTTATTACGTGCAAAATAATTATTCCTCCACCTGACAGCGGAGACCCACCGGATGGGCCACCGTATTTTGTGAAAAAACGTTTCCCCCCTAACTGCTGGGACCCACCAGCTACACCTTCGCACGACAGGAGGTGGGTCCGGGCAAAAAAACAAAATGATTCGCCCCCCTAACTGCTAGGACCCACCAGCTACATCTTCGCACACAAGGAAGTGCCTGACAGTTGGGACCCACCCGGTCGAAGCGTACCTAGCATTGTCATTCTGCTCGCAAACGTGTGCATACATATATACTGCTCGATGTAGAGGCGTGCAGGTGTCGTAGTAGAGGAGAGCACGTAGCATGTACACGTACGTACAGCGGTCAGGGTGCAAGAAAGAAAATACGGCCACGTATGTGTACATACGGGCGGGGTATCGAACGCCTACTCACGCATACGTACGGCGAGGGCTCGTGTACATGGCTGGGGCGGAACGGAGAAACAGCATCGTCGTCGTGTTCATGGGGAGGCAACGGAATGCGTCGTGTTCATGCGGAGGCAACGGAATGCGTCGTGTTCATAGGGAGGGCTTGGACGGAACATGCGATGTAAACGAGGCCTGGCGTACCGCAGAATGGAGGAAACGGCCTTGTGTTCGACCGGCCACGTTCAAAACGGGATCCTGTTGATCGGGAGGGGTCTGGCGTACCACAAAACGGAGGAAACAGACCTCCTACGGTCGAAATGGGGGTCCTGTTGATCGAGAGGGGTGTGGCGTACCGCAAAACGGACGAAACGGACTTGTGTTGGAGCGCTACGGTCGAAACGGGAGTCCTGTTCATCGGGAGGGGTGTGGCGTACCGCAAAACGGGACTCCACGGGATACTGTTCATCTCCACCGTCGACCCCCTCTAGCCTCCACGAGCTACTGTTCATCCACCGTCGACCTCCTCCAGCCTCCACCTGCGACTGTTCATCCACGGGCTCCTGTTCATCCAGCCTCCATTGCGCGCTACTCCACCGGCTACTGTTCAACCAGCCCTCTCCACGGCCTCCTATTCAACCACCCCTCCATGGGCTACTGTTCATCCTGCCCTCCACCATCTACTGTTCATCCTGCCCTCCACGGGGTGGTCCTGTTCATCCAGCCCCAACCGGCTCGATCGATCGGGGTCCTGTTCATCCAGCGGCAACACCACGGGGTCATGTTCATCCACCCCCACCGGGAACTGTTCATCCAACCCCCCCCCCCCCCCCCGCGCAACGCTCACTGTTCATCCAGAGGCAGCATCGATTGGCTTCAGTTAGCAGCAGTAGCGAAGGAATCGCTCGATCGGGTTCAGTTAACAGCCATCGATCGATCGCTCGGGCTCAGTAACGCGTAGCCTGCAGTGCAATCACTCGGGTTCAGTTAGAGCCCAACGCCTCGCTCGAGTTCAGTTAGAGCCAACGCCTCACACACACGCGCTTACGTGTACGAGAGAAACGCGCATCGCTCGGCCCTCGACCTCCCACCATAACTAGGAACTCCCTGAAATTTTCCTCCCCCTCGCTTCTACCACGGTTTTTTCCGTCATGGACGGCCCAAAGAATGTCATGCAGCTGCGTGTCCGGCCCGCCCAGGACGAAAAGCCCATTTTCTGTCATGATTTTTTGTCATAGAAGTAGGACCCCGCCACATCTATGATGATACTGGGTTTTGTCACAATTATCGTCATAGAAGTGTCATATGTATGACAGAAAAAAATTTCGTTCGACCCAAAATGTCACGGATGTGTCTTTTTTTGTAGTGCTTGTAGGCAAAGTACTTGTCAGAGGTCTCATACCTCTCGACTCGGGCATGAGTTTGAAATACTAGTTTCAACTCTAGGAACATCTTATATGTTCCGTGGCGTTCAAAATGTTTTTGAAGTCCCGGTTCTAAGCCATAAAGCATGTGCACTAAACTATCAAGTAGTCATCATACCGAGCTTTGCCAAACGTCCATAACGTCTGCATCTTCTCCTGCAATAGGTCTGTCACCAAGTGGTGCATCAAGGACATAATACTTCTGTGCAGCAATGAGGATAATCCTCAGATCACGGATCTAATCCGCATCATTGCTACTATCATCTTTCAATATAGTTTTCTCTAGGAACATATCATAAGTAAAACGGGGAAGCTATACACGAGCAATTGTTCTACACCATAGATATGCAAATACTATCAGGACTAAGTTCATGATAAATTAAAGTTCAGTTGATCATATTACTTAAGAACTCCCACTTACATAGATATCCCTCTAATCATCCAAGTGATCACGTGACCCAAATCAACTAAACCATAACCGATCATCACGTGAAATGGAGTAGTTTTCAATGGTGAACATCACTATGTTGATCATATCTACTATATGATTCACGCTCGACCTTTCGGTCTCACTGTTCCGAGGCCATATCTGTATATGCTAGGCTCGTCAAGTTTAACCTGAGTATTCTGCGTGTGCAAAACTGGCTTGCACCTGTTGTATAAGAACATTGAGCATATCACACCCGATCATCACGTGGTGTCTCGGCACGACAAACTTTTGTAACAGTGCGTACTCGGGGAGAACACTTGTACCTTGAAATTTTTAGTGAGAGATCATCTTATAATGCTACTGTCAGTCAGAGCAGAATAAGATGCATAAAGGATAAACATCACATGCAATCAATATAAGTGATATGATATGGCCATCATCATCTTGTCCCTTTGATCTCCATCTCCAAAGCACCATCATGATCACCATCATTACCGGCGCGACACCTTGATCTCCATCGTAGCATCGTTGTCGTCTCGCCAACTATTGCTTCTACGACTATCGCTACCGCTTAGTGATAAAGTAAAGCAATTACATGGCGATTGCATTTCATACAATAAAGCGACAACCATATGGCTCATGCCAGTTGCCGATAACTCTGTTACAAAACATGATCATCTCATACAACAACTTATATCTCATCACGTCTTGACCATATCACATCACAGCATGCCCTGCAAAAATAAGTTAGACGTCCTCTACTTTGTTCGTGCAAGTTTTACGTGGCTGCTACGGGTTGAGCAAGAACGGTTCTTACCTACGCATCAAAACCACAATGATATTTCATCAAGTTAGTGTTGTTTTAACCTTCAATAAGGACCGGGCGTAGTCACACTCGGTTCAACTAAAGTTGGAGAAACTGACACCCGCCAGCCACCTGTGTGCAAAGCACGTCGGTAGAACCAGTCTCGTGTAAGCGTGCGCGTAATGTCGGTCCGGGCCGCTTCATCCAACAGTACCTCCGAACCAAAGTATGACATGCTGGTAAGCAGTATGACTTGTATCGCTCACAACTCACTTGTGTTCTACTCGTGCATATAGCATCTACGCATAAACCTGGCTCGGATGCCACTGTTGGGGAACGTAGTAATTTCAAAAAAATTCCTACGCACATGCAAGATCATTGTGATGCATATCAACGAGAGGGGAGAGTGTCGTCTACGTACCCTCATAGACCGTAAGCGGAAGCGTTATGACAACGCGGTTGATGTAGTCATACGTCTTCACGATCGACCGATCCTCAATACCAAATGTACGGCACCTCCGTGTTCAGCACACGTTCAGCTCGGTGACGTCCCGCGAACTCACGATCCAGTAGAGCTTCCGGGAAGAGCTTCGTCAACACGACGGCGTGGTGACGGTGTTGATGAAGCTACTGACGCAGGGCTTCGCCTAAGCACCACTACGATATGACCGAGGTGGATTATGGTGGAGGGGGGCACCGCACACGGCTAAGAGATCAATGATCAATTGTTGTATCTCCAAGGGGTGCCCCCTCCCCGTATATAAAGGAGTGGAGGAGGGGGAGGGGGCCGGCCTCCTATGGCACGCCCCATGAGGAGTCCTACTCCCACCAGGAGTAGGACTCCCCCCTTCCAAGTAGGAGTAGGAGAGGAGAAGGAAGGGAGAGAAGGACAGAAGGAAAGGGGGCGCCGCCCCCCCTGGCCGCCCCTCCTCTTCTCCCACTAGGGCCCATTAGGACCAATATACTCCCCGGGGGGTTCCAGTAACCCCCCAGTACTCCGGTATATGTTCGAAACCTCCCGAAACACTTTCGGTGTCTGAACATAGTCGTCCAATATATCGATCTTTACGTCTCGACCATTTCAAGACTCCTCGTCATGTCTGTGATCATATGCGGGACTCCGAACTACCTTCGGTACATCAAAACACAAAAACTCATAATACCGGTCGTCATCGAACTTTAAGCGTGCGGACAATATGGGTTCGAGAACTATGTAAACATGACCGAGACACGTCTCCGGTCAATAACCAGTAGCGGAACCTGGATGCTCATATTGGTTCCTACATATTCTATGAAGATCTTTATCGGTCAAACCGCATAACAACATATGTTGTTCCCTTTGTCATTGGTATGTTACTTGCCCGAGATTCGATCGTCGGTATCTCAATACCTAGTTCAATCTTGTCACCGGCAAGTCTCTTTACTCGTTCTGCAATGCATCATCTCGTAACTAACTCATTAGTCATATTGCTTGCAAGGCTTGTAGTGTTGTGCATTACCGAGAGGGCCCAGAGATACCTCTTCGACAATCAGAGTGACAAATCCTATTCTCGATCTATGCCAACTCAACGAACACCATCGGAGACACCTGTGGAGCACCTTTATAATCACCTAGTTACGTTGTGACGTTTGGTAGCACAAAAAGTGTTCCTCCGGTATTCGGGAGTTTCATAATCTCATAGTGAAGAAAGGAATAGCAATATACTAAACGATCGAATGCTAAGATAACGGAATGGGTCAAGTCAATCACATCATTCTCTAATGATGTGATCCCGTTAATCAAATGACAACTCATGTCTATGGCTAGGAAACTTAACCATCTTTGATTCAACGAGCTAGTCAAGTAGAGGCATACTAGTGACACTTAGTTTGTCTATATATTCACACATGTACTAAGTTTTCGGTTAATACAACTCTAGCATGAATAATAAACATTTATCATGATATAAGGAAATAAATAATAACTTTATTATTGCCTCTAGGGCATATTTCCTTCAATTTCATGTGTTTGATCACATGGAAAAATTAAATTAGCAACCTAGTTCTCTAAAATAGGTGGTGTGATCAAATCAGTGGGTAGATCAACATATGATATATTTAACTTAACTAGTCATTCATCATCCCCATGTGGAGTTAAGTCATCAAAACCTAGCGACTTAGATGGTGTAGGTATTGATGAGGGTAATGTACCATGGACATAAGGCGGTGTCACACTCACAATATTATGTGTGGCTGCTCTAGTAGGTGGAACGATGGAGGAAGAAACTGGTGGTGATGAGCATGAACTAGAGTAATAGTGGTCGTGTGGTCCAATGCCTCTTCCTGTATGTGTCTCTCAAAGGTACAAGCATGAACATACATATCAGTAATGCAACAAGGAATATACGAAATCCTAGCCCAAATGTCATGGTTTAAACCACCAAAATAATCTATTATTTGTATCATTCTTGGATACTTCTATGTCACAATGATGCATATAGGATTTTAATTCTTGATAAACAATATGACTACCTTGTTTAATTGTTGCAGTTTATAAAACACACATAATGACAATAAGGAGGAATATATTTATGTGTCATTACAACATTCAAATATTTTCAACTTTTGTGTTAATTATCAATGTTATCCTAACGATACACACTCCACCAAATGAAAGCAAACCAGGATCATATCTACCCCAAACTCCCAATCAAGATAGTAAATACCAGGATCATATCTACCCTTAAAAGGTGGTAAAGAGACAACCTGGTCATATGCTTCTCTATGTGGTAGCACCTCTCGTTGTCATGAAGATGTCTTTGTCGTCCAAGAACTTATAACTCTGGAACCTATCATGACTAGTACAAAAAAAGAAACAATATTAAGAATAATGTTCCTGTGAATTTTTAGGATGTGTGTTAAAACACTCACATTGTAGCAAATATCAAAATGTTACAAGTTCTTACCATGGAGCAGGTGATGACCGACAACCAATGGTGTCAAATAGCTGCAAAGATTGAGTAGCAAAATGTATGCATGATGTAGAATATGTGAAGCTTGGAAGACTTGAATTTATGATAGCAAAATGTTAATAATAGTCAATTCGAATTGCAAGTTGAATGAACGTCAAACGTGGATACCGTGTTTATATTAGTCTAGACCGAATTAGCTATGCGATGTTGGGGAACTTAGTAATTTCAAAAAAAATCCTGCGCACACATAGGATCATGGTGATGCATAGCAACGAGAGGGGAGGGTGTGTCTACGTACCCTTGTAGATTGAATGCGGAAGCGTTAGCACAATGCGGTTGATGTAGTCGTATGTCTTCATGATCCGACCGATCCAAGTACCGAACGCACGGCACCTCCGAGTTCTGCACACGTTCAACTCGATGACGTCCTGCAAGCTCCGATCCAGCAAAGCTTCACAAGAGAGTTTCGTCAGCACGACGGCGTGGTGACGGTGATGATGATGCTACTGACGCAGGGCTTCGCCTAAGCACCGCTATGATATGATCGAGGTGTATTATGGTGGAGGGGGCACCACACACAGCTAACAGATCAATGATCAATTGTTGTTGTCTCCCAGGGGTGCCCCCCTCCCCGTATATAAAGGAGTGGAGGAGGGGGAGGGCCGGCCCTCTCTATGGCGCGCCCTAGGGGAGTCCTACTCCCACCGGGATTAGGATTCCCCCTTTCCTAGTAGAACTAGGAGCCCTTCCAAGTAGTAGGAGCAGGAGAGAAGGACATGGAAAAAAGAAGAGAAGGAAGTAGGGGGTGCTTCCCCTCCCTCTAGTCTAATTTGGACTAAGCATTGGGGGGTGCGCAGCCTCTCCTCTCTCTTTCCGCTAAAGCCCAATAAGGCCCATATACTCCTTGGTGAATTCGCGTAACTCTCCGGTACTCCGAAAAATACCCGAATCACTCGGAACCTTTCCGATGTCCGAATATAGTCATCCAATATATCGATCTTTACGTCTCGACCATTTCGAGACTCCTCGTCATGTCCCCGATCTCATCCGGGACTCCGAACTACCTTCGGTACATCAAAACACATAAACTCATAATACAAATCATCACCGAACGTTTAAGCGTGCGGACCCTACGGGTTCGAGAACTATGTAGACATGACCGAGACACGTCTCCGGTCAATAACCAATAGCGGAACCTGGATGCTCATATTGGCTCCTACGTATTCTACGAAGATCTTTATCGGTCAGACCGCATAACAACATACGTTGTTCCCTTTGTCATCGGTATGTTACTTGCCTGAGATTAGATCGTCGGTATCTCAATACCTAGTTCAATCTCGTTACCGGCAAGTCTCTTTACTCGTTTCATAATACATCATCTCGTAATTAACTCATTAGTTGCAATGCTTATGTGATGTGCATTACCGAGAGGGCCCAGAGATACCTCTCCAACAATCGGAGTGACAAATCCTAATCTCGAAATACGCCAACCCAACATGTACCTTTGGAGACACCTGTAGAGCTCCTTTATAATCACCCAGTTACGTTGTGACGTTTGGTAGCACACAAAGTGTTCCTCCGGTAAACGGGAGTTGCATAATCTCATAGTCATAGGAACATGTATAAGTCATGAAGAAAGCAATAGCAACATACTAAACGTTCAAGTGCTAAGCTAATGGAATGGGTCAAGTCAATCACATCATTCTCCTAATGATGTGATCCTGTTAATTAAATGACAACTCATGTCTATGGTTAGGAAACTTAACCATCTTTGATTAACGAGCTAGTCAATTAGAGGCATACTAGTGACATTATGTTTGTCTATGTATTCACACATGTATTATGTTTCCAGCTAATACAATTCTAGCATGAATAATAAACATTTATCATGAAATAAGGAAATAAATAAATAACTTATTATTCCCTCTAGGGCATATTTCCTTCAGTCTCCCACTTGCACTAGAGTCAATAATCTAGTTCACATCGCCATGTGATTTAACACCAATAGTTCACATCACCATGTGATTAACACCCATAGTTCACATCGTCATGTGACCAACACCCAAAGGGTTACTAGAGTTAATAATCTAGTTCACATCGCTATGTGATTAACACCCAAAGAGTACTAAGGTGTGATCATGTTTTGCTTGTGAGAGAAGTTTAGTCTATGGGTCTGCGACATTCAGATCTGTATGTATTTTGCAAATTTCTATGTCAACAATGCTCTCCACGGAGCTACTCTAGCTAATTGCTCCCACTTCCAAAATGTATCCAGATTGAGACTTAGAGTCATCTGGATCAGTGTCAAAATTTGCATCGATGTAACACTTTACGACAAACCTTTTGTCACCTCCATTATCGAGAAACATATCCTTATTCCACTAAGGATAATTTTGACCGCTGTCCAGTGATCTACTCCTAGATCACTATTGTACTCCCTTGCTAAACTCAATGTAGGGTATGCAATAGATCTGGTACACAGCATGGCATACTTTATAGAAACTATGGTTGAGGCATAGGGAATGACTTCCATTCTCTTTCCATCTTATGTCGTGGTTGGGCTTTGAGTCTAACTAAATTTCACACCTTGCAACACAGGTAAGAACTCTTTCTTTGGCTGTTCCATTTTGAACTACTTCAAAATCTTGTCAAGGTATGTACTCATTGAAAAAAAAACTTATCAAGTGTCTTGATCTATCTCTATAGATCTTGATGCTCAATATGTAAGTAGCTTCACCGAGGTCTTTATTTGAAAAACTCCTTTCAAATACTCCTTTATGCTTTCCAGAAAATTCTACATTATTTTCGATCAAAAATATGTCATTCACATATATTTATCAGAAATGATGTAGTGCTCCCACTCACTTTCTTGTAAATACAGGCTTCACCACAAGTCTGTATAAAACTATATGCTTTGATCAACTCATCAAAGCGTATATTCCAACTCTGAGATGCTTGCACCAGTCCATAGATGGATCACTGGAGCTTGCACATTTCATTAGAACCTTTAGGATCGACAAAACCTTCTGGTTGCATCATATATGTAATGCCCTCGATGCGGCTATATCTCCCACGTGTCGAAGCACGACTTAGAGGCATAACCGCATTGAAAGCAATGTCGCAAGTGAGGTAATCTTCACAACAACCCATGTAATAAATAAGGGAAAAGATACATAGTTGGCTTACACTCGCCACGTCACACAAATAGCATAAATATCATTGCATTCATCCAGTTACACTCAAGGTCCGACTACGGAACCAAAATGAAGATAACCCCAAATGCAACAATGTCCCCGATCGCCCCGACTGGGCACCACTACTGATTGTCTGGAAAGGAAACATAGTATCGTCCTGAGTCCTCATCGAACTCCCACTTGAGCTCGGTCGAATCACCTGGAGCAGTATCATCGGTCCCTGCATCTGGTTTTTGAAGTAATCTGTGAGTCACGGGGACTCATCAATCTCACACCCTCGCGATCAAGACTATTTAAGCTTATAGGAAGGGTAAAAGGTATGATGTGGAGCTGCAACAAGTGACTAGCATATATGGTGGCTAACATACGCAAATGAGAGCGAGAAGAGAAGGCAAAGGCACGGTCGAGCAACTATGATCAAGAAGTGATCCTAGAACAGCCTATGTTCAAGCATAACACGAGACCGTGTTCACTTCCCGGACTCCGCCGAAAAGAGACCATCACGGCCACACACTCTGTTGATCCATTTTAATTAATTTAAGCTTTAGGTTTTCTACAACCGGACATTAACAAATTCCCATCTGCCCATAACCGTGGGCACGGCTTTTGAAAGTTCAAATCTCTGCAGGGGTGTCCCAACTTAGCCCATCACAAGCTCTCATGGTCAACGAAGGAAATTCCTTCTCCCAAGATAATCCGATCAGACTCGGAATCCCGGTTACAAGACATCTCGACAATGGTAAAACTAAACCAGCAAAGCCACCCAGATGTGCCGACAAATCCCGATAGGAGCTGCACATATCTCGTTCTCAGGGCACACCGGATGAGCAAGACGTCGGGTAGGCCAGCCCAGAGTTGCCCCTGGTAGCCCCGGACATCGCTCAGTTTGGACCAACACTTAGAGAAGCACTGGCCCGGGGGTTTAAAATAAAGATGACCCTTGAGTCCGCGAAACCCAAGGGAAAAGGCTAGGTGGCGAATGGTAAAACCAATGTTGGGCCATGCTGGAGGAGTTTTATTCAAGGCGAAGTGTCAAGGGGTTCCCATTATAACCCAACCGTGTAAGGAACGCAAAATCAAGGAACATAACACCAGTATGACGGAAACTAGGGCGGCAAGAGTGGAACAAAACACCAGGCATAAGGCCGAGCCTTCCACCCTTTACCAAGTATATAGGTGCATTAAGATAAACAAGATAATATAATGATATCCCAACAATAAACAAGTTCCAACAAGGAACAAACTCCAATCTTCACCTGCAACAAGCAACGCTATAAGAGGGGCTGAGCAAAGTGGTAACATAGCCAAACAACGGTTTGCTAGGACAAGGTGGGTTAGAGGTTTGACATGGCAATATGGGAGGCATGTTGAGCAAGTGGTAGGTATCGTAGCATAGGCATAGCAATAGAGCGAGCATCTAGCAAGCAAAGATAGAAGTGATTTCGAGGGTATGGTCATCTTGCCTGCAAAGTTCTCTGAGTTGACTTGATCCTCGTAAGCGTACTCAACAGGCTCCTCGATCACGTACTCATCTCCCGGATCTACCCAAAGCAAAACACAAGCAAAGGGAGAACACAATCAACCACATGCAATGCACAAGAAACATGATGCAAAACATGTCATGATATGCGGGATGCGGTATGCGATGCATATGGATGATTCGGAAAGAAATGATTGACCCTGGCCTCAACTTGGAAAACCAAGAGTGCCACTGGAAAGGTGAGTTGATTTCGGCCGTCAATATAAAGATCACCGAAATCGGATGCATGGTTTGGAAATGACAAGCAAAACAAATATGGCACCGGTCTGCGATTAACAGCATGAGGCCATCTAAATGCATCAAGAACAACATGCTACCGCACTCTAACATAGCAACAAAATACATGGCAGGGATCCACTCAAGATGCTTGACAAAAGATGAACACTGAGCTACGGCTAATTCACTCAATAGCAGGTTCAAACAAGCATGGCAAAAGTGCAAATGATTACTGGTTACAGACTTGGTGAAATTAACAGCAAATCAGGAATTTAACAATCAGGAATTTAACAACATGCTACAGGAACATATCATGGAAAAGCAAGGCATGGCATGAAGATACTCAAAGCATACAACAAAAGTCCCTTACTGACCATAAGCCAAAAGGGATCAGAAAATACAATGGCAACCATGTGAACATAGCAATTATCGTTAACAGATTCAGACTTAGTGAAAAACTGGAACATGGCAAAACTGATATCAAGTAGGCATGTTTACGAGCTCGATGCACTCACCACAAGGTATTGCATGACAAACTAAGCATACACCCAACAAGTAGACATGGTGTAGAAGCTAGACATGGCAAGAACAACAACATAGCATGCACGGATCAATAACAACAAGCTCGGCAAAATTGCTAAACATGTTAACAATCTGCCAGGAACATTTATAGCAAAAGTAGAGCTTGATTGACTCAAGCTAGGGTGCTCCATAAATGCAAACAATGACATGGATGGATAGAGCACCACAATATCTACAAAACATCCTTACTGATCATGCTCAAAAGAGGCACGGATCACTTGGTAGCAACATGAACACATGGCATAAAAATTACAGCAGGAAAAGGACTTAGTGAAATTCTAAGTCCCTGAAATCAGCAACATTAAGTAAGCTACTTTGCATGCTTGTGCTAGTCACCACAGAGATCACAAAAATACATGGCATACACCCCTGTAAGGATGGCATGGCATACTTTAAAACACATGTAGAGCTCAAAATCATAGCATGCACACATTAATCATGGCAAAAATGACAAATGAGTAAATGTTGATACGGATCTGAAACTAACATCACATATCCCTCTTCCAACAGCATTTAGGGCTTCAAGATGAGCTCAAATGAAAATGATGCAATGATATGAAATGAAGTACTCGTCAAGACGAACATTTAGATATGCTACACGCCCGAATCGGAGCAACGGGTGCAGAGTTATGGCATGACAAAGATAGCAAAATAATTAGGGTTTCGGGGAGAGTCAACCGAGCCAAATTTCCGATCTGGATCCAGATCGGTGGTGCGGAAGCCGAGGTTCGCCGGAGATCGAAGAACTCGCCGGAGATGGGGGTCGCCGAAGCGGGACTTGTCGGAGATAGACGGGGTGGCCGGATCCGAGGGAGATGGAGGAGGCGGCGGACGACGGCGGTGAGGCGGCGGCCTCCGGGCGGCGCAAGGCTAGTCGCCGGAGCGGTTGGCGGCGGAGGTCGGCGCCGGAGACGACGGCGACGGTCACCGGTGTTGGGGAGGCGCGGCGGCAGCGCGGCGGAGCAGGCAACGGCTCGGGGCTGCTCTGGGAGGCGGCGCGCGACGCGGGTCAGGCGGCGAGGAGGGCCCAGCTCAGGCCGAGCGGGCCGGCGGTGGGGGAAGCTGCGGCGGCGACACGTGGCGATCAGGGATTGGCGACGGCGGCTTGTCCGGTCGGAAACGGACATGTCCGGTGCAGCGCGGTGGAAGAGAAGCTAGGTTAGTGGTGTTTTGATCCGGAAATTTCATGGAGGGACATATATATAGAGGTAGAGGGAGCTAGGAGGCTCCAAATTGAGCACGGTTTGCGGCCACACAATCATGATCGAACGGCCTAGGTGATGGAGGAGGTTTTGGTGGGTTTTGGGCCACTTTGGAGGGGTGTTGGGCTGCAACACACACGAGGCCTTCCCGGTCCCTCGGTTAACCGTTGGAGTATCAAACGAAGTCCAAATGGTACGAAACTTGACAGGCGGTCTACCGGTAGTAAACTGTAACGCCCTCGATGTGGCTATAGCTCCCACGTGTCGAGGCACGACTTAGAGGCATAACCGCATTGAAAGCAATGTGGCAAGTTAGGCAATCTTCACAACATCCCATGTAATATAGATAATAAAAGGGGAGATACATAGTTGGCTTACACTCGCCACATCACACAAAGTACATAAATAACATTACAACATCCAAACACTCATGGCCCGACTAAGGCGCCAAAATAAAAGATAACCCAACATGTGACACGGTCCCGATCACCCCCAACTGGGCACCACTACTGATCATCAGGGAAAGACACGTAGTATCATTGAGAGTCCTCGTCGAACTCCCACTTGAGCTCAAGCGCGTCACCTGGAGCGGAATCATCAGGCTCTGCATCTGGTTTAATAGTAATCTCTGAGCCACAGGGACTCAGCAATCTCGCACCCTCGCGATCAAGACTATTTAAGCTTATAGGTAAGGCAAGGAAAAATATGTGTGGAGCTGCAGCAAGCAACTAGCATATATGGTGGCTATCCTATTCGCAAAAGAGGGCGAGAAGAGGAGGCAAAGCGCGAGCGAGAAACTAGAGAACAACCTGCGCAAGCATTACTCCAACACTGTGTTCACTTCCCGGACTCCACCGAGAAGAGACCATCACGGTAACTCACACTGTTGATTCATTTTAATTAAGTTAAGTTCAAGTTATCTACAACCGGACATTAACAAATTCCCATCTGCCCATAACCGCGGGCACGGCTTTCGAAAGTTCAAATCCCTGTAGGGAAGTCCCAACTTAGCCTATGACAAGCTCTCACGGTCAACGAAGGAATAGACCTCCTCCCGAGACGTTCCGATCAGACTCGGTACCTCGGTTCTTCAAGACACTTCGACAGGTTAAAACAAATCCAGCAACACCGCCCGAATGTGCCGACAAATCCCGATAGGAGCTGCACATATCTCTTTCTCAGGGCACACTCAGATAGATCAAGCTACGAGTAAAACCAACCCTCGTGTTTCGCCGAGGTGGCCCCGCTGGCTGCCTGGTTCGGACCAACACTCAGAGGAGCACTGGCCCGGGAGGGGGGGGTTTAAATAAGATGACCCTCGGGCTCCGGAAACCCAAGGGAAAAAGAGGCTAGGTGGCAAATGGTAAAACCAAGGTTGGGCATTGCTGCAAAATCTTTAATCAAGGCGAACTATCAAGGGGTTCCCATTATAACCCAACCGCGTAAGCAACGCAAAATCCGGGAACATAACACCGATATGACGGAAACTAGGGCGGCAAGAGTGGAACAAAACACTAGGAAAGAGGCCGAGCCTTCCGCCCTTTACCAAGTATATAGATGCATTAAGATAATAAGATAATATAATGATATCCCAACAAGTAAATAATGTTCCAACAAGGAACGGTCTCCAATCTTCACCTGCAACTAGGAACGCTATAAGAGGGGCTGAGCAAAGCGGTAACATAGCCAATCAACGGTTTGCTAGGACATGGTGGGTTAGAGGTTTGACATGGCAATTTGGGTGGCATGATAAGCAAGTGGTAGGCATCGTAGCATAGGCATAGCAAAAGAGCGAGCATCTAGCAAAGCAAAGATAGTAGTGATTTCGAGGGTATGATCATCTTGCCTGCAAAGTTGTCAGAGTTGACTGGATCCTCGAAAGCAAACTCAACGGGCTCCTCGTTAGCGAACTCGTCTCCCGGATCTACCCAAGCAAGACAAACAAGCAACAAGGACACAATCAACCACGTGCAAGGATCAAACAATATGATGCAAAGATGGTATGCTATGCGGGATGCGATGCGGGATGCATATGCAAGATTTGACAAGGGATGCATGAACCTAGCCTCAAAATGGAAATCCAAGTGTGCCAATGAAAAGATGAGATGAAATCGCTTGAAAACGATATAAAAAACGCCGGAATCGGAGTTACGGTTTGGAAATGGCAAGCAATTCAAATATGGCCACGTGCTGCGATTTATAGCAAGTAGCCATCTAAATGCGACAAGATGAACATGCTACAGCACTCAAACATGGCATAAAAATACATGGCAGGGATGCATTCAAGAAGCTTAACAAAAGTCTAGCACTAAGCTACGGCCAATTCATCCATTAACAGGTTCAAATAAGCATGGCAAAAATGCATTTGGCAAACAGATCTCAGACTTAGTGAAATTAACACTTGTCTGGAATTTCAGATCAGATAGCACTCTTTGGAGCATGAAAACTATATGCTACAGGACCTGAACATGGAAAAGTAAAGCATGGCATGGAGCTACTAAAAGAGCTTAACAAAAGTCCCTTAGTGACCTTGAGCCAAAAGGGATCAGAAAATACAATTGCAAGCATGTGAACATGGCAAAAACATAATCAGTTCTCGGACTTAGTGAAAACTGGAGCATGCTGAAAACAGATATCAAGTAGGCATGTTTACGAGCTCGATGCACTCACTACAGAGCAAGTCATGACAATCTAAGCATGCACCCATCAAGAATACACAAAATACAAGCTAGACATGGCAAGAACAATACCATAGCATGCACGGATCAACTACAACATCCTCGGCAAAATTGCTAACAAGTAGACAATCTGCCTAGATTCACGAAATGACAAAAGTAGAGCTCGATTGACTCAAGCTAGGGTGCTCCATAATTACAAACAAAGACATGGATGGATAGAGCACTACAATATTAACCAAACATCCTTACTGATCATCCTCAAAAGAGGCACGGATCGCTAGGAAACAACATGAACATATGGCATATTGAGATAAACAGCTCAAGGACTTAGTGGAAATGCTAAGTCCCTGAAATCAGCATTAGCAAATGCCTCACTTTGCAAGTTTGTGCTAGTCACCACACACATCACAAAAATACATGGGTTGCACCTCTGGAAAGATGGAAAAACCCTTAACAAAACATATGTATAGCACCAGGGAATATCATGCACACAATAATCATGGAAAAAATGACAAATATCTAATTGGAGCAGCAGATCTAACAATTATCTCAAGTAGCACTCTTCTAACAGCATTTCGGGCATCAAGATCAACTCAAATGAAAATGATGCAATGAGATGAAATGATGTACTCTCTGAGACGAACATTTTGATATGCTATATGCCCAAAACGGAGCTACGGATGAGGAGTTACGACACGATGAACATGAGCAAATGAATTAGGGTTAGGGAGAAAGTCAACCGTCGTTTTGGATCTCAGATCCAGATCCGGACAGCACGCGGATCGAGGTTCGCCGGAGTTGGCCGGATCCGTCGAGGAACTTGCCGGGCTTACGGTTCTCCGGGCGAGGAGGTGAGGAGGAGGCCGGGGCAGCGACTTGGCGGCGGCGGGGTGAAGAGGCGGCGGGGCGGCGCCGGGGTTCGCCGGAGACGACGCTGGGCGGCGAAGCGGCAGGCAGGCGCGGGGAAGAAGCCAGCGGCGGGCGCGGGCGAGAGGCGGCCCGGTTCGGCGCGGGAGAGGGCCCGCCTCGGGCCTGGGCGGGCCGGCGGTGCTGGCGGCGAAGAGGTCCCCGCGGGGGACACGTGGCGGCGGCGGCGGTTTGTCCGGCCGGATTCGGACGTGTCCGGCCGTCACGATCTGGGATTTTTTTTAGGGTTTAGAGAGAGGGGATCCGAGATTTGGAATGGGGGGGGGTATATATAGGCATAGAGGGAGCTAGGAGTGTCCAAATGAGGTGCGGTTTTCGGCCACGCGATCGTGATCGAACGCTCTAGATGATGGAGCAGGTTTTTGGTGGGTTTTGGGCCAAATTGGAGGGGTGTTGGGCTGCAACACACACGAGGCCTTTTCGGTCCCTCGGTTAACCGTTGGAGTATCAAACGAAGTCCAAATGGTACGAAACTTGACAGGCGGTCTACCGGTAGTAAACCAAGGCTGCTTGGCAAGTCTCGGTCCAATCCGGAAATGTTTAATCTCCACACACGAAAGAAAGGTAGAAATGACCACCGGAGGAGAATGAAGCGTCAGAATGCAAAACGGACAACGGGGAAAATGCTCGAATGCATGAGATGAACACGTATGCAAATGCAATGCACATGATGACATGATATGAGATACATGACAACGACAACAACACACAGAGACAAAAACCCAAACCCGAGAAAATAAAATAACTTAAGGCCGGAAACAGCAAGAGTTGGAATACATATTGGGAAAGTCATATCCGGGGTGTTACAACACTCCACCACTACGAAAGGATCTCGTCCCGAGATCTAGGACTGAAAGAACGCCGGGTACTCAGAACGGAGGTGATCCTCACGTTCCCAGGTAGCTTCACGGTCGGAATGGTGTGACCACTTGACTTTGAGGAATTTGATTGACTTGTTGCGAGTCTTGCGTTCAGTCTCTTCAAGAATAGCAACTGGGTGCTCACGATAGGAGAGATCTTCTTGGAGCTCAATGTCCTCGAAGTTGACGGTGCGGTCAGGAGTCTTGAAGCACTTCCGGAGCTGAGAGACATGGAACACGTCATGAACATTTGCAAAGTTTGAAGGAAGGTCGAGTTGATAGGCGAGATCGCCTCTCTTGCTGACAATCTTGAAAGGTCCCACGTATCTAGGGGCAAGCTTCCCTTTGATACCGAAGCGACGAGTACCTTTCATAGGAGAGATGCGGAGGTAAACATGATCTCCGATCTCGAAAACCAAATCACGGTGCTTACTGTCATAGTAGCTCTTCTGGCAGGATTGGGCTGCTTTGAGGTTATCTCGAATGACTTTGCACATTTCCTCTGCCTTTGTGATTAAGTCATTACCCAAAAGCTGACGTTCACCGGTTTCGGACCAGTTGAGAGGGGTACGGCACTTCCTGCCATACAGAATTTCAAATGGGGCCTTGCCCGAACTTGCTTGAAAACTGTTGTTGTAGGAGAATTCAGCATAAGGAAGACAATCCTCCCACTTCATGCCGAAGCAGATCACACAAGCCCTGAGCATATCTTCAAGAATCTGATTGACACGCTCGACTTGACCGCTAGTTTGAGGATGGAAAGCTGTACTGAAGTGGATGTTTGTGCCCATGGCCTTCTGAAAAGAATCCCAAAACTTGGAGGTAAAGATGCTGCCACGGTCTTAAGAGGTCACTTGTGGAATACCGTGCAGAGAGACAATTCGAGAGGTATAGAGTTCCACCAATTGAGCTGCAGTGATTGACTCTTTGATAGGCAGAAAGTGAGCCACTTCGGTGAGTTTGTCGATGACAACGAATATAGCATCATTGCCACGCTTGGACTTTGGAAACCCAGTCACGAAGTCCATCTCAATGTGGTCAAACTTCCATTCTGGAATGGCAAGAGGTTGGAGGAGACCAGCTGGCCTTTGGTGTTCTGCCTTCACTCTTCTGCAGACATCACATTCATTCACGAATTGAGCAATCTCGCGCTTCATTCGAGTCCAACAATAAGCCTGCTTGAGGTCCTGATACATCTTCGTGCTCCCAGGGTGGATGGAGAGGAGAGAATTGTGAGCCTCGTTCATGATCACTTTACGGAGGTCACCTTTGGGCACGACGATATGATCCTCGAAGAAGAGATTATCCTTGTCATCAAGGCGGTAGCACTTGTACTTGGGTTGACTCTTGGCAATCCCAATCTTCACCTTCTTCACCATAGCATCAAGAAGCTGAGCTTGGCGAATCTGATCTTCCAAGGTAGGAGAGACTTGAAGGTTGGCAAGGAAACCTTGAGGAACAACTTGCAGATTAAGTTTGCGGAAAGCTTCACAAAGCTCGGGTTGATAAGGCTTGAGAATCAGACTGTTGCAGTAAGCTTTCCTGCTCAAAGCATCAGCAATCACATTGGCCTTGCCTGGAGTATACTTGATACTCGGATTATACTCTTGAATCATTTCGACCCATCGAGTTTGCCTGAGGTTGAGATTAGGCTGAGTGAAGATGTACTTGAGACTCTTGTGGTCAGTGAAGATCTCCACTTCTCTTCCCAATAAGAGATGTCTCCAAGTCAAAAGAGCATGCACAACTGCCGCCAACTCGAGATCATGAGTGGGGTAGTTCTTCTCATTGGGCTTCAACTGGCGAGAGGTATAAGCAACAACTTTCTTCTCTTGCATCAACACTGCGCCAAGACCTTGGAGAGAGGCATCACAAAAGACCTCGTACGGCTTGGATTCATCAGGCGGAGTCAGAACTGGAGCAGTGATCAATTTCTCTTTCAAAGTGTTGAAAGCAATGTCACACTCCGGAGACCAAATGTACTTGACGTGCTTCTGGAGAAGATTTGAGAGAGGCTTCGCGATCTTAGAAAAGTTCTCAACGAATCTTCAGCAATAGCTTGCGAGACCGAGGAAGCTATGGAGTTGCTTCACGTTCTGAGGAGGTTCCCAATTCACAATTGCAGACACCTTCTCAGGATTCACCGCAATGCCCTTGGCAGAGATGATATGACCAAGATAAAGAACCTCATCGAGCCAAAATTCGCACTTGGAGAACTTGGCGTAGAACTTGTGTTCTCTGAGCTTATCGAGTACCAAACGCAAGTGCTTGGCATGATCTTCCTTGTTCTTCGAGAAAACCAGAATGTCGTCGAGATAGACCAAAACGAAGTCATTGGTGTAGGCGTTGAAGATGAAGTTCATCATGCGAGAGAACGTCGAAGGAGCGTTGACGAGGCCAAAAGACATGACAGTGTATTCATATGAACCATAGCTTGTCCTGAAAGCCGTCTTGGGAATATCTTGCTCACGGATTCAAATCTGATGATAACCCATACGGAGATCAAGCTTGGAGAATACTTGGGTGCCTTTGAGTTGTTCGAACAGCTCGTTGATGTTGGGAAGTGGGTATTTGTTCTTGATGGTCTTCTTGTTCAATGGACGGTAATCAACACAAAGTTGGTCCGTTCCATCCTTCTTCTTCACAAAAAGAACACCACAACCCCACGGAGAAGAACTAGGCCGGATGAGACCCATTCTCTCTTGAATATCGAGTTGCTTCTTCAGCTCCTTCAACTCTTCAGGTCCGAGCTTGTAAGGACGCTTGCACACTGGTTCCGTGCCAGGCTCAAGATCGATGGCAAATTCAACTGGCCGGTGCGGAGGCATTCCTGGAAGCTCTTCTGGAAAGACGTCTTGATATTCGCAAACGACTGGAATTTGCGAGATAGCATCCAGTTCACCCTTCTCATTGAGAGAAAATAGACGGATGGTATCATCACGAGCGGCAAACACAATTACATCCTCAGACAAATGAGTCAATTGAATCTGCCTGGATGCACAATCAAGTTGAGCCTTGTGCTTAGAAAGCCAATCCATTCCGAGAATAAGATCAATATCCGAGTTACCAAGAACCATTGGGAAAGAAAGGAACTTGTAGTTGCCCAACGTGATAGTAACAACTGGCACCTCCAGACTTGCACTCAAACGTTTGCCAGGAGAAACGATATCCATTTGTTTGCCCAAATGAGAAGAAACAAACTCATGCTTGGTAAAAAATGGCTTTGACATGAAACAATGTAATGCACCAGTGTCAAAAAGAACTCTTGCAGGAATATCGTTAACAGGAAGGTTACCCATGATGACATCTGATGAGTCCTCTGCCTGGGCTGCATTCAGCAAGTTGACCTTGGCATGCTTGGGGTTATGCTTGACCACAGCTGTACTTGCCGATCTCACAGGAGGAGGAGGAGGAAGACGCCTCTGGTTGAAACACTTGTTGGCATAGTGACCCTTCTGTTGGCACTTGTTGCACGTGACCTCTGAAAGAGGACGGTGATACGAAGCACTAGATCTTGGAGCTTGAGACGAAGTCTTGTTCTGAAAGCCAGGGTTGGGTGGGTGGGAAGATCCACTGCCACCTTTGCTCTTCTGCTGATACGGCTGACGGAACGGAGGAGGAGGAAGCCAATACTTCTGCTGCTTGGCCAGTTGAGTAGAGGAAGAAGGAGTAGCATCTCTGACTCGCTTCTTGGAAGCATCACACCACAGTTGAGCGGCCTCTTGCTTCAATGCCATGTTGTAGAACTCATCATACCTCAAGGGCTCAAAGAGAACAAGAGCTAGCTGAATTTCTTCTCTGAGACCACCCCTGAACTGGTATATCATGCTCTTCTCATCAGAGACGTCCCGCTTGGCAAAGCGGGCGAGCTTCTGAAACAACTTGTTTTAGTCATAGACAGACAAAGGGCCTTGCTTCAGATTGCGGAATTCCTCACGCTTGCTTTCAACCACGCTCTGGGGAATATGATGAGCTTTGAAGTCTTGACGGAATTCATCCCAGGTAATAGCACGTCCACCTCTGGAATCCTTGTACTGCTGGAACCATTCTGCAGCTTGATCTTTGAGTTGGAAGAAAGCGAACTTGACGAAGTCCTCAGGCCTGACGTTACTGCACTCGAAATGCTTGCACAGATCCACGAGCCAATCATCAGCATCGGCTGCCTCAACACAATTGCTGAAAGTCTTCGGCCCGTTAGCAAGGAACTGGTTGAGTGTAGTAAAGTGATTCTGATTGTTGCCTTGGTTCCCTTGGTTTGCTTGATTGCGCTCTTGAAGAATTTGCATGATCAACTGTGTGTTTGCATTGGTTGCGGCCATCACAGTTTGCCATGCCTCCGGAGGAGGTGGAGGTGGTGGTGGATCTTGATTCTGATTCTGATTGGTGCTCTTAGCGGGAGCCATCCTGAAGAGGTTGAACACCGTTAGCACATAGACAGATAACATGAAGCTGAATCCAACGGAATGAAAATTGCAACATAGAGCCTTCACATCCGAACAAAATGAACGAATGCATTCCTCTTGAAATGGTCACATATCCATAAATTGAGAAGCCACTTAGAATTTAGGTAGTAGAAATAAATCAACAAGGTACGGATCAAGAACGAATACTCGGTAAGAAATCCCAATCTCAAACCAAATATCCGTGGAAGAAGAACTAGAGCTACGAGAATTCCCACCTATGAAACTCCCAAACCTTTCCGGTTATGCAATCAGGTGTTGGGGATACAGGGGAAGCATAATATCTCACCCAAATCTAGCAAATCCTACATCCAGCTGTATCCATCCTTCAACACATAACCGAGAAAAACTTTGGAAACCATCTACCTCAACCTTCGAAAAGCATCCGTTATACAAGTTATGGCGATACTCCCGAACTCACGCCCCAGTACTGGGTGGCATCGAGGTTGTCTCACCAACGAACTGCATAAAAGAGATTTTCGATGTCGGCGTACTAAACTCAGGTATTCCAGAACTGCAACGATAAAATTATGACGACAACACCTCAGAGCTCAACTCCCCGGGACACTTCCACAAAACCCCTGACAGGAGGCACCAAGACAATGTTCTCGTCATAAAACCATCGGAACGATTCCAAGATACCCGCGTGATCCTAATTTTTTTTTGTGAAATTTGAGAAGAGAAGAGTCAAAACTCTACGTCAGGATGCCTTACCAGAGCGATGAGGAGACTGGGAAGTAAAAAGAATTCCTAAACTCTCCGATATATAATTCCTAAATGACTCAAAACATTTTTCTAGACACAACTCGGCTGCTAAAACGATCAAGCAAAGGGGCTCCTAAGGTCGTGGAAGGCTCTGATTACCAGCTTGTAACGCCCTCGATGCGGCTATAGCTCCCACGTGTCGAGGCACGACTTAGAGGCATAACCGCATTGAAAGCAATGTCGCAAGTTAGGAAATCTTCACAACATCCCATGTAATATAGATAATAAAAGGGGAGATACATACTTGGCTTACACTCGCCACGTCACACAAAGTACATAAATAACATTACAACATCCAAACACTCATGGCCCGACTACGGCGCCAAAATAAAAGATAACCCAACATGCGACACGGTCCCGATCACCCCCAACTGGGCACCACTACTGATCATCAGGGAAAGACATGTAGTATCGTTGAGAGACCTCGTCGAACTCCCACTTGAGCTCAAGCGCGTCACCTGGAGCGGAATCATCAGGCCCTGCATCTAGTTTAATAGTAATCTGTGAGCCACAGGGACTCAGCAATCTCGCACCCTCGCGATCAAGACTATTTAAGCTTATAGGTAAGGCAAGGAAAAATATGTGTGGAGCTGCAGCAAGCGACTAGCATATATGGTGGCTATCCTGTTCACAAAAGAGGGCGAGAAGAGGAGGCAAAGCGCGAGCGAGAAACTAGAGAACAACCTGCGCAAGCATTACTCCAACACCGTGTTCACATCCCGGACTCCACCGAGAAGAGACCATCACGATAACTCACATTGTTGATTCATTTTAATTAAGTTAAGTTCAAGTTATCTACAACCGGACATTAACAAATTCCCATCTTCCCATAACCGCGGGCACGGCTTTCGAAAGTTCAAATTCCTGCAGGGAAGTCCCAACTTAGCCCATGACAAGCTCTCACGGTCAACGAAGGAATAGACCTCCTCCCGATATGTTCCGATCAGACTCGGTACCTCGGTTCTTCAAGACACTTCGACAGGTTAAAACAAATCCAGCAACACCGTCCGAATGTGCCGACCCGATAGGAGCTGCACATATCTCTTTCTTAGGGCACACTCATATAGGTCAAGCTACGAGTAAAATCAACCCTCGAGTTTCCCCGAGGTGGCCCTGCAGGCTGCCTGGTTCGGACCAACACTCAGAGGAGCACTGGCCCGGGGGGGTTTAAATAAGATGACCCTCGGGCTCCGGAAACCCAAGGAAAAAAGAGGCTAGGTGGCAAATGGTAAAACCAAGGTTGGGCATTGCTGGAAAAGCTTTAATCAAGGCGAACTATCAAGGAGTTCCCATTATAACCCAACCGCGTAAGGAATGCAAAATTTGGGAACATAACACCGATATGACGGAAACTAGGGCGGCAAGAGTGGAACAAAACACTAGGCAAGAGGCCGAGCCTTCCACCCTTTACCAAGTATATAGATGCATTAATATAACAAGATAATATAATGATACCCCAACAAGTAAATAATGTTCCAACAAGGAACGGTCTCCAATCTTCACCTGCAACTAGCAACGCTATAAGAGGGGCTGAGCAAAGCGGTAACATAGCCAATCAACGGTTTGCTAGGACATGGTGGGTTAGAGGTTTGACATGGAAATTTGGGTGGCATGATAAGCAAGTGGTAGGCATCATAGCATAGGCATAGCAAAAGAGCGAGCATCTAGCAAAGCAAAGATAGTAGTGATTTCGAGGGTATGATCATCTTGCCTGCAAAGTTGTCAGAGTTGACTGGATCCTCGAAAGCAAACTCAACGGGCTCCTCGTTAGCGAACTCATCTCCCGGCTCTACCCAAGCAAGACAAACAAGCAACAAGGACACAATCAACCATGTGCAAGGATCAAACAATATGATGCAAAGATGGTATGCTATGCGGGATGCGATGCGGGATGCATATGCAAGATTTGACAAGGGATGCATGAACCTGGCATAAACTTGGAAATCCAAGTGTGCCACTGGAAATATGAGATGAAATCGCTTGAAAACGATATAAAGAACGCCGGAATCGGAGTTACGGTTTGGAAATGGCAAGCAATTCAAATATGGCCACGTGCTGCGATTTACAGCAAGTAGCCATCTAAATGCGACAAGATGAACATGCTACAGCACTCAAACATGGCATAAAAATACATGGCAGGGATGCATTCAAGAAGCTTAACAAAAGTCTAGCACTAAGCTACGGCCAATTCATCCATTAACAGGTTCAAATAAGCATGGCAAAAATGCATTTGGCAAACAGATCTCAGACTTAGTGAAATTAACACTTGTCTGGAATTTCAGATCAGATAGCACTCTTTGGAGCATGAAAACTATATGCTACAGGACCTGAACATGGCAAAGTAAAGCATGGCATGGAGCTACTAAAAGAGCTTAACAAAAGTCCCTTAGTGACCTTGAGCCAAAAGGGATCAGAAAATACAATTGCAAGCATGTGAACATGGCAAAAACATAATCAGTTCTCAGACTTAGTGAAAACTGGAGCATGCTGAAAACAGATATCAAGTAGGCATGTTTACGAGCTCGATGCACTCACTACAGAGCAAGTCATGACAATCTAAGCATGCACCCATCAAGAATACACAAAATACAAGCTAGACATGGCAAGAACAATACCATAGCATGCACGGATCAACTACAACATCCTCGGCAAAATTGCTAACAAGTAGACAACCTGCCCAGATTCACGAAATGACAAAAGTAAAGCTCGATTGACTCAAGCTAGGGTGCTCCATAATTACAAAAAAAGACATGGATGGATAGAGCACTACAAGATTAACAAAACATCCTTACTGATCATCCTCAAAAGAGGCACGGATCACTAGGAAACAACATGAACATATGGCATATTGAGATAAACAGCTCAAGGACTTAGTGGAAATGCTAAGTCCCTGAAATCAGCATTAGCAAATGCCTCACTTTGCAAGCTTGTGCTAGTCACCACACACATCACAAAAATACATGGGTTGCACCTCTGGAAAGATGGCAAAACCCTTAACAAAACATATGTATAGCACCAGGGCATATCATGCACACAATAATCATGGAAAAAATGACAAATATCTAATTGGAGCATCAGATCTGACAATTATCTCAAGTAGCACTCTTCTAACAGCATTTCGGGCATCAAGATCAACTCAAATGAAAATGATGCAATGAGATGAAATGATGTACTCTCTGAGACGAACATTTTGACATGCTATATGCCCAAAACGGAACTACGGATGAGGAGTTACGACACGATGAACAGGAGCAAATGAATTAGGGTTAGGGAGAAAGTCAACCGTCATTTTGGATCTTAGATCCAGATCCGGACAGCACGCGGATCGAGGTTCGCCGGACTTCGCTCGAGCTCGCCGGAGTTGGCCGGATCCGTCGAGGAACTTGCCGGGCTTGGGGTTCTCCGGGCGAGGAGGTGAGGAGGAGGCCGGGGCGGCGACTTGGCGGCGGCGGGGTGAAGAGGCGGCGGGGCGGCGCCGGGGTTCGCTGGAGATGACGCCAGGTGGCGAAGCGGCGGCCGGGCGCGGGGAAGAAGTCGGCGGCGGGCGCGGGCAAGAGGCGGCGCGGGAGAGGGCCCGCCTCGGGCCTGGGCGGGCCGGCGGCGCTGGAGGCGAAGAGGTCCCCGCGGGGGACACGTGGCGGCGGCTGATTGGCGGCAGCGGCGGTTTGTCTGGCCGGATTCGGACGTGTCCGGCCGGCGCGATCTGGGATTTTTTTAGGGTTTAGAGAGAGGGGATCCGAGATTTGGAATGGGGGGTATATATATAGGCATAGAGGGAGCTAGGAGTGTCCAAATGAGGTGCGGTTTTCGGCCACGCGATCGTGATCGAACGCTCTAGATGATGGAGCAGGTTTTTGGTGGGTTTTGGGCCAAATTGGAGGGGTGTTGGGCTGCAACACAGACGAGGCCTTTTCGGTCCCTCGGTTAACCGTTGGAGTATCAAACGAAGTCCAAATGGTACGAAACTTGACAGGCGGTCTACCGGTAGTAAACCAAGGCTGCTTGGCAAGTCTCGGTCCAATCCGGAAATGTTTAATCCCCACACACGAAAGAAAGGTAGAAATGACCACTGGAGGAGAACGAAGCGCCGGAATGCAAAACGGACAATGGGGAAAATGCTCGAATGCATGAGATGAACACATATGCAAATGCAATGCACATGATGACATGATATGAGATGCATGACAACGACAACAACACACGAAGACAAAAACCCAAACCCGAGAAAATAAAATAACTTAAGGCCGGAAACGGCAAGAGTTGGAATACATATTGGGAAAGTCATATCCGGGGTGTTACATAAACCAAGGCCGCATGACAAGTCTCGGTCCAATCCGATAACGTTTAACACCCGCACACGAAAAGAGGTAGGAAGGGACACCGGAGGACATGGGAGCGCCGGAATGCAAAACGGACAACGGGGAAAATGCTCGAATGCATGAGACGAACACGTATGCAAATGCGATGCACATGAAGACATGATATGAGATGCATGACAAAGACAAAACACACGGAGACAAAAACCCGACAACGAAGAAATATCATAACTTAGTGCCGGAAACGACAAGAGTTGGAATACAAATATGGCAGGTTACATACGGGTGTTACAATATACAACTCTTCTTTAAGAAATCTATTAAGGAATGCAGTTTTGACATCCATTTGCCAGATTTCATAAAATGTGGCAATTTGCTAACATGATTCGGACAGACTTAAGCATCGCTACGAGTGAGAAAATCTCATCGTAGTCAACACCTTAAACTTTGTCAAAACCTTTTTCGACAAGTCTAGCTTTGTAGATAGTAACACTACTGTCAGCGTCCGTCTTCCTCTTGAAGATCCATTTATTTTCTATGGCTTGCCGATCATCGGGAAGTCAACCAAAGTCCACATTGTTCTCATACATGGATCCCATCTCAGATTTCATGGCCTGAAGCCATTTCGCAGAATTTGGGCTCATCATCGCTTCCTCATAGTTCGTAGGTTCATCATGGTCAATTAACATGACCTCCAGAACAGGATTACCGTACCACTCTGGTGCGGATCTCACTCTGATTGACCTATGAGGTTCGGTAGTAAGTTATATGATCATCATCATTAGCTTCCTCACTAATTGGTGTAGGAGTCACAGAAACAGATTTCTGTGATGAACTACTTTCCGGTAAGGGAGCAGGTATAGTTACCTCATCAAGTTCTACTTTCCTCCCACTCACTTCTTTCGAGAGAAACTCCTTCTCTAGAAAGGATCCATTCTCAGCAACAAATATCTTGCCTTTGGATCCGTGATAGAAGGTGTGCCCAACAGTTACTTTTGGGTATCCTATGAAGACGCACTTCTCCGACTTGGGTTTGAGCTTATCAAGATGAAACCTTTTCACATAAGCATCGCAACCCCAAACTTTAAGAAACGACAGCTTAGGTTTCTTGCTAAACCACAGTTCATACGGTATCGTCTCAACGGATTTAGATGGTGCCCTTTTTAGTGTGAATGCAGCTGCCTTTGATGCATAACCCCAAAACGATAGTGGTAAATCGGTAAGAGACATCATCAATTGCAATATATCAAATAAAGTACGGTTATGACGTTCGGACACACCATCACGCTGTGCTGTTCCAGGTGGCATGAGTTTGTGAAACTATTCCACATTGTTTTAATTGAAGACCAAACTCGTAACTCAAATATTCGCATCTGCGATCAGATCGTAGAAACTTTATTTTCTTGTTACGATGATTTTCCACTTCACTCTGAAATTCTTTAAACTTTTCAAATGTTTCAAACTTATGTTTCTTCAAGTAGATATACCCATATATGCTCAAATCATATGTGAAGGTCAGAAAATAACAATACCCGCCGCGAGCATCAACACTCATCGGACCTCATACATCAGTATGTATTATACTCCCTCCTTTCCAGTTTATAAGGCTCAATTCAAAAATCTCACCAACCAAGGTAGATGATGAGTGGTGGAATATTTTTTGTATTTTGCAAAAGCACCCAATTAATGCTTTTGTTTTCCTTAAAAAATTATGTTTACGAATGCATTAATTGCAATACATGCATGCATAAAGTGCATGCATTGGTCAGTTTTCTATTAATACTTGCATGCAATGATTTAATGCACCTTGAAGTCTGAACATGTGATGAGAAATAACCAAATTGAGCCCTATAAAATGTAAAACTAAAATTTTGAGATAAGCCCTATAAACCGGAAAGGAGGGAGTATCCAATAAGTCAGTTGCTCACTCCATTGTTCTGGAGAACGGAGTCTTAGTCATCTTTGCCCATGAGGCATGGTTCGCAAGCATCAACTGATTCATAATCAAGTGATTCCAAAAGCCCATCAGCATGGATTTTCTTCATGCGCTTTACACCAATATGACCTAAACGGCAGTGCCGTAAATAAGTTGCACTATCATTATTAACTTTGCATCTTTTGGCTTCAATATTACGAATATGTGTATCACTACAATCGAGATTCAACAAACCATTTTCATTGGGTGTATAACCATAGAAGGTTTTATTCATGTAAACAGAATAACAATTATTCTCTAACTTAAATGAATAACCATATTGCAATAAACATGATCAAATCATATTCATGCTCAATGCAAACACCAAATAACACTTATTTAGGTTTAACACTGATCCTGAAAGTATAGGGAGTGTGCGATGATGATCATATCATTCTCAGAACTACTTCCAACACACATCGTTACTTCACCCTTAACTAGTCTCTGTTCATTCTGCAACTCCCGTTTTAAGTTACTACTCTTAGCAACTGAACTAGTATCAAATACCGAGGGGTTGCTATAAACACTAGTAAAGTACACATCAATAACATGTATATCCAATATACCTTTGTTCACTTTGCCATCCTTCTTATCCACCAAATACTTGGGGCAGTTCCGCTTCTAGTGACTAGTCCCTTTGAAGTAAAAGCAATTAGTCTCAGGCTTAGGTATAGACTAGGGCTTCTTCACTTGAGCAGCAACTTGCTTGCCGTTCTTCTTGAAGTTCCCCTTCTTCCGTTTGCCCTTTTCTTGAAACTAGTGGTCTTGTTAACCATCAACACTTGATGCTTTTCTTGATTTCTACCTTCGTCGACTTCAGCATCACGAAGAGCTTGGGAATCGTTTCCGTTATCCCTTGCATATTATAGTTCATCACGAAGTTCTAGCAACTTGGTGATAGTGACTAGAGAACTCCGTCAATCACTATCTTATCTGGAAGATTAACTCCCACTTGATTCAAGTGATTGTAGTACTCAGACAATCTGAGCACATGCTTACTGATTGAGCTATTCTCCTCCATCTGGTCAGAGGTCTCATACCTCTCGACATGGGCATGAGTATGAAATACCAATTTCAACTCTTGGAACATCTTATATGCTCCGTGGCGTTCAAAACATTTTTGAAGTCCCGGTTCTAAGCCGTAAAGCATGGTGCACTAAACTATCAAGTAGTTATCATATCGAGCTTTGTCAAAACATCTGCATTTGCTCCTGCAATAGTTCTGTCACCTAGCGGTGCATGAAGGACATAATACTTCTGTGCAGTAATGAGGATAATCCTCAGATCATGGAGCTAGTCCGCATCTTTGGTACTAACATCTTTCAACTTATTTTTCTCTAGGAACATATCAAAAATAAAACAGGGGAGCTAATGATACGTCTCCAACGTATCTATAATTTTTTATTGTTCCATGCTATATTATATTCTATTTTGGACATTATTGGGCTTTATTATACACTTTTATATTATTTTTGGGACTAACCTATTAACTGGAGGCCCAGCCCAGAATTGCTATTTTTTTCCTATTTTAGGGTTTCGCAGAAAAAGAATATCAAATGGAGTCCAAACGGAATGAAACCTTTGGGAACGTGATTTTCGGAACGAACATGATCCAGAGGACTTGGACCCTACGTTAAGACATCAACCAGGAGGCCACGAGGTAGGGGCGTGCCTAACCCCAGGCGTGCCCTCCACCCTCGTGGGCCCCCTGTTGCTCCACCGACGTACTCCTTCCTCCTATATATACCTACGTATCCCCAAACTACCAGATACAGAGCCAAAACCCTAATTCCACCGCCTTAACTTTCTGTATCCACGAGATCCCATCTTGGGGCATGTTCCGGAGCTCTGTCGGAGGGGGCATCGATCATGGAGGGCTTCTACATCAACACCATAGCCCTACCGATGAAGTGTGAGTAGTTTACTTCAGACCTACGGGTCCATAGTTATTAGCTAGATGGCTTCTTCTCTCTTTTTGGATCTCAATACAAAGTTATCCCCCTCTCTTGTGGAGATCTATTCGATGTAATCTTCTTTTGCGGTGTGTTTGTTGAGACCGATGAATTGTGGGTTTATGATCAAGTTTATCTATGAACAATATTTGAATCTTCTCTGAATTGTTTTATGTATGATTGGTTATCTTTGCAAGTCTCTTCGAATTATCAGTTTGGTTTGGCCTACTAGATTGATCTTTCTTGCAATGGGAGAGGTGCTTAGCTTAGGGTTCAATCTTGCGGTGTCCTTTCCCAGTGACAGTAGGGGCAGCAACGCACGTATTGTATTGTTGCCATCAAGGATAACAAGATGGGGTTTTCATCATATTGCATGAGTTTATCCCTCTACATCATGTCATCTTGCTTAAAGTGTTACTCTGTTCTCTTGAACTTAATACTCTAGATGCATGCTGGATAGCGGTCGATGTGTGGAGTAATAGTAGTAGATGCAGGCAGGAGTCGGTCTACTTGTCTTGGACATGATGCCTATATACATGATCATACCTAGATATTCTCATAACTATGCTCAATTCTGTAAATTGCTCAACAGTAATTTGTTCACCCACCGTAAATACTTATGCTCTTGAGAGAAGCCACTAGTAAAACCTATGGCCCCCGTGTCTATCTTCCATCATATTAATCTTCCAATACTTAGTTATTTTCGTTGCCTTTTATTTTACTTTGCATCTTTATCATAAAAATACCAAAAATATTATCTTATCATATCTATCAGATCTCACTCTCGTAAGTGACCGTGTAGGGATTGACAACCCCTTATCGCGTTGGTTGCAAGGATTTATTTGTTTGTGTAGGTGCGAGGGACTCATGCGTGGCCTCCTACTGGATTGATACCTTGGTTCTCAAAAAATGAGGGAAATACTTACGCTACTTTGTTGCGCCACCCTTTCCTCTTCAAGGGAAAACCAACGCAAGTGCTCAAGAGGTAGCAAGAAGAATTTCTGTCGCCGTTGCCGGGGAGGTTCACGCAAAAGTCAACACACCAAGTACCCATCACAAACCCTTATCTCTCGCATTACATTATTTGCCATTTGCCTCTCATTTTCCTCTACCCCACTTCACCCTTGCCGTTTAATTGGCCCTCTCTCTCCGTCCTCCCTCTCCTTCTCTATTTGCCTCTTTTTGCACGTCTCTCATTTGCTTGTGTGTTGGATAGCTTGCTTGTCACGATGGCTCAATATAACACTAAATTGTGTGACTTTACCAATACCAACAACAATGATTTTATTAGCACTCCAATTGCTCCTCTTACCGATGCTGAATCTTGTGAAATCAATGTTGCCTTGCTGAATCTTGCCATGAAAGATCCGTTTTCCGGCCTTCCTAGTGAAGATGCTGCTACCCATCTAAATAGCTTCGTTGATTTGTGTGATATGCAAAATAAGAAAGATGTGGATAATGATATTGTTAAATTTAAGCTATTTCCTTTTTCGCTTAGTGATCGTGCTAAAGCTTGGTTTTCGTCTTTGCCTAAAAATAGTATTGATTCATGGAATAAGTGCAAAGATGCTTTTATCTCTAAGTATTTTCCTCCCGCTAAGGTTATCTCTCTTAGAAACGATATTATGAATTTTTAGCAACTTGATCATGAACATGTTGCACAAGCTTGGGAGAGGATGAAATTAATGATACGTAATTGCCCTACACATGGTTTGAATTTGTGGATGATTATACAAAAATTTTATGTCGGATTGAATTTTACTTCTAGAAATCTTTTAGATTCGGCCACGGGAGGCACTTTCATGGAAATCACTTTAGGAGAAGCTACTAAACTCCTAGATAATATTATGGTTAATTATTCTCAATGGCACACTGAAAGATCTACTAATAAGAAAGTGCATGCGATAGAAGAAATTAATGTTTTGAGTGGAAAGTTGGATGAACTTATGAAATTATTTGCTAATAAAAGTGTTTCTTCTAATCCTAATGATATGCCTTTGTCTACTTTGATTGAGAATAATAATGAATATATGGATGTGAATTTTGTTGGTAGGAATAATTTTGGTAACAACGCGTATAGAGGAAACTTTAACGCTAGGCCGTATCCTAGTAATTCCTCTAATAATTATGGTAATTCCTACAACAATTCTTATGGAAATTATAATAAGATTCCCTCTGATTTTGAATCTAATATTAAAGAATTTATTACTTCGCAAAAGAATTTCAGTGCTTTGATTGAACAAAAATTCCTCTAGATTGATGAGTTGGCTAGGAACGTTGATAGAATTTCCCTTGATGTTGATTCTTTGGAACTTAGATCTATTCCACCTAAGCACGATATCAATGAGTCTCTCAAATCCATGAGAATTTCCATTGATGAGTGCAAAGAAAGAACCACTAGGATGCGTGCTAAGAAAGATTGCTTTATAAAAGCGTGTTCTTCTAGTTTCCATGATAATAAAGATGAAGATCTAAAAGTTATTGATGTGTCCCCTATTAGATCTTTGTTTTGCAATATGAATCTTGATAATGATGGGACTGAATATGATCCACCTTTACCTAGAAGGCGTTCCAAAAATTCGGAGTCTTTAGATCTTGATGCTAAAATTCTTAAAAGTGGGATTGAAGAAGTCAAAACTTTAAATATTAATGAACCCACTATTTTGGATTTCAAGGAATTTAATTATGATAATTGATCTTTGATAGATTGTATTTCCTTGTTGCAATCCGTGCTAAATTCTCCCCGTGCTTATAGCCAAAATAAAGCTTTCACTAAACATATCGTTGATGCTTTGATGCAATCTTATGAAGAAAAACTTGAGTTGGAAGTTTCTATCCCTAGAAAACTTTATGATGAGTGAGAACATACTATTAAAATTAAAATTAAAAATCATGAATGCTATGCTTTGTGTGATTTGGGTGCTAGTGTTTCCACAATTCCAAATACTTTGTGTGATTTGTTAGGTTTCCGTGATTTTGATGATTGCTCTTTAAACTTGCACCTTGCAGATTCCACCATTAAGAAACCTATGAGAAGAATTAATGATGTTCTTATTGTTTCAAATAGGAACTATGTGCCCGTAGATTTTATTGTTGTTGATATCGATTGCAATCCTTCATGTCCTATTATTCTTGGTAGACCTTTTCTTAGAACGATCGGTGCAATTATTGATATGAAGGAAGGAAATATTATATTCCAATTTCTGTTAAGGAAAGGCATGGAACACTTCCCTAGAAAGAAAATTAAATTACCTTATGAATCTATTATGAGAGCCACTTATGGATTGCCTACCAAAGATGGCAACACCTAGATCTATCCTTGCTTTTTATGCCTAGCTAGGGGCGTTAAACGATAGCGCTTGTTGGGAGGCAACCAAATTTTATTTTTATTCCTTGCCTTTTGCTCCTGTTTAGTAATAAATAATTTATCTAGCCTCTATTTCGGTTGTGTTTTTTGTGTTTAATTAGTGTTTGTGCCAAGTAGAACCGTTGGGAAGACTTGGGGAAAGTCTTTTTAATCTTGCTGTAAAAAACAGAAACTTTAGCGGTCACGAGAATTGCTGCCATTTTTATTTGGAAAGTGATATTTATCTAATTATTTTTGAAGATTATTAATAGATAAATTACTCACGTCCAGAAATTTATTTTATAATTTTTGGGGTTTCAGATCTTGCGTTAGCTACAGATTACTACAGACTGTTCTGTTTTTGACAGATTCTGTTTTGTGTGTGTTGTTTGCTTATTTTGATGAATCTATGGCTAGTAAAACAGTTTATAAACCATACATAAGTTGGAATAAAGTAGGTTTAACACCAATATAAGTAAAGAATGAGTTCATTACAGTACCTTGAAGTGGTGTTTTCTTTTCTTTCGCTAACGGAGCTCACGAGATTTTCTACTTTAAGTTTTGTGTTGTGAAGTTTTCAAGTTTTGGGTGAAAGATTTGATGGATTATGGAACAAAGAGTGGCAAGAGCCTAAGATTGGGGATTCCCATGGCACCCCAAGATAATCTAAGGACACCTAAAAGCCAAAGCTTGGGGATGCCCCGAAAGGCATCCCCTCTTTCGTCTACTTCCATCGGTAACTTTACTTGGAGCTATATTATTATTCACCACATGATGTGTGTTTTGCTTGGAGCGTCTTGTATTATTTGAGTCTCTATCTGTTAGTTTTCCACAATCATCCTTGCTGTACACACCTTTTGAGAGAGACACACATGATTCGGAAATTGTTAGAATACTCTATGTGATTCACTTATATCTTTTGAGTTATATAGTTTTTGCTCCAGTGCTTCACTTATATCTTTTAGAGCACGTTGGTGGATTTGTTTTATAGAAACTATTGTTCTCTCATGCTTCACTTATATTATTTTGAGAGTCCTACAAAACAGCATGGTAGTTTGCTTTAATTATGTTAGGCATTCAAGATTAATAAAAAAAATTCTCTTATGAGTGTGTTGAATACTATGAGAAGTTTGATACTTGATAATTGTTTTGAGATATGGAGATGGTGATATTAGAGTCATGCTAGTTGAGTAGTTGTGAATTTGAGAAATACTTGTCTTAAAGTTTGTGATTCCCGTAGCATGCACGTATGGTGAGCCGTTATGTGATGAAGTCGGAGCATGATTTATTTATTGATTGTCTTCCTTATGAGTGGCGGTCGGGGACGAGCGATGGTCTTTTCCTACCAATCTATCCCCCTAGGAGTATGCGCGTACTACTTTGCTTTGATAACTTGTAGATTTTTGCAATAAGTATATGAGTTCTTTATGACTAAGGTTGAGTCCATGGATCATACGCACTTTTCTTCCTTCCACCATTGCTAGCCTCTCTAATACTGCTTACCTTTCGCCGGTATCATACACCCACCATATACCTTCCTCAAAACAGCCACCATACCTACCTATCATGGAATTTCCATAGCCATTCCGAGATATATTGCCATGCAACTTTCCACCGTTTCGTTTACTATGACACGCTCCATCATTGTCATATTGCTTTGCATGATCATGTAGTTGACATTGTATTTGTGGCAAAGCCACCGTTCATAATTCTTTCATACATGTCACTCTTGATTCATTGCATATCCCGGTACACCGCCAGAGGCATTCACATAGAGTCATATTTGGTTCTAAGTATTGAGTTGTAATTGTTGAGTTGTAAGTAAATAAAAGTGTGATGGTCATCATTTTTAGAGCATTGTCCTAGTGAGGAAAGGACGACGGAGACTATGATTCCCCCACAAGTCGGGATGAGACTCCGGATGAAAAAAAGAGGCCATAAAAAAGAGAAGGCCCAAATAAAAAAATGAGAGGAAAAGAGAGAAGGGACAATGCTACTATCCTTTTACCACACTTGTGCTTCAAAGTAGCACCATGATCTTCATGATAAAGAGTCTCCTATGTTATCACTTTCATATACTAGTGGGAATTTTTCGTTATAGAACTTGGCTTGTATATTCCAATGATGGGCTTCCTCAAAATGCCCTAGGTCTTCGTGAGCAAGCGAGTTGGATGCACACCCACTTAGTTCCTTTTGTTGAGCTTTCATATACTTATAGCTCTAGTGCATCCATTGCATGGAAATCCCTACTCACTCACATTAATATCTATTGATGGGCATCTCCATAGCCCGTTGATACGCCTAGTTGATGTGAGACTATCTTCCCCCTTTTTGTCTCCTCCACAACCACCATTGTATTCCACCTAAAGTGCTATGTCCATGGCTCATGCTCATGTATTGCGTGAAGATTGAAAAAGTTTGAGAACACTAAAAGTATGAAACAATTGCTTGGCTTGTCATCGGGGTTGTGCATGATTTAAATATTTTGTGTGGTGAACATAGAGCATAGCCAGACTATATGATTTTGCAGGGATAACTTTCTTTGGCCATGTTATTTTGAAGAAACATAATTGCTTAGTTAGTATGCTTGAAGTATTATTATTTCTATGTCAATATTGAACTTTTGTCTTGAATCTTTTGGATCTGAATATTCATACCACAATTAAGAAGAATTACATTGAAATTATGCCAAGTAGCATTCCACATCAAAAATTCTGTTTTTATCATTTACCTACTCGAGGACGAGCAGGAATTAAGCTTGGGGATGCTTGATACGTCTCCAACGTATCTATAATTTTTGATTGTTCCATGCTATATTATATTCTGTTTTGGACATTACCGGGCTTTATTATACACTTTTATATTATTTTTGGGACTAACCTATTAACCAGAGGCCCAGCCCAGAATTGTTGTTTTTTGCCTATTTTAGGGTTTCGCAGAAAAAGAATATAAAACGGAGTCCAAACGGAATGAAACCTTCGGGAACGTGATTTTTGGAACGAACATGATCCAGAGGACTTGGGCCCTACGTCATGACATCAACCAGGAGGCCACGAGGTAGGGGGAGCGCCTACCCCCCAGGCACGCCCTCCACCCTCGTGGGCCCCCTGTTGCTCCACCGATGTACTCCTTCCTCTTATATATACCTACGTACCCCCAAACTACCAGATACGGAGCCAAAACCCTGAATCCACCATCGTAACTTTCTGTATCCACGAGATCCCATCTTCGGGCATGTTCTGCAGCTCCGCCGGAGGGGGCATCGATCACAGAGGGCTTCTACATCAGCACCATAGCCCTTCCGATGAAGTGTGAGTAGTTTACTTTAGACCTACGGGTCCATAGTTATTAGCTAGATGGCTTCTTCTCTCTTTTTGGTTCTCAATACAAAGTTCTCCCCCTCTCTTGTGGAGATCTATTCGATGTAATCTTCTTTTACGGTGTGTTTGTTGAGACCGACGAATTGTGGGTTTATGATCAAGTTTATCTATGAACAATATTGAATCTTCTCTGAATTCTTTTATGTATGATTGGTTATCTTGGCAAGTCTCTTCAAATTATCAGTTTGGTTTGGCCTACTAGATTGATCTTTCTTGCAATGGGAGAAGTGCTTAGCTTTGGGTTCAATCTTGCGGTGTCCTTTCCCAGTGACAGTAGGGGCAGCAAGGCACGTATTGTATTGTTGCCATCGAGGATAACAAGATGGGGTTTTCATCATATTACATCATGTCATCTAGATTAAAGCGTTACTCTGTTCTCTTGAACTTAATACTCTAGATGCATGCTGGATAGCACTCGATGTGTGGAGTAATAGTAGTAGATGCAGGCAGGAGTCGGTCTACTTGTCTCGGACGTGATGCCTATATACATGATAATACCTAGATATTCTCATAAATATGCTCAATTCTGTCAATTGCTCAACAGTAATTTGTTCACCCATCGTAAATACTTATGCTCTTGAGAGAAGCCACTAGTGAAACCTATGGCCCCCGGGTCTATCTTCCATCATATTAATCTTCCAATACTTAGTTATTTTCATTGCCTTTTATTTTACTTTGCATCTTTATCATAAAAATACAAAAAATATTATATTATCATATCTATCAGATCTCACTCTCATAAGTGACCGTGTAGGGATTGACAACCCCTTATCGCGTTGGTTGCGAGGATTTATTTGTTTGTGTAGGTGCGAGGGACTCGTGTGTGGCCTCCTACTGGATTGATACCTTGGTTCTCAAAAACTAAGGGAAATACTTACGCTACTTTGTTGCACCACCCTTTCCTCTTCAAGGGAAAACCAACGCAAGTGCTCAAGAGGTAGCAGCTAAACACGGGCTATTGATCTACAACATAGATATGCTAATACTACCAGGACTTAGTTCATGATAAATTAAAGTTCAATTAATCATATTACTTAAGAACTCCCACTTAGATAGACATCCCTCTAATCATCTAAGTGATCACGTGATCCAAATCAACTAAACCATGTCCCATCATCACGTGAGATGGAGTAGTTACAACGGTGAACATCACTATGTTGATCATATCTACTATATGATTCACGCTCGACCTTTCGGTCTCAGTGTTCTGAGGCCATATCTGCATATGCTAGGCTCGTCAAGTTTAACCTGAGTATTCCGCATGTGCAACTGTTTTGCACCCGTTGTACTTGAACGTAGAGCTTATCACACCCGATCATCACGTGGTGTCTCAGCACGAAGAACTTCCGCAACGGTGCATACTCAGGGAGAACACTTATACCTTGAAATTTAGTGAGAGATCATCTTATAATGCTACCGTTGATCTAAGCAAAATAAGATGCATAAAATATAAACATCACATGCAATCAATATAAGTGATATGATATGGCCATCATAATCTTGTGCTTGTGATCTCCATCTCTGAAGCACCGTCATGATCACCATCGTCACCGGCGTGACACCTTGATCTCCATCATAGAAACGTTTTCGTCTCACCAACTATTGCTTCTATGACTATTGATACCGCTTAGTGATAAAGTAAAGCAATTACAGGGTGATTGCATTGCATACAATAAAGCGACAACCATATGGCTCCTGCCAGTTGCCGATAACTCGGTTTCAAAACATGATCATCTCATACAATAAAATTTAGCATCATGCCTTGACCATATCACATCACAACATGCCCTGCAAAAACAAGTTAGATGACCTACTTTGTTGTTGCAAGTTTTACGTGGCTGCTACGGGCTGAGCAAGAACCGTTCTTACCTACGCATCAAAACCACAACGATAGTTCGTCAAGTTAGTGTTGTTTTAACCTTCTCAAGGACCAGGCGTAGCCACACTCGGTTCAACTAAAGTTGGAGAAACTAACACCCGCTAGCCACCTGTGTGCAAAGCACGTCGGTAGAACCAGTCTCGCGTAAGCGTACGCGTAATATCGGTCCGGGCCGCTTCATCCAACAATACCGCCGAACCAAAGTATGACATGCTGGTAAGCAGTATGACTTGTATCGCCCACAACTCACTTGTGTTATACGCATGCATATAACATCTACGCATAAAACCTGGCTCGGATGCCACTGTTGGGGAACGTAGTAATTTCAAAAAAATTCCTACGCACACACAGGATCATGTTGATGCATAGCAACGAGAGGGGAGAGTGTGTCTACGTACCCTCGTAGACTGAATGTAGAAGCATTAGCACAACGCGGTTGATGTAGTCATACGTCTTCACGATCCGACCGATCCAAGTACCGAACGCACGACACCTCTGAGTTCTGCACACGTTCAACTCGATGACGTCCCGCGAGCTCCGATCCAGCAAAGCTTCACAGGAGAGTTTTGTCAGCACGACGGCGTGGTGACGGTGATGATTATGCTACCGACGCAGGGCTTCGCCTAAGCACCGCTATGATATGATCGAGGTGTATTATGGTGGAGGGGGGCACCGCACATGGCTAAGAGATCAATGATCAATTGTTGTTGTCTCCAAGGGGTGCCCCCCTCCCCGTATATAAAGGAGTGGAGGAGGGGGAGGGCCGTCCCTCTCTATGGCGCGCCCTAGGGGAGTCCTACTCCCACCGGGAGTAGGATTCCCCCTTTCCTAGTAGAACTAGGAGCCCTTCCAAGTAGTAGGAGTAGGAGAGAAGGAAAGGGAAAAAAAGAAGAGAAGAAAGGAGGGGGTGCCGCCCCTCCCCCTAGTCCAATTAAGACTAAGCATTGGGGGGCGCAGCCTCTCCTCTCTCTTTCCCCTAAAGCCCAATAAGGCCCATATACTCCCCGGCGAATTCCCATAACTCTCCGGTACTCTGAAAAATACCTGAATCACTCGGACCATTCCGATGTCCGAATATAGTCGTCCAATATATCGATCCTTACATCTCGACCATTTCAAGACTCCTCGTCATGTCCCCGATCTCATCCGGGACTCTGAACTACCTTCGGTACATCAAAAAACATAAACTCATAATACAAATCATCACCGAACGCTTAAGCGTGCGGACCCTATGGGTTCGAGAACTATGTAGACATGACCGAGACACGTCTCCAGTCAATAACCAATAGCGGAACCTGGATGCTCATATTGGCTCCTATATATTCTACGAAGATCTTTATCGGTCAAACCGCACAACAACATACGTTGTTCCCTTTGTCATCGGTATGTTACTTGCCCAAGATTCGATCGTCGGTATCTCAATACCTAGTTCAATCCCGTTACTGGCAAGTCTCTTTACTCGTTCCGTAATACATCATCCCGCAACTAACTCATTAGTTACAATGCTTGCAAGGCTTATAGTGATGTGTATTACTGAGTGGGCCCAGAGATACCTCTCCGATGATCGGAGTGACAAATCCTAATCTCGAAATACGCCAACTCAACAAGTACCTTCGGAGACACCTGTAGAGCACCTTTATAATCACCACTACAAAAAATACACTTCCGTGATGATACGTGTTTGTCACAATAGGTCGTGTTTTCTGTCATGCATGTACATCCATGACAAATTTATGACAGAATCAAGATATTCATACATGTGTTGTCGTAGAAGTGTTCCATGACATTGCCAAAATTATCATCACGGAAGTGTCCACTTCCATGACGATAAATCGCGCGTCACAGAAGTGCTTTCGTCAAGGGTGACCGACACGTGGCATCCACCGTAACGGAACGCCGTTAAGCTATCGGGTCAGATTTTGGATCTGATAACCCGTTAACAGCCACGACCAATGCCGATTTTGCACATGTGAAATTCTCATTGGCTAACAGATCCACGCGTCAGCACCCCGTTGGCACAGGTGTCACTCATCCAATGGGCAAGATGGGCCTATGATATGTTGACACGTGGACCGGCCCAAAAGTGGCCCAATCTCACTTTCGGTCTATTAAAGGCCCATGTATTTTATGGGCTCGAGATATTTACACCTGTAAAAGGCCTATTTTTACTGAGGGCCCAAATTATGTTTAGGCATGTTAAAGGCCCACTGTGGGCACAGGCCTACCAGAAAAATATGAAAGCTTATGCTGATTTAGGCCCAGATATTTTTAGTGGGCTACATGCCAATTTCGGCCCGTAATCGTTTTTAGCCCAATTGGAATGGGCCCAACGAATGTTGGCATGTTGGGCTCCTATGAAGCTTCCGGCCGAATACATTACTAAGATAAACCTACACTATACAAAAATAGCGTCGTAATTACTGCAGCCTGAGGCAGCATCATAAATGTTGTATCACAAAAAAATAAATTCCAACCATACAACAAAAGGCCTGTTGGCATAAAGTTTACAGTCCTTCCAGATAAAAGCACCATCAGATGTATAGAAGCACAGATCATTTGACCTGAGTGCTAATGTTTCAGGTTGTAGAATCTGATGGAGTAGCACGATCTCCACCTTTTTTCCGCCATTGCTCTTGAACAACGAAGTGAATGTCTGATAGTCTGGTTTCAAAACCATTCATATCTTGACGACATTTCTCAACCACTATTCTTGTTTCCGAAACAACGTCCATTAGGGATTGGACTTGTGTCTGGAGCACAGATATATCACTCTGTCTAGCAGGAAGATTTTGTTCAGTAGGCGATTTGGACGAGGTTACCTTGACAACCAACCCAGAATTACGCAGGAAGGTGCTTTTTTCATTGTTAGTGGAGAGATATTGGCGCACTGCAGCAAGAGGTGACATTGTGCCTGTAGTAGCCTCGTCATCTTCAGGTGGTTGTGGCTGTTCAATCATTTGTTCCATAGCTTCCTAAAAGTTTGAACTTGTAGATTAGTGTACCAGATAAGTTACTAATGAGACAAAAACAAACAAAGTAGGTTAAATCTTTATACATAACTTATTTTGGTGAACTACTGTAATACATTAGCATGTATTGTAGTGCCAACTACATAATAAAATCACTTTCGGAACATATGTCCATGTAGCATGCCTACTGTATTGTCTATTTCATCACATTCGTTGACATCTAAGGATAAAGAGACATGGTTTAAAGTAGGATGAACATAGCATGACATCATTCATATCATGGGCAAACAGATATAAAATAAACAGGCTATTTTATCATTGTGTGCGCACGTGAACATAACGACTAGATTACAGATCAAGACCAAAAGAATATCCTTCATCTCTTTTAAACCATGTAAGGTGAAATGATACGTTAAGACAACTGTGAATAAAAGTGAACAGAGTAACTGACATTGGATGCAAACCAAGTAGTTAAATGAACACATCACAGTACCAATCAGTTCAAGGCAGGAGGAGTAAGGACTTACAACAGCGGCTTGAACTGGTGTGCTCATGCCCTTCATCTTGCTGGTGTGGCAATCCTTGAAGATTTGCACTGCATTCGGTTCAGGTTCTTTTTGATCCGCACGGGATTTCCTCTGTATTTGGAACAAGTCAATATAGATATGATAATATGGCACAAAAAAGAAGGAAGTAGCAGCTATTTACAAGAGCCTTGCTGTGTGCAATATAGCTACGAGATCCTGTGGTCTGTTGGAATTTCACTTTAGAATGGTTGGTTTTGTTCTTCAAACAGTTAGCCTGGAAGAAGATACACTTGTAAGGCACATACATAAATACAAGTTCAATATGTGGTCTGATCAAATACATATAGCCTACCTGATACTTTGGATCAGACCAGTGTTTAACGAGGGTTTTCCAGTCTTGATCTGTAATATATTCCACTGGAGATGTTTGGGCGATTTCATTGTTAGCCTTGCCTTCAAAGTGAGATTTTCTAAGGTGGTACCGATACTATCGTAGAGCAAACTGAAAAACATGAGTGCATGCTTGTCTAGTTGCATCATCTTTCGGATCCAACTTGAACCTCATCTGTTGAAAAAAGAATGTGATTCTTATTAGGAGGAAGCTAGAAAGTATGGGACAGAGCAAGACAATATTACTAATTGCGATGAATAACATTACTTACGGATAAATGGTCAAGGAAGGTGTTAAACTGGGTATTGTCTTTCTCATTCCTGTACTGGATCCACATTGGGAGGATACGTGCATGACACCTAACGGCAATGGTTGCCTCTGATACTAACTTGGCTGACTCTGTAGCATCACGTGGCCTTTTTAAACCTGCCTCCAAATGGATCTCCATTCTTCCTCCTTTAGATTTTGTTAATCTGTCAAGCATTATCCCTGATGTCTGTTTCCGCTGGCGCCGTGGTGCTAGTTCAACAACGAATATGGAAAGTGTTAGTGTACATCAAACTATGAGAGTACATATAAAGGAGCATGCAACTGCAACTTGACTTGGTCAGGTACCATCTTGGTGTTGATGCTCATGAGGTTCATCTGATCTTGCCAAGTCCTGTTGTGTCAGCAGTGCTTCGGAAGTAGTGTTAGGTGTGAAGGTAGCTTGGGAACTAGCCAGTTCCAAAGAAAACGAACGAGTAACTGGTTGAGATGCTGGTACAATTGAAGCGGATGCTGCAGCTGGTGGAGCAGGTGATACTGTGTTTGTAGATTTAGCTGGTGGACTTGGACCTTCTACTGCACTATAAGTACCAGCAGAATCTCGATGACAGAACCATTTCCGTTTCACCCGACGAGTAACAGCTCTCCCTACTATATTATTTTCCTTGCTCTTTTTTGACTTTGCCATGTCAAGCTGTACCCACAACACAAAAGAATAAAATCACTCTTTAGAACTCATTGATGCATGATACAGACAAGAAATACTTTGATGTAAGACAACTGTATGAGGATGGAATATGTAAGAAAAACAGGACGGCATGACATATTCACAGCTATGATGTGCAAACTAAGCAGAAGGATTTTCAAGAAAATAGAAGTAATGCAAGCTAGACACCATATGAAAGATGCAACCAATATTACTCTGCCAAGTTAAAAGTGTCTTGTCATAAGTGGCAATTCGAAAAATTAGAAGCAGTACAACGTAGAAATCAATGCAAGATGCAACCACTATCAAACTGCCATGTTAAAAGCGTGCAATAATGAGTGACTGATGCGGGATACACAACAGCAGTACTTTGATGTAAGAACATGGTATGATAGATAGATGCAGTGTATTCTAGACATAGAAAGCCATGTCATATGCACATGTATAACGTATAAACTCAGCAGGTGCAATTTAATCAAAACAGAAGAAATACAGGCTAGACAACATATGCAACATGAAACCAATTATCACACTGTCAACTTAGAGCAAGCACCTGCAATGGTGGAGTACGGGAGATGAACTCATCATGTAGACTTGGGACTTCAACTTCATTAGCAGTAGCAGTGGCAAATCTAGAGTCTCTGTTTGCATCAGTGCGGAGGACCACCAACATCCCCTAACTTACTCTTTTCCTTCCTATTTTCTGATATTGCCTTATGAAGTCAAAACCACAAGAAGATGAATAAAATTAGCTCTGCATAACTGGTTGATGCATGATATAGACAAACACTACTTTGATATAAGGCAAGCGCAGGATAGGAGGATGGAATATATACAAAAAAGACAGTGTTTCATATTCACACGTACGATAGGAGGATGGAATATGTATGAAAAAACAGTAAGCGGAAGGCATTTCAACAAAATTAGAAGAAATGAAGCTAGGCACCATATGAACATGCAACCAATATCACTCTATCGGGTAAAAAGTGTCTCGTCGTAAGTGCCATTTCAAGAAATTAGAAGCAGTACAAGCTAGAAGACAATGCAAGATGCAACCTACATCACAGTCCCAAGTTAAATGTGTCTTATGGGTAAGTGATCATTGCAGGTATAAGTTGTAAGCTACGCAGATGCAATTCAACATAATTAGAAGCAATACAAACTAGACATCATACGGAAAATGCAACCACGTATAACAGTTCCAAGTAAGAGCAAGCACCTGTGATGGTGGAGTAGGGGAGAAGTGCTCATCATGTACACGTATGTTCTAGAAACAGGAACACGTGTCATATTCACAGGCATTATGTGTAAAGTAAGCAGATGCAATTCAAGTTAGAAGCAATACAAGCTAGACATCATACGCAACATGCAACCACATATAATAGTGTCAAGTTAGAGCAAGCACCTGTGATGGTGGAGTAGGGGAGATGTGCTCATCATCTACACAGCTACGTTGACTGTCTAGCCTTGTGTTGTCTTGTGAATCTTGTTGGGAGGATGGCAGAGTAGAATCTGTAGAGACCCCATGTTTGAGTTGCTCCGAAGGACCACCATCATCCACTGCCGGACTAATTTCCTTTAGCTGTAATGATTTTGCATTGTGAAGTCAAACCGATAAGAAAAAGGAATAAAATTCGCTCTTCAGAACTCATTCATGCATGATACTGACAGACACTACTCGGATGAAAGGCAAACACATGATGCGAGTATGGAATATGTATGAAAAACAGGATGGTGTGACATATTCACACCTATGATGTGGTAACTAAGCAGAAGGCATTTCAACAAATTAGAAGCACTGCAAGCTAGACACCATATGAAAGATGCAACCAATATCACGCTGCCAAGTTCAAATTGTGTGGCGTTTCAACAAATTAGAAGCAGTGCATGCTAGAAATCATATGCAAGACACAACCAATATCACAGTGGCGACTTAAAGGTGCCTTGCCATAAGATATAGTATGTACCAAAAACAGGAAAGCGTATCATATTCACATGTATCATGTGTAAGCTAAGCAGATGCAGTTTACACTAATTAGGAGCAATACGAGCTAGACACCATATGCAACATGCAACCAGATATCACACTGCCAAGTTAGAGCAAGCACCTTGGATGGTGGAGTAGGGGAGCGGAGACTTGGACCTTGTAATGCACTATCAGTACAAGGGGAATCGGTACAGATGCTCCATTTACGTTGCTGCAGAGGACCACCATCATCGCCTTCCTTACTCTTTTCCTTCCTCTTTCTTGATTTTGCCTTGTCAAGTCAAACCCACAAGAAAAGGGAATAAAATTTGCTCTTCAGAACTCATTGATGCATGATACTGACGAACACTACTTTCATGTAAGACGAACACTACATATCACACTGCCAAGTAAGAGCAAGCACTTGCGATGGTGGTGTGGGGGAATTGCGGTGATCAACTAGAGAGCTACGTTGACTATCTTCATTTAGCCTTGCTGTTTCTTGAGAATCATGTGGGGAGGATGACACTGGACTCTTTAAACGAGTATGGCGTCTCACAGAAACCCACCCGGGTGACTGTCTCATCATAAGTAATTGACGAGGGATACAAAAGAGCATTAGTTTGATGTACGAACATGGTTAATAGACATATGTAGTATGTATCAAAAACAGGAAGGCATGTCATTATCAAAGGTATAATGTGTAAAGTAAGCAGATGCAATTTAACCAAATTGGAAGCAATACAAGCTAGACACCATATGCAACATGCAACCACATTTGACAGCGCGAAGTTAAAGCAAGCACCTGGGATGGTTGTGTGTGGCAATTGAGATCATCAACTGCAGAGCTACGTTTACTGTCTCCAACTGCTGACACTGCACCCGTTAGAGCGCTGGAACGCTTAGTGCTTATCTTCGAATTACACTGGAGCGACTTCTGTCTTTTCTTTTCTGCATTCATCAACACTGCGTCAGAGTCTAAAATACCCATGCATAAAAAAACAATAGTGTGAGTATGGGTGAAGTGTGTGCACAATTAGTACAGTGTAAAGGTAGCAGATAGCAGGTCGGTGAGAAATAAATGATGGGAGACATATGATAGCTCTACAACATGCATGGCACACTAAATTACTACAGGATTCTATGAAAATAACAGTCGACTGAAAGCAAATAGGTCAGTCCATTTTTTCTGCACCGTCCGATGTACAAAGAATGGGCAGATCGCCTTCATCTACCTCCAGCGAGTCAGTGTTGACAATCTTCCTCGAAACGCCAGCGACCACCGGCCCAGTATTCCTCCCCTGCCTGCGCCCTCCCCTCGACCTCACCGCACCTCCGTGCTTGGCACCGCCCCCCCCCCTCGGCCATCCATTCAAGCCCCGCCGACCTCCAGATCGGGCGCAAGCAGCTCCTATGCCCCACACCCCTATGATAGACACCGATGCGCCGCTTCCCCGGGGAACAGGCGGACTAGGTGCTCTGCGCGCCTAAGAGGGTGCTGCTTCTTTTAATTGCGGTTCGACTGACCCTGAATTGAAATCCAGGCGGGCTACTGACCTCTAGCAAAGGTGAAATAGTAAAAGGGAGGAAACCTTGTGCATTTAGTATCACGAAGAAGATGCAGTAAGAAGCGCTCAACTAGTTTCTTTCGTGGGATAAATACGGTGTGAGCGGAGACGTAAGATTTGCACGAATAGGGAAGAGGAGTACCTCTTTCTGCTGGCAGTGCTGTGTCCTCCTTCTGTTTTTCCGACGATCTTCTTGTTGTTCGCCGGAAACCAGAAGTTGTGGAGGATGGTGCAGCCTTGGACGAACCCATGGCCAAGTTGTTGAGTGTGGTGCGGTGGCCGTCTGTCAGCGGCGGGGAAGCAGATCTGAGGCAGCGAACGACGGCGTAGCGGGAACAGCTCCGGTGCGGTGGACGGTTGCGATAGTGGAGCCACAGCAGTGAGGCGCAGGAGGGCGTGGTCGGAGTGGTTCTGGTACGGCGCACGTCGGCGTCGGTGTCGTGGATGCAGCTCTGCCTCGGCTTCAGCTGCTAAGTCCTTGAGGGCATTGCGGTTGCGGTTGCATTGGACGACGATGTCGGGGTACCGGCTCTGGCGTGATGGAGGAGGGAGGCGGTGTATTGGCCGCTATTGGGTGGAGGACGGAGGAGGCTGGGGTTTCGCGACTGGTGGAGAGGGCGTTTTCGCGCCCATGGAGTATGAATGGGGAAACGGAGGGAGGCGGGGAACTAAGGGGGAACAATGTTTCGGTTTGAGATGCTCTTGTTTGAAATTTGGGGAAAGTTACAAACTTCCCCACATCTAAAATTTCGGACATATTGCGGGTTGGGGGTAGGACAGTCATGTCAGGTGTCCCAAATGTGGGCGGGATAGATTTCAGCCGAGCGCATGGGTAGGCGTCCATGGCGTATGAATGCTTCTCTGGCGTCTTGGTGAAGTTACAAACCTACCCCGGTTTAGACCTTTGGACATCGGGCCGATAGGCTACACGGGCCAGAGTCAGGACAGTAATTTCCTGCCAACAAAACATTAGTCTCGCGTGGTTTCGGGTGACCAGAGGCCTATTTGGCGCTTCGTTTAATATTTGAGAGCGGAAGCATTAACGTTTTCGGTTCTCTTGAATTGAACTTTCAGGATTTGTCAAACTTCACAAATCTTTACTTTTGAAAATCCTAAAGCTACGATTATTTTGGAATGGAGGGGGTACATTTGAATATACATTGTACACGAGTATATATTAAAAAATATGCAACTTACCTCAGTTCATGCATGGTTCCAGATATAATCTCCTTGGTTGCAAAAAAAGTTAGATATGCGTATGAATATATATAGCATGTTCAAACTCACAACAAAGATTGATGCCCCATTTTACATCTGATTTACAAATGCCATTATCTCGGGTTCAAATAGATGAATGCACTTCCTATGAATTCGAATCTTTGAAACCCCCTTTATGTTGAATTCGACATGTATTTTATTTCGTAGCTAGCAATTTGGAATGTATCCATGCAAGTGACAAATGTATAAAGTGCTTCACACTAACAACATGGAGTGCACTAATTAATGTTTATATATGAATTGCAAAAGCATCCATTGCCTGTATTTCAAACCGCTCTCACTCTATGGATCGATAATATGAAATAAACACATGCACATGCTAGAATTCAATTGCAGTTGAAGAAAGAGCCTACTCCTGGTACTGTATATTAGTGATAGGGGTGTGTACAAAGTACACGTGAATACTAGGCATTGTGCGTGTGTGTATACTATCGAAGAACTAGCCCCCAAGCTTGTATAACATACTAAGGGTTACAAATCATATATAGTCGGCTTATCACCAGTGGGGATAGAGTCCTCCACGACTCTGGTAGCTTCGTGTTGTACGCCGAGTCCTCCACATGGGTCTTCGTATAACACGTCTCGGTCCAACCTATATGTGGCGCAGGATGGAACCGACCCATGAGTCTTCATGTTGACCCACCACAACTAGAAATGATGTGCCCACCACACCACACATGCAATCGGCCACTAAGAAAATAAGCATATACAATAGTACAACGGTATCTAGCTCACGATACGACTCCATATTTTGTTGATGACATTGACGGACTTTGCATTTGATGCGTGCTCCGTATTTTGTTGACGACACTTACGGTCATTGTATTTGAAGTGAAAGCACGATATGGTCACTGGACTTCAGAATAAGCTCATCACGGTCACCACATATTTTTTGTCTTGCTAACCAACATGTGGTTGGATGGTTAGAGGACAGTGGTTTCTCGAGCCCACCAAGGTTAAAGTCCCGGTGCTCGCATTTATCTTGTGTTAATTTCAGTATTTTCCGGCGACGTACGTTCAGTGGGAGGAGATGTTCCAGTCGACTACGAGGCACCTATGGTGACTTCGTAAAATCTCAAGATCATATATGCTGGCCCACTCTCTCGAAGGTGCTCATAGGGGTAGGGTTCGCGTGTGTGCGCTTATAGTGTTGAGTGCTTGCGCGTATATATGAGCCCTTACATTTGTACCGTGTTAAACAAATACATATCATGGTTATACGGTCACTGGCTCACCCATACAACTCCGTATTTTGTTGATGACACAATCAATTGACCAGTCAAACGTTCCATGCGGCGCAACTAGTGTTGCACCGTCGGGGCGTGTAACTGTGGGGCCCACCTGTCAGCCCGTATATGAAAGAAAGAAATGGTAGTTTGAGTCTGTACTGTGTTAATAAAATAGGAGTACATTTTAGGGTGATCATACGGTCACTGGCTCACCATACAGCTCCGTAATTTGTTGATAACACGCTCAATTGACCAGTCAAATGGTCCACATTCAGCAGCACACATTACCATAGGGCCCACCCGTCAGCGCATATATGAAGGACAGAAATGGTAATAAATTAGTGGTCGGTGGGTATTCGAAGTCATGAGACCTCTGGTTGGCAGTCACCGGCGGTTGGGGGCGTTCATTGGGCGGTGGGGTGGGGATTCCCGGAGAAAAAGCTCGGCGGGGGGGCTAGATGGATGGACGGTGCGGCGGCGGACCGGCGGTGGGGAGTGGTTTCGGGGAGGGCGTGCCGGCCGCGGGCGGCGGGGGCTGGCGGTTCGGCCGGTGGTGGCTGGCGGCTCAGGGGGGTGGAGTTTGATGATAAACTTGAGGCCCTTGATTTCGTATCCAACGGCTGGAAAATCTAATGACCAGAGATGAAAAAGTTAGTCGACTGACGTGTAGCCTCACCCCGCACGTACACATGCATGCACGCAAGACACGCACGCATGTAGGCATGCAACACTGACACGTACACACGCATGCATGCTGGCGTGCAACACTGACACGTACACATGCACTCATGAACACACGCACGTACGCACCCATGCATGCAACACTGAAACGTACCCTTGCACGCATGCAAGACTCGCATGCCTGCATGCACACAGCACACGACGCAAGACACACGTTCAACCTATACGTGCATGCACCCTTTGTTAAGGACATGGATTGTTGCGGGTATTAATCAATCTTATCTGTGATAAGCAGAACATTGATGTTTGCAGCGGTCTTTATGAATCACAACGTATCGAACGTGCTATCAACATCGTAGGCTTATCTACATGAAAAAGATGACGTCACACTCAATGAACAATCATCGGTTTATAAAGTGCCCGCTTCTGACCGCCCTGGACCACCAAAGGTTCCTCTGTTGTGCGCTGCCTGCGTTGGGTCACTGACATGCATGCCATGCACCCAAAGAGCCCACATGTCAGTGGAAGAACGGCGCGGTGTCCTAGGTCAGAGTCGAGGGCGCCACTCGCGGCAGGCCGGGCGAACACGCCTCCGTGCCGCATTCAAACGCCTCCATGAAACCTGCCCGCGTGGAAGCCGAGAAACCCACTCTGGACACACGTCGGTTCATGACCGGGCCGGCATTAAACGCAACGCCGGCCGAGCTCCTCCCGTCCGCCATCTATTTAATCTCCTATTTAAACGAGGCCAAACACCGGCCAAAAATCGCACACCTCCGCCGCTCCCCTATCTCCTCCACCATTTTGTCCACTCTTACAATGGCTTGCGAAGAGTAGTTATTCCGCATCCAAGCCGGCTGGGTAGCCCGCCGGATACGAGCTATGCAGCTCGCTGATCCACCTCCCTCCCCTCGCCCGACGGAGCCAGTTACCGCCCCAAGCCGGCGCGCGGTTCAGCAACTCGCTACTCCAGGCCAGCTCGACAAGGAGCGGCGCACGGGCGTCGTTGCTGCCGTCCACGCTGCCGCCTCGTACCGTGTCTCCCGCTTTTGTGACCGAGACTCCCATGCCGGCGGCTGCGCCATGCAAGCAGCGACAGAAGCCGGGTGCGCGGAGAGCGACGAGTCGGTGGCCAGTGCCTCCGCGTCCGCCACCATCATCGAGGAGAAGTAGAACACGGGAGGCCGCCGCCGCCGCTTGGGTCCCATGAAGGCCACCGCGGAGGCGACGCCGGCGTACACAGCAGGTGTCTTGCCGGATCCTTTTTTTGCGAGGACCTTCGTCGACCCCGCATGGGCTCCACGGAAGAGGGGAATGTTAGGATGAACTCGAGCCGGTGCCAACCATGGAGAAGTAGTGGTCGGTGATGAACTCGAACCGGTGCCGGCCACCATCATCTTCGGCACCAGCCAATGATACCAGTTGGGCAGTGGGGAAGCGAGCCGTCCTTTGCGCTGAAGCATATATCTCCGGGGCTTTCGGCAGTCCGATGATCGTGCTGCCGGACATGAGGAACACAAATCGATCGGCGGGCGACCATTTAGGCCAGGTATTATATACTGTGCTGTCCAGAACTAGCACCGCGTAGTTCATTTGAATGTAATGAAATCTGTCATGTTTGTATGAAAATCCGGTATTTTATATGATTTCCGTCATTGTTTATATGAAATATCAGTTTGTCTACGTGTTTGCGTGAATTTCGTCCGGTTGGTTGAGTTTCTGTCATAATGTGTGCGGCTACGGTTGGATGGCGTAATTTGTGGGTCGCCGGTCGGTCTATGGGAGGCTCGGGCGGCGTTGTGGGACAAAAAAACATAGCTCGTGCGAGCTCGTCTCCAACGTGCGTGCTGGAGGATGCATGACAGCATGAGCACCCGAGCCATTCCTCGTTCATCGGTGGCAAAGGCACCGGTGGACAAAAGGGTCGCCAATATTTTGGCTACCCCGGGCAAGATCCAAACAGCCCCTCCCAATATATTCAAATCCCTCGTTCGCCGTGGAATTTTGCCATGTTTTGTTTTCATGGACTAGCAAGATGCTCGTGCATTGCACGGAACATCAAGATGCATTTTTTTACAAACTCCCGCATGCATGCAAGGGATAATTAATGTCCTCCTTTGCTAGTACCACGAGGCAAACACCATTAATATTGCATCGATTAGTGTTAGTGGCCTTGTATATCTGCAAATTGTAATTTTGATAGTGGCCCCTTGTATATAAAAATGGAGGGAGAAAGATGAGAGATATGGTGAGGAGGAGTGGGGCGTGGTGGTGACTGGTGGTCGGACTGGGCGGAGGCATGGGGATGGACGGCGCATTATGTCTAGGTTTGTATCTCTCTCACACACACCCACGTAGGTGGGGGACGTGCACGAAGAGAAGAGGTGCACGCGCGGCGCACGTACTCCCGTCTCTCTCCCAACCAGACCCGTGCGGGTACACGGTGGAGCTTATTTCTGTACAAAAAAGGCAGCCCACGTGGTAATTTGGCACGTGTACTAGTTGTCCACTTGGTGGAGGGAGGATCGTCTACCACGGGTGAACAAACAAATTGCGACTTGACGCGTTATGTTAAATTAAAAATAGAGGCAAACCATGTGGGGCCTACCTTAGAGGCAAGGCTCTATACACTGGAGTACTTTTGATGTGTCCCGTCAACTCGCAGAACGAGGAGAAGCTTGCTTAGGACGCCGTCTCCCCTGCCCACGGGCGCGGTGGCTCGCAGGATGAGGTGAAGCTTTCTTACTACGCCTTACGCCCGCTCCCTCGCCCACGCGCGCGGTGGCTCGCAGCACGAGGAGAAAATTTTACTACTCCCTCCATTTACTCCTCTTCCCTACTACATACTTTGGTTAGTACTCCCTCCATTTACTTATACAAGGCCACTATAAAAAATACATTTTGCATCTATACAAGGCCACAAATAGTAATCGAGACAAAAGTTACTACTCCCACCTTTCCAGTTTATGGCTCAATTTCAAAATCTCTCCAACCAAGGTAGACGGTGAGTGGTCGAATTAATTTCGTAGTTTGCACAAGTAATTAGTACGCTCATTTTTCCCAAGAAGTTATGTTTACTGAGGCATTAATTAGAACGAATGCATGAATGACCACTAAATTTCCATGAACTTGTACGTGCATTGGTTAGTTTCCTCTTGACACTGCTTTCGTCGGGTGATCTAACGCACCTCGAAATCCAACATGTAATGGTACTGCTACTAGTATAGTAGAATTGAGACTTATCAAACGGAAAAAGGAATGTTTTTTAGATGAGCCCTATAAACCCTAGTGGGTACGTACTCCGTAAAAACAGATTTTTCCAAAACTAAGTCGCTCCCTTTCATGAATTCTGTAGTATACTCCTTCGTCGACGCTCCCTTTCATGAATTATGTACTTCCTATCGCCGACATGTAGGACATATAGCAACCGGGTCGACGTGTCAAGCACCAAATAACAGTGCAGAACAGCAGGGGGACGCACCCCACTCGTACCGGCCTAGTAGTAGTAATGAGCAACGAGACGTCAAATCACAATGCCGCACTTTCCCATACGGACGAAGCAACCATTGTTTCACACTTCGATTCGCCATCATCTCAAACCACGTACTAGTATTGCTTCTGCCTCAAGAGGGACACGCGCATCGCCTTGGTACATCATGACACGTGGGACCGCATGACAGGCCATGCTCCCCCGTCGATCGCTCGGTAAAATCACCTCATTTTTACTATACTTCCTCCGTATCGGTTTACTACATGGCATGCACGTCATTCTAGGTTGAGAATTTAACTGGATATATATGTGATGAACAGTACTCTAGCCTTTTAAAAAATGTATACTTTTGTACAGTAGTACTATCGATGGATTGCGCCATGGAGCAAAAATTGAAATTAAAAAAAAGGTGGTACATATAGAGAGCGCTCGTCGCCAAATTATGCATATAGTACTATTAAAAAGGCTAGTCACAATAATGGTGTCCAGCACAACCCACCCCTCAAATAAAACTAAGAGGGTGCTTGGATACGTTTTAGTCCCATGACTAGAAGTAGTGGGACTAAAACATGCTAGCCTCACCCATGCTTGGATCCAAATACTAAAAAGGCTAAAATCAAGTTAATGAGCATTTATTATCCTCCAAACCCTCCAATCCAGAACTCGCATGTGTTAAAGGAAAGGAGTTAAATGAGTAGAGAGAGGACTAATCCACATTTTAGTAGGGGTACCCCTGACTAAAAAAATTAGTCTCAATACTAGTTTTAGCCCCTCTTTAGTCAGAGGTGCTTGGAACTTTAGCCTCTTAAAGAGACTATTTTTAGTCAGACTAAAATAAGTCCCTTGGATCCAAGCACCCTCTCAGCATCCTGGAATTCTTTGACAAAACTAAGCACCCTGAAATTCTTTGACAACTAAACTGCTGGCTATATGATGTTGGCCATATGAATTGTATGTATATAATGTGAAGAAACAAGTGGTAGTACTATACCAACTAAAAGATGAAATGTAAGAAATACTAGTATGTACGTACTAAAGAGTTAAAGTAACGAGAAGAAACATAACATAGTTCTGCTAGGGGCTCAGCACAACACACCCCTCAAATTAAATTAAGCACACCTGAAATTAAACTTTGCAACTATTCCGGTAGACACTGCATTAGAACCACCATGAGCAATGACACTGCCACCTTACTCGGAGTCCTCGTCCACGTCCTCGACTTCGTCCTTGTCCCTCTTCCTCTTGGCCAATACTTCTTTGCTTGAACCGCACACTTGGCTGTTGCTCTTCATCCAACCCTTGTAGATATTGAAGCAAAGGTAGCCATCCATTGCAGCGTAGTGGATGTGGTCTATATCTAGTACATTCCGCTGCCATGCATGATGATGAAATGTGTAATGAGGTTTCTCTAGTTTACCGTACGAAGGATGAACCATGGCTCCTACCAGGGTCAGCATTGAAGGCTGATAAGAGGACACCAGCCGATTCTTCTAGAGGTCGAAGGTGTTGCCTACAACAAGGCCTATCTGACGCAGGACTTCTTTGTCGTTACCAAAGTCTACAGTAACGAATTTCACTGTTTTGTCCTTGAGGAAGTTCTTAAAATCCTGGCACTCAACGTCGGTATGGCATATGTGGTAGACCAAGCAAACATTATGTACGCAAACCTGGATCACGACGGGCTTCTTCCTCTCTTCGTCCTTTAGATCCTTCTCTCATCTCAGGAATGTGGTGTACTCAATATCTAGCCCACCGACCCACTCATCATCTAAGTTTTCGAACATGCGACTGAAGCGAGAAAGGCATCCTTTCACCGTCGCGGAAGAACGGGTGTAGATGACGTCGAACTCATCGCCGGTGATGGTTCCAACCTTGTACTCACCGCCGATCATGGAGATTTGGGATGCCATGGATTTGGGAGGAGGGTTAGGATTAGTGGAACTGCCATAATGTGAATGGACGGGACGACTAGGAGCGAACCGTTGTAGTATTGAAGGACGTGCGGGGACGAGTAGGAGCGAACTGCCAGCATGCGAACGGCAGGGTAGTGGCTTTCCATTCTCCCATGATGCGGGCTTCCGAGAGCCCTTGGATCTGACATCGAACGGTTGCATGGTGTGATTCTAGACCTATGGGTGAATATCCTATCCTAGAGGGTTATTCTGCAAATTTTCAGCAACTTAGCATGCGATCGTTTGATCTCAGATCCAAGGGTTGCCAGCAGCCCGTATCATGGTCGCGCCTACCACGACCGTCGCGTTGCTCACCCGGTCACGCCCTTGGAGATTTAACACGGTGCATTAGGCTATCTGATGTTGGCATGTCATACATAGTCATCACTTAGTCACTCATACTACAACAAGGTTGGCTATAAGTGTATTTTTTACTCCTCTCTATCTCTTTCTTCATACTCAAGGAAGAAACGGTGCTAAGCGCATGTATTTATTGCATTTGCCAAGGAGTGACCTCTTCCAATGAAATGGTGTTGCTAAGTTTGCTTCATTTAATTAGCTATAGACTCAAAATTGTCTTTTCACCTAGGTATACGCGCTTAGCATCGTTTCTTCCTTGGGTCACCAAACTAGTCTCTCTCTTCTTGATTAACTTACCACATCAGACTTTATGCCTATGTGGCAAGCTTAAGCACCTGTAGGAGCAAGTAAAAGTAAGTATAATAGTGCGCTTTACATGGCATTTTTGCATATGTGGAGGAAAGAGAGGCAAGGAAAAAGTGGAGAAGTGGGCTCTCATGCAAGAGCCAGCCTCTACTACATGGTGGAGCATTGGGAGAGGCACCTGTATGGAGGTGGTCAGGAATCTAGGAGACTCACGCCAGTCGTAGCGTCGTAGTTAAAATGATAATGGCAAGTCAAATCACGGGGCCCCACCTGTCCAGTAGTAACTCGCTGTCAAATCACACAACCCTACGTTTGCAGCAGCCTACTCCCTCGTCTTCTCGCGTCTCTGTCGAACCGACTAGGCGGAACTGCCCCGCCGCCTACCGCGCAGGAAAAGCCCCGCCCTCGACTTTTAAATACAACTACATCCGCTTAAGAATCCAATGATATACTTTTTGCGACATAGTAACTCATATTTAGTTAGTCAAATGGATGACCTAGAACTACGTGCATGCCCTATAAACCGAGACGCCTAAAAATTAAAAAAACCGAGACGGAGAGGGTAGTTCAGCACGTATCTTTTTAGATCAATATAGTCGGGATTCACCAAGGAGCAAAACCAAGTGGTAGGCTGCTCCTGTCGTGTTGCCGTAGCAACTCAAGCAGGGTCAGTCCGCACACGAAATGGCGACACACTTAGCAGGACCCCTTTGGCCGACATGTGGCTCATCCACCGTCTTGTTCTGCGTGCGATGCACCAAATTACAGTTCGGAGCAGCGGTTGGAATTGGAGGCACCCCGGTCATAGCGCCGCAGTAGTAGAAAATGAGCGACGAGGGGTCAAATCACAAAGCCCCACCTTTCCCGCATTAAGCTGGAGGGACGAAGCAACCATCATTTCACTCTAGGGTGCAAGAGCATAAAGAAAAGAGAAAACAACGATGCGTGCGGCAGCTACCTAGGGCACCCTAGCGTAGGGGTCTCCACTACAGATCCTTTTTTTAAAGCGCCTCCACTACAAATCGGCTTCTCCCTCGTCCTCTTGAAGAAAACCGATGATGAGTGCGGCGGTAGGGTTTGTAGGAGTACTACGGCATGCGGGGCCACGTCGTAGTAAATGGGTTCGAGCCGACGCCTTAAATATGTGTGGGCCGCTTGGTTTTACGGGAATGAGGCAGCATTTTGGGTTCGGGGACCAGTGGAGATATAGTACGTACAAAAAATTGTGGACGTAGGTTCGACCAAAAGGCAATGATGCATGGGCCCTGCATTTTGATATACCCGGGGCCGCGTGAAATTTGCTACTCTACTCAAAACTAGTAAGGTACACATGTATTGAACGCATGAGATTTCGAAACCAAATTATGAATAAATACACACTATAGCATGTAAAGCTTTGAGTCATATATGCATGATGTAGATGTTCATTTAGTTCTTATAGTTCATCTCATTCAAAATTGATAAGTTTTATAAAAATGTTAAGATTCATGGGGTTGTGCATTGTACTCCCTCCGTTCCAAAATAGATGACCCAACTTTGCACTAACTTTGTACAAAGTTAGTGCAAAGTTGGGTCATCTATTTTGGAACGGAGGGAGTAAATCATAAAGTAAAAAACAAATAATGACAATTCATTTAGAAAAAAATAATCAATTATGATACAGAAGATTCTAGAACAAAGGAGAAGTGCTTGTGTTTTGAGGTTTGTGCATTATGCTTAAGTTCAACCATGGAGTCTTCTAAATTATACATGTGGCAGATCTGGTGGAATGTTGATGATATCCAACGGCCAGTAGTGCTCGGATTTGCCTATCTCTGCACTGTCGGGTTAGCTTCATCCAGCGACCATCTTTCAAAGTTATTGGCACACTATATAGTTCTTGTGCCATAGTTGCATGTTTTGGAAAAAAAGCTACTAGTGGGTTGTACTATCTATTTAGGAATAGAAGATGTATACATGGAAGTTGTAGGGAAAGAGATGACATGGAGCATCTCAATTCCTATGAGTAGGGATTGGAAAAGAGATGTCATTTGGTTCACATCATAGGAACTTTTCTATTGAATATAGAGATGACATGTTTCTCAATTCCTATGAGGAGGGATTAGAAAAGAGATGTAATTTGGTTCATATCATAGGAACTTTTCTATTGAATATACGCTAATGTTTATTTTCCTTTGAAATTAAGGGAGTATAGGAATCCATTCATATGAACCAAGTGGCTCTAAAGCTATAGAATGATATCATGTTTATTTCCTTTGAAATGTGGAGTATATGAATCTATTCCTATGAACCAATTGGCTCTAAAGGAAAAAATCCTATAAAAATCATATCATATAGAGTTCCTATGATATTCCTCGACACTAAAGGATGCTTGAAATTGCCGCGGGTGATACGATGGTCTTTCTTTGTAGACTCCTCACCCAACTTTATAGTTACCTCTCGAAGATGAATGAAATGATATATACATGGTATTCTACATGTGCAATTTGGTACACGAAAACTCGGTAAAAGTTTGCGAGGTTCGAATTTTCAATAAAGCTATATGCACTGCATTTCGGAACGGAGGGAGCATACGGTAGTTGCTAACACTCACGTGGAAGATTTGTGTGTAGGAGGAGTGGTTGTTCTGTTAAATGACATGGCAAAACTGACACTGTCGGATGCTGATCTAACGGTCCTTATGGCGTTCGTCAGGAAAAGGCTTGTGGCGAACGTTTGTCAGATAATGATTTATGGACACATGCATTGCATTGATATGTGCCCCCCTCTCTCTCACGCACACGCACCCTCACGAGTCACGACTCTCCCGAGTCCTCTCGCAGACTCGCACGTCACACCCACCGTCTATCTGCAGTAGACGTCACGCACATATGTGCTCTTCACACCCTACCCTCAGAACTTCTAAAAAACAAAAGACGACGCGCACATTTTATTTTAGCTCACACGTCACACACTTGTATTATTACTCTTGCGGCGAACGTTCTTTGGGCATAGTATATTGTACTCTCACGAAGAGAAGCGGTGCACGCACGCACTAGTTCTCTCACACCCACTCGCGGGTACATGTAGGAGCGCATTTTTTTGAAGCTGGTACAACAAAATCACTCCACTATATATAAAAGCAGGAGCCTTAGCGCTTGCTTTACTAGGGTTCCTCTCGTTCACTCTCTCATGCTCTCCAGATCTAAGCAACACATAGGTGGCCACACTCTCTCTCAGTTCACGGCTGGTCACAAATCCGGCCGGACAACCTCAACCGGGGCAGGGGTGTAGGTGCATCGTTCACGTTGTCATCGGCGGCGAGGGAGGAGACCAACGGTTGCCTGCGTGTCCCGATCGGCGGTCGTGCCATTCTCTCCGAGAGAGCGCCAGGTCGGGAGGGCCTCCGACCCCTTCTTCCTCCCTGCGGTATTGTGGCCAAGATGCAGCCTCCCGACGACCCTCAGGTATATATTCCTTCGAAACCTGCCTTGCTCTACTGCCCTAGCTCCCTCCGTGTGGATCCTTTTATACTTCCGTCCGCTGTTCCGAAGCCACCTAGACTTCTACTAAGGCACGTGCTTTGCACGTATGTTCTGTATGATAGATACTCATATACCTTCTTTTTAGAGAGAGAAATGGGTACTCGTATCTTGAGTAGATGTCATAGTGTGTTTGTTTGCATGATCTAAGGACTATTCTGAAATAAGAAGCAAATCACTTGCACAAATCAAACTGAGTTCCAAGTAAGAATTTGATTACAAGATAAAAGTTGTAGTTTTATTATATGTTGTTTCCTGGGTTCCACTGATGTATAGTTCCAGAGTTGTTTGACGGTTTACATGCATGTTTATGGACTACTTTGTGCAACTAAATAAGTCATTTAGGTCTGACAGACACTCATGTCCTGTATTAGCTTGAGGTATAGCTTATGTATGACTGAAATAAAATATTACACTTTTTCTGCGAATAATAAAAATATTACATTTCTCGATGAAGCAGAATAAAACTTTAGCTAGCATCAGCCATGCAATGTTATGTTATGTGAACAGTGTAAACTTTGCAGTATAGCGGCATCTAAAAAATCCATTTTTACAGTAATCTAAAAAAATAAGTTAGTAGCAGAGTGTTTATTTCCTAGGTGATAATGGGGAACCAAAATGTGCTAGCTATTTGCCAACTTGTCGTACTTGCATGTGAGGAGGTGGCAGCAGTTTCTAGACATTTCTCAACTTCAGTAGGTGCAATCCACATTCAATGGGGACTTCTTTATTTGTTTACTTGGAGAGCAGAGTCGGCCATGTGCACAAGGAGCGGGAGCGAATCCAGCAGCTCTTAGCCGTCAGATCATCTCATCCTTTGTTTGATGGACGGTAGTGATATGCATGAGAGGGGAAATGAACGGTGGATTTTGAGCCAATGCTTGTTTGGGCGGGAGAACCGAAGATGGAGTGGTAAATCCAATTTCAAAACTGCCGCATTATAGTAGTATATATATAGTAGTTTAGAAGTAAAGCTATTTCATACAATCGACTCAAAGCATTGGTTCAACAGGGAAGAAAGTGGGAAAGTTGTAGCATGAATCTAGGACTTGGTTCTAAGAGGAAACGGGGGAAAGTAGTAATATCTGTCACTGTTTAAATAACCATATTTCTTATTTGCGCAAACAGGGATGTCTGTCTCCATATCGTTTCGGGATGTCTGTCTCCGTATCGTTTCTATCCGCACAATCAAAAGCACACACCTCAGTTTTAGTACAACTGGGCAAAATGAGATGGCTATCCCTCGCTGCCGTCGTCTAACCTCCCGTCTTCAAGGTATCCCTACATTGGTAGTAACTAAGGTAGAATGACCAACGCAATCTAAAAGAAGCTGATTCGTACGTTTTACTTCCTGATTGCAGTGCAGGGACGAGCGAAAACAACTGCATCCTAGTCCGGAATGCACTTTCTACCAGTTCATGCATGGACCAAGGACTAGTTGGCACGGCTGCACTGCGGTTTTTTGGACAGGTGCGTGGACAAGAGGCATTGTGGTCTGCTTAATTCTGCAAATAGCGGTGCTTAAATTTAGTGGAATGCACAAGCATTTCAGCTGGTCAGTACACTGCATGGTTCAGTTCAGCATTCCAGCTGAGACCACAATTATAATTGGTTATTCTGGAATGAGAGAACCTAACCCTGAATGGTGGCAACAAGAAAAAACCAGAGTGAACTCCAGGAAATTTAAGCCTGCCGGGAGGCCCTTTGCTCAGAGAGAAGCCTTGCTTGTTTTTTCCTGATTTGTAAACCTTCTCACAACTTTGTCTTTTGCTGTGAACTAGTATATGTTTGTTATGTTCTATGAATCATTGAGATGTATAAAATTGCTTAACTTATGCTTTTCAAGTTTTTTATGAAGGCGAGTTTAATGTGAGTGTTCCACATGAGCGCTGGACTAGCGTGTGAACATTTGGAATTTATTACATTGTGGCCTCAATTAACTGCATGAACCACTGTAACAAGATACATAGTTGCTTATATGTCAGACAGCAGATTGTTGATTGTTAGCTGGTCGATAGCCTAGTGTTGAAGCGAGCTGAGCCAATGTGCCGTGTTTTGCACAACTGCTTACAAGTGGGGAAGCACCAACAGTGTTTACAAGTACTTATGTATACGTCGGCGCATGGTTCTCGAACGAGTGCTCTATTTCATCAAAACACACATTGCTCGTATGATAAACCGTGACAACTTATGTCTTACCATGCCATATTCATGAAAAAACTAGTGAGGACGCATCTGTTACGATGGTTCTCACATGATTCACGGGCACACAAAAGTAGCAGCAGTTCCCATAGACGGATTCAAACAGAGTACTAGCCCCAGAGGGGTCGATAGCAGGCAAGGTTCGGATAATTAGACACAATCCAAACTACTATTAAACACTAGCTGGGGCAACTATTTCATGCCTCGGTCTAATTTGGGCTAGACACAAGACGGACCTTGCCATGAACATCATCGAGGACGTCCCGCAGTAGCTCAATCCTGTGAATCTTCATGAAGACAATCTTGTGGCCTTGCCACTGATAAACTTGTTTGTGGGGGCATGCCACGTCATCTCCCCGCGTAAGCTTGACAAGAACAGTATTCCTCACAAACGAAGGAGTAGCTTTGAACTTCTTGTGCTTCAGTACACCCTGGACAACACTCCTGACAACAGTGAGGCTGGAATACAACTCTTCATTGGTATAACCGCAAATGGCTTCCAGGATCCAACAGCCTAAGAACTTTGTTTTCCTAGTGCGTATATTCAGGTCGTCCGCCTCATAGCGAGTGACATGTACAACCACACAATCCTTGTCTGCATCAGGGCTCTAATTGAAACAGAAACAAATTCTGAATTACTTTTCAGTATAAGAAACACAAGTTATTTAAACCACTACATATACCATGGCATCGAAGCTAATAAAATTTTGCATTATTAATCACCACATACTTCCTTTTCTAAAAAAATCACCACATACTTAGATGAAAAACCACAATCGAGATCGGCAAAGAAGGAAATCACCTTGGGTAGCTCAGCGGGGGGGGGACACATCCTCGAAGGGGGAAAACTGCTCCTGCAGTGGCACGGGGGCTGTAACCTCAAACGGGGCATTGGCCATCTCAGTATCTGGGGTCGCCTCGGTGGTTGCCTCCATCTTCTTGGAGCTCTCTGTCTCGTGGGGATCAGCCTCCCGCGTCTGCTCCAATATCGGCAGATCTTTGCCTAGTTCTCCTTGGTCCATCATGAAACTGACGAATACTAGGAGTCCGCTGAAAGGAAAACACAATCGCAATGGCAATGAAACAAAAAAGAGTGAGGATCGGTTACTGCTTTGCAAAAGTTCTTTTTTTTTCTCTGAACGAAAATATACCAACATCACGGATCCGCTTACCTTCCCTTCGTTCGGAGAGAAGAACAGTGGCAGATGCAGGTGTTGCCTTTCTTGAAGAAGGTGAGGGAGAAGGGGATTCAGCGAAGAGTGAAATGACGGTTGCTTCGTCCGTCAAACTTAGGCTGCGGGGAGGTGGGGTTTTGTGATACGACGGCTCGTTACTGTCGCACTATGACCGGGGTGACTCTCCGCCTGCATACTGCCTTCTAATTTGGTGGATGGCATTTGGGCCCGCGCGCTGCATGGCCCACATGTCGGTGAACAAAAGTATAACGACATTCAGTAGAGGGAGACGTTTCAATGACCTAGGAGGAGCCAGAAGCGGTAGAGTGTCTCCACTGTACTAGTAGTAATTGTTTTTCTGGGTAGCTGTAGAGTGTCTCCACTTTACTAGTAGTAATTGTTTCTCGGGTCCTAAGACAAAACAGCCCATCCACACTAGTAAATAGTAAAATCAATTCAAAAACCTGGGTGCTCTTCTTCCTCCTCGCTCCCACCCACCTCACGTCAGCTCGCTCCACTCGTACCCCCAAATTCCTCACCTCACTCCTACAGAAAACCCTAGTGTCGGTGTCAAAACCGGCGGATCTCGGGTAGGGGGTCCCGAACTGTGCGTCTAGGCCGGATGGTAACAGGAGGCAAGGGACACGAAGTTTTACCCAGGTTCGGGCCCTCTTGATGGAGGTAAAACCCTACGTCTTGCTTGATTAATATTGATGATATGGGTAGTACAAGAGTAGATCTACCATGAGATCGAAGAGGCTAAACCCTAGAAGCTAGCCTATGGTATGATTGTTTATGTGTATCTTGTCCTACGGACTAAAACCCTCCGGTTTATATAGACATCGAATAGGGTTAGGGTTACATAGAGTCGGTTACAATGATAGGAGATCTACATATCCGTATCGCCAAGCTTGCCTTACATGCCAAGGAAAGTTCCTTCCGGACACGGGACGGAGTCTTCAATCTTGTATCTTCATAGTCCAGGAGTCCGGCTGGAGGTATAGTCCGGCCATCCGGACACCCCCTAATCCAGGACTCCCTCAGTAGCCCCTGAACCAGGCTTCAATGACGACGAGTCCGGCACGCAGATTGTCTTCGGCATTGCAAGGCGGGTTCCTCCTCCAAGTACTTCGTAGAAGATTTTGAACACAAAGATAGTGTCCGGCTCTGCAAAATAAGTTTCCACATATTGCCATAGAGAGAATAATATTTACACCAATCTAATCTGCTGACGTATTCCGTAGCGTGACACACCACGGCCAAGCCTTTATCCGAGTCGTTTCATTATCCCACCTCAGCATGTTATGCGAGGCGGTTTCCTTGGCACGTCTTGTTAAAGCAGAGATCGTGTCCCCTTATCCCGGGATTCTCATCAATACAGGCATGGGTAACCCAACCGCGCCATTGATTACGGTGCTTGGAGATAAGCGAGCTTTACCAGGCTGGTGGGGACATGTAGTTGCGTCCACCCATATAAGGGGATAAGGATCCACCTTTTCACCTACGCCTTCTTCCTCCTTCGCCTATCCATTCTTGCGCACTCGAGCTCCAGCGCCCAAGTCCGCACTCCCCACCTCAACCTTCTCCAGCCATGTCCGGAGCGGGAGGCAAGTGGATGGTCTCCTCCGTCATGGAGGGACATATCAAAAAGCTGAGGAAGGCCGGATACCTATCTAACGACATCGCGTACCGGCTCCCCCAAAAGGGGCAACTCATCCCCACCCCTAGGCCCCATGAGAGGGTGGTGTTCCTCCCCCATTTCCTCCGCGGACTGGGCTTCCCTCTCCACCCATTTGTCCGGGGGCTCATGTTCTACTACGGCCTGGATTTCCACGATCTGGCCCCGAACTTCGTCCTCAACATCTCGGCGTTTATCGTCGTGTGCGAGGCCTTCCTCCGCATCCGCCCCCATTTTGGCCTATGGCTCAAGACTTTCAATGTCAAGCCGAAGGTGGTGCGCGGCAACCAGGCGAAGTGCGGAGACGCCATGGTGGGCAAGATGGCCAACGTCCTAAGGCTCGAGGGCTCCTTTGTGGAGACCCTGAAGGGGTGGCAATCGAGGTGGTTTTACATCACCGAGCCGCGCGACGCCGAATGGGTCGCACCCCCCGAGTTCCGATCCGGACCCCCTACGCGGCTCACCTCCTGGAAGGAGACGGGCCTGTCTTGGGGTAAAAAAAGGAGAGCTGACCAGACTCCAAACATGCATCCAAACCCTGGTGGACAAGAAGCTCAAACTTGTCAGCGTAGTCCAGGTTATGCTCATCCGCCTAATCCTCCCGTGTCAACAACGGGCTTTCAACCTGTGGGAGTTCGACCTGGCGCGGCACCAAACTCTGAGTAGGCTCTTCGACACGACGTACGAAGATGCCTGGAAGGTGCTTTTCAAAGGCGTCGAGGCTCCCGCATCCGCTACCGAGGATCGCGGATTCAGTGCGCAGTGTCACGCTCTCGCAGTAAGCTATTTTTTTTCTTTTACAGGGTATCAGTTTTTCATAGTTTGACTCCATGCGGGATCTAAGCTCCCTTACCTTTGACAGGATTGGCAGGTGATGTCCGGACAGATCAACTGTCCGGCTCCTTTGCCCGAAGGCTCAGCGGACGCTCGTTTGGCGAAGCTGCTGGTTCCGGCACCCTATGTGGTGCCGGAGAAGAAGGCCGCGAAAAAGGCCGCGGGGACTCGAAAGAGTGCCCGGTGCCAAGAGGTGTCGGATCCATCATCCGATGGTTCCGAGGCGCATTCCTCCCGTGAAGACGAGGAGGAAGAAGAGGAGAACTCTCCCCCTCCAGCGGGAGGAGAGAAGAAAAGGAAGGCTGCCCTCTCTGGGGAGGCCGGAGGGTCCAAGAAGGGGAAAACCCTTCCTCCGGACTACTCCACCGACGCCGACGGCGGAGAGGAGTGGCAGCCCAGGGCCAAGCCCCTGGCAAAATCATAAGTATCCGGATACCAGAGTAATTCATAGTATTCGTTTATTGCACAGCTTTCCCTTATGTCGAATATGTTTATGCAGCCCACCCAAAGACCGGCTCAACGCGTCGTCGAGCGGCTCAGTGGACTCGTCGGACGTGAACTCGCTTCCGACGGCTTCCTCCCCCCGCCCTACGGACGACACCGAAGTGTTGTCCCAACAGGTTCCAAGCCGGGAGGAGGTGGTCCTGGAGGCGTCGCAAGGTGACCTCCCGGACTCCAGGAGTAAAGGGGGTGAAACCCCTCAGGGCTCCAAGTCCGGCTCTAGGCCGGACACCGCTCTGGAACCTTCAAAGGTTCCAGAGTCCGGCGGGGGACCTCCTTCCAAGAGGAGCAAGTCCGTCGTGCTGGCGGCCCCCGTCCAACCGGAGGCGCCGGACAATATGTTGGAGGCCCTCCAAGGCGCCTCCATCGACGAGGAGCACCGCACTATTATGAGTGCGGTGGTCCAGAAGGTTCAGTCCGCCAAGAGCGGACTGACTGAAGCTTGTACTAGCCTTTTGACAGGCTTCGAGGTAAGTAAAGAATGTGTAAATAATAGTACCGCATAGACAGTAGCCCCTGATGCTCTGTTTGGCGTTCGGGAAGAAAAGCCGAATAGAGGATCGAATAGAATTCGCAGGAGTCTAACAAAAATGAGTCAATATGCATATGCAGGCTTCCCTGCTTGCATCCGCCGCACTGACTGCGGAAGTGGACGCGCTAAAGCAGAACCTCGAGCGGTCCGAGCAAGAGCTCGGGCGTGCCAAGAAGCAGCTCGAGGACAATGAAGGTAAGAAATACCTTGTTTTTAAATATATATAAAAAGGTGCAATTGCGAAGAATGACAGGATTATCGTGGCTATTTTAGGGGCCACGTCTGAAGTGGCGACCCTTAAGCAGGCGCTGGCCAAGGCCGAGAAGAGGGCGGCCTCGGAGCGCACCGAGCGGGAGAAGTATGAGGCCGAGGTTGGCAAGGTGCGGCAAGAGCTCCAGGCTCTCATGGAAAAACATGAGAGTTTGGAGCTTGACTCAAAGACGCGAGCGTCCGAGCTCGCGGTGGCTATTGAAAATGCCAAGTCTGCCAAGGCCGAATCCCAGAAGACCCTCCAGGAGTTGGATGAGGTGAAGAAGATAGCGGCGGGTAAGGCATTCTTTATGCAAAGCAAACACATAAACGCGAGTTACTTGTTACTTACCCGAATCCGGACCTCTCCAGGAGCGTTCGCAGATCTTCCCCGGAGTGTGTCTGATGCCGCCGCATTCTATCGAGCCGAGGAGGGCAGCTCGATAGAGAAGGTGTTCTGGTCTCAGTATGCTGAGGCCGGACACCCCGTGCCCCCGAGCGACCAGCTAAAGCAACTGGTCGAGCTCCACAAGGCGGCCGAACAGACCATGAAGGGCCTCATTGTTCGGCTGTGGCTTGGAGGGGCTCTGCCTGGGAGCTATTTCGGGCTGGTGCGGCGGTTGGTGGAGGCATGTCCAAGGCTCAAAGTCATCAAGTGCTCCGTCTGCATTGAAGGTGCCCGTAGGGCCCTTGCCCGTGCTAAGGTGCACTGGGGCAAGCTGGATGCTGAGAAGCTGGTGAAGGACGGGCCACCGCCGGGGAAAGAGCATCGCAAGCCTGAGAATTACTATAAGGATGTTCTGAAGGGTGCCTGCCTTGTGGCGGATGAATGTTCTAGGGATGTAATTTTTGATTGAAACTTGCTCGTTTTTGTCCTGTGCGCTGAAAACTTGTTTATATGCGCGAAGCAATGCTGTTGGAATTTAATATATTACCTTCTGTGCGGCTGTTTATCAATTCTGAGAGATGGCGAGTCGTCGGCTTCCGCCCCCATGCCGCTAGTGCTGGGGTGTTCGGGGATAAACCTGAGCGCTCTTTTTCCCATGTTTGGGTCCTTCGAGGGAGGCGCTCAGCCCAACAAACAAGGCAATCGGACTATAATGCGTGAACACTCTCACTTAGCCATAGAATTCTATAATTTTAAATTTTGGCGAAGCCCCTGGTATTCAGAAGACCGAGTTCGAGGCGCTATCCACGCCTTGGCCGGACAGAGCCGGCTCCTCGCCCTAAGCGGCATAAGTCTTTAGGGACTCGAAAAACCTCTCGAACAGCGACCAGCACTCGCTTCATCATGACAGTCAGTTTTAGCTTTCTCCATTGAGGTGCTCGACCCAGCTCAACTGGGGCACAATCGTAGTGGTTCTCCTAGTGCTACCTTAGTCGATATAGCAGAACGTAAGACACCAAAACATAGGAGCCGGGCAAACCCAACTATTGACCCAAGACATGATTCGGAGCCGATGCATATAATGCTATAAGTTCGGGGTGCCGCACTTGTTAAAGTGTTCGGACTTCTCACACCATATTGAGGGGTACTAAAGCCCCTGGCGTATTTTGGCCGTACCAACGTGTACGGGTGCAACATGTCGTTAAGGAACATATATAAAGAAAAAAGGTAATGCAAAAATAGACGAAAGTTATGCATTGTTTATTAAAAAGGGCTGCGATCAAAGCAGAATGATACAAATAATGCGATAAGTGGAAGGTTGGACTAATTAACATGTCCGTTCCAGGGGCAAGCTGCGGATTAGTATGCGGGACAGGTATACTGCTCGTGATAGAGACCACCTGAGAGTTCCGTACTGCGGCGTGGCTTGTCTGCTTCCCCGGTTCTTGCATCATTTATGCAGCAATTGAACTGCCGAACAGGCCTTCCAAAGGATGGAGTCCTGAAAGTAAGAGAAAATTAAAAAATCGACAGCCCCTGGTACGGTTTAAGCCGTATTTTTGGGCGTGCCGTGATGGTGCCCCTCCCCCTGTACCCATGGTATCTCTAGAGCGTAGTTATGTACGCGAAGTACTGGCGTCGCCTTTTTGCGAGGGTTGGGGTTAGGGCCACATTGCTACGCCTGCTCGGATCGTGCCAGGCGGTCTTGTTGTAGGTTACTCTGGGCGCGCTTGACGGTGTCCGGTCGTTTAGTGGCCGGACTGGAGAACTGCCTGGAGAGGCTGCTTTGTACTTCCGCTGCAAGGGCCGCCGTGTGCTCCTCCGTTCGGAGGGAGCGTTCGGTGTTTCCATTGACCGTAATTACTCCTCGAGGGCCTGGCATCTTGAGCTTAAGGTATGCGTAGTGCGGTACCGCATTGAACTTAGCGAATGCGGTTCGCCCGAGCAGTGCGTGATAGCCACTGCGAAACGGGACTATGTCGAAGATTAACTCCTCGCTTCGGAAATTATCCAGAGATCCGAAGACCACTTCAAGTGTGACTGAGCCTGTACAGTTGGCCTCTACACCTGGTATTACGCCTTTAAAGGTCGTTTTGGTGGGCTTAATCCTCAAGGGATCTATGCCCATTTTCCGCACTGTATCCTGGTAAAGCAGGTACAGGCTGCTGCCGCCGTCCACAAGGACTCTAGTGAGATGAAATCCGTCAACAATTGGGTCTAAGACCAATGCGGCGAACCCTCCATGACGGATGCTAGTGGGATGGTCCCTTCGATCAAAGGTGATCGGGCAGGAGGACCATGGGTTGAACTTTGGGGCGACTCGCTCTACCGCGTATACGTCCCTTAACACGTGCTTCCGCTCCCTTTTGGGGACGTGGGTTGCGTATATCATGTTCACCATCCGCACTTGTGGGGGAAAACCCTTCTGTCCACTGTTGTTCGGCGGCCGGGGCTCCTTGTCGTCATTGCTATGCAGCCCCTTGTCTTCATTTTCGGCGTTTAACTTGCCTGCCTGCTTGAACACCCAACAATCCCTGTTGGTGTGATTGGCCGGCTTTTCGGGGGTGCCATGTATCTGGCACAAGCGGTCGAGGATTCGGTCCAAACTGGACAGGCCCCTAGGATTCCTTTTGAATGGCTTTTTCCGTTGACCGGATTTAGAGCCTCTGAATCCGGCATTAACTGTCGTATCCTCAGCATTGCCGCTGTTAATGCGGCGCTTCTGCTTGTTGCCACGCGACCTGACACTACTGTCCCTGATGTCCGAATTACCAGGGTTCTTGGTCATATTGTTGCTACGAGCAAGCCAACTGTCTTCTCCCATGCAAAAGCGGGTCATGAGTGTCGTGAGTGCTGCCATAGATTTCGGCTTTTCCTGTCCAAGGTGCCGGGCCAGCCACTCGTCACGGATATTGTGCTTGAAGGCTGCTAGGGCCTCCGCGTCCGGACAGTCGACTATTTGATTTTTCTTTGTTAGGAACCGTGTCCAGAATTGTCTGGCAGATTCCTCTGGCTGCTGAATTACGTGACTTAGGTCATCGGCATCTGGGGGTCGCACATAAGTACCCTAGAAATTGTCGAGGAATGCGGCTTCCAGGTCCTCCCAACAACTGATTGATCCTGTTGGCAAGTTGTTAAGCCAATGCCGAGCTAGTCCTTTAAGCATGAGTGGGAGGTATTTGATGGCGTGGAAATCGTCGCCGCGGGCCATGTGGATATGAAGGAGATAATCCTCGATCCATACCGCCGGATCTGTTGTGCCATCATATGATTCGATGTTTACGGGTTTGAAACCCTCGGGGATTTGATGATCCATTATTTCGTCTGTAAAGCATAGTGGGTGTGCGGCGCCTCTGTACTGGGCGATATCATGATGTAGCGCCAATGAGTTGTGTTCGGCCCTGCCGAATTTGTGGCCGGCGTGACGGTTACCGTCTCGAGCCGTGGGGCGCCCACACGATCCGTAGATCGAGCGTGTTTGCCTTGCCTTGTCCTACAACATGTCTCGTAAGTCCGGCGCATATTCCCGTGCCTTGGTACAGGGTGCGGCTTGAGTGGAGGGCCGGGAGGCCTCTCTGTCGCGGCCACGAGGTGGCCGGTCGGCCGCATCAAGTGCTTCCTCCTCTAATCGGGGTAGCAACCTGCGCTTTGGGTAGCTCTTGGAGGGGCGTTCGAGTTTATGCTCCTCGGCCGCAAGGACTTCAGTCCATTTGTCGACCAGCAAATCTTGATCAGCTCTAAGTTGTTGCTGTTTTTTCTTGAGGCTTCTTGTTGTGGCCATAAGCCTGCATTGAAAACGCTCTTGCTCGACGGGATCCTCTGGCACGACGAATTCGTCGTCGTCGTGGCTTGCCTCGTCTTCGGAGGGAGGCATATAATTATCGTCCTCGACCTCTCTGTCTGCCGCTCTCTCATGAGGGCTGGTTTCTCCATCCTCCTGTGCTAAGTCTTGCTGGAGGGGGTTTTCTTCGGCACTTTCTGGAGTATTATTATCTCCCGTGCTGGAATCGCCGTATTTGTTTTGGCGGGATTTTGAGCGGCGCCGCTGATGCCGGCGCTTAGGCTGTTTCTTGGAGGGGTCATCCTCCGCTGTTCCATCGCCATCTCCCTCTTTTGGGGTGTCCACCATGTATATGTCATATGACGAGGTGGCTTTCCAGGGCCTAGTAGGCGCTGGTTCTTCATCATCTCCTTCATCGGCGTCCATACCGTCGATGTCTTCGGAGTCGAAGTCGAGCATGTCGGTTAAGTCGTCGACAGTGGCTACAAAGTGGGTGGTGGGTGGGCTTTGAATTTCTTCATCGTCCATACCCCAACCTTGCTGACCGTAGTCCGGCAGGGCTCTCCTGATAAAGAGAGAGACTTCAGTGACTTCAGGATATCGCCGAAAGGCGAGTGCTGAAAGATGTCCGCGGCAGTGAACTCCATGATCGGCGCCCAATCGGATTCGATTGGCAGGGGCACGGAGGGTTCGGAGTCCAGAGAGGAGTCCGGCTCCTTGGAGTCACGAGTCTCACAGAGTACGGGGCTGGTGTTCGGCTCAATCGCCGTTGGGGTCGCAGTCCCCGGGGTGGCGTCCAACCGCCCATCCTCGATCGGCGCAGTTGGCTCCGAATTAAGGGTCGGAGCCGATGCGGGTGCGGCCTCCAGGGCATTGTTCGGCGGTAGAGCTAGATCATGCTCGTCGTGACAGTGCGGCGTGCTCAGCAGTGGCTTGCCGTCGAAGATCAAGTCCCCGCGGATGTCAGTCGTGTAGTTTAAACTTCCAAATCTGACCTGACGGCCAGGGGCGTAGCTTTCGATTTGCTCCAGACGGCCAAGCGAATTGGCCCGCAGTGCGAAGCCGCCGAAGACGAAGATCCGTCCGGGGAGGAAGGTCTCACCCTGGACTGCATCGCTATCGATGATCGTAGGAGCCATCGAGCCTGACGGCGACGACACAGAGGAACTCTCAATGAAAGCACCAATGTCGGTGTCAAAACCGGCGGATCTCGGGTAGGGGGTCCCGAACTGTGCGTCTAGGCCGGATGGTAACAGGAGGCAAGGGACACGAAGTTTTACCCAGGTTCGGGCCCTCTCGATGGAGGTAAAACCCTACGTCCTTCTTGATTAATATTGATGATATGGGTAGTACAAGAGTAGATCTACCATGAGATCGAAGAGGCTAAACCCTAGAAGCTAGCCTATGGTATGATTGTTTATGTGTATCTTGTCCTACGGACTAAAACCCTCCGGTTTATATAGACACCGGGTAGGGTTAGGGTTACATAGAGTCGGTTACAATGGTAGGAGATCTACATATCCGTATCGCCAAGCTTGCCTTTCACGCCAAGGAAATTTCCTTCCGGACACGGGACGGAGTCTTCAATCTTGTATCTTCATAGTCCAGGAGTCCGGCTGGAGGTATAGTCCGGCCATCCGGACACCCCCTAATCCAGGACTCCCTCACCCAGCTCCCCTTCTTCCTCACTCCTACAGAAAACCCCCAGCTCCCCTTCTTCTTCGCTCGCACTACAACTAGGCTCATCATTCGTTACTCTGCTCAAATCCATGAGCGCGACGTGATGCCCTCGAGGAAAATGGAGTCGGCTGACCCCAGCGCCAAGAAGATGAGGCTCCCGCCAGCGGCGACGCCTGTTGTAGATCCCGCACCCGGCAGCGCGGGGAGAAGCGGCGACCCCGCCCCCACCGGATCCCAGGAACCCGTAGAATCTCGGGTGGACCGCATCAGCGATCTCCCGGACGCCATCCTTGGGGAGATCATCTCGCTTCTCCCCACCAAGGATTGCTGCCGCACCCAAGTCCTCTCAATTCGGTGGCGCCCTCTATGGCGCGATGTTCCCCTTAATCTCGACTGTCGTCAGCTATCTCTCTTCAATGATTTTGAAATCCCCAGAGCCATCATCTCCTCCCACCAGGGCTCCGTTCAAAGCCTCTGCATCCCGTCATGCTACCTGAGCAAGCATACCATGCCCTGCACGGTGGACGCCTGGCTGGAATCCCCTGAATTCACAGAACTACAGCTGCTTGAGTTCTACTATTCCCCTGGAAATCACATACCACACACCGAACGCCATGAACTTGTGCCCTCAGCACCGATGTCCATCTCGGGGTTTTCGTCCTCCATCTACACCGCCACCTTTGCACAGTGCTACCTACCAGAAAATCTGGTACTAAACCTTTGACTCCCATTTCTCAAGAAACTTTCACTTGTGCGGGTTCGTATATCGGAGGCCTCATTGCAAGCATCATCCACTCCAGTTGCCCTGCGCTGGAGTGCTTGGTGCTTGTTTTCACAGTTAGAATAGGTTGTCTCCAAATAAAGTCGCCTAGCCTTGTAAGAATTGGAATTTCTTTTGATGGAAGGCATCTCATCATCCAAGATGCCCCTTCACTTCAAAGGTTGATCCTTGATTCTAGTTATTCACCGTTGCAAATAATCGTCCTCTCTACGCCTAAACTGGAGACCTTGGGTGTAATACATGATCTCTGTGCTCATTTCAATATGGTGTTTGGCTCCATAGTTCTTTAGGTACTTTATATTATCATCTACACTTGTAACCATAAGCTGCATTTTAAATTTCTGCGCATAATTTATATATCATCTTGGAGTACATATTTTGTACTAATATTATGTTCTATGCTCAATGAAGAGTTTCTCCATGGATGGCCTATCAATGGTGTTGGATTCTGTCAAGATCTTATATATCCAAATGAATAGTTTTGATATGAACAAGATTATTGGCTTGCTGCAATGCTTTCCATGTCTGGAGAAGTTGTATATAAAGGTGATAATTTCACGCACATTGGAAGCCGCATATAGTGTACTAGAATTAACCGTTCAGCTGTTGCTCTTTCGACACTCTTCTTTTAGACCTTAACTGTTTTCAATCTTCATGTCTATTTAGGCAACAGGACGGGGTAAGAAAGTTATAACCAATCGGTGGATTCGTAAGCATCGGGATTTTCTCACTTCTCATGAGATTCGATTGAAGACAATAACGCTAGAACGATATGTAGCCAACCGTGCAAACACAAGATTTGTCACATTCTTCCTGCTGAATGCAAGGTTACTATTGTCCATCAGGCTTAAGTTTATCAGCAACATGGTTTTGACGGATGGGTATGTCGAAGAGCAAAAAAAGGAGTTTCAGGTGGGCAAAAGAGCTTCTGAACGTGTCAGGCTTCTATTTACAATATATTGTGGTCATAATCCAGTAAATTTTATGACCCAGGATGTTCATTCTATGGACCTGACCGATCCATTTGACCGTGACTGCCGAAAACAGTGCTGGAGTTAGATGTTGTTGCCCTTTTCAATCTGGTTTTTTTGTAAACCTGATGAACAATTAACCCTCGTGCTTTTGTACAGTTTGTAAGCTGGAGTTAGATGTTCCTGCCCTTTTCAACTCGGCTGTGACTGTCATATTTTCTTTAAAACAAGGCAAATGGCTTGCCATTCGTTCAATTTAGAGTGAAATATTGTAACAAATCCAAACCAAGGGAAATAACATCACTCTCGCCGGCTGCTTGAGCTCACTGTGCATTACAGAAGCCAAGTGATTAGCCCCCACCAGCACCCACAAACTTATTTTGAACTAGCACATCAAATGGGCTGTAAATTTTCATAGGAAAGGTTGCATGACCGTGACAGATTTGGATTCTGACATTTGGGACCCGCGAGGAAATAGCCTATCCAAGGTGGTGTCGACTTACTAGCCAGTCAACAAACGATTCTGCCTACCAGCCATTGGATTGACATCCAACATCTGTCATGTATCTTCTATCTCTTGTCTTCTTCTTCCGCCAATCGCCCAAACCAAACCACCCCTTCGGCTCCGCCTGCTCCCGCCTCCCATGGCTGGCTGCGCCTCCGCCGCCCTACCGTACGTACCCTCCAACGTTGGCCAGTCCCTCCCTCTATTCCCCCACACGTCCTGTTATTCTCCGGCGACGTCAGCCCCAACACGCACCCGCGCCCGAACCAGTCAACCCTCGTACTCCCCTACGCCTGCGACTGGACCGGCGCATCTTCAACGGCTCCTGTTCGTTCCGTCCGAGGCCTCGCCATCGTCCTCCGCCTTGCGGCCTTGGTTCGATCGCCGTGCACGGTGCGACGCCCTCTTGCGTTGTCAACGTCGTCAACAACCGAGAGGAACAAGGAGATGACTGTACGTGGAGAGGATGACAGTAGGGACCCACCAGCGTCATGGCAGTACGCAAGTAAGTGCCTCTATAGTACAAGCCCAAAAATACGGTTCCTCCTAATGGTTGGACATCTGGGGCTCACACCATTGTCAACGTAGTCAATAAATGAGAGAATTACACTACGAGCGGCTGCCACCAAGGACCCAGCAAGTCGCGCAGTTTTTTTTTGAGGAACAAGCAGTTGTTATTTATACTAGTTTTAGCAACGGATCAGGGTAACAATGGGGCTGTGCGGGGGCTGTGGCCCATCTAGCCAGGGTTTTATTTATGTTTACCACATCATGAGCCCAGTTGTGTTTTTTTCTTGCTGAAAATGGCTAGCCCGGTTTTATTTTTTTAAAGAAATACCCAAACAAGGCCTACTTGCTTTATCGACCCTGCTGGGCTGCAAATCTTTCAAGACGAGGAGAGTTTCATTTGGTTTGCCCAGAAATGGGTTGTACATTTTTAAAACACATCAAACCGGGAATTAGTTTCAATTTTTTTCATTACAAGATCTTAAATTCCATTGATTTTTATGCGTGGACAAATATTTGGATTTTATATTTATATAAATTATTTTTCAAAATAGTTTGAATGTGAATCGATATTTCTGGATTAAAAACAGTTGACCGCACCAAAATATGCAAAATTTCGTATACTTTTTAACTGTGGCCACAATATGGAGTGTGATGCTAACAAAAAGAAGATGGGCTCAAAAAAATTCTTAAGAATTAGCAAATGGGCTGTACATTATTAGAAATAATGGCAAATGGGTTGTATATTGTTTTCCACAGATTTGAGGCTGACTTGTGCGCCTACTACAGGTTGACGCGTATGCTTTCATAAAAAAAAGGTTGACACACACGCAACGCCCTATCAACTTAGTCAACACACCAGAGCAGTGACTGTTGGATGTCCATCCAACGGCTGTCGTGCTTCTTCAATCTCTGCTCTTCATGCTCAAGCCGCTCAAACAAGCGCCGGCGGGACTGCCTGCTCCCTCCTCCCACGGCCGGCTATGCTGCCGCGCAGGCCTCACGGTCCCACCGTACTCCCATCGCTGGCCTAGCCATCCCTCTACTCACCCACACATGTTGTTATTCTCTGGCGACGGCAGACGAACCGGTAAACCCTTGTACTCCTCCGCGTGGGAAACAACTGCCGAGTATTCCCTGGTTCCGTGTCGTTCCCTTCCTAGGCCTCGCCATCGTCCACCGCCCTAGTGCTCTCGGCGCGGCCTGGTCAACGTGGTCAATGAACGACATCCATCAGAAGTGGACTGTATGTGGAGAGGCTGACAGCTGGGTCCACGGCCGCACGCAAGGATATGCCTCCTTATTACGCGCAAAATAATGATTCCTCCACCTGACAGCTAGGACCCACAGGAAGCGCCTTTGTATTTCACGAAAAAACGTTCCCCCCGCTGACAGGTCGAACCCACCAGCTATATCTTCGCACGCAAGGAAGTGCCTCCTTATTACGCCCAAAAAAATGAATACCCCCTGCTAGTTGGGACCCACCATATTGTTGGGCTGACTTGTGGGCCTACTAAGTTGACAGGGACGGAGAGCTTTGTCAACTTAGTCAATACTCCAGTGACCGTATGATGTCCATCCAACGGCCATAGTGCTTCTTCAACCTCTGGTCTTCTTCCTCCAGCCGCCCAAAGCAGCGCCAGTCATGCCGCCTGCTCCTACCTCCCGTGGCCGGCTGTGCTACCGCGGAGGCCTCACCGCCCCCATACTACTCCCATCACTGGCCAGGCCATCCCTCCACTCACCCACACCCCCTGTTATTCTGCGGCGACGGCAGCCTCACACCACAGCCGAACCAGTGAACGCTCGTAATTCTCTTCGCGTGGGCATCCACTGCCGTGTCTTGCACGGCTCTGCGTCGTTCCCTTCCTAGGCCTCGCCTTCGTCCACCATCGTGGTCCTCTCGGCGCGGCGTGCTCAATGTGGTCAATGACCGACTTCCATCGGAAGAGTACTGTACGTGGAGAGGCTGACAGCTGGGTCCACGGCAGCCGCAAGGAAGTGCCTCCTTATTACGCGGAAAATAATTATTCCTCCACCTGACAGTGGGGACCCATCGGACGGGCCACCAGTATTTTGTGAAAAAAATCGTTTCCCCCTGACTGCTGGGACCCACCGGATGGGCCACCGTATTTCACAAAAAAAACGTCCCCCCGCTGTCAGCTCGGACCCACCGGAAGTGTCTCCTTATTACGCCCAAAAGAATGAATACTCCCCCGGCTAGCTGGGACCCACCTTGCTGGGAGGCTGACTTGTGGGCCTACTAAGTTGACGGGGACGAAGGGCTTTGTCAACTTAGTCAATATGAACGATTCTAGCTCCAGTGACCGTACGATGTCCATCCAACGGCCGTAGTGCTTCTTCAACCTCTGGTCTTCTTGCTCCAGCCGCCCAAAGCAGCGCCGGTCGTGCTGCATGCTCCTGCCTCCCGTGGCCGGCTGTGCTGCTGCAGAGGCCTCACCGCCCCCTACTATTCCCACCGCTGGCCAGGCCCTGCGGCGACGGCGGCCTCACACCACAGCCGAACCAGTGAACCCTCGTAGTCCTCTCCGCGCGGGCTTCCACTGCCGCGTCGTCCCCTTCCTAGGCCTCGCTGTCGTCCACCGCTGTGGTGCTCTCCGCGCGACGTGGTCAACGTGGTCAAGGAACGACTTCCATCGGAAGAGTACTGTACGTGGAGAGGCTAACAGCTGGGTCCACGGCCACAGCCCAGTTTTTTTGTGATTTGCCAAGTAAGTCACTTTGTCAGTCCTGTTGGGCTGCAAATCTTTCAAGACGAGGAGAGCTTTCATTCGGCTGGCTGAGGAAATGGCCCATCAGTAATGAGAAATGGGTTGTACATTTTTAAAACACATCAAACCGGTAATTAGTTTCAAATATCTTTTTTTTCATTTCAAGATTTTAAATTACATTAATTTTTATGCGTGGAGAATTTGTTGGATTTTATATTGATATACATTTATTTTTAAAATCAGTTTGAATGTGAGTCGAAATTTCGGGATTAAAAACAGTTCGGACCGCACCGAAATACGCAAAATTTCGTATATTTTTTTAACGGTTGCCACAATATGGGCTGTAATGCTAACAAAAAGAATATGGGCTCCAAAAAAACCTTAAGAATTAGCAAATGGGCTGTAAATTATTAGAAATAATGGCAGATGGGCTGTATGCTGTTTTCCACAGATTTGAGGCTTTCCTAAAAAAAGGTTGACGCACAAGCACTGACTGTTGGATGTCCATCCAACGGCCGTCGTGCTTCTTCAATCTCTGCTCTTCCTGCTCCAGCCGCTCAAACAAGCGCCGGCGGGACTGCCTGCTCCCTCCTCCTCGCGGCCGGCTGTGCTGCCGCGCAGGCCTCACCGCCCGACCGTACTCCCATCGCTGGCCTAGCCATCCCTCTACTCACCCATACCTGCTGTTATTCTCCGGCGATGGCAGACGAACCAGTAAACCCTCATACAGTCGTACTCCCCTCCGCGTGGGAAACAACTGCCGAGTCTTCCCTGCCTCCGTGTCGTCCCCTTCCTAGGCCTCGCCGTCGTCCACCGCCCTGGTGCTCTCGGCGCGGCGTGGTCAACGTGGTCAAGGAACGACTTCCATCGGACATGGACTGTACGTGGAGAGGATGACAGCTGGGTCCATGGCCGCAGCAAGGAAATGCCTCCTTATTACGTGAAAAATAATGATTCCTCCACCTGACAGCTGGGACCCACCGGACGGGCCATTGTATTTCGCGAAAAAACGTTTCCCCCCTGACTGCTGGGACCCACCAGCTACATCTTTGCACGCAAGGAAGTGCGTCTGGGCAAAAAAAATGATTCGCCCCCTGACTATTCGGACCCACCAGCTACATCTTCGCAGGCAAGGAAGTGCCTGACAGTCGGGACCCACCTGGTCGAAGCGTACGTAGCGTTGTCATTCTGGTCGCGAACGTGTACGTACATATTGGTCGATGTAGAGGCGCGCACATGTCGTAGTAGAGGCGCGCACGTGTCGTAGTAGAGGCGCGCACGTGTCGTTAGTAGAGGCGCGCACGTAGCATGTACACGTACGTACAACGGCCAGGGTGCAAGAAAGAAAATACGGCCACGTATGTGTACATATGGGCGGGGTCTCGAACGCCTACTCGCGCATACGTACGGCCAGGGCTCGTGTACATGGCTGGGTCAGAACGGAGAAACAGCGTCGTCGTAGTGTTCATGGGGAGGCAACGGAATGCGTCGTGTTCATGGGGGGGCAACGGAATGCGTCGTGTTAATGGGGAGGCAACAGAATGCATCGTGTTCATCGGGAGGGCTTGGACGGAACAGGCGATGGAAACGAGGCCTGGCGTACCGCAGAACGGAGGAAACGGCCTTGTGTTCGACCGGCCACGTTCGAAACGGGATCATGTTCATCGGGAGGGGTCTGGCGTACCGCAAAACGGAGGAAACGGACCTCCTACGGTCGAAACGGGGGTCATGTTCATTGGGAGGGGTGTGGCGTACCGCAAAACGGATGAAATGGACCTCCTACGGTCGAAACGGGGGTCCTGTTCATCGGAAGGGGTGTGGCGTACCGCAAAACGGAGGAAACGGACTTGTGTTGGAGCGCTACGGTCGAAACGGGGGTCCTGTTCATCGGGAGGGGTGTGGCGTACCGCAAAACGGGACTCCACGGGATACTGTTCATCTCCACCATCGACCCCCTCCAGCCTCCACGAGCTACTGTTCATCCACTGTCGACCTCCTCCAGCCTCCACCTGCGACTGTTCATCCACGGGCTCCTGTTCATCCAGCCCCCACCGCGCGCTACTCCACCGGCTACTGTTCAACCAGCCCTCTCCACGGGCTCCTGTTCAACCACCCCTCCACGGGCTACTGTTCATCCTGCCCTCCACCATCTACTGTTCATCCTGCCCTCCACGGGGTGGTCCTGTTCATCCAGCCCTCCACGGGGTCCTGTTCATCCAGCCCCAACCGGCTCGATCGATTGGGGTCCTGTTCATCGAGAGGCAACACCACGGGGTCATGTTCATCCACCCCCACCGGGAACTATTCATCCAACCCCCCCCCCCCCCCCCCGCAACGCTCACTGTTCATCCAGAGGCAGCATCGATCGGCTTCAGTAGCAGCAGTAGCGAAGGAATCGCTCGATTGGGTTCAGTTAACAGCCCTCGATCGATCGCTTAGGTTCAGTAACGCGTAGCCTGCAGTGCAATCGCTCGGGTTCAGTTAGAGCCCAACGCCTCGCTCGGGTTCAGTTAGAGCCAACGCCTCACACACAAGCGCGTACGTGTACGAGAGAAACGCGCATCGCTCGGCCCCCGACCTCCCACCGTAACCGGGAACTCCCCGAAATTTTCCTCGCCCTCGCTTCTACCACGGTTTTTTCCGTCATGGACGGCCCAAAGAATGTCATGCAGCTGCGTCTCCGGCCCGCCCAGGATGAAAAGCCCATTTTCTATCATGATTTTTTGTCATAGAAGTAGGAGCCCACCACATCTATGATGATACCGGGTTTTGTCACAATTATCGTCATAGAAGTGTCATATGTATGACAGAAAAAAAATTCGTTCGGCCCAAAATGTCATGGATGTGTCTTTTTTTTGTAGTGCACCTAGTTACGTTGTGACGTTTGGTAGCACACAAAGTGTTCCTCTGGTAAACGGGAGTTGCATAATCTCATAGTCATAGGAACATGTATAAGTCATGAAGAAAGCAATAGCAACATACTAAACGATCAAGTGCTAAGCTAACGGAATGGGTCAAGTCAATCACATCATTCTCCTAATGATGTGATCCCGTTAATCAAATGACAACTCATGTCTATGGTTAGGAAACTTAACCATATTTGATTAACGAGCTAGTCAAGTAAAGGCATACTAGTGACATTATGTTTGTCTATGTATTCACACATGTATTATGTTTTCGGTTAATACAATTCTAGCATGAATAATAAACATTCATCATGAAATAAGGAAATAAACAATAACTTTATTATTGCCTCTAGGGCATATTTCCTTCATGCGAGCCTAGAACACTAAGGCCTTGTACAATGCTAGAGGCTTAGGGAGGTGCTTAGAAAAATAAACCGGGTTTTCTAAAACATCGGTGCCTATTTCTATAGGAGAGACACCTAATTAAGCGTCTACCTTGTATAAATAAGCACCGGTGCTTAAAAAAGCTTGGTTTATTTCTTCAAACACCTCTCCTAAGCACCTTGCATTGTACAAGGCCTAAGAGCATGTCTAGTAGAGCCCTTAAACCCTCAAATAAACAGAAATAACCTTTTTTACGGATTGAAACAAAAAAGGGCAAATAATAGAACCCCTAAACCCTTAAAAAAAATTTATGGATTGGATCTAGGGTTGCCCTCCCAATCTGTAAAAGTGAGGATTGGAGAGGGAAACCCACCTCCAACCCACACTCCATCGGTCATTGCGTGGGAGGGAAATTCCCCCTCGCGCGCTCCCTCCCGTCTGACGCCTCGTCGATCACGTCGCCCCCGCGGCGAGCCATGGAGGCGCCGCCGGACTCCTCCGTTGCCCCGGTCGCCCCGCCCGCGTCCTCCCTCCATACGCTCGTCGCCCCGCCCCCGCCCTCGGCCTCGGCCTCGGCGACGCCTGCGTCGGCCCCGTCCTCGCTCCCTCCGCCCGCGCCGGAGGTGCCGTCAGTTGTGGCCGTCGGCGTGAAGAGGCGGCATGCTGGCCAGCACGTCGTCCTCCCCCAGCCCGCCCCGGTCATCGCCTCCGTTGCCCCGGCCGCAGCGGTGCCGAAGGTGAGGAAAAAGCCCTCCCTTGGGCCAAAGGGGGCAGCGGCGCCGAAGGTGAAGAAGGCCACCTCTAGGAAGAAGCCGACGCCCGCCCCGGCCCCCGCACCTCCGCCCGTCGTGCACGAGGTGCTCGACGGAATGCCTGCCCCGCCAATGTCGTTCATGGGGCTTCTCGAAGAAGCGGAGGTGGACATCGGGGCTCCTTCTCTCGAACCCTTTGGGTTTGGTGATGACTTGCAGGAAGAGGGTGATGAGGAGGAGGAAGGGGAAGATGAGGAGGAGGTGACCGAGATAGAGGAGGAGGCGTTCGCCGCCGTTGCAAAACCCACCGTGCGCTTAACAAACTATAGCGAGGACGAAGATATTCTCTTGGTTCGTGCTTGGGCACATGTGGGGTTGGATGCAAGCACCGGTACCGATCAAACTGGTAAACGCTATTGGCAACGCATAGAGGACTTCTATTGCAAGATCAAGACGAAGACCGATGGGTACATCCCTCGTAGTTACCGGTCGCTTCAAGGTCGGTGGGAGTTGATGAAGCCTCATTGTGCTCATTGGAGTGCGGCAATGGACCAAGTGAAGGATGCACCGCCTAGTGGAACCGTGGAGAGTGACTATGTGAGTACATATATGTTTTTCACATTTATTTTGATTTTTTATGCTATTGTTATGTGAGTACATATATGTTTACTATGCCATTGGTGGGTTTGTAGGAGGCAATTGCCGACTTGAGGTACAAGGAGATGGCCGCTTCCAAGGGCAAAGCATTCCCATTTAAACATGTTTGGAAATTCTTCAAACTTATGACAAGTGAAAGTTGAGGGATCAAGAGACCGCACCCAAGAAGTCGGCAATGCTTAGGATGGATGATAGTGAAGAGGAGGGAAGGAACGAGCACAAGCCCGCCGGAAACAAGAAGGATAAGCTAAGAAAGAAGATGGAAGGAGAGGCGTCAAGCATAAGGGAGAAGATAGAACATATGATGAAGTCAAGGGAGGCATTGACAATGAAGACATTGGAGACAAAGCTTCTTATCAACGAGAAGAAGAAAGATGTGAAGCTTGCACAAGTTGAAGCAAGGTGTGAACATGCCAAGCGCAAGGCCGACTTGGAGGATAGGATGATCAAGGTCAAAGAAGCAAAGGCATGGAAAAAACTCATGGTGGAAGATAAGGAGCACATGATGATGTCCAAGAAGGACATGGATGAAGACCAATTGATGTGGTGGAAGGAGTACAAGCAGGACATCGCAGAGAGGAAGGGGATATTCCGTGGTGCGTCCTCTACTCTTCGAGGTGACACTCCGATGAGTGGTGGTGGCGATGGCGGTGTGGAGGACTAGGAGATGGCGCCAATGGAGGTGCTTGATGGACGTGGAAGTGGTCTAGGAGATGGCGCCAGGTGCAACTTTTTGGTGATGGTGCCGATGAGAGGGGGAAGATGATGATTGTGTGATGTAAACTATTAAATCATGCATCAATGATCTTCATTTCCGTGTTTGTTTGAAATTTGATTGTGTTTTTCTAGTGAAAATTGTGATATGTCAAATGACAGTTTTAAGGGCTGGGGTTGGGGCAAAGACATGCATTAATGATCTTCATTTCCGTGTTTGTTTGAAGGTTGATTGTGTTTTTCTAGTGAAAATTGTGATATGTCAAATGACAGTTTTAAGGGTTGGGGTTGGGGCAAAGACGTGCATTAATGATCTTCATTTCCGTGTTTGTTTAAAGGTTAATTGTATTTTTCTAGTGAAAATTGTGATATGTCAAATGACAGTTTTAAGGGTTGGGGTTGGGGCAAGGGTTGGGTTTGAGGTTATAGTCTTTGCCCCTGTTTTTCAACCCTTAAAAGTGTTAAAAATGACCAATTTTCAATCAATTAAACTAAAACCAAATTTAAGGGTTTGAGGGCTTTACTAGACATGCTCTAATAGGGTCACGGACTCACGGTGTAGCACAATGGAGAAAAGATGATAGATGGAGACAGGTGGTTCCGCAAACGTGTGGGGAGGTGCAATTTGCGCATGTGTCGCCACGAAGCAAACCCGATTTAGCTGCACCAATGGCTAAAGCTGGCGTATATAGCGACAGATGGATCGGCAGTGACGGATGACGAATGATAGGATCATGGAACTTACTCGTAGCAAGTGCGTAGCTGGCCAATTAGAGAAAGAAAACCGCTTTCCAACCGTGCAGATGATCCACTTTTACCCAAGTAAGTAAGTAAGGCTAATCATAGTGGGAGTAACTTAGGTAGTAACATAGCACACCTCGAGAATTTTTTGCTTATGTGGTAAGTAGTTAATGAGAAATAGTAACATAATATGTTACTGTAACATAGCGCTATTAAATGAAGCCACATATGACACTAGTACTATGTTACTTTGCACTATAAAGATAGTAACTTAGACTAGTGTCATGCATATGACACTAGTCTAAGTTTCTCCCCACTATGACCAGCCTAAGGAGATGAGACGCTACATTGCTGGCTCCATTTGGCAGCCGGAGTTGGCCAACCGTCCAACCCACCCACCGCCGCCCACAACTACTCTCCTTCAATCCATCGCAGGAATTTCACTTATCCTTATTTATCCATCATTTTCCTCCTTGGCTACGCAACCCGACGCAGCTGAAGCAATCTCTTTCTCTCTCAAGCTACCACTTCCCCCTCCTTCCTGTCTGTGTGACCCTGACAGTTGTAGCCGCAAGGCAAACAGAGTCAAAGAAAGCAGACCAGCACAACGCGGCCTCCCCTCCCCTCCCCTCGCGGCCGAAAGCAAGCGTCTTCTTCTGCTGCCCGCCAGCACCAACACAAGCCAGGCCACAACTCTCCCCCGTCCCGTCCCCCACTCCTCACGCCTCGCCGCCCTCCCTCGCTTCCTCCGCCAGCCTCCTCCCCCCCGCCCCCCACTTGGATCCCTCCTCCACCTCCTTCTCCTACGCCATGATGAAGCCCGCGGGCGCCGGCCCCGGCCCCGGCTCGGGCACTGGCGCCGTCGAGGTCCGCGTCGAGCGCTCGCAGCGCCCGCCCGTGCACCACCCCAACTCGGCACGCCTCAGGGCGCGCCCCTACTACCGCCGATGGACGCCCTGGCTCGTCCCGGCCGCCTCCATCGCCTGCGTCGCCGTCTTCCTCGTCACCATGTTCGTTAACGACTGCCCCAACCGCAGCGCCGGCAACTGCTCCGCGGGCTTCCTCGGCCGATTCGCCTTCCAGCCGCTCAAGGAGAACCCGCTCCTCGGCCCATCCTCCACCACGTACGCAAGCTGCTACCCTCCTCTTTCTCTTCCTCCTCCCCCCTTTGTTTGCTTCCTCCAACTCTGCATTTTCCTTGCTTGCTTAGAGAAGGACAGTGAGTCTAGTTAAAGATTGACAAGACTTAATTTCCCGTTCCCCTTTCTTACTCACCAGTACAATTGCAAACGGCAGCACCAACTCGATCTACTCAAAATGATATTTTCTTTCTTTCTTCTTCTTGACATGTTTATCACCTCGTGTGTTTACACTCGAACAATTGAGGTTGGTCCTCAATTAGGTTGAGGTTGCTTACTTCTGCAAGAGGGAGACTAGCACTGACCCCCCCCCCCCCCCCCCCCCCCCCCCCTGAATTCTATTTTGCAATTAGAATTGGAAGAACTACTGATGCTTCCGTTTGAGACATACTGATTCTTTTTTTCCCTGGGTTTGTGGATGAGGGAATTTTGTGACCTAGCAATCCACAAGTCTTTGAGGGGAAACTTGTATAAGGTACACAAACATTCAGAGTTTCAGACCATCTAAAAATCAGTCTTGATCCTCTAGGTGTGAACTCTGCAGGACGATCTTTCAATGTATCTAATCAAGTTTAGAATTCTGTTTGTTTTTTCCTCATCAAATAAAACTAAAGCCTTCTTACTGAGTTGGTAATTAAGTTGGGGTTACAAAAGTATTCTGAAACTGATCATTAAGTCCCTTTTCATTAGGGACAGGTGTTATACTTGTAAGTTCTAGTTTCTCTAATGAATGGGCAGAGCTCCTGCCGTCCATTTCAAAGAAGAAACTAACAGCTGAAATATTAAATGTAGACGTAAGCAATTTGCTTGCCAAGTCAGGTGTAGGACATCTTTACACTTGGTATTGGCTTATGTAGCTTTGTTAGCTTTAGTTGATTTAATCTATCCTCTGCTCGTGATTGGTGTTGATGATGACTTGAGAAAAAATCAGATTATCTTGTCAACCGTTCTAGGTGTTGATGGTTCTGTACAATTTGACTTCAATAATGTTACCGCACAATTGGACTTTTATGGTGTTGCCCGCAATTTGACTTTTATGTTATCTTGGAAGTGCAAATTCAATGAACAGCGGTAGTTGCATGCTGTGTTTACAACTAAGAAGTGAGGATTATGCCACAAAATGATTGTTTTTCAAGCTACATAGCTTGAAAAACGATCTTATATTGTGGGACGGAAGGAGTATTAGATTATAACCTATATGTATTCTTCGGTCTTGATTAGAAGTATAACTAGTTTGCTCAGATATTTTCAGAAACCTCACCCTTGCTCTGCTTTTTTTTTGGGTGAACTGGGAACTTTTTTGTGTTAACTTCTGGTCAGTTGATTGATATCTACTAAGAGCTACAGTGAATTTGATCTTTCAAAGTATGTTGCATCACTTCATTTGAAACGAAGGACATGGAAAGAAATGATGGCAAACAAAATAGGATATTTGTCATGCATATTTGAATTTCAGAACTAAGAAAGCATTTTCCATGCCAGATTGCTGAAGATGGGAGCTCTAGATGTATCTAAAGTTGTGCAAGGTCGCCAGGGATGGCGTCTGATTACGTGTATCTGGCTCCATGCCGGGGTTGTTCATTTACTCATCAACGTGCTTTGCCTTCTATTTATTGGTATTCGACTTGAACAAGAATTTGGGTTTGGTAAGTGAAAGCATTGTTTGCATTTTTTGCCTGAGCCTTCTTGAATTCAACAAAAAGGAACAGATTAAAGTTATATACTATCAATTGTTTTCCAATGGCCCTGGTTCTGTTATAACTGGACTGGCAAGCTTCTTTAGATAAATTTCTTATAATGAAATATCGCTTCATGGATCCAAGTCTCTAGTAGTCTACAGACATTTTACAAATAACATCATATGTTCTGTATCTTCAATAGTGGAACCAAAAATATCAGGATTTTGTAACCGCGCGGATAAGCTACCTAGACTGAACCAAGAGGCACCATACTGTACTAGTGTACACAACTCCTGAAATACAGGAATACCTCAAATTATCCTATCTATATCACTGATTAGTTTACGAAAAGTTCCAAGAATATGCATGAAAGTTCATCCAAGTTCTAGTTTAATTGATGAAATAGATATGTGTGCGGTTTAAATGCTTCTATGCCTTACAGTACTGAAGATTTTTTTTTTATGTTCATGGTGTACAGTGAGGATTGGTCTTGTTTATCTCATTTCTGGTTTTGGTGGGAGCTTGATGTCTGCTCTCTTCATCCGAGCAAGTATTTCCGTTGGTGCTTCTGGTGCTTTGTTTGGACTGATTGGGTCGATGCTTTCTGAACTCATCACAAATTGGTCACTCTATGCAAATAAGGTTTGTTTTCCTAATATTGCAGTAGACTCTTCAGTAATACGGAGTAGTATAATAGTAGTTGTTGCAGCAAACTGATTCGGTCTTGTCCATCAAGAATGACTTGTTCAATTAAATGGTGTGATATTTCCCCTTATTTTCAGGTGGCAGCATTACTAACCCTGGTACTTGTAATCGTGGTGAACTTGGCCCTTGGGATACTCCCCAGAGTAGATAACTTTGCTCATATTGGGGGTCTTATATCTGGGTTCCTTCTTGGATTTGTTGTCTTCATTCGACCACAATTTGCGTGGATTAACCAGAGAAGAGTAGCACCTGGACCACAAGCTGCTCCTGCTGAACGCAAGCACAAGACGTATCAATATATATTGTGGATAGTTGCTGCTGTTCTGTTGATTGTCGGGTGAGTCTACAGATTTTCCTCTTGAAGCCCCGTTTATTTTTTGACTTTCAAATGTTTTCCCCGTGATGATACCTGTCATCTGAAATTTACAGGTTCACAGTGGCTATAGTTCTGCTTTTCCGGGGATATAATGCGAACGATCACTGTTCTTGGTGCCATTATCTCAGTTGTGTTCCTACTAAAAAATGGAAGTGCAACTCGTCACCGACAACATGCACAGTAAGATAATTGGAAGTTCCTCCCTCTGTATCTTTGGAAGTACTTTTGTCACCGCTAACAAGTGAAATATAACAACCTGAAAAGAAAAGTTACAAGCATATATAGTGGAAAACATCGTTTTTGCGTCTTGCAAAAGCTAACAAGCAAGTTAAACCTACAAGCTGAAGAACCAAATGTGCTTTTGGATCAATATGAACCAAACTCATTTTCTTTGGCTAGACGCTATGGCCAGATGTATCAGAGATGCCCCTTTCACAGTTGAGATTGAGTATGCATTCACGGGACGCCGCTACATGCTAAATGCTAATGCTATTTTCCGTAATTCCATTTCCTTGCAGGCAATGCTACAGGGAAATACCTTGAACTTGACATGTGAAGGCAAAGGGATATACCGGAGCTACATTGTGGCCGAAGCTACGCAAGATAAGATAGACCAGCTCTGCAACCAGCTTTGCAGTTAGGAGAACCGGATTCCCTGAGCTCTCCCAGCTTCTAACATGATTTTTATTCTTTCTGTACATGAAGAGAATACTATTTTAATAGAAGGTTACTTATGGAGGGAAATATTCAGTGTTGCATAGTAGGTTGCTTGTGATTAATCTTGAGAAGTGGTGAAGTGTTGCTCCGATTCCCGGATGGATGGAAACTGAGAGGAAAAGGCCAAGAGGATTAGACCTCTCCCAATGCATTGGTGCTAAAGTGGGGTGCTAAGTGCATTAAAATGCTTAGCAACTAATGTCCCCAATGCATTGGTGCTTAGGTTTTGTAGCTAAGCCTCCTTTATTTAATTGTTTAGCAATAAAACTCTTTCATGTATTGGTTGGTAGTCTTTTTGTCTAGGTCCACGTGCTTAGCATTGGTTCTTATTGGGGTCATCATAGGCCCTTCGCAGTGCTCCACGGTGTACAGGTGCTAAGGGTGCCACATAGGCAGAAATATGATGTGGCAAAGCATTTAAAGAGGAGAGAGAGCATTATGATGACCCCAATAAGAACCGATGCTAAGCATGTGGACCTAGACAAAAAGACTACCAACCAATACATGAAGGAGTTTTATTGTTAAACAATTAAATAGAGGAGGCTTAGCTACAAAACCTAAGCACCAATGCATTGGGGACATTAGTTGCTAAGCATTTTAATGCACTTAGCACCCCACTTTAGCACCAATGCATTGGAAGAGGTTAATGCTCTCTCTCCTCTTTAAATACTTTGCCACATCATATTTCTGCCTATGTGGCACTCTTAGCACTTGTACACCGTGGAGCACTGGAAAGGGCCTTATGATTCATGTGTTGTAAGAGGAACTCCAACGCACAGATTCAAACGGATGGTGGTTTTGTCCACTTTTTGTGCGGCCCGGCGGACACCCATGCCTGATTTCGCGTTTGGGTCGGCGCTTGCGTCCAACACTGGCCCAATCCATTTTCCAGGTCGCACGAAAAAAAACATAACGCAAACATTTTGGAAAAAACATGAATTAAACATTAATGCTGGTCACAAAGTCCGGCGAGAGTCCACGAGTCCACTTGCATTAACTAATAAAACATAAATAAAATTAAAAATACGAGGAGGTGCGCTGCTCTAGGCGTCCTCGTCATCGTCGGGGCTAGTGAGGTCGATGAGTGTTGGCACCGGGCCAACCCAAGAGAATGCCGGTGACCAGGCTATAGCGACGTCGTCCGCCGCGGGTTGTACCGCCGCCGCCGCTGGCTGGGCTGGCCCAGCGCTGGCAAGGCGCACCTCCTCCTCCGCCTCGCGCTCCTCCTCCTCTGCGTCGCGCTCGAGTACCTCGAGGTACTCACCCTCGCGGCGCTCCTCGGCTAGCCGTTGCTGCCGCCACTTCTCAAGGTAGGCATGCTCCTACGTCGGTATCGCCCGATACCAGATTGGTGGCGCGCTGACCCACTCGCGCACTTGCCCGATCCATGAGTAGCGCTCGATGGGGGTCGGCTCTAGCTCCGGCTCAGGCTCGGCCTTGACGGGGGACGGTGGCCTCAACGCCGGCACGACGCGGTCGACGGTCGCGAAGAGCGCCATGGCCTCCGCCATGCGCGCCTGGTACGCCGCCTTCTCCTTCTCCTCCCGACGCCGCTCCTTCTCCTCGCTTTCACGGGGGACGGCGGCCAGCGCCACCTGGTAGGCAGCCTCTGCCTCCTGGTCCTCGTCGCACACGATGAGGGGCGGCAGTGGGGAACCATGGCGCACGTCGTGGACGTCGCGCCTCCTGGCCTCCTCGTGCTCGAAGGCGAACCATTGCTGCCATGCGGGCGGGTCGGACGCGTACGCCGAGTCACGGCGCAGCTCCGGCGTCAGTAGTTGCCTTCGGCGCCGCACCTCCTCCGCGTGCGCCCGCGACGCCCGCAACGCTAGTGCCGGTCGTGCGGTAGCGTCAAGTCGGGGAAGGGGAGGGGGACGCGGTGCACTGGGACGACAATGTGCTGCCTTGGCCGGCAAAAAGACGACGACGTCGGCGGGGGGGGGGGGGGGGGAGGGCCTATAGAGGCCTTGCCCTTCCCCTTATCGGAGAAGAGGCCCATAGCAGTGGCTAGGGTTTGCTAGGCTTTGTCGCCGACGGGGGAGCATGGTGGTGGCGAGATGGGGACGAGGCGTCTGGAAGCGGATGAGGACGGCCCCCCATCGCACGCTCAGATTAAAAAGGGCCGACCGTCGCCGCTGATGATGTCTACTACACAATCTTCTTCTTGTAGACGTTGTTGGGCCTCCAAGTGCAGAGGTTTGTAGGACAGTAGCAAATTTCCCTCAAGTGAATGACCTAAGATTTATCAATCCGTGGAAGGTGTATGATGAAGATGGTCTCTCTCAAACAACCCTGCAACCAAATAGCAAAGAGTCTCTTGTATCCCCAACACACCCAATACAATGGTAAATTGTATAGGTGCACTAGCTCGGCGAAGAGATGGTGATACAAGTGCAATATAGATGGTAGATATAGGTTTTTGTAATCTGAAAATATAAAAACAGCAAGGTAACTAATGATAAAAGTGAGCGAAAACGGTATTGCAATGCGTTGAAACAAGGCCTAGGGTTCATACTTTCACTAGTGCAAGTTCTCTCAACAAGGATAACATAATTAGACCATATAACTATCCCTCAACATGCAACAAAGAGTCACTCCAAAGTCACTAATAGCGGAGAACAAACGAAGAGATTATTGTAGGGTTCGAAACCACCTCAAAGTTATTCTTTCCGATCAATCCATTGGGCTATTCCTATAAGTGTCACAAACAGCCCTAGAGTTTGTAGTAAAATAACACCTTAAGACACAAATCAACCAAAACCCTATTGTCACCTAGATACTCCAATGTCACCTCAAGTATCTGTGGGTATGATTATACGATATGCATCACACAATCTCAAATTCATCTATTCAACCAACACAAAGAACTTTAAAGAGTGCCTCAAAGTTTCTAATGGAGAGTGAAGACGAAAACGTGTGCAACCCCTATGCATAAGTTCACAAGGTCACAGAACACACAAGTTGATCACCAACACATACATCAAGTGGATCACGTGAATATCCCATTGTCACCACAGATAAGCACATGCAAGACATACATCAAGTGTTCTCAAATCCTTAAAGAAACAATCTGATAAGATAACTTCAAAGGGAAAACTCAATTCATCACAAGGAGAGGGAGGGGAGAAACATCATAAGATCCAACTATAATAGCAAAGCTCGCGTTACATCAAGATCGTGCCATATCAAGAACACGAGAGAGAGAGATCAAACACATAGCTACTGGTACATACCCTCAGCCCCGAGGGTGAACTATTCCCTCCTCGTCATGGAGAGCGCCGGGATGATGAAGATGACCACTGGTGATGGATCCCCCCTCCGGCGGGGTGCTGGAACAGGGCCCCGATTGGTTTTTGGTGGCTATAGAGGCTTGCGGCGGCGGAACTCCCGATCTAGATTTTTTTCTGGGGTTTCTGTATTTACAGGAATTTTTGGCATCGGTCTCACATTGGGGGGGGGGGTCTCCGAGTCATCCACGAGATAGGGGGGCGAGCCCAGGGGGTAGGGCGCGCTCTCCACCCTCGTGGATAGCTCGGGACTCTTCTGGCCCAACTCTTTTACTTCGGGGGCTTCTTTTGGTCCATAAAAAATCATCATAAATTGGCACATCAATTGGACTCCGTTTGGTATTCCTTTTCTGTAGAACTCAAAAACAAGGAAAAAACAGAAATTGGCACTAGGCTCTAGATTAATAGGTTAGTCCCAAAAATCATATAAAATAGCATATAAATGCATATAAAACTTCCAAGATGGATAATATAATAGCATGGAACAATAAAAAATTATAGATACGTTGGAGACGTATCAAGCATCCCCAAGCTTAATTCCTGCTCGTCCTCGAGTAGGTAAATGATAAAAACAGAATTTTTGATGTGGAATGCTACCTAACATAATTATCAATGTAATTTTCTTTATTATGGCATGCATGTTCAGATCTGAAAGATTCAAGACAAAAGTTTAATATTGACATAAAATAATAATACCTCAAGCATACTAACAAAGTAATCATGTCCTCTCAAAATAACATGGCCAAAGAAAGTTCAACCCTACAAAATCATATAGTCTGGCTATGCTCCATCTTCATCACACAAAATATTCAAATCATGCACAACCCCGATGACAAGCCAAGCAATTGTTTCATACTTTTGATGTTCTCAAACCTTTTCAACTTTCACACAATACATGAGCGTGAGCCATGGACATAACACTATAGGTGGAATAGAAGGTGGTTGTGAAGAAGACAAAAAGAAGGAGATAGTCTCACATCAACTAGGCGTATCAACGGGCTATGGAGATGCCCATCAATAGATATCAATGTGAGTGAGTAGGGATTGCCATGCAACGGATGCACTAGAGCTATAAGTGTATGAAAGCTCAACAAAAAAAAACTAAGTGGGTGTGCATCCAACTTGCTTGCTCATGAAGACCTAGCGCATTTTGAGGAAGCCCATCATTGGAATATACAAGCCAAGTTCTAGAATGAAAAATTCCCACTAGTATATGAAAGTGACAACATAGGAGACTCTCTATCATGAAGATCATGGTGCTACTTTGAAGCACAAGTGTGGTAAAAGGATAGTAGCATTGCCCCTTCTCTCTTTTTCTCTCTTTTTTTTGTTTTTTGGGCCTTTCTTTTTTTATTTCCTCAGATGGGACAATGCTCTAATAATGAAGATCATCACACTTTTATTTACTTACAACTCAAGAATTACAACTCCATACTTAGAACAAAATATAACTCTATATGAATGCCTCCGGCGGTGTACCGGGATGTGCAATGAATCAAGAGTGACATGTATGAAAGAATTATGATCGGTGGCTTTTCCGCAAATACAATGTCAACTACATGATCATGCAAAGCAATATGACAATGATTAAGCATGTCATAATAAACGAAACGGTGGAAAGTTGCATGGCAATATATCTCGGAATGGATACGAAATGCCATAATAGGTAGGTATAGTGGCTATTTTTAGGAAGGTATGTGGTGGGTTTATGATACCGGCGAAAGTTGCGCGGTACTATAGAGGCTAGCAATGGTGGAAGGATGAGAGTGCGTATAATCCATGGACTCAACATTAGTCATAAAGAACTCACATACTTATTGCAAAAGTCTATTAGCTATCTAAACAAAGTACTAGGCACATGCTCACAGGGGGATAGATTGGTAGGAAAAGACCAACGCTCGTCCCCTACCGCCACTCATAAGGAAGACAATCAAAAAATATCTCATACTCCAACTTCGTTACATAACGGTTCCCATACGTGCATGCTACGGGACTCACAAACCTTAACACAAGTATTTCTCAAATTCACAACTACTCACTAGCATGACTCTAATATCACCATCTTCATATCTCAAAACAATAAAAAAGAATCAAACTTCTCATAGTATTCAATGCACTTTATATGAAAGTTTTTATTATATCCCTCTTGGATGCTTATCATATTAGGACTAAATTCATAACCTAAGAAAATTACTATGCCGTTTAAGACTCTCAAAATAATATAAGTGAAGCATGAGAGTTCATCAATTTCTTCAAAATAAAACCACCGTCGTGCTCTAAAAAGATATAAGTGAAGCACTAGAGCAAACGACAAACTACTCCAAAAGATATAAGCGAAGCACAATGAGTAGTTGAATAATTATGTAACTATGTGAAGACTCCTTCTCATAAATAAAATTTCAGATATTAAGTACTTTATTCAAACAACAAGCAAAACAAAATAAAATGACATTGCAAGGATAGAACATATCATGTCAAGAAGCAAAAACTTAGGCTCAACCGAGGCTAACCGATAATTGTTGATGAAGAAAGGTGGGATGCCCACCGGGGCATCCCCAAGCTTAGATGCTTGAGAATTCTTGAAACATTAATTAGGGATGCCTTGGGAATCCCCAAGCTTGAGCTCTTGTGCCTCCTTAATTCCTCTCATATCATAGTTTCCCAAAATTCTTAAAAACTTCATCCACACAAAACTCAACAAGAACTCGTGAGATAAGTTAGTATAAATCCATGCATAACCTTATTATTCTCTACTATAGAAAATCACTAAAATTATTATTTGACATTGCATACTAAATGCCTCTGCATATTTAATAGTGCTATCCTGAAATAAAATCATTAAACAAGCAAACATATGCAAACAACGCAAACATAACAGCAATCTATCTAAACAGAACAGTCTGTAAAGAATGCAAGAGGAATCATACTTCCCTAATCCCAAAAATTCTTAAAAATTACCAAACTTTATATAATTTGTTTTTACTAATTTTGTAAAAATTTCAAGATTTTATCATTTTCTGACTATTCACAAATATTCAAAACATAACAGCAAACTTTCTGTTTTTAAAACAGCACCATATGGACTTGAGAAATAAGCATGGTAAAGGCTATACTTGACCTTTTTATTGAAATAAAAGATGCAAAACATTATTATAAATTACAGCAAACAAATCTTAATAAAATAAAATGACGCTCCAAGCAAAACTCATATCATGAGGTGAATAAAAATATAGCCTCAAGTAAAGTTACCGATAGGCGAAGACTAAAGAGGGGATGCCTTCCGGGGCATCCCCAAGCTTAGGCTTTTGGTTGTCCTTGAATTTTACCTTGGGGTGCCTTGGGCATCCCCAAGCTTAGTCTCTTGCCTCTCCTTATTATGTAGTCCATCAAAACTTTACCTAAAACTTGAAAACTTCACAACACAAAACTCAACTGAAAACTTGTAAGCTCCGTTAGTATAAGAAAGCAAATCACCACTTAGGTACTTTCAAGACAAGATTCATATTTTTTCTCACATGATGCCTACTGCCATACCATTTCTACAATTTATATTAAGAAATATAAGCCATAGAAACTAGAAAACAAGCAAACTATGCATCGAAAATAGAATCTGTCAAAAACAGAACACTCTGTAGTAATCTGTAACTCTCGAATACTTCTGTAACTCCAAAAATTCTGAAAAATTAGGACAACCTGAAAATTTTGTTCATTAATCTTTTGCAAAAATAATCAGTATTTTATCATGCTTCTGTTAAAAATGAAAAATAATCTCCTGGACGCAAAAGTTTCTATTTTTCAGCAAGATCAAATCAACTATCACCGTAAGCCATCCCAAAGGTCTTACTTGGCACTTTATTGAAACAAAAGTTGTAAAACTTGATTACTACAGTAGCATAATCATGTGAACACACAAAAACACTAGGTATAAATGTTGGGTTGTCTCCCAGCAAGCGATTTTCTTTAATGCCTTTTTAGCTAGGCATGACGATTTCAATAATGCTCACATAAAAGATAAGGATTGAAACATAAAGAGAGCATCATGAAGAATATGACCAGCACATTTAAGTCTAACCCACTTTCTATGCATAGGGATTTTGTGAGCAAACAATTTATGGGAACAAGAATCAACTAGCATAGGAAAGAAAAACAAGCATAACTTTAAGATTTTAAGCACATAGAGAGGAAACTTGATATTATTGCAATTCCTACGAGCATATATTCCTCCCTCATAATAATTTTCAGTAGCATCATGAATGAATTCAACAATATAACCATCACATAAATCATTATTTTCATGATCTACAAGCATAGAATTTTTATTACTCTCCACATAAGCAAATTTCTTCTCATGAATAGTAGTGGGAGAAAACTCAACAAAATAACTATCATGTGAGGCATAATCCAATTGAAAGTTAAAATCATGATGACAAGTTTCATGGATATCATTATTCTTTATAGCATATGTGTCATCACAACAATCATCATAGATAGGAGGGATGCTTTCATCATAATAAATTTGCTCATCAAAACTCGGGGGACAAAAAATATCATCTTCATCAAACATAGCATCCCCAAGCTTGTGGCTTTGCATATCATTAGCATCATGGATATTCAAAGAATTCATACTAACAACATTGCAATCATGCTCATCATCCAAAGATTTAGTGCCAAACATTTTAATGCATTCTTCTTCTAACACTTTGGCACAATTATCGGAATCCTTATTTTCATGAAAGATATTAAAAAGATGAAGCATATGAGGCAACCTCAATTCCATTTTTTGTAGTTTTCTTTTATAGACTAAACTAGTGATAAAACAAGAAACAAAAAGATCCGATTGCAAGATTTAAAGATATACCTTCAAGCACTCGCCTCCCCGGCAACGGCGCCAGAAAAGAGCTTGATGTCTACTATACAACCTTCTTCTTGTAGATGTTGTTGGGCCTCCAAGTGCAGAGGATTGTAGGACAGTAGCAAATTTCCCTCGAGTGGATGACCTAAGGTTTATGAATCCGTGGGAGGCGTAGGATGAAGATGGTCTCTCTCAAACAACCCTGCAACCAAATAGCAAAGAGTCTCTTGTGTCCCCAACACACCCAATACAATGGTAAATTGTATAGGTGCACTAGTTCGGCGAAGAGATGGTGATACAAGTGCAATATGGATGGTAGATATAGGTTTTTGTAATCTGAAAATATAAAAACAGCAAGGTAACTAATGATAAAAGTGAGCGAAAATGGTATTGCAATGTGCTGAAACAAGGCCTAGGGTTCATACTTTCACTAATGCAAGTTCTCTCAACAAGGATAACACAATTAGATCATATAACTATCCCTCAACATGCAACAAAGAGTCACTCCAAAGTCACTAATAGCGGAGAACAAACAAAGAGATTATTGTAGGGTACGAAACCACCTCAAAGTTATTCTTTCCGATCAATCCATTGGGCTATTCCTATAAGTGTCACAAACACCCCTAGTGTTCGTAGTAAAATAACACCTTAAGACACAAATCAACCAAAACCCTAATGTGACGTAGATACTCCAATGTCACCTCAAGTATCCGTGGGTATGATTATACGATATGCATCACACAATCTCAGATTCATCTATTCAACCAACACAAAGAACTTGAAAGAGTGCCCCAAAGTTTCTACCGGAGAGTCAAGAAGAAAACGTGTGCAACCCCTATGCGTAAGTTCACAAGGTCACATAACTCCAAGTTGGTCACCAAAACATACATCAAGTGGATCACGTGAATATCCCATTGTCACCACATATAAGCACATGCAATACATGCATAAAGTGTTCTCAAATCCTTAAAGACTCAATCCGATAAGATAACTTCAAAGGTAAAACTCAGTTCATCACAAGGAGATGGAGGGGGAGAAACATCATAAGATCCAAATATAATAGCAAAGCTCGCGGTACATCAAGATCATGCCATATCAAGAACACGAGAGAGAGAGAGAGATCAAACACATAGCTACGGGTACGTACCCTCAGCCCCGAGGGTGAACTATTCCCTCCTCATCATGGAGAGCGCCGGGATGATGAAGATGGCCACTGGTGATGGATCCCCCTCCGGCAAGGTGCCAGAACAGGGCCCCGATTGGTTTTTGGTGGCTACAGAGGCTTGCGGCGGCGGAACTCCCGATCTAGGTTTCTTTTCGGGAGTTTCTATATTTATAGGAATTTTTGGCGTCGGTCTCACGTTAGGGGGGGGGGGTCTCCGAGTCATCCACGAGATAGGGGGTGAGCCCAGGGGGTAGGGCGCGCCCTCCACCCTCGTGGATGGATCGGGACTCTTCTCGCCCAACTCTTTTACTTCGGGAGCTTCTTTTGGTCCATAAAAAAATCAACAAAAATTGGCATGTCAATTGACTCCGTTTGCTATTCCTTTTTTGTAAAACTAAAAAACAAGGAAAAAAAACTGGCACTGGGCTCTAGGTTAATAGGTTAGTCCCAAAAATCATATAAAATAGCATATAAATGCATATCAAACATCCAAGATGGATAATATAATAGCATGGAACAATAAAAAAATTATAGATACGCTGGAGACGTATCAGCTGACGCGTGGGCTCGTGGTGGGCGTTCATCATTAATAAAGACGACCGCGGTAGTTGGACGGCCGTCAAGTGGGGGCGCGGCGGACTTCGAAAGGATGCGTGGCACGTCCGTGCCGACGCATTTCAGCTGCAAATGGGTCCAAGCAGACGCGAAGCGAACGCGTTTTGTGAGTGTGTCGGCGCGTCGGGCCTGCGTTGGAGTTGCTCTAAGGCCTTTTGTGCAAGCACTGGATCCACACGATAAACCCAAGCTTAGAGAAATTCTAGCATTTCATGTGTTGGTAGGAACTTTAACACATGGTTGCCGAGAGTATCCGCACAATGTGTTGGGAACCATTGCATTAAAAACAAAAAAATTCTATGCACACGCAATGATCTATCGATGGAGATGCATAGCAAGGAGGGGGAGAGTGTGCCTATATACCCTTGTAGACCATAAGCGGAAGCGTTTCACAATGCGGTTGATGTAGTCAAACTTCTTCGCGCTTCAACCAATCAAGTACCGAACGCACGACACCTCCACGTTCTGCACACGTTCAGCTCAGTGACGTCCCTCGCCTTCTTGATCCAGCAAGACATCGAGGTACTAGATGAGTCCCGTCAGCAAGGCAGCATGGTGATGGTGATGGTGAAGTGATCTCCGCAGGGCTTTGCCTAAGCACTACGAAAATATGACCGGGGGTGTAAACGGTGGAGGAGGGCGCCGCACACGGCTAGGCAATTGTCTGGGTGTGCTAGGCGCTCCCTCCTCATATATATAGGTGGGAGGGAGAGGGGAGACGCCAAGGGGCGCCCCAAGTAGGTCCGAATCCTACTTGGGCTCCCACCCTTGGCCGTGCCCCCCCCGCCATGTTTGTCGGAGGGGGAAGGAAAGAGGGGGGAGGGAAGGAAGTGGGAATCCTAATTCACACTTACCTTTTCCTTCTCCCCTTTCCTTCTCCTGCTTAGGCCGACCCATATGGGGGGCGCACCAGCCCCTTGTAGCCGGTGTGTTTCTCCTCTTGGCCCATAAGGCCCATATCTTTTGTCGGGGGTGTCCGGAACCCCTTCCGGTGACCCGATAAGTACCCGGTAACCCCCGAAACACTTCCAGTGTCCGAATACTATCGTCCTATATATCAGTCTTTACCTCTCGACCATTTTGAGACTCCTCGTCATGTCCGCGATCTCATCTGGGTCTCTGAACAACATTTGGTCACCAAATCACATAACTCATATAATACTATATCGTCATCGAACATTAAGCGTGCGGACCCTATGGGTTCAAGAACTATGTAGACATGACTGAGACACCTATGCAGTCAATAACCAATAGCGGAACCTGGATGCCCATATTGGCTCCTACATATTCTACGAAGATCTTTATCGGTCGAACCATTATGACAACATACGTAATTCTCTTCGTCTATTGGTATGTTACTTGCCCGAGATTCGATCGTCGGTATCTTCATACCTAGTTCGATCTTGTTGCCGGCAAGTCTCTTTACTCGTTCGGTAATACATCACCTCGTGATTAACTCCTTAGTCGTTTGCTTGCAAGCTTATGATGTGTATTACCGAGAGGGCCCAGAGATACCTCTTCGAAACTCGGAGTGAGAAATCCTAATCTCAATATATGCCAACTCAACAAACACCTTCGGAGATACCTGTAGAGCATCTTTATAATCACCCAGTTACGTTGTGACGTTTGATAGCACACAAGACATTCCTCCGGTATCCGGGAGTTGCATAATCTCATAGTTGAAGCAATATGTATTTGACAGAAAGAAAGCAATAGCAATAAAACTGAATGATCATTATGCTAAGCTAATGGATGGGTCTTGTCCATCACATCATTCTCCTAATGATGTGACCCCGTTATCTAATGACAACTCATGTCCATGGTTAGGAAACCTTAACCATTGTTGATCAACGAGCTACTCAAGTAGAGGCTCACTAGGGACACGATGTTTGTTTATGTATTCATGTATTTAGGTTTTCGATCAATACAATTCTAGTATGAATAATAAACCTTTATCATGAATAAGGAAATATAAAATAACAACTTTATTATTGCCTCTAGGGCATATTTCCTTCAGTCTCCCACTTGCACTAGAGTCAACAATCTAGTTCACATCACCTTGTGATTTAACACCCATAGTTCACATCGCCATGTGACCAACACCCAAAGAGTTTAGTAGAGTCAATAATCTAGTTCACATCGCCATGTGATTAACACCCAAAGAGTACTAAGGTGTGATCATGTTTTGCTTGTGAGAGAGGTTTAGTCAATGGGTCTATCACATTCAGATCCGTATGTATTTTGCAAATTTCTATGTCTATAATGCTCTGCATGGAGCTACTCTAGCTAATTGCTCCCACTTTCAATATGTATCCATATCGAGACTCGGAGTCATCCGCATCGTTGTCAAAGCTTGCATCGATGTAACTCTTTACAATGAACTCTTTATCACCTCCACAACCGAGAAACATTTCCTTAGTCCTCTTTAGGTACCTAAGGATAATTTTGACCAATGTACAATGATCTACTCCTGGATCACTATTGTACCCCCTTGCCAAACTCATGGCAAGGCACACAACAGGTCTGGTACATAGCATGTCATACTCTATATAACCTATGATTGAGGCATAAGGAATGACTTTCATTCTCTCTCTATATATTCTGTCGTGGTTGGGTTTTGAGTCTTACTCAACTTCACACCTTGTAACACAGGCAAGAACCCTTTATTTGACTGATCCATTTTGAACTTCTTCAAAACTTTATCGAGGTGTGTGCTTTGTGAAAGTCCTATCAAGCGTCTTGATCTAACTCTATAGATCTTGATGCCCAATATATAAGCAACTTCACCGAGGTCTTTTCACTGAAAAATTCTTATGCAAGTATCCTTTTATGCTATCCAGAAATTCTATATCATTTCTGATAAAAAAATGTCATCCACATATACAGAGATGCTACAGAGCTCCCACTCACTTTCTTGTAAATACAGGCTTCACCAAAAGTCTGTATAAATCACTACAGGAATCAGGCACTTTGCCGTTTTCCATGGCAGACGGCAAAGGCATGCCTGGCGGACGGCAAAGGCCTTTGCCGTCAGCCAGCAGACGACAATAGGTTCGGCTGAATAAGCTACGACAACGGGCACTTTGCCGTCTGCTGGCAGACGGTAAAGACGAGCCTGGACGGCACACGTGGCCGCTTAGGTCCGTTAGGGGGTTAACGGCGTGCTTTGCCGTCCGCCAGTAGACGGCAAAGACCTTTGCATCTTTGACGTCTGCTAGCTGATGCCAAAGTGCCCAAATAGGACAACCAAGGTAGCTGCCACGTGGCACGCTATGCCGTCTGCTGCCAGACGACAAATATGTAAAGGTCTTTGTTGTCTGCCAGCAGACGGCAAAGCTGCCAAATAGGCCAGCCAGTGCACCCCAGGTTGCATAGGGAGCTGCCACGTGGTAGCTTTGCTGTCTGCTGGCTGATGGCAAAGCTCTTTGTCGTCTGCCAGCAGATGACAAAGAGCCTGTACAACCCCTATTTTTTCTATTTTTTCTTAGATTCATTCAATTTCACATATATATATATATATAACAAGTTTCCAACAACATATATATATATATAGTGTTACTATTCATCAACCAGGGTGCAGAATAAGTTATTCTTCATCCGAGGTAATTTTACGATCATTTCATAATTAAATTACGTTTGGAATTCAAATAGTTACATTCCTATTGATTCACTACGTAAAATTTGACATAAGAAAATAAAAATATAGGTCATAAGACAAGAAAATTTGCAGTTTATGTGTATTTTAGACTATGTTTTTACGTTTGTAATTTTACATAACATAAAATATTTTTTATGGCGATTATATATTTTCTTACAGTCTCTTTTTGCGTCGGAAATAAGACAAAACTTACGAAACGTAAAATTACGGTGCATTGATGGTAAAATAGAGGGGGGTGAAGAATAACTATTCCTCACCCAGGATGACGAATAGCGCGACCCTATATATATATAACAAGTTTCCAACAACAAGTTATCCAACAACATATCCAACATAAAATGGTTTCATCCATACATACATATCCAACAACAAGTTTGCAACAAGTATCCAAAAACATAAAAAAAGCACAAGGAGAAGAGTAGACTCCATGAACGCAAGCTCCTCATCTTAAGGAAATCTGCAAATTGGGAAAGAAGAAAGTTAGAAGAAGAAGAAGAAGAAGACGACTAGCTAGAAGAAAAAGAAGAAAAGGAAGAAGAAAAAGAAGAAGAAGAATAATAAGAAGAAGAATTTATCTTCTCTTTCTTTTTATCCTCTCCTCTTCTTTATCTTCTCCTTCTTCTAACTAAGGTAGGTAAAAATGTCATTTTTTAGTTAAGCTAGGTAAAAATGCTAAGTGTGTAGGTCATTTTAGAGCTAAGCTAGGTAAATAGGTCATTTTGGAGCTAACCTAGGTAAAATGGATCATATTGGAGCTAACTGATACGTCTCCAACGTATCTATAATTTTTGATTGTTCCATGCTGTTATATTATCAATCTTGGATGTTTTATAATCATTTTATAGTCATTTTATATCATTTTTGGTACTAACCTATTGATATAGTGCCAAGTGTCAGTTGTTGTTTTTTGCATGTTGTTTACATCACAGAAAATCAACACCAAACGGAGTCCAAATGCAACGAAACTTTATGGAGATTTTTTATGGACCAGAGGACACCTAATGGGCCAAGGCTGCGCTTGGGGGTGCTCTGAGGAGAGCACAACCCACCAGGGCGCGCTAGGAGGCCCAGGCGCGCCCTAGTGGGTTGTGCCCACCTAGGGTGCCCCCCGGACCGCCTCTTTGCTCTATAAATACCCTAATATTCCAGAAACCCTAGGGGAGTCGGCGAAAATCAATTCTACCCGCCGCAGAGTCCAGAACCACCAGATCCAATCTAGACACCATCACAGATGGGGTTCACTGATACGTCTCCAACGTATCTATAATTTTTGATTGCTCCATGCTATATTATCTACTGTTTTGGACCATATTGGGCTTTATTTTCCACTTTTATATTATTTTTGGGATTAACCTATTAACCGGAGGCCCAGCCCAGAATTGCTGTTTTTTGCCTATTTCAGTGTTTCGGAGAAACAGAATATCAAACAGAGTCGAAACGGAATAAAATCTTCGGGAACGTGATTTTCTCACCGAACGTGATCCAAGAGACTTGGACCCTACTCCAGGGGGTCAAAGAGGAGGTCACGAGGGTGGGGGGTGCGCCCCCTGCCTCGTGGGCCCCTCAGTGCTCCACCGACGTACTCCTTCCTCCTATATATACCTACATACCCCCCGAATGATCAGAACAGGAGCCAAAAACCTAATTCCACCGCCGCAACTTTTTGTATCCACGAGATCCCATCTTGGGGCCTGTTCCGGAGCTCCGCCGGAAGAGGGCCGTCATCACGGAGGGCTTCTACATCATCCTAGCCTCTCCGATGAAGTGTGAGTAGTTTACCTCAGACCTTCGGGTCCATAGTTAGTAGCTAGATGGCTTCTTCTCTCTTTTTGGATCTCAATACAAAGTTCTCCCCCTCTCTTGTGGAGATCTAATCGATGTAATCTTCTTTTTGTGGTGTGTTTGTTGAGACCGATGAATTGTGGGTTTATGATCAAGTCTATCTATGAATAATATTTGAATCTTCTCTGAATTCTTTTATGTATGATTGGTTATCTTTGCAAGTCTCTTCGAATTATCCATTTGGTTTGGCCAACTAGATTGGTAGTTCTTGCCATGGGAGAAGTGCTTAGCTTTGGGTTCGATCTTGCGTTGTCCTTACCCAGTGACAGAAGAGGCAGAAAGGCACATATTGTATCGTTGCCATCGAGGATAACAATATGGGGTTTATTTCATATTGCATGAATTTATCTCTCTACATCATGTCATGTTGCTTAAGGCGTTACTCTGTTTTTAACTTAAGACTCTAGATGCATGCTGGATAGCGGTCGATGAGTGGAGTAATAGTAGTAGATGCAGAATCGTTTCGATCTACTTGTCATGGACGTGATGCCTATATACATGATCATGCCTAGATATTCTCATAACTATGCTCAATTCTGTCAATTGCTCAACAGTAATTTGTTCACCCACCGTAGAATACTTATGCTCTTGAGAGAAGCCACTAGTGAAACCTATGGCCCCCGGGTCTATTCTCATCATATCAATCTCCATCACTTTAATCTTGCTTTTCTTTTTTACTTTGCTTTTACTTTTTACTTTGCATCTTTATACCAATAATACCAAAAATATTATATCTATCAGATCTCACTCTCGTAAGTGACCGTGAAGGGATTGGCAACCCCTAATCGCGTTGGTTGCGAGTAGCTATCGCTTTGTGCATGTACGAGGGACTTGAGTGTGGCCTCCTACTGGATTGATACCTTGGTTGTCAAAAACTGAGGGAAATACTTACGCTACTCTGCTGCATCATCCCTTCCTCTTCGGGGAAAACCAACGCAAGCTCAAGACGTAGCAAGAAGGATTTCTGGCGCCGTTGCTGGGGTGTCTATGCAAAAAGTCAACATACCAAGTACCCATCGCAATCCCTATCTCTCGCGTTACATTATTTGCCATTTGCCTCTCATTTTCCTCTCGCCCACTTCACCCTTGCCGTTTTATTCGCCCTCTCTCTCTCTCTATCCTCCCTCTCCTTTCCGGTTGCCTCTTTTTTGCTCGTGTGCTAGTTTGCTCGCTTGTCGTTATGTCTGAAATTGAGGAAGTTATCGCCAATATGGGCGATAACAATATCATGGAAAATTCTGATGCTCCTGCTAAAGAACCTACCATCTTTCATACAAGAAAATTCCGTGTTGGTAGTGGTAATATTATTGGAAAAGAAGTTATTCAAGATTTCTTTACTTGTGCCGGTGCTTTACCTTCTATGGGTAGTTCTATCCTTCACAGAACTAGTAGTCTTGCGGACGCTATTGCCATGCTTGTAGTTGAACTTAAAAGACAATTCATGCACATGCATCCTTCCATACAAAGGATTTTTCTGGAATTTTCTAATATTGAGCATTCTTCTGTTAAGCGTGCCGCTACTATCTTTTTGGCTCATGAGTTTAGATTCATAATAAGAGAAGCCAAAGAAATCTTTGCGCATTATAGAGTGGACGCTTGCCGTCCTCCCATAGAGGCTATCCTCTTTGATCAAGAGTGCGTTTTCAATCTCTAGATTATGTTGCTTTCAATGAAAATCTTAGAAGAAGGCTTCCTACCAATGTTTTAGTTGATAGAATTTCTGAACTTAATGATGATTTGGCTATTCGAAATAATGAGCTAGGATATTCTCTTGAATATAGGCTTACAAAGTTCTGTCAAAAGAATGCTTATAATGATGAATTGATTGTGCATTATGAAGGACCAAAGGAGGAACCTATACCTCCCAAGGTTGATCTTGGGGACTTTTGTCCCGTTAAATTTAGTCCTTTTGATTACTTTTGCTTGCCTCAAAGAAAACTTGCTGCCGAACGTAGAGAATATGAAATGAGTTTTAATAATCTATCTTACTATTATGGCAATACTTAGATCTATCCTCGCTTTTATGCCTAGCTAGGGGCGTTAAACGATAGCGCTTGTTGGGAGGCAACCCAATTTTTTTTATTCCTTGCTTTTTGATCCTGCTTAGTAATAAATAAATTATTTATCCTCTTTTTTGGTTGTGTTTTTTGTGTTTAATTAGTATTTGTGCCAAGTAGAACCGTTGGGAAGACTTGGGGAAAGTCTTGTTGAACTTGCTGTAAAAAACAGAAACTTTAGCGCTCACGAGAACTGCTGTATTTTTTATTTGAAGAGTGCTATTTAGTTAATTCTTTTTGCAGATGATTAATAGATAAATTCCTCATGTTTAGAAATTTATTTTAGAATTTTTGGGGTTCCAGATCTTGCGCTAGCTACAGATTACTACAGACTATTCTGTTTTTGACAGATTCTGTTTTTCGTGTGTTGTTTGCTTATTTTGATGAATCTATGGCTAGTAAAATAGTTTATAATCCATATAGAAGTTGGAATACAGTAGGTTTAACACCAATATAAATAAATAATTAGTTCATTACAGTACCTTGAAGTGGTCTTTTGTTTTCTTTCGCTAACGGAGCTCACGAGTTTTCTATTTTGAGTTTTGTCTTGTGAAGTTTTTAAGTTTTGGGTGAATTCTTTTGATGGATCATGGAACAAGGAGTGGAAAGAGACTAAGCTTGGGGATGCACATGGAACCCCCAAGATAATCCAAGGACACCAAAAAGTCAAAGCTTGGGGATGCCCCGCAAAGCATCCCCTCTTTCGTCCACTTCCATCGGTAATTTACTTGGAGCTATATTTTTATTCACCAACATGATATGTGTTTTGCTTGGAGTGTCTTGTATTATTTGTGTCTTTGTGTCTTAGTATACCACAATCATCCTTTCTGTACACACCTTTTGAGAGAGCCATACATGAATTAAAATTTGATAGAATACTCTATGTGCTTCACTTATATCTTTTGAGCTAAGTAGTTTTGCTCTATGTGCTTCACTTATATCTTTTGAGCTATGTAGTTTTGCTCTATGTGCTTCACTTATATCTTTTGAGCTATGTAGTTTTGCTCTACGTGCTTCACTTATATCTTTTGAGCTATGTAGTTTTGCTCTATGTGCTTCACTTAGATCTTTTAGAGCACGGTGGTGGATTTGTTTTAAAGAAACTATTGATCTCTTGTGCTTCACTTAGATTATTTTGAGAGTCTCTTAATAGCATGGTAATTTGCTTAATAGTAATATGCTTGGTATTCAAGATTTGTGAAACTTTCTTTTGAGTGTGTTGAATACTAATAAAAGATGGAAGCATGATAATTGTTTTGAGATATGGAGGTGATAATATTAAAGTCATGCTAGTTGAGTAGTTGTGAATTTAAAGAATACTTGTGTTAAAGTTTGTGATTCCCGTAGCATGCACGTATGGTGAACCGTTATGTGAGGAAGTCGGAGCATGATTTATTTATGTCTTCCTTACGAGTGGCGGTCGGAGACGAGTGATGGTCTTTTCCTACCAATCTATCCCCCTAGGAGCATGCGCGTAATACTTTGCTTTGATAACTTCTAGATTTTTGCAATAAGTATATGAGTTCTTTATGACTAATGTTGAGTCCATGGATTATACACACTCTCACCCTTCCACCTTTGCTAGCCTCTCTAAATACCGTGCACCTTTCGCCGGTATCATACACCTACCATATACCTTCCTCAAAACAGCCACCATACCTACCTATTATGGCATTTCCATAGCCATTCTGAGATATATTGCCATGCAACTTTCCACCATCTAGTTCATCATGACACATTCATCATTGTCATATTGCTTAGCATGATCATGTAGTTGACATAGTATTTGTGGCAAAGCCACCGTTCATAATTTCTTCATACTTGTCACTCTTGATTCATTGCATATCCTGGTACACCGCCGGAGGCATCCATATAGAGTCATACTTTGTTTTAGAATCAAGTTGTAATCATTGAGTTGTAAATAAATAAAAGTGTGATGATCATCATTCAATAGAGCATTGTCCCCAAAAAAGAGAAAGGCCAAAGAAAAAAAGCAGGCCCCAAAAAAGAAAATAAATAAAAGGGACAATGCTACTATCCTTTTTTCCAAACTTGTGCTTCAAAGTAGCACCATGATATAGCAAGTCTCATATATTGTGCTTCAAAGTAGCACCATGTTCTTCATATAGAGAGTCTCATATGTTGTCACTTTCATATACTAGTGGGAATTTTACATTATAGAACTTGGCTTGTATATTCCAATGATGGGCTTCCTCAAAATTGCCCTAGGTCTTCATGAGCAAGCAAGTTGGATGCACACCCATTAGTTTCTTTTGTTGAGCTTTCATACATTTATAGCTCTAGTGCATCCGTTGCATGGCAATCCCTACTCACTCACATTGATATCTATTGATGGGCATCTCCATAGCCCGTTGATACGCCTAGTTGATGTGAGACTATCTTCTCCTTTTTGTCTTCTCCACAACCACCATTCTATTCCACCTATAGTGCTATATCCATGGCTCACGCTCATGTATTGCGTGAAGATTGAAAAAGTTTTGAAAAAGTTAGAGTATGAAACAATTGCTTGGCTTGTCATCGGGGTTGTGCATGATTTAAATACTTTGTGTGGTGAAGATGGAGCATAGCCAGACTACATGATTTTGTAGGGATAACTTTCTTTGGCCATGTTATTTTGAGAAGACATAATTGCTTGGTTAGTATGCTTGAAGTATTATTATTTTTATGTCAATATAAACTTTTGTCTTGAATCTTTCTAATCTGAATATTCATACCACAATTAAGAAGATTTGCATTTAAATTATGCCAAGTAGCACTCCGCATCAAAAATTCTCTTTTTATCATTTACCTATTCGAGGACGAGCAGGAATTAAGCTTGGGAATGCCTGATACGTCTCCAACGTATCTATAATTTTTGATTGCTCCATGCTATATTAGCTACTGTTTTGGACCATATTGGGCTTTATTTTCCACTTTTATATTATTTTTGGGACTAACCTATTAACCGGAGGCCCAGCCCAGAATTGTTGTTTTTTGCCTATTTCAGTGTTTCAGAGAAACAAAATATCAAACGGAGTCCAAACGGAATAAAATCTTTGGGAACGTGATTTTCTCGCCGAACGTGATCCAGGAGACTTGGACCCTACTCCAGGGGGTCAAAGAGGAGGTCACGAGGGTGGGGGGCGCGCCCCCCTAGGGCACTCCCCCCTGCCTCGTGGGCCCCTCGGTGCTCCACTGACGTACTCCTTCCTCCTATATATACCTACGTACCCCCAAACGATCAGAACATGAGCCAAAGACCTAATTCCACCACCACAACTTTCTGTATCCATGAGATCCCATCTCGGGGCCTGTTCCGAAGCTCCGCCGGAAGAGGGCCGTCATCACAGAGGGCTTCTACATCATCCTAGCCTCTCCGATGAAGTGTGAGTAGTTTACCTCAGACCTTCGGGTCCATAGTTAGCAGCTAGATGTCTTCTTCTCTCCTTTTGAATCTCAATACAAAGTTCTCCCCCTCTCTTGTGGAGATCTATTCAATGTAATCTTCTTTTTGCGGTGTGTTTGTTGAGACCGATGAATTGTGGGTTTATGATCAAGTCTATCTATGAATAATATTTGAATCTTCTCTGAATTCTTTTTATGTATGATTGGTTATCTTTGCAAGTCTCTTCGAATTATCCGTTTGGTTTGGCCAACTAGATTGGTAGTTCTTGCCATGGGAGAAGTGCTTAGCTTTGGGTTCGATCTTGCGTTGTCCTTACCCAGTGACAGAAGGGGCAGCAAGGCACATATTGTATCGTTGCCATCGAGGATAACAAGATGGGGGTTTATTTCATATTGCATGAATTTATCTCTCTACATCATGTCATCTTGCTTAAGGCGTTACTCTGTTTTTAACTTAATACTCTAGATGCATGCTGGATAGCGGTCGATGAGTGGAGTAATAGTAGTAGATGCAGAATCGTTTCGATCTACTTGTCACGGACGTGATGCCTATATACATGATCATGCCTAGATATTCTCATAACTATGCTCAATTCTGTCGATTCCTCAACAGTAATTTGTTCACCCACCGTAGAATACTTATGCTCTTGAGAGAAGTCACTAGTGAAACCTATGGCCCCCGGGTCTATTCTCATCATATCAATCTCCATCACTTTAATCTTGCTTTGCTTTTTACTTTGCTTTTACTTTTTACTTTGCATCTTTATACCAAAAATACCAAAAATATTATATCTATCAGATCTCACTCTCGTAAGTGACCGTGAAGGGATTGGCAACCCCTAATCGCGTTGGTTGCGAGTAGCTATCGCTTTGTGCATGTACGAGGGACTTGAGCGTGGCCTCCTACTGGATTGATACCTTGGTTGTCAAAAACTGAGGGAAATACTTAAGCTACTCTGCTGCATCATCCCTTCCTCTTCGGGGAAAACCAACGCAAGCTCAAGACGTAGCATTCACCACCTCCATTGGTGCCTCTCCGATGATGCGTGAGTAGTTCTTTGTAGACCTTCGGGTCCGTAGTTAGTAGCTAGATGGCTTCCTCTCTCTCGTTTGATTCTCAATACAATGGTATCTTGGAGATCCATATGATGTAACTCTTTTTGCGGTGTGTTTGTTGAGATCGGATGAACTTTGAGTTTATGATCAGATCTATCTTTTTATATCCATGAAAGTATTTGAGTTTCTTTGATCTCTTTTATGCATGATTGCTTATAGCCTCGTATTTATTCTCCGATATTTGGGTTTTGTTTGGCCAACTTGATCTATTTATCTTGCAATGGGAAGAGGTGCTTTGTAGTGGATTCGATATTATGGTGCTTGATCCCAGTGACAGAAGGGGAACCGACACGTATGTATCGTTGCTACTTGATACATCCATTTTGCATCATGCTTTTATATCGATATTTATTGCATTATGGGCTGTTATTACACATTATGTCACAATACATATGCCTATTCTCTCTTATTTTACAAGGTTTACATGAAGAGGGAGAATGCCGGCAGCTGGGATTCTGGGCTGGAAAAGGAGCAAATATTAGAGACCTATTCTGCACAGCTCCAAAAGTCCTGAAACTTCACGGAAGACATTTTCAGAATATATAAAAAATACTCAGCGAAAGAGATTCACCAGGGGGGCCACACCCTGCCCACGAGGGTGGGGGCGCGCCCTACCCACTGGGCGCGCCCCCCTACCTCGTGGCCCCCCTGGTGGCCCTCCGGTGGCCATCTTCTTCTATATGAAGTCTTTCGATGGGAAAAAATAATAAGCCATCTTCTCGGATGAAACTCCGCCGCCACGAGGAGGAACCTTGGCGGAACCAATCTAGGGCTCCGGCAGAGCTGTTCTGCCGGGGAAACTTCCCTCCCGGAGGGGGAAATCATCGCCATCGTCATCACCAACGCTCCTCTCATCGGGAGAGGGCAATCTCCATCAACATCTTCATCAGCACCATCTCCTCTGAAAACCCTAGTTCATCTCTTGTATCCAATTCTTGTCTCCAAGTCCGGGATTGGTGCTAGTAGGTTGCTAGTAGTGTGAATTACTCCTTGTAGTTGATGCTAGTTGGTTTATTTGGTGGAAGATCATATGTTCAGATCCTATATACATATTAATACCCCTCTGATTATGAACATGTTTATGCTTTGTGAGTAGTTATGTTTTTTCCTGAGGACATGGGAGAAGTCTTGCTATTAGTAGTCATGTGAATTTGGTATTCGTTCGATATTTTGATGAGATGTATGTTGTCTCTCCTCTAGTGGTGTTATGTGAACGTAGACTACATGACACTTCACCATTATTTGGGCCTAGAGGAAGGCATTGGGAAGTAATAAGTAGATGATGGGTTGCTAGAGTGACAGAAGCTTAAACCCTAGTTTATGCGTTGCTTCGTAAGGGGCTGATTTGGATCCATATGTTTCATGCTATGGTTAGGTTTACCTTAATACTTTTGTTGTAGTTGCGGATGCTTGCAATAGAGGTTAATCATAAGTGGGATGCTTGTCCAAGTAAGGACAGTACCCAAGCACCGGTCCACCCACATACCAAATTATCAAAGGACCGAACACGAATCATATGAGCGTGATGAAAACTAGCTTGATGGTATTCCCATGTGTCCTCGGGAGCGCTTTTCTCTATATAAGAGTTTGTCCAGGCTTGTCCTTTGCTACAAAAAGAATTGGGCCACCTTGCTGCACCTTATTTACCTTTTTTACTTGTTGCTCGTTACAAATTATCCTATCACAAAACTATCTGTTACCACTTGTTTCAGTACTTGCAGAGAATACCTTGCTGGAAACCGCTTATCATTTCCTTCTACCCCTCGTTGGGTTCGACAATCTTACTTATCGAAAGGACTACGATAGATCCCCTATACTTGTGGGTCATCAAGACTCTTTTCTGGCGCCATTGCCGGGGAGTGAAGCGCCTTTGGTAGGTGGAATTTGGTAAGGAAAAATTTATATAGTGTGCTGAAATTTGCTGTCACTTGTTACTATGGAAAGTAATCCTCTGAGGGATTGTTCGGGGTATCTTCACCCCGACAAGTAGAGCAAAGAGTTGCTCCTCAACCTACTGAACCAAATGAAAATGAAAATGTCTGCTTTGAAATTCTTTCGGGTATGATAGAAAAACTGCTAGCTAACCCTTTTGTAGGAGATGGAACAAAACATCCTGATGAGCATCTAATATATGTGGATGAAGTTTGTGGATTATTTAAGCTTGCAGGTGTACCCGGAGATGTTTTTAAGAATAAGGTGTTCCCTTTATCTTTGAAGGGAGATGCATCGACATGGTATAGGCTATGTGATGATACGGGGTCATGGAACTACAAACGATTGAAATTGGAATTTCATCAGAAGTTTATCTTATGCATCTTGTTCATCGTGATCGCAATTATATATATAGTTTTTGGCCTCGCGAAGGAGAAAGCATCGCTCAAGCTTGGGGGAGGCTTAAATCAATGTTATATTCATGCCCAATCATGAGCTCTCAAGAGGAATGATTATTCAAAAATTTTATGCTCGTCTTTCTGATAGCAATCTCACCATGCTTGATACTTCTTGTGCTGGCTCTTTTATGATGAAGACTATTGAATTCAAATGGGATTTTTTGCAAAGAATTAAACGCAACTCTGAAGATTGGGAGCTCAACAAAGGTAAGGAGTCAGGTATGACACCTAGTTTTGATTGTGTTAAATCTTTTATGGATACCGATGTTTTCCGTAAATTTAGCACTAAATATGGACTTGACTCTGAGATAGTAGCTTCTTTCTGTGAATCTTTTGCTACTTATGTTGATCTCCCCAAGGAGAAGTGGTTTAAATATCATCCTCCCATAGAAGTAAAAGTAGCTGCACCTATTAAAGTTGAAGAAAAGATTGTCACTTATAATGATCCTATTGTTCCTACTTCTTATGTTGAGAAACCACCTTTTCCTGTTAGGATAAAGGATCATGATAAAGCTTCAACTATGGTTCGTAAAAGCAATATTAAAACTTATACACCTCATGAGCAAATTAAAGTTGAACCTGATATTGCTATTGTTAAAGATCTCTTGTCTGATAATATTGATGGGCATGTTATTTATTTCTATGATGAAACTGCTAGAATTGCTAAACCTTGTGCTAAAGATAAACCTAGACCTGTGGTAGGCATGCCTGTTATTTCTGTTAAAATAGGAGATCATTGTTATCATGGCTTATGTGATATGGGTGCTAGTGCTTGTGCAATACTTTATTCCTTATACAAAGAAATTATGCATGATATTGCACCTGCTGAGATAGAAGATATTGATGTCACAATTAAACTTGCCAATAGAGATACTATTTCACTAATGGGAATTGTTAGAGATGTTGAAGTCTTGTGTGGGAAAACTAAATATACTGCTGATTTTCTTGTTCTTGGTTCCCCACAAGATAGCTTTTCTCCCATTATATTTGGTAGACCCTTCCTGAACATTGTTAATGATACCATAGATTGCAAAAGGGATGTTGTTACTATCGGTTTAGATGATATGACTCATGAATTTAATTTCTCTAAATTTAGTAGACAACACCATGAAGAAGAATTACCTAGTAAGGATCAAATTATTGGTCTTGCTTCTATTGCCGTACCTCCTAGTGATCCTTTAGAACAATATTTGCTAGACCATGAAAATGATATGTTTATGAATGAAAGAAGGGAAATAGATGAAGTATTCTTTAAACAGGAACCTATTCTGAAACACAATTTGCCTGTTGAAATCCTAGGGGATCCTCCTCCACCCAAGGGTGATCCTGTGTTTGAGCTTAAACCGTTACCTGATACTCTTAAATATGCTTATCTTGATGAGAAAAAGATATATCCTGTTATTATTAGTGCTAACCTTTCAGAGCATGAGGAAGAGATATTATTGAAAAATCCGAAGAAGCACCGTGCTACTATTGGTTATACTCTTGATGATCTTAAGGGCATTAGTCCCACTCTATGTCAACATAAAATTAATTTATAAGAAGATGCTAAACCAGTTCATGATCATCAATGACGGCTGAATCCTAAAATGAAAGAAGTGGTAAGAAAAGAAATACTAAAGCTCCTTGAGGCAGGTATAATTTATCCCGTTGCTGATAGTCAGTGGGTAAGTCATGTCCATTGTGTCCCTAAGAAGGGAGGTATTACTGTCGTTCCTAATGATAAAGATGAATTGATTCCTGAAAGAATTATTACAAGTTATAGGATGGTAATTGATTTCCGCAAATTAAATAAGGCCACTAAAAAGGATCATTACCCCTTACCTTTTATCGATCAAATGCTAGAAAGATTATCCAAACATACACATTTTTGCTTTCTAGATGGTTATTCTGGTTTCTCTCAAATACCTGTGTCAGCCAAAGATCAATCAAAGACTACTTTTACTTGCCCTTTTGGTACTTTTGCTTATAGACGTATGCCTTTTGGTCTATGTAATGCACCTGCTACCTTTCAAAGATGCATGATGACTATATTCTCTGACTTTTGTGAAAAGATTTGTGAGGTTTTCATGGATGATTTCTTCGTCTATGGATCTTCTTTTGATGATTGCTTGAGCAACCTTGATCGAGTTTTGCAGAGATGTGAAGAAACTAATCTTGTCTTGAATTGGGAAAAGTGCCACTTTATGGTTAATGAAGGTATTGTCTTGGGGCACAAAGTTTCTGAAATAGGTATTGAGGTTGATAAAGCCAAGGTTGATGCTATTGAGAAGATGTCATGTCCCAAGGACATCAAAGGTATAAGAAGTTTCCTTGGTCATGCCCGATTTTATAGGAGGTCCATTAAGGACTTCTCAAAAATTTCTCGGCCTTTGACTAATTTATTAGAAAAAGATATACCATTTGTTTTTGATGATGATTGTGTAGAAGCATTTGAAATACTTAAGAAAGCATTGATCTCTGCACCTATTGTTCAGCCACCTAATTGGAATTTACCCTGGAAATTATGTGTGATGCTAGTGATTATGATGTAGGTGCTTGAGGGAGTCCTGGATTAGGGGGTTAGATTAGATTTGTGTAAATATTATTCTCTCTATGGAATATGTGGAAATTTATTTTGCACAGCCGGACACTATTCTTTGTGTTCAAAATCTTCTACGAAGTACTTGGAGGAGGAACCTGCCTTGCAATGCCGAAGACAAACTGCGCGCCGGACTCGTCATCATTGAAGCCTGGTTCAGGGGCTACTGAGGGAGTCCTGGATTAGGGGGTGTCCAGATGGCTGGACTATACCTTCAGCCGGAGTCCTGGACTATGAAGATACAAGATTGAAGACTTCGTCCCGTGTATGGAAGGGACTTTCCTTGGCGTGGAAGGAAAGCTTGGCGATACGGATATGTAGATCTCATACCATTGTGACCGACTTTGTGTAACCCTAACCCTCTCCGGTGTCTATATAAACCGGAGGGTTTTAGTCCGTAGGACAACATACAGAACAACAATCATACCATAGGCTAGCTTCTAGGGTTTAGCCTCTCCGACCTTGTGGTAGATCTACTCTTGTACTACCCATATCATCAATATTAATCAAGCAGGACATAGGGTTTTACCTCCATCAAGAGGGCCCGAACCTGGGTAAAACTTCGTGTCCCTTGCCTCCTGTTACCATCCAGCCTAGACGCACAGTTCGGGACCCCCTACCCGAGATCTGTCGGTTTTGACACCGACATTGGTGCTTTCATTGAGAGTTCCTCTGTGTCGTCGCCGTCAGGCTTGATGGCTCCTACTATCATCGATAGTGATGCGGTCCAGGGTGAAACTTGTCTCCCCGGACAGATCTCTGTCTTTGGCGGCTTTGCACTGCGGGCTAATTTGCTTGGCCATCTGGAGCAGATCGAAAGCTACGCCCCTGGCCGTCAGGTCAGGTTTGGAAGTTTAAACTACACGGCTGACATCCGCGGGGACTTGATCTTCGACGGAGTCGAGCCACTGCCGAGCGCGCCGCACTATCACGACAGACATGATCTAGCTCTGCTGCCGAACAGTGCCCTGGAGGCCGCACCCGCATTGGCTTCGACCCTTAATTTGGAGCCAACTGCGCCGATCGGGGATGGGTGGTTGGACGCCGCCTCGGGGGCTGCAATCCCAACGACGATCGAGCCGAACACCAGCCCCGCACTCCGCGAGACTCGTGACTCCAAGGAGCCGGACTCCTCCCCGGACTCTGAACCTTCCGCGCCCCTGCCGATCGAATCCGATTGGGCGCCGATCATGGAGTTTACCGCCGCGGACATCTTTCAGCACTCGCCCTTCGGCGATATTATGAAATCACTAAAGTCTCTCTCTTTGTCAAGAGAGCCCTGCCCGGATCATGGCCAGCAGGATTGGGATGCGGAAGACGAAGAAATTCGACGCCCACCCACCACCCACTTTGTAGCCACTGTCGACGATTTAACCGACATGCTCGACTTCGACTCTGAAAACATCGACGGTATGGACGACGATGCGGGAGGCGAAGAAGAACCACCGCCCACAGGGCGCTGGACGCCCACCTCATCATATGACGTATACATGGTGGACGCACCAAAAGATGACGACGAGGAGCGGAAGGACGCACCGAAGGCTTGTTCCCTCGAGAAGCAGTCAAAGCGGCGACGCAAGCGCCGCCCCAAATCCCGCCTCGACAGAAATAACAATCACATAGACCCAGCGCTGGAGCAGGACGAACCGCTGCCGGACAACGGCAACCTGGATAATCAAACTGAACAAACAAATTCTATCAAGGATAATAGTCCAGACGACATAACGCCGGACAGGCACCCGGAGCAGCAGAATGCCCGTAAAAGGCTTGTTGCCACCGCGAGGAGTCTTAAAAAGCAGAAGCAAAGGCTCAAGGCTACGCAAGACACACTCCAAATCAGATGGAGTAAAATACTCAACACAGCAGCGAGGTACGGTGACAATCGCCCCTCCAAGAGCTACCCAAAGCGGAAGCTGCTACCTGAATTCGATGAGGAGGCCTCAGACCCCCACAACCAAATATCAAAGAAGCCACCTGGCCGGATAGACGACCCCTCCGCCAACACAGAGCGGCATACAACGCCACTCACAATACAACACGCGACCCATGCGAGGGCTCGCACCCAAACGGCGCGACAAGATCCATCTATGGACCACGCAAGCGCGCCCCAGCATACAATGCAACACAACAAACATCCGAACAACGCGGTACACCCAGCTACAGGGGTGCCGCACACCCCCCTATGTTTCACCGATGAGGTGCTGGACCATGAATTTCTAGAGGGATTCAAACCCGTAAACATAGAGACATACGACGGAACAACAGACCCTGGGGTCTGGATTGAGGACTACATCCTTCATATCCATATGGCTCGAGGAGATGATTTCCATGCCATCAAGTACTTACCCCTCAAGCTCAAAGGGCCAGCTCTTCACTGGCTTAAAGGCCTCCCCGAAAGCTCCATTGGAGGTTGGGAAGAGCTCGAAGACGCCTTTCGGGCAAATTTTCAAGGGACTTATGTCCGACCTCCGGATGCGGACGATTTGAGTCATATAACTCAACAGCCCAGAGAGTCAGCCCAAAAGCTTTGGAACAGGTTTCTTACTAAAAAGAACCAGATTGTCGACTGTCCGGACGCTGAAGCCTTAGAAGCTTTTAAGCATAGCGTCCGTGACGAATGGCTCGCCAGACACCTCGGCCAAAATAAGCCGAGAATGATGGCCACATTAACAAGCCTCATGACCCGCTTTTGCGCGGGTGAGGACAGCTGGCTAGCCAGATGTAGCACCAGCGACCCCAGTACATCTGAAGTTAGAGATGGAAATGGGAAATCACGGCGCAACAACAATAACAAACGCCGGATACCCCTTGTAATCCCCCTTGTACTTGTTCTTGTCTTGCCTTTTAATAAAGTTTTGATTTGCTGTGGGGGTTTTTCCCTACAGTCCCCAGTCAAAAAAAAACAAACGCCGGAATAAAGAAGACAGCACGAAGGGCACCGCAGTAAACGCCGGATTCAAAAGCTCTCGGCCAGGTCAGCAAAAGCCGCCCTCTAAAGGCACCAGGGATGAACTGTCCAGCCTCAACAAAATTCTGGACCAAGTATGTCAGATCCATAGTACCCCTGGTAAACCTGCTAATCATACCCATAGAGAATGTTGGGTCTTCAAGCAGTCCGGCAAGCTCAACGCTGTACACAAGGGGGAGGATACACCAAGTGAAGACGAGGACGAGCCTCCCAAGCAAGACACTGGGGAACAAAAGAAATTTCCACCAGAAGTCAAAACAGTAAACGTGTTACACGTGATCAAGGGAAAAAACAACGCGGCACTCCCAGGAAAATATACCCAAGTGCCTGTCACCGCGAAGTCCTGCCACTGGTCGTCTCAACCGATCACTTTCGACCATCGCGATTACTCAGCAAGTATCCAACGCGCAGGATGGGCTGCCCTGGTATTAGACCCAGTAATTGGCGGATATCACCTCACACAAGTCTTGATGGACGGTGGCAGCAATCTAAACCTAATATATCAGGATACAATCCGCGGGATGGGGTTAGACCCAACAAAAATTCGCCATAGCAATACTACCTTTAAAGGAGTAACGCCAGGCCCAGGGGCTCGTTGTACGGGCTCCCTCCTACTACAAGTTATATTCGGCTCCCCGATAACTTCCGTCGTGAGCATTTAACCTTCCACATCGCTCCGTTCCAAAGTGGCTATTAAGCACTGCTCGGACGCGAAGCTTTCGCTCGCTTTAATGCAATACCACACTATGCCTCCCTCACACTCAAGATTCCCGGTCCACGTGGCATCATTTCAGTGAACGGAAATATCAAGTGATCTCTGCGCGCCGAAGAGAGTGCGGCTGCCTTGGTAGCCGCACACTAAAGGCGCCCGGACCAACGAAAGCATCCAATAGGTCGTCAAGACCTCAGACACAACTAATCAAGTCCGGCGCCGCTATTTATACCGAATAAATGGTCACACCCCTATTTGTCAATACAAGGGGCTCAACGCGCGCAGACAAGTGGCAATTTTTTCTCATCTTGAATTATACATGGTTTCTTTAAAAACTATCTTTTTGCATGACAACTTTTTCACCTAAATTCCTCTCTTTTACAGACGATCATCGTGCTACACCCGTCCAGGATACGGCACAACGGAGACACAGGCGCAGACGTGCAGCAGGGACCCGCTCCAAGGATTCTTTTTAGATTAAGAACCTGCGTAAACCTTTTTTACTGTCTCTTGTTGATACATATCCACCGTTGAGAAGGATGCTGACGTCTTGGCATGTGGCCACGCCAGAACAATGCACGTACCTGGACACAAGGGGCTTCTTACAAAGGCCATTATTTAGGCCCGGTTTATACCACAAAGACCGAATACCTTAGGGAGTGTTCGGCGTCGCGAGTTTGGCCCTATATGCATCAGCTCCGAATCATTATCTTTGGTCAAATGTTGGGTTTGCCTGGCTCCTGTGTTTTGGTGCCTTACGTTCCACTTTACCGGCTAAGGTAGCACCAGGAGAACTACTGCGATTGTGCCCTGGTTCATCCGGACGAGCACCTCAGTAGAGAAAGCCGAAAACTGACTGTCATGATATAGCGTGAGACTGGTCAACCACTCGATGACCTGTTGGAATGTTAGAATTCCTCCGCCTTAACGAAGGGCCGTTTTCCGGCTAGGCATGTACGCACCCCGGGATCGGGAGAGTGCGGAGCCACCAGGGGCTATCTAGTAGCCCCACTGTCAAACTCCTATGGCTAAGTGAAAGTGCTAAAGCATTATAGTCCGGTTGCCTCGCTCGCTCCGCTATCACCTCCTTAATAGGACCAAGACATTGGGTTAAGTGTGAACGCGTGTTTTTGTGAGCACCTCCGCATTATATGCGTGGGGGTTGAAGCCGGCGGCTGTAATCTTTCAGGTTATACACATGTATACATAAACGGCCGCCCAGGAGGCATCATATTACTCTCAGGCAAAAGTATAAAACAGCCTTATAAAATTTTATAAAAGCATTTCGCTTACAATGAGATTACATATCACTCAAACATAATATTTTTGGAGCACTGGGTCTCTATCAAACGAGCACCCTCAAGAACTTCTTCAAAGTAGTGCTCAGCAGCCATTCGGCCTATGGCCGAATCCCGCGCTGCAACAGTGGTAGCATCCATCTCCGCCCAGTATGCTTTAACACGGGCAAAGGCCATCCGTGAGCCCTCTATGTACGCCAACCTCTTCATCGCATTAATGCGCGGCACCACGTCAAGGAACTGCTGCACCAAGCTGAAATAGCTGTTCGGTTTTGGCCTTTCCGGCCATAGCTGATCCACAACAGACCTCATGGAGAGTCCGGACAACCTATTCAGTTCGGCCCATTCGGCTAATTGGTCAGTCAATGAAAGCGGACGCTCGGGAGAATGGAATTGTGTCCAAAACAGCTGGTCCACTTCACGGTCCATCTGACCCTGGAAGTACTTGGCCGCATCGGCATCGCTCGCCGCCAAATCCATATACACATCCTCCGAACTCCACAGCCGATCCAGAGGGGCATACCGCGGATCTCCGAACTTCCTCCGCAACATAAAGGATTTCCTAGGTACAATATCCAGATGGAGCCTTTTGTTAACAAGCTCGATGTCGGCGTCTGCCGCATCCAACTGCCGTTTTAAATGGGCAAACTCGCTAGTCCGGCTAGCCACCGGAGCTTCCATCACCTGCACATAGAGGCAGTATGGTTATTACCTGGGAATATGATCCTCTGTTCGTCGTCGTTTCCGACGACAACCAGAGTCTCAGGGGCTACTATCTACACAGGGCACACCTAGCATGTGCAGGACTATCATACATTATTTTATGTACCTCAAAGCCTGTCAGTAGACTCATAAAAGCTTCATGCAATCCGCTTTCGGCGGACGAGATTCTCTCCATCACCGTATTCATCAGCATACGGTGTTCATCTGAGATGGCCGCTCGCCCCACCAACTCCCTCAGAACATCCGATCGCATACCAGACGGTGCCGGACTCTTTTGTCTGCTCTCTTCGGGAGCCGGACACTGGGAGCTTCGGGGGTCAATGGGATTATCTTCTGGCCTCACCGGACTCGGAGAGGCCCTCCGCGACGACACTTCGGGGTCGCCCGCTTCCGGAGCAGAGGAGTCCGGAGGAGGCGTTTCGCTCTCCATCATCTCTGGAAGAAGATCCCCCGAAGACGAGATCATTTGAGAGGGGCTAAGGCCCGAACCTCAAAGATATATGCGGTGGTTATTTTCTTAGAAGAAAAATATGGCATACCTGTACTATTAAAGTATTTCGGGTCACTTACGACTCGCTGGAGAATTGATCCCCCTGCGGACTTTGTGCGGCAAAAGCACCCCCCAAGGTAGGACCCTCTGTGGGAGACTTCTTCTCCCGTTTGGAAGCTTCAGCTTCCGAATCCCCGGGCGCAGTCCTTTTCCTCCTCCGGTCGTCTTCCTTCATGGAGACGCTCGCCCCCTCGGTTAGAATGGGCAGCGTTGGGGGTCCGCGTCCGCTCGTATTATCCTCCCCAGTATCTTCCTTCAAGGGCTCCGGGAAAGGTGCGACCTGGAGCATCTTTTCCAATACCAGATTGTCCAAACCCTCAGGGAGGGGGGCCGAACACCGAATCAACTTCGCTTTTGTTAGCCAGTCCTGGTCAAAAAGCAAACTCTCAGAAATAACTTCGTAACAAATGAGAGATAGTATGTTCGGCCGGAAGATTCCTTACCTGTTCGGCGGCGCGGTTACTGCTCAGGCCCACGTGCTCGGTGATTTCCGGACACTCCACCTGAGGTCCGAAGAATGACTTGTACATCTCCTCATGCGTCAGGCCGAGGAAATTTTGAATGACACGCAGTCCCTCGGGATTGAACTCCCACAAGCGAAGGGGCCGGCGTTTGCAAGGCTGGACTTGACAAACCTGCATAACTTTTATTACCGCAACCAAACTAAAATCTCCATTGAAGAGATCTCGAATATGGCTTTGCAGAATAGGCACGTCCTTGGCTGGACCCCAGCTCAGACCTCTGCTGATCCATGACATCAGTTGTGGTGGAGGGCCCGAGCGGAAAACAGGGGCGGCCGCCCACTTGGCACTTCTAGGAGCCGTGATGTAGAACCACTCCTGTTGCCACAATTCAGACACCTCTGGAATGGAACCTTAGGGCCAGGGAGCTCCCGTCATCTTGCATATTGAGGCACCTCCGCACGCTGCATGTTACCCCTCGATCATCTTTGGCTTTACTTCAAAGGTCTTGAGCCACAGGCCAAAGTGAGGGGTAACCCGGAGGAAGGCCTCACACACGACAATAAATGTCGTGATATGAAGAAAGGAGTCCGGAGCTAGATCATGGAAATCTAGCCTGTAATAAAACATCAAACCCCTGACGAAGGGATCCAGAGCAAGGCCTAGACCTCAGAGGAGGTGGGAGACGAACACGACGTTCTCGTTGGGTTCGGGGGAGGGGACGGCCTGCCCTCAGGCAGGAAGCCGATGCGAAACCTCGGCGGTCAGATATCTGGCCTCCCTCAACTTTTTGATGTCTTCTTCTGTGACGGAGGAAGGCATCCATCGGCCTTGAAGGCTAGATCCGGACATGATTGAAGGTTCGGAGCACCTGACCTGAACTTTGGGTGTTTGAGCTTGAGGTGGGGGAAGGATTCGATTGAGCACGGGAGGGAAAAAATAAAAGCCTTGTCCCTTTATAAAGAGGGTGAATATCAAGCGTCCTCTCCGTGGCCGTTTGGACTTGCCTATAGTCTAGGAGTCCTAGAAGCGGTTGGGTTACCCACACCCGTATTGATGAGAATCCCGGAATAAGGGGACATGATCTCTGCTTTAACAAGACGTGCCAAGGAAACCGCCTCGCATGACACGCTGAGGTGGGACAATAAAACGATTCGAATAAAGGCTTGGCCCTGGTGCGATGTCACACTACGGAATACGTCAGCAGATTAGATTTGTGTAAATATTATTCTCTCTATGGCAATATGTGGAAATTTATTTTGCAGAGCCAGACACTATTCTTTGTGTTCAGAATCTTCTACGAAGTACTTGGAGGAGGAACCTGCCTTGCAATGCCGAAGACAAACTGCGCGCCGTACTCGTCGTCATTGAAGCCTGGTTCAGGGCCTACTGAGGGAGTCCTGGATTAGGGGGTGTCCGGATGGCTGGACTATACCTTCAGCCGGACTCCTGGACTATGAAGATACAAGATTGAAGACTTCGTCCCGTGTCCGGAAGGGACTTTCCTTGGCGTGGAAGGCAAGCTTGGCGATACAGATATGTAGATCTCCTACCATTGTGACCGACTTTGTGTAACCCTAACCCTCTCCGGTGTCTATATAAACCAGAGGGTTTTAGTCCGTAGGACAACATACAGAACAACAATCACACCATAGGCTAGCTTCTAGGGTTTAGCCTCTCCGATCTCGTGGTAGATCTACTCTTGTACTACCCATATCATCAATATTAATCAAGCAGGACATAGGGTTTTACCTCCATCAAGAGGGCCCAAACCTGGGTAAAACTTCGTGTCCCTTGCCTCCTGTTACCATCCGGCCTAGACGCACAGTTCGGGACCCCCTACCTGAGATCCGCCAGTTTTGACACCGACAGTGCTGTTCTAGGGCAAAGAGTTGATAAGAAATTAAACGTTATTCAATATGCTAGTAAAACCCTAGACAATTCTCAAAGAAATTATGCTACCACTGAAAAAGAATTTTTAGCAGTTGTATTTGCTTGTGATAAGTTCAGACCTTATATTGTTGATTCTAAAGTAACTATTCACACTGATCATGCTGCTATTAAATATCTTATGGAAAAGAAAGATGCTAAACCTAGACTTATTAGATGGGTTCTCTTGCTACAAGAGTTTGACTTACATATTGTTGATAGAAAGGGGGCTGAGAACCCCGTTGCAGACAACTTCTCTAGGTTAGAAAATGTGCTTGATGACCCACTTCCTATTGATGATAGCTTTCCTGATGAGCAACTAAATGTCATAAATGCTTCTAATACTGCTCCATGGTATGCTGATTATGCTAATTACATTGTTGCTAAGTTTATACCACCTAGTTTCACATACCAACAAAAGAAAAAGTTCTTCTATGATTTGAGGCATTACTTTTGGAATGACCCACATCTTTATAAAGAAGGAGTAGATGGTGTTATTAGACGTTGTGTACCTGAGCATGAACAGGAACAGATCCTACGCAAGTGCCACTCTGAAGCTTATGGAGGACACCATGCTGGAGATAGAACTGCACATAAGGTATTGCAATCTGGTTTTTATTGGCCTACTCTCTTCAAGGATGCCCGTAAGTTTGTCTTATCTTGTGATGAATGTCAAAGAATTGGTAATATTAGTAGACGTCAAGAAATGCCTATGAATTATTCACTTGTTATTGAACCATTTGATGTTTGGGGCTTTGACTATATAGGACCTTTTCCTTCCTCTAATGGATATACACATATTTTAGTTGCTGTTGATTACGTTACTAAGTGGATAGAAGCTATTCCAACTAGTAGTGCTGATCATAACACTTCTATTAAAATGCTTAAAGAAGTTATTTTTCCAAGATTTGGAGCCCTAGATATTTAATGACTGATGGTGGTTCACATTTTATTCATGGTGCTTTCTGTAAAATGCTTGCTAAATATGATGATCATAGAATTGCATCTCCTTATCACCCACAGTCTAGTGGTCAAGTAGAATGGAGTAATAGAGAGCTCAAATTAATTTTGCAAAAGACTGTTAATAGATCTAGAAAAAATTGGTCCAAGAAACTTGATGATGCATTATGGGCCTATAGAACCGCATATAAAAATCCTATGGGCATGTCTCCATATAAAATGGTTTGTGGAAAAGCATGTTACTTACCTCTCGAACTAGAACGCAAGGCATATTGGGCTATTAAAGAGCTCAAATATGATTTTAAACTTGCCGATGAGGAAAGGTTATTTGATATTAGCTCACTCGATGAATGGAGAACCCAAGCCTACGAAAATGCCAAGTTGTTTAAAGAAAGAGTTAAAAGATGGCATGATAAAAGGATACACAAGCGGGAGTTTAATTTAGGTGACTATGTATTGCTATACAACTCTCGTTTAAGATTTTTTGCAGGAAAACTTCTCTCTAAATGGGAAGGTCCTTACGTTATCGAGGAGGTCTATCGTTCCGGTGCCATAAAAATCAACAAATTCGAAGGCACAAATCCGAAGGTGATGAACGGTCAAAGAATCAAACATTATATCTCAGGTAATCCCGTAAATGTTGAAACCAATTTTATTGAAACTGTAACCCTGGAGGAATACATAAGGGACACTTTCCGGAACGTTTCAGACTCCGAAAAGGAATAGGTGTGTGGTACGGTAAGTAAACCGACTCCAAAACAGTTTTTATGGCAATATTTCTCTGTTTTGGAATATTTAGAAAAATAGGAAAATAAGAAGTAGTCCGGGAAGGACACGAGAGCTCCACGAGAGTGGAGGGCACGCCCTACCCCCTGGGCGCCCCCTACCTCGTGGGCACCTCGTGCGCTCTCCGGACTCCGTTTTCTTACACGACATGCATTTTGGTTGGTAAAAATTCATTATATAATCTCCCGGGGTTTTTGACTCCCGTATCACGCAATTATCCTCTATTTGTGTTTCGAGCTGTTGCTGCTGCAGATTAGAGCAAGATGTCTTCACAAGAGTCAGTCGGGGAGAGCCGGGTGTCTCATCCGGCACCGAGATCAATGACAAACAACAATGTTGACCTCTTTGGGCCAACCATGGAGGAAGAGATGGGGCTGATTTGAAGAGGATAGATGCCATGGAAGAGGATCAAGAAGTCACTTCCCGCTTCCGAGCTAGATTCACAATGGGAGAACCGCAGAGCTCGGCTATTCCAAACTCGGTTATCCCTTCCAATGTTAGATTTCTTTCTTATGAGAATATGAAAAGGAGTGTCACTGGTTCTCCCGCAGCTATGCAGCACCCTTGGGTGCAGGGAGCTTTGGCTGTTACAGGAAAACTCTGAAAGGAAATAATGGACCTCAAGCAGCAAGTCAATACGCTCAAGGAGGAGAATCGTATCCTGAGGGGCATTGATAACCCACAAGTATAGGGGATCAATTGTAGCCTCTTTCGATAAGTAAGAGTGTCGAACCCAACGAGGAGCTAAAGGTAGAACAAATATTCCCTCAAGTTCTATCGACCACCGATACAACTCTACGCACACTTGACGTTCACTTTACCTAGAACAAGTATGAAAGTCGAAGTACTTTGTAGGTGTTGTTGGATAGGTATGCAAGAGAATAAAGAGCAAGTAAATAAAAAGTAGGGGCTGTTTAGATAAAGACACAACTAAATTAGTTTTAGTAAAGAGCTTTTGTCAACAAGAAAGTTATTTGTCCCTAGGCAATCGATAACTAGACCGGTAATCATTATTGCAATTTTATTGAGGGAGAGGCATAAGCTAACATACTTTCTCTACTTGGATCATATGCACTTATGATTGGAACTCTAGCAAGCATCCACAACTACTAAAGATTCATTAAGGTAAAACCCAACCATAGCATTAAAGTATCAAGTCCCCTTTATCCCATACGCAAACAACCTACTTACTCGGGTCTGTGCTTCTGTCACTCACGCCACCCACCATAAGCAAATCATAAGCATATTGCAAACCCAACAGTGGGAATCCCTCACGCTTGCGCGACACGGAGAGCACCATAGGACAACACCAATAATAAAACATACAACTCAAACCAATCTTGATCATCAAATAGCCATTAGGACAAAACAGATCTACTCAAACATCATAGGATAGTCATACATCATTGGGAAATAATATATAGTGTTGAGCACCATGTTTAAGTAGAGATTACAACGGGTAAGAGAGAGGTTACACCGCTGCATAGAGGGGGGGAAGAGTTGGTGATGATGGCGGTGAAGTTGTTGGTGAAGATGGCCCCGGCAGCGCTCCGGCGCCACCGGAAGCAAGGGGGAGAGGCCCCCCCTTCTTCTTCTTCTTCTTCTTCCTTGACCTCCTCCCTAGATGGGAGAAGGGTTTCCCCTCTGGTCCTTGGCTCCCATGGCGTGGGAGGGGCGAGAGCCCCTCCGAGATTGGATCTATCTCTCTGTTTCTCTCTGGTTCTGCGTTCTCTTCTGGCTCTGTTTCACCGTTTCGTATATATATGGAGATTCGTAACTCCGATTGGCCTGAAACCTTCGCCGTGATTTTTTTTTCTGAATATTAGCTTTCTTGCGGCAAAAGAAGAGCGTCAACCGCCTTACGGTGGGCTCACGAGGGTAGGGGGCGCGCCCTAAGGGGGGGCGCCCCCTGCCTCGTGACCACCTCGGGCACTGGTTCGCGTTGATTTTCCTTCCAAATTTTCCATATTTTCCAAAAATAAGCTCCATCCGTTTTTATCCCGTTTGGACTCCGTTTGATATGGATATTTTGCGAAACCAAAAACATGCAACAAACAGGAACTGGCACTGGGCACTGGGTCAATATGTTAGTCCCAAAAATAATATAAAAAGTTGCCAAAAAGTATATGAAAGTTGAATAATATTGTCATGGAACAATAAAAAATTATAGATACGACGGAGACGTATCAACATCCCCAAGCTTAATTTGGTTATCTTTGCAAGTCTCTTCGAATTATCAGTTTGGTTTGGCCTACTAGATTGATCTTCCTTGCAATGGGAGAAGTGCTTAGCTTTGGGTTCAATCTTGCGGTGTCCTTTCCCAGTGACAGTAGGGGCAGCAAGGCATGTATTGTATTGTTGCCATCGAGGATAACAAGATGGGGTTTTCATCATATTGCATGAGTTTATCCCTCTACATCATGTCATCTTGCTTAAGGCGTTACTCTGTTCTTATGAACTTAATATTCTTGATGCATGCCGGATAGCGGTCAATGTGTGGAGTAATAGTAGTAGATCCAGGCAGGAGTCGGTCTACTTGTCTCGGACGTGATGCCTATATACATGATCATACCTAGATATTCTCATAACTATGCTCAATTCTGTCAATTGCTCAACAGTAATTTGTTCACCCACCGTAAAATACTTATGCTCTTAGGAGAAGCCATTAGTGAAACCTATGGCCCCCGGGTCTATCTTCATCATATTAAATCTTCCAATACTTAGTTATTTTCATTGCTTTTATTTTACTTTGCATCTTTGTCATAAAAATACCAAAAATATTATCTTATCATATCTATCAGATCTCACTCTCGTAAGTGACCATGTAGGGATTGACAACCCCTTATCACGTTGGTTGTGAGGATTTATTTGTTTTGTGTAGGTGACTCGCACGTAGCCTCCTACTGTATTGATACCTTGGTTCTCAAAAACTGAGGGAAATACTTATGCTACTTTGCTGCACCACCCTTTCCTCTTCAAGGGAAAACCAACACAAATGCTCAAGAGGTAGCAAGAAGGATTTCTCGCGCCGTTGCCCAGGAGGTCTACGCAAAAGTCAACATACCAAGTACCCATCACAAACCCTTATCTCCCGCATTACATTATTTGCCATTTGCCTCTCGTTTTCCTCTCCCCCACTTCACCCTTGCCGTTTTATTCGCCCTCTCTCTCTATCCTCCCTCTCTTTCTCTATTTGCCTCTTTTTGCCCATTCCTCGTTTGCTTGTGTGTTGGATTGCTTGCTTGTCACGATGGCTCAAGATAACACTAGATTCTATGACTTAACCAATACCAACAACAATGATTTTATTAGCACTCCGATTTCTTCTCTTACCGATGCTGAATCTTGTGAAATTAATGCTGCCTTGCTGAATCTTGTCATGAAAGATCCGTTTTCCGGCCTTCCTAGTGAAGATGCCGCTACCCATCTAAATAGCCTCGTTGATTTGTGTGATATGCAAAAGAAGAAAGATGTGGACAATGATATTGTTAAATTTAAGTTATTTCCTTTTTCGCTTAGAGATCGTGCTAAAACTTGGTTTTCATCTTTGCCTAAAAATAGTATTGACTCTTGGAATAAGTGCAAAGATGCTTTTATCTCTAAGTATTTTCCTCCCGCTAAGATCATATCTCTTAGAAACGATATTATGAATTTTAAGCAACTTGATCATGAACATGTTGCACAAGATTGGGAGAGGATACAATTAATGATACGTAATTGCCCAACACATGGTTTAAATTTGTGGATGATTATACAAAAAATTTATGCCGAATTGAATTTTGCTTCTAGAAATCTTTTAGATTTGGCCGCGGGAGGCAATTTTATGGAAATCACTTTAGGAGAAGCTACTTAACTCCTAGATAATATTATGGTTAATTATTCTCAATGGCACACTGAAAGATCTACTAATAAGAAAGTGCATGCGATAGAAGAAATTAATGTTTTGAGTGGAAAGATGGATGAACTTATGAAATTATTTGCTAATAAAAGTGTTTATTCTGATCCTAATGATATGCCTTTGTCTACTTTGATTGAGAATAATAATGAATCTATGGATGTGAATTTTGTTGGTAGGAATAATTTTGGTAACAACGCGTATAGAGGAAACTTTAATCCTAGGCCTTATCCTAGCAATTCCTCTAATAATTATGGTAATTCCTACAACAATTCTTATGGAAATTATAATAAGATGCCCTCTGATTTTGAATCTAATATTAAATAATTTATTACTTCGCAAAAGAATTTCAATGCTTTGATTGAAGAAAAAATGCTTAAGATTGATGAGTTGGGTAGGAACGTTGATAGAATTTCTCTTGATGTTGATTCTTTGAAACTTACATCTATTCCTCCTAAGCATGATATCAATGAGTCTCTCAAAGCCATGATAATTTCCATTGATGAGTGCAAAGAAATAACCGCTAGGATACGTGCTAAGAAAGATTCCTTTATAAGAGCGTGTTCTTCTAGTTTCCATGATAATAAAGATGAAGATCTAAAATTTATTGATGTGTCCCCTATTAAATCTTTGTTTTGCAATATGAATCTTGATAATGATGGGACTGAATATGATCCACCTTTACCTAGAAGGTGTTCCAAAAATTCGGAGTTTTTAGATCTTGATGCTAAATTTGATAAAAGTGGGATTGAAGAGATCAAAACTCTTGATGTTAATGAATCTACTATTTTGGATTTCAAGGAATTTAATTATGATAATTGCTCTTTGATAGATTGTATTTCCTTGTTGCAATCCGTGCTAAATTCTCCTCATGCTTGTAGTCAAAATAAAGCTTTTACCAAACATATCATTGATGCTTTGGTGCAATCTTATGAAGAAAAACTTGAGTTGGAAGTTTCTATCCATAGAAAACTTTATGATGAGTGGGAACCAACTATTAAAATTAAAATTAAAGATCATCAATGCTATGCTTTGTGTGATTTGGGTGCTAGTGTTTCCACGATTCCAAAGACTTTGTGTGATTTGTTAGGTTTCCGTGATTTTGATGATTGCTCTTTAAACTTGCACCTTGCGGATTCCACTATTAAGAAACCTATGGGAAGAATTAATGATGTTCTTATTCTTGTAAATAGCAATTATGTGCCCGTAGATTTTATTGTTCTTGACATAGATTGCAATCCTTCATGTCCTATTATTCTTGGTAGACCTTTCCTTAGAACGATTAGTGCAATTATTGATATGAATGAAGGAAATATTAGATTCCAATTTCCGTTAAGGAAAGGCATGGAACACTTTCCTATAAAGAAAATTAAATTACCTTATGAATCTATTATGAGAGCCACTTATGGATTTCCTACCAAAGATGGCAATACCTAGATCTATCTTTGCTTTTTATGCCTAGCTAGGGGCGTTAAACGATAGCGCTTGTTGGGAGGCAACCCAATTTTATTTTTATTCCTTGCTTTTTGCTCCATATTAGTAATAAATAATTTATCTAGCCTCTTTTTTTTTGTGTTTTTTGTGTTTAATTAGTGTTTGTGCCAAGTAGAACCGTTGGGAAGACTTGGGGAAAGTCTTGTTAATCTTGCTATAAAAAACAGAAACTTTAGCGCTCACGAGAACTGCTGCCATTTTTATTTGGAAAGTGATATTTAGTTAATTATTTTTGAAGATTATTAATAGATAAATTCCTCACGTCCAGCAATTTATTTTAGAATTTTTGGGGTTCCAGATCTTGCGCTAGCTACAGATTACTACAGACTGTTCTGTTTTTGACAGATTCTGTTTTTCATGTGTTGTTTGCTTATTTTGATGAATCTATGGCTAGAAAAATAGTTTATAAACCAGAGAGAAGTTGGAATACAGTAGGTTTAACACCAATGTAAATAAATAATGAGTTCATTACAGTACCTTGAAGTGGTATTTTGTTTTCTTTCGCTAACGGAGCTCACGAGATTTTCTACTTTAAGTTTTGTGTTGTGAAGTTTTCAAGTTTTGGGTAAAGATTTGATGGATTATGGAACAAGGAGTGGCAAGAGCCTAATATTGGGGATGCGCATGGCACCCCCAAGATAATATAAGGACACCTAAAAGCCAAAGCTTGGGGATGCCCCGGAAGGCATCCCCTCTTTCGTCTACTTCTATCGGTAACTTTACTTGGAGCTATATTTTTATTCACCACATGATATGTGTTTTGATTGGAGCTCTTGTATGATTTGAGTCTTTGCTTTTTAGTTTAACACAATCATCCTTGATGTACACACCTTTTGAGAGATACACACATGATTCGGAAATTATTAGAATACTCTATGTGCTTCACTTATATCTTTTGAGTTATATAGTTTTGCTCTAGTGCTTCACTTATATCTTTTAGAGCACGGTGGTGGATTTGTTTTATAGAAACTTTTGATCTCTCATGCTTCACTTAGATTATTTTGAGAGTCTTAAATAGCATGGTAAATTGCTTAAATAATCCTAATATGCTAGGTATTCAAGATTAGTAAAAACTTTCTTATGAGTGTGTTGAATACTAAGAGAAGTTTGATACTTGATAATTATTTTGAGATATGGAGATGGTGATATTAAAGTTGTGCTAGTTGAGTAGTTGTGAATTTGAGAAATACTTGTGTTAAAGTTTGTGATTCCCGTAGCATGCATGTATGGTGAACCGTTATGTGATGAAGTCGGAGCATGATTTATTTATTGATTGTCTTCCTTATGAGTGGTGGTCGGGGACGAGCGATGGTATTTTCCTACCAATTTATCCCCCTAGGAGCATGCGCGTAATACTTTGCTTTGATAACTTGTAGATTTTTGCAATAAATATATGCGTTCTTTATGACTAATGTTGTGTCCATGGATTATACACACTCTCACCCTTCCACCATTGCTAGCCTCTCTAATACCGCGCACCTTTCGCCGGTATCATACATCCACCATATACCTTCCTCAAAATAGCCACCATACCTACCTATCATGGCATTTCCATCGCCATTCCGAGATATATTGCCATGCAACTTTCCACCATTCCGTTTACTATGACACGCTCCATCATTGTCATATTGCTTTGCATGATCATGTAGTTGACATTGTATTTGTGGCAAAGCCACCATTCATAATTCTTTCATACATGTCACTCATGAGTCATTGCATATCCCGGTACACCGCCGGAGGCATTATATAGAGTCATATCTTGTTCTAAGTATCGAGTTGTAATTCTTGAGTTGTAAGAAAATAAAAGTGTGATGATCATCATTATTAGAGCATTGTCCCAGCGAGGAAAGGATGATGGAGACTATGATTCCCCCACAAGTCAGGATGAGACTCCGGACGAAAAATAAAAATAAAATAAAAAAAGAGGCCATAAAAAAAGAGAAAATTCCCAAATAAAAAAATATGAGAGAAAAAGAGAGAAGGGACAATGCTACTATCCTTTTCCCACACTTGTGCTTCAAAGTAGCACCATGATCCTCATAGTAGAGATTCTCCTTTGTTATCACCTTCATATACTAGTGGGAATTTTTCATTATAGAACTTGGCTTGCATATTCCAATGATGAGCTTCCTCAAAATTCCCTAGGTCTTCGTGAGCAAGCAAGTTGGATGCACACCCACTTAGTTTCTTTTTGAGCTTTCATATACTTATAGCTCTAGTGCATCCGTTGCATGGCAATCCCTACTCACTCACATTGATATCTATTGATGGGTATCACCATAGCCCTTTGATACGCCTAGTTGATGTGAGACTATCTTCTCCCTTTTTGTCTTCTCCACAACCACCATTCTATTCCACCTAAAGTGATATGTCCATGGCTCACGCTCATATATTGCGTGAAGATTGAAAAAGTTTGAAAACACTAAAAGTATGAAACAATTGCTTGGCTTGTCATCGGGGTTGTGCATGATTTAAATACTTTGTTTGGTGAAGATAGAGCATAGCCAGACTATATGATTTTGTAGGGATAACTTTCTTTGGCCATGTTATTTTGAAGAGACATAATTTCTTAGTTAGTATGCTTGAAGTATTATTATTTTTATGTCAGTATTGAACTTTTGTCTTGAATCTTTCGGATCTGAATATCCATACCACAATTAAGAAGAATTACATTGAAAATATGCCAAGTAGCATTCCACATCAAAAATTCTATTTTTATCATTTACCTACTCGAGGACGAGCAGGAATTAAGCTTGGGGATGCTTGATACGTCTCCAACGTATCTATAATTTTTGATTGCTGCATGCTATATTATCTTCTATTTTGGACATTATTGGGCTTTATTATCCACTTTTATATTATTTTTGGGACTAACCTATTAACCAGAGGCCCAGCCCAGAATTGTTGTTTTTTGCCTATTTTAGGGTTTCGAAGTAAAGGAATATCAAACGGAGTCCAAACGGAATGAAACCTTCGAGAACGTGATTTTTGGAACGAACAAGATCCAGGAGACTTGGACCCTACGTCAAGCAACCAACAGGGAGGCCATGAGGTAGGGGGGCGCGCCTACCCCCCCCCCCCCTAGGCGCGCCCTCCACCCTCGTGGGCCCCCTGTTGCTCCACCGACGTACTTCTTCCTCCTATATATATACCTACGTACCCCCAAACGATCAGATACGGAGCCAAAACCCTAATTCCACCACCGTAACTTTCTGTATCCACGAGATCCCATCTTGGGGCCTGTTCCGGAGTTCCGCCGGAGGGGGCATCGATCACGGAGGGCTTCTACATCAACACCATAGCCTCTCCGATGAAGTGTGAGTAGTTTACCTCAGACCTTTGGGTCCATAGTTATTAGCTAGATGGATTCTTCTCTCTTTTTGGATCTCAATACAAAGTTCTTCCCCTCTCTTGTGGAGATCTATTCGATGTAATCTTCTTTTGCGGTGTGTTTGTTGAGACCGATGAATTGTGAGTTTATGATCAAGTTTATCTATGAATAATATTTGAATCTTCTCTGAATTCTTTTATGTATGATTGGTTATCTTTGCAAGTCTCTTCGAATTATTAGTTTGGTTTGGCCTACTAGATTGATCTTTCTTGCAATGGGAGAAGTGCTTAGCTTTAGGTTCAATCTTGCGGTGTCCTTTCCCAGTGACAGTAGGGGCAGCAAGGCACTTATTGGTATTGTGAAATACCAATGAGGCGTCTCGATCTATCTCTATAGATCTTGATGCCTAATATAAGCAGCTTCTCCGAGATCCTTCATTGAAAAACACTTGTTCAAGTAGGCCTTTATGCTTTCCAAGAATTCTATATCATTTCCCATCAACAGTATGTCATCCACATACAATATGAGAAATGCTACAGAGCTCCCACTCACTTTCTTGTAAATGCAGGCTTCTCCATAAGTCTGCGTAAACCCAAACGCTTTGATCATCTCATCAAAACGAATGTTCCAACTCCGAGATGCTTGCACCAGCCCATAGATCGAGCGTTGGAGCTTGCACACCTTGTCAGCATTCTTAGGATCGACAAAACCTTCCGGCTGCATCATATACAATTCTTCCTTAAGGAAACCATTAAGGAATGCCGTTTTGACGTCCATTTGCCATATCTCATAATCATAGAATGCGGCAATTGCTAACATGATTCGGATGGACTTCAGCTTCGCTACGGGTGAGAAAGTCTCATCGTAGTCAACCCCTTGAACTTGTCGATAACCCTTCGCGACAAGCCGAGCTTTATATATGGTCACATTACCATCCGCATCTGTCTTCTTCTTAAAGATCCATTTATTTTTTATGGCTCACCGATCATCGGGCAAGTCAGTCAAAGTCCATACTTCGTTTTCATACATGGATCCTATCTCGGATTTCATGGCTTCCAGCCATTTGTCGGAATCTGGGCCCGCCATCCCTTCTTCATAGTTCGAAGGTTCACCGTTGTCCAACAACATGATTTCCAAGACAGGGTTGCCGAACCACTCTGGTGTGGAACGTGTCCTTGTGGACCTACAAAGTTCAGTAGCAACCTGATCTGAAGTTTCATGATCATCATCATTAACTTCCTCTCTAGTCGGTGCAGGCACCTCAGGAACAATTTCCTGAGCTGCGCCACTCTCCGGTTCAAGAGGTAATACTTCATCAAGTTCTACTTTCCTCCCACTTATTTCTTTCGAAAGAAACTCTTTCTCTAGAAAGGATCCATTCTTGGCAACAAAGATCTTGCCTTCGGATCTGAGGTAGAAGGTATACCCAATAGTTTCTTTAGGGTATCCTATGAAGACGCATTTTTCTGACTTGGGTTCGAGCTTTTCAGGTTGAAGTTTCTTGACATAAGCATCGCATCCCCAAACTTTTAGAAACGACATCTTAGGTTTCTTCCCAAACCATAATTCATACGGTGTCGTCTCAACGGATTTCGACGGAGCCCTATTTAAAGTGAATGTGGCAGTCTCTAAAGCATAGCCCCAAAATTACAGCGGTAGATCGGTAAGAGACATCATAGATCGCACCATATCCAATAGAGTGCGATTACGACGTTCAGACACACCATTACGCTGAGGTGTTCCAGGCGGCGTGAGTTGTGAAACTATTCCACATTTCCTTAAGTGTGTGCCAAATTCGTGGCTCAAGTATTCTCCCCCATGATCTGATCGCAAGAACTTGATTTTTCTGTCACGTTGATTCTCAACCTCACTATGAAATTCCTTGAACTTTTCAAAGGTCTCAGACTTGTGTTTCATCAAGTAGACATACCCATATCTACTCAAGTCATCGGTGAGGGTGAGAACATAACGATAGACACCGCGAGCCTCAACACTCATTGGACCGCACACATCAGTATGTATGATTTCCAATAAGTTGGTTGCTCGCTCCATTGTTCCTGAGAACGGAGTCTTGGTCATTTTACCCATGAGGCATGGTTCGCATGTGTCAAATGATTCGTAATCAAGAGACTCCAAAAGTCCATCTGCATGGAGCTTCTTCATGCGTTTGACACCTATGTGACCAAGGCGGCAGTGCCACAAGTATGTGGGACTATCATTATCAACCTTACATCTTTTGGTATTCACACTATGAATATGTGTAACATTACGCTCGAGATTCATTAAGAATAAACCATTCACCAGCGGAGCATGACCATAAAACATATCTCTCATATAAATAGAACAACCATTATTCTTGGATTTAAATGAGTAGCCATCTCGAATTAAACGAGATCCTGATACAATGTTCATGCTCAAAGCTGGTACTAAATAACAATTATTGAGGTTTAAAACTAATCCCGTAGGTAAATGTAGAGGTAGCATGCCGACGGCGATCACATCGACCTTGGAACCATTCCCGACGCGCATCGTCACCTCATCCTTCACCAGTCTCCGCTTATTCCGCAGCTCCTGCTTTGAGTTATAAATGTGAGCAACCGCACCGGTATCAAATACCCAGGAGCTACTACGAGTACTGGTAAGGTACACATCGATTACATGTATATCACATATACCTTTAGTGTTGCCGGCCTTCTTGTCCGCTAAGTATTTGGGGCAGTTCCGCTTCCAGTGACCACTTGCCTTGCAATAAAAACACTCGGTCTCAGGCTTGGGTCCATTCTTTGACTTCTTCTCGGCAGCTTGCTTACCGGGCGCGGCAACTCCCTTGCCGTCCTTCTTGAAGTTCTTTTTACCCTTGCCTTTCTTGAACTTAGTGGTTTTATTCACCATCAACACTTGATGTTCCTTTTTGATTTCCACCTCCGCTGATTTTAGCATTGAATATACCTCAGGAATGGTCTTTTCCATCCCCTGCATATTGAAGTTCATCACAAAGCTCTTGTAGCTCGGTGGAAGCGACTGAAGGATTCTGTCAATGACCGCGTCATCCGGGAGATTAACTCCCAGCTGAGTCAAGCGGTTATGCAACCCAGACATTTTGAGTATGTGCTCACTGACAGAACTATTTTCCTCCATCTTACAACTGAAGAACTTGTCGGAGACTTCATATCTCTCGACCCGGGCATGAGCTTGGAAAACCATTTTCAGCTCTTCGAACATCTCATATGCTCCGTGTCGCTCAAAACGCTTTTGGAGCCCCGATTCTAAGCTGTAAAGCATGCCACACTGAACGAGGGAGTAATCATCAGCACGTGACTGCCAAGCGTTCATAACGTCTTGGTTCTCTGGGATGGGTGCGTCACCTAGCGGTGCTTCTAGGACATAATCTTTCTTGGCCGCTGTGAGGATGATCCTCAGGTTCCGGACCCAGTCCGTATAGTTGCTGCCATCATCTTTCAGCTTGGTTTTCTCTAGGAACGCGTTGAAGTTGAGGACAACGTGGGCCATTTGATCTACAAGACATATTGTAAAGATTTTAGACTAAGTTCATGATAATTAAGTTCATCTAATCAAATTATTCAATGAACTCCCACTCAGATAGACATCCCTCTAGTCATCTAAGTGAAACATGATTCGAGTCAACTAGGCCGTGTCCAATCATCACGTGAGACAAACTAGTCAACATCGGTGGACATCTTCATGTTGATCGTATCTTCTATATGACTCATGCTGGACCCTTCGGTCTTTCGTGTTCCGAGGCCATGTCTATACATGCTAGGCTCGTCAAGTCAACCTAAGTGTATTGCGTGTGTAAATCTGGCTTACATCCGTTGTATTCAAACGTTAGAATCTATCACACCCGATCATCACGTGGTGCTTCGAAACAACGAACCTTCGCAACGGTGCACAGTTAGGGGGAACACTTTCTTGAAATTATTACGAGGGATCATCTTATTTAAGCTACCGTCGTTCTAAGCAAATAAGATGCAAAACATGATAAACATCACATGCAATCAAATAGTGACATGATATGGCCAATATCATTTGCTCCTTTTGATCTCCATCTTTGGGGCTTCACGGTCATCGTTGTCACCGGCATGACACCATGATCTCCATCATCATGATCTCCATCATCGTGTCTTCTTGAAGTTGTCTCATCATCTATTACTTCTACCACTATGGCTAACGCTTTAGCAATAAAGTAAAGTAATTACATGATGTTTATGTTGACACGCAGGTCATAAATAAATTAAGACAACTCCTATGGCTCCTGCCGGTTGTCATACTCATCGACATGCAAGTCGTGATTCCTATTACAAGAACATGATCAAACTCATACATCACATATATCATTCATCACATCCTTTTGGCCATATCACATCACACGGCACATGCTGCAAAAACAAGTTAGACGTCCTCTAATTGTTGTTGCAAGTTTTTACGTGGCTGCTATAGGTTTCTAGCAAGAACGTTTCTTACCTACGCCAAAACCACAACGTGATATGCCAATTTCTGTTTACCCTTCATAAGGACCCTTTTCATCAAATCCGATCCGACTAAAGTGGGAGAGACAGACACCCGCTAGCTACCTTATGCAACTAGTGCATGTCAGTCGGTGGAACCAGTCTCACGTAAGCATACGTGTAAGGTCGGTCCGGGCCGCTTCATCCCACAATGCCACCGAATCAAGATAAGACTAGTAACGGCAAGCAAATTGACAATATCCATGCCCACAACTGCTTTGTGTTCTACTCGTGCATAGAAACTACGCATAGATGTAGCGACCCGACCCGAATGGGTCAAGTCTCTGTGCTTAAGTGTCATCCCTGGATCGGTATGCTGACACACACAGTACATCGAAGGATTTATAACAGAGGTAAATCACATGTATAAAGTAACGTAAATACTATTACCTCAATCCATATAGCGGAAGCAACAAGGTTGTGGATTCCCATCAACACCAACGGCAAAGTTGAGTGTAGAAATCGTAACCCTAACATATCACTTACTCGTCGTAAGAAAATCCTGCAACATGAGATGTTGCAGCCCAAAACGGGTCAGTACATTGAATGTACTGGCAAATTCACACCATAGAGAATGATGAACTATGGCTATAACTACATGCATATATGGCTGGTGGAAAATCTCTATGGTTATAAGGTTTTGCGTAAAGCCAATTTTTCCCTACTGCAAAGGAATAAATTTATTTAACTATCGTGGTGGCTGTTGATCATTGAGAATGGTTGACAGCATTCTCAATCCCAATTAAAAGTACTCATTAACATCCCAACAATATTAATTAGAGTAACATGATGAGATTCACATGATATCCAAGTACTAGATACTCAAGATGTCCATAACCGGGGACACGGCTAATCATGATTAGTTTATACACTCTGCAGAGGTTTGCGCACTTTTCCCCACAAGACTCGATGCCTCCGTTTGGTTTCTCGCACTACAGGGTGTTTGAGAAGACGGATGACCGAGACACAGTCTTTCAGAAGCACTAGCACCTTACATGTGGGTAGACCGGTACACCTACTTTCCCCTACATCTGCTAGTCTACCCGTAAGAGTTCGCACGACTTAATCAACTATGCCAGAGCCCATAATGGCTTGTGGCTGCACACGGAAGTTTCTAGTATGAATAATCTCATGATCCCTTTGAGCCTGGGTGGTGGTCCAAAAGAAAAACAGGCAAGTCCTGGAAACCCCAGGTGCCTCAATCCACCCAGATGTGTGTTTAAGTTGCCACCTTAGATAAACCATTAATTAACAATCTCACATCTGTCATGGATATCACTCACCCAATCCACGTCTACTAGCATAGCATGGCATAATAAGCAAACGTAGAAGTAACTCCCAAAGGTTTGATAATAAACAGGTAATAGGTACTACCTCATCTACTTCCCATCCCACAGTTTAATTAGATCCTAATCATGCAATGTGTGAGGATTGATCTAATGCAATAAAACTGGGTTGTAGAAAAGGTATGATCAAGGTGTGAACTTGCCTGCAATGTTTATGAAGATGATTCGCACTCAAAACTCTTGATAGATCTACTCGTCACACTCCGGTCAATCTATCGTAAGCAAGCAATAGTAACCACACATAAGTAATCACTCAAAAGATCAGGAAGAACGAAGAAAACAATTCGAAAAACATCGAAACCAAGCAAATAACTCTTGCAACATAAAACAATTTCTAACAGCACCAAAATTATGTGAATTTGGCCTTATTAGAATGTTTAGGTCAAGAGCTTCGATTTGCAAAAAGAATCAACTCAAACGGAGCTACGAAACTCAAGTTATGCTCAAACGAAGTTTGAATTCAAATCTGATCTAATTCAAATTTTAAACTTTTCAAAAACATGTTTGAGTTGGATTATTGGATAGAGGAGATCGTAACGAAGAAGTGGGCGTTGGTTTCGTTGGATTTGGACAAACTGGTAAGAAGTTGTGCTTGTTTGAAGAAAAGGGACTATTCTATAAATAAAGTATTCACATCCAGGTCCCTGGCCGAAATTACAGAAAAAGAAAAAAACTAAAAGGCGAACGTTTGTTTTCTATACCTAACCAGCGAACGTTCTCTAAATAATAAACCTAACAAAAACCGGTTTTAAAAGAAAACCAGAGAAAACCTTTAAAGTATAAAATAAACCGGACCGGGGGCGGTTTATACCGGTTCGGGGCGGAAAACCAGCGGCGGCGGTGTTCTCCAGCGAGCGAGGCGAGGCAGCTCCGGCGAGCGCGGCGGGGCAGGGTGGCGCGGGGCGGCGGCGGCGAGCAGCAGAGGCGGGGCGGCGCGCGACGAGGCAGCAGAGGCGGCAGCGAGGCGAGGCGGCGCGCGGCGAGGCAGCAGAGGGGCGCGGCGCGGGCGGCTCCGGCGTCCGGTGATGGCGGCGGTTGTGGCGGCGAGAGGTGGGGAGGAGAGGGAGGCGGCGGCGGATCGGGTCCTGGGGCCCGAGTGCGGCGACTTTATAGGAGGGAAGGGGAGGCGTGGGCGAGGGGGCAGGAGGAGGCCGGAGATGGCACGGCGGCGGCGATGCGTGCTCGCTCGGGACTCTGTCCCGAGCTGGAAGACGGGCGACGAGGAGGTGGGCTGGCTGGGCCGTGGCCTGGCTGGCTAGTTGGGCCGGCCCAGTTGGTGAGGGGATTTTTTTTTAAAATAAACACAGACAAAGAAAGAAAGAAAAACAAAATAACATAAAATATTATATAGGCATATAATATATCAAAATTTTCAGAAAAAGATTTTCTACAACATGGACATTTTTCTAGCATTAAATAAAATACACACAAATTCTAATAATTCAAAGAGTGCTACTGGTCTATTAAAATCCAACTAAAATCATTTTAAAAATACCAAAATGATTTCAAATTAATTTTTCTCCAATTTTCTATTGTAGGGAATCATGTTACCCTAATTTCCATATATTTTATTTTTGGAGAAAAATAATTTGAATAAAACTCAAATAAATCCAAATTGAAAATAATTTCAAAAGGACTTTGAATTTGATCCTTGAAACTCCCAACTCATATTTCATAATTTGAAGAAGTCATTTTATCTCCCCTCGTGAAAATCATTGAGTTGCTTAAAGTTTCTGAATTGAAATATTTCCAAATGAAATTCAATTATTTTCAAATACCCTTTCATTTAATTTAAATGGAAGAAGTCATATCATCTTCGCTCAAGGGTTTTGTATTTGAAAAGAATTTGAATTCATGGAGATCAGAAAGCAAATATGAAAGTTTGGGAAAGTCCTTTTATTCCCTCTCATTTAACTTTCAAAAAGTTTTGAATTCACTCACTTTCAGACAATCAATCAAACAATCAGTCAAATCTATCTATTTATTATAACATTCCAAAATTTAGAATTTTGGGATGTTACAAACCTACCACCCTTAAATGAATCTCGTCCTCGAGATTCGGAGAGGCTAGCAAGAAAAGGTTAGGGTTTGGGGGTCTCCTCAAAATCCATCGATCGTCTCCGGGGTCTGGGGTGCTACCACCCTTAGAAGCATGGTTATGGTTCTATCAAAACTCATATACTCCATCGTTATTCTTGACAGTGTCGGTCTTCTCAGATCTTCAGTATAATTCCTTTCTCTGGGCTCTTCCGGTGATGGCATAACCTTTTCCTCAATTCTTTTGTCCTTTCATCTTGGTAAGGTTATTCCGAGACTGGGTCTTCTTAGCTGACGGTCTGGCGCCAAGACTAAACAACTATCGATATCTCATGGTGGTCAACAATTTATGGTTTCTCCTGCAGGAAATGGGTCTGGGTTGATCCTCACCGTATAACCTACGGTTGGCAAAAGCTGCTTTGTACAAGGGAAAAATACCTATACCATTCTAAGGCTTAAACAAGGTTTAATATCGTCGTCTCTCTACTATAGGTAAGTCACTCAGATTTACCATCCCATATAGCAAGGCGAACAATAAGAGTAAGTCGGTATGGTGATCAATCCATCCCGCACCCAAATCATTACCTTGTATACGGTTTAGCGAATCTCGCATTGTAACACTCGGTCATCCTCACAAGCATTGCAGAATTTCTCTCGTCGACGAACCAAGTTCGGATAAATCCATAGATTCTGCAAGCCAAACAACCATCTATCGTTCCTTCACAACTCTCAGGTTTTGCGTAAACTCCTATAAAATCGTCTGTCGACAAAGGTATATCCACTTCCAGGGTTTTTCCTTCAGCAAGAATGTGCTTGCTTCTTGGCAGGTCCTGGGGCATGTGGGTTATGGCACATCTCATCACTTGTAATCCTTGAACTTATCATCGGGCAACTGGTCATTATTCCAACTTCCATCTTCCTAGTATTCTTAAATCCATCCAATTGTACTGTCTTCCTTCCTTCTATTGGCACCAAACTAAAACGTGATTACTCAAACTCATCATGGAATTTCCATTGATCCATATTTCCAACATCATACCTCCTTTATATCCAATAGTACTTCATCTCTTCATCCTCGTGGGGTATCCCTCATACCGAGATAAAAACTTATACTTATGAAGTCCATATTCCACTTCGTGGAACATCATTATCCTTTCCACGGTCAAGCGTCCTTACAGGGAAATATTGGCCATCTCTACATGGCACTTCTTCAACTAAGAAAGGTGAAAGACATCATGAACTCCTGACAGTCCTTCGGGTGACTCCAACTTGTTGGCCACTTCTCCCATACGCTCCAAAACTCGGTATGGTCCTACAAATCTTGGGGCTAACTTTACCTTAACTCCAATTCGATTAACCCCTTGCAGAGGAAACACATGAAGACATGCTTTGTCTCCAATTTCATAGACTACCTCCTTGAGTTTTTGAGTCTACATAACTCTTCTGCCTGGACTGAGCTACCTTCAGTCTATCTCGAATCAACTTAACATTCTCTTCTGACTCCTTTGATCACCTTTGGTCCAAACAACTGCCGGTCTCCAACTTCATCCCACATACTCTTGGGGCATCACACATATCGAGACAAAACTCGTATTCATTTTGTCCGAAGTCCATTACAGGGTACTACCACCCTTAAAATGCACAAATCTTCCATAGACCATATTTCTTTTATCCTCAAAAAATGGTCAAAATCCTTCTTCATAGAGTAACAACTCATAAAATTCAATCAGTCCCAACACTGCTGACTTTATTGATTTCTCAAATTATTACAATCTCCTATTTTTCCATTACATGCCTCAACTCAACACCTCAATATAAAGGAAAATGTTCTCACTACTACTATATTACTCCTGGTACAAACTCAACTATTTATCACAAGTCTCCTTCTCCTTCGGACAATCTCTGGCAAAGTGCCCTGCTTCATTACAACAGAAACATATTACTTCTGGGAAGATTCGAGGTTTCCTTGTGATTATAGCCTACTTGGGTCCTTGGCTTCCTTTTTGGGCAATTGTTGTGGTAGTGCCCTGACTCCTTGCACTTATAACAGGTGACATGACTCAGATCCTTCCTGGAATCCAATCTGCTTCTCTTCCTGGACTTTTCCATTTCAATCAGGGCTTCTATCTCCTGTGGTTCATATTCTACTTCCTCTGTCGGGAATTCTACTAGATCCCCATTCAAACAATTTTGGGAGATGTGTCCTTCTTCTCCGCATGAATAGCAAGACTTAGTGCAGGGTTTACTCGAGTCCTCTTTAGATGTGTCCTCCTTCATCACAGTTCCTTCTAAAATTTCCATGAGGGCTCCTTTCATTTCTTCTTTCTTCTGCTGGATGGTTCGTTGTACCATGGGGTAAATGTGACACTGAGCATGATAGTGGGTAGTCCCTTCACACAAGAAACAAGTAATTTGCCTAGTTGGGCATTCTTCAACTGGGTGACTTCCTTCACAATTAGGGCATTCATCCTTGTGTTCTTTATGGGTGTGTCCGATTTCTCCACAAATCTTGCATGCACAAGGTTTCTTCATGTCCTTTCCATAAGGCTTCAACTTCTGGGACACAAACTGAGACTTTAGCAAAGTCAACTTAAATTCTCTCCAAGTGGTTACTCCTTGCCATCCATTCATGGTTTGGTACATCCTCCACCAAGTAGCAGCACCTCGTTCAAAGCACTGAAGAGCGTGCTGGGTCATATCCTTTCCGACTATAGGGTTATTCTTCATGTGATCCTCCATGTTCTGAATCCATTGGTCCGTCTCCAATTGACTCATCGGTCTAGAAAATACAAGCTCATCTCCATTCATCCTCTATTGGGTCCAAGGGTTTTGGGGTGAGATAAGAGAGATAGAGAGGGATACACACAATACAAACAATGGTTTTTTTTGAAAAGACAGATTGTATTTGTGGCTGTCAGAAAAAAAACATCAAACAAATGACAGCTCACAAACGTCGCATCTAACGTAGGTATATAACAGGGGTTTGGTCTTCTAAAGGTCAATAAATCTTCAACGTCACCACACTCTTCCAGTCTTGTTCATGCCTCCAATGGCTTCTTCTGATCATGCTTATCTTTCTCAAGTTCTTTTGCTAGATCAACTCTGTTGACGCGAAGTCTCTCGTGACGTCCTTTAATATTCCGGAGTTGCGTTCCAAACTTCTGGTTTCAACATCCTTCACATGAACCATGGTCATACTGTCCTTCAGTTCCTGACAATTCTCTGGTATCTCGAGGTTGTAGCTCCTCCAGCTTGGCTACTCTCATCTTCAGGATCCTGAGTTCCTCATGAAATACTTCCTTGTCTAATACGACTTCCTGGAGCTCCATTTTAAACTTCTTGATGTACTACTCCAGATCCTGGTGATATACCGGTTAGGGCTAAAACTTCATCTTATGATAGGTGCTCCATCAGCCTTCTTCCATAAAATCCATTTTGAGGAAATGCATCCTTAACTCAGCACGGTGACAATAGCATCAGCGGCGATGACATCACGGATAACCGTGTTTCTGCCCTTGTCATTGCCATGAGCTATCTTCCATAATTGATATCCCCTGCCTTAGGGTTTTCTTGACAAAACTTTGAGTTCTCAACTCTCCATGTTTTGGTCTTTCTCCAATACACCTTGATCTCGGGTATTGACAACTTCCATAGTCTGCCAAGTTCCATAAGGGTAGCCTTCCTAGGTCATACAAATCTGGGGATTCTTCAGAGCCTCCAATTCTCCTAGTCTTCAGAGTCTTCAACAGCTGTAGTTTCCATTATCATAATGTATGGTAAAATCCTCTTCATTCCGAATGGTCTTACTTGTCTGATATCTTGTACTTCTTGGAGTGATCTCTTCAGGCGAATCTTTGTGTGGTCAAAAGGGGAAAGGGGTATGGTCTCACTAAAGGGAATTTTGAATAAGCTCAGAAGATAAGAGTGGTAAAAGATTTTTTTGAAAGGGAAAGTTGTAGAGAAAAATCTTTGCTATGGGCTTGCCAGTTTCTAGGGTCATGTCCTACAGTCAACATGTGCTCTGATACCATCTTGTAGCGACCCGACCCGAATGGATCAAGTCTCTGTGCTTAAGTGTCATCCCTGGATCGGTATGCTGACACACACAGTACATCGAAGGATTTATAACAGAGGTAAATCACATGTATAAAGTAACGTAAATACTATTACCTCAATCCATATAGCGGAAGCAACAAGGTTGTGGATTCTCATCAACACCAACGGCAAAGTTGAGTGTAGAAATCGTAACCCTAACGTATCACTTACTCGTCGTAAGAAAATCCTGCAACATGAGACGTTGCAGCCCGAAACGGGTCAGTACATTGAATGTACTGGCAAATTCACACCATAGAGAATGATGAACAATGGCTATAACTACATGCATATATGGCTGGTGGAAAAGCTCTATGGTTATAAGGTTTTGCGTAAAGCCAATTTTTCCTTACTGCAAAGGAATAAATTTATTTAACTATCATGGTGGCTGTTGATCATTGAGAATGGTTGACAGCATTCTCAATCCCAATTAAAAGTACTCATTAACATCCCAACAATATTAATTAGAGTAACATGATGAGATTCACATAATATCCAAGTACTAGATACTCAAGATGTCCATAACCGGGGACATGGCTAATCATGATTAGTTTATACACTCTGCAGAGGTTTGCGCACTTTTCCCCACAAGACTCGATGCCTCCGTTTGGTTTCTCGCACTACAGGGTGTTTGAGAACACGGATGACCGAGACACAGTCTTTCAGAAGCGCTAGCACCTTACATGTGGGTAGACCGGTACACCTACTTTCCCCTACATCTGCTAGTCTACCCGTAAGAGTTCGCATGACTTAATCAACTATGCCAGAGCCCATAATGGCTTGTGGCTACACACGGAAGTTTCTAGTATGAATAATCTCATGATCCCTTTGAGCCTGGGTGGCGGTCCAAAAGAAAAACAGGCAAGTCCTGTAAACCCCAGGTGCCTCAATCCACCCAGATGTGTGTTTAAGTTGCCACCTTAGATAAACCATTAATTAACAATCTCACATCTGTCATGGATATCACTCACCCAATCCACGTCTACTAGCATAGCATGGCATAATAAGCAAACGTAGAAGTAACTCCCAAAGGTTTGATAATAAACAGGTAATAGGTACTACCTCATCTACTTCCCATCCCACAGTTTAATTAGATCCTAATCATGCAATGTGTGAGGATTGATCTAATGCAATAAAACTGGGTTGTAGAAAAGGTATGATCAAGGTGTGAACTTGCCTGCAATGTTGATGAAGATGATTCTCACTCAAAACTCTTGATAGATCTACTCGTCACACTCCGGTCAATCTATCGTAAGCAAGCAATAGTAACCACACATAAGCAATCACTCAAAAGATCAGGAAGAACGAAGAAAACAATTCGGAAAACATCGAAACCAAGAAAATAACTCTTGCAACATAAAAAATTTTCTAACAGCACCAAAATTATGTGAATTTGGCCTTATTAGAATGTGTAGGTCAAGAGCTTCGATTTGCAAAAAGAATCAACTCAAACGGAGCTACGAAACTCAAGTTATGCTCAAACGAAGTTTCAATTCAAATCTGATCTAATTCAAATTTTAAACTTTTCAAAAACATGTTTTGGTTGGACTATTGGATAGAGGAGATCGTAACGAAGAAGTGGGCGTTGGTTTCGTTGGATTTGGACAAACTGGTAAGAAGTTGTGCTTGTTTGAAGAAGATGGACTATTCTATAAATAAAGTATTCACATCCAGGTCCCTGGCCGAAATTACAGAAAAAGAAAAAAAACTAAAAGGCGAAGGTTCGTTTTCTATACCTAACCAGCGAACGTTCTCTAAATAATAAACCTAACAAAAACCGGTTTTAAAAGAAAACCAGAGAAAACCTATAAAGTACAAAATAAACCGGACCGGGGGCGGTTTATACCGGTTCGGGGCGGTTCGGGGCGGAAAACCAGCAGCGGCGGTGTTCTTCGGAGAGCGAGGCGAGGCAGCTCCGGCGAGTGCGGCGGGGCAGGGTGGCGCGGGGCGGCGGCGGCGAGCAGCAGAGGCGGGGCGGCGCGCGACGAGGCAGCAGAGGCGGCAGCGAGGCGAGGCGGCGCGCGGCGAGGCAGCAGAGGGGCGCGGCGCGGGCGGCTCCTGCGTCCGGCGATGGCGGCGGTTGTGGCGGCGAGAGGCGGGGAGGAGAGGGAAGCGGCGGCGGATCGGGTCCTGGGGCCCGAGTGCGGCGACTTTATAGGAGGGAAGGGGAGGCGTGGGCGAGGGGGCAGGAGGAGGCCGGAGATGGCACGGCGGAGGCGATGCGTGCTCGCTCGGGACTCTGTCCCGAGCTGGAAGACGGGCGACGAGGAGGTGGGCTGGCTGGCTAGCTGGGCCGGCCCAGTTGGTGAGGGGAATTTTTTTTAAAATAAACACAGACAAAGAAAGAAAGAAAAACAAAATAACATAAAATATTATATAGGCATATAATATATCAAAATTTTCAGAAAAAGATTTTCTACAACATGGACATTTTTCTAGCATTAAATAAAATACACACAAATTCTAATAATTCAAAGAGTGCTACTGGTCTATTAAAATCCAACTAAAATCATTTTAAAAATACCAAAATGATTTCAAATTAATTTTTCTCCAATTTTCTATGTTAGGGAATCATGTTACCCTAATTTCCATATATTTTATTTTTGGAGAAAAATAATTTGAATAAAACTCAAATAAATCCAAATTGAAAATAATTTCAAAAGGACTTTGAATTTGATCCTTGAAACTCCCAACTCATATTTCATAATTTGAAGAAGTCATTTTATCTCCCCTCGTGAAAATCATTGTGTTGCTTAAAGTTTCTGAATTGAAATATTTCCAAATGAAATTCAATTATTTTCAAATACCCTTTCATTTAATTTAAATGGAAGGAGTCATATCATCTTCGCTCAAGGGTTTTGTATTTGAAAAGAATTTGAATTCATGGAGATCAGAAAGCAAATATGAAAGTTTGGAAAAGTCCTTTTATTCCCTCTCATTTAACTTTCAAAAAGTTTTGAATTCACTCACTTTCAGACAATCAATCAAACAATCAGTCAAATCTATCTATTTATTATAACATTCCAAAATTTAGAATTTTGGGATGTTACAATAGACCTAGCTCTGATGCCACTGTTGGGGAACGTAGCAGAATTTTAAAATTTTCTACGCATCACCAAGATCAATCTATGGAGTCATCTAGCAATGAGGGAGAGGAGAGTGCATCTACATACCCTTGTAGATCGCGAGCAGAAGCGTTCAAGAGAATGAGGTTGATGGAGTCGTACTCGTCGTGATCCAAATCACCGATGACCTAGCGCCGAACGGACGGCACCTCCGCGTTCAACACACGTACGGTTGGGAAGACGTCTCCTCCAACTTGATCCAGCAAGGGGGAAGGAGAGGTTGATGGAGATCCAGCAGCACGACGGTGTGGTGGTGGAAGCAACGGTGATCTCGGCAGGGCTTCGCCAAGCTCAGGGAGAGGGAGAAGTGTCACGGGAGGGAGAGGGAGGCGCCAGGGGCTAGGGTGCGGCTGCCCTCCCTCCCCCCCACTATATATAGGACCCCTAGGGGGGCGCCGGCCCTAGGAGATGGGATCTCCAAGGGGGGCGGCGGCCAAGGGGGGTGGAGTGCCCCCAAGCCAAGTGGGGCGCCCCCACCCCTAGGGTTTCCAACCCTAGGCACAGGGGGAGGCCCAAGGGGGGCACACCAGCCCACTAGGGGCTGGTTCCCCTCCCACTTCAGCCCATGGGGCCCTCCGGGATAGGTGGCCCCACCCGGTGGACCCCCGGGACCCTTCCGGTGGTCCCGGTACAATACCGATTACCCCCGAAACTTTCCCGATGGCCGAAACTTGACTTCCTATATATGAATCTTCACCTCCGGACCATTCTGGAACTCCTCGTGACGTCCGGGATCTCATCCGGGACTCTGAACAACTTTCGGGTTACCATATACTAATATCTCAACAACCCTAGCGTCACCGAACCTTAAGTGTGTAGACCCTACGGGTTCGGGAGACACACAGACATGACCGAGACGACTCTCCGGTCAATAACCAACAGCGGGATCTGGATACCCATGTTGGCTCCCACATGCTCCTCGATGATCTTGTCGGATGAACCACGATGTCGAGGATTCGATCAATCCCGTATACATTTCCCTTTGTCAATCGGTACGTTACTTGCCCGAGACTCGATCGTCGGTATCCCAATACCTCGTTCAATCTCGTTACCGGCAAGTCACTTTACTCGTACCGTAATGCATGATCCCGTGATCAACCACTTGGTCACATTGAGCTCATTATGATGATGCATTATCGAGTGGGCCCAGAGATACCTCTCCGTCATACGGAGTGACAAATTCCAGTCTCAATTCGTGCCAACCCAACAGACACTTTCGGAGATACCCGTAGTGTACCTTTATAGTCACCCAGTTACGTTGTGATGTTGGCACACCCAAAGCACTCCTACGGTATCCGGGAGTTGCACAATCTCATGGTCTAGGAAATGATACTTGACATTCGGAAAAGCTATAGCAAAAGAACTACACGATCTTTGAGCTATGCTTAGGATTGGGTCTTGTCCATCACATCATTCTCCTAATGATGTGATCCCGTTATCAATGACATCCAATGTCCATAGTCAGGAAACCATGACTATCTTTTGATCAACGAGCTAGCCAACTAGAGGCTCACTAGGGACGTGTTGTGGTCTATGTATTCACACATGTATTACGATTTCCGGATAACACAATTATAGCATGAATAATAGACAATTATCATGAACAAGGAAATACAATAATAACCATTTTATTATTGCCTCTACGGCATATTTCCAACATTGTCACCACAGATATCCATGGCAAGACATACATCAAGTGTTCTCAAATCTTTAAAGACTCAATCCGATAAGATTACTTCAAAGGGGAAACTCGATTCATTACAAGAGAGAAGAGGGGGAGGAGAAACATAGGATCCAACTATAATAGCAAAGCTCGCGATACATCAAGATCGTGCCAAATCAAGAACACATAGCTACTGGTACATACCCTCAGCCCCGAGGGAGAACTACTCCCTCCTCGTCATGGAGAGCACCGAGATGATGAAGATGACCACCGGAGAAGGATTGCCCCCTCCGGCAGGGTGCCGGAACGGGTCTAGATTGGTTTTCGGTGGCTACGGAGGCTTCTGGCGGCGGAACTCCCGATCTATTATCTCTTCTGGAAGTTTTAGGGTATATGGAGTTATATAGGCGGAAGAAGCACGTCAGGGGAGCCACGGGGGCCCCACGAGGCAGGGGGCGCGCCCTCACCCTCGTGGGCAGCTCCCGTATCTTCTGACGTGGGGTCCAAGTCCATCAGATGTGTTTCCTTCCAAAAATAACTTCTCCAGTTGATTTCGTTCCGTTTTGACTCCGTCTGATATTCCTTTTCTTCGAAACACTGAAATAGGCAAAAAACATCAAATCTGGGCTGGGCCTCCGGTTAATAGGTTAGTCCCAAAAATGATATAAAAGTGTATAATAAAGCCCAATATTGCCCAAAACAATAGATAATATAGCATGGAGCAATCAAAAATTATAGATACGTTGGAGACGTATCAAGCATCCCCAAGCTTAATTCCTGCTCGTCCTCGAGTAGGTAAATGATAAAAAAGATAATTTTTGATGTGGAATGCTAGTTGGCATAATTTCAATGTAATTCTTCTTAATTGTGGTATGAATATTCAGATCCGAAAGATTCAAGACAAAAGTTCATATTGACATAAAAATGATAATACTTCAAGCATACTAACTAAGAAATTATGTCTTCTCAAAATAACATGGCCAAAGAAAGTTATCCCTACAAAATCATATAGTCTGGCTATGCTCCATCTTCACCACACAACATATTTAAATCATGCACAACCCCGATGACAAGCCAAGCAATTATTTCATACTTTTGATGTTCTCAAACTTTTTCAATCTTCACGCAATATATGAGCGTGAGCCATGGACATAGCACTATGGGTGGAATAGAATGGTGGTTGTGGAGAAGACAAAAAAAGGAGAAGATAGTCTCACATCAACTAGGCGTATCAATGGGCTATGGAGATGCCCATCAATAGATATCAATGTGAGTGAGTAGGGATTGCCATGCAACAGATGCACTAGAGCTATAAATGTATGAAAGCTCAACAAAATAAACTAGTGGGTGTGCATCCAACTCGCTTGCTCACGAAGACCTAGGGAATTTTGAGGAAGCCCATCATTGGAATATACAAGCCAAGTTCTATAATGAAAGATTCCCACTAGTATATGAAAGTGACAGAACAAGAGACTCTCTATTATAAAGATCATGGTGCTACTTTGAAGCACAAGTGTGGAAAAAGGATAGTAGCATTGTCCCTTTTATTTTATTTTTTATTTTTATTTGGCCTTTCTTCTTTTGGGGGGGGGGGTACAATGCTCTATTAAATGATGATCATCACACTTCTATTTATTTACAACTCAATGATACAACTCGATACTATAACAAAGTATGACTCTATATGGATGCCTCCGGCGGTGTACCGGGATATGCAATGAATCAAGAGTGAAAAATATGAAAGAATTATGAACCGTGGCTTTGCCACAAATACTATGTCAACTACATGATTGTAACATCCCAAATTTTCAATTTGGAATGTTATACATTAGGTCATCATGCATATCATATTTTATTTTGCTTTTGGTTTTGATCCTAGAAAATCCTAAGCAACTCAAGGACCCACGGAGAGAGTTGGGGATTTCGTTATTTACATATTTGAGTTTTCTCAAATTATGTAAACAGGATCATTTGATTTTATTTATTTTATCATCAATTATTTCTATTACAAAAATATGAGAGAGGGAATAAAATGACTTTCCCAAAATATAGAAATATTGAGGATTTAATAAAAAAATCAAATAAGATTTATTTCAGAGTTTTTCGGTATTTTTTATTTGAATTTAGGAAAAATGCGCGTTTTTCAAAGTTGTAGTTTGGGCCCAGATAAATGTTCACTTTATCGGGCTTAATTTTAGAAACCCGGCAAAATTTATTTCGTGATTTTTGGAGTCCGTTTAGTATTTATTTTTATTTTTTCTTCCGAGCGGAATTATAAAAAAAACGCGAAACCGACTATGGGCCGTATCCGAGCGGGACTCCGCCCGTGGCGCCTTTAAATAGCGAGGCGCCGGTGCCCCAGGCCCATAACCCGCGCCGCACCGAAACCCTAGCCCGTAGCCCGCCAGCCGCCGCCGCCGCCGCCGGAGTTGCGCGCCGCCCGAGGTTCGCCGCTTCCTCGTTTTCCGTGTTGTTTAAAAAAAATTCTGTTCGTCGTTTTTCTTTTTCGTCGGATTTTTCGCGGTTATTTTCTGATTGCGATTTCTGATCCGATTTTCGTTTTAGTATAACTTTTCGCTCGTTTATCGGAATCAGGCGATTCAAGCGCCTGGAGTTTCGTCTCGAAACCCTCTTTCCGAATAATCAACTTAAACATGTTTTTGTTATTGTAAAATTTGCCCTAGATCCAGATTACTAGAACGAAGTTGTTTTCTTTCGCCGTTTGATTTCTTTTGCTTCGTTCGATTTGATTCTTTTTGCAAACCGGGGTTCTTAAGTTGAACTTTCTGGTTAGATCTTCTATTTGAGTTTTACCCGTGCATTAGATGAGTACTTATTGTATGCTTGTTGTTTGTCTGCGATAGAATACCCGGAGTGCGCCGCTTGTTACTTCGAATCTCTAGGTTTCGCGGATCATCAGCAAGGCAAGTAACACTTTGATCATACCTTTTTCTACAACCCAGTTTTATTGCATTAGATCAATCCTCACACATTGCACGAATAGGATCTAATTACACTGTGGGATGGGAAGTAGATGAGGTAGTACCTATTACCTGTTTATTATCAAACCTTTGGGAGTTACTTCTACGTTTGCTTATTATGCCATGCTATGCTAGTAGACGTGGATTGGGTGAGTGATATCCATGACAGATGTGAGATTGTTAATTAATGGTTTATCTAAGGTGGCAACCTAACACACATCTGGGTGGATTGAGGCACCTGGGGTTTCCAGGACTTGCCTGTTTTTTTTTGGACCGCCACCCAGGCTCAAAGGGATCATGAGATTATTCATACTAGAAACTTCCGTGTGCAGCCACAAGCCATTATGGGCTCTGGCGTAGTTGACTAAGTTGTGCGAACTCTTACAGTGGTAGACTAGCAGATGTAGGGGATGTAGGTGGTACGGTCTACCCGATCGTAAGGTGCTAGCGCTTCTGAAAGACTATGTCTCGGTCATCCGTCTTCTCAAACACCATGTAGTGCGAGAAACCAAACGGAGGCGATCGAGTCTTGTGGGGAAAAGTGCGCAAACCTCTGCAGAGTGTAACAAACTAATCATGGTTAGCCGTGTCCCCGGTTATGGACATCTTGAGTATCTAGTACCTGGATTTTCATGTGAATCTCAACATGTTACTCTAAATTAATTTTGATGGGTTTTAATGATTTTAATTGGGATTGAGAATGCTGTCAACCATTCTCAATGTTTAACAACCACCATGATAGTAATTAATTTATTCCTTTGAAGTAGGGAAAAATTGGCTTTACGCAAAAACTGTAACCATAGAGCTTTCCACCAGCCAAATATGCATATAGTATAGTTGTTGCATTCCATTATTCTCTATGTGTTACCTTGCCAGCATATTCCATGTGTTGACCCGTTTTCGGGCTGCAACGTTAATGTTGCAGACTTTTCAGACGGCGATTAAGGAGTTTTTAGGTCGTGGTTCTATACTCAGTGATGCCGTTGGAGTTGATGGACTCACTTATCTTCCAAGCCTTCCGCTGTTATCGTTATTAGATGGCCTTAAGCCATATTTATTGTAATAAGTTCTCTTTTGAGACACTCGATGTAATGAGTGTGTGATTGCTACTCTGTTATAAATCCTCCGAGTACTATGTGGTGTCAGCATTACTGATCCAGGGATGACACCGGAGCACAGAGATCAGACTGTTTGAGGTCTCGTCGCTACAGAGATGGTATCAGAGCACACGCTGACTGTAGGACACGACCACTAAGCTAAAGACCTAGATCACTACTCACTCTCTTCTCTTCTGACCTCTCATCTTTTCTACTCTTTAGGATGGCGGATGCAAGGAACAAGTTCACACAACCAGATGAAGAAACACCCTTTGGACGCCACTTGAAGGAAGTCACTAGATACCTGAACATAGGAGTATCAAGCTTCACGGGAACCTACAACGCCACTTTACCTGAAGAAGAGCGCTGGATGATTCAAGTTCAAGTTCCAGGAAGGACGTTCATGCCAGTCACTGAGCCCATGGAGTTTTCTTTTGATGCACCAACTTGGAGTCTAGGAAAGAGTATGGCAGCTCACATCGCCATGGGACGCATTGGAGAAGTCTACCGCAAGGATCTTAAGGATACTATCTACCAGATTTGTGGGCGCCGAGATGAACACTGGGAGATGATCAGCACCAGGAAAGATAGATCAATTGCAGCTTTTATTCAGGAGTTAAACCAGCACATTCGACAACAGGAGAATCAGATGTGCGCCGACATGATAGATCTGAAGAAGGCCAAGACTAGAATCAAGGAACTAGAGGAAGAACTCAAGGCTACACGCGAAGATTATGAAGAAGAAATTGAAGTATTGGTGGATAAGAATGCCGACCTAACAAAGAATATTGGAATATTTATGGGAGGCCCGACACCAGTAGATGAAGACGAAGAACCCAAGGAGATTAGCCCGGAAGACTACATCATCATCGACGGCACCGACTCGGAACAAGATAGTAGCGATGATGACTATGTTGATGAAGCAGGAGCAGATATCATGGAGTCTACAACCGTAGAATATTTCTAGTAGACCACCTCATCAGTAGTAGTGGTCCACCATGTAAATAAAGTAGTCCGAGCACTTTTGCGATAGCTAGATCGATTGTATGTCCTTGTTTGATTGATTGAAGTGAATTGTGTGCTTTTGCCTCATGTGCATATGGGTAGTGTTTTCCCTTTAGACCCCCTCTATTCTTATATCTCATCTTTTCTAAACCCTCAGATGCCTCCGAGACGTGACCCCGGATTTGCCTTTCCGCCGGAGCTCACCCAGTTGATCCAGCAGCAGAACACCTTGATGCAGTTGCTAGTTCAGAATCAGAATCAGGGAAACAACAACAACAACCCAGCACCACCATCTGTTGACCACTTAGCCCATTTTCTTAGGCTGAATCCGCCGGTGTTTTCCAATAGCACCGAGCCGATAGTAGCAGATGATTGGCTCCGCAAGATAGCTAGGGAGTTAACCACAGCAGGATGCACCGATGCGGAGAAGGTGAATTTTGCCGCACATCAGTTAGAAGGACCCACAGCATCCTGGTGGGAGAATTTTACAACCACCTTCCCAGTCGACACTGTCACATGGGACCAGTTTCAGCAGGCTTTTCGTACTGCCCATGTTTCAGCAGGAGCAATGGCCATGAAGAAGCGTGAGTTTCGTAACTTACGCCAAGGAGGACGGACAGTTGGCCAGTATGTGGAGGAGTTTAGTAAGCTAGCACGTTATGCCCCAGATGACGTTGCTACGGATGCAGCTAAGCAGGAGAAATTCCTGGAAGGACTGAATGATGAATTGAGTATGCAGTTGATGGTAGCCACTTTCAACAACTATTAGGAGTTGGTAGATCGTGCTCTTATGATTGAAGGGAAGCAGCAGCAAATTGAGAACCGCAAGAGGAAGTATGGACAAGGAAAGTATAATTCAGGAGCTCAGCAGAAGCCTCGTTTTACCCCTAGACCAGGAGGACATTTTCAACATACCCATGGAGTAGGTAGCTCGCACAATCACAATGGCACCAAGAATGGTAATGGGAATGGAGGAAGCAATGGCCATAAACCGCAGCACCCCATCGACCCCAGCCAAGAAGGACTTGAGCCACGTCACTTGCTATAAGTGTTCAAAGCCAGGACACTATGCAAATGAATGTCCTGAAGGCCAAAATGGCAATGGAAGTTCTGGAAAGAAGCCAAACCCTTTCAACAGGGGACAGGTGAACCACATTAATGTGGAGGAGGTTGAAGCCCAGCCCGATGCAGTAATAGGTAAGTTTTTGGTTAAGTCATTTACGGCACTCGTTCTTTTTGATACTGGTGCATCGCATTCATACATATCAAGGGGATTTGTGGATAAGTATAACCTACCAACCCAAGCCCTTAGGTCACCCATGTTAGTAACCTCGCCAGGAGCAGAGTATGTGGCAAGTCTATGGTGTGATCGGTTACCATTAAGGATTGGTAACTATGTTTTTCCCTCAGACCTAATAGTATTGGAATCTCAAGGATTGGATGTGATATTAGGCATGGATTGGTTATCAAAGTATGAAGGGAATATTGAGTGTGCTAGTAAGTCAATTTTGCTTACCACACCAGAAGGGAGAAGGATCAAGTATGTATCCCGGCATGTACCAAAGAGGACACAAGTAAATTGCCTAACAGGAGTTGTGCAGGAGGAAGTACCAGTGGTAAAGGATTTTCCTGATGTATTTCCCGAAGATTTGCCAGGCATGCCACCGGATAGAGACATTGAGTTTTTGATTGAGCTATTGCCAGGCACTGGGCCAATATCAAAGACACCATATAGGATGCCAGCAAAAGATTTGGTGGAAATTAAGAAGCAAATTAAGGAGTTACTAGATAAGGGATATATTCGCCCAAGTTCTTCGCCTTGGGGATCACCAGTACTTCTAGTGGAGAAGAAGGATGGATCGTTAAGGATGGTTGTTGATTATCGAGGATTGAACGAAGTAACGATCAAGAACAAGTACCCACTACCAATGATCAATGATCTGTTTGATCGATTGCAAGGAGCTAAAGTGTTTTCCAAGATCGATTTGCGATCAGGATACCACCAGTTGAAGATTCGAGAACAGGATATTCCGAAGACAGCTTTTACCACAAGATATGGACTATATGAGTATACCGTTATGTCATTTGGACTGACTAACGCGCCTGCCTATTTTATGAACATGATGAACAAAGTGTTTATGGAGTTTTTGGATAAGTTCGTCGTAGTGTTCATTGATGATATCCTGGTTTATTCGAAGAATGAAGAGGAGCATAAGGAGCATTTGCGTTCGGTACTTGGAAAGCTCAGAGAACATCAATTATATGCCAAGTTCAGCAAATGTGAGTTTTGGTTGAAGGAAGTAGGATTCCTCGAACACGTTATATCTGGAGAAGGTATAGCAGTAGATCCCGCTAAACTTGAAACCGTGACCAAGTGGGAAGCACCAATAACAGTTGGAGAGATCCGGAGTTTTCTTGGACTCGCAGGATACTACCGGAGGTTTATTGAGAATTTCTCAAGGATTGCGAAGCCTATGACGGAGTTGTTGAAGAAGGATACTAAGTTCAAATGGACTGATGAGTGTGAGGCAAGTTTTCAGGAATTGAAGAAACGTTTGGTGACCTCACCAGTGTTGATTTTGCCAGATCAAACCAAGGATTATGAGGTGTATTGCGACGCTTCACGTCAAGGACTTGGAGCAGTGCTTATGCAGGAAGGGAGAGTTGTTTCGTATGCTTCACGACAACTGAAGCCTCATGAATTGAATTATGCTACGCATGATTTGGAGTTAGCAGCCGTAGTGCATGCATTGAAGACATGGAGACATTTCCTCATTGGGAATCATTGTGAGGTGTACACGGATCATAAGAGTTTGAAGTACATTTTCACACAGAAGGAGTTGAATCTCAGACAAAGGAGATGGTTGGAGCTTATCAAGGATTATGATATGAAATTGCATTATCATCCCGGGAAGGCTAATGTAGTAGCTGATGCGTTAAGCCGCAAGAGCCATGTCAATACGTTAATAACGGGAGAAATACCCAAGGAGTTAGCAGAAAATCTTCATGAACTATGTGTGGAAATAGTTCCGAGAGGCTATATAGCAGCGTTGGAAATTCAGTCAACTTTGATGGACAGAATCAGGGAAGCTCAGAAAATGGACAAAGAGATTTCCACTATAAAGGAGAAACTGAGCAAAGGAAAAGCTAAGGGATTTCGAGAGGATGAGCACGACACCCCATGGTTTGAAGACCGTGTTTATGTACCCAACAACCCGAAGACCAGGAAGTTGATTTTGCAAGAGGCACATGATTCACCGTATTCGATTCACCCAGGAAATACCAAGATGTATTTGGATTTGAAGGATATTTTCTGGTGGACCGGAATGAAGAAGGATATTGCGGAGTATGTGGCAGTTTGTGACGTATGTCAGAGAGTAAAGGCAGAGCATCAGAAGCTAGCAGGATTGTTGCAACCATTCCCGATACCCGAATGGAAGTGGGATAAGCTAGGCATGGATTTTATCACGGGATTGCCCAGGACTCGTTCAGGCTATGACTCGATTTGGGTTGTAGTCGATCGATTGACGAAAGTAGCTCATTTCATCCCAGTAAAGACCACTTACACCAGTGCTAAGTTGGCAAAGATATACATGACCAGGATCGTATGTCTTCATGGAGTTCCGAGGAGTATCGTATCAGATAGAGGAACCCAGTTTACCTCAAAGTTCTGGAAGCAGTTGCATGAGACTTTGGGTACTAGGCTAGAATTTAGTACAGCTTTTCATCCGCAGACAGATGGACAGACCGAGAGAGTCAATCAGATTTTGGAGGATATGCTGAGAGCTTGTGCGCTAGATTATGGATCTAGTTGGGACGATAATTTGCCATATGCAGAGTTCTCATACAATAATAGCTATCAGACCAGTTTGAAGATGGCCCCTTTCGAAGCTTTGTACGGAAGGAGGTGCAGGACACCGTTGTCATGGGACGAAGTTGGAGACCGCCAGTTGTTTGGACTAGGTCTAATTAAAGAGTCTGAACAGAAGGTGAAGTTGATTCGCGATAGGCTCAAGGTAGCCCAGTCCAGGCAGAAGAGCTACGCAGATTCTAAACGCAAGGAGACAGTTTACGAAGTCGGAGATAGAGCTTATCTTCGAGTATCCCCACTTCGAGGGATTAAGCGCTTTGGAGTTAAGGGGAAGTTAGCGCCACGATTTGTAGGGCCATATCGAGTTTTGGAGCGTATGGGAGAAGTGGCCTACAAGTTGGAATTGCCTGAAGTATTGGCAGGAGTGCATGATGTGTTCCACGTTTCTCAGTTGAAGAAGTGTCACGCGGAGATGGCTGACATACCCTTGAGAGACACAGTGCCATTAGAAGCAATTCAGTTGGATAACAATTTGACTTATGAGGAAAAACCAGTCAAGATTCTTGAGTTTGCCAGTCGAGTTACTCGTAGCAAGGTTATCAAGTTTTGCAAAGTTCAGTGGAGCTACCACACGGAGGATGAAGCCACCTGGGAGCGAGAGGAAGATTTGCTCAAAGACCACCCTCACCTATTTTCTAGCCAACCCGAATCTCGAGGGCGAGATTCATCTTAAGGGGGGTAGGTTTGTAACATCCCAAATTTTCAATTTGGAATGTTATACATTAGGTCATCATGCATATCATATTTTATTTTGCTTTTGGTTTTGATCCTAGAAAATCCTAAGCAACTCAAGGACCCACGGAGAGACTTGGGGATTTCATTATTTACATATTTGAGTTTTCTCAAATTATGTAAACAGGATCATTTGATTTTATTTATTTTATCATCAATTATTTCTATTACAAAAATATGAGAGAGGGAATAAAATGACTTTCCCAAAATATAGAAATATTGAGGATTTAATAAAAAAATCAAATAAGATTTATTTCGGAGTTTTTCGGTATTTTTTATTTGAATTTAGGAAAAATGCGCGTTTTTCAAAGTTGTAGTTTGGGCCCAGATAAATGTTCACTTTATCGGGCTTGATTTTAGAAACCCGGCAAAATTTATTTCGTGATTTTTGGAGTCCGTTTAGTATTTCGTGATTTTAGAAACCCAGAAAAATGCGCGTGATTTAGAAACCCGGGGCGCCTTTAAATAGCGAGGCGCCGGTGCCCCAGGCCCATAGGCCACGCCGCACCGAAACCCTAGCCCGTAGCCCGCCGCCGCCGCCGCCGCCAGCCGCCAGCCGCCGCCGCCGCCCGCCGCCACCGCCGCCGGAGTTGCGCGCCGCCCGAGGTTCGCCGCTGCCTCGTTTTCTGTGCTGTTTAAAAAAAATCTGTTCGTCGTTTTTCTTTTTCGTCGGATTTTTCGCGGTTATTTTCTGATCGCGATTTCTGATCCGATTTTCGTTTTAGTATAACTTTTCGCTCGTTTATCGGAATCAGGCGATTCAAGCGCCTGGAGTTTCGTCTCAAAACCCTCTTTCTGAATAATCAACTTAAACATGTTTTTGTTATTGTAAAATTTGCCCTAGATCCAGATTACTAGAACGAAGTTGTTTTCTTTCGCCGTTTGATTTCTTTTGCTTCGTTCGATTTGATTCTTTTTGCAAACCGGGGTTCTTAAGTTGAACTTTCTGGTTAGATCTTCTATTTGAGTTTTACCCGTGCATTAGATGAGTACTTATTGTATGCTTGTTGTTTGTCTGCGATAGAATACCCGGAGTGCGCCGCTTGTTACTTCGAATCTCTAGGTTTCGCGGATCATCAGCAAGGCAAGTAACACTTTGATCATACCTTTTTCTACAATCCAGTTTTATTGCATTAGATCAATCCTCACACATTGCATGAATAGGATCTAATTAAACTGTGGGATGGGAAGTAGATGAGGTAGTACATATTACCTGTTTATTATCAAACCTTTGGGAGTTACTTCTACGTTTGCTTATTATGCCATGCTATGCTAGTAGACCTGGATTGGGTGAGTGATATCCATGACAGATGTGAGATTGTTAATTAATGGTTTATCTAAGGTGGCAACCTAACACACATCTGGGTGGATTGAGGCACCTGGGGTTTCCAGGACTTGCCTGTTTTTTTTGGACCGCCACCCAGGCTCAAAGGGATCATGAGATTATTCATACTAGAAACTTCCGTGTGCAGCCACAAGCCATTATGGGCTCTAGCATAGTTGACTAAGTTGTGCGAACTCTTACAGTGGTAGACTAGCAGATGTAGGGGATGTAGGTGGTACGGTCTACCCGATCGTAAGGTGCTAGAGCTTTTGAAAGACTATGTCTCGGTCATCCGTCTTCTCAAACACCATGTAGTGCGAGAAACCAAACGGAGGCGATCGAGTCTTGTGGGGAAAAGTGCGCAAACCTCTGCAGAGTGTAACAAACTAATCATGGTTAGCCGTGTCCCCGGTTATGGACATCTTGAGTATCTAGTACCTGGATTTTCATGTGAATCTCAACATGTTACTCTAAATTAATTTTGATGGGTTTTAATGATTTTAATTGGGATTGAGAATGCTGTCAACCATTCTCAATGTTTAACAACCACCATGATAGTAATTAATTTATTCCTTTGAAGTAGGGAAAAATTGGCTTTACGCAAAAACTGTAACCATAGAGCTTTCCACCAGCCAAATATGCATATAGTATAGTTGTTGCATTCCATTATTCTCTATGTGTTTCCTTGCCAGCATATTCCATGTGCTGACCCGTTTTCGGGCTGCAACGTTAATGTTGCAGACTTTTCAGACGACGATTAAGGAGTTTTTAGGTTGTGGTTCTATACTCAGTGATGCCGTTGGAGTTGATGGACTCACTTATCTTCCAAGCCTCCCGCTGTTATCGTTATTAGATGGCCTTAAGCCATATTTATTGTAATAAGTTCTCTTTTGAGACACTCGATGTAATGAGTGTGTGATTGCTACTCTGTTATAAATCCTCCGAGTACTGTGTGGTGTCAGCATTACTGATCTAGGGATGACACCGGAGCACAGAGATCAGACTGTTTGAGGTCTGGCGCTACAATGATCATGCTAGCAATATGACAATGATGAATGTGTCATGATAAACTGGATGGTGGAATGTTGCATGGCAATATATCTCGGAATGGCTATGGAAATGCCATAATAGGTAGGTATGGTGGCTGTTTTGAGGAAGGTATATGGTGGGTTTATGGTACCGACGAAAGTTGCGTGGTACTAGAGAGGCTAGCAATGGTGGAAGGGTGAGAGTGCGTATAATCCATGGAATCAACATTAGTCATAAAGAACTCACATACTTATTGCAAAAATCTATTAGTTATCGAAACAAAGTACTACATGCATGCTCCTAGGGGGATAGATTGGTAGGAAAAGACCATCGCTCGTCCCCGACCGCCACTCATAAGGAGGACAATCAATAAATACATCATGCTCCGACTTCATCACATAACGGTTCACCATACGTGCATGCTACGGGAATCACAAACTTGAACACAAGTATTTCTCAAATTCACAACTACTCAACTAGCATGACTTTAATATCACCATCTCCATATCTCAAAACAATTACCAAGTATCAAACTTATCATAGTATTCAACACACCCATAAGAGAATTTTATTATTAATCTTGTATACCTAGCATATTAGGATTTTAAGCAAATTACCATGCTATTAAGACTCTCAAAATAATCTAAGTGAAGCATGAGAGATCAATAGTTTCTATAAAACAAATCCACCATGCTCTAAAAGATATAAGTGAAGCACTAGAGCAAAAGACAAACTACTCCGAAAGATATAAGTGAAAATCAATGAGTAGTCGAATAATTATGCGACTATGTGAAGACTCTCTAACATTTAATAATTTCATATCTTGGTATTCTATTCAAACAGCAAGCAAAGCAAAATAAAATGACATCTAAGAATAGCAAACATCATGTGAAGAAGCAAAACTTAGGATCAACTGATACTAACCGATAATTGTTGAAGAAGAAAGGTGGGATGCCAACCGGGGCATCCCCAAGCTTAGATGCTTGAGACTTCTTGAAATATTATCTTGGGGTGCCTTGGGAATCCTGAAGCTTGAGCTTTTGTGTCTCCTTAATTCCTCTCATATCATGGTCTCCCTAAATCTCAAAAGCTTCATCCACACAAAACTCAACAAGGACTCGTGAGATAAGTTAGTATAAACCATTGCCAAAACCTTATCATACTCTACTATAGCAAATCACAAAAAATATTATTCAACATTGCGTACTAAATGCCTCTGCATATTTAATAGTCCTATCCTCAAATAGAATCATTAAAGAAACAAACATATGCAAACAATGCAAACATAACAGCAATCTGCCTAAACAGGATAGTCTATAAAGAATGCAGCAACATCCATACTTCCCTAGCTCAAAAAATTATGAAATAAAATTCCCACTCTATAAATTTATCAGAGCTTAATATGCAAAAGGTTTCAACATTTTATCACATTCCGACTTTTCTAGGGAATTATTGCAACAACGGTAAACTTTTTGTTTTCAAACAGAAACATGTGAACTTCTAAAATAGGCATAGTAAAGGCTATCAATGCCACTTTTATTGAAATAAAAGATGCAAAACATTATTCTAAATAACAGCAAGCAAATTCTAACAAAATAAATTGACGCTCCAAGCAAAACACATATCATGTGGCGAATAAAAATATAGCTCCAAGTAAAGTTACCGATGAACGAAGACGAAAGAGGGGATGCCTTCCGGGGCATCCCCAAGCTTAGGCTCTTGGCACTCCTTATTCCATAGTCCATCGAATCCTTACCCAAAACTTGAAAACTTCACAACACAAAACTTAAAGTAGAAAACTCGTAAGCTCCGTTAGTATAAGAAAGTAAATCACCACTTCAAGGTACTGTAATGAACTCATTCTTTATTTATATTGGTGTTAAACCTACTGTATTCCAACTTATCTATGGTTTATAAACTATTTTACTAGCCATAGATTCATCAAAATAAGTAAACAACACATGAAAAACAGAATCTGTCAAAAACAGAACAGTCTGTAGTAATCTGAATAAAACGTATACTTCTGGAACTCATAAAATTCTCAAATAAATTGCTGGATCTGAGGAATTTATCTATTAATCATCTTCAAAAAGAATTAACTAAATAGAACTCTCCAAATAAAAATGGCAGCAATTCTCGTGAGCACTAAAGTTTCTGTTTTTGACAGCATGATCAATAAGACTTTCCCCAAGTCTTCCCAAAGGTTCTACTTGGCACAAACACTAACTAAAAGCATAAAACCACATCTAAACAGAGGCTAGATGAATTATTTATTACTAAACAGGAGCAAAAAGCAAGGAACTAAAATAAAATTGGGTTGCCTCCCAACAAGCGCTATCGTTTAACGCCCCTAGCTAGGCACGATGATTTCAATGATGCTCATATAAAAGATAAGAATTGTAACATAAAGAGAGCATCATGGAGAATATGACTAACACATTTAAGTCTAACCCACTTCCTATGCATAGGGATTTTGTGAGCAAACAACTTGTGGGAACAAGAATCAACTTGCATAGGAAGGTAAAACAAGCATAACTTTAAAACTTTAAGCACATAGAGAGGAAACTTGATATTATTGCAATTCCTACAAGCATATATTCCTCCCTCATAATAATTTTCAGTAGCATCATGAATGAATTCAACAATATAACCAGCACCTAAAGAATTCTTTTAATGATCTACAAGCATAGAAAATTTACTACTCTCGACATAAGCAAAAAATTTCTCATGAATAATAGTGGGAGCAAACTCAACAAAATAATTATCATGTGAGGCATAAACCAATTGAAAACTAAAATCATGATGACAAGTTTCATGGATACCATTATTTTTTATAGCATACAAGTCATCACAATAATCATCATAGATAGCAACTTTGTTCTCATAATCAATTGGAACCTCTTCCGGAATAATGGATTCATCACGAAATAAAGTCATGACCTCTCCAAATCCACTTTCATCAATATAATTATCATAAATAGGAGGCATGCTTTCATCATTATAAATTTGCTCATCAAAACTTGGGGGACAAAAAATTTCATCTTCATCAAACCTAGCTTCCCCAAGCTTGTGGCTTTGCATATCATTAGCATCATGGATATTCAAGGAATTCATACTAACAACATTGCAATCATGCTCATCATTCACATATTTAGTGCCAAACATTTTATAGATTTCTTCTTCTAGCACTTGAGCACAATTATCCTTTCCATCATACTAACGAAAGATATTAAAAAGGTGAAGCGTATGAGACAAACTCAATTCCATTTTTTTATAGTTTTCTTTTATAAACCAAACTAGTGATAAAACAAGAAACTAAAAGACTCGATTGCAAGATTTAAAGATATACCTTCAAGCGCTAACCTCCCTGGCAACGGCGCCAGAAAAGAGCTTGATGTCTACTACACAACCTTCTTCTTGTAGACGTTGTTGGGCCTCCAAGTGCAGAGGTTTGTAGGACAGTAGCAAATTTCCCTCAAGTGGATGACCTAAGGTTTATCAATCCGTAGGAGGCTTAGGATGAAGATGGTCTCTCTCAAGCAACCCTGCAACCAAATAACAAAGAGTCTCTTGTGTCCCCAACACACCCAATACAATGGTAAATTGTATAGGTGCACTAGTTCGGCGAAGAGATAGTGAAACAAGTGGTATATGGATAGTAGATAAAGGTATTTGTAATCTGAAATTATAAAAACAACAAGGTAACAAGTGATAAATGTGAGCGTAAACGGTATTGCAATGCTAGGAAATAAGGACTACGGTTCATACTTTCACTAGTGTAAGTCCTCTCAACAATACTAACATAATTGGATCATAAAACTATCCCTCAACATGCAACAAAGAGTCACTCCAAAGTCACTAATAGCGGAGAACGAACGAAGAGATTATGGTAGGGTATGAAACCACCTCAAAGTTATTCTTTCCAATCAATCCGTTGGGCTATTCCTATAAGTGTCACAAATAGCCCTAGAGTTTGTACTAGAATAACACCGTAAGACACAAATCAATCAAAACCCTAATGTCACCTAGATACTCCAATGTCACCTCAAGTATCCGTGGGTATGATTATACGATATGCATCACACAATCTCAGATTCATCTATTCAACCAACACAAAGGACCTCAAAGAGTGCCCCAAAGTTCCTACTAGAGAATCACGACGAAAACGTGTGCCAACCCCTATGCATAGGTTCCCAATGTCACGAAACCCGCAAGGTGATCACCAAGACATACATCAAGTGGCATGTGGTATCCCATTGTCACCACAAATATCCACGGCAAGACAGACATCAAGTGTTCTCAAATCTTTAAAGACTCAATCCGATAAGATTACTTCAAAGGGGAAACTCGATTCATTACAAGAGAGAAGAGGGGGAGGAGAAACATAGGATCCAACTATAATAGCAAAGCTCACGATACATCAAGATCGTGCCAAATCAAGAACACGAGAGAGAGAGAGAGATCAAACACATAGCTACTGGTACATACCCTCAGCCCCGAGGGAGAACTACTCCCTCCTCGTCATGGAGAGCACCGAGATGATGAAGATGGCCACCGGAGAAGGATTGCCCCCTCCGGCAGGGTGCCGGAACGGGTCTAGATTGGTTTTCGGTGGCTACGGAGGCTTCTGCGGCGGAACTCCCGATCTGTTGTCTCTTCTGGAAGTTTTAGGGTATATGGAGTTATATAGGCGGAAGAAGCACGTCAGGGGAGCCACGGGGGCCCCACGAGGCAGGAGGCGCGCCCTCACCCTCGTGGGCAGCTCCCGTATCTTCTGACGTGGGGTCCAAGTCCATCAGATGTGTTTCCTTCCAAAAATAACTTCTCCAGTTGATTTCGTTCCGTTTTGACTCCGTATGATATTCCTTTTCTTCGAAACACTGAAATAGGCATAAAACATCAAATCTGGGCTGGGCCTCCAGTTAATAGGTTAGTCCCAAAAATGATATAAAAGTGTATAATAAAGCCCAATATTGCCCAAAACAATAGATAATATAGCATGGAGCAATCAAAAATTATAGATACGTTGGAGACGTATCAGGGACTCGCGCGTAGCCTCCTACTGGATTGATAGCTTGGTTCTAAAAAACTGAGGGAAATACTTACACTACTTTGCTGCACCACCCTTCCCTCTTCAAGGGAAAACCAACGCAAGTGCTCAAGAGGTAGCACCCGCCGGGTTATGGCCACGGGGCGTATTACGATTCCGCGCGCTGCTTGATACAGCCGGTTCATTGATATGCCTGCTATAGCTCCGGCTCGGGCGGGGAGTAGAATGAATCCTTTCGCGGCTATATGAATAAGCTTGCTACTGAGTCAAGGCCGTCTGAAGGAGCTCCCTAGCCCGTCATGTCTCAAGTGCTACTGGGGACTCACCATCAATCGGGAGAGCCGCCAATCGTGAAGCGGCAGAAACGATGTTATCCAACGGGTTAGAGTAATGACCCGGAGGCGTTGAGATGTGTTGTGATGGGACATCGTTCTGACGAGGCTGAGGCAGTGGATCCATCGCGCGCGGCTGAACCGGTGCCCCGGTCCCAGGTGCCTCCGCCCGGTTTACCACTAGCTGGTTGCTGGTGCCTGCTCCTGGCGTGTTAAAGAGATTTCTTGCCTCAAAAACCAGCGGAACGTGCGACTGATATCTTCTCCTCATGACATCATCTGACACACTCTGATCCAGCATAAGCCGGTAAGTCTGAGCCTCTAAGTCGGCCCGCTCTATAGCCATCCTGGTGTTCTCCGCCGCCTGGTCCGCTTTAGCCTAAGTTATCTAATCCTTCACCTTTGCAATCTCCGCGTTGTGTTGATCCCGGTTTGCCGTGTCCACCTCTGCTGCCAGCAACGTTGCCAGAGCGTCAAACAAATCGAACAAAACCTGAGTCAGAGGCGGCGTAGAGTCCCCTGCTCCTGCTGGTGTTGCTGCTGCTGAACTGGAGATCATTGCTGCGGCGGTAGAAGAGTGCTGCGCTAATTGTGTATCGGCCATGAAGACCACGACCCGACTCGGGGGATCAAGGGGGTCCGGAATACTGTTGCCATCGGAACCACCACTAATCCGGCCATCCTGCAGCTGAAAGAGTGACTCGGTCTCTCCGGTTGAAGACTCGTCATCAGAATAGACAACGGTTTCGCCACCAGATGCCGATCTATCCTCATATTCCACTCCATGGATGACACCTACGAAGGCATGCTTTACGGCGGGCTGAACCTGGGCAGATCTTGCACGCTGAGACGTCTCGATGATGTCGATGCAGATGTCTGGCTCAGGGCCTGGTTCACTGATCTTGCCGATGAAGATGTGAATTCCACCAAAGGGGACCCGGTACCCGTACTCAATTGAGCCGGCCTCGGGACTCCATCCTGCATCGTCGATGTAGAGCTTGCTGTGACGACTTTTACTCATCCGGCCCACAACATATCCCTTGAGTCCTTCGAAGCTGCCCTTCAAGAACTCGAAACCATCGTGCGATAGCCCCACGGTGGGCGCCAACTATCGTGGTTTTGTCATGACAGATGTCCTCGTGAAAGGACTTAGTCGTGGAGCCATCGCTCTGGGTTAACTTAAAAGGGTTAAAGCAAACAAGGGACGCAAGAGTTTATACTGGTTCGGCCCCTTACGGTGAAGGTGAAAGCCTAATCCAGTTGTGATGGAATTGCTAGGGTTTCGATGACCAGGGAGCGAATCCGCTTTGCCTAGCTCTCGAGTTATTGTGTGTTGTCCCTGAACCGCCGCCGGGTCGCCCCTTTATATACATATGTTGACGCCCATCGGGTTATAGAATCCCGAGGTCGGATCATAAACGTGTCCGGCTCGGTCTCTATTCCTTCTATCTTACAATACAAGCTATATATCAATGTCGGTTTATGTCTACAGGCCTTAACCCGCCTTTGGGCCTTGGGCCTTCATGAAGCGCCACCATCTTTGTCTTCATCGGTTTCAAATAAAGTAATCATCATGGGGATAAACCGGCCTCTCCTGGCCGGTTTATGTCCAGTAGTAATATCCCCAACAGTATCCATATCAAACGAAGTCCAAATGCAATAAAATTTTACGGAGAATTATTTTGGAATATATGTGATTTTTGGGAGTTGGAATCACCGCAAACGGAGGCCCACGCAGCCCACAAGACACCAGGGTACGCCAGAGGAGCCTGGCTCATGGTGGTGGGTTGTGCTCACCTCGTACATCAGTTGGGGCTCTACTTCAGGCGCAAGGAAGCTTATATCCAGAAAAAATCGTGTTAAAATCTCAGCGCAATCGGAGTTACGGATTTCCCGAAATATAAGAAACGGTGATGGAGAACGCAAAACACAAGAGAACAGAGAGGGAGATCCAATCTCTGAGGGGCTCCCGCCCCTATTTCACCATGGAGTCAAAGGACCAGAGGGGGAAGTCTCCTCCCCATCTAGGGGGAGGCCAAGGATGAAGAAGAAGTAGGGGGGCTCTCTCCCCCTCGCTTCCGGTGGCGCCGGAGTTCCGCCGGGGCAACGATCTACATCCCTAATCTTGCTACCGTCAACACCAACTCTCTCCCCCTCATTGCAGTAGTGTAACACCTCTTCCCCCCGTTGTAATCTCTACATAAACATGGTGCTCAACTCTATATATTATTTCCCAATGATATATGGTTATCCTATGATGTTTGAGTAGATCTTTTCGTCCTGTGGGTTAATCGTGATCTTGGTTGGTATGATCGTATATTTTATTTATGGTGCTGTCCTATAGTGCCCTCTGTTCTCGCACAAACGTGAGGGCCCCCCGCTGTAGGGTGTTGCAATATGTTGATGGTTCGCTTACGGTGGGTTGCGAGAGTGACAGAAACTTAAACCTGAGCAGGTGGGGTATGACGTATGGGAATAAAGAGGACTTGATACTTAATGCTATGGTTGGGTTTCACGACCTTAATGATCTTTAGTAGTTGCGGATGCTTGCTAGAGTTCCAATCATAAGTGCATATGATCCAAGTAGAGGAAGTATGTTAGCTCATGCATCTCCCTCATATAACATTGCAAGAATGATTACCGGTACTTGTTATCGATTGCCTAAGGACAAATAACTTTCTTGTTGACACAAACCCTTTTACTAAACACCTAACTTTTGTTATCTTGCAAAGTACTTCTAGTTTTGTTCTTGCAAAGTAGTTCTAGCATCACTCCTACAAACTATTTTCATACTTGTTTCCGGTAAAGCAAACGTCAAGTGTGCATAAAGTTGTATCGGTGGTCGATAGAACTTGAGGGAATATTTGTTCTGCCTTTAGCTCCTCGTTGGGTCCGACACTCTTATTTATTGAAGAAGGCTACAAACAATCCCCTATACTTGTGGGTTATCAGGGTGCTGTGTCGGGGTGTTGAGGCAGGGTCGGGGTGTCGTGTAGGGGTCAGGGTGTCGGGGTCAGGGGGTTGGGACGGCGACCCTTGGCCCCTCGACTCCTTTTCCCCTCAACCCTCGACCCCTCGACACCTCGATCCTCGACCCCTAGACCCTCGACTCCTTTTCCCCTCGATCCTCGACCCCTTTTCCCCTCAACCACTGGTACGCGTTGGTCCTAAACAAACGGTTTTTAACCCCTTTCCACGACGGCATTTGGAACTGTCGCCAAGTGAGTGTGTGCGATAGGGTGTCCTTCCCACATGACCCAGAAATCGCCGGGGATAGGCCCTCCTGGGAACCAGACTGGGGCCATGTGCGATCGGGCGAGGCATCGAAACCCAATCATTTCCGTAGGTATGTAGATACCACACGGTAATCCGAGAAAATCATTTCCATAGGTATGTACATCCCACACGGTGAATCCTAGAAAAACATTTCCGTTCATATGTATATCACACACAGTCAATCCAAGGAATACGTTTCCATTCTTATGTATATCCCACACAGTCAATCCAGGGAAGACGTTTCCGTTCGGACGTACATCCCACATAGTTTTATTTGTAGGCTCGTGTCTGAAAGGTGTAACTATCACACACGGTCTTCCTTGGTTAAGTGTTTGCTTTTATCAACTATATAACACACAGTTTGATGAAGAAAATCGTGTGGCATTGGGCCATCCATCGCAAGCGCTTTTACTGCCAGAACCGTTTGCAAAGATCCATGACACATTTAGCAGGTTTATTAGTTTACAGTTAATAATTCCAGTATTATGCAAATTCACATTTTATATTGAACAGCTATTTGCCAATTTCATACCAGGCACATAAATATATTATAACATCACAGTACGATAGCTACATGAAAACAGCACAGTACAACATATAGCTAGTTCAACTTCATAAGAACAATATATTCATTTACCTAATCGAGATCATCCAGGCTCGTCTTATCCACCTTTGCTTTCAGTTCAGTAAGAACCCGTTTTGCACGGGCCAACTGGGAAAGTGCCTCCTCCTTCACCAACACCATCTTAGCCAAGTCTGATTTAAACAATCTGAGCTCATTCTCCACATTCAACTTTTTATCCCGCATCTTGAAATATGCTTCAACGTTGACAAGACTTTCTCTAAGCCTATGTGTGTTCTCTTCCTCATACATGGTCCAGAGCTTTGTTAGGCGCATCTTCAAAGACTGTGGCCACTCTTGATCAACCCACTCCAAGTAAGAACACTTCCGTTCATCCTATAATATTTAAAACTAGATCAGTAACAATTGTAGGGGAAATGGGTTTATAGCAACATAGAAAATCACCAATGCTTATTTTGAAAAACTGAAGAAACAGGTTAATTATGACATATCTTCTCAAAAAGATCAATGTGCAAATGAAACAATTGGTACTGAGACAACAACCAAATTCTGGAACATCAGAAGCTATAATTAACTACAACGACGCTACAAGTTCTTACTCATGTACAATAAATAACAAATTGAACATTTTATGAGGAAGGTAAATATAACTGCAACAGCATAGTGACAGTGTTTGGATGACAGCAAATTGATACTAATAGGTGTGTACATGCACAAATTTAGTAACATAGAACTAATAGCACTAAGGCCGTCCACTATGTATGCCAAAACTGGGGTAAACACAACTGTTCCTACAACTCACACCGGTGCCCTGCACTGGCGAGCCGATGCAACGGAAAAAATTAGGGACCCGGACCCCGGAGCATGTAGTTGCTCTGATGCCCAGTTCCTTCGTGCCATAAAGATTTAGTATTTTACTACTTGGCTGCTCGGATGTGTGGACCAAAGTTGCTTCACAAACTGTTGAAGCGGTGCCAAATAATTTTCTAATGGCACCGCTGATGAGATGGCAACAATTTAAGATACTAGGTATAAACTGTGACACTGTCTTAGGATGCGTTTGGTTGAAGATGTGGTATGAATGGGTTGGGACCGTGACAGTGTCTGAATCACATCTAACAAATGATTTGTAACAACGAAAGAGGGTCTAACCTTCTCTGCACATACCAGAAACTTCCTCCCACTGTCCACAGAATCAAACACAACTAGCTTCATGCATGGAGATTGATGGTGAAAACGAGCAGATAGATCTTCAGCCACCCCACTCCATTCGTTGCCATTGATGGTCTTAGGGAGCTACAAGAGGAAGAAATGACTCAAATCGACCTCCGGGTAAAAATCCTTCATTCCAAGTCATAGCCCGAGAGAGAGAAGAGTGGCATACTAGGGTGGTGAAGGAGTAGTCGCCGGAGGAGGAACCGCTTGATATGTCTTTGAAGAAGACCATGGCGACTCCGGCGGTAGGATGTGAGACGACGAGAGCGAGGAAGCGACTATAGCTTAGCAAGGAAGGAAGGAAGGAAGGAAGGAGGAAACAGGGTAAATGTGACTTGTGGTCAGGGAGAAAAGGGGGTGGGGAAGGGGGAAGCGGGCGGGGGTAGATATTTTGGCGGTAGGCCAAAATTTTGGAAATGTGGAGGGAAACTTTGCGCGCGGTGCCGCCCGACCATTCACTTTGAACGATTGTGTGCATCGCAAACGATTCTTCTACTTTACGCGCATGGGATGAGTTTGATAATTCAAATTTTGGTCTCAAGGCATGGGCACATTCACTATGAACGTTCGCGGTGCCGCCGGACCATTCACTTTGAACGCGCGCGGTGCCGCCGGACCATTCACTTTGAACGATTGTGTGCATCGCAAACGATTCTTCTGCTTTACGCGCATGGGATGAGTTTGATAATTCAAATTTTGGTGGAAATTTCTCCGGGTACGTCATTGCATAATTTAACATCGTTTGCTAATTTGGGCACACAAAAGAGCGTACAGTAGACAGACCACACTTACTGAATCGAGCAATTTTAGTAATTACACAGAGCCAGTTGACCTAAACATTGCTCTAACAAAAGACCAGCATTAAAAATAAAGCCTAAGTACACATAATTTCAACAAAGCCTAAGTACGCATAACTAAAAATCCGCCGCCATGCTGGCCTATGCATCGCCGTTGTGAGATGAGACGTTGATGACTTGTCCTGGCGACATGCCGCCGTTGGTGGACTCCGCGTCCCCCCTGCTGAAGTCGACCGCGTCCTCGTCCTCGTCCTCGGCGCCGCCCTCAAGGTTGTAGTACTCATAGTAGTGGCTGCGCCAGAGCTCACATTGGTACTCCACCGCCAATTCCTCGACGGACAGACTCTTCTCTACCTCGACCTCGGCCACGCGCAACTCCTCCTCCCGGTGCTCCTCGATCTCCGCCACCTCCTGCATCTCCAGCTCCCGCTCGGCGACCTCATGAGGAAGCAGGTGCTCCATGGCCACCGCCGCCTTTTTAGTCGAGGGTTGCATGCTGGAGTCCAAGGTGGCCTGGAATATCTTGGCGTGTGCATCCTCGATATTGTCGTGGATGGCGTTGACCCGGGCCAAGGCGACATCAGCGGCACGGACGGCAGCTTGAGCGCTCTCGGCGTTTGCAGCCACCATCGCAGCAGCTTCCGCAGACGCCCTCTCGGCTGAAGCGGCCACGCTCAATGCGGATGCGGCGGCACTATCGGCGTAGGCGGCCGCGCTCTCGATGCAGGGGGCGGCACTCGGGGGGACGCGGCCATCGTACGAGCCTTCACGAAGCGTTTCCATGGCGTCATCTTTGCAAGAAGGGGGTGCGGGAATGGGGATCGGGATTCGTGGATTCGGGGGTTGCCGACACTAGAACAAACGAGCCGACGAAGCTTAAGGAAGGAGACTTAAATAGACCCAGATATTTTCATCATAAACGGTTCCTAGAAAATAATTGTGTGTGATGTTATAGATATTTTTTGTTAGTTGTGAAAGATGAATTTGGAATAGAGTGCCAACGGATGGTGTTTTAAATGAACGAGCAATTTTTTAGTACTAATACAAATGTCAACTCAAATTTTGGAAAATTTCAGGGGTTATTTGACCTTCTAAGACATTTAAGTGATTTTCTAGCCATTTAATGACCGTAATTGAAATTTGAACTACATGTACATGCAACAACTAACCATAACGGTTTGAAAACTCATATTTCATGTACTTTTGTGCGATTTAATTCCATGTGCAGTAAATTGGAAGGAATTTTCAAACATATTGGTCTAACGGCTATGACACAATTAAGCATGGAGTGACATGGCATTTTAATTCCAAAAAATAAAAAAACAGAAACACATGAAACCTTGGTTGATTTAATGTCATGCCACCAAGATGATGTGGTAAAAAATGGGCATGTTTGACCAAAGTTTGGACACACACCCCTCACAGGCCGGAGCAACTCACTAGAAGGCTCGTGGTTCCGAGAGGGAACAATGCATGTTTGATGACGAACGGGAGATAACTTCCTCTTACGGCCTTCAAAAGTTTTTTTATGTCTAACGTGCACTACTACGACTGTAATGTGAATTTTTTTGAAAATTCTAGGGGTCATTTGACCTCTTAAATACATTTAAGTGATTTTCTAGCCATTTAATGACCGTAATTCAAATTTGAACTACATGTACATACAACGCCTAACCAAAACGGTTTGAAAAATCATATTTACGTACTTGTGTGTGAGTTAATTCCATGTCCAGTAAACTAGAAGGAATTTTCAAACATATTTGTATCACGGCATGGACACATATGCATGAATACGTATGCATGGAGTGGCATGGCATTTTAATTCCCCCCAAAAAATCAGAAACACATGAAACCTTGGTTGACGTAATGTCATGCCACCAAGATGATGTGGTAAAGAAATTGGCATGTTTGACGAAAGTTTGGACACACACCCCTCACAAACCAGAGCAACTCGCTAGAAGGTTCGTGGTTTCGAGAAGGAACAATGCATGTTTGATGACGAACGGGAGATAGCTTCCTCTTACGGCCTTCAAATTTTTTCTACGTCTAACATGCACTACTACAACTGTAATGTGAGATCTTGGAAAATTCTAGGGGTCATTCGACCTTTTAAAGACATTTAAGTGATTCAAATAGTGAATCCATATGCTTTGATCACCTCATCAAAGCATATATTTCAACTCTGAGATGCTTGCACCAGTCCATAGATGGACCGCTGAAGCTTGCACACTTTGTTAGCACCTTTAGGATCAACAAAACCTTCAGGTTGCATCATATACAACTCTTCTTTAAGAAATCCATTAAGGAATGCAATTTTGACGACCATTTGCCAAATTTCATAATCATAAAATGCGGCAATTGCTAACATGATTCAGACTGACTTAAGCATCGCTACGGGTGAGAAGGTCTCATTGTAGTCAACCCCTTGAACTTGTCGAAAACCTTTCGTGACAAGTCGAGCTTTGTAGATGGTGACATTACCATCAGCGTCAGTCTTCTTCTTGAAGATCCATTTATTCTCAATGGCTTGTCGATCATCGGGCAAGTCCACCAAAGTCCACACTTTGTTCTCATACATGGATCCTATCTCAGATTTCATGGCCTCAAGCCATTTATCGGAATGTAGGCTCATGATAGCTTCTTCATAGTTCGTAGGTTAGCCATGGTCTAGTAACATGACTTCCAGGACAGGATTTCCGTACCACTCTAGTGTGGAACATGCTCCGTTCGACCTACGAGGACCAGTAGTAACTTGATATGAAGTTTCATGATCATCATCATTAGCTTCCTCTCTAGTTGGTGCAGGCATCACGGGAATGGATTTCTCTGATGTGCTACTTTCCAAATTGAGAGAAGGTACAATTACCTCATCAAGTCCTACTTTTCTCCCACTCACTTCTTTCGAGAGAAACTCCTTCTCTAGAAATGTTCCATTCTTGGCAACAAAGATCTTTCTTTCGGATCTGTGGTAGAAGGTGTACCCAATTGTTTCCTTAGGGTATCCTATGAAGACGCACTTCTCCGATTTGGGTTTGATCTTATTAGGCTGAAGCCTTTTGACATAAGTGTCGCAACCCCAAACTTTAAGAAATGACAACTTAGGTTTCTTGTCAAACCATAGTTCATGAATGCAGCTGTCTCTAATGCATAACCCCAAAACGATAGTGGTAAATCGGTAAGAGACATCATAAACCGCACACTATCTAATAAAGTATGGTTACGACGTTCGGACACACCTTTACGCTATGGTGTTCCTGGTGGCATAGTTGTGAAACAATTCCACATTGTTTTAAATGATGGCCAAACTCATAACTCAAATATTCGCCTCTATGATCTGATCGTAGAAACTTTATTTTCTTGTTACGATGATTCTCCACTTCACTCTGAAATTCATTGAACTTTTCAAATGTTTCAGACTTGTGTGTCATCAAGTAGATATACCCATACCGACTCAAATCATCTGTGAAGGTCAGAAAATAACGATACCCGCCGTGTGCTTCAACACTCATCGGACTGAAGGAAATATGCCCTAGAGGCAATAATAAAGTTGTTATTTATATTTCCTTATATCATGATAAATGTTTATTATTCATGCTAGAATTGTATTAACCGGAAACTTAGTAGATGTGTGAATACATAGACAAACAGAGTGTCACTAGTTTGCCTCTACTTGACTAGCTTGTTGAATCAATGATGGTTATGTTTCCTAACCATAGACATGAGTTGTCATTTGATTAACGAGATCACATCATTAGAGAATGATGTGATTGACTTGACCCATCCGTTAGCTTAGCACGATGATCGTTTAGTTTGTTGTTATTGCTTTCTCCATAACTATACATGTTCCTATGACTATGAGATCATGCAACCCCCAAATACCAGAGGAACACTTTGTGTGCAACCAAACATCACAACATAACTGGGTGATTATAAAGGTGCTCTACAGGTGTCTCCGATGGTGTTTGTTGAGTTGGCATAGATCAAGATTAGTATTTGTCACTCCGATTGTCGGAGAGGTATCTTTGGCCCCTCTTGGTAATGTACATCACAATAAGCCTTGCAAGCAATGTAGCTAATGAGTTAGTTATGGGACATAGCATTACTGAACGAGTAAAGAGACTTTCCGGTAACGAGATTGAACTAGGTATTGAGATACCGATGATCGAATCTCGGGCAAGTAACATACCGATGACAAAGGGAACAACGTATACCGTTATGCGGTTTGACCGATAAAGATCTTCGTAGAATATGTAGGAGCCAATGTTCCTCTATTGGTTATTGACCGGAGACATGTCTCGGTCATGTCTACATAGTTCTCGAACCCGTAGGGTCCGCACGCTTAACGTTCGGTGACGATCGATATTACGAGTTTATGTGTTTTGATGTACCGAAGGTAGTTCGGAGTCCCGAATTTGATCACGGACATGACAAGGAGTCTCGAAATGGTCGAGACATAAAGATCGATATATTGGAATCCTATATTTGGACATCAGAATGGTTCCGGATGAGTTCGGGCATTTTCCGGAGTACCGGGAGGTTACCAGAACCCCCCGGGGAGTATATGGGCCTTATTGGGCCTTAGTGGAAAATAGGAGAGGGAAGGAAAAGGTGGGAGGCGCACCCCCCTAGCCCAATCCTAATTGGGAGGGCCCCCCTTCCTTTCTCCTCTCCTCCCCTTCCTTCTCTCCTACTCCTACTACATGGAAGGGGGGAATCCTACTCCTGGTGGGAGTAGGACTCCCCTAGGGCATGCCATAGAGAGGGCTGGCCCCTCCCCTCCTCCACTCCTTTATATACGGGGGAGGGGGGCACCCCATAGACACACAAGTTGATCATTGATCTTTAGCCATGTGCGGTGCTCCCTCCACCATAATCCACCTCGGCAATATCGTAGCGGTGCTTAGGTGAAGCCCTATTCCGGTAGCAACATCATCACTGTCATTATGCCATCGTGCTGATGAAGCTCTCCCTCGAAGCTCTACTTGATCATGAGTTCACGGGACATCACCGAGCCGAACGTGTGCAGATCGCGGAGGTGTCGTATCTTCGGTACTAGATCGCTCGATCATGAAGACGTACGAGTACATCAACCGCGTTGTCATAACGCTTCCACTTACGGTCTACGAGGGTACATAGACGATACTCTCCCCTCTCGTTGCTATGCATCACCATGATCTTGCGTGTGCGTAGGAATTATTTTGAAATTGCTGCATTCCCCAACAGTGGTATCCGAGCCAGGTTTATGTGTAGATGTTATATGCACGAGTAGAACACAAACGAATTGTGGGCGTGGGTATATATATATTGCTTGTCGTCACTAGTTGATTCTTGATTCAGCAGCATTGTTGGATGAAGCGGCCCAGTCCGACATTACGCATACGCTTACGCGAGACTGGTTCTACCGACATGCTTCACACACAAGTGGCTAGTGGGTGTCTGTTTCTCTAGCTTTAGTTGAATTGGATTCAATGAACAGGGTTCTTTCTGAAGATCAAAAAGCAATCACTATCCCACGTTGTGGTTTTTGATGCGTAGGTGAGAACGGTTCTTGCTCAACCCGTAGCAGCCACGTAAAACTTGCAACAACAAAGTAGAGGACGTCTAACTTGTTTTTGCAGGGCATGTTGTGATGTGATATGGTCAAGACATGATGCTAAATTTTATTGTATGAGATGATCATGTTTTGTAACACAGTTATCGGCAACTGGCAGGAGCCATATGGTTGTCGCTTTATTGTATGAAATGCAATCGCCATGTAATTGCTTTACTTTATCACTAAGCGGTAGCGATAGTCGTAGAAGCAATAGTTGGCGAGACGACAACGATGCTTCGATGGAGATCAAGGTGTCAAGCCGGTGATGATGGTGATCATGACAATGTTTTGGAGATGGAGATCAAAGGCACAAGATGATGATGGCCATATCATATCACTTATATTGATTGCATGTGATGTTTATCCTTTATGCATCTTATTTTGCTTAGGTTGGCGGTAGCATTATAAGATTATCTCTCACTAAATTTTAGGGTATAAGTGTTCTCCCTGAGTATGCACCGTTTCTACAGTTCGTCGTGCCGAGACACCATGTGACAATCTTGTGTGATAAGCTCTACGTTCACATACAATGGGTGCAAGCCAGTTTTGCACATGCGGAATACTCGGGTTAAACTTGACGAGCCTAGCATATGCAGATATGGCCTCAGAACACTGAGACCGAAAGGTCGAGCATGAATCATATAGTAGATATGATCAACATAGTGATGTTCACCATTGAAAACTACTCCATCTCACGTGATGATCGGACATGGTTTAGTTGATATGGATCAAGTGATCACTTAGATGATTAGAGAGATGTCTATCTAAGTGGGAGTTCTTAAGTAATTTGATTAATTGAACTTTAATTTATCATTAACTTAGTACCTGATAGTATTTTGCATGTCTATGTTGTTGTAGATAGATGGCCCGTGTTGTTGTTCCGTTGAATTTTAATGCGTTCCTAGAGAAAGCTAAGTTGAAAGATGATGGTAGAAACTACACGGACTGGGTTCGTAACTTGAGGATTATCCTCATTGCTGCACATAAGAATTATGTCTTGGAGGCACCGCTGGGTGACAAACCCGCTGCAGGAGCAACGCCAGATGTTATGAATGCCTGGCAAAGCAAAGCTGATGACTACTCGATAGTTCAGTGTGCCATGCTTTACGGCTTAGAACCAGGACTTCAACGATGTTTTGAACATCATGGAGCATATGAGATGTTCCAGGAGTTGAAGTTAATATTTCAAGCAAATGCCCCAATTGAGAGATATGAAGTCTCCAATAAGTTCTACAGCTGCAAGATGGAGGAGAGTAGTTCTGTCAGTGAACATATACTCAGAATGTCTGGGTACCACAACCACTTGACTCAACTGGGATTTAATCTTCCTGATGATAGTGTCATTGACAGAGTTCTTCAATCACTGCCACCAAGCTACAAGAGCTTCGTGATGAACTATAATATGCAAGGGATGGATAAGTCGATTCCCGAGCTCTTCGCAATGCTAAAGGCTGCGGAGGTAGAAATCAAGAAGGAGCATCAAGTGTTGATGGTCAACAAGACCACCAGTTTCAAGAAAAAGGGTAAAGGGAAGAGGGGGAACTTCAAGAAGAACAACAAGCCAGTTGCTGCTCAAGTGAAGAAACCCAAGTCTGGACCTAAGCCTGAGACTGAGTGCTTCTACTGCAAAGGAACTGGTCACTGGAAGCGGAACTGCCCCAAGTGTTTGGCGGAGAAGAAGGATGGCAAAGTGAAAGGTATATTTGATATACATGTTATTGATGTGTACTCGCAGTAGTGCCTGGCTATTTGATACTGGTTTAGTTGCTAACATTTGCAACTCGAAACAGGGGCTACACATTAAGCGAAGATTGGCTAAGGATGAGGTGATGATGCGCGTGGGAAATGGTTCCAAAGTCAATGTGATCGCCGTCGGCACGCTACCTCTACATCTACCTTCGGGATTAGTTTTAGACCTAAATAATTGTTATTTGGTGCTAGCGTTGAGCATGAACATTATATCTGGATCTTGTTTGATGTGAGATGGTTATTCATTTAAATTAGAGAATAATGGTTGTTCTATTTATATGAGTAATATCTTTTTTGGTCATGCACCCCTGATGAGTGGTCTATTTTTACTAAATCTTGATAGTAGTGATACACATGTTCATAGTATTGAAGCCAAAAGATGCAGAGTTGATAATGATAGTGCAACTTATTTGTGGCACTGCCGTTTACGTCATATTGGTGTAAAGCGCATGAAGAAACTCCATTCTGGTGGACTTCTGGAATCACTTGATTATGAATCACTTGGTACTTGCGAACCATGCCTCATGGGCAAGATGACTAAAACTCCGTTCTCTGGAACAATGGAGCGAGCAACAGAGTTATTGGAAATCATACATACTGATGTATGTGGTCCAATGAAGATTGAAGCTCGCGGCGGATATCATTAATTTCTCACCTTCACATATGATTTGAGCAGATATGGGTATATCTACTTGATGAAACACTAGTCTGAAACATTTGAAAAGTGCAAAGAATTTCACAGTGAAGTGGAAAATGATCGTAACAAGAAAATCAAGTTTCTACGATCTGATCATGGAGGTGAATATTTGAGTTATGAGTTTGGACTTCATTTGAAACAATGCGGAATAGTTTCGCAACTCACGCCACCTAGAACACTACAGCGTAATGGTGTGTCCGAACGTCGTAACCGCACTTTACTAGATATGACGCGATCTATGATGTGTGATAATCCACAAGTATAGGGGATCACAACAATTTTCGAGGGTAGAGTATTCAACCCAAAGTTATGGATTCGACACAAGGGGAGCCAAAGAATATTCTCAAGTATTAGCAGCTGAGTTGTCAATTCAACCACACCTGGAAACTTAATATCTGCAGCAAGGTTTTTAGTAGCAAAGTAATATGATAGTAGTGGTAATGGTAGCAAAAGGTAACGGTAGAAAAAGTAATGTTTTGGTATTTTGTAGTGATTGTAACAATAGCAACGGAAAAGTAAATAAACGAAGAACAATATATGGAAAGCTCGTAGGTAATGGATCGGTGATAGAGAATTATGCTGGATGTGGTTCATCATGTAATAGTCATAACCTAGGGTGACACAGAACTAGCTCCAATTCATCAATGTAATGTAGGCGTGTATTCCGAATATAGTCATACGTGCTTATGGAAAAGATCCTGCATAACATATTTTGTCCTACCCTCCCGTCGAAGCAGGGTCCTAGCAGAAACCAAGGGATATTAAGGCCTCCTTTTAATAAAGTACCGGACCAAAGCATTAACACATAGTGAATACATGAACTCCTCAAACTACGGTCATCACCGGAAGTGGTCCCGATTATTATCACTTCGGGGTTGCCGGATCATAACACATAGTAGGTGACTATAGACTTGCAAGATAGGATCAAGAACTCACATATATTCATGAAAACATAATAGGTTCAGATCTGAAATCATGGCACTTGGGCCCTAGTGACAAGCATTAAGCATATCAAAGTCATAACAACATCAATCTCAGAACATAGTGGATACTAGGGATCAAACTCTAACAAAACTAACTCGATTACATGATAAATCTCATCCAACCCATCACCGTCCAACAAGCCTATGATGGAATTACTCACGCACGGTGGTGAGCATCATGAAATTGGTGATGGAGGATGGTTGATGATGACGATGGCGACGGATTCCCCTCTCTGGAGCCCCGAACGGACTCTAGATCAGCCCTCCCGAGAGAGTTTAGGGCTTGGCGGCGGCTCCATATCGTAAAACGTGATGAATCTTTCTCCTTGATTTTTTTCTCTCCGAACACGAATATATAGAGTTGGAGTTGATGTCGGAGGAGCTCCAGGGGGGCCACGAGGTAGGGGGCGTGCCCCCCACCCTCGTGGCTAGGGTGTGGGCTCCCTGGTCTTGATCTTTTGCCAGTATTATTTTATTTATTCCAAAAATAGTCTTCGTGAAGTTTCAGGTCATTCCGAGAACTTTTGTTTCTGTACATAAATAGCACCATGGCAATTCTACTAAAAATAGCGTCAGTCCAGGTTAGTTCCATTCAAAGCATGCAAGTTAGAGTCCAAAACAAGGGCAAAAGTGTTTGGAAAAGTAGATACGATGGAGACGTATCAACTCCCCCCAAGCTTAAACCTTTGGTTGTCCTCAAGCAATTCTATTGACAAACTGAAAGTGATAAAGAAAAACTTTTACAAACTCTGTTTGCTCTTGTTGTTGTAAATATGTAAAGCCAGCATTCAAGTTTTCAGCAAAGATTATAAACTAACCATATTCACAATAGCGCTTAGGTCTCATGTTTACTCATATCAATGGCATAATCAACTAGCGAGCAATAATAATAAATCTCGGATGAAAACACTTTCTCAAAACAATCATAATATGATATAACAGGATGGTATCTTGCTAGCCCTTTCTGAGACCACAAAACATAAATGCAGAGCACCTTTAAAGATCAAGGACTGACTAGACATTGTAATTCATGGTAAAAGAGATCCACTCAAGTCATACTCAATGTAAACTAACAATAATGAATGCAAATGACAGTGGTGCTCTCCAACTGGTGCTTTTTAATAAGAGGAGGATGACTCAGCATAAAAGTAAATAGATAGGCCCTTCGCAAAGCGAAGCAGGGATTTGTAGAGGTGCCAGAGGTCGGTTTTGAAATAGAGATGAATAATATTTTGAGCGGTATACTTTCATTGTCAACATAACAACCAAGAGATGGCGATATCTTCCATGCTATTTACATTATAGGCGGTTCCCAAACAGAATGGTAAAGTTTATACTCCCCCTCCACCAACAAGCATCAATCCATGGCTTTCTCGAAACAACGAGTGCCTCCAACTAACAAGAGTCCCAGGGGGAGTTTTGTTTGCAATTATTTTGATTTGATTTGCATAAAGCATGGGACTGGGCATCCCGGTGACCAGCCATTTTCTCGTGAGTGAGGAGCGGAGTCCACTCCTCTTGATAATAACCTGCCTAACATGGAAGATACGGACAAACCTAGTTGATACATGAGCTATTCGAGCATACAAAACAAGATATTTATTTGAAGGTTTAGAGTTTGGCACATGCAAATTTACTTGGAACGGCAGGTAGATACCGTTTATAGGTAGGTATGGTGGCCTCATATGGAACAACTTTGGGGTTTATGGGATTGGATGCACAAGAAGTATTCCCGCTTAGTACAGGTGAAGGCTAGAAAAAGACTGGGAAGCGACCATCTAGAGAGCGACAGCAGTCATAAACATGCATTAAAATTAATCAACACCGAATGCAAGCATGAGTAGGATATAATGCACCATGAACATAAATATCATAGAGGCTATGTTGATTTTGTTTCAACTACGTGCGTAAACATGTGCCAAGTCAAGCCACTCGAATCGTTCAAAAGAGGATACCACCCTATCATACCACATCACAACCATTTTAATAGCATGTTGGCATGCAAGGTAAACCATTATAAGCTCCTAGCTAATTAAGCATGGCATAAGAAACTATGATCTCTAATTGTCATTTCAAACATGTTTATTCATAATAGGCTGAATCAGGAACGATGAACTAATCATATTTACAAAAACAAGAGAGGTCGAGTTCATACCAGTTTCTCCCATCTCAATCAGTCCATCATATATCGTCATAATTGCCTTTCACTTGCACGACCGAATTATGTGAATAATAATAATAGTGCGCGTGCATTGGACTAAGCTGGAATCTGCAAGCACTCAATAAACAGGAGAAGACAAGGCAATATGGGCTCTTTTGTCAGATCAACAATAATGCATATAAGAGCCACTTTAACAGTTTAATTAAGGTCTTCTCGTATCGACCCCCAAAGAAAAGAAAAGAAATAAAACCATTTACACGGGAAAGCTCCCAACAAGCAAAAGAAGAGCATGAAATATTTTTGGGTTTTCTTTTTAATTACTACTACAAGCATGGAAAGTAAACTAATTAAAAGCTACAAGTATTTTTTTGGTTTTTATTAAGGTTTATTAAACACACAAGAAGAAAGCATAAAAGGAAATAAACTAGCATGGGTATTACAATGAAAAAGTATGAGCACCGACATCTAGCAATGAGTGTGTGAACATGAATGTAATGTTGGTGGGAAATACGTACTCCCCCAAGCTTAGGCTTTTGGCCTAAGTTGGTCTATGGCCACGGTTGGCCTAGCGGATATCCATAGTAATAGTTGGGGTCGTACTGCGAAGAAGAAGACTCTGATTGCCACTGGTTGGCAATCATCTCCGGATCCCACTGGTAATTAGACTGACGTGGAGGATCAACTTGTGGTTCCGACTCTGGCTCTGTGGCTGATGCAGGGTTCCGATAGGCGTGAATAGCCTCCAACGGAACAAGGTACTTGCCTGCAGATAAATCAAACAAGGAAGGAGCAGGCAGGGTAATAGTCTCAGGATGATGTTTATCAAAGAACAATTTGTATTTGAGCTCATTTTCCCTATTCTTAACAATAAAATTGTGTGCTGCCATACTCTTATAATCTAAATAAACAGGAGGCAGCAATTTTTCTTCCTTCTCATAATGCCTAATAGGTATGTTAAAATGTGCAGCTAAGCGCGAGGCGGAGATGCCTCCAAAGATGGGGCCCTTAGTACGGTTAAGATTTAACCGCTTTGCAATAATAACACCCATGCTGAATGTATCATCACGAAATAAGGCGTGGCGCAAATTAACAATATCGGGGGCACTCAGGTTTCCATAGTTTCCGCACCCAATTAAGCATCTACTAGCAAATATAGCAAAGTAACGTAGAACAGGAAAGTGTATGCTAGTAGTTCGTGCATCGGAAGCCTTCCTCGTTTCCCCTACAGTGATGGTATCAATAAACCCATCCACATCGCCGCGATGTGGTTCCTCTATGATGCCCTCGAAAGGGATCAAACAAACCCGACAAAAATCACGAAGTGACATCTCCTTATGCTCATCATATAAATAAAACTCCACTGTAGGTGGTGAGCTCCTAACATGGAAATGAAAGTTTTGCATCAAGATATTGGTGAGTAAGAGATACTGTTCACGCTAGTCATGGAGGAAGGCGGTGGGGCCTGCATTCTCAGCCAATTCATAGAAATCATCATAAATCCTGGCTGCTCTCAAGAAATCATCACAAGGCCATTCACAAGGCCGAACCTCCGTGATGCGAGGCATATTGTATTTGAGCCTCTTTGCTTCTTCATTTTGCTTTTCCTTCGAGCTTCGGCTCGATGAGCCCCTCAAAAATCTCTTCGTTATTTTCTGAAAAATTCTGAAAGTTTTAGTAACTTCAAATAAAAGTGAACCAAACTCAACAAAATTGATAGCAACTACTCCTACAAGTGCCTAGAGCCTATATCATGCATCAAAACTTCTTGGAACCACATAAATTTGACATGCAAGCTCAAGAACAGGGTCACCTAAGCAGCAAGAATATGCAATGAATAAAGCACTAGAACAAAAACTAATTGGACCATTGGAGGAGTCACATACCAAGGAACAATCCCCCAAAGCAGTTTTGTGAGAGGTGCTTTGAGCAAGGAGATCGAAAATCGCAACAAAATGAGCTAGAACTCGTGCTTGAGCTGGATAATGGTGTTTGTGGGAGGAAGAAGGAGTGTGTGGGTGTAGGAATAAGTGGAGGAAGGCCAACGTGGGCCCATGAGGTAGGGGGCGCACCCAGGGGGTAGGGCGCGCCCTCCACCCTCGTGGCCAGGAGGATGCCCCTCATGCTGTGTTCTCAGTGCCAAATATTCTCAAATATTCCAGAAAAAAATCGTATTTAAATTTCAGGGCATTTGGGGAACTTTTATTTTGGGGGTATTTTTATATTGCACGGATAATTCAGATAACAGACAGAAAATACTATTTTTATTTTATTTAATATAAATAACAGAAAGTAAAAGGAGGGTACAGAGAGTTGTGTTTTCTAAATTCATCCATCTCATGATCATCAAAAGGAATCCATTAACAAGGTTGATCAAGTCTTGTTAACAAACTCATTCCGAATAGCATGGAACTGGAGAATTTTCGAATAACACTAGGTTACCTCAACGGGGATATGCACATCCCCAACAATAAGAATATCATATTTCTTCTTGACAGTAGGAAGAGGAAATTCAAAACCTCCAAAAATAATCGATGGAATTTTTCCAATAGAATTGGTACTGTGGACTTGAGGTTGTTTCCTCGGAAAGTGTACCGTATGCTCATTACCATTAACATGAAAAGTGACATTGCCTTTGGTGCAATCAATAATAGCCCCTGAAGTATTCAAAAAGGGTCTTCCAAGAATAATAGACATGCTATCGTCCTTGGGAATATCAAGAATAACAAAGTCCGTTAAAATAGTAACGTTTGCTACCACAACAGGCACATCCTCACAAATACCGACAGTTATAGCAGTTGATTTATCAGCCATTTGCAAAGATATTTCAGTAGGTGTCAACTTATTCAAATCAAGACTATGATATAAAGAGAGAGGAATAACTGTAGGATCGAAAGTATGTCTAGAGGGGGGTGATTAGACTACTTGACCAAATAAAAACTTAACCTTTTCCCAATTTTAGTTCTTGGCAGATTTTAGCTATTTTAGGACAAGTCAAGCAATCATCACACAATTCAAGCAAGCATGCAAAGAGTATATTGGCAGTGGAAAGTAAAGCATGCAACTTGCAAGAATGTAAAGGGAAGGGTTTGGAGAATTCAAACGCAATTGGAGACACGGATGTTTTTCCCGTGGTTCGGATAGGTGGTGCTATCCTACATCCACGTTGATGGAGACTTCAACCCACAAAGGGTAACGGTTGCGAGAGTCCACGGAGGGCTCCACCCACAAAGGGTAACGGTTGTGCGAGTCCACATAGGGCTCCACCCACGAAGGGTCCACGAAGAAGCAACCACCCACAAAGGGTCCACGAAGAAGCAACCTTGTCTATCCCACCATGGCCATCGCCCACACAGGACTTGCCTCACTAGCGGTAGATCTTCACGAAGTAGGCGATCTCCTTGCCCTTACAAACTCCTTGGTTCAACTCCACAATCTTGTCGGAGGCTCCCAAGTGACACCTAGCCAATCTAGGAGACACCACTCTCCAAGAAGTAACAAATGGTGTGTAGGTAATGAACTCCTTGCTCTTGTGCTTCAAATGATAGTCTCCCCAACACTCAACTCTCTCTCATAGGATTTGGATCTTGTGGAAAGAAGATTTGAGTGGAAAGCAACTTGGAGAGGCTAGAGATCAAGATTCATATGGTAGGAATGGAATATCTTGGTCTCAACACATGAGTAGGTGGTTCTCTCTCAGAACATATGAGTTGGAATGGTGTATGTGTTCTGATGGCTCTCTCTTCGAATGAAGAGGAGGTGGAGGGGTATATATAGCCTCCACACAAAATCCAACCATTACACACAGTTTTCCAATCTCGGTGGGACCGAATCAACAAACTCGGTCGGACCGAAAATGTAAACCTAGTGACCGTTAGAGATTTTCGGTGGGACTGACATGCAACTCGGTAGGACTGATATGGTTAGGGTTTGGGCATAACTTAATCTCGGTGAGACCGATTACACAAACTCGGTGAGACCGAATCTGGTAATTAGCTAACCAGAGAGTTGGTCAGGCAAACTCGGTGGGACCGATTTGCTCTTTCGGTGAGACCGAAAAGTTACAAAGGGGAAACACTGAATTTACATTGCAATCTCGGTGGGACCGATTCGCTCTTTCGATGAGACCAAAAAGTTACAAAAGGGAAACAGAGAGTTTGCAATCCCATCTCGGTGAGACCGAGATCCCTATCGGTAGAACCGAATTGCTAGGGTTTGGCAGTGGCTTATGACAAGTGAAACTCGGTGGCACCGGATAGGAAGAATCGGTAGGACCGAGTTTGGCTTAGGGTTTAGGTCATATGTGGATATGGGAAAGTAGTTGAGGGTTTTGGAGCATATCACTAACCACATGAAGCAAGAGGCTCATTAAGCAACACCTCATCCCTCCTTGATAGTATTGGCTTTTCCTGAAGACTCAATGTGATCTTGGATCACTAAAATATAAAATGAAGAGTCTTGAGCTTTTGAGCTTGAGCCAATCCTTTGTCCTTAGCATTTTGAGGGTTCCACTTTCACATCCATGCCATGCCAATCATTGAGCTTTCCTGAAATAATCATCTTGGAATAGCATTAGCTCAATGAGCTATATGTTGTTATGAATTACCAAAACCACCTAGGGATAGTTGCACTTTCAATCTCCCCCTTTTTGGTAATTGATGACAACATATAGATCAAAGCTTCGACAAATGATAATAAGCATGAAATATATCGTCGCTTTGAGAAGTATGTGATAAGTAAGAGCTCCCCCTAAGTTTGTGCATATTTAAAATTTGCTTTGGACTGCAAATGCACAAGGAGTTAGAGTCATGGGTTACTCTTCCATGTCACATACATCTTGGTGGAGCGCTTAAAATGATAAGAATGAAATACATGCACTCATCACCAAGAATAGTGAATGATCACATAAGATAGATAAGATAATAGCATTAAGCAAGCATTAAGTGTAGCTTATGATCAAACACATGATCATCAATGTCTCACAAGCAATGACATAGTATCTCAAGCACTCAAAAGCAAACAAGTTCGAAAAACCACCAAATAAAGCAAGAGAGAAAAAAACACTCTCTCTCTCTCTCGAAGCCTATGATCTATACATCTTCTCCCCCTTTGGCAACAAGTTACCAAAAAGTTCCTAGAAAATGCATAGTGCTGGATCGACGCTCAGGCTTGATCTTTTGGTGGTGGTGGAGTCCGGATCACTCCAAGGACGAAGGCTTCTGTAGATGCTGAAGTAGACGCTGGAGTTGGAGCTGAAGTAGATGCTGGAGCTGGTGGAACTGAAGCTGTAGCTGGTGCAGAAGTGGTGGCTCTTGTGTCACGGCAGACAACCTCGGACCTCGTGGCACTCTGGCAAAGGCATGAGTGGTAGTCCTGCCTCTCCTCTCCTGCATGTCATCCTGGAGCTGCTCCACTGCAGTCTGAATCTCTGTCATCTTGACATCCAAGTCATAGAACTTTTGTTCCATGATTCTCTCTAGGCTTGCCTGGTTTTGAGTTAGGGTGGCTAGTCCTTTCTCAATCCGCAGGGTGGATGCAATCAGGTAACCAAGCTGCTCTTGTTTAGTTTTCAAGAAATACTCAGATGCCTCCTCTTGAGTTGGCATCTTGGCAGCTTTCTCCTTCCTTGCCTTCTCCTTCTTTGCTTGTGCTTGGGCAGACGATGGCTCATTCTCAGTCATGACAACTTGATTGTCCTCAAAATCTGGACGGATGGGCAGGTGTTCCTTGTCCAATAAATATATGCCCGTGCCCATCTTAGATTTGATGAGCTCCTGAATTTGAGGTGCATATCCACAGCTCCTCTTCTGATCTACTGCAGTCCTCTTGATAGTCTCTACTATGAGGCTCATGACCTTGAACTTCTGTGGCACATCAAAGACGTGAAGCAAGTTGATTGCATGGCCTCTGATCATCTTGTGATCTCCAGACTTGGGCAATAAGGTGTGCCTCAATATCTAATTGATGGTTGGCAGCCCTGACAGAAGATAATGCACTGAGCCAAATTTGAAAGTGTCAAGAGCTTCATTTGGAATTTCCTTGTAATGTTGGACATTGAGTTGTGGTCCATCTTCTTCTTGGCATAAATGTCCAAGTCATCTGCTTGCTCCTCTGGGGCATTGATCAACTTTGCCCATTCCTCAACAGTTGATTGGTACCTCGTACCTTCAGACATCCATGTGATCCTTCCATCTGGGTAGAAGTGTGCTGTGGAGTAGAATTGCATGATAAGCTCCTCGTTCCACTTTGTGAGCTTCTGCCCAACAAAGTCCGCAACTCCACACGCACTAAAGCTATCATACACTCCAGGGTAGTGTTCCTCATTTTCCTTCATGTAGGTCCAGTCGACCCATCTCATGTCGCAAACAATGGGCTTCTTATCTAGCAGCACTGTCTCATAGAAGTCCTGCTGTTCCTTGGTGTGAAATCTGTAATCCACAGCAGTCCTTCTCCTTGAAGCATATGGGTCTGCTTCTCTCCACTTCCTCAGCCCTGAATCTCTCCTGAGCTTCATGTCCTCAGCCACAGGATGAGCATCATTGTGGTCTGGGATCTTGGGCTTGAGCTTTCTAAGAACTTGTTCTTCATCCTCTTCTTCAGCAACAGTCTCAGGCACTGGGGCCTTGTTCTTCTCAGCTGCAGGAATGCTCCTTGTATTCCTCTTTGGTTTTGGCTTGGAGGCAGCTTTGGGCTTAGATGCAGTAGCCCCTGATCTTATGGCATCAACCATCAGCTTGGGTGCCTTAGGTGCTGGTGCAGCTACCTCTTCTTCCTCTTCCTCTTCCATGATGGAAGCCTTTCCTAGCACTCTGGCTACGGTCTTCTTGACCCTTTCCTTCCTCTTCTTGCCTTCTGCAGCAACTGGCTCTTTGGGAGTGAGCTTCTCAGTTGAGGCTCTAGCCTTTGACATAGGCTGCCTGCCTGCTGGCCTTTTGATCTTTAGACCTGGCTTTGTGCCTTGAGCTGGCTCAACTCTCTTTGATGTGGCCTCTTCCTCTGCCACATAATCTTCATCTTCGGAGTCTGAAGTTCTCTTCTTCCTCTGTCTGGTGGCAGCTTTTGGCAGATTGCTTGGGGTACTTCTGCTGCCATCATCTGAAGAGCTGGAGGGACTAGTGCCCTCACTCATCTGCACTTGCTGCTCTGACAAGTTCTGGCTGTCACTCTGATCAGACATGCTGCAAGCTCTGACTGCTGACCCTGTGAATAGTTTATAGATGAGGTAGAATAGATGAGCATCACAAAATGCAGAGATTTTTGCAAAAGAATGATCCAAAAATTTAGTTTTAGTTTCCCACTGAAATCATCTCGGATCTACCGATTTTTAAACTCGGTGATACCGAAGCAGTTTTGGAACCTAAACTAGTGAACTCGGTTGGACCGAGTCACAGTTCAGTGGCAACGAGACTGCTAGGGTTTCACAGAGTTCCAAAATCGGTCACACCGATAAGTAATTCTCAGTCAGACCGAGTCTCACTTGTGCAATGGCATAAGCCAAATCGGTGGGACCGAGTTTTTCAACTCGGTGGGTCCGAGATGGTTTCGGCGGAAACCTAAGCCTAAAATTTTCGAATCAAAGCTAATCTACGGGCGTATTGACTGGATAGGAGTGTTTCAATCGTGGCAAGAATCATGATGATCACAATGTGCTGAGAATTGGATTGGAGAATAGCACAAAGATCGAGTCCATACCCTAGCTCGGCGGAGACTCGCTACGGCGGCAACGGCGGGGCAGAATTCCCATTGACGGCGACGGAGACCAGCGACTGGAGGCGGCTGGTGGCAAGAAGACGATCCGGAGACCACGTTGGCAGAGCAGGCTATCGCGCGGGCGAAGGGGTTCGGAGAAATTTCCAAATTTTGCCCGTGACTATATATAGCCCGACCCTGTCGGTGTGACCGAGTGGAACAACTCGGTGGCACTAAGATTCGTAACTGCATGCAGTTACTGAAACTCGGTGTGACCGAAATGTTCAAATTGGTTGCACCGAGATCGAAAACCTAGATCAACTTAATGATCTCGGTAGGACCGAAAGTGGGGTATCGGTCAGACCGAGAATCATAAAGAGGTTTTGGAAGTTTAAGTCTATGACGAATCGGGGACTCCGAGCGCTCCTCACACAGAGTGGTTCGAATCTGACTTGATCAAATTTTGTGATTCAGCATGAATAGAGTTTGAGACGAGAAAAGCATAGATAGCTAGAGGAGGTTCTTAGGCATTTTTGTCCATCCACTTGGCAAAGGAAATAAACCCAAACGAGCAAAACAACAAGTGGATGTCCTCGAATGAGTAAAATATGCAACCAGCATGCTCACACAATAAGATGGCAAATGAAATATGTGGCAAGGCATGCACAACCAATTCTAGCATCTATCAAGCAATTTGCGATGACAAGGTCATCTATATATGAGTATATTGACTTAGGAGTCAAGTGAGAACACTTGATCATAGGTCATACTCATCGTTTAAGCTCAAGTGGGGTTACCACTTTTACATAAAGCATTGTTGTGTTCACATCTTTAGAGTTGCTTTAGCTCAAGTCTTAGAGTAAAGCTCCACCTAGATGTGATATCCCCCCTTGGAGGGATGAACTAACCTTGGGTTTCGTCGATGATGACTTCATGTAGATGTTGAAGATGTGGATGCTCAATGTTGATGTAGATCACTTGGAGCTATCCATTTGAGTGAATTGCACCTTCAATACCTACATGGGTTAGTCCCACAAGGAACAAACAAGGATATCCATAGACATAGAGTGATGCACACACAAGATGATGTCCATGAAAACTTTTAGGTTACCTTGTCCCTTGTCTTACCAACAAGAGGGTTTGTGACTCGTTGAACTAGTGCAAGATGTGGAAGTTGATTGCACTTGTTCTTGCCAAAATGATAAGAGTGAAGTATGTTGGCGGAGTCACCCTCAAGAACTCTCTAGTTCTTCTTCTTTTGGATCCACACCATCTTGATGGGAATCCTTGGAGTTGTAGTTGTACTTGATGAAGTGGAACTTAAAGTAGTCTTGGGAATCCACTTGACTAAGGTCTTAGGAGCTTCTTCAAATGCGTCAATTTCCTCTTGAAGCTTGTCCTTGCCTTTTTGCTTGTAGTCTTGTGGTGGAAGATCATCTTGAGCTTGTGTCCCCTTGAAAGAAGTATCATACTTCTCTTGTTGAGGAACAAACTTTGTCTTGGGGTATTGATCTTCTTCCCACTCAACTCCATTGGCATTGAACTTTCGTTCAAAACCAACGCCTTGATTCTTCCGGTGCATTCCTTGCTTGCGCATAATTTCCTCGAATTGCTTGCTCCCGGCAAGGCTTTTTTACACTCCTTTCTCTATAATTTCCTTCAATAAGCTATTTTCTTGCTCAAGTGTAACTTGGCTAAGAGAGTCATTAGTGGAATCAAGAGAACTACTAGAAGCAACAATATTGGATTTAGCATGATCATTGTTACTGCTAGAGGAAGAATCTTTCTTGTTCTTGTTACTAGACTTGACTTGAGGCATGTAATTGGATAAGAGTAAACGCTTGCAATGTAAGAAGAACTTTTCTTGCGGAGATCATCATTGATTGCTTTTAAGAACTCATGCTCTTGCTCAAGGTTGAGCTTTTCAAAGCGTAATTTCTCATGAGCTCTTAAAAGTTCTCGATGATCTTCGAAGATAGTTTCATGAGCTAACTTAAGAGTGTTTAGTTCTTTAGTTAGAGCCTCAATCTTTTCCTTATCATTGTCATTCGTTTTATCTTGATTAGCATGATTAATTGAAATTTCATCATAGTATTCATCACTAGAGTTGTCAACAAGCAAATTATCACCTAACAAGTCATCTTCATCACTATTGAAATCAACATACTCGGGGTGTGTTACCTTAGGACCTTTGGCCATGAAGCATCTTCCAATTCCTTCATTTGTTGAGTCAAATATGTCGTAGGAGTTGGTTGACACAAGTGCTAGACCGGCAACACCTTCATCTTGAGTATCTTCGGAGTCGGAGTGATAACTTCTCTCGGAGTGGCTGTCGGAGTCGGAGCCGGATACCCATTCACCAACATGAGCTTGATGTCTTCGTCTTGTGTAGCTCCTTGATGATTTTTCCTTCCTTTCCGAATCCTTGCTTCTCTGTGAGTATCTTCGTTCATAACGATCATCTCTACTCCTTCTCTCTCTTGGTGGTGATTCTTTGCTTCTTCTTTTTGGAGAATCTTCTCTTCTCTTGTAGGGAGCCGTACACTCATTGGAATAGTGTCGGGTCTTCCACAACTGTAGCAGTTTCGCTCTCGACTAGAAGATCTTTTTTCATTGTAGGACTTTGACTTGAAGCTTCTATCTTTGCTTCTACTCTTGTAGAACTTGTTGAAGTTCTTCACCATTAAGCTCAATTATTCATTGAAGTCTTGTTTCTCACTTGATGATGTAGGGGCTTCACATGAGGCTTTATAGGCACCACTTGATTTGCCGTGAAGTTCCTCTTTATCCTTAAGTGACATCTCATGAGCAACAATTCTTCCAATCACCTCCGTTGGCTTGAGATCTTTGTAATTGGGCATCATTTGGATCAATGTGCACACGGTATCATATTTTCCATCCAAGGCTCTTAGAATCTTCTTGATGATGAATCTATCGGTCATCTCTTCACTTCCTAAGCCGGCAATCTCATTTGTGATGAGAGCAAGCCTAGAGTACATTTCAGCAACACCTTCACCATCCTTCATCTTGAACTTGTCAAGTTGGCTTTGAAGCACATCCAACTTGGATTCCTTGACGGAGTCGGTACCTTCGTGCATATCAATCAAAGTGTCCCAAATTTCCTTCGCATTCTCAAGACGGCTGATTTTGTTGAATTCTTCAGGGCACAATCCGTTGAAGAGAATATCACAAGCTTGAGCATTGTATTGCAACATCTTCAACTCATCCGCGGTAGCTTCACGGTTTGGTTCTCTCCCATCAAAGAAGTCACCTTGCAAACCAACACACACAATAGCCCAAACGGCGGGGTTATGTCCAAGAATATGCATTTTCATTTTATGCTTCCAACTAGCAAAATTAGTACCATCAAAGTAGGGACATCTACGGTGATAATTTCCCTTGCTAGACGCCATACTCTCCTAGGTTGTGAAACCAAGGCTATGACCACCAAAAGCTATGGAGATCAAAGCAAATGGAGACCAATGCTCTGATACCACTTGTAGGATCGAAAGTATGTCTAGAGGGGGGTGATTAGACTACTTGACCAAACAAAACTTAACCTTTTCCCAATTTTAGTTCTTGGCAAATTTTAGCTATTTTAGGACAAGTCAAGCAATCATCACACAATTCAAGCAAGCATGCAAAGAGTATATTGGCAGAGGAAAGTAAAGCATGCAACTTGCAAGAATGTAAAGGGAAGGGTTTGGAGAATTCAAACGCAATTGGAGACACGGATGTTTTTCCCGTGGTTCGGATAGGTGGTGCTATCCTACATCCACGTTGATGGAGACTTCAACCCACAAAGGGTAACGGTTGCGAGAGTCCACGGAGGGCTCCACCCACAAATGGTAACGGTTGCGCGAGTCCACACAGGGCTCCACCCACGAAGGGTCCACGAAGAAGCAACCACCCACAAAGGGTCCACGAAGAAGCAACCTTTTCTATCCCATCATGGCCATCGCCCACACAGGACTTGCCTCACTAGCGGTAGATCTTCACGAAGTAGGCGATCTCCTTGCCCTTACAAACTCCTTGGTTCAACTCCACAATCTTGTCGGAGGCTCCCAAGTGACACCTAGCCAATCTAGGAGACACCACTCTCCAAGAAGTAACAAATGGTGTGTAGGTAATGAACTCCTTGCTCTTGTGCTTCAAATGATAGTCTCCCCAACACTCAACTCTCTCTCATAGGATTTGGATCTTGTGGAAAGAAGATTTGAGTGGAAAGCAACTTGGAGAGGCTAGAGATCAAGATTCATATGGTAGGAATGGAATATCTTGGTCTCAACACATGAGTAGGTGGTTCTCTCTCAGAACATATGAGTTGGAATGGTGTATGTGTTCTGATGGCTCTCTCTTCGAATGAAGAGGAGGTGGAGGGGTATATATAGCCTCCACACAAAATCCAACCATTACACACAGTTTTCCAATCTCGGTGGGACCGAATCAACAAACTCGGTCGGACCGAAAATGTAAACCTAGTGACCGTTAGAGATTTTCGGTGGGACTGACATGCAACTCGGTAGGACTGATATGGTTAGGGTTTGGGCATAACTTAATCTCGGTGAGACCGATTACACAAACTCGGTGAGACCGAATCTGGTAATTAGCTAACCAGAGAGTTGGTCAGGCAAACTCGGTGGGACCGATTTGCTCTTTCTGTGAGACCGAAAAGTTACAAAGGGGAAACACTGAATTTACATTGCAATCTCAGTGGGACCGATTCGCTCTTTCGGTGAGACCAAAAAGTTACAAAAGGGAAACAGAGAGTTTGCAATCCCATCTCGGTGAGACCGAGATCCCTATCGGTAGAACCGAATTGCTAGGGTTTGGCAGTGGCTTATGACAAGTGAAACTCGGTGGCACCGGATAGGAAGAATCGGTAGGACCGAGTTTGGCTTAGGGTTTAGGTCATATGTGGATATGGGAAAGTAGTTGAGGGTTTTGGAGCATATCACTAACCACATGAAGCAAGAGGCTCATTAAGCAACACCTCATCCCTCCTTGATAGTATTGGCTTTTCCTGAAGACTCAATGTGATCTTGGATCACTAAAATATAAAATGAAGAGTCTTGAGCTTTTGAGCTTGAGCCAATCCTTTGTCCTTAGCATTTTGAGGGTTCCACTTTCACATCCATGCCATGCCAATCATTGAGCTTTCCTGAAATAATCATCTTGGAATAGCATTAGCTCAATGAGCTATATGTTGTTATGAATTACCAAAACCACCTAGGGATAGTTGCACTTTCAATAACACTAACACCGGCTCCAAGATAACATAAAGCAGTTTTAACATATTTTCTTTTAATGGAGCATGGTATAGTGGGTACTCCTGGATCTCTAAGTTTCTTTGGTATTCCACCTTTAAAACTATAATTAGCAAGCATGGTGGAAATTTTAGCTTCCGGTATCTTTCTTTTATTAGTAACAATTTCTTTCATGTACTTAGCATAAGGATTCATTTTGAGCATATTAGTTAATCGCATAAGCAAAAAGATAGGTCTAATCATTTCAGCAAAGCGCTCAAAATACTCATCATCCTTTTTCTTGGATGGTTTGGGAGGAAAAGGCATGGGTTTTTGAACCCATGGTTCTCTTTCTTTACCGTGTTTCCCAGCAACAAAGTCTTTCTTATCATAACGTTGATTCTTTGATTGTGGGTTATCAAGATCAACGGCGGGTTCAATTTCTATATCATTATCATTGCTAGGTTGAGCATTAACATGAACATTATCATTAACATTATCACTAGTTTCGGGTTCATTACCAGATTGTGTTTCAGTATCAGAAATAGAAATATCATTTGGATTCTCAGGTGTTTCAGCAATAGGTTCACTAAAGCAAGCAAAGTCCTATCATTTTTCTTTTTCTTCCTTTTAGAAGGACTAGGTGCATCTATATTATTTCTATGAGAATCTTGCTCAATTCTCTTAGGGTGGCCTTCAGGATACAAAGGTTCCTGAGTCATTTTACCAGTTCTAGTAGCCACTCTAACAGCATAGTCCTTATTTTTACTATTCAATTCATTGAGAAAATCATTTTGAGCTTTAAGTACTTGTTCTACTTGAGTGGTAACCATAGAAGCATGTTTACGAATAAGTTTAAGTTCACCTTTGACGTTAGCCATATAATCACCCAAGTGTTCAAGCATATCAGCACTGCGTTTTAATTCTCTACCAAAATAAGCATTGAAGTCTTCTTTCTTAACCATAAATTTATCAAACTCATCTAAGCATGGGCTAGCAAACTTAGTAAATGGGATTTCAGCTTTATCATATCTATAGAGAGAATTTACCTTTACTATCTGTGTCGGGTTATCAAGACCATGTATTTCTTCAGTAGGCGGTAAATTAAGACCGTGTATTTCTTCAGTAGGCGGTAAATTAAGACCATGTATTTCTTCAATAGGAGGTAAATTCTCAACATCTTCAACTTTAATACCCTTTTCTTTCATAGATTTCTTTGCCTCTTGCATATCTTCAGGATTGAGAAATAGAACACTCCTTTTCTTCGAAGTTGGTTTAGGAATAGGCTTAGGAGTTGGCTCAGGAAGTGTCCAATTATTTTCATTTGTGAACATATTATTCAATAGAATTTCAGCTTCATCCGGTGTTCTCTCCCTGAAAACAGAACCAGCACAACTATCCAGGTAATCTCTGGAAGCATCGGTTAGTCCGTTATAAAAGATATCAAGTATTTCATTTTTCTTAAGAGGATGATCAGGCAAAGCATTAAGTAATTGGAGAAGCCTCCCCCAAGGTTGTGGGAGACTCTCTTCTTCAATTTGCACAAAATTATATATATCCCTGCAGCTTGTTTCTTATGAGCAGGGAAATATTTAGCAGAGAAGTAATAAATCATATCCTGGGGACTACGCACACAACCAGGATCAAGAGAATTAAACGATATCTTAGCATCACCCTTTAAGGAGAACGGAAATATTTTAAGGATATAAAAGTAGCGAGTTCTCTCATCATTAGTGAACAGGGTGGCTATATCATTTAATTTAGTAAGATGTGCCACAACAGTTTCAGATTCATAGCCATAAAAAGGATCAGATTCAACCAAAGTAATTATACCAGGATCAATAGAGAATTCATAATCCTTATCAGTAACAAAGATAGGTGAAGTAGCATAAGCAGGATCATATTTCATTCTAGCATTCAAAGTTTTTTGTTTAAGCTTAGCTAATAATTTCTTAAGATCACGTCTATCATTGCAAGCAAGAAAGTCTCTTTTAGTTTCTTCATCCATAACATAGACCTCAGGCACAACAGGTAATTCATATTTATTAGGAGAGCCTTCATAATCACTTTCATCAGTATTATCAGTTTCAATAATTTCATTCTCTCTAGCCCTAGCAAGTTGTTCATCAATAAATTCACCGAGTGGCAGGCATAGAAGTAGTTTCATCATAAGTATCATGCATAGAAGAAGTGGCATCATCAATAATATGCGACATATCAGAATTAATAGCAGAAGCAGGTTTAGGTGTCACAAGCTTACTCAAAATAGAAGGTGAATCAAGTGCAGAGCTAGATAGCAGTTCCTTACCTCCCCTCGTAGTTGAGGGATAAATCTTGGTTTTTGGATCTATCAAGTTCTTCATAATGATACGCAGATATAAATCCCAAGTGACTCAAAGAATAGAGCTATGCTCCCTGGCAATGGCGCCAGAAAATAGTCTTGATAACCCACAAGTATAGGGGATCGCAACAGTTCTGGAGGGTAAACTATTCAACCCAAATTTATTGATTCGACACAAGGGGAGCCAAAGAATATTCTCAAGTATTATCAGCTGAGTTGTCAATTCAACCACACCTAGAAACTTAATATCTCCAGCAAGGTATTTAGTAGCAAAGTAATATGATAGTAGTGGTAACGGTAGCAAAAGGTAACGATACCAAAAGTATTGTTTTTGGTATTTTGTAGTGATTGTAACAATAGCAACGAAAAAGTAAATAAACGAAGAACAATATATGGAAAGCTTGTATGCAATGGATCGGTGATAGAGAATTATGCCGGAAGCGGTTCATCATGTAACAACCATAACCTAGGGTGACACAGAACTAGCTCCAATTCATCAATTTAATGTAGGCATGTATTCCGAATATAGTCATACGTGCTTATGGAAAAGAACTTCCATGACATCTTTTATCCTACCCTCCCGTGGCAGCGGGGTCCTAGCAGAAACTAAGGGATATTAAGGCCTCCTTTTAATAGGGTACCGGACCAAAGCATTAACACATAGTGAATACATGAACTCCTCAAACTACGGTCATCACCGAAAGTGGTCCCGATTATTGTCACTTCGGGGTTGCCGGATCATAACACATAGTAAGTGACTATAGACTTGCAAGATAGGATCAAGAACTCACATATATTCATGAAAATATAATAGGTTCAGATATGAAATCATGGCACTCGGGCCATAGTGACAAGCATTAAGCATAGCAAAGTCATAGCAACATCAATCTCAGAACATAGTGGATACTAGGGATCAAACCCTAACAAAACTAACTCGATTACATGATAAATCTCATCCAACCCATCATCGTCCAACAAGCCTACGATGGAATTACTCACGCACGGTGGTGAGCATCATGAAATTGGTGATGGAGGATGGTTGATGATGACGATGGCGATGGATTCCCCTCTCCGGAGCCCCGAACGGACTCTAGATCAGCCCTCCCAAGAGAGTTTAGGGCTTGGCGGCGGCTCCGTATCGTAAAATGCGATGAATCTTTCTCCTTGATTTTTTTCTCTCCGAACACGAATATATAGAGTTGGAGTTGAGGTCGGAGGAGCTCCAGGGGGCCCATGAGGTAGGGGGCGCGCCCCCACCCTCGTGGCTAGGGTGTGGGCCCCCTGGTCTTGATCTTTTGCCAGTATTTTTTATTATTTATAAAAATAGTCTCCGTGAAGTTTCAGGTCATTCCGAGTGCTTTTGTTTTGCACATAAATAACACCATGGCAATTCTACTGAAAACATCATCAGTCCGGGTTAGTTCCATTCAAATCATGCAAGTTAGAGTCCAAAACAAGGGAAAAGTGTTTGGAAAAGTAGATACGACGGAGACGTATCAATGTCTCTCACTGATTTACCGCTATCATTTTGGGGTTACGCTTTAGAGAGAGCTGCATTCACATTAAATAGGGTACCATCTAAATCCATCGAGACGACACCTTATGAACTATGGTTTGGCAAGAAACCCAAGTTGTCGTTTCTTAAAGTTTGGGGCTGTGATGCTTATGTGAAAAAGCTTCAACCTGATAATCTTGAACCCAAATCGGAGAAATGTGTCTTCATAGGATACCCAAAGGAGACTATTGGGTACACCTTCTATCACAGATCTGAAGGCAAGATATTCGTTGCTAAGAATGGATCCTTTCTAGAGAAGGAGTATCTCTCGAAAGAAGTGGGTGGGAGGAAAGTAGAACTTGACGAGGTAATTGTACCTTCTCCCTTATTGGAAAGTAGTTCATCACTAAAATCAGTTCAAGTGATTCCTACACCAGTAAGTGAGGAAGCTAATGATGATGATCATGAAACTTCTGATCAAGTTACTACCGAATCTCGTAGGTCAACCAGAGTAAGATCCGCACCAGAGTGGTATGGTAATCCTATTCTGAAAGTCATGTTACTAGACCATGATGAACCTACGAACTATGAGAAAGTGATGATGAGCCCAGATTCCGCAAAATGGCTTGAAGCCATGAAATCTGAGATGGGATCCATGTATGAGAACAAAGTGTGGACTTTGGTTGACTTGCCCGGTGATCAGCAGGCCATAGATAATAAATGGATCTTCAAGAAGAAGACTGACGTTGACGATAATGTTACTGTCTACAAAGCTCGACTTGTTGCGAAAGGTTTTCGACAAGTTCAAGGAGTTGACTACGATGAGACCTTCTCACCCGTAGCGATGCTTAAGTCCGTCCAAATCATGTTAGCAATTGCCGCATTTTATGACTATGAAATTTGGCAAATGGATGTCAAAATTGCATTCCTTAATGGATACCTTAAAGAAGAGTTGTATATGATGCAACCACAAGGTTTTGTCGATCCAAAAGGTGCTAACAAAGTGTGCAAGCTCCAGCGATCCATTTATGGACTGGTGCAAGCCTCTCGGAGTTGGAATATACACTTTTATAGTGTGATCAAAGCATATGGTTTTGTACAGACTTTTGGAGAAGCCTGTATTTATAAGAAAGTGAGTGGGAGGTCTGTAGAATTTCTGATATTATATGTAGATGACATATTGTTGATCGGAAATGATACTAAATTTCTGAATAGCATAAAAGGATACTTGAATATGAATTTTTCAATGAAAGACCTCGGTGAAGCTGCTTATATATTGGGCATCAAGATCTATAGAGATAGATCAAGACGCTTGATTGGACTTTCACATACCTTGATAAAGTTTTGAAGAAGTTCAAAATGGATCAGGCAAAGAAAGGGTTCTTGCCTGTATTACAAGGTGTGAAGTTGAGTGAGACTCAATGCCCGACCACTGCAGAAGATAGAGAGAAAATGAAAGGTGTTCCCTATGCTTCAGCCATAGGCTCTATCATGTATGCAATGCTGTGTACCAGACCTGATGTGTGCCTTTCTATAAGTTTAGCAGGGAGGTACCAAAGTAATCCAGGAGTGGATCACTGGACAGCGGTCAAGAACATCCTGAAATACCTGAAAAGGACTGAGGATATGTTTCTCGTATATGGAGGTGAGAAAGAGCTCGTTGTAAATGGTTACGTCGATGCAAGCTTTGACACTGATCCGGATGACTCTAAGTCACAAACCGGATATGTGTTTTTATTAAATGGTGGAGCTATCAGTTGGTGCAGTTCCAAGCAGAGTGTCGTGGCGAGATCTACGTGTGAAGCGGAATACATAGCTGCTTCAGAAGCAGAAATGAAGGAGTATGGATGAAGGAGTTCATATCCGATCTAGGTGTCATACCTAGTGCATCGGGTCCAATGAAAATATTTTGTGACAATACTGGTGCAATTGCCTTGGCAAAGGAAGCATGATTTCACAAGAGAACCAAGCACATCAAGAGACGCTTCAATTCCATCCGGGATCAAGTCAAGGAGGGAGACATAGAGATTTGCAAGATACATACGGATCTGAATGTTGCAGACCCATTGACTAAGCCTCTCTCACGAGCAAAACATGATCAGCACCAAGACTCCATGGGTGTTAGAATCATTACAATGTAATCTAGATTATTGACTCTAGTGCAAGTGGGAGACTGAAGGAAATATGCCCTAGAGGCAATAATAAAGTTGTTATTTATATTTCCTTATATGATGATAAATGTTTATTATTCATGCTATAATTGTAACTGGAAATTTAGTACATGTGTGAATACATAGACAAACAGAGTGTCACTAGTTTGCCTCTAGTTGACTAGCTTGTTGAATCAATGATGGTTATGTTTCCTAACCATAGACATGAGTTGTCATTTGATTAATGGGATCACATCATTAGAGAATGATGTGATTGACTTGACCCATCGGTTAGCTTAGCACGATGATCATTTAGTTTGTTGTTATTGCTTTCTCCATAACTATACATGTTCCTATGACTATGAGATCATGCAAATCCCGAATACCGGAGGAACACTTTGTGTGCTACCAAACATCACAACGTAACTGGGTGATTATAAAGGTGCTCTACAGGTGTATCCGATGGTGTTTGTTGAGTTGTCATGGATCAAGATTAGGATTTGTCACTCCGATTGTCGGAGAGGTATCTCTGGGCCCTCTCGGTAATGTACATCACAATAAGCCTTGCAAGCAATGTAGCAAATGAGTTAGTTACGGGATGTAGCATTACGGAACGAGTAAAGAGACTTGGTAACGAGATTGAACTAGGTATTGAGGTACCGATGATCGAATCTCGAGCAAGTAACATACCGTGACAAAGGGAACAACGTATACCATTACGCGGTTTGACCAATAAAGATCTTCGTAGAATATGTAGGAGCCAATATGAGCATCTAGGTTCCACTATTGGTTATTGACCGGAGACATGTCTCGGTCATGTCTACATAGTTCTTGAACCCGTAGGGTCCGCACGCTTAACGTTCGGTGGCGATCGGTATTACGAGTTTATGTGTTTTGATGTACCGAAGGTAGTTCGGAGTCCCGGATTTGATCACAGACATGACGAGGAGTCTCGAAATGGTCGAGGCATAAAGATCGATATATTGGAAGCCTATGTTTGGACATCGGAATGGTTTCGGACGAGTTCGGGCATTTTCCGGAGTACCGGGAGGTTACCGGAACCCCCCGGGGAGTATATGGGCCTTATTGGGCCTTAGTGGAAAATAGGAGAGGGAAGGAAAAGGTGGGAGGCGCGCCCCCTAGCCCAATACAAATTGGGAGGGGCCCCCTTCCTTTCTCCTCTCCTCCCCTTCCTTCTCTCCTACTCCTACTACATGGAAGGGGGGAATCCTACTCCCGGTGGGAGTAGGACTCCCCTAGGGCATGCCATAGAGAGGGCCGGCCCCTCCCCTCCTCCACTCCTTTATATACGGGGGAGGGGGCACCCCATAGACACACAAGTTGATCATTGATCTTTAGTCATGTGCGGTGCTCCCTCCACCATAATCCACCTCAGCAATATCGCTTCCGCTTATGGTCTACGAGGGCACGTAGACGATACTCTCCCCTCTCGTTGCTATGCATAACCATGATCTTACGCGTGTGTAGGATTTTTTTTGAAATTATTGCGTTCCCCAACACGGACCGCATACATTGGTATGTATTATTTTCAATAAGTCATTAGCTCGCTCCATTATTTCATAGAACGGAGTTTTAGTCATCTTGCCCATGAGGCATGGTTCGCAAGTACCAAATGATTCATAATCAAGTGATTCCAAAAGTCCAACTGCATGGAGTTTCTTCATGCACTTTACACCAATATGTCCTGAACGGCAGTGCCACAAGTATGTTGCACTATCATTATCAACTTTGCATCTTTTGGCATCAATATTATGAATATGTGTGTCACTACGATCGAGATTCAATAAAGCATTCACATTGGGTGTATGAGCATAGAAGGTTTTATTCATGTAAACAGAACAACAATTATTCTCTGACTTAAATGAACAAACGTATTGCAATAAACATGATCTAATCATATTCATGCTCAACGAAACACCAAATAACATTTATTTAGGTTCAACGCTAATCCCGAAGGTAGAGGGAGTGTGCGATGGTGATCACATCACACATCGTCACCTCGCTTTTAACTAGTCTCTACAACTCTTGTTTCGAGTTACTAATCTTAGCAATTGAACCGGTATCAAATACCTAGGGGTTACTATGAACACTAGTAAAATACACATGGATAACATGTATATCAAATATACCTTTGTTCACTTTTCCATCCTCCTTATCCGCCAATTATCTGGGGCAGTTCCACTTCGAGTGACCATTCCCTTTGCAGTAGAAGCACTCAGTTTCAGGCTTAGGTCCAGCTTTGGGCTTCTTCACGGGATTGGCAACTTGCTTGCCATTCTTCTTGAAGTCCCTTTATTTACCATGCCCTTTTTCTTGAAACTATAGTGGTCTTGTCAACCATCAACACTTGATGCTATTTCTTGATTTCTACCTTTGCCAATTCCAGCATCGCGAAGAGCTCAGGAACCGTGTTCGTCATCCCTTGCATATTATAGTTTATCATGAAGTTCTATTAGCTTGTTGATTAGAGAACTCTGCCAATCACTATCTTATCTGGAAGATTAACTCCCACTTGATTCAAGCGATTGTAGTACCCAGCATTCTGAGCACATGCTCACTGGTTGAGCTATTCTCCTCCATCTTGTAGGCCAAGTACTTGTCACAGATCTCATACCTCTTGACACGAGCATGCATCTGAAATACCAATTTCATCTCTTGGAACATCTCATATTATCTGTGGCGTTTAAAACGTTCTTGAAGTCCCAGTTCTAAGCAGTAAAGCATGGTGCACTAAACTATCAAGTAGTCATCACATCGAGCTTCCAAAACGTTCATAACATCTGCATATGTTCGTGCAATAGGTTTGTGATGACCCACAAGTATAGGGGATCAATTGTAGCTCTTTTCGATAAGTAAGAGTGTCGAACCCAACGAGGAGCAGAAGGAAATGACAAGTGGTTTTCAGCAAGGTGATGTTTGCAAGTGCTGAAATTGTAAGTAGCAAAGTAGTTTGATAGCAAGATAATTTGTAACGAGTAAGTAACAATAGTAGTAACAAAAGTGCAGCAAGGTAGCCCAATCCTTTTGAGGCAAAGGACAGGCCAAAATGGTATCTTATGATAAGCAAAGCGTTCTTGAGGGTGCACGGGAATTTCATCTAGTCACTTTCATCATGTTGGTTTGATTTGTGTTCGCTACTTTGATAATTTGATATGTGGGTGGACCGGTGCTTAGGTGTTGTTCTTACTCGAACAAACCTCCTACTTATAATTAACCCTCTGCAGGCATCTACAACTACGAGAAAGTATTAAGAATAAATTCTAACCATGGCATTAAACTTTTGGATCCAATCGGTCCCTTACGGAATAGCGCATAAACTGGGGTTTAAGCTTCTGTCACTCTCGCAACCCATCATCTAATTGCTACTCCACAATGCATTCCCTTAGGCCCAAATATGGTGAAGTGTCATGTATTTGATGTTCACATGACACCACTAAGGGAATCCCAACATACATACTATCAAAATATCGAACACATATCAAGTTCACATGATTACTTGCAACATGATTTCTCCCATGACCTCAAGAATAAAAGTAACTACTCACAAATGATAAACATGCTCATGATCAGAGGGGTATTAAATAGCATATTGGATCTGAACATATAATCTTCCACCAAATAAACCATATAGTAATCAACTACAAGATGTAATCAACACTACTAGTCACCCACAAGTACCAATCTATAGTTCCGGTAACAAGATTGAACACAAGAGATGAACTAGGGTTTGAGAGGAGATGGTGCTGTTGAGGATGTTGATGGATATTGCCCTCCCCAAGATGGGAGAGTTGTTGGTGATGATGATGACAATGATTTCCCCCTCCGGGAGGGAAGTTCCCCCGGCGGAATCGCTCCGCCAGAGGGCAAAAGTGATCCTGCCCAAGTTCCGCCTCGAGGCAGTGGCGCTTCGTCCTGAAAGTCATTTTGTTATTTTTTTCTAGGTCAAAATGACTTATATACCAGAAGATGGGCACCGGAGGTGGGCCGAGGAGAGCACAACCCACCAGGGCGCGCCTGTGCTCCCTGGCGCGCCCAGGTGGGTTGTGCCCACCTGGTGGGCCCCCTCTGGTACTTATTGGATCCAATATTCCTCTTATATTCCATAAAAAATCCTCGTGAAGTTTCATCTCATTTGGAGTTGTGCAGAATAGGTAGCGTGACGTAGCTTTTTCAGGTCCATATTTCCAGCTGCCGGAATTCTCCCTGTTGGTGTATACCTTGCATATTATGAGAGAAAAGGCATTAGAATTACTCCAAAAAGCTTTATTATGGATAAAAACATCATAAATACCAGTCAGAAAACATGATGCCAAATGGACGTATCAACTCCCCCAAGCTTAGACCTTGCTTGTCCTCAAGCGAAAACCGAAATAGAAAAACAAGTCCACATGCTTTGAGAGAGAGGTGTCGATAAAAACAAAATACAGACATAGAAGCATCATGTTGATTATCATAAAAACAATAAAATTAAACATAGGACTCTTATGAAAGAACTTTGATCATATACTTATCATGAATAAGTAATAGTTCATCACACAATCAAAGTATAAAGAAAAAACTCTATTAAAAACCAACAAACTATGTTCTCAGTCAACTTTGCAACTACAATTCATCATCTTTTCAGGAAGGGTCGCGTATCGGAGCCTTTGGGCAAGTCCACATACTCAACCATCATATAGTCTTCTATGATTGCTAACACTCACCACGTACACATGAGCAACACATTTCAACCGGACACATAGAAAGAGAGGGGCTTATAGTTCCGTCTCCCAACATATTCACCTCAAGGGTGATGTCAACAATAATAACTCATGCTATCTATATTCAACTGGACATATGTGCCTAGATATTTCCTCACCACATGATGCTTGCCAAAAGAGAAAAATAAAAAGGAATAGAACGAAAACTTTGACTCTTTGCATAAAAGTAAATACATATGGTAAAAGATAGGCCCTTCGCAGAAGGAAGCAGAGATTGCCATGCGCTTATTTGTTTGTATGCTCAACCCCTTAGTCCAAAAGAACGTCATTTTACATTGCCCCTTGTGATAGCGACCTTTATTATGCAGTCTGTTGCTTTTATTCTTCACCATCAAAAGTTCATGCAACGCTCAATTTTCTCTTACACTAAATGGTCTCACAATTTTAGAAGCAATTTTTATTGCCTTTTTGCACCGATGACAACTTACTTGAGGGATCATGCTCAATCCCTAGGTAGGTATGGTGGACACTTAAAAATAAGATTTGGGTTTAAGGGTTTTTGGATGCACAATTAGTATATCTACTTAGTGTGGAATTTTTGGCTAGCAAAGATAGGGGGAAAGCACCACATGTTGAAGGATCTATGACAATATGACTTCTATGTGAATATAAACAAACATAAACCATTAAGTTTTCTTCCTTGTCCAATGTCAACAATTTTGGCATATAATATTTTGATGAGGTCTCACAATCACAAAAGATTTCTAGGATAGTATATTTATATGTGAATCTTCTCTTCCCTTATTAATTCTTTCATGAGTTGCGTCATTGACTAATGCTATGTTTGTCAATCTCTAATAAAATTTTCTACTTATACTTTTCCTTATGTGGTGCCATCACCTACCATAGGATTATTATATACTCTTTTCTTTATTTATTTCCTTTCTCTTTTTATTTCTTTATTTCTTTTATTTTATTTGCAATATGAAAGTAAAGAAAGCAAAAACTCAAACTAAACTATTATTATATAACTTGCACACGATTACAAGGATAGATCACTAAGAAAACTCTCAAAGCAGAAAGGATCGAACAAAATTTTATTCATCTAAAGCAAAAGATAGAACTAAAGCAAATAAAAGTAAAAAGATAGTGGGATGATACGATACCGGGGCACCTCCCCCAAGCTTGGCGGAAGCCAAGGGGAGTGCCCATACCCGATACTCAATTCTCCTTTGGTGGTGAAGAAGGTGATGGTGGTGAAGAAGAAGAGATCTTGTCCTTGGATTTCCAAGGCAGTGGTCCACCATCATAAGAAGAGGAGTGAGTCTTGCGGGTCCTGCAACTAGCAGCCAAACTCATACCTTTAAACCTCGCCTCATATTCAAAGACTTGGTTTTGAAGATCATAGATCTGGCTTTGGAGAAAGTTGATTTGCTCGTTGAGGGTGAAGATGATGTCCTTCATGGGCTTGTCATCCACCTTGAGATCACGGGAATGGTCCGTGATCATGAGGTGATTGGCATTGAGCCCACGCTCCACCATCCCCTTGCACCGGAAGACTTCCTGCTCCATGGCTTGAAGCCTGGCCTCCATGCACTACAAAAAAAAGACACATCTGTGACATTTTGGGCCGAACGAAAAAAAATTCTGTCATACATATGACACTTCTATGACGATAATTGTGACAAAACCTGGTATCATCATAGATGTGGTGGGCTCCTACTTCTATGACAAAAAATCATGACAGAAAATGGGCTTTTCGTCCTGGGCGGGCCGGAGAGGCAGCTGCATGACATTCTTTGGGCCGTCCATGACAGAAAAAACCATGGTAGAAGCGAGGGCGAGGAAAATTTTGGGGAGTTCCCGGTTATGGTGGGAGGTCGGGGGCCGAGCGATGCGCGTTTCTCTCGTACACGTACACGCGTGTGTGCGAGGCATTGGCTCTAACTGAACCCAAGCGAGGCGTTGGGCTCTAACTGAACCCGAGCGATTGCACTGCAGGCTACGCGTTATAGAACCCGAGCGATCGATCGATGGCTGTTAACTGAACCCGATCGAGCGATTCCTTCGCTACTGCTGCTAACTAAAGCCGATCGATGCTGCCTCTGGATGAACAGTGAGCGTTGCGGGGGGGTGGATGAACAGTTCACTGTGGGGTGTGGGGGTGGATGAATAGGACCCCGTGGTGTTGCCTCTGGATGAACAGGACCCCGATCGACCGAGCCGGTTGGGGCTGGATGAACAGGACCCCGTGGAGGGCTGGATTAACAGGACCACCCCGTGGAGGGCAGGATGAACAGTAGACGGTGGAGGGCAGGATGAACAGTAGCCCGTGGAGGGGTGGTTGAACAGGAGCCCGTGGAGAGGGCTGGTTGAACAGTAGCCGGTGGAGTAGTGCGCGGTGGAGGCTGGATGAACAGGAGCCCGTGGATGAACAGTCGCAGGTGGAGGCTGGAGGAGGTCGACGGTGGATGAACAGTAGCTTGTGGAGGCTGGAGGGGGTCGACGGTGGAGATGAAAAATATCCCGTGGAGTCCCGTTTTGCGGTACGCCACACCCCTCCCGATGAACAGGACCCCCGTTTCGACCATAGCGCTCCAACACAAGTCTGTTTCATCCGTTTTGCGGTACGCCACACCCCTCCTGATCAACAGGACCCCCGTTTCGACCGTAGGAAGTCCGTTTCCTCCGTTTTGCGGTATGCCAGACCCCTCCCGATCAACAGAATCCCGTTTCGAACGTGGCCGGTCGAACACAAGGCCGTTTCCTCCGTTCTGCGGTACACCAGGCCTCGTTTCCATCGCCTGTTCCGTCCAAGCCCTCCCGATGAACACGACGCATTCCGTTGCCTCCCCATGAACACGACGACGACGCTGTTTCTCCGTTCCGACCCAGCCATGTACACAAGCCTTGGCCGTACGTATGCGCGAGTAGGCGTTCGAGACCTCGCCCATATGTACACATACATGGCCGTATTTTCTTTCTTGCACCCTGGCCGCTGTACGTACGTGTACATGCTACGTGTGCGCCTCTACTACGACACGTGCGCGCCTCTACATCGACCAGTATATATGTACGTACACGTTCGCGACCAGAATGACAACGCTACGTACGCTTCGACCAGGTGGGTCCCGACTGTCAGGCACTTCCTTGCGTGTGAAGATGTAGCTGGTGGGTCCCAGCAGTCAAGGGCAAACATTTTTTTCGCGAAATACGGTGGACTGTTCGGTGGGTCCCCGCTGTCAGGTGGAGGAATAATTATTTTGCGCGTAATAAGGAGGCACTTCCTTGCTGCGGCCGTGGACCCAGCTGTCAGCGTCTCCACGCACAGTACTCTTCCGATGGAAGTCGGTCGTTGACCACATTGACCACGCCGCGCCCAGAGCACTACGGCGATGGACAACGGCGAGGCCTAGGAAGGGGACGACGCGGAGCCTGGGAAGACGCGGCAGTGGAAGCCAGCGCGGAGAGGAGTATGAGGGTTCACTGGTTCGGCTGCGGTGTGAGGCTGCCATCGCCGCAGGGCCTGGCCAGCAGTGGGAATAGTAGGGGGCGGTGAGGCCTCCGCAGCAGCACAGCCGGCCACAGGAGGCAGGAGCATGCGGCACGACCGGCGCTGCTTTGGGCAGCTGGAGCAAGAAGACCAGAGGTTGAAGAAGCACTACGGCCGTTGGATGGACATCGTACGGTCACTGGAGCTAGAATCGTTCATATTGACTAAGTTGACAAAGCCCTTCGTCCCCGTCAACTTAGTAGGCCCACAAGTCAGCCTCCCACCAAGGTGGCTCCTGGCTAGCCGGGGGAGTATTCATTTTTTTGTGCGTAATAAGGAGGCACTTCCGGTGGGTCCGAGCTGACAGCGGGGGGAACATTTTTTCACGAAATACAGTGGCCCGTCCAGTGGGTCCCAGCAGTCAGGGGGAAACAATTTTTTTCACAAAATACTGGTGGCCCGTCCGGTGGGTCCCCGCTATTAGGTGGAGGAATAATTATTTTGCGCGTAATAAGGAGGCACTTCCTTGCTGCGGCCGTGGACCCAGCTGTCAGCGTCTCCACGCACAGTACTCTTCCGATGGAAGTCGGTCGTTGACCACATTGACCACGCCGCGCCGAGAGCACCACGGCGGTGGACGACGGCGAGGCCTAGGAAGGGGACGACGCGGAGCCGGGGAAGACGCGGCAGTGGAAGCCCACGTGGAGAGGAGTACAAGGGTTCACTGGTTCGGCTGTGGTGTGAGGCTGCCGTCGCCGCAGGGCCTGGCCAGCGGTGGGTATAGTAGGGGGCGGTGAGGCCTCCGCGGCAGCACAGCCGGCCACGGGAGGCAGGAGCATGCGGCACGACCGGCGCTACTTTGGGTGGCTGGAGCAAGAAGACCAGAGGTTGAAGAAGCACTACGGCCGTTGGATGGACATCATACGGTCACTGGAGCTAGAATCGTTCATATTGACTAAGTTGACAAAGCCCTTCGTCCCCGTCAACTTAGTAGGCCCACAAGTCAGCCTCCCACCAAGGTGGCTCCTGGCTAGCCGGGGGAGTATTCATTTTTTTGTGCGTAATAAGGAGGCACTTCCAGTGGGTCCGAGCTGACAGCGGGGGGAACATTTTTTCGCGAAATACAGTGGCCCGTCCGGTGGGTCCCAGCAGTCAGGGGGAAACGGTTTTTTTCGCAAAATACTGGTGGCCCGTCCGATGGGTCCCCGCTGTCAGGTGGAGGAATAATTATTTTCCGCGTAATAAGGAGGCACTTCCTTGCGGCTGCCGTGGACCCAGCTGTCAGCCTCTCCATGTACAGCACTCTTCCGATGGAAGTGAGTCGTTGACCACATTGACCATGCCGCGCCGAGAGCACCACGGCGGTGGACGATGGCGAGGCATAGGAAGGGGACAACGCGGAGCCGGGGAAGACGCGGCAGTGGATGCCCACGCGGAGAGGAGTATGAGCGTTCACCAGTTCGGCTACCGTCGCTGCAGAATAACAGGGGGTGTGGGTGAGTAGAGGGATGCCCTGGCCAGCGGTGGGAGTAGTAGGGGGCGCTGAGGCCTGCGCGGCAGCACAGCAGGCCACGGGAGGCGGGAGTAGGCGGTCCTGCTGGCGCTGCTTTGGCGGCTAGAGCAAGAAGATCAGAGATTGAAGAAACACGACGGTCGTTGGATTGACATCCAACGGTTACGTTTGCTAGAATCGTTTGTTGACGTATATAATAACTCAAAAAATCTTGCATACGCGTCAACTAAACAGGCCCACAAGTCAGACCACTCCCTCTTTTTTAATAATTTATATATAGCTCATGGCAACTTCTTATGCAATTTATTGCAGTCGTTTTTTTGGTTGGCCAGGGCCAATTTCGCATATTTCTGTGGGTTCCAAACTATTTTTAATACCGAAATGTCCAGCCAGATTTAAAGTACTTTGAAGATATATTTAAATTAGGTTAATGCCTAGTGAAATAGGAATCTGAAAATGTAATAAAATTCAGAAATTATAAAGTAATTGCCAATTTGTCATCTGTTTTTATATTTACAACCCATTTCATATTACTTTCAAGATTTCAGGCGTCTTGAAAGAGTTGCAGCCCATCAGGGCGTAGAAAAATATGTAGGCCTGGATTGGGTATTCTTCAGAAAAAATAAACTGGGCTCATTTTCACAAAGAAAAAATAGCTGGGTTGGTCACATGGTGAACATAAAATATAAGCCTGGGCTAGACGGGCCACATCCCAGTTCAAACCCTGCTCCGTCTCAACAATACCAAACAAAAAATACCGCTCGAGTAGCTACGTCCCAGGTGTCAGCCGATCTTGTGTTGTTCTCTTGTCTATTGACTATATACGCTCCCAATGTCGTGGGTCCCAGATGTCAGGAAAACACGAGGAAGCATTTTATTTTTCCATTCGCTGATGTGGTGGGCCCCTACTGTCATCCTCTCCACGTACTTCTGCCGATTCTTGTTGTTTGTTGACCATGTTGACAACGCGAGAGGGCGGCGCCGCGGCGAGCGCACCAAAGCGCGCGGAGGACGTCGGCGTTAACGATTTAGGAGACGGTGGGGCGGCGATGCGTGCGCTGAGGTGCAGCCAGCCGTGGGAGGTAGAAGCAGGCGGCCCCGTCGGCGCTGGTTTGGTTTTGGCGGCTGGAGGAAGACAGGACTGAAGAAACACAACAGACTGTAAAAGCAGCAGGAGTACTTAACAACCTTAACTGAAACCAGCAGGGCCACTTAACAACCAAAGCTAAAAGCATTATGAGTACTTATACAGGTTCAACCGTACAAAGCACTCCTCGAACAGTGCTACTTTGCCTACAGTTAACCAAGGGTGAGGCCGCCAAGCCCCAGGACAAGGCCCAGGCGCCACCCCGCGCATCCACAACCTTCTGAAAGCGGCTTCATCTCGCAACGTGGTCAATAAACAGAATATTCGCTTTAGAGCCATGGAAAAGCATGAACATAATCTTCTGTCCTATTCTCCAAGATGGACGGGCCTTCATTATTTGAGACCACCCATGAATAAGTATCTTTTCACCTCCAAGGGGAATTGAGTAGGTCGACATAAACATCATGTTGTGACCAAGCGCAAGTCTGACCTGACCATGGTCAGGCATCTGTATAGGAACAATAGAACTCGGCAGTTCCTGTTTCAAGAAGATCACAGCTGTAAAACTGCGTATAAGCAATAGTTTATGAACAACATATATAACAGAAAACAGCTCGTACCATAAGTTTCTCGACACAGTTGGACCTGTTCAACGAGTGCAGCAGTGGCACACATATCCCACGTGGCCTTCCACAATTGAAACTCCCCACAAGGACCTCAAGACGATCAATAAAGTGTCTTCAGTGCCATTAGTAACAGCCGAGTTATTACAGAGTAACAAACGAGCAGACTGCTTAATTAACTCTGAAAAAACCTACATGTGCCACCAATTATAAGAAAATATTAGTTAGAATTAGCATCTTTGTGAGAGATTCGTTGCTACTTCTAAAGTTAAATTGTGATTAGTTAGATAGAATAGGTGGATTAAGAAGTAATCGAGGCAACAAGCAAGAACCAGATACAAAACTAACATGGATGAACAATTGGAACGACGTCGGGGTGGAAGATCACAGTGAAGATGAGACCAGGTTCTGCTATTTCCATCAACATTCGTGCGCCAACTTTTAGTCTGTAACACTTGAGAAAGTTTATCCAAGTTCGGCCATAAAAAAGCAGCGATCTTCTTGGTTCATGAACCCAACTCGGAACTTATATCCATGGCTTGTCTTCACTATGACCATTAAACTAGTGTATTCAGTTATGGCAAGGCCGAGCATCTTGAGTACATGTGTTCTGGCAGAGCAAATAATACACTGCAGGAAAAATAATATGAGAACACAGCATGTTCAGAAAAACCCCACCCTCCCAGATAGAAAAGAGGATTCTGGGAACATACTGTGCGCGTTTCAAAATGTTGTGTTAGGATGAGAAGGAACAAGTGTGGCGTCTCGCCGAGGGCGCAGAAACCTGTAGGGTACTCGCACTTTGGGCACTGCAAATGAAACACACTAGATTTTGTAGGAAGAAAAATGCATCAACGGCGGCAACTGCCATCCTAGGATTACCTGCAACCAAGGGACATGGGTTTATCAGGGATGGATGAAGAATTCATACCTGGTTCTCCATGAGAAAACCCTATGCAATCGCTGAGAGGGGGTTTTCTCTGAACAGGCAGACGAGGGAGAAGGGGATTCAGGCCAAGTGAAATATTGCCGCTTCGTCCGTCCAGCTTACTGCTAAAGCTAGAAAGGGGGTTGTGATTTGACGGCTCATTGGGTATTACTGCGGCGCTACGACCGGGGTGTGTCTACCGTGAAGTTGTGCACTCTAATTTGTGCATATGGCACGTGGACCCCGTTGCCGGTTGCCCCACATATCAGCGAAAGGAAGTAGAAAGACAGGAGTAACTAGTTACACATAAATATATTTTTTGACAGAGAGATACTCCTCTGTAAAGAAATATACAAATCTTTTATATCACATGCTCACCTTGTCGATAAATATACTCCCTCTGCAACGCACGGGCATTATGGGGGTTCATCTGAGAATATAATACTCAGATGTTTTTTAGGGATAAAAGCTGCTTTATTGAAGATTAATAGTCATAGGTATACAAATAATTTCGAAGGTTCCTGTGATCCAAAGATGGCGTCCACAGGGCAAAGAAGTAGCAGCTTTTGCGAGCACATGCGCTTCAACATTACACTCGCGTTTTTCATGTATGATCTCCATGGTTTGGAACATATTCTTCTTCATCTTGATCTCGTCCATAATAACTTTGCTGGGCCCCAAGTATGCCTCTCTGATATGCTTGACTGTTGCTGAACAATCGGTGCTAATCTGAACTTGTTGCAGGTTTAAGTCAAGAGCCAAAGATAGCCCCTCGCAACATGCCATTTCCTCTAGGATCTCTGGATCAGTAACACTTTTGCACACCAGTGTCGATGCTCCAAGGAAGAAGCCTGTATGATCCCGGCTCACAACTGCCAGGGCTCCCCTTTCACCATTGCGAGATAACGCGGCATCAACATTCATCTTTGCCCAACCCACAGCAGGAGGAGGACGCCACTTATGCACTGAGCTAGTGCTTCTCGAAACCAGGTTCTGGACTTTGGGCCGCAGGCCGACCCTACATGTTTGGGGGCCCATGTGTTCTACCTCAGCGCTTTTCATATTGCAAGCGATCGGTACGGCGCTGGTTTTAGATGCTGTCGCAAGGCGAATACACAAAATTGAATAAAACACGGCAGCTATTGGAATGAAATCGAACGACAGTTCCTAACCAGCAATCAGAGTTGCAATTCTATCAACGATATACCATGTGATAAATAATACTATCGTACTACTTATACACAATGGACACTTGTTTCACCATGCCAGATTATTACATCAAAATCTCTTGGAGGATAGATCAGTTAGGCAGTTGCGTGCTGCTACTTAAGAATTTCAAAGTTGATTTGGACTAGCTCTCCTTGCCGTGAAAGTTCAATTTTGACATCATCCCCTACCGCAAGATATGATTTAGATTTGAACCTTGACCATCCTTTAGCATCAATCAGCATGCAACCATCCTTTGTACTTATGATATATTGAGCAGGTTCATTCACACCAAGGCTGCGCATGGTAAGAGAAACTTGTCCGCGGTCGCCCGGATTGTTGAACGACTCCCTCATTGCTCTAGGAATTCTCTGTTTGCAAACAAGAAGACATACTCAAACAGTTAGATCAACACAGTGAATCATGTGAAACAACATGGAAAGAAAAAAGAACGAAGCACTTGGGCGGTCAATGCTTACCAAGAAGGTGGACATGTCGGTTTTTGTAAGGACTTTGGTATATGAAGTGCGAACTGCAGCCCAGTCTGTTGCCAGTGCAACTGCACGGGCCGGAGCAGATGCAAGTGCAAGTGTTGGTGCAGGTGTCGAAGCCGCTGCTGCTGCCGGAGATGGTGCTCCTTGTAGAGCTGGTGCCGGTGTCGGAGCAGGTGCCGGTGTCGATGCTTGATCCTCCGGTAGATCAGACTGATCCGCTGACGCGGTCGGTGCCCAATCCTCAGCTGGATCAGGCTGAGCTGCTGCCGCTGTCGGTGCTCGATCTATGTGAGACAGCGGCGATCGTGTCTGGTCTGCTATGATCAGCTTTTTAACTTGACTAGGATCCATGACCGTGATCCTGTTTTTTTCTTCATTTCTTTTAAACGCGAGTAGGACTAATTGTGGCGTTTTTGTTAAACCAAACTGCAATTCATCATAGGGATTCAGCTTGTACTCAAACAACAGACTGATCCAATTTTTTCCAGTAATATAAGTGATGGACAGTGCCTTCATTACTGACACGACATAAGAAGTGAAACCTGCAAAAATAGCCATCTTAGAGCAAACCAAATGGTTTATTCTGTGATGAATGTCACATGGCAAAACCTGCATCATAAAATTGCAGGAAAAGAAAGAAAACATGATATTAAATCAATAAGATTTAGACAGTAAATCAATAAGATTTACTTGATGTGACACGAGTGAATCCTTACCAAGAAATCACTATGTTGAAGTACTAAACAAAAGATTGATCGTTCAACTACGCGTGGTATGAAGGGGCCCCGCCTACTCCCACAAGCAGGACAGTCCAAAGGTCGTGACAAATCGTATGGACCGAACATCCATGGGGCTGGAAATCCTGGTGGGTGCGATAAACCCTGCAATGCATACAGATATTGGAGTGTAACCATAATTGATAGACCGTCCTCACAAAAAATATGATATGGATACTTCAAAATATACAGACTGAATTGAGTGGACAGACATTAACATAGACCATTCTCAGGACTGACCACACACCAAAAGCGGCAGTACTAATAAACAATACAGGGTTCACAAACACAAATCAAGTACTGAACAATAGTACTTACTACAGACAAGCAAAGTTGCACTAACTAAACTCTGCAGACTATTTTTTGCCACCGACCTACGATGAACCCCACATAACTGACTAGGCCATGGACTTCGTGTGAGATGTCTACATGCACCATCACCATATTGTCAACCTTGGAGAACCTAACAGAGTGGTCTTTCCACTCATAAACATGATGATGAAGACATGCCGCATCAGATTTGTTGGGAAGCTTTACAAGAACCACACCCTTCATAATCGAAGGCACAGCCAGGAAATTGTTGTGGTCAAGTACAGCCTCGAGAACACGCCTGACAACAATGCTACAGGAAAACACTAGTTCAGGACACGTGGCGACAAGGACACAGCAGCTGGATAGTTCAGTAGTAGAACTCATCATCAGGTCTTCCAGTTCACACGGCATGACTTTGAGAACTTCATCTCCACCGCGGACCTGGTTCTAATTCAAACAGAAACCATATTTTATTACTACCTCCGTTCAGAAATATAAGATGATTTTCGATATTATACTCCATATATGACTACATACACGCACAGAAATGAGTGAACAAAGACACTAGAACATGTCTTCAAAGGCATGAGAGCAGAGGGATTACATGCAATATCCATAACACAAGTTACTGAGGCAAATATACCCTCTTAAAAGGTAGCATTGATGTTCATAAAGTACTCCCTCCGTCCCAAAATTCTTGTCTTAGATTTTTCTAGATACGGATGTATCAAGTCACATTTTAGTATTAGATACATCCGTATCTAGACAAATCTAAGACAAGAAATTTGGGACAGAGGGAGTAGTTGAAAGTAATCTATAAGAAATCAGTGTCAACCTCTCGCGTGTTTTGGTCAAAAGAGGAATTTAGAACCGTCATTTGGCACACAAAAATCACATGCAAGATCACCCAGAAAGTTGTACTACTAGTACTAGTACTGCGTGTTAGATGAAAAAACACGATCAAGATCGAGAAAAAGATCGTCAAGAAGAGATATTACCTGGACTTGCTTAATGAGGGATCCCGGAGAGGGGGGCTTGGACAGGGCGATGGCTTTGAGCTTGTCTGTGGTAGTCTCGGCGGGGTGCTTGCGCTTCTTCGTACCATGAGCCTTGACGGTTTTGGCCGGAGCCATAGACATCACTTCGGCCGGTGCTCCAGCGTCCATCAAGAAACTATCAAATAGAAATAAAAGAAAAGAAACCATAAGCACAAACCCAAAAGAAGAAAAGAGAGGGAGTTATAGGATCAGTCTCGGGGTTGCAAGACCGGGCCTTGGCCAGAATCAACACCATTGATGCGCTCACCTTTCCTTCTTTGGGAGAGAAGAACAATGGTAGAAGCAGGTCGGGGTTTTCTTGAAGAAATGAGGAAAAAGATGAGCCAGAAGCAAGGGTTGGGTAGAGAGGAAGCTGAGAGAGAAGAGTGAAATGATGGTTGCTTCGTCCTTCCAACTTACTACTGGAAAGGAGGGGGTTTTGTGATTTGACGGCTCATTGGGCATTACTGCAGTGCTTCGATCGGGGTAGTCTACCGTCACTCTACTATGGAGTAATTTAGTGCATGGTTGGTGGACCCCGATGCTGGCTGTCCCACACGTCGGCGAAAGTGAGTAATTTAGTGCATGGCTGGAGGAGGATCCGCACGGTAGAGCGTGTCCACTGTTTTTCAGAAGAAAAAAATGATTACAGCAAGCATTTCCACTCTTACAACGGAGGAGTGCGAAACACGGCAGCCACTTGAACATACACAGTGCTCCTACTACTAGGCATGTGCAGTGGTTCATACGTCAGTACTACACAATCTTGTTGCTAGTGTAGTAAGATATGACGATAACAAATGATGTTGTGCGCATGTCAACTACTCCTATATGTAACATAGTACCGCTTTTTCGACTGTCTGGTCGAGAATGGACGGTGAGATCAATGTTAACAGAACTAGGTCCACAGCGCATGGAGAGTACGGTGCTACAGTACTCCACGAAACATGAACCATATGAAGCACGAATAGTGTTAGGCAGGGTGTATGAAGGGTGCACGGGATGGGAGCAAAAGTTCCCTTCTCAACCCACTTTTGGGTGTTTGGCAGAGTGCATGAAGGGTGCATGAGTTCACACTAGTAGGTTGACAAAAATACACGAAGAGGAAACAACTATATTGAGATGAGAATGCAACCAAACACACCCACACGCTTTGTGCTACAGTGACTGATCTGCACCGTCTGAGTTTGATCCAACGGTCATGTTGCGCCGAGACATGGACATGCCCATGCAGAGGGCGCCTAAACACCACCGAAGTCCCTCTGCTTCTCGAGGCGCATGACATTGGTGATGCAGGGTGCAACCGCCCGCAGAGCCAGCTCCCGGTCGACGGGAGCTAGCTCGTCAAAGATGGCGTCCAATGGCACGAATGGATTCCGGTGACAGAGCCCTGAAAGGATTCGCCCGGCAATGGCGACGGCAACCCGCAACCCCTCCTTATCTAGCTCAGCCCCCACCATCGCGCGGAGATGACTCAGATCCTCGGAGATATAGGTGAAGAAGGAGACCAGGTCAGGAAGCCGCAACTCGTTGAAGTCGACCGGGTGGTCGAACGGATTTAGCCCGACGGTCGGCATCGTCGCGCTGGCATGACGGTAGGCATCGCGCAGCCGCAACACGTGCGTGGCAACTTGGTTCACCAAGTGGCTGATGCGATCCTAGACCTCGTCACGATTGGCCCTCTTGCGCTCCATCCGGCTCCCCTGACGGCCTATCGTATCTCCCGCTTTCTGCAGCAACGCCGCCAACGCCTCGAGCATCTTTGTGGTGGACGCCTGCCGCTTTTGAAGCTCCGTGAACTCCCGCACATAACGGAGGAGCATGGCACTCCTATCCTCCTTGAGCTCACGAAGCTCCACGTCCTTGGCCCTGAGCTCCGCATCCTTGGCATGGAGCTCCTGTGTCAAGAGCCTCACCTCGGACTCCGTGATCTGCTGCGCCGCCATGGCACCAGGTAGAAGCAATGGGGAGAGGAAGCAAAGGGGGCGAAATGGCTGAAAGGCAATGCAATCTACGGGAAGGCGAAGGGAGCGGGGAATCTTTTGGTTTTCACCACGGTAAAACACCAGTCGACGACTTCTCACATCAGGGAGCAGTGGGTATAGGCGGAGTCATCGTGACTAATTGTTGCCGCGCCTGCTCCCGTCAATCAAAAAATTAAAAATCCTGCTGCGCCTGCTCCCGTCAATCAAAAAATTAAAAATCCTGTCGCACCCAAACAACAGAGCAACGCCGCGGTGGATATTTAAATTTACATGCCGGCAAGTAGATAAAAAGGGGTGGAAAAACAAATGTGGCGGCGGCCTAGCTAATCGGTCGAACTAACCCAACTAGCTAGCCACCGTGCTTCACTGATGTACTCGGCGGGAAAGGTGGTCTTTCGTGATTTGACGATTCATTTACTTGCTTCAGTGCTACGACCGAGGAGGACCCAGAAAACGCGCGGTAGGGCGTCCCAGGTCAGGAAGAATATATGCATGCACCACCCGGGAGGACCCCGAAACCGCGCGGTAGGGTGTGCCACGTCTCGGCATGGAGGAAAAATGTGCGTGTAAAAATATACTGTATCAGACGTAGTAGAGTACCTATGGTTCGACCTCAGGACCCAGCCAGTCGGTTGAAAACACCCCACTAGCCACACAGCTTCATCATGCAAATGTGGCACGGAGGATAGATGTGGTTAGCTCCATCTCGACCAGCCACAACGTCTCTTGTTATAGGCGATTCTTCTATTTTCCAAGTTTTTTTAGTTGTAATAACACCACGGCAAGCTAGCGCCGCTCTTCGTGTGTGCCCGTGCAAAGGTTAGACGATGGAGAGAAGAGAGATTGAGATCGCAGACCTGGGACCCACCAGTAAGTGAGATAACGGTCATGCACGTGTTGACGAGGCACTCCCTCTACTCTACTCAACGCAAGTACTGTATAAAATCAAGTTATGGGACAAAGCCAACAACCGTTTGTTTTTCAGGCTATCGACTTACGCTTTGTAGTCCAGGTTGCCAGTTCGAATCTCGTCTTTCAGATTTGTTAGTTTTAGGTCCAAAATTGATTAACGACAAGTGGGACCCCCGTGTGTTGTTCCGATATTTCAGTGTATCATGGTTTTTTTGAACAAACACTTTGCGCAGTTAGACAAGTAACGGCACGAGTTACACGTTTTTTGCAAGTTTACGAACAAAAATGATAGCGGCATAGAATATCACATCCACCCCGCAGCTTAGATACTATGGTGATACGAGTTTTTACACCGTTGGAAGTGAGATCTAATGGCTTGGGAGTAGTCTTTGTAATTATGCGCAATTTCCAAACTCTCCGAAGGCTTTTTTGCAAATAAAACATTCAGGCCTCGTGTGTGCCACTGCATCTTCGATCCAACGGCTCCCCGGTGCTCATATTAGGTGCTCCTCGTAGCTTAATTACCTGCTATGGTGATTGGAGTAGTTGTGGGCCGAATGCTATGAAAATATAATCTAAACCGACCGGAATAAATGCCTACACAAATTAATCCAAGGTTGGAGTGCCCCTCGCAATGTAAATAGCTCTGGCTTTGCGAGGGATGGAGAGGTAGTAGCTTCAATGCGTGGAAGATACGGTGTGAGAAAGCGAGGTTAATCAAGAGACATATAGATAGAGAGACAAAGTGAGTGTGGTCCGACATTCATTGAACAAATATATATGCTCTGGAGAGATATTGTCCGATTGAGCTTTTTGGCAAGGGTGAGGGCTGTAAGATAGAGCTTGAGAGATGATCCAGTCACAGACGTGTAGATATATTTTGTGCATGGGAGGAAGCAAGGTCAACCGATCAGATAGGGTCGCCGTGCGATCAAAAGAGTGAGACGGGTTGGAGAGAGTGACCTAGATAGACGATGTGCGTGAGAGAGTATACAATGTGAATAGGTCGAATTGGGCTCAACATGGTGATATATCATTTTTGTCCGAGAAAGAGCGAGGTCAATCGAGACATACGGAGAGAGAGAGAGATTGAGTGAGTGTGGCCTACCATGAGGTCGAAAGAGTGGTGGCGGCTTGGATGGACTGACCTAGATAGACAATCTACGTGAGAGAGTATAGAGTGTGTCGATCGAGGCCCGAACAGGGAGATATATCATTTGTGTGTGAAAGAAAACGAGGTTAAACGAGACTCAGATAAAGAGAGCGAGATTGAGCGAGTGTGGCCCGCCGTGTGGAAGAAAGAGTGAGACAGTCTCGAGGGAGTGACCTAGATATACAACATGCGTGTGTGCGCATGCACGAGAGGTTGGGGGGCTAGATAGGCAATGCATGTATTTAGCGCGAGAGGGTGAGAGGGAGAGGGGGAGAGAGAGAGCTCTGCATGGGGTGCAATGGCGGATGTGTGAGGTAAATACATTTGGTAACAGAGTGGAAAAAGGGGTTGTGTAGTTGAGAGACTAAGAGATCGAAACATGGAGAGAAAGAATGAACGTGTGTTGGAAACTGATTGCTTCCTAAGGTGGTTAGGAGAGGAAGGTTGACCGATACAGGAAGTATGTAGCGTTTGTGCGGGTGGGGGGGGGCTAAAAACAACATTTGAATGTACATAGTACGAGACTTAATATCGATGTTTCAATTCGGTGTACATTGTAAGATTTGAACCGAGGACCAGGCATACGGGTAATTATTTCGAATTCGTGCCATACTAAGTTTCGAAAAGTTGACATTGACTCAGTTTGTTGTGCTATTTTGTAGGTCATATGTTTGAATACATCCAAAAAATTTCTCACTACCATGGTATTCATCATATACATATGAATTTGTATTAAAAAAGTAGCGTGGATACAGTGAAATGTGAAATCCACGTTAGAATTGGAGATCGCTACGTGACACACACTCTAATTCAAATAACTAACTACGTGACACACACTCTAATTCAAATAACTAATTATGTGACACACACTCTAATCCACGTTAGCATGGGTACCGTTTTGATTTTTTTTCAAATAACTCCTCATTAATTAATTTATAGTACTCCCTCTGTTCACTTTTATAAGACCTTGAAGACATTTCAGACAATGTGCAAAACAGTTCATTTTAAGTTGTCTGAAACGACTTACAAAAGTGAACGGGTGGAGTATCTCATTTCAAATGACTAATTATTGCAAGGAAAACACGGGCATGGTAATACATACAGATTCGTTTGCAAATGAAAGAAGATTCGTTTGCATTCTCAAATGTAGGCGCACCAGGCAAACCAGGGTCATGTCGGGGTGGACGCTGCTTCGGTGCCTTAAAGGCAACTGCCTTTGGGTCACTGACATGTGGGCCAGCCACTTGTTGGGCCCATATGTCATGGACACAAAGGCAGGTGCCTTAAGGCACTGAAGTATAGTCCTGTCGGGGTGGTCGCGTCTGTTGGACGGACGCGTAGCACCCAGCCACCCACCCCCCTTCCCCCCCAAAAAAAGGACGATGACAATATAAGTTCGCGCTTCCATGTTTCGGATTGAAATATCTGGCGGCCCCAATTCCAGTCCTGCAAAATCTCTCTTCTCCATCGTCCCCTTCCGCGCCCAGATTGCTCAAATCCCTAATTCTCTGCCAACCCTCGAATCGCCCCTCGTCTCGTCTCTTTCCCCACCGTTCCCCACCTCTGTGCTGGACGATGACGATGAAGACGACGGTCGCGCTTCACCACCGCACCGGAGCTACCTCATCTACGCCCTCGTCCACCGCACCGGGTGGTCCACCGACAACGTCGGCCGCCGCAACCGATGTGCCTCACAGACACCGAGTTCCACCGCATCAGGTGCGCTTCACCGACGCCATCTCCCAGCTCACTGGGGCTACTTCACCGAGCACATCGTCGCACCTCCGCCCCCCGAGGCCGTTGGGGCTTCACCAATGGTCTCGTCCACCGCATCGTAGCACTCCGCTGCCACTCAAGATCTGCATCCGTGCACGGCCAGCCAACGCCAGTGCATCACCCTCAACGGCTCTGAAGTGACCCGCACTCTAGCTAGGCGAGCATGCCCAAACGCCAGCCCGAACTAGGTATCCACACATCACCCCCTTGTGCACTGTTCCGGCGATGTTTGGATATCCTTTCACTGCTCTCTTAGCTTACACGCCTATGCAACTCTGACCTTAACTCTTATTTCTTCTGGAGATATCATCTGAAACAAGCAAAACCTTATTTTAGCGAAGCATGACGGCGCTACGGGATCTGGTACACATCCTGCACACCCGTATAACCTTGTAAGTATCCGTCCTCTGGTACAACATCAAGGTCGATTCCTCTTATTTGATCAACCATTCACCGTGTCAAAAATGCAGAGGGGGATGCAAGGAGCACAAGGCCTGCACATCCAAGCAAGTGGTAACATGGACTTGTACATGGAACATCCCAAGCGCAAGCAGAGCTGAAGTGAGCCTGTACAACGAGCTAGTGTAAGTCCCTGCATTTCATTTAATTCGTACTGGCATTCGTGTATGATTTGTGTGCAGTGGCTGATCCACGAATTCAAGTTACCAGGGGCGAACATTTAACTTAAAAAATACGAAGGCACTTGCACTCCGGAAATCAACATAACTTGAGAAATGTGAAGCTACATGCACTTTGAAAACCAGCTAATGATCCAAAGTAGTTCAGATTATAAACACTAAATGATGCAAGCACCAAAAAACACAAAATGCAACATGGTGTACAAGGACTACAAAGATGGTCTGTACCTGCTTGAATTATTCGTTCTCTGGCTGAAAATATCGAAGTGTAATTGCACGTATAACCAGTGCGCAAACTGCATATCAATATATCTATCCTGCACAAGTATGCCAATAGTTTCAAACAACAGATTAGAAAAGTATTTATGCTATGTTGTCATGATACGGGGACTTTCTGGTAGATGGCCTCGACGTTTCCTCAAGCTATGAAAATGCACTATAATTTGCTTGTCATCAATGCCTGCAAATCTCTGTCTCTCTCAACATAGTAGATCATCATTAGACACTAAATCCTTCAATGAGCTTGCAAAATGCTTGCATTAGATCCCTCATTAGACACTATATGTTCATCACCAGGAGCATGTAAAATGTTTGCATCAAATCCTTCATTAGCAGTTTGTTCATTAGACACTTCAGGCTCAAGAACAACATGAGCTTGTATGTTTGCACCGGAAACTTGATTAGATACATCAGATTCAGTCAGTTCAGTATTGATTGGGGGAGTTATAAAATAAGTAGAAATTGGTTTCATTTTCTCATAGATTCCCTACATACAAGCAGTTTTACAACACCGTCAGGTTTAACTGTTGTCCAGAAATTGAAGAGTTGAATTAGATATAATCAGGGATGTGATGTACCTGCTCGTTGCGCATGCTACTCTTGCAAGCTGCGACTGTCCGTTTGCGCAAGCTCGATGCCATGCCCGTGCTGCCGCCGCTGCCTCCCATGCAGGCTACACCCAGGGTTGGATCTTCATCTTCTTGTCCTTCCATTCGCTTGAAGCCCGGCGACCGCCCTCCAACGAGGGCATGAGGAAGTGCTATGTCGGTCTGTCCAGCGGCGGCTAGGTTAGGAGCGAACTAGACTGGAGGCTGGAGCGAATGAATTGGGATTTTTCCTGCTGTCGATCGATATGGGAGGTGCTCATTTGGGCCTCGAGCCTGTTATAGGGCCTGCCTTACACTTATGTTATTGGCCCATCCAAATTGAAACATTTTTCTTCATTTTTTACATTGCTTGCTCATGCGTTGGGACGAACAAAACTAGCATGGGCCAACCTGGACGACTCAAACTAGGTGTACACTTTCCAGCCACCTGAGGCGGCCACCCATACCAGCCCCTATGGTGGTGTCGCCCCTTTTTGCGTGTATGATTGGATAGTGAAAAATATTCCAGTGGCGCTTTTGATTTACCCACAGAATGGTTGAATTGCTTGTTTCTATGAACTGAGTTCGCCAATAATGTGAAGGATGCCAGTCTTTTCATCCTATTGTAGATTGCTTAGATCTCGATATGCCAAACGTAATCGCATGAAATATACAGAAAAGCTAGTGTGATGTGTTTGGATACAACTAGTCTGACTGCACGTCCTCATATAGCATATCAAGGACGCACCATCTTACCAGATTAACCATTCGACTTACCCATGCAGTGTGGGAAGAAAGAAGTATTGGGACTGCGTATCCAAGCAATTGATGCCATGGACTCCTTCGTACAACCTTGTAAGCAAAAAAGAAGTTGCAGTGTGCCTGTACAAATAACTAGCGTAAGTTCAGCTACCTGCTTCTCGGAATTTTAGTTAGCCACTTATTGCAAAATTGTTCAATTATGTTGCTTGGATTAATTTAGTTTGCTACAGATTACGTAATGGCACAGCCTGTTAATCATACTGTAGACTGCGCCTATCTATGTGTTTGATACTTACTGTTAAGAATTACCTGTTTGCCTTAACTTAAATATCTACTTGTTTGTTTAACTGCTTTGCTGCTGCAACAGGGGGTTACAATGATGTTAATAACTACTTTTCAGCATCCAATTGAAACTCTTTAATTCCTTGTTTGTTTAACTGGTTTGCTGTTATAACTCCCAGTTGAGATGTTTTGCTAACTTCAACTTTTCTGAATCCAATCGGAACTTTAATGGCAAAACATGTTAGCCCAAGATCAAAGAGCGAGGTCCCCATGGACGTTGCATCACCCCACAGAAGTGGCACCGGCCCAATCATGCATTATGAATTGCCAACTGCTGATGCTCTAGAGGCTAAACTAGTGGTAGAAAGAGATTCTGCTTCTACACTTAGAGATGAAGTTGACATGTTGAGGAAGCAAACAGCACAATCACAAGCAGTACTCAACACAACCATTAAATATTTGGTGGATTTCAAAACGAAGCAAGCTGAGACTGACCAGATTGTTAAGGTCCTGAAGGAAAAAAGGAAACTAAATTCCTACTTGGTAAATCATAGGTGAAATGTTCTTTCCATACTTGAATAACCTTTGTGTTGTCTGTTCATGTAATCAATCAAACCATTTGTTTTAGAGATCATGTAATAATTGTTTTTTTGTTTGTAATTTTATTTGAGCACAAGTCTGTATTAATTGATAAGACTTGGAGACATTTCATTTGGATTGTTGTGCCAGACCTACAAATATGCCAATTGGGCTGAATGTGCATTCAGCAATAGTAGTATAGATGGACCATAAGTGGCACGCATCGGAAAAGGGCCAAGATGCTGGCTAAAAAAAGGATGTTGTTGTAGCCAAAAAAAAGTACAGCGGCCTGGCTTATGTATGTTAGTTGATATTATTGATCCATATACTCTATAAGTGTTTATATGTCTGTTAGTTCCGTACATTCTTGGTTGATTGACTCGGTATTTGAATCTTGATACATCGCTTGTGTACATATCTAAATGGGAGTACACATTATGCTGCGTGTGACATTTGAGTTGGACATGAAGTGTTCCAAATATTCGAATTCACCTTAAACTGGATTCTAGTTTCTGAATTTGAGTATCGGCATTTGTAAACCATATTCATATATGACAGTGGAATACATCTTTGTCGTCCTTTTGAAGATATATAAAAACACATAGAATGATTTATAAAGATTCATATAGGAATACAAAATGGATTCGAATTTAGTTGCCAGGGTAAACGTGGATGCTTATTGTCCCAAAATTCGAAAGAAACAACAAAATGTCCACTCCCACATCGGCTGCCCGAAGCCAAGTGGTTGGGAGATGGAAATTACTGTCTACCCATTACACGGACAATCCATCGGCCCGATTTCCACTGCTCTAAATAGGGGTAGGTTAGTAACTTCAATTAGACATGACACGACCGCCTCTGAGCCCATTCTGACACGGTGGGCATCAAACATGGGCGGCAAAACTCATTTGATTCAAGCTCGTCTGAAAGGCCTCTGTTTCTCCCTCCATTCCCCATTCATACACGGTGGGCGGCAAAACACCCTCTCCTCGTCTGAAATAGATGTAGGCTAATATTTTAAATAGGGGCAGATGTGTAACTTCCATCAGACGTGACATAACCGCCCTACCTGTCAGCCCCGTTCATACACCGTGGGCGCCAACCGTGGGCGGCAAAACACCCTCTCCTCGCCCGAAATAGTTACCGGCAAATATTTGGGAGATGCGAGATTACCGTCCTATCCCCAACCAACGAGACGTCCAAATTTGAAATGGGGGATAAGTTCATAACTTTCCCATATTTCAGACAGGCGCGTCCCATAAACATGGTTCCCCGTACCTCTCCCTCCATTTTCCCATTCATACACCGTCCGCGCTAGAACACCCCATTCCCACACCAGCCTCCGTCCGCCACCCCATCCATCACCGTCATCCTCCACCGCATCCATCGCCACCGTCCTCCACCATGCCGGGGCGCCTACCAAGACCACGTCGTCCACTGCTAGAGATGGACGTTTCTCATCCACTGCGACGGACCAATAGCCTTGCATCGCGTCCTCTCGCTTCATCGGCGCCGTCGTCCTCTTTGCCGGGCCGCTCACACGACCTTCTCTTCCACCGCAATGGGACTTATCCCCTGATGCAACCGTCTACCGTCACAGATCTGCTTCAACGCCACCGACAGCCATCGCACCCCCGATGCCTACACGGCGCCGCAAGAGAGGTGGTACTTCATATCTCCTCAACTTTTTGATCTCAAGCAGAAAATAGATCTTAACTTGGTTACTCTACTTTCTTTTCAGCTCTTAGAATTTAGTTCTTAGTTCAAAGCAAACAATGGATGCTAAATATCATTTCTCCGGTTTGCAGCTTCAAATCTGCCATGGCACAGCCATAATACAATTTAATTGATCATGCTTAGGGTTTAATTGATCATGTTGGTTCCGTGGTGGTTTCTTTAATAGAAATCAGAGGGGAAACCCTCTTTTGCTAAAAAAAAATATATGCTTAGAGTTTCCCCCTTTTATGATCACTATACGATCAGAATACATGCTTCGTGTCATAATAACACTGCTCCACCCATCAAGCTAAACAAGCTTAGTTGTTCAAATACGAATCTGATATTATTAAAACAGAGTTGTTTAATTGGTCAGCTAAATGTTCCTAAATTAGTTTCGAAAATGCATGTTCACCGCTCGGGTGTGTATCTCTGTGTGTGGTCTGGTCAGCACGGTTGGGGAGGTAACTTTGCATATGCAGGGGTTTATAGGGAGACACTCTCCGAGTTGAAACCGCAATGCATTCCATAGATAATCTGACTACTTTTTATGTTTTCATGAATCTCAGATTCTGAACAGCATCATAATGATTATGAGCTTGCACGCATGAAAAGAATAAAGCAGAACAATGCCATGGTTGTCAAACTTGGCATTAAGGGACTGAAATCAAGTTTGGATGCAATGCAATGCAAACACTCTCCACCTACAGATTCATGCTCAGAATATGATCCTAACAGTGATTCTGAGCTAGAGGGAGACCTAAGTCAATGTAGCTCCCTAGTGGAGGAGTCCGAGGAAGATGCCCTATCTTATTCACCCATCAAGGTACTTTCTCTAACTTTCCAAGGTTACATTGCTCGCACATATGTTGCAACTGATGCTTTGCATTGCTTCTACTTTGTTGAACTGCCATTAGCTTAGTTTACACATCGTGTATGTGAATACGCCCTGCCTATCCATTTTCAGTACATATTCCATCTGTCATCATACCATATTTATCCATTCAAATGATGTTCTTGTGTATCAGACGTTCAAAAGGAAGAGGGCGATTGCTGATCGTGGAGGATCACAAGCGAAGTATTTGGAAAAGGTAGTGGCACCTGATAAATCAAATAGCCCATTAGGTGTAGTTGCAATATCACCTGACCCACAAAATACCCCAACTCTAGCAGACTCTAGCCCTACTACACTGGTCATTTCTGATGCCCCAACTCAGCAGACCCCAACTGCAGCAAACAGTATGATTATGCCAGTTGACATAGCACCAGCTGTACGACGCAAAACCCCCATTCCAGCAAAGAGTACACCAAATTCAGTTGCCAAATCCCTTTTCGAACCAGAGAGAGCCCCAATTGCAGCAAATAGGACCCTTGTTCCATTTCTTCCCAGTTTAGAAGACGAAGCTTATGTTGTTGTCAGGAACTTTGTGCGCATCTTTCCTTCATGGAAAGATTATACCGCAGACACAGAACAATTTCCAGTCTTCCTCCGCAACTTACGCGTAAGTAATGTACTAATGTTATTCATGGTCATTACTGCATATGTTTCTGCTGACAGAAGACACAAGATTTCATTCTTTTAAATAGGCGAGGCGCAAACTGGATTGTGATGACGAGCAAGGGTTGGTTGCGCTTTTCAAGCACTCGTTGATGAAGTATCGTTCCTACCTGAGGCAAGCGCACTTCGATGGCAAGCCTCTGAACGAAATTTCTGTAAAGTCTCCGGTGCTACATTTATCCGACGGTGACTGGAATAATCTTGTTACACATTGGTCTCTGCTGCAGCGTAAGGTACTGTCTATGATATCACATCACAATTTGAACTACATTTTTGCATTTGCCTTAATGTCTCACTTGTACGAAAACTGTTAGCAGAAGAACATTCGTTCTCAAGGGACCACAGAATCTCGCAACTATACTGCACACTGCATTGCTCTTGTGAGTACCTCTTGCCCTGTATGACCATACTTACTTTCATTGATGTTTGATTATGTAGCATCACTGCACATGTTAGCCTCGTAATCGTCCAGTTGGTGGACATTATAAGATCCGTATGGACTCTTACATAAATTTAGAATCAACCCAATGCTTTTGAGGAGGTTTAGCTCTGCAGTCCTCTTGTAAGGACTGAACATGATCTATCACTGTACTTATATTAACAGCTACTCCCTCTGTCCCATAATATAAGAACGTTTTGTACAGTACACCAGTGTTCAAAACACTCTTGTATTATGGGAAGAGGGATTGGTTCATTTTGTAGCATTCTGCATCTTATCTCCCTCGCCCACCATTTACTAAAAAAGATCAGATCTATATTTAATCTTACCAACAAGTAGAATACATAAACAATGCCAGTGTAGAAGTGTAGCCCATTGCTCTTGTCAGTACATTTGGTCCTGTGACACTTGTACTTCCAGGGATTGGTAGTTGATTATGTAGCATCAATCTGCATCTTATCTTCATTATCCTCTATCCCTTCCAGTATTATCATATCTATAATTACTCTCTACAAAATGTAGAGTACAGGCAATGCTTATGAAGAAGATTATGTGTTGAAATTCTTGAGTTATCCTTCCCATGCCATGGAGAAGGGCATTATAAAGCCGGTGTTAACTGTTAATGTAAGTCAGTCCTTCTAGAGCCTTTATCCTCAACTGCTGTTTAATTTTCTCATACTCCCTATCGTTTACTGCTGTTTAGTTTGCTGTTTCTACCAAAATGCATGTTCGTAAGAACCGTAAGTTCTAAGTTTTACTTGTAAAACCAAATTCCTTATTCATACCATGCACATTACTTAATACTCCCTATATGTATGCTTGTTTTTGTGGATCTATAATCCAGTGTGTGGTGAAGCAGCCCACGTTTGCACCTTGTCATCTCCTGTTTTATCTTACTGATGTGGCTGATGATATGAACAACATGCCATGCACATTATCCAAAATAGATACAATGATTTTCTTTGCCCTTCATCTGTGCTTGTTATGTTGACATGGTAATCCAGTAGTGTGGTGAAGCTCCCCGCATTATGAACAATGCCAAATTATGCTATTGATATTTTGAACATACTCTTTATTTTCTAATTTGAAATTGGATAGAATTGACAGAACAGTTATCATCTTTGTTTATACACGTGCAAAACCTGTCATATCTCTGCTTTTTTTCAGGGTGATATGCCTGATGGCATGCACAAGTCTGCTGAAGGCTGTGAGACAAACCCAACATATATTGCAGCAAAGAAGGCAAAACATCTTGAAGATAGCGAGACAACCCCAAAGTCTTGTCTTCACTACTAGGAAAAGGGCTATTGATGAAATTGACACTAATGGCGCACCAGACATGTGGTGCGCCACTACTATATACTAATGGCGCACCATGTGCTGGTGCGCCATTAGTATGGAAGACACTAATAGCGCACCAGACACATGGTGCGCCACTAGTAACAAAAACTTTTTTTTCATTTTCCCAAACACACTAATGGCGCATCCAGGCACAGTGCGCCATTACTAGTTCTAACTAGTAATGGCGCACCAACCACCAAGTGCGCCACTACTGTATTTTTTTATTCTTTTTTTGCAAAACTACTAATGGCGCACCGTGGCATAGTGCGCCATTACTAGTTTAAACTAGTAATGGCGCACTTTGCCACGGTGCGCCATTAGTATATATTTTTTTTATTTTTTTGCAAAACTACTAATGGCGCACCACCAGCACGTGCGCCATTAGTATGTAGGGTTACTAATGGCGCATGAGTGGGTGGTGCACCATTAGTAACCTGGGACCAGCAAGATATTTTGGACAGCCACACCTACACACTCACTTTCCCCACTTCATTCCCTCCACCTCCTTCTCCAAGCTTGTGTTGGCTACCTCCTCCTCACCACATTTGCACCATAGATTCATCAAAATTAAGTGGTTAAATTACCTTTTTTGATAGGTAAGTAAGGGGAAAGCTATCTTTATGTTGTAGATCTACTCTTTTTCTCCCTAGCTCGCTCCAACAACGTGCACATGCACTTTTTGTGGCCTAGCTAGATCTATGTATGTTTGTGGTGTTGCATATGTTTGTGGTGTTGCATATATGTTTGTGTTTGCAGGTACCGGTATTTGAAATGCGATAGTTGCCAATATTTTGCCGGAATGTTGATTCGTTTCCGTTTCAGCGAGAATTTTGGCACTATGCATTCTTTTTGGTCCTATTTTTAGGGAAAGTCATGCCAAATTTTTCTTGGTTCTAAAATATTGTTTTGCTCTACCCCGCAGGCGACCATGGTCCGCACGATGACGGAAGGCATCGTGAATAGGTTTTTGAGCTCCGCGAAGGCCGAGATGCTTCAAAAGAACGAGACGGAGATAAGATCTCCGTGTCGAAGATGCAAGCTGAAGAGCCTTATTGCGGACCCGGATTCCAGGCAGGTGCGGGACCACCTACTCTTGCATGGTTTCATGGATGGCTATAGGTGGCAAGGTGATGAAGATGACTATGAAGTCGTCCATGGGGGCCGGGCAAGAAATGAGGAAGGGCAGCAAGACAACCACCGCGGCTCGGGCAGGCAAGAAGACGAAGAATCTCCAGGACATGATCACGACGGTGATGTTGTACGCACTCATCATGTAGAAGATGCCGGACATGATGATGAGGAAGATCAAGACGAAGGGCATGATCATGAAGATGAAGATGCCGGAGCAGACGATGATGGAGGTGTAATGCCCAGATAATCATGCTACAGTAATCTCACGTTAATGATGCCACGTCACCTCTGTCACTGTAGTTATTCTAGGGTTAATTCAAAACCGCATCAAAATTCAAATTCAAATTAATGTCAAACGACAAAAGTTTTCAAAATGTTAAACTAAAATGTTCGGTGTGTGCAATTAAATGCCTAGGTAATTATAGTGCAACAAACACCCTTTTAGAAAATGTCTAAATATATTAAAATGAAATAAAACAGAAAAGTGAAATAAGTAAAAGGAAAAGACAAATCTAACTAAAAATAAAAAAAGAGGCAGACCCCCCCTCCACTGGGCCATTCGGCCCAGCTGGCCGGCCCAGTCGCCCCTGGCCTATATGGCCCTCCCCACCCCCGAAACCCTAGCTACCGCCCCCATTTCCCCCCCACACCCACGTCTCCTCCCCCTACTCCTCTCGATCCCATCTTGATCGGGGAGGGGTTCGATCCACCTCCCCTCCTCTGCCCCCGATTGGATCGGGGGGATCGATCCCCACCGCTACACGCGCGATGCCGCCCCGCCTCTGACGCTGCTGGACCTCGCGGCCACCTCGCCGGACCTCCCTCGCCGGATCGCTCTGCCTCGACCACGCCCCCCACCGGTTTGCTTCCACGCCGACGACGTCCCCGGCATCCACCCCGAGCCCCATTGCCCTGAACCCTACACCCCTCAGTGAGCCCCGCCGCCGCGCTCGTCTCCGCCGCCCACCTACTACTCTACTGCTGCCGCGCGACCTCGCCGATGCCGTGGCCGCTGGCGTCGCCTCGCCTCTGCTCCCCCTCGACGCGCCGTCGCCCGTGCCGTTCGCCCGCTCCTGCCGCACGTCCTACTGCCACTGCTCCCCGCACCTCGTTGGCCTCGGCCGTCGCCCGCGACCTTGCCGCTCGCCATGTCCGACCCGCCCCCTGACCTCGCTCGCCTCTGCTCCGCGGCGGCCACCCCCGCCGCGCCGGACCGGCCTCCCCTTGCCGCAGACATGCTCTCATAGGGCTCCGCCCACGCCTGCCTGCGCTACCGCCGCAGCTACTGCTTTGGCCGCCCCACTCACGCCGCCCCGGAGCCACCGCTCGCTGCTCGCCCCCCCCCCCTGCCGCCTTGCTCCGTCGCCCGCGCTGGATGCGCCCGCTCCGGCCATGGCTTCGCCGTGGGCACCGGCCCCCTGCTTCGGCCACTGCCGGGTCTGCCCGCACTAGGGTGTGCGCCTGCCCAGGTCGCGTCCTGCGCCCGCACGGCCGTGCCCGTAAACCGTCGCCCGCACCGCCCTGTGCCCGTTAGGCCTTGGGCCTATGACAAGTGGGCCACTGCCCAGAGAACGTTTCCTTAAAAGGGATTTTTAAAAAAATAAATAAAATTAATAATCAATCAATTAATTAATTAACTTAATTAATCTTGATTAATTAAACTAATTAATCATAATTAGATTAACCTAATTAACTTAACCTAATTAATATGTTAATTAAACCAATTAATTAGGTTAATTAGTTATCAGTCAATGACATGTGGGCCCCCTGTCCAGTTTGACCAGTCAAACTGTTGACTGGGTTGACGTAGTCTATGACAGGTGGGCCCTGTTTGACCCTGTTGACCAGTCACCAGTTGACTGGTCAAATGCTGACTGGACCCCCCTTGACCCCACCTGCCAGCCACACATGCATTTTGTTGGGTACAATTTTCTGTACCCATAGCAATTTAAGATTTAATTTTCGAATTAAAACAATTTAGAAAATGATTTAAAACTTTTAAAAATTAATAGAAAGTAATCCGTAGCTCGGATAAAAAACTTTGTACATGAAAGTTGCTCAGAACGACGAGACGAATCTGGATACGCAGCCCGTTCGTCCGCCACGCATCCCTAACCTATCAAACTCGCAACTTTCCCCCTCTGGCTCCTCTGCCCGAAAACGCGAAACACCGGGTCCCGGTTGTTTCCCCCTTCACCGGTATCACCTCATACCGCGTTAGGGCACGCCTAGCATCACGCTTTGCTTTGTCATGCATCGTTATGCATCTGTTTGCATTGTATTCACTGTTTCTTCCCCCCTCTTCTCTCGCTAGACACCAAGACCGACGCCGCTGCTACCCAGTACGACTACGGTGTTGATGACCCCTCTCTCTTGCCAGAGCAACCAGGCAAGACCCCCCCCCCTTGATCACCAGATATCACCTACTCTTCTCTATACTACTTGCATTAGAGTAGTGTAGCATGTTACTGCATCCGTTAATCCTACCCTAATGCATAGCCTGTCCTTGCTACTACTGTTGTTACCTTTACCTGCAATCCTAATGCTTAGTATAGGATGCTAGTTTATCATCAGTGGCCCTACATTATTGTCCGTCTGCCATGCTATACTACCGGGCCGTGATCACTCAGGAAGTGATCACGGGTATATACTTATACATATATACATGCTATACAAGTGGTGACTAAAGTCGGGTCGGCTCATAGGAGTACCCATGAGTGATTCCGATGTTGGGCGCTGAAGGGGCAGGTGGCTCCATCCCGGTAGAGGTGGGCCTGAGTTCCCGAAGGCCCCCGACTGTTACTTTGTGGCGGAGCGATAGGGCAGGTTGAGACCACCTAGGAGAGACGTGGGCCTGGCCCTGGTCGGCGTCCGTGGTTATTTCAAAATAACACGCTTAACGAGATCTTGGTATTTGATCTGAGTCTGGCTACTGGCCTATACGCACTAACCATCTACGCGGGAACAGTTATGGGCACTCGACGTCGTGGTATCAGCCGAAGCCTTCGTGACGTCAGCGACTGAGTGGCGCGCGCCGAATTGGACCGTAAGCCTGCTCTTGTATTAAGGGGGCTAGTTTTGCTTCCGGCCGCGTTCGCAACGTGCAGGTGTGCAAAGGGCAATGGGCCCAGACCCCTGCGCCATAGGATTTAGACCGGCGTGCTGACCTCTCTATTGTATCTAGGTAGGGCTGCGACGTGTTGATCTTCCGAGGCCGGGCATGACCCAGAAAAGTGTGTCCGGCCAAATGGGATCGAGCGTGTTGGGTTATGTGGTGCACCCCTGCAGGGAAGTTAATCTATTCGAATAGTCGTGATCTTCGGTAACAGGACGACTTGGAGTTGTACCTTGACCTTATGACAACTAGAACCGGATACTTAATAAAACACACCCTTCCAAGTGCCAGATACAACCCGATGGTCGCTCTCTAACAGGGCGACGAGGAGAGGATCGCCGGGTAGGGTTATGCTATGCGATGCTACTTGGAGGACTTCAGTCTACTCTCTTCTACATGCTGCAAGACGGAGGCTGCCAGAAGCGTAGTCTTCGACAGGATTAGCTATCCCCCTCTTATTCTGGCATTCTGCAGTTCAGTCCACCGATATGGCCTTTACACATATACCCATTCATATGTAGTGTAGCTCCTTGCTTGCGAGTACTTTGGATGAGTACTCACGGTTGCTTCTCCTTCTTTTCCCTCTATCCCTTCTACCTGGTTGTCGCAACCAGATGTTGGAGCCCAGGATCCAGACGCCACCGTCGACGACGACTCCTACTACACCGGAGGTGCCTACTACTACGTGCTGCCCGCTGATGACGACCAGGAGTAGTTAGGAGGATCCCGGGCAGGAGGCCTGCGCCTCTTTCGATCTGTATCCCAGTTTGTGCTAGCCCTCTTAAGGCAGACTTGTTTAACTTATGTCTGTACTCAGATATTGTTGCTTCCACTGACTCGTCTATGATCGAGCTCTTATATTCGAGCCTTCAAGGGCCCTGGCTTGTATTATGAAGTTTGTATGACTTATTTTTATTTGTAGAGTTGTGTTGTGATATCTTCCCGTGAGTCCCTGATCTTGATCGTACACGTTTGCGTGTATGATTAGTGTATGATTGAATTGGGGGCATCACATTTCCTCAGTACATCCTTGAGGTATTTCTCCTGAGATATGAATGTGCCATTGCGTTGTTCACGAATTTGAAGACCTAAGAAGAATTTCAACTCTCCCATCATAGACATTTGATATTCTTCACTCATCATATAGGCAAATTCATCACTATAACGTTGGTCAGTATAGCCAAAGATAATATCATCAACATATATTTGGCACATAAACAATTCACCATCATAAGATTTAGTGAAAAGAGTAGGGTCGAGTGAACCGGGTTTGAAGCCTTTCTTCATGAGGAATTCCTTCAAAGTATCATACCACGCCCGAGGGGCCTGCTTGAGGCCATAGAGGGCCTTGTTGAGTCTGAAGACTTTGTCAGGATTCTTTGGATCTTCAAAACTTGGGGGTTGAGCAACATATACTTCTTCCTCAAGCTTACCATTGAGGAATGCACTTTTCACATCCATTTGATATAGAGTGATATCATGATGATTAGCATAAGCAAGTAATATGCGAATAGCCTCAAGTCTAGCAACAGGTGCAAAAGTTTCATCGAAATCAATTCCTTCAACCTGTGTGTAGCCTTGAGCTACAAGCCGTGCCTTATTCCTCACCACAAGGCCATTTTCATCTTGCTTGTTGCGATAGATCCATTTTGTGCCAATGATATTGTGTTTGCGAGGATCTGGACGTTTGACCAGTTCCCAGACATTGTTGAGCTCGAACTGATGTAATTCTTCTTGCATGGCCTGAATTCTTGTCCGTCTGCCATGCTATACTACCGGGCCGTGATCACTCGGGAAGTGATCACGGGTATATACTTATACATATATACATGCTATACAGGTGGTGACTAAAGTCGGGTCGGCTCATAGGAGTACCCATGAGTGATTCCGATGTTGGGCGTTGAAGGGTCAGGTGGCTCCATCCCGGTAGAGGTGGGCCTGAGTTCCCGAAGGCCCCCGACTGTTACTTTGTGGCGGAGCGACAGGGCAGGTTGAGACCACCTAGGAGAGACGTGGGCCTGGCCCTGGTCGGCGTCTGTGGTTATTTCAAAATAACACGCTTAACGAGATCTTGGTATTTGATCTGAGTCTGGCTACTGGCCTATACGCACTAACCATCTACGCGGGGACAGTTATGGGCACTCGACGTCGTGGTATCAGCCGAAGCCTTCTTGACGTCAGCGACTGAGTGGCGCGCGCCGGGTTGGACCGCGTAACGCAACTTCCTTTGTGATGGAGGTTGCTAGGTCTGCTCTCCGGCCGCGTTCGCAACGTGCAGGTGTGCAAAGGGTGATGGGCCCAGACCCCTGCGCCATAGGATTTAGACCGGCGTGCTGACCTCTCAGTTGTGCCTAGGTAGGGCTGCGATGTGTTGATCTTCCGAGGCTGGGCGTGACCCAGGAAAGTGTGTCCGGCCAAATGGGATCGAGCGTGTTGGGAAATGTGGTGCACCCCTGCAGGGAAGTTGATCTATTCGAATAGCCGTGTCCCTCGGTAAAAGGATGACCCGGAGTTGTACCTTGACCTTATGACAACTAGAACCGGATACTTAATAAAACACACCCTTCCAAGTGCCAGATACAACCGGTGATCGCTCTCTCACAAGGCGACGAGGGGAGGATCATCGGTTAGGATTATGTTATGCGATGATACTTGGTGAACTTACCATCTACTCTCTTCTTCTATTGCAAGATGGAGGTTACCAGAAGCGTAGTCTTTGAAAGGACTAGCTATCCCCCTCTTATTCCGGCATTCTGCAGTTCAGTCCACATATGATACCCCTTTTCCATTTGATACCAATGCATACATATGTAGTGTAGCTCCTTGCTTGCGAGTGCTTTGGATGAGTACTCATGGTTGCTTTGCTCCCACTTTTCTCCCTTTCTATACCCGTTTGCTGTGACCAGACGATGGAGCCCAGGAGCCAGACGCCACTGTCGACGATGACTACTACTACTCGGGAGGTGCCTACTACTACGTGCAGCCCGCTGATGACGACCAGGAGTAGTTTAGGAGGATCCCAGGCAGGAGGCCTGTGTCTCTTTCGATTTGTATCCCAGTTTGTGCTAGCCTTCTTAAGGCAAACTTGTTTAACTTATGTCTGTACTCAGATATTGTTGTTTCCGCTGACTCGTCTATGATCGAGCTCTTGTATTCGAGCCCTCGAGGCCCCTGGCTTGTAATATGATGCTTGTATGACTTATTTTTATTTGTAGCGTTGTGTTGTGATATCTTCCCGTGAGTCCCTGATCTTGATCGTACACGTTTGCGTGTATGATTAGTGTACGGTCAAATCAGGGGCGTCACAGGAGGCTGGGTGCAGGACCCTCATATTCAAGAGCTGCTTCTCAAGCAGACGGATAATGCAAGAGCTGCCGCCCGAGAGAAAGCCAAGCTGGATCAACTGGAGATAGACGCGGTTACTCCATTGTATGAAGGATGCAGGCCCGAGGATACCCGCCTGAAAGTAACGCTCATGGCTCTGGAGATGGAGGTAAAACACAAAATGACCGATGCATGCTTCGACGAGAACATGTCATTCTGGCACGAACGTCTTCCCAAGGGGAACAAGTGCCCGGCCAGTTTCGAGGAGGCGAAGAAAATCGTGTGTCCTCTGGATTTACCGCACGTGAAATACCATGTGTGCATGAACAATTGCACCATTTATCGGGACGAGCACGTGGAGTCAACCATATGTCCAGTGTGCGGCGTCACTTGATACAAGAAGAGGAAGAAAGCTCCTCGAAAAGTGGTGTGGTACTTTCCGATCACTCCTTGTCTGCAGCGGTATTTCGCGGACCCTAAGGTAGCAAAGCTCCTGCGTTGGCACGCAGATAGGGAGGAGAAGAAGCGAGAAGATGACGGAAATGATCCGAAGATAAATAAAAAAGACAAGATGCTGAGTCACCCTAAGGATGCGAGCCAGTGGCAAGCGTTGAACTTCAAAGACCCAGAATTTGGGAATGATCCAAGGAACATCGTGCTGGGCGCGAGCACCGATGGAGTCAATCCGTTTGGCAGCCAGAGAAGCTCAGATAGCACCTGGCCTGTGTTTGTATGGATGTACAACCTCCCCCTGGTTGTGCATGAAGAGGAAGTACATTCACATGAGTATGCTAATTGAAGGGCCGAAACAACCAGGGAACGACATCAATCTGTATCTGGGGCTGCTGAAAGAGGAGCTAGACACGCTGTGGAAAACGCCAGCCAATACGTGGGACGCCGTAGAGAAAGAATATTTCCCTATGAGAGCCGCACTGCTCACGATGGTGCACGACTATCTCGGTTACGGATATCTCGCGGGGCAGGTGGTCCATGGATTTTCTGGATGCGTCGGGTGCATGGATGACACAACATATCGCCAGCTAGATAGAGATCCCGGGTCTTCGAAAACCGTGTTCATGGGACATCGAAGGTGGCTTCGCGACGATGACCCGTCGAGAAAACGCAAGGATCTGTTCGATGGTGAAACCGAACCCCGAAGACGCCCGCGTACGAGGAGCGGCGAGGAAATAGACGAGCTGTTGAAAAATTGGAAAGATTGCCCACTACCGGGAAAGAAGCAAATGGCGCCGGAGCCGGGAAAGAAGCGAAAGGCGCCAGAGCCGCTGCTGAAGGTATGGAAAACGAGGTCTGTTTTCTGGGACTTGTCGTACTGGAAGATCCACCGTGTGCCTCATAGCCTTGATGTGATGCATATCACGAAGAACGTGTGCGAGAGTCTGCTTGGTACCCTGCTCAACATGCCAGAGAGGACCAAAGATGGGCCGAAAGCAAGGGCAGACTTGAAATCAATGGGCATCAGGCAGGAGCTTCACGCTAATGATGATGATGAGGCGAAGAAGGACACAGAAAGTCGTTGCAAAGGCAAAAAGGCCAAGAAGACCGGAAATGACTACCCTCCCGCGTGCTTCACTCTAAGTCAGGAGGAGATCGAGCAGTTTTTCACCTGCCTCGTAGGAGTAAAACTTCCTTACGGTTACGCGGGGAAGATAAGCAGATACCTAGACCCAGCGAAGCAGAAGTTCAGCGGGATGAAGTCTCACGACTGTCACGTGCTGATGACGCGGATACTTCCAGTTGCAATCTGTGGGATCATGGACGCGCACGTCCGTGAAACGCTATTTGGCCTATGCAACTTTTTCGACATCATCTCTCGGAAGTCGGTTGGCGTGAGGCAACTCAGAAGGCTACAGGAAGAGATCGTCGTGATACTATGCGAGCTTGAGATGTACTTCCCGCCCGCATTCTTCGACGTTATGGTGCATCTGCTGGTCCATATCGTGGAGGATATCATCCAACTCGGGCTGACGTTCCTGCACAGCATGATGCCGTTCGAAAGGATGAATGGTGTCATCAAAGGATATGTTCGCAACATGTCACGTCCAGAGGGAAGCATAGCCAGGGGCTTTCTGGCCGAAGAGTGCATCTCCTACTGCACGAATTATCTAGGCATCGAGAACCCCGTTGGTCTACCCGTCAACAAGCAACTCGGCAGGCTCGCTGGATGGGGTCACCATGAGGGTCGCCGCGAAATGCATGTCGACTTCGAGGGTTGACTCACCGACTTTGAAAGAGCAAACCTAGTCGCGCTACAACACATAGACGTGGTCGATCCTTGGGTGGTAGAGCACAAAACCTTTATTGAGAAGACATACAATGACTGAGGCCAACAGAGGACGGACGGAGATATAATCAAAGAGCACAACTCATGTTTCACGCGTTGGTTCAAGCAGAAGCTTCTGTCGTACCCTTTACATGAGGATTCTTCCGCGGAAGAACAACTCATATTCGCCTTGTCACAGGGCGCCGAGCACAACCTGATGACCTATGAGGCGTACGATATCAACGGCTACACATTCTACACCGAGGACAAGGACATGAAGAGCGATGGTTATCAGAACTCTGGGGTAACGATGGAATCCTACACCGGTAACGACAAGGGCAGATACTACGGAAGGATTGAGGAGATCTGGGAGCTGAGCTACGCTGGAGAGAAGGTCCCGATGTTCCGTGTCAGATGGGCCAAGAGCGTCCTAAAAGAAGACCGGTATTTCACCACCATGGTTGTACCCGAAGCCAAATCCAAGACCGTGGGAGCAAAAGTCACCGCGAAAAATGAGCCATGGGTATTGGCTTCCCAAGTGGACCAACACTTCTTCATTACCGACCCGTCAAAGCCCAGTCATGTTGTCGTGAGGAGAGGCAAAAGGAAGATCATCGGAATGGATGGAGTAGCAGATGAGCAAGACTTCGACAAGTACGGCGACCCGAAGATCGAACATGACGACGACGATGAAGTAGCAGCATACACCACTAGAAGAAGCAGGACCACCCTACCTAAAGGACGTCCGTTCAAGAGAAGAACTCCATTTACGAAAAATAAGGGCAAGAAGATTGTGAACAGATAGCTAGCTAAGATCGATTGTATTTAAATCGTAGTCTTCATTTCTCGATTGTATTACATGGACACTTTTTGAACTCATGAATATTTTTAAATTTCATGGGCACTTTTTGAATTCATGAATATTTTTTCAAATTTGATGATATTTTTTCATATTCAATATGCAAAAATATTGAATATTCATGAGGACACTCGATCTCGATCCCCCTCCATCTCGATCGCTATCCCCCTCCATCTCGATCTCGACCCCCCCCCCCCCCGCACCCCGCACCCTCCCCCGCTAGCTCCACCGCCGCCGACGACCCACCACACCCTCCCCCGCTCCATCGCTGCCGCCGACCCACCGCACCCTCCCTGGCCCAATCCACCGCCGCCGAGCACCCCCCGCACCCTCCCCCGCTCCACCGCCGCCGACGACCCACCGCACCCTCCCCCGCTCCACCGCCGCCGCCGACCCCCCGCACCCTCCCCCGCTCCACCGCCGCCGCCGACCCCCCGCACCCTCCCCGCTCAACTGTCACAAATGAATGCAACTAAAAATCCAAAAAAACAAATTTGATGATATTTTCAAATAAAAAATTTGATGATATTTTCAAATAATAAATTTGATGATATTTTTTCATATTCATAAATATTTTCAAATAATAAATTTGATGATATTTTTAAAAAAATTATTACTATTTTTATAAAAAAATATTACTGTTTCATATTCATATTCATTTTCTTAAAAATTATTAGATGCAACAAAAAATAATAATAATAATTACTTATGGCGCACCTCTGGCTGGTGCGCCATTGCTATATAAAAAAAGATTACTAATGGCGCACCAGCAGGAGGTGCGCCATTGCTATATAAAAAAAGATTACTAATGGCGCGCCGACGGGGGGGGGGGGTGCGCCATTAGTAAGCTTCCCCCTAGCTAATTCCTCCCTCTCCCTCGCCAGATCCCCTTCGTCCCTCTCTCCCTCGCCAGATCCTCCCGCGCGCTGCCCCGACCCATGACGCCGATGCCCCGACCCCCGCCGGACTCCACCCCTGCCGCCCCCGTGCCCCCACGCCCCCACCCCCGCCGCCCCGACCCCCGCCGGACTCCACCCCCGCCGCCCCCGCGCCCCCGCGGCTGACTAATGCTAGCCCATGCGGCTTCGTTGCGGCGCCGTCGCCGTTCTCTTCACCGACCTCGTTGTCCGTCCGCCGCCGCCGCCGCCTCGTGCTCCGGCTACTCCCGCCCCTTGCGCGCCCACATACAGCGGCGAAGGTGCCCGGGTCCCCCGCTCGCCCTCTCCTCCGACTCCTCCAAGCCCCTCGCCTCCTCCTCGACCGGCGGCGGCGCCGACCCCGACGAGGAGCCCGTCCCGCCCCTCCTCCAGGAACTCGCAGTAAGCCACCGATTCTCCTCTAGCTCTTTGTATGTACATTCAGTTTAAATTTTGGTGAAGCCTGTGGATTCGATGGGCTCTGAACTTCTGATTGCATTGTTCCGGTGGTAGGATTGCTTGGTGCTCCCACCCAAAGTCATGTCCCTGCTGCCCCGCGACCTCCGCCTCGATGTAAGCAGTCACTACCCCCTGCTGTCCCCCAAGAAGGCTTAGTCGATTACTGTCCAGTGCTTCCTAATAGAATTAGTGTTTGCTGTTTGGGTAATGGTGTCGATGTGTTCTGTTCTGCTGAGAAAGAAAATGTCAGAAATCTCTCATTCTTGATAGCCTACAGTTGCTGGGGTTATGGGAACTTAGAAAGGCCTCTAGCTGATGAGATGTGAGTGACTCATTTTCTTCATAACAGCATGCACTTTTACGATTTCCCCACATTTGCTCGTTGTTTTCGTGAAAAATATTGTCTGCTTGTGTGATGCACTGCTGTTGTATATTCCAGTGCCCGTGATCTGTTCATAGTACTACTATTACATTAATATACTGTAAAATGTTGTTTTGTTCAGCAAAAAGTAGTTTCTTAAGACAGTCATTTTGTCTTTTGATGTTCCTCTGTTTATTCGTCCTTTAAGCACGTTATTTTCTGGAGTGTCCATGGAAATATGAGCAGAGTAACTAAACTGTCTAAGCATATAGTAACTGATGCCTCACTCTTGAAAGCCCTAGATCTGTTCAGAAGGGCCAGTGTTAGCAACTTGTTACCGAATTCATAATATTTCTTGCAGCTGGTAGGGGGTTTGTACCACACGGAACAGATGAGCTTGGATCGGAGCTAAGATAATCAGTTTGCTGGGTTTTGTCTCCGACCATTGTGTCGTGATGATTTTGCAGGTACCCCGAGAGGCCCTTGAGTTTGCCGGAATGTCGATTAACTTCCGTTTCGGCAAATTCAGGTACTCCATATGTCCTATTTTCAGCAAAGGTCATGCTGAAATTTTCCGTGAATTTTAGCATGACTTTGCTAAAAATAGGACATATGGGGTACTTGCAACTAATGCATGGGCCGGGGTATCTTAGTACTTAGTTAAGTAGGATCAACTGCCCCGCCATTCTTGCTGCATTAAACCATAGGTGGCAATAAAGCAAGTGATTAGGCCCAACTTAGAATTCTCCTTAGCATCGATAAACCCTAGATGATAAACCCAACATAGGTGGCAATAGAGCCAAGTGATTAGTGCCAAGTGATTAGGCCCAACCTAGGGTGTCTCGGCATCGATAAACCCTAAATGATGAAAACTTAACTTAGCATTTTAGGGTGCCTCGGCGTCGACAAACCCTAAATGATGAAACCTTGGCTTTTAGGGTGCCTCGGTGTCGCCATGAGAACCTAAATGATGTATGCTTAGGCTTTTAGGGTGCCTCGGCGTCGACAAACCCTAAATGATAAAAGCTTAGCTTTTAGGATGCCTCAGTGTCGACAAACCCTAAATGATGAGACCATGATCTTGTTCCTTGAGAATAACCAACTTTTTGACCAAACTTTTTTCCTATTTAGAGCGAAACATGGCCCACAACGATGAGGCCAGCGGTTCAGGCGGCAAGCAATTCTGGGAGCTGTCCCAGGAGTTGGAGGAAGAACCTCACCGCTATGAGGATGCCGCGGAAGACACCGATCCTGACTACACAACCCCTAGTGGCGTCGGGGATGACACCACTGATGATGGCGCCGCGGATGCCACCACTGATGATGGCGGCGCACGCACAGATGGCAGCCAACCGAAGAGGCAACGGAAGGACCGGTGCCCGAGCGTGCTCGGCACCGTCAAGGAGGAATTTACTGAAGTGAACTCCGATGGGCATGCGACGGCGCCCAAAGAAGTAGTCAAGGGGTACTCCGTTCAGCTCGGGTGCATTCTCCGGAGCACCGTCTCGATCAACACCGAGAACCTAAGGCATAAGGACCGAGGGAATTTGCGCAGCCTCCTCTTCACGAAGCTGCACGAACGATACAAGTTCCCCGCTGACTTTGCAAATACACGCCTCTCAGGGAATAAAGTGAACAATGCCACCCTCATGAGGATGGGCACGGCCCTGTCTACTTGGAGAAGCATGGTGAAGGCAATGATTGAAAAAGGTGCTAGTTATGAGAAGGTCAAGGCGAAATATCCTTTGATGAGCGAAGATGACTACAAGGAGTTCAAGATCAAGTGCGAGAGCAGCGCAACCTCCGAATCAAGTCAGTGGGGGGAAGAAATGCGGAAGTTGAACTTAGGGGTCCACCAACTCGGTCCCGGTGGTTACAGAGTGGCGGAGCCTATATGGGACAAGGAGGACGCGGAGCATGCCGAGCAAGGCCTACCGCCCCGCTTCGAGAAATACCGTGACAAGCAGGCCAGGAACTTTCTCAGGGCCCGATACAAGGAGGACCCGGTAACAAAGGAGCTTACCACAGATCCAAAGACTAGGGCGCTTGAGCTTGTTCTGTTAAGGAATACACCCCCACGTAATTAGCTCCATATGGTTGCATTCTAATTAATCCCCAATATTTCTAAATGGTTCACGTTCCTTCCGCGGGACAATGAAAGCAGTAGCGCGGGGTCGTCTCAGAGCTCCCCTTTCAACACCCCTTTAAATAGGGCGTTGAACATAATGAAAAACAAGGATAAGCTCAGTAAGCCGACGTCAGCTGGTCGTGTGGCCGGCAAAGGCTTGTCCACAAAATGGTCGTCATACTATACCACTGGTGGGCGAAAGGAGAAAAAGACCAGCTCAGAAAGCTAGTCGCGCGAGGTTGAAGCACTCAAGGCACAAGTGGCGCGGATTCCGGAGATTGTCCAAGAGCAAGTGCAACAACAACTGGGAATGACGCTCAACGCCATGGTGCCTACATTCATTCATGGGCTGACGACGTGGATTGCAGGCGGCCAACAGGGGCCTCCCCCGGTTCCCAGCTTCACGGCCAGCAACTCGCACAACGCGCAGGCGGCGCCATTGGTGTATCCGGCGGCGCCATTGGTGTCTCCGGCGGAGGCGGTATTCGTGTCTCCGGCGCCGGCACGGGCATTGGAGCTTAATGCACCCGGGTGTACGCCGGCCGGCACCTCACCAGCAAGCGGCCCCTCCGTCAGTTGCACGCCCACCATTGGTGGTGCCTCGACATTAGCCGAGCTCGACGGCATCACGGTAACTAAGCCTCTCGGTTGATGACTTCATCTCCTTACCTTTGACTGGGCATCCCTGACGCCCTACATGTTTTCGCAGGGCGCCGTCGATGTTCCTTGCACTCTCCTGCACTTCGTGGGCGGCGAGTTGGTCGATGTCGCCAAGGGCAGAATCGTTCAACCGGGCAACCCTGTGTTCCACGGTAATCCGATGCCACCCACAGTGTATAGGGTTGAAGTGGTTCGGGTGCTGCCAGGCTGTGACGAGTTGTTACCTCCGATTCGACCCGCTGGGGCCGACGAAGAAGATGAGATGACCCTCAACGCCTGCGTAAGCTGGCCCCTGCTTTGGCCGAAGAGCCAGATTCGTTTGGGGGTGGGGGACACCACCCCACAGACAAGACCGTCAGTCGTGTCGGTGCCAAGCCATGGCAAGAACGCCGCAACGCTACCGGACATGCCGGACATCCATATGGCACAGGATCCAGACATGCATATGGCACAGGATCCGGACGACGACGACAACGACGACGGTACATTTACCAATGTCGATAAGTACTTTGCCGAACATGGGTATGGTGACGAGTTATGCGGGCCTCCTTCTCAAGAACCCAACCAAGACGACCGTGATCTAGCTAGTACAGCGGAGAAACCCAATTGCAACAGGCGTCGTCTGGCGTTCAGTTCTCAGGAGACGCCTCCAGCTGCCGCCTTCACCGAGCCTCAGATAGCTGAGGTGTGAAATATTATCAGCCCCAACATGCTCAAGAAGGTGGTCTGTGAGCAGAACTCGGTCCCATTACAGCAGATCAAGAAGAAGGGATGGAAACGAAAGGCTAAAAAGGGCGCCGGTGCAAGCCAGCCAGCACCGAGTACGATCCATGCTCAGGACGGGCCACCTTCACCTAAGGATATCTCGAGGAGGGTGCATGTGGCGGGTAGGGCGATGCTACCGACAAATATGCTCAACGCTGCAACCGGTGCTATGCAGAGTCTGCATGACAGTGTTCTTTCTTTGGAGAACAGGCGTCTCAGAGAGAATGATGTGGCATACCTGGTTTTCATGGCCAAGGTGCCAGAGGGCAAGGGCTTTGTGGATGGCGCCATCGAGGGTACGATCGTCCTACGGTTTGATGACATCTTTGCTATGTTTAACCTTCATCCGCTGCACTACACCTTTGTTTGGCTGTTTTCGCTGAGTATGGAGATGCGGATCATTAGAGACAAGACCCCGGACATCGTGATAGTCGACCCCTTCTACATGCGTGCCAAGCTCTTGGGCAACACTGGGGACCGCCAAGTCGCGAGTTCACACCTCGAAGGCGTCATTCTGGCAAACCCAGATAAGGATACTTCCTCGTGTCTTACTTTCCCGAGTATGTCATCCCTTAACCACCCCGTAACATATGATTTCTTAGATTTCGATTGTTTTTTCTAACATTCCGTGTTCTGTGCAGTGACACACATTGCACACTCATCCTCTTAAGCCCGAAATATTCCATGGCCACGTATTTCGACCCGAACCGTGACTCCAAGATAGACTACACAAATATCAAGAAAGTTCTTGATGATGTTCTCCCGGCTACGCCAAATCTGGAGGCACCTTCACCAGGCTAGTTCGTAGGTACGGCAGGCACATGTTCGCCCACAATACTAAGTTCTGCTGCGTCAAGCAGCCGCCTGGCGGTCAGAAGGATGCCTCCTATGCCCTCCATCACATGCGGGCGATCGTACGGGACCATCATCACCTTCTGCTACCAGATAATCTCAAAGATTGGGCCGCGAGCTTGTCGGCAATCCAGGACGCGGACATCAGACAAGAATTCTTTCACATCCAGTCAGAGTTTGCGGAAATCATCCATTAATATGTCCTTCATACCTCGGGGCAGTTCTACCTCAGATATCAACCATCCAACAGTGAGATAGACACAACGCTACAAATGCAGGCTAACAACGCCTGCGATTTCATGACCATCACGACAGACGGCGGCTTCATCCATGCTCCGGTCCCATGAGTCGAGTCGAAAGTAGTGATGCTATGTGTAGTTCTGAAACATTGATTGGCTCATGTTGTAATTAAACTTTAATGAATTGTATGTCTCTTTGGTTGGACAGTCGTTCAACTTAGATGTAATCGATGCTATTTATTAGTAGGACCATGAATCATGCTATTAATATCTTGCTTTTCTCTTCCGATCCTTTTGTTGCATACTTATATATTGCTCATGTATTGTTTGTTGTTTGCTTGTGCATAGAGATGCCGTCGTATGTCGTGTACAAGGGTAAGGTTCCAGGAGTCTACGACGACTGGGAGGAGTGTCGGAGACAGGTTCACCATTTCAGCGGTAACAGTTACAAAGGGACACCACTAGGGCGGAGGCGGAATCTAGATACGCCCGCTATCTAGCGGGAGAGAGGAGGGAGCGTTGGAGGAACCGGATGAAGACCAGTTTCATCACGATGATGCTCATCGTGATGACCGCAGCTCTCTTCTATGTGATGGTAGTTTAGATGATCGATATCGACTTGTAATGTGAAGACAAACTCGCTACTCGCGGTCTCGAGACTTGTAATGTTCTATCTTTGTTCGGTCTTTTGAATTCGGAGACTAATATGATGAATTGTATTCGGAGACTAATCTTCTATTGTATTCGATGAATCTGTTGTTCCTGTGTGGTGCTGTCTATATTCTGTCCAATAATATATTTTGTAACCTGTGCAAAAATCAGAAAAGTAAAAAAATAAAACCTAATATTCATACTAATGGCGCATCATCTGAAAGTGTGCCATTAGTATGCCAAAGGATACTAATGGCGCATCACTACACAGTGCGCCATTAGTATGCCAAAGGATACTAATGGCGCATCACCCCACAGTGTGCCATTAGTATGCCAAAGCACATGGGTAAATATGGCCCCCTGGGAGGCATACTAATGGCGCATGTTGGTCTATACTAATGGCGCACCACGGGTGCGCCATTAGTATATAATACTAGTGGCGTGGTACTAGTGGCGCACCAGTAGTGCGCCATTAGTAGGCAAAACTGGTGCGCCACTAGTAGGCCTTTTCCTAGTAGTGCTTGATGCAGTGTTCAAGTTACTTGAGACTAACAGTCAGACAAGCTCACAGAATTCGTTGTCTGAATCAGTTCGACTTCTTCAGTCCCAAGTCTAGCAGAAAGGCACTTCGACTTGAAGTCCTATCTCTAAGAAAGATTGCGCAGAACACCAATGAGAACCTCATCGCTAAACAGCTACACCTGGAAGCTATGACCGACATGCTAGGCCGGTCTCACAGCCTTGCTCGGCAGCTTGCGCAGCAGTTCCCCCGCAAGGCTAACCTTTCTTGAACTGTCTTGGAAGTGGTCTCGGTTCAGTATTATTTTGTTACAATGCAATGGTGCCCAGTTTTTGTAATCTGCTTCTTCGTTGCGCTTTATGATCACTAGTGGCGAACTTTGATGCCCAGTGGATGTCCTTAAATCCTTTATTGTGTAGTGTAGGTTTATTCTTAGTTACTGTGCCATAATTTCTTTATTGTATAGAGTAGGTTTGTTCTTAATTCCTACTAGTTACGCAACAGCCCGAAATGAACCCCGGCCCATGATTGTGCGAATCAAATCACGGGCTTTTAACAGGCCAAAATTGTCTGGGTCCTTGTTTGGCCCAATCAGATATCGGCTGCGAGCAGGCCGGATGCAAACCGGGCCGTAGTTAGGCCCAACTATATGACAGGCTTTTAACAGACCGAAATTAATATAGGGCCGAAATGTTAAATGGGCCCTTAACAGGCCAAAACTAATATCAGGCCGAATTACTAAGTGGGCCTTTAGCAAGTGGGCCCAAAAGCATAGTGTCCAGTTGACGGGCCGAATCTGATATGGGCCATAATTAAGCCCAAAGCCTCTTAAAGGGTCGGACCTGATCTGGGCCGTAATTTGGCCCAGAACGTGGTAGGCTTTTAACGGGCCGGATCTCATATGGGCCACTATTAGGCCCGGAGCGTGGCAGGCCATTAATGGACCGGATCAAATATGGGCCGGCATTTGGCCCAAAACATGGCAGCCAGTTAATGGGCTGGCCTACTAGGGTCCTCAAAATCTTCTGGGCCTACAGCTGGGCCTGCCCATTAATGTCGGTGAAATCTCATGGGCCTTTAGCTGGGCCGGCCCATTATGACCCGCAAGAATCTTGTGGGCCTTTACCTGGGTCGGCCCATTATGGCACAAAAAAATCTTGTGGGCCTTTACCTGGGCCGGCCCATTATGGCCCACAAAATCTTGTGGGCCTTTAGCTGGGCCAGCCCATTATGGTCTGCAAAATCTCGTGGGCCTTTAGCTAGGCCGGCCCATTATGGTCCGCAAAATCTTATGGGCCTCTAGTTGGGCCGGCCCATTTAAACTTGTTGGGCCGTGCCACGTGTCGACGTATCATAGGCGCCTTCTGTCCAGTGAGTGGATGACATCTGTCCCGATGATGAGCCGACACGTGTTTCCTCTAGCCAATGATGATTTTACACGTGGAAAATCCCCATTGGTCGGGGCTGTTAACGGGTTATCGGATACAAGACCCGACCCGATAGCTTAACGGCGTTCCGTTACGGTGGATGCCACGTGTCGGTCACCCTTGACGAAAGCACTTCTGTGACGCGCGATTTATCGTCATGGAAGTGGACACTTCTGTGATGATAATTTTGGTAATGTCATGGAACACTTCTACGACAGCACATGTATGACTATCTTGATTCTGTCATAAATTTTTCATGGATGTACATGCATGACAAAAAAAGCGACCTACTGTGACAAACACGTATCATCACGGAAGTGTATTTTTTTTGTAGTGATGGTTCCCGTGCCCTTGGGACCTTGCTCATCACGGATGTACAACACCCCCTCATGCATCTGGATGGTTTGATAACGTTCTTGAAGAACTTGTCCTTGGAGGGACTTCTCTGTGATACAGAAAACAGCAAGAAAAGAGAACAGAGGATTTCTGTGTGATACGGTGATCAACAAGTTCGGGAAGTATATATTTTTTTATCTTGGAGGACAAGTATATGGTAGAAAAACGGAGTCCGAAAGGTGTCCCGGGTGGGCACAACCCACCTGGGTGTCTTGTGCCCACCAGGGGACGCTTCTTGGAAGTTCCTTATTTCCAAAAAAATTCCAAAACTGATAAAAATATTTTTGCGGATTTTTCGGAGTACGTTTACTTACCGTATCACGTACCTCCTTATTTTCACGATTCTGGAGTGTTCCGGAAGGACTTTTTTATCTGTTCTTCCGGTGTCAAAGTTTGGATAACATTACTTTCAACATTAATAGGCGTACCTAAGATATAATGCTTTATTCGTTGCCCATTGACAACCTTCGGGTTAGTACCTTCGGAATTATTTATTTTGATGGCTCCAGACCGGTAAACCTTCTCGATAACATAGGGGCCTTTCCATTTTGAGAGGAGTTTTCCTGCAAAGAATCTGAAACGAGAGTTGTACAAAAGAACATATTCTCTGACTTTAAACTCACGCTTTTGGATTCTTTTGTCATGCCATCTTTTAACTTTTTCTTTGAATAATTTTGCATTTTCATAAGCTTGGGTTCTCCATTCATCTAATGAGCTAATATCAAATAACCTCTTTTCACCAGTAAGTTTGAAATCATAATTGAGTTCTTTGATTGCCCAATATGCTTTATGTTCTAGCTCAAGAGGCAAATGACAAGCTTTTGCATAAACCATTTTATAAGGAGACATACCCATAGGATTTTTATATGATGTTCTATAAGCCCAAAGTGCATCATCTAATTTCTTAGACCAATTCTTCCTGGACCTATTAATAGTCTTTTGAAAAAATAATTTTATTTCTCTATTGCTAAGTTCAACTTGACCACTAGACTGAGGATGATAGGGTGATGCAATTCTATGGTTAACATCATACTTGGCAAGCATTTTACGGAAAGCACCATGAATAAAGTGTGAACCACCATCAATCATTAAATATCTAGGGACTCCAAACCTTGGGAAAATAACTTCCTTAAGCATTTTAATAGAGGTTTTGTGATCAGCACTACTGGTTGGAATAGCTTCTACCCATTTAGTAACATAATCAACAACAACCAAAATATGTGTATGCCCATTAGAGGAAGGAAAAGGTCCCATGTAATCAAATCCCCAAACATCAAATGGTTCAACAGCAAGTGAATAATTCATAGGCATTTCTTGACGCTTACCTATATTACCTATCCTTTGACATTCATCACAAGATAAGATGAACTTACGGGCATCCTTGAAGAGAGTAGGCCAATAAAATCCAGACTGCAATACCTTATGAGCAGTTCTATCTCCAGCATGATGCCCTCCATAAGCTTCGGAGTGACACTTCCGTAGGATTTGTCCATGTTCATGCTCAGGTACACAACGTCTAATAATACCATCTACTCCTTTATAAAGATGTGGGTCATCCCAAAAGTAATGTCTTAAATCATAGAAGATTTTTTTTCTTTTATTGGTAAGTAAACCTAGGTGGTACATATTTAGCAACAGTGTAATTAGCATAGTCAGCATACCAAGGAGTATTATGAGCAACATTTATTGCAGCTAACTGCTCATCAAGAAAACTATCATCAATAGGTATTGGGTCATTAAGCACATTTTCAAGCCTAGATAAATTATCAGTTATTGGGTTCTCAACTCCTTTTCTATCAACGATATGTAAGTCAAATTCTTGTAACAATAGAACCCATCGAATAAGTCTAGGTTTAGCATCTTTCTTTTCCATAAGATATTTAATAGAAGCATGGTCTATGTGAACAGTTACTTTGGAATCAACAATATAAGGTCTAAACTTATCACAAGCAAACACCACTGCTAAGAATTCTTTTTCAGTAGTAGCATAATTTCTTTGAGCACTGTCTAGAGTTGTACTAGCATAATGAATAACATTCAGTTTCTTTTCAACTCTTTATCCTAGAATATCACCAAGAGCATAATCACTAGCATCACACATAATTTCAAAAGGCAAGTTCCAATCAGGTGGTTGAACAATAGGTGCGGAAATTAAGGCTTTCTTGAGTGTTTCAAAGGCTTCTAAACAATCATCATAAAAACCAAAGGGAATATCCTTTTGCAAGAGACTAGTGAGAGGCCTAGAAATTTTAGAAAAGTCTTTGATAAATCTCCTATAGAAACTACGATGACCTAAGAAACTACGAATACCTTTTCTATCTTTAGGACATGGCATTTTCTCAAATGCATCAACCTTACCTTTGTCCACTTCAATACCTCTTTCAGAAATTTTATGACCCAAGACAATGCCTTCATTAACCATAAAGTGGCACTTCTCCCAATTCAAGACAAGATTTGTTTCTTCACATCTCTGCAAAACTCGATCAAGATTGCTTAAACAATCATCAAAAGACTTCCCATAAACAGAAAAGTCATCCATGAAAACCTCAACAATCTTTTCAGGAAAGTTAGAGAATATATCAGTCATACATCTTTGAAAGGTAGCAGGTGCATTACATGAACCAAAAGGCATACGTCTATAAGCATAGGTTCCAAAAGGACAAGTAAAAGTGGTCTTTTCTTGATCAGGTTGAGAAACAGGTATTTGTGAAAAGCCAGAATATCCATCAAGGAAGCAAAAGTGTGTGTGCTTAGATAATCTTTCAAGCATTTGATCAATAAAAGGTAGAGGGTAATGATCTTTTCTAGTTGCTTTGTTTAATTTTCTAAAATGTATTACCATTCTATAGCATGTAACAATTCTTTGTGGAATAAGTTCATTCTTATAATTAGGAACAATAGTTATACCTCCTTTCTTAGGAACACAATGAACAAGATTTACCCATCTAATATCAGCTATAGGATAGATTATACCTGCTTCCAGAAGTTTTAATATTTCCGTTCTTACCACTTCTTTCATCTTCGGATTTAACCGACGTTGGTGATCAACAACGGGTTTAGCATCAGGTTCCATATTAATTTTGTGCTGACATAGAGTGGGACTAATGCCCTCTAAATCATCAAGAGTATATCCAATAGCAGCTCGGTGCTTCCTCAGAACTTTCAATAATCTTTCTTCTTCATGTTCTGAAAGGTTAGCACTCATAATAACAGGATACATTTTCTTTTCATCAAGATAAGCATATTTCAAAGTGTCTGGCAATTGTTTTAATTCAAAAACGGGATCACCTTTAGGTGGAGGAGGACCTCCTAGAGTTTCAATAGGAAAATTGTGTTTAAGCAAAGGACGTTGTTCAAAGAAAATTTTATCTATTTCATTTCTTTCATGCATATGTAAATCATTTTCATGGTCTAGCAAATATTGTTTTAAAGGATCAGTAGGTGGAACAGCAATAGAAGCAAGACCAATTAATTCATCCTTACTAGGAAATTCTTTTTCATGAAGCTTTCTACTAAACTTGGAAAAATTAAACTGATGAGACTCATCACCAAAACTAATGCCGATAGTTTGTTTATTACAATCTATCTTAGCATTAACGGTGTTCAAGAAAGGTCTACCAAAGATAATGGGACAAAAATCATCTTGTGGGGAACCAAGAACAAGAAAATCAGTAGGGTATTTTATTTTCCCACACAAGACTTCAACATCTCTAACTATCCCAATCGGTGATATAGTGTCTCTATTAGCAAGTTTAATAGTAACATCTATGTCTTCTATTTTTGCAGGTGCTATGTCATTCATTATTTCTTGATATAATTTGTAAGGAATAACACTCACACTAGCACCTATGTCACATAAACCATGATAACAGTGATCTCCTATTTTAACCGAGATGATAGGCATGCCAACAACAGGTCTATGTTTGTCCTTTTTATCAGGTTTGGCAATTCTAGCAGCTTCTTCACATAAGTAAATAACATGCCCATCCATATCTTCTTCCAAGAGATCTTTAACCATAGCAATACTAGGTTCTACTTTAATTTGTTCATCAGGTTTAGGTGTTCTAATATAGCTTTTGTTAACCACAATTGAAACTTTAGCATGTTCCTTTATCCTAATAGAGAAAGGTGGTTTCTCAATATAAGCAGAAGGAACAACTAGATCAACATTACAAAGTATAGTTTCTTATTTAACTGGTACCAGTTATTTAGTTTCTTATTTAATAGGTGGGTGATATTTAAACCACTTCTCTTTAGGGAGTTCAACATGAGTAGCAAATGATTCACAAAAGGAGGCTACTATCTCAGAGTCAAGTCCATATTTAGTGCTAAACTTTTGAAAAGCATCGGTATCCATAAAAGATATAATCATACTTAAGTTTAATACCTGACTCTTTACCTTTGTCGAGTTCCCAATCTTCAGAGTTGTGTTTAATTATTTCCAAAAGATCCCATGGGAATTCAATAGTCTTCTTCATAAAAGAACCAACACAAGAAGTATCAAGCATGGTTTGATCATTACGAGAAAGCCGAGCATAAAAATTCTGTATAATAATTTCTCTTGAGAGCTCATGATTGGGGCATGAATATAACATTGACTTAAGCCTCCCCCAATCTAGAGCGATACTTTTTCCTTCACGGGGCCAAAAATTATATATATAATTCAAATCATGATGAACTAGATGCATAGGATAATTTTTTTGGTGGAATTCCAATTTCAAATGGTTCCAATTCCAAGATCCAATATCATCGCAGAGCCTATACCATGCCAATGCTTTTCCCTTCAAAGATAAAGGGAAAACCTTCTTCATAACTTTATCTCCGGGTAAACCTGCAAGCTTGAACAATCCACAAATTTGTTCTACATATATCAAGTGCATATCAGGATGTTCGGTTCCATCTTCTACATAAGGATTAGCTAGCAGTTATTCTATCATACCTGAAGGAATTTCATATTTGATATTTTTAGTAGATTCTGTAGGTTGAGGGGTAGCTGGTTCTGGACGAGGTGAAGATACACCGAACAAACCCCTCAAAGGATTGTTTTCCATAGTAACAAGTGACAATAAATTTCAGCACACTATATAAATGTTTCCATACCAAATTCCACTTACCAAAGGCGCTTCACTCCCCAGCAACGGCACCAGAAAATAGCCTTGATGACCCACAAGTATAGGGCATCAATTGTAGCTCTTTTCTATAAGTAAGAGTGTTGAACCCAACAAGGAGCAGAAGGAAATGACAAGTGGTTTTCAGCAAGGTGATGTCTGCAGGTGTTGAAACTGTAAGTAGCATAGTAGTTTGATAGCAAGATAATTTGTAATGAGTAAGTAATGATAGTAGTAACAGAAGTGCAGAAAGGTAGCCCAATCCTTTTGAGGCAAAGGACAAGCCAAAACGTTCTCTTATGATAAGCAAACCGTTCTCGAGGGTACACAGAATTTCATCTAGTCACTTTCATCATGTTGGTTCGATTTGTGTTCGCTACTTTGATAATTTGATATGTGGGTGGACCGGTGCTTAGGTGTTGTTCTTACTTGAACAAACCTCATACTTATGATTAACCCTCCCGCAAGCATCCGCAACTACGAGAAAAGTATTAAGAATAAATTCTAACCATAGCATTAAAATTTTGGATCCAGTCGGCCCCTTACGGAATAGGGCATAAACTGGGGTTTAAGCTTCTGTCACTCTCTTAACCCATCATCTAATTGCTACTCCACAATGTATTCCCTTAGGCCCAGATATGGTGAAGTGTCATGTAGTCGACGTTCACATGACACCACTAAGGGAATCACAACATACATACTATCAAAATATCAAAAACATATCAAGTTCACATGATTACTTGCAACATGATTTCTCCCGTGACCTCGAGAACAAAAGTAACTACTCACAAATGATAAACATGCTCATGATCAGAGGGGTATTAAATAGCATATTGGATCTGAACATATAATCTTCCACCAAATAAACCATATAGTAATCAACTACAAGATGTAATCAACACTACTAGTCACCCACAAGTACCAATCTATAGTTCCGGTAACAAGATTGAACACAAGAGATGAACTAGGGTTTGAGAGGAGATGGTGTTGTTGAAAATGTTGATGGAGATTTCCCTCCCCAATATGGGAGAGTTGTTGGTGATGATGATGATGATTTCCCCCTCTAGGAGGGAAGTACCCCCGGCGGAATCGCTCCGCCGGAGGGCAAAAGTGCTCCTGCCCAAGTTCCGCCTCGAGGCGGCGGCGCTTCGTCCCGAAAGTCCTTTTTCTTAATTTTTTTTCTAGGTCAAAATGACTTATATACCAGAAGATGGGCACCAGAGGTGGGCCGAGGAGAGCACAACCCACCAGGGCACGCCTGGGCTCCTTGGTGGGCCCAGGTGGGTTGTGCCCACCTAGTGGGCCCCCTCTGGTACTTATTGGCTCCAATATTCCTCATATATTCCATAAAAATCCTCGTGACGGTTCAGCTCATTTGGAGTTGTGCAGAATAGGTAGCCTGACGTAGCTTTTTCAGGTCCAGATTTCCAGCTTCCGGAATTCTCCCTCTTGGTGTATACCTTGCATATTATGAGAGAAAACACATTAGAATTTCTCCAAAAAGTTTTATTATGGATAAAAACATCATAAATAACAGTAAGAAAACATGATGCAAAATGGACGTATCAGTTTGTCACCTAGCGGTGCATCAAGGACATAATTCTTCTGTGCAGCAATGAGGATAATCCTCAGATTACGAACCCAGTCTGTATCATTGCTACTATAATCTTTCAACTTAGTTTTATCTAGGAACATATCAGAAATATATAGGAGCTATATCGCGAGCTATTGATCTACAACATAGATATGCAAAACTATCAAGACTATGTTCATGATAAATTAAGTTCAATTAATCATATTACTAAAGAACTCCTACTTAAATAGACATCTCTCAAGTCATCTAAGTGATACATAATCCAAATCAACTAACCCATGTCTGATCATCACGTGAGATGGGGTAGTCATCAATGGTGAACATCTCTATGTTGATCATATCTACTATAAGATTCACATTCAACCTTTCGATCTCCAGTGTTCCGAGGCCATGTTTGTACATGCTAGGCTCGTCAAGTTTAACCCAAGTATTCTGCATGTGCAAAAATATCTTGCACCCGTTGTATGTGAATGTAGAGTATATCACACCTGATCATCACGTGGTGTCTCAACACGAGGAAATGTAGCAACGGTGCATGCTCAGGGAGAACACTTTTACCTTGAAATTTAGTGAAGGGGTCATCTTATAATGCTACCGCTGTACTAAGGAAAATAAGATGCATAAAAGATAAACATCACATGCAATCAAAATATGTGACATGATATGGCCATCATCGTCTTGTGCTTTTGATCTCCATCTCCAAAGCATCGTCATGATCTCCATCGTCATCGGCTCGACACCTTGATCTCCATCATAGCGTTGTTGTCGTCTCGCCAACTATTGCTTCTACAACTATCGCTAACGCATAGTGATAAAGTAAAGCAATTACATGGCATTCGCATTTCATATAATAAAGATACAACCATAAGGCTCCTGCCGGTTGTCAGATATCTTACAAAACATGATCATCTCATACAATAACATCTATCACATCATGTCTTGACCATATCACATCACAACATGCCCTGCAAAAACAAGTTAGACGTCCTCTACTTTGTTGTTGCAAGTTTTACGTGGCTGCTACGGGCTTCTAGCAAGAACTGTTCTTACCTATGGATCAAAATGACAACGGTGTTTCGTCAAGTTTGTTGCTTTAACCTTATTCAAGGACGGGCCGCAGTCAAATTCGATTCGACTAAAGTAGGAGAAACAGACACCCGTCAGACACCTTTATGCAAACTAGTTGCATGTCTATCGGTGGAACCGGTCTCATGTACATGGATATGTAATGTTGGTCCGGGCCGCTTCATATTACAATACCGCTGAATCAAAATAAGACGTTGGTGGTAAGCAGTATGACTATCACCACCCACAACTCTTTGTGTTCTACTCGTGCATATCATCTACACATAGTACTGTCCCATGATGCCACTATTGGGAATCATTGCATGAAAAACAAAGTAATTCTACGCACATGCAACGATCTATCCAAGGAGTGTTGGAAATATGCCCTAGAGGCAATAATAAAATGATTATTATATTTCCTTGTTCATGATAATTGTCTATTATTCATGTTGTAATTGTATTATTCGGAAATCGTAATACATGTGTGAATACATAGACCACAATGTATCCCTAGTGAGCCTCTAGTTGACTAGCTCGTTGATCAACAGATAGTCATGATTTCCTGGCTATGGACATGGGGATGTCATTGATAACGGGATCACATCATTAGGAGAATGATGTGATGGACAAGACCCAATCCTAAGCTTAGCTCAAAGATCATGTAGTTCGTTTGTTGTAGCTTTTCTAAATGTCAAGTATCATTTCCTTAGACCATGAGATTGTGCAACTCCCGGATACCGTAGGAGTGCTTTGGGTGTGCCAAACGTCACAACGTAACTGGGTGACTATAAAGGTACATTACAGGTGTCTTCGAAAGTGTCTGTTGGGTTGGCACGAATCGAGACTGGGATTTGTCACTCCGTATGGCGGAGAGGTATCTCTGGGCCCACTCGGTAATGCATCATCATAATGAGCTCAATGTGATCAAGTGGTTGATCACGGGATCATGCATTACGGTATGAGTAAAGTGACTTGCCGGTAACAAGACTGAACAAGGTATTGGGATACCGACGATCAAGTCTCGGGCAAGTAACATACCGATTGACAAAGGGAATTGAATACGGGATTGATTAAGTCCTCGACATCGTGGTTCATCCGATGAGATCATCGAGGAGCATGTGGGAGCCAACATGGGTATCCAGATCCCGCTGTTGGTTATTGGCCGGAGAGCTGTCTCAGTCATGTCTACGTGTCTCCCGAACCCGTAGGGTCTACACACTTAAGGTTCGGTGACGCTAGGGTTGTAGAGATATAAGTATGCAGTAATCCGAAAGTTGTTCGGAGTCTCGGATGAGATCCTGGACGTCACGATGAGTTCCAGAATGGTCCGAAGGTGAATAATTATATATAGGAAGTGTACTTTCGGCCATCGGGAAAGATTTGGGGTCACCGGTATTATACCGGGGCCACCGGATGGGTCCCGGGGGTCCATCGGGTGGGGCCACCCATCCCGGAGGGCCCCATGGGCTGAAGTGGGGAGGGGAACCATCCCATAGTGGGCTGGTGCACCCCCCCCCCTTTGGGCCCCCCTGCGCCTAGGGTTGGAAACCCTAGGGTGGGGGCGCCTTCACTTGCCTTAGGGGGCACTCCACCCCCCTTGGCCGCCGCCCCCTTGGGAGATCCCATCTCCAGGGCCGGCGCCCCCCCTAGGGGGCCTATATAAAGGGGGGAGGGAGGGCAGCCGCACCTCAAGCCTTGGCGTCTCCTTCCCCCTTGCTGGATCAAGAAGGAGGAGACGTCATCTGCTCCGTACGTGTGTTGAACGCGGAGGTGCCGTCCGTTCGGCACTTGGTCATCGATGATTTGGATCACGGCGAGTACGACTCCATCATCCCCGTTCTCTTGAACGCTTCCGCTCACGATCTACAAGGGTATGTAGATGCACTCTCCTCTCGTTGCTAGTTGACTCCATAGACTGATCTTGGTGAAACGTAGGAATTTTTTTTGTTTTCTGCAAAGTTCCCCAACAGTGGCATCATGAGCTAGGTCTATGCGTAGTTTCTATGCACGACTAGAACACAAAATAGTTGTGGGCGTCGATGTTGCCAATTATCTTGCTGTTACTAGTCTTATCTTGATTCGGCGGTATTGTGGGATGAAGCGGCCCGGACCAACCTTACACGTACGCTTACGTGAGACCGGTTCCACCGACTGACATGCACTAGTTGCATAAGGTGGCTGGCGGGTGTCTGTCTCTCCCACTTTAGTCGGATTGGATTCGATGAATAGGGTCCTTATGAAGGGTAAATAGAAATTGGCAATTCACGTTGTGGTTTTGGCGTAAGTAAGAAACGTTCTTGCTAGAAACCTATAGCAGCCACGTAAAAACTTGCAACAACAATTAGAGGACGTCTAACTTGTTTTTGCAGCAAGTGTTTTGTGATGTGATATGGCCAAAGGTTGTGATGAATGATGAATGATATATGTGATGTATGAGATTGATCATGTTCTTGTAATAGGAATCACGACTTGCATGTCGATGAGTATGACAACCGGCAGGAGCCATAGGAGTTGTCTTTATTTTTTTGTATGACCTGCGTGTCATTGAGAAACGCCATGTAAATTACTTTACTTTATTGCTAAACGTGTTAGCCATAGTAGTAGAAGTAATAGTTGGCGAGCAACTTCATGGAGACACGATGATGGAGATCATGATGATGGAGATCATGGTGTCATGCCGGTGACAAGATGATCATGGAGCCCCAAGATGGAGATCAAAGGAGATATATGATATTGGCCATATCATGTCACTATTATTTGATTGCATGTGATGTTTATCATGTTTTTGCATCTTTTTTACTTAGAACGACGGTAGTAAATAAGATGATCCCTCATAATAATTTCAAGAAAGTGTTCCCCCTAACTGTGCGCCGTTGCGACAGTTCGTTGTTTCGAAGCACCACGTGATGATCGGGTGTGATAGATTCCAACGTTCACATACAACGGGTGTAAGACAGATTTACACAAGCAATACACTTAGGTTGACTTGACGAGCCTAGCATGTACAGACATGGCCTCGGAACACAGAAGACTGAAAGGTCGAGCATGAGTCGTATAGAAGATACGATCAACATGAAGATGTTCACCGATGTTGACTAGTCCGTCTCACGTGATGATCGGACACGGCCTAGTTAACTCGGATCATGTTATACTTAGATGACTGGAGGGATGTCTATCTAGTGGGAGTTCATTGAATAATTTGATTAGATGAACTTAATTATCATGAACTTAGTCTAAAATCTTTACAATATGTCTTGTAGATCAAATGGCCAACGTTGTCCTCAACTTCAACGCGTTCCTAGAGAAAACCAAGCTGAAAGACGATGGCAGCAACTATACGGACTGGGTCCGGAACCTGAGGATCATCCTCATAGCTGCCAAGAAAGATTATGTCCTAGAAGCACCGCTAGGTGACGCACCCGTCCCACAGAACCAAGACGTTATGAATGCTTGGCAGACACGTGTTGATGATTACTCCCTCGTTCAGTGCGGCATGCTTTACAGCTTAGAACCGGGGCTCCAAAAGCGTTTTGAGCGACATGGAGCATATGAGATGTTCGAAGAGCTAAAAATGGTTTTCCAAGATCATGCCCGAGTCGAGAGATATGAAGTCTCTGACAAGTTGTTCAGCTGTAAGATGGAGGAAAATAGTTCTGTCAGTGAGCACATACTCAAAATGTCTGGGTTGCATAACCGCTTGACTCAGCTGGGAGTTAATCTCCCGGATGACGCGGTCATTGACAGAATCCTTCAGTCGCTTCCACCAAGCTACAAGAGCTTTGTGATGAACTTCAATATGCAGGGGATGGAAAAGACCATTCCTGAAGTATTTGCAATGCTGAAATCAGCAGAGGTAGAAGTCAAAAAGGAACATCAAGTGTTGATGGTGAATAAAACCACTAAGTTCAAGAAAGGCAAGGGTAAGAAGAACTTCAAGAAGGACGGCAAGGGAGTTGCCACGCCTGGTAAGCAAGCTGCCGGGAAGAAGCCAAAGAATGGACCCAAGCCCGAGACCGAATGCTTTTATTGCAAGGGAAGTGGTCACTGGAAGCGGAACTGCCCCAAATACTTAGCAGACAAGAAGGCCGGCATCACAAAAGGTATATGTGATATACATGTAATTGATGTGTACCTTACCAGTACTCGTAGTATCTCCTGGGTATTTGATACCGGTGTGGTTGCTCACATTTGTAACTCAAAGCAGGAGCTGCGGAATAAGCGGAGACTGGCGAAGGACGAGGTGACGATGCGCGTCGGGAATGGTTCCAAGGTCGATGTGATCGTTGTCGGCACGCTACCTCTACATTTACCTACGGGATTAGTTTTAAACCTCAATAATTGTTTTTTAGTGCCAGCTTTGAGCATGAACATTGTATCAGGATCTCGTTTAATACGAGATGGCTACTCATTTAAATCCGAGAATAATGGTTGTTCTATTTATATGAGAGATATGTTTTATGGTCATGCTCCGATGGTGAATGGTTTATTCTTAATGAATCTCGAGCATAATGCTACACATATTCATAGTGTGAATACCAAAAGATGTAAGGTTGATAATGATAGTCCCACATACTTGTGGCACTACCGCCTTGGTCACATAGGTGTCAAACGCATGAAGAAGCTCCATGCAGATGGACTTTTAGAGTCTCTTGATTACGAATCATTTGACACGTGCGAACCATGCCTCATGGGTAAAATGACCAAGACTCCGTTCTCAGGAACAATGGAGCGAGCAACCAACTTATTGGAAATCATACATACTGATGTGTGCGGTCCAATGAGTGTTGAGGCCCGCGGTGGCTATCGTTATGTTCTCACCCTCACTGATGACTTGAGTAGATATGGGTATGTCTACTTAATGAAACACAAGTCTGAGACCTTTGAAAAGTTCAAGGAATTTCAGAGTGAGGTTGAGAATCAACGTGACAGGAAAATCAAGTTCTTGCGATCAGATCATGGGGGAGAATACTTGAGTCACGAATTTGGCACACACTAAAGAAAATGTGGAATAGTTTCACAACTCACGCCACCTGGAACACCTCAGCGTAATGGTGTGTTTGAACGTCGTAATCGCACTCTATTAGATATGGTGCGATCTATGATGTCTCTTACCGATTTACCGCTATCATTTTGGGGCTATGCTTTAGAGACTGCCACATTCACTTTAAATAGGGCTCCGTCGAAATCCGTTGAGACGACATCGTATGAATTATGGTTTGGGAAGAAACCTAAGCTGTCGTTTCTAAAAGTTTGGGGATGCGATGCTTATGTCAAGAAACTTCAACCTGAAAAGCTTGAACCCAAGTCAGAAAAATGTGTCTTCATAGGATACCCTAAAGAAACTATTGGGTATACCTTCTACCTCAGATCCGAAGGCAAGATCTTTGTTGCCAAGAATGGGTCCTTTCTAGAGAAAGAGTTTCTCTCGAAAGAAATAAGTGGGAGGAAGGTAGAACTTGATGAAGTATTACCTCTTGAACCGGTAAGTGGCGCAGCTCAAGAAAATGTTCCTGAGGTGCCTGCACCGACTAGAGAGGAAGTTGATGATGATGATCATGAAACTTCAGATCAAGTTGCTACTGAACTTCGTAGGTCCACAAGGACATGTTCTGCACCAGAGTGGTACGGCAACCCTGTCTTGGAAATCATGTTGTTAGACAACGGTGAACCTTCGAACTATGAAGAAGCGATGGCGGGCCCGGATTCCGACAAATGGCTGGAAGCCATGAAATCCGAGATAGGATCCATGTATGAAAACGAAGTATGGACTTTGACTGACTTGCCTGATGATCGGCGAGCCATAGAAAATAAATGGATCTTTAAGAAGAAGACAGACGCGGATGGTAATGTGACCATCTATAAAGCTCGGCTTGTCGCTAAGGGTTATCGACAAGTTCAAGGGGTTGACTACAATGAGACTTCCTCACCTGTAGTGAAGCTGAAGTCCGTCTGAATCATGTTAGCAATTGCTGCATTCTATGATTATGAGATATGGCAAATGGACGTCAAAACGGCATTCCTTAATGGTTTCCTTAAGGAAGAATTGCATATGATGCAGCCGGAAGGTTTTGTCGACCCTAAGAATGCTGACAAGGTGTGCAAGCTCCAACGCTCGATTTATGGGCTGGTGCAAGCATCTCGGAGTTGGAACATTCGCTTTGATGAGATGATCAAAGCGTTTGGGTTTACGCAGACTTATGGAGAAGCCTGCATTTACAAGAAAGTGAGTGGGAGCTCTGTAGCATTTCTCATATTGTATGTGGATGACATACTGTTGATGGGAAATGATATAGAATTCTTGGAAAGCATAAAGGCCTACTTGAACAAGTGTTTTTCAATGAAGGACCTTGGAGAAGCTGCTTATATATTAGGCATCAAGATCTACAGAGATAGATCGAGACGCCTCATTGGTCTTTTGCAGAGTACGTACCTTGACAAGATATTGAAGAAGTTCAAAATGGATCAGTCAAAGAAGGGGTTCTTGCCTGTATTGCAAGGTACGAGATTGAGCATGGCACAATGCCCGACCATGGCAGAAGATAGAGAAAAGATGAGTGTCGTCCCCTATGCCTCAGCCATAGGGTCTATCATGTATGCTATGCTGTGTACCAGACCTGATGTAAACCTTGCCGTGAGTTTGGTGGTAAGGTACCAAAGTAATCCCGGCATGGAACACTGGATAGCGGTCAAGAATATCCTGAAGTACCTGAAAAGGACCAAGGAAATGTTTCTCGTTTATGGAGGTGACGAAGAGCTCGTCGTAATGGGTTACGTCGATGCTAGCTTCGACACAGATCTGGATGACTCTAAGTCACAAACCGGATACGTGTATATTTTGAATGGTGGGGTAGTAAGCTGGTGCAGTTGCAAGCAAAGCGTTGTGGCGGGATCTACATGCGAAGTGGAGTACATGGCAGCCTCGGAGGCAGCACACGAAGCAGTCTGGGTGAAGGAGTTCATTACCGACCTAGGAGTCATACCCAATGCGTTGGGCCCGATGACTCTCTTCTGTGACAACACTGGATCTATTGCCCTTGCCAAGGAGCCCAGGTTTCACAGGAAGACCAGGCATATCAAGCGTTGCTTCAACTCCATTCGTGAAAGTGTTCAAAATGGAGACATAGAGATTTGTAAGTACATATGGACCTGAATGTAGCAGATCCGTTGACTAAACCTCTCCCTAGAGCAAAACATGATCAACACCAGAATTCCATAGGTGTTCGATTCATCACAATGTAACTAGATGATTGACTCTAGTGCAAGCGGGAGACTGTTGGAAATATGCCCTAGAGGCAATAATAAAATGATTATTATATTTCCTTGTTCATGATAATTGTCTATTATTCATGCTGTAATTGTATTATCCGAAAATCGTAATACATGTGTGAATACATAGACCACAATGTGTCCCTAGTGAGCCTCTAGTTGACTACCTCGTTGATCAATAGATAGTCATGATTTCCTGGCTATGGACATGGGGATGTCATTGATAACGGGGTCACATCATTAGGAGAATGATGTGATGGACAAGACCCAATCCTAAGCTTAGCTCAAAATCATGTAGTTCATTTGCTGTAGCTTTTCTGAATGTCAAGTATCATTTCCTTAGACCATGAGATTGTGCAACTCCCAGATACCGTAGGAGTGCTTTGGGTGTGCCTAACGTCACAACGTAACTGGGTGACTATAAAGGTACATTACAGGTGTCTCCGAAAGTGTCTGTTGGGTTGGCACGAATCGAGACTGGGATTTGTCACTCCGTATGACGGAGAGGTATCTTTGGGCCCACTCGGTAATGCATCATCATAATGAGCTCAATGTGATCAAGTGGTTGATCACGGGATCATGCGTTACGGTACGAGTAAAGTGACTTGCCGATAACGAGACTGAACAAGGTATTGGGATACCGACGATCGAGTCTCGGGCAAGTAACGTACCGATTGACAAAGGGAATTGAATACGGGATTGATTAAGTCCTCGACATCGTGGTTCATCCGATGAGATCATCGAGGAGCATGTGGGAGCCAACATGGGTATCCAGATCCCGCTGTTGGTTATTTGCCGGAGAGCCGTCTCGGTCATGTCTACGTGTCTCCCGAACCCGTAGGGTCTACACACTTAAGGTTCGGTGACGCTAGGGTTGTAGAGATATGAGTATGCAGTAATCTGAAAGTTGTTCGGAGTCCCGGATGAGATCCTGGACGTCACGAGGAGTTCCGGAATGGTCCGGAGGTGAAGAATTATATATAGGAAGTGTAGTTTCGGCCATCGGGAAAGATTCGGGGTCACCGGTATTGTACCGGGACCACCGGATGGGTCCCGGGGGTCCACCGGGTGGGGCCACCCATCCCGGAGGGCCCCATGGGCTGAAGTGGGGAGGGGAACCAGCCCATAGTGGGCTGGTGCGCCCCCCCTTTGGGCCCCCCTGCGCCTAGGGTTGGAAACCCTAGGGTGGGGGGCGCCTCCACTTGCCTTGGGGGGCACTCCACCCCCCTTGGCTGCCGCCCCCTTGGGAGATCCCATCTCCAGGGCCGGCGCCCCCCCAGGGGGCCTATATAAAGGGGGGAGGGAGGGCAGCCGCACCTCAAGCCTTGGCGTCTCCTTCCCCCTTGCTGGATCAAGAAGGAGGAGACGTCATCCGCTCCGTACGTGTGTTGAACGCGGAGGTGCCGTCCGTTCGGCACTTGGTCATCAGTGATTTGGATCACGGCGAGTACGACTCCATCATCCCCGTTCTCTTGAACGCTTCCGCTCGCGATCTACAAGGGTATGTAGATGCACTCTCCTCTCGTTGCTAGTTGACTCCATAGACTGATCTTGGTGAAACGTAGGAAATTTTTTTGTTTTCTGCAACGTTCCCCAACAAGGAGATGCATAGCAACGAGGGGGAGAGTGTGTCTATGTACCCTTGTAGATCGTAAGCAGAAGCGTTTCACTACACGGTTGATGTAATCGAACTTCTTCGCACTTCAACCGATCAAGTACCGAACGCACGACACCTCTTTGTTCTACACACATTCGGCTCGGTGACATCCCTCGTCTTCTTGTTCCAGCAAGACGTCGAGGTAGTAGATGAGTTCCGCCAGCATGACGGTGATGGTGAAGTGATCTCCGCAGGGCTTCGCCTAAGCACTACGAAAATATGACCGGGGGTGTAAATGGTGGAGGGGGGACGCCGCACATGGCTAGGCAATTGTCTGGGGTGTGCTAGGCGCCCCCTCCTCATATATATAGGTGGGAGGGAGAGGGTAGAGGCCAAGGGGCGCCCCAAGTAGGTACGAATCCTACTTGGGCTCCTTCCCTTGGCCGCACCCCCCTGCCATGTTTGTCGGAGGGGGAGGAAAGACGGGGAGAGGGAAGGAAGTGGGAATCCTAATCCACACTTACCTTTACCTTCTCCCCTTTCCTTCTCCTCCTTAGGCCGGCCCATATGGGCGGTGCACCAGCCCCTTGTGGCTTGTGCGTTTCCCCTCTTGGCCCATAAGGCCCATATCTTTTGCCGGGGGTGTCCGGAACCCCTTCCGGTGACCCGATAAGTACCCGATAACCCCCGAAACACTTCCAGTGTTCGAATACTATCGTCCTACATATCAATCTTAACCTTTCAACCATTTCGAGACTCCTCGTCATGTCTATGATCTAATCCGGGACTCCGAACAACATTCGGTCACCAAATCACATAACTCATATAATACTATATCATTATCGAACGTTAAGCGTGCGGATCCTATGGGTTCGAGAACTATGCAGACATGACCGAGACACCTCTACGGTCAATAACCAATAGCGGAACCCGTATGCCCATATTGGTCTACATATTTTACGAAGATCTTTATCGATCGAACCGTTATGACAACATATGTAATTTTGTTTGTCTATCGGTATGTTACTTTCCCGAGATTCGATCGTCGGTATCTTCATACCTAGTTCAACCTCGTTGCCGCCAAGTCTCTTTACTCGTTCCGTAATACATCACCTCATGATTAACTCCTTAGTCATTTGCTTGCAAGCTTATGATGTGTATTACCGAGAGGCCCCAGAGATACCTCTCTGAAACTCGGAGTGAGAAATCCTAATCTCAATCTATGCCAACTCAACAAACACCTTCGAAGATACCTCTAGAGCGTCTTTATAATCACCCAGTTATGTTGTGACGTCTGATAGCACACAAGGCATTCCTCAGGTATCCGGGAGTTGCATAATCTCATAGTCGAAGGAATATGTATTTGACATAAAGAAAGCAATAGCAATAAAACTAAACGATCATTATGCTAAGCTAACGGATGGGTCTTGTCCATCACATCATTCTCCTAATGATGTGACCCCATTATCCAATGACAACTCATGTCTATGGTTAGGAAACCTTAACCATCTTTGACCAATGAGCTAGTCAAGTAGAGGCTCATTAGGGACATGGTGTTTGTTTATGTATTCACACATGTATTTAGGTTTCCGATCAATACAATTCTAGCATGAATAATAAACCTTTATCACGAATAAAGAAATATAAAATAACAACTTTATTATTTCCTCTAAGGCATATTTCCTTCACAATGAACCCAAGCTTAGAGCAATTCTAGCGAAATCGCAATATGGCATATGGAGCGCACTCTATATGCTTTTAGAAGCCAGAGCCGACATAACGTGGTCTCCATATTTTCCTGCAGGACCCACTTGCCATTGGGTCATAGGTTGTTCCCCAATAATCCAACATTCAGAACATATTTCAATTTGATTTCATTCCTAATAATTTGGGCAGAAAATTAGTCCCAGTGCGACTTACATTGATAGAACAACTAATAATTGGTTAAGCCATGCCCACCACCGCAGCAACAGCTGGATTCCCTATCAAGGGCTAGTTGCGGCCACATCCATGATCGAGGGGGTGGGGACGGTCATGTCCTAGGCCGGTTGTACGTCGGTGGCCACAGTGATGCCATTGCGGGCCTCGACATGCTTGTCCCAGGTCGGCCATGCAACCGCAGCGATGGGGGCGAGGCGGATGGGTGATCCCAAATCCGTCGGTCACTTTCAGCATCGTCTTGCGGCTTGACAAGGGCCACTTCCATCTGCTCCCAACAGGAGTCGAGGGGATCCGTTTGTTTCTTCTTCTCCACCTCATCTCCAAAAATGAAGACGAGAGGGAGACATTTTTATAGTCCGTCATGGGGCCCTGATACATTTTTTTCCATAATGCAGCCACGGCTAGGAAAAAGAGTAATAATATCAAGAAACTTCTTAGTGATTTGGGGATTTTGCGGCAAGGTACGGAATTGAAGGATCATGTCACCAAATATTTCTCTAATCGCTTTACTTTAGAAGTTTTGTAACCTAACTTTTATCCCTTGTTCGGAGAAGGGCATTGTCGCAGGATTTCCGCGGCCACCTATGGGACCGGGTGGCCACTTGCTGGTTCGGTAGGGGGACGATGCGTTGCACAAAGAGCAGACCAGCGCACGGCCACATGCTAGGGATCGCACACTCGATTTACCCAGGTTCGGGCCGCCATGAGGTGTAAGACCCTACTCCTGCTTTAGTGGATTGATGGAAGAATGGATGTGGTGGTGCATAGTACACTTGCCTGGCAAGGTTTGCCTATGGCTACTACGTGTATGTGGTGGCTTGGGGGTTGTTAACTTTCCAACCTTCTAACCTCTCCTACGAGTGCCATGGGCCTCCTTCTATAGAATAAGGGGTCACCACAATGGCAAAGTGGTCATTATCTACTAATATGATAGCAAACAGTGCTATCATACCTAACTCTTCGGGCTGACAGGGTGCATTAAATGCACCGCTTAGTGTCACATCACTGGGCGTCCGGCAAGGCCTGCCGGGCTATGTTGCCAGCTCCGCTCCTGCTCTCTTGACACGTCGCAAGACGGGTGTCATCTGTAGGCTTCTCTGTAAGAAATGGCCGCCATGTGGAAAATGGTTGCCACTTAATCATCTTGTGGCTTGACACCGCACTGATTGATGACGTGGGTCGTGCTTGATTGGTAGGTGGGGCGGTTCTGGCCCCGCGAGCCCCGGCAGGCTCTGCCAGGGAGCCTCGGCTGCTTTGCTTCTGGTGGTGGCCACGCCCCTTGTCGGGCTCGCCTGCCGGCAAGGGAGGCCTTTCTCTTGCCGATATCCTACTCCTTAGGCTCAGTCTTGGTTCTCCTGAGTTGCATGTTGGTTCTTCAAACCTCTTGGTCTTCCAATTTGTGTTTTGTTCTTGGCTTGTCCGTGCACGAGTCAGGGGAAAATAACAGCCCCCATATATTTTCCCCGACATAAGCCCCCGGGCCTGAGCCATATGTGTCGCGTGGCATGTTGGGTTAGGCACCAAATACTGTGCGGACACGTGGCAAGAAGGGGCGGTGACGGTTTGCCACGGTGACTAGTCAGTCCAACGTTCACCTTGCGCAATTACTGCGCGTCGGGGGGTCGGGGGGTGGTTGCAGTTATGGTAAAATGGTAACTTTCTGAAGCGCCGCACCTATATCCCACTTTCCTCCCCTCTTAAGAGCAAAGAAAATCGGAACATCACGATTCACCCGACTCTTGCCCTGCTCCTCTACCTTCTTACTCCGCAAGCCAAACGGCAGTTCCCTATCTTGCTTCTCCTTCCGCTGCCATCCTCCCCAACGAATCCTTCTCGTGTTGCCGCAGTGATGGGGAAGAAGCCCGCGGACAAGAAGAAGTCGACGACCGCGGCGAAGGAGCCCACCGCCGAGGGGAGCAAAAGATCGGTGGAGCTGAACAAGAAGCAGAGCGCGGACGTCGTCTTCGTTCCGTCCACCTTAAGCGGCCCCATGCTTCAGGCGAAGTATGGGTACTTGTGGGGGCGGCCCATTGAGAAAGGGCATGGAGCGCCCGTGGTCTTCGCAGCGGGCGAGGTGAATCCCCCCAATTCTTATCGGTTCTTCACCGCTTATTTCATGTGTGGTCTTTTCCCTCCTTTTTCTGAATTCTTTGAGGCGATCATGAACATCTACGGATTCAACCTCCTCGATTTCACGCCGAATGAAATGGCGACCATGGCCATCTTCGTGCACTTGTGCGAGAATTTTGTTGGGGTGAAACCCAACATGGATTTATTCCGACACTACTTTGTCCCACGGGTGGAGACCAAACTAAACCGTTCTGGAATCATCAATTGGATTCCCCGATCGAAGAAGGATTACCTCCCCGGGTACCAATGCGAGAGATGGGATGAATGGAGAGGGGACTGGTGCTGGATTCAGGACAAAGAAGGCCCCGAGTTTTGTGAAGCACGGCAAGAGTGCGTCAAGCACGGCAAGGATTGTAGCGCCAAGGGCCTCTCCAAGGACAGGTTGCGCCCCGCAATCAATAGGAGCATCCTCCTGGTGGCTGCCGGGTTAACCATCGAGCATGTGGGGGCAGACTTCCTCATCCACCGCATCTCACCACTGCAGGAATGGGATAGGCCTGCGTGGTTGTATGGTGACGCGGCGGCCAGGATGAGACTATTGCCGGGGCTGGCCAATAACTTGTCAGTTTATGGCCATGCTTGGTTGTGCGACCAGCTATTTGGTCGCTTCGAGATGTTCAAGCTCCCGGCAACCGTCACTCCCCTGAACATCAACTCTGCTCATGATTAGATACTGAAGTGGATGCCATAGTGCAACACTGAGGTGGTGTCCGGCACTTGGCAGCTCCCTTCCTTGATGAAGAGCTTCAGTGGTCGAGCACCTTGGTGGAGAAGGCCACCAGAGATGAGGGGGAGATGTACAAACACACCCCTGCTGCAGAGGTAGCATACATTTTGAAGAGGTCGCGGAGGACAAAGATGCCTGTCGTGCAGAGATGGAAAAGGCCGCAAAGGCCGGGAAGAGCAAAGGGAAGGCTGGAAACGGGAGCTCTTCCCAGGGCAGCAGTGAGACACAAGGCACGGAGGATGCTGCCGGGAGAGAGCTTGCCGAGGATAACTTTGTCGGCCTAGATGCTCTAGCCATGAAAGAAACGGAGCTCCAGGAGGGAGAGGAGGACAAGCGGGAGGAGGGCACGACAGTGGCCCCCGAAGAGGATTGACTTGCCGCGGGGCCGCAAGCCCCCGCACTAGACCCAGAACAGCGCACCCATAGGCATGCTGCCAGCCGAGGAGCTGCGTCCTCCAACCTGGCCCCTCCCACCAAGAAGGTGAAGAAGATCTCCACCAAGTCTTCCAAGGCCGAGGTGGCGTGCCGTCAATCCCCTCCCCTTGCATAGGCCAAGGCACCTTCTGTCAAACGGCCAGTGGTCATGGAGGCGGAGTCCAGCTCCTATTCTGGCTCGAGTTCCTCGCAGAGCTCATCCCCCGGAGCCCTTGGTGCCACGGCAGGCGCCGAAGCTGCCGGGAAGCTCCACCGTTCCATCTCTGAAGAGAAGACAAGAGTCTCCTTCTCCCACGGAGTTCAATTTGAGCTCCATGCTCATTGCGGAAGAGTAAGGAGGATTTCTCTTCATGATAAATATCTTCTTAGGCGGTTTTGAATGCATTTGCTGTCTGACCTCTTGTTCTTGTTGTTGCCGATAGGGAAATAGAGGAGGAGACGGAGACCCTCATCCATCACTCTCGGAGGAAACTCTGGCGCCTCGGGTCACTGGAGGGTAACAAGGGCTCGGCTTCGGCAGGGAAGGATGCGGAATACCACGTGTCGAGCCCCCAACCCAGCCCCCGGCACGAGAGCGAAGACTTGGCCCCGCCCGCTAGAGGAGAAAGTCCTCCCGCCCCTTTGCGCGGAGGAGGGGGCGAGGTAACGCAGGACGAGCCCCCTCTAGAGGAGCGCGTGTCCCCCGCTGCTCAAGCTGAAGATGTTGTCGTGGAATCCTCCACGGCAGAGACATCACAGAAGGCTGCCGGGTCTTCCCCTGCAGAGGGCGAGGTTCGTGACCCGGCAACGACTGTTGCCGGGGAAACAGAGACCCTCGCCCGACAGACCTCTCCATGTATCTAACTTAACTCTTCTTCCTTTTCATATTCTGGCTGCCTCCATTGGTTTCTTCATTTGCACCGAGACTTCCATTCCCTTGTTTATTCACTGGCATTTTTCATCCGCAGCCTCCCATGCTGAAGAACCAGGCTTGATAGAGGTGGTGGCGGACATAGGGAGGTATGTTGTAGATGAAGCTATGAAGGCTGCGGCAACTCAGGGGAAGGATTTGGCTGCCAGGAGATCACAAGGTTCCTTGGCGGGGGTGGAGCATCCCCTGGACAACACCTTAGTGGAGGAAGTAGTCATCGAGGCGAAGATTCCTCTTCAAACCATGGGCCCACTCCCTTCTTCTGGGAGAGCTGTCGATGCCCCGTCGTCTTCTTTGAATACGCTGACCGTGGCGCCATTGTTGCCCGACATCGGGTCCCCCGGCCCGTTCTTGACACATGCAGATCTTGATGAAGAGCTTCAGCGCCTTCTGGCCCCGTTACATCTGGGAGGCGTAGAAGCTGATGACTCAGCTGCCATCACTGCTGATTTGTCCTTCATGGAATCCATGGCGGCTGGTGTGAAGGAAATGCAAGCCCGGCACCGCCAGAAGTGGCAGGAGCTCAAGGAACGGCGTGAATCTACCGGCATAGTGGACCAGAGGCTGAAGGAAAGTGCCGAGAATTGCGTAAATGGCATGACATGCAGTTCAAGGTACTCATGAAGTAGCGGGAGATCCTTCAGATGATGAGGGAAGATGTCGTGGCTCGTGAGGGGCGCTTGGCGGACCATCATGCTTCTTTGGATGCCAGGGAGCGAGGGATCTCCCTCCGAGATGAGAATCTTGAAGCCACCCTCCGCGCCAAGGATGAAAGTTTGGAGGCATTGGCGTAGCAACGCACCAAGGAACTGAAGGACGAGCATGGGGCTGCTCTGGATACTCTTGCCATTGAACACGCTGCGCAGCTGAAGAAGCTTGTTGAAGATCTGGATGTCGCGTCTTCCGCCAAGGCCGAGCTTGATCGCAAGGTAGCCAAACTGAAGGAAGACCTTACCAGAAGTGCCAAGGAGGTGGGGGTACTCAAAGAAGAGGCACGGCAAGCTGAGCTTTGCTTGGCGGACGTGCAATCGCAGCTCTCCTACAAGACCCAAAGCCTCGAGGCCGCCGACAACAATATCTTCGACATGAAGGCAAGGATCGGCTCACTAGAGCAGTCAATGGAGTCCCTCGAATCCCGGCAGCAGCTGCAGTCCAAGGACCTGGAGACCGCCAAGCACCTCCGGCAAGATGCAGAGAACAGGCTGACAAACCGGGTCAACATGAAAAACCTCTGGATCAAGAGCCTGGTTGACGTCGTAGAGCGTCTTGGCGCCCAAGCTGCGGCGATGGGCATGGATGGCCTAGTCTACTCAGCCAGCGCGCAAGAGGTCCCGAGCGTCAAGCTGGGGATCTTCTTCGACGAGCTGGTTGACAAGTTGAAGGTGCATGAATAAGGGAGGGCCGAACGCTTCGCGACCGAGTCACGGAGGCTCGCCCGCGACGCCCTTTTCATGGTCCTGAGCAACATCGCCTGCCGCCACCCAGAGCTCGATCTTGGCAACGGCTTCAAGAAGCCGCCAATGGATGCTGACGTTGCCACTGTTGAGAAGAAGGCGCCCCCTCGCCGACAGGGTCCTCCACATTTAAGTTATTCCTTCTGGTCCTGTAATAGAATATGGCATATATTTTGTGTTTAGTCGTTTTGTCCCTAGTGTCTATGCGAAGCTGATACTTCTAGATGGATCTTTAAGTGCGTGTTTATCCCTTTAAACTCTATAAGCTCGTGTTCGTATGATCAATTCCTATGTATGTTCTGGATGCCTGCCGATATCATATTTCCGCGATTGTCGTAAGGGTCCGGCCCTTAACAGTCACCTTGGCATGGATGTGTCTCGGCAGGTTTTTCCCAGGTAGCTTTCGATGCAGCCTCTTGTCCTATGAACGTGGATGTAGATAGGATGATGGAGCGATCAAAGAAACTATCCAAGGTTCCATCACACGAGGGCTTTCACGATATGAACACTTACTGGAGTTTAAGGGATAAACGACTGCAGAAATCTGAAATGCAACAAATAGGAGTGATAGCGTGGGCTTAGCTTTCGTTTTAAGCATCTTTTTCCGTCTGCAGGGCCGCGAGCGTTCGACACGTCCGCGGCGCCGGGAGAAACAGTAGGCGATCTGAACGTATTCTCGTTCCCGGCAAGGATCGTCATGTACCTCTTGTAGTTGGCAAGCATAGGAGCATGGTGTCAGGCTTCGTCGGTCCCTCTTCCCTTCACTTCCCTCCCCCTTGAGTCAGTGCAACGGCTGCCGTCGCCTGGGTTGTGCCAGTGCAGGCAGCCTCGCTGAAGTGTGCTCGCCGAGGCATCAATCGACGGACTCATACCAGCATTCTGCTCAGGATCGCCCACGGTGGGGAAGACACTGGACCGAGCTTCGCGTGGCATTCGTCGACGTCGACGACGCCAACGGTCAAAGCAACTCGACTACCGATGAGGTGGAGGGATAGGAAGGAGGGATCTTGCGCCCGCATGTCTCGTGCCCCATTCTACGGACAACGTTCATATGGTGATAACGCCATACGAGCCACCGGAGTAAACTCATTGCCATCAATCACGGTCTCGGTCGTGACCGTTGCTATACCAAATCTGGGAGAGCGGTGACAAGGCGCGAGGATGGATCTTCCGCCGCTCCGCTCCTGTGCTTCCCCGAGCGCCACTATTGATGGTGCTGCCGAGGACGAAGATGTTGATGAGGGTGAGGCGTGGTGTGCACTTTCAGGTTCGCGCAACCGCTGCCCCCTACCTGGCGCGCCAAAGATGTCGCGGGATTTCCGTGGCCACCTATGGGACCGGGTGGCCCCTTGCTGGTTCGGCAGGGGGACGGTGCATTGCACAAAGAGTAAACCAGCGCACGACTGCGCACCAGGGATCACACACTCGATTTACCCAGGTTCGGTCCGTCGTGAGGCATAAGACCCTACTCCTGCTTTAGTGGATTGATGGAAGAATGGATGTGGTGGTGCGTAGTACACTTGCCCGGCAAGGTTTGCCTACGGCTACTACGTGTATGTGGTGGTTTGGGGATTGTTAAGTTTCCAACCTTCTAACCCCTCCTACGAGTGCCATGGGCCTCCTTTTATAGATTAAGGGGTCACCACAATGGCAAAGTGGTCATTATCTACTGATATGATAGCAAACAGTGCTATCATACCTAACTCTGCAGGCTGACAGGGTGCATTAAATGCACCGCTTAGTGTCAAATCACTAGGCGCCCGGCCAGGCCTATCGGGCTACCTCGCCAGCTCAGCTCCTGCTCTCTTGACATGTCATAGCACGGGTGTCATTTGTAGGCTTCTGTGTAGGAAATGGCCACCATGTGGTGAATGGTTGCCACTTGATCATCTTGTGGCTTAACACCGCACTGATTGACGACGTGGGTCGTGCTTGAGTGGTAGGTGGGGCGGTTCTGCCCCCGCGAGCCCCGGCAGGCTCTGCCGGGGAGCCTCGGTTGCTTTGCTTCTGGTGGTGGCCACGCCCCTTGTCGGGCTCGCCTGCCGGCAAGGGAGGCCTTTCTCTTGCTGATATCCTGCTCCTTAGGCTCAGTCTTGGTTCTCCTGAGTTGCATGTTGGTTCTTCAAACCTCTTGGTCTTCCAATCTCTGTTTTGTTCTTGGCTTTTCCGTGCACAAGTCAGGGGAAAATAACAGCCCCCATATATTTTTCCCAACAGGCATATACTGAGATGAATAATGCCTTCCTTGCACCACCGAAGATATTTGTAAGGCTTTGTTTGCTATTGGTGATTTAAAAGCCTTGGGAACAAGTGGACTTCATACTATTTTTTATAAAATATTTTGGTCACTGTTAATGTTAGGGGGACAATCTGATTTAGGAGGTTCTGCAAGCGGTTAATACAGGTACTATCCCATCTGTGTTGGAATGACACAACAATTATGATGATCCAAGGTTAATTCTCTGGAAAATGTAAACCAATTTAGGCCGATTAATGTGGTGTATAAAGTCATTGCAAAATGGTGGCATCTCATTTGAAGGTTTTTTACCAGATGTCATTAGTCCTACTCAGAGTGCTTTAGTGCCTGAAAGATTGATTAAAAATATTTTAGTGGCTTGAGTGTTTTCATTCATCGTCAATATTTTTGCAAACCATTTCTACTTGCAGTTGTCCTGTGTCTAGGAAAATGTCTAGGATCATTGGGTTTGAAGGAAATATGCCCTAGAGGCAATAATAAAGTTGTTATTTTATATTTTCTTATATCATGATAAATGTTTATTATTCATGCTAGAATTGTATTAACCGGAAACTTGATACATGTGTGAATACATAGACAAACAAAGTGTCCCTAGTATGCCTCTACTAGACTAGCTTGTTAATCAAAGATGGTTAAGTTTCCTGGCCATAGACATGTGTTGTCATTTGATAAACGGGATCACATCATTAGAGAATGATGTGATGGACAAGACCCATCCGTTAGCTTAGCATAATGATCGTTAAGTATTATTGCTATTGCTTTCTTCATGACTTATACATATTCCTCTAACTATGAGATTATGCAACTCCTGAATACCGGAGGAACATCTTGTGTGCTATCAAATGTCACAACGTAACTGGGTGATTATAAAGATGCTCTACAGGTGTCTCCGAATGTGTTTGTTGGGTTGGCTTATATCAAAATTAGGATTTGTCACTCCGTGCATCGGAGAGGTATCTCTGGGCCCTCTCAGTAATGCACATCACTATAATCCTTGCAAGCAATGTGACTAATGAGTTAGTTAAGGGATGATGCATTACGGAACGAGTAAAGAGACTTGACGTTAACGAGATTGAACTACGTATGATGATACTGACGATCGAATCTCGGGCAAGTAACATACCGATGACAAAGGGAATGACGTATGTTGTTATGTGGTTTGACCGATGAAGATCTTCGTAGAATATGTAGGAACCAATGTGAGCATCCAGGTTCCGCTATTGATTATTGACCGAAGATGTATCTCGGTCATGTCTACATAGTTCTCGAACCCGTAGGGTCCGCACGCTTAACGTTCGATGACGATTTGTATTATGAGTTATGCGTGTTTGGTGACCGAAGTTTGTTCGGAGTCCCGAATGAGATCACGGACATGACGAGGAGTCCCGAAATGGTCGAGAGGTAAAGATTCATATATTGGAAGGTTATATACGGACACCGGAATGGTTCCGAAGAAGTTCAGGGAATTTTCGGAGTACCAGGAGGTTACCGGAACCCCCCAGGAAAGTTAATGGGCCTCATGGGCCATATTGGAGAGAGGGAGGAAGGCCACAAGAGGAGGCGCGCGCCTCCCCCTGCCCAGTCTGAATTGGACAAGGGGTGGGGGCGCAGCCCCCCCCCCTTTCCTTCTCCCTCTCCCCGCTTTCCCCTTTCCCCTCTCTGTTGGAAGGAAGGGGGTGCGAATCCTACTAGGAGTGGAGTCCTAGTAGGACTCCCCTCTCCATGGCGCGCCACCCCTTGGGCCGGCCACCTCCTCCTCCCCTCTTTTGTATACGGGGGCGGGAGGCACCCCAAAGGCACATCAATTGTTCTCTTAGCCGTGTGTGGTGCCCCCCTCCAAAGTTTACTCCTCCGGTCATAGTGTCGTAGTGCTTAGGCGAAGCCCTACGTGGATCACATAACCATCACTGTCACCATGCCGTTGTGATGACGAAACTCTCCCTCAACCCTCTATTGGATCAAGAGTTCGAGGGACGTCATCAAGATGAACGTGTGCTGAATTCGGAGGTGCCGTACGTTCGGTACTTAATCGGTTGGATCGTGAAGACGCTCGACTACATCAACCGCGTTAACCTAACGCTTCCACTTTTGGTCTACGAGGGTATGTGGACATACTCTCCCCCTCTCGTTAATATGCATCTCCTAGATAAATCATGCGTGATCGTAGGAAATTTTTTGAAATTGCATGCTACGTTTGTTGGGGAATGTAGTATTTCAAAAAAAATCCTACGATCATGCAAGATCTATCTAGGAGAATCATAGCAATGAGCGGGGAGAGTGTGTCCATGTACCCTCGTAGACCGAAAGCGGAAGCGTTTAGTAACGCGGTTGATGTAGTCGAACGTCTTCGTGATCCAACCGATCCAAGCACCGAATATATGGCACCTTCGCGTTCAGCACACGTTCAACTCGATGACGTCCCCCGATCTCTTGATCCAGTTGAGGATGAGGGAGAGTTCCGTCAGCATGATGGCGTGGCGACGGTGATGATGAAGTTACCGGCGCAGGGCTTCGCCTAAGCACTACGACGATATGACCGAGGTGTGTAACTGTGGAGGGGGGCACCGCACACGGCTAAGAGAAGACTTGGTGTGCCTTTGGGGTGCCCCCTCCCACGTATATAAAGGGGGGAGGAGAGGAGGCTGGCCATAGGGGGGTGCGCGCCATAGGGGAGTCCAAGTAGGATTCCCAATCCTAGTTGGAGTACCCTTCCTTTCCAAGAGAGGGAGAAAGAGGGAAGAAGGAAGAGGGGAAAAGGAAAGAGGGGGCACCGCCCCACTCCCTAGTCCAATTCAGACTGGCCATGGGGGCGCGGCCTCCCTTGTGGCCCTTCTCTCCTTTCCACTAAGGCCCATGAACTTCCCGGGGGGGCGGTTCCGGTAACCCCTGATACTCCAAAACTTATCTGAACCATTCCGGCATACGAATGTAGCCTTCCAATATATGAATCTTTACCTCTCGACCATTTCGAGACTCCTCGTCATGTCCGTGATCTCATCGGGGACTCCCAACAAACTTCGGTTCACTAAATCACATAACTCATAATACAAATTGTCATCGAACGTTAAGCGTGTGGACCCTACGGGTTCGAGAACTATGTAGACATGACCGAGACATATCTCCAATCAATAACCAATAGCAGAACATGGATTCTCATATTGGCTCCTACATATTCTATGAAGATCTTTATTAGTCAAACCGTAATGACAACATACGTCATTCCCTTTGTCATCGGTATGTTACTTGCCCGAGATTCGATCGTCGGTATCCTCATACCTAGTTCAATCTCGTTACCGGCAAGTCTCTTTACTCATTCCGTAATGCATCATCCCGCAACTAACTCATTAGTCACATTGCTTGCAAGGCTTATAGTGATGTGCATTATCGAGAGGGCACAGAGATACCTCTTCGATACACGGAGTGACAAATCCTAATCTCGATCTATGCCAACTCAACAAACACCATCGGAGACACCTGTAGGGCATCTTGATAATCACCCAGTTATGTTGTGACATTTGATAGTACACTAGGTGTTCCTCCGGTATTCGGGAGTTGCATAATCTCATAGGAAGAGGAACATGTATAAGTCATGAAGAAAGCAATAGCAATAAAACTAAACGATCATTATGCTAAGCTAACGGATGGGTCTTGTCCATAACATCATTCTCTAATGATGTGATCCCGTTCATCAAATGAAAACACGTCTATGGTTAAGAAACGTAACCATCTTTGATTAACGAGCTAGTCTAGTAGAGGCATACTAGGGACACTCTGTTTGTATATGTATTCACACATGTACTAAGTTTCCGGTTAATACAATTCTAGCATGAATAATAAACATTTATCATGATATAAGGAAATATAAATAACAACTTTATTATTGCCTCTAGGGCATATTTCCTTCAGTCTCCCACTTGCACTAGAGTCAATAATCTAGTTCACATCGTCATGTGATTTAACACCAATAGTTCACATCTTTATGTGATTAGTTCACATCTCTATGTGACTAATACCCAAAGGGTTTACTAGAGTCAATAATCTAGTTCACATCGCTATGTGATTAACACCCAAAGAGTGATCATGTTTTGCTTGTGAGAGAAGTTTAGTCAACGGGTCTGCTACATTCAGAGCCGTATGTATTTTGCAAATTTTCTATGTCTACAATGCTCTGCACGGAGCTACTCTAGCTAATCGCTCCCACTTTCAGTATGTATCCAGATTGAGACTTAGAATCATCCGGATCAGTGTCAAAGATTGCATCGACGTAACCCTTTACGACAAACTTTTTGTCACCTCCATAACCGAGAAACATGTCCCTATTCCACTAAGGATAATTTTGACCGTTGTCTAGTGATTCACTCCTGGATCACTATTGTACCCTCTTGCCAAACTCATGGTGAGGTACACAATAGGTCTGGTACACAGCATAGCATACTTTATAGAACCTATGACTGAGGCATAGGGAATGACTTTTCATTATCTTTCTATTTTCTGCCGTGGTCGGGTTTTGAGTCTTTACTCAACTTCACACCTTACAACTCAGGCAAGAACTCCTTCTTTGACTGATCCATTTTGAACTCCTTCAAAATCTTATCAAGGTATGTACTCCTCGAAAGTCTTATCGAGCGTCTTGATCTATCTTTATAGATCTTGATGCTCAATATGTAAGTAGCATCACTGAGGTCTTTCATTGAAAAATTTGTATTCAAGTATCCTTTTATGCTATCCAGAAATTTTGTATTATTTCCAATCAACAATATGTCATCGATGTAATTCTTTATGACGAACTCTTTATCACCTCCATAACTGAGAAATATCTCCTTAATCTTCTAAGGATAATGTTGACCGCTGTCTAGTGATCTACTCCTGGATCACTATTGTACCCTTTTGCTAAACTCATGGCAAGGTACACAATAGGTATGGTATACAGTGTGGCATACTTTATAGAACCTATGGTTGAGGCATAGGGAATGACTTTCATTCTCTCTCTATCTTCTGCCATGGTCGGATTTTGAGTCTTACTCAACTTCACACCTTGTAACACAGGCAAGAACCCTTTCTTTGACTAATCTATTTTGAACTTCTTCAAAACTTTATCAAGGTATGTGAGGGAGTCCTGGACTAAGGGGTCCTCGGGCGTCCGGCCTGTTGAACATGGGTCGGACCGATAGGCTACGAAGATACAAGACCGAAGACTCTCACACGTGTCCGGATGGGACTCTCCTTGGCGTGGATGGCAACCTTGGCATTCGGATATGAAGATTCCTTTCTCTGTAACCGACTTTATATAACCCTAGTCCCCTCCAGTGTCTATATAAACCGAAGGCCATAGTCTGTAGAGACAATCCTAATCAGATAGGCTAGACTTCTAGGGTTTTAGCCATTACGATCTCGTGGTAGATCAACTCTTGTAACCCCCATACTCATCAATATTAATCTAGCAGGACGTAGGGTTTTACCTCCATCGAGAGGGCCCGAACCTGGGTAAACATTGTGTTCCCTGTCTCCTGTTACCATCAATCTCAGACGCATAGTTCAGGACCCCCTACCCGAGATCCGCCGGTTTTGCCACTGACATTGGTGCTTTCGTTGAGATTTCTGCTGTGTCATCGTCAGGAGGTTCGATGGCCCCATCAATCGTCTACAACAATGTTGTCCAGGGAGAAACCTTCCTCCCCAGACAGATCTTCGTATTCAGCAGCTTCGCACTGCGGGCCAACTCGTGTGGCCATCTAGAGCAGATCAATAGCTACGCCGCTGGCCGTCAGGTCAAATTTGGAAGCTTGAACTACATCGCGGATATTCGCGAAGACTTGATCTTCGACAGATTCGAGACCATGGCAGCTGCTCCCGGCCACCACGATGAACATGACTTAAATCTGTCATCAGACCATGCCCAGGGGATAGCGCCTGTAACTGCTCCACCCCTAGATCTGGAGCAGATTGCGCCGTCCGAAGACGGGAGGCTCAATCCCGCCACAGAAATCACAGACTCAGCGGCGTCAGAGCCGCACACCGACCCAACCTTGAGTGGGATCCGTGTCACCGGAACCCTGGACCCGTTTCCGGCTACAAGTTCTGAACCATGTGTGTCCGTGCATGACGAGCTTGATCAGGCATCGATTGTCGAATTCAGCTCCGCAGACATCTTTCGGCACTCGCGTTTGGGCGACGTGCTAAACTCATTAAAAACACTCTCCTTAGTGGGGGACTCTCGGCCGAATTATAGCCGGTTTGAACTGGAGACTGGTGACGGAGAATTCTGCTTCCCACCCCCCACCCACTTAATAGCCACTGTCGAAGACTTAACCGACATGCTCGATTACGGCTCCGAAGACATCGACGGTATGGACGACGATGCTGGAGAGGAGCAGGCCGAAAACCCATCGTTCATCGGACGAGGGACGGCCACCTCCTCATATGATGTATACATGGTAGATGCACCAAAAGAGAATAGTGGCGATGACAAGGAAGATCCAGTTGAGGATAAACCTCCTGAGATACAACCAAAACGCCGACGTCAGCGGCTCCGCCCTAAATCACACCGCAGCAAAGACAGCAACACCGGCACAGGAGAAGATAACACTCCGGACGATGCCGGAGACAATGAAGACCTCGTTCAGCCAACTTCCGAACAGGATGAACAGGAAGATGGGCGAGTCAGCCCTGATGAACAGGCCGTACACGAAGACTCGGAGGATAGTAATTACCTTCCACTCTCCGATGATGAGGCGAGCCTCGGCACCAAGGATTTCATCGTGCCTGAGGAGTCTCACGAGCAGGAGCGCTTCAAGCATCGGCTGATAGCCACTACAAGGAGCCTGAAAAAGAAGCAGCAACAGCTTCAAGCTGATCAAGATCTGCTCAATGATAGATGGACTAATGTCCTGGAAGCCGAAGAATACGGCCTCAAGCGACCACTCAAAAGTTACCCAAAGCGCAAATTACTACCTCAATTCGATGACGAGGCGTTGGAGCCCGTGCCATTAGCGCATAATGTGGCTGACCGACCACCACGTGGTCAGGACAAAGCGGCAACCCAAGCCGAACACCAGCATGTACCACCTCGCTGTAAAGACAGAGACAAAACTGCTCAGGGATACATATATGATCTCCAGCAGGGCCTGAAGAATAAAGCAGGTCCGGCCAGATCGATCTATGGATCACGGGGGCGTGCCCCGACGCGCGACGACGGCTATCGAGTCTAACATGGCAAGCATAGTTACGTCCGAGCCGAAAATCGCAGACGGACTCCATCCGAAATACGTCGCGACCTGGCCCGATATAGAGGCTTTGCACACCCCCTCTGCTTCACTGATGAAGTAATGGAACATGAATTCCTAGAAGGGTTTAAACTCGTGAATATCGAATCATATGATGGAACCAAAGATCGTGTGGTATGGATTGAAGACTTTATCCTCCATATTCACATGGCGCGCGGCAATGATCTTCATGCCATCAAATACCTCGCCCTGAAACTCAAGGGGCCAGCCCGACATTGGCTGAACAGCCTGCCTGAAAACTCCATTGGCAACTAGGAGGACTTGGAAGAAGCCTTCCTTGACAACTCCCAAGGTACATATGTTCGACCTCCGGATGCCGGTGACTTAAGTCACATAATCCAACAGCCCGGAGAGTCAGCCAGGAAATTCTGAACTAGATTCTTAACCAAAAAGAACCAGATCATCGACTGGACGGAAGCCGAAGCCCTAGCGGCATTTAAACATAGCATCCGGGACGAATGGCTCGCCCGACACCTCAGCCAAGAAAAGCCGAAGTCCATGGCAGCCCTCACGGCACTCATGACCCGCTTTTGCACGGGCAAAGATAGATGGCTAGCACGTAGTAATAACAATACAAGAGAACCTGGCACTTTGGAAGCCAGAAATAGCAATGGCAAGCCCCGACGCAACAGACATAAGCATCGAAGCAATGGTGATAATACTGAGGACACGGTGGTCAACGCCGAATTCAGTGGCTCCAAGTCCGGTCAGCGGAAGAAGCCATATAAAAGAAACAATCAGGGCCCTTCCAGCCTGGACCGCATACTCGATCGCCCATGTCAGATCCATGGCACCCCTGATAAACCAGCCAGTCATACCCACAGGAGTTGTTGGGTCTTCAAATAGGCTGGCAAATTAAATGCCGAAGACAAGGAGAAGGGGTCGCAAAGTGAGAACGACGACGAGGAGCCCCGTCCACCGAACACAGGGGGACAGAAGAAGTTTCCCCCTCAAATCAAAATGGTGAACATGATATACGCCACCCATATCCCCAAGATGGAGCGCAAACACGCGCTCAGGGATGTCTATGCAATAGAGCCAGTCGCCCCAAAATTCAACCCATGGTCGTCATGCCCAATCACTTTTGATCGTAGGGATCATCCGACCAGTATCCGTCACGGCGGGTCAGCCACACTGGTCCTCGACCCAATAATTGATGGATTTCACCTCACATGAGTCCTCATGGACGGTGGCAGCAGCCTCAACCTACTTTACCAGGATACAGTGCGCAAAATGGGCATCGATCCATCAAGGATCAAGCCCACCAAAACTACCTTTAAAGGAGTTATACCAGGTGTAGAGGCCTGCTGCTCGAGCTCAATCACATTGGAGGTCGTCTTCGGGTCTCCGGAAAACTTCCGAAGCGAGGAGTTAATCTTCGATATTGTCCCCTTCCATAGTGGCTATCACGCACTGCTCGGACGAATTGCATTTGCCCGATTCAATGTGGTGCCACACTACGCTTATCTCAAGCTCAAGATGCCTGGATCATGCGGTGTCATAACAGTCAATGGAAATACGGAGCGCTCCCTCCGCACCGAGGAGTACACCGTTGCCCTAGCAGCAGAGGTACAGAGCGGCCTACATAAGCAGAACCTTAATTTGGCGGCCATACTCCTGGACACTATCAAACGAGTCCGGACTACTCTACACCAGGACAGCCCAGCTCATCAAGAGCTTAACTAGCAATTAGGCCTCCGTCCCAGACCCCACCAAGTGGTGGCGTTCACGCCGCGTGTACATAACTACACACTCAAAATACCATGGGCATAGATGGAGGCATAACTAGATTGTGATCCATAATAAGGCTCGACCTCCCCTGGACACACATACTTTCACTTCTCCTTTTTACTCTCCAGGTTTCCTTTCCGCAGGCCCCTCTCGTCGGCCTCATAATCGGTCCTTTCGAAGGACGGACACACCAAGGTGGAAAGTACCACAGACGTGCGGGGGGATCTCTAGATGTCCTTCTTAGCGACCACTCTACCTGTTTTCAAGAACCGTACGCAGTTCCTCCTTGGTCTCGGCATGTTAAATAGCCACTGTTGCTTCTCGCACTTTTTGTTCAAATACGCTTTGATGTATTAATCAAAATTATAATGGAAACAGTTTGCAGCCCAACATATGCGGTACTAGATTCTTCTTTTTTGTTTTGTTTTGCTTTTTTTTAATTCTTGCATCCATACACCTTGGTACGCCACAATTCGCCAGGGGCTTTATTGCAGCCCACACTGTGGAAATAAGTCCGAACACTTTTACAGTATAGTTCGGCACCCCGAATTTAGCATTATATGCATTGGCTCTGAATCATGTCTTTGGTCAATAGTTGGGTTGCGCGGCTCCTATGCTTACTACCTTATGTTCCGCTATATAGGCTAGGGTAGTAAAGGGAGAACTACTGCGATTCTGTCCTGGTTTATCCGGATGAGCACCTCAGTAGAGAAAGCCGAAAACTGACTATCATGATGCGGAGTGAGCCAGTCAGCTCTTTGGAGGTTTCAAATCTTTAGCGATTTTTTCCGCATTATGCGATGAATTAGTTCTTATCCGATCAGGTGTTTACAACACCCTAGTTCAGATACTAGGGGCTGCGCCTAAATTTTTATTGTCAAACTCCTATGGCTAAGTGAGAGTGATAAACCCACATAGTCTGATTGCCTGGTTTGTAGCGATAAATACCTCCTTTAAGGACCAAATGTTGGGATAAAGAGTGTTTAGATTCATCCCGAACACCCCCGTACTACCTACGTGGGGGCTGAAGCCGATGACTGGCCAACCCTCAGATTTAATAAAAACGGCCGCACATGAGGTTAAATTTTAAATAAACAAAACAGTGAAGCATTATATTACATATCAAGCCTTGTTTTCATTATACAGGACGGGATTACATGAATGTATTCATTCAAAAATAATGTCCTTAGCACATTGCTCCGCCACAATGCGGGATCCCTTCAGAACATCTTCAAAATACCGCTCGGGCGTGCAGTGCTCCTTGCCTGCGGACGGTCCTTCGGTCGCGAGCTTGACGGCGTCCATCTTCGATCATTCTATCTTGACACGGGCGAAGGCCATCCGCGCACCTTATATGCAGACTGACCGCTTGATGGCGTCAAGCCGAGGGCAGGCATTCACTAGCCGCTTCACGAGGCCGAAGTAGCCGCCAGGCATAGCTTCTGCAGGCCACAGCCGGATTATCAAATCCTTCATGGCCAGTTCGGCCACCCTATGCAGCTCGATCAGCTGCTTCAGCTGGTCGCTAAAAGCCACCAGATGTTTTGGTGCAAGATATTGCGACCAGAATAGCTTCTCTGTTGGGCTCCCCTCTTCAGCTCGGAAGAATGCCGCAGCGTCAAAAACACTGCGGGGCAGATCCGCAAACGCCCCTGGAGAACTCCAAATCCGGGTTAGCATGAGATATCTCTTCTTCACATACTTGCTCTGCATAATAAAAGCCTTACCCGCCGCAATTTTCTTGGCCTCCTGGATTCCTGGAGGGCACCCTAGGCTTTAACCCAGGCCTCTTGTGCACTTCAACGAGCCTAGGCAAGTTCGGACTCTTGGTCCGCATTCTTGCGCTCCAAGGCCTCGCACTTCTTCACGGCGTCCTGCTGCTCCTGCTGGACCTCGCTGACCCTGGCCTCGTGCTTTTCGCGGGCGTCCTGCTCCTCTGCCGCTCTCTTCTGGGCTTCGGCCAGCGCTGCCTTGAGGGTTTCCACCTTGGACGTCACCCCTACAAATTATCACACGATCAACACAAGCAATTCATATCTTGCTATATTTGAATAGGTCATTACATACCCTGCTTGGCTGCAAGCTGCCTTTTCACATGACCGAGCTCTTCCTCGGTCTGCTCCAGCCTCTGCTTCAGTCCGGAGACTTCGGCAGCATGAGAAGTCGCGGCTAGCAGCGACGCCTGCTTATTTACAAAGACATGTATAATTAGTCTCCTGTGACAAACTATTTGATCCTCTGTTCGGCTTTTCCTTCCGAACACCGGACAGAGTCTCAGGGGCTACTGTCTATACTGTAACTTTCTTTTCACATAAATGCGGCGCTTACCTCAAAGCCTGTTAGAAGGCTCGCGCAGGCTTTGGTCAGTCCGCTCTTCGCGGACTGAATCTTCTCAATCACTGCACCCTCGCTGGTATGCCTGGTCGCTATGCCGTGGTCAAGGCCAGGAGGTGAGCGGTCCGAGGTCCAGTAAGAGCTCCTGAGACGCGATGCTCAAGAGGTCCCCTTTAGCGTGCAAGCAGCTACCTGAGGATGGAAAGGGAGGCGATGTTGCCGCAGCAGGGCAGTGAAAAGGCAAGAATCTTATGTCGTAGCGCTGGTTCGGTCCAGGTACAAGACTTATCTTGGCGTTCCGGAGCCGGCTTCCCGTGCCGCACCAGGCTTGGGCGCCGGCTGCTGCTGGGTAGCCAGGTTAGGCCCGTGCAGGCCTCCACCTCTTCTCCATGTTCTTCCTGGTGCTCTACGTCCTCAGGTCCCGGCCCTCGAGCGAGCTCAGTCGCCGCTAGTATGCCAGATCGTGATGCCGTGGTCAAGTCTAGGGGGTGAGGGCTGGAGAGCCAGTAAGAGCTCCTGAGTCGTGATGCTCAGGAGCCCCCCTTTTAACGTGCAAGCGAATTGCATGGGAGAAGAGAGACAGTCCGCGGGACCGGCCGCTGTAGTCCTCGGGAGGTTCCTGCAAGTTAGCGCAAGGAGGGGCGCAAATCGCCGTGGTGATCACTGGTCCGTCACTGGCTTGTGGGAGGGGACTCCCTACTGTGGAGAGCCACCGGGGCGTGTACAGCCCCACCCTGACACGTGGCTTGCACGGCAGGGCTAGCCAAGGTGTATCTAGGCACTCGTGAGCTAGCGCGGGACTCACAAGGCCCTACCTCAAGGCAGGTTGCGCCTGGTCTTGATTCTTGATGGTTGTGGCGTTCCTGCGAGATGGTTAGACAACCCGTGCCGAGTGGATTTCCTGAGGCTATCGCACGAAAAGGCCAAGCACCAACGACCCCAGGAGGTGACGTGAACGGGGCCGGCCCACCAGACAGAGCTCAGCCGTTGGATTTATCGACGCTGCTGGGACGGGCCCGAGCATAGACGCCATGCCTAGCCTTCTAATGCGAAGGATCCTGAAGAAAGACAATCGGTGCGCGGCTCCCATGGTAGGTGACAATCGAGCAGGTGATATCCATAGATAGATTACGCATGAAAAGCAACTAGCTTAAGTAAATGCGAGAATGATATATGCCACTGGGTCGGACCCGAGCGGACTGGGGTTAATGCAGCCCGAGGGGAGCTCCCAGCAGAGTGAATTAAAGATGCAAGCAGATGCATGCCGCAGGGACGGACCCACACGGCCTGGGGATGATGCGGCCCAGGGGGCGCTCCCAGCTAAATGAACTTGGAAAGATGTCACCTGGTTTGGTTACCGAAGGAGTGCTGGGGTAGCTGAAGACATGCAGCGAAGAAGTTGCTCCTCACGAGCCGCCGAGACCTTGAGCCTCGGGAGGCTCTGGAGGCTCAGGTGGCCTCCGAAGGACCGTCTCCATCTCCGCCAGGACCGCGTGGTGCCTGGCCTCCTGACCTGCCAGGATGCTTCGTAAATTGCGCTGGAAGGCGGCAGCCATGCTCGGCAAGCCGAACGGCATGCGAACGCAGCTGTGAGGCGGGCCCTCACACCGGCCAGCACGCGAAGGCCAGAAGAGCTCCTGAGACGCGGCCCTGTTGAGCCCTGGGATGTTGATGCAGACGTGCAGCTCACCACCCTTGCCTAGGTGGGGAGCAATGCCCGGTGGGCGGCGGTCGCCGCATATTGCTCTTGCTTCCTGAAGCTCCTGAGATGCCTTGGTGATGAACTCCTGAGCGTCGGGCGCTCCTCGCCCGGTGTCCTCCTGAGGGAAACGTGTCGCGAAGCACGCCTCCACGTGGTGCCCGAGCGCCTCCCTCGTGATGTTGGCCAGGTCTGAGGCCCTCCAGAAGAGAGCCCCCGAGCCCTCCCAAGGAGGGCACCGGGCGCGCCTCCCTATGCGAGGGAGGGAGGCGCCCCAGGCGCTGGCGCGGATCCTGAAGTGGTGCCGCTGGAGGTGCCGCTCCCTTGAGGCCCAGCGCGGAGTAGCTGCTTCTTCTTGGGGTTGGCCTCAGGAGGGTACTGTGCACCTGCGCTGTCAGGGTCTTCGATTGATGCAGCTTGGAAGACGCGCTCGAGGGAGCACACCGCATCTCTTTCTTTGCATGGGACCGTGATGATTCCGCCGCTTCCCGGCATCTTGAGGACGTTGTAGCCATGGTGGGTGACTGCCATGAATTTGGCCAGTGCTGGGTACCCGAGGATGGCATTGTATGGAAGGCGTATGTGTGCGACATCGAAGTCGATGAGCTCGGTGTGGTAGTTGTCACGCTGACCGAAGGTGACAGGGAGGCGAACTTTCCCTATCGGGGTGGTGGAGACATCTGTCACTCCTAAGAAAGGCTTGGTGGGATAGAGATGATCGTATGGCACTTGAAGGCTGCCGAACGTTTCGACGGACAGGACACTGAGTCCCGCGCCGCCGTCGATGAGGGTCTTGGTGACTTGGACATTGCTGATGACGGGTGAGTAGAGCATCGGGAGGACGCCAGCGGTTGCCGCGCATTTGAGCTGGTCCGCCGAGTTAAAGGTGATGGCGTACTTGGACCACCTGAGCGGGCGCGTAGCCTCGAGCTTGGGGAGGGCTGCATTTACTTCTCGGGAGAACTGCTTGAAGATGCGCTGGGATGCTGGGGCCTGAGTGCCATCCAAGATGCAAGCGATGTCCGCGGCTCCTGGAAGCCCCCAGCCCCTTCGTCCTGTTGATGGTCGTTGTTCCTTCTTGGCGGCGGCAGCGGAGGGAGACCAGGGTTGCCCTGAGGACGATCCTCACGAGGCTGGTCCCTCCAGGCGCCCTCGCGAGGTTGGTCCTACCAACGATCCTCGCGAGGCTGGTCACACCACTCTTGACGGGGCCCACGATTGTCCCAACGTCCTCCACCTCGTCCACCTCCTCGGCCGTAGCCCCGGGCGTTGCGCTCGGGGCGTCGACCGAAGCGTCCATCTCGAATGGCCCTGAGCTCTTGACAATTGTTGGTGTTGTGTGTGTGCATGTTGTGGAAGGCGCAGAACGTACAGTTGCCCTTGGACGACTCGGGAAGATCTTGGCCGCGCTTGGTGTCCGGTTTTGCTGCGAGTACGGCCACCGCTTTGCGCTTCACGTCCTTGACCTTGGCCTTCTTCTCCTCTGGATCCGCAGCTGGAAGCTCGAGGAGGGAGAGACGCCCCTCCTCAGCCCTTGCACACTTGGTTGCTATGTTGAACAGCTCCAAGGTCGTGCACAGCTCCTCATGGATGGCGAGCTCCTCCTTCATCTTGACGTCACGGACGCCGTTGGAAAATGCTGAGATGATGGCCTCGTCCGTAGATACGTCTCTATCATATCTACTTTTCCAAACACTTTTGCCCTTGTTTTGGAGTCTAACTTGCATGATTTGAATGGAACTAACCCGGACTGACATTGTTTTCAGCAGAATTGCCATGGTGTTATTTTTGTGCAGAAATAAAAGTTCTCAGAATAACCTAAAAATCAACAGAGAATTATTTTGGAATATATAAAAAATACTGGAAGGAAAATCCACGTCAGGGGGGCCTCCACCTGTCCATGAGGGTGGGGGCCGTGCCCTACCCCCCTGGGCGCTCCCCCTGCCCCATGGGCCCCCTAACGCTCCACCGACCTCAACCTTGACTCCATATATTCACTTCGGGGAGAAAAAAACCAAGGAGAAGGATTCATCACGTTTTACGATACGGAGCCGCTGCCAAGCCCTAAACTCTCTCGGGAGGGCTGATCTGGAGTCCGTTCGGGGCTCCGGAGAGGGGAATCCATCGCCATCGTCATCATCAACCATCCTCCATCACTAATTTCATGATGCTCACCACCGTGCGTGAGTAATTCCATCGTAGGCTTGCTGGACGGTGATGGGTTGGATGAGATTTACCATGTAATCGAGTTAGTTTTGTTAGGGTTTGATCCCTAGTATCCATTATGTTCTGAGATTGATGTTGCTATGACTTTGCTATGCTTAATGCTTGTCACTAGGGCCCGAGTGCCATGATTTCAGATCTGAACCTATTATGTTTTCATCAATATATGAGAGTTCTTGATCCTATCTTGCAAGTCTATAGTCACCTACTATGTGTTATGATTCGGCAACCCCGAAGTGACAATAATCGGGACCACTCCCGGTGATGACCGTAGTTTGAGGAGTTCATGTATTCACTATGTGTTAATGCTTTGGTCCGGTACTCTATTAAAAGGAGGCCTTAATATCCCTTAGTTTCCAATAGGACCCCGCTGCCACGGGAGGGTAGGACAAAAGATGTCATGCAAGTTCTTTTCCATAAGCACGTATGACTATATTCGGAATACATGCCTACATTACATTGATGAACTGGAGCTAGTTATGTGTCACCCTAGGTTACGACTGTTACATGATGAACCGCATCCGGCATGATTCTCTATCACCAATCCATTGCCTACGAGCTTTCCATATATTGTTCTTCGCTTATTTATTTTTCCGTTGCTATTGTTATCATCACTATAAAACACCAAAAATATTACTTTTTCTACCATTACCTTTTACTACCGTTACCACTACTATCATATTACTTTACTACTAAACACTTTGCTGCAGATATTAAGTTTCCAGGTGTGGTTGAATTGATAACTTAGCTGCTAATACTTGAGAATATTCTTTGGCTCCCCTTGTGTCGAATCAATAAATTTGGGTTGAATACTCTACCCTCGAAAACTGTTGCGATCCCATATACTTGTGGGTTATCAAGACTATTTTCTGGCGCCGTTGCCGGGGAGCATAGCTCTATTCTTTGAGTCACTTGGGATTTATATCTGCTTATCATTGTGAAGAACTTGAGAGATCCAAAAACCAAGATTTATCCCTCCACTACGAGGGGAGGTAAGGAACTGCCATCTAGCTCTGCACTTGATTCACCTTCTGTTTTGAGTAAACTTGCGACACCTAAACCTGCTTCTGCTATTAATTCTGATATGTCGCATGTTATTGATGATGCCACTTCTGCTATGCATGATACTTATGATGAAACTACTTCTATGCTCGATACTACTGTGCCACTTGGTGAATTTCTTGATGAACAACTTGCTAGGGCTAGAGAGAATGAAATTATTGAAACTGATAATATTGATAAAAGTGATGATGAAGATTCTCCCCCTGGATATGAATTACCTGTTGTGCCTAAGGGCTATGTTATGGATGAAGAAACTGCTAGAGATTTTGTTGCTTGCAATGATAGGAATGATCTTAAGAAATTATTAGCTAAGCTGAAACAAAAAACTTTGAATGCTAGAATGAAATATGATCCTGCTTATGCTACTTCACCTATCTTTGTTACTGATAAGGATTATGATTTCTCTGTTGATCTTGAGATAATTACTTTAGTTGAATCTGATCCTTTCTATGGCTATGAATCTGAAACTGTTGTGGCACATCTTACTAAATTAAATGATATAGCCACCCTGTTCACTAATGATGAGAAAACTCGCATTATTATATCCTTAAATTATTTCCGTTCTCATTAAAGGGTGATGCTAAGATATGGTTTAATTCTCTTGATCCTGGTTGTGTGCATAGTCCCTAGGATATGATTTATTACTTCTCTGCTAAATATTTCCCCTCTCATAAGAAACAAGCTGCTTTAAGGGAAATATATAATTTTGTGCAAATTGAAGAAGAGAGTCTCCCACAAGCTTGGGGGAGGCTTCTCCAATTACTTAATGCTCTGCCTGATCATCCTCTCAAGAAAAATGAGATACTTGATATCTTTTATAATGGACTAACCGATGCTTCCAGAGACCACCTAGATAGTTGTGCTGGTTGTGTTTTCAGGGAAGGAACTGTTGATGAAGCTGAAATTCTATTGAATAATATGTTAACTAATGAAAATAATTGGACACTTCCTGATCCAATTCCTGAACCAACTCCTGAGCCAACTCCGAAGAAAAGGGGTATTCTATTTATCAGTCCTAAAGATATGCAAGAGGCAAAGAAATCTATGAAATAAAAAGGTATTAAACCTGAAGATGTTAAGAATTTACCTCCTATTGAAGAAATACATGGTCTTAATTTACCGCCTGTTGAAGAAATACATGGTCTTGATAACCCGACACAGGTAGTAAAGGTAAATTCTCTCTATAGATATGATAAAGCTGAAATCCCTCCTACTAAGTTTGCTAACCAATGTTTGGATGAGTTTGATAATTTTATGGTTAAGCAATAAGACTTCAATGCTTATTTTGGTAGAGAATTAAAACGCAATGCTTATATGATTGAACACTTGAGTGATTATATGGCTAATGTTAAAGGTGAACTAAAACTTATTAGTAAACATGCTTCTTTGGTTACCACTCAAGTAGAACAAGTACTCAAAGCTCAGAATGATTTGCTCAATGAATTGAATAGAAGAAAAATGATAGGACTTTGCATGCTTCTAGTGAACCTGTTGTTGACACACCTGAGAATCCCAATGATATTTCTATTTCTGATGCTGAAACACAATCTGGTAATGAGCATGAACCTAGTGAAAATGTTAATAATGATGCTCAACCTAGTAATGACAATGAAGTAGAGATTGAACCCGTTGTTGATCTTGATAACCCACAATCAAAGAATCAATGTTATGATAAGAGAGACTTTGTTGCTAGGAAGCACGGTAAGGAAAGAGAACCGTGGGTTCAGAAACCCATGCCTTTTCCTCCTAAACCATCCAAGAAAAAGGATGATGAGGATTTTGAGCGCTTTGCTGAAATGATTAGACCTATCTTTTTGCGTATGTGTTTGACTGGCATGCTCAAAATGAATCCTTATGCTAAGTACATGAAGGATATTGTTACTAATAAGAGAGAGATACCGGAAGCTGAAATTTCCACCATACTTGCTAATTATACTTTTAAGGGTGGAATTCCAAAGAAACTTGGAGATCCAGGAGTACCAACTATACCATGCTCCATTAAAAGAAACTATGTTAAAACTGCCTTATGTGATCTTGGAGCCGGTGTTAGTGTTATGCCTCTCTCTTTATATCGTAGACTTGATTTGAATAAGTTGACACCTACTGAAATATCTTTGCAAATGGCTAATAAATCAACTGCTATACCTGTCGGTATTTGTGAGGATGTTCCTGTTGTGGTTGCAAACGTTACTATTTTAACGGGCTTTGTTATCCTTGATATTCCCGAGGACGATAGTATGTCTATTATTCTTGGAAGACCCTTTTTGAATACTGCAGGGGCTGTTATTGATTGCACCAAAGGCAATGTCACTTTTCATGTTAATGGCAATGAGCATATGGTACACTTTCTGAGGAAACAACCTCAAGTTCATAGTATAAACTCTATTGGAAAAATTCCATCGATTATTTTTGGAGGTTTTGAATTTCCTCTTCCTACTGTCAAGAAGAAATATGATATTCTTATTGTTGGGGATGTGCATATCCCCGTTGAGGTAACCTAGTGTTATTCGAAAATTCTCCGGTTCCATGTTATTCGGAATGAGTTTGTTACCAAGACCTGATCAACCTTGTTAGTGGATTCCTTTTGATGAGCATTAGATGGATGAATTTTGAAAACACAACTCTCTGTACCCTCTTTTTACTTTCTGTTATTTATATTACATAAAGCAAAAATAGTAATTTATGTCTGTTTTCTGAATTATCCATGCAATAAAAAAATACCCTGAAAATAAAAGTCCTCCAAATGCCCTGAAAATTAAATATGATTTTTCTGGAATATTTAAGAATATCTGGCACTGAGAACACAGCAGGGGAAGCAAGCACCTGGCCACAAGGGTGGAGGGCGCGCCCTACCCCCTGGGCGTGCCCCCCTGCCTCGTGGGCCCATGGTGGCTCCCCTCCACTTATTCCAGCTACCACACACTCCTTCTTCCTCCCACAAACATCACTAACCAGCTCAAACCCGAGTCCAAGCTCATTTTGCTGCCATTTTCGATCTCCTTGCTCAAAGCTCCATTCAAAAAACTGCTTTGGGGGATTGTTCCTTGGTATGTGACTCCTCCAATGGTCCAATTAGTTTTTGTTCTAGTGCTTTATTCATTGCATATTTTTGCTGCTTAGGTGACCCTGTTCTTGAGCTTGCATGTCAAATTTATGTGGTCAAAAGTAGTTTTGATGCATGATATTGCCTCTAGGCACTTGTAGGAGTAGTTGCTATCAATATTGTTGAGTTTGGTTCACTTTTATTTTGAAGTTACTAAAATTTCAGAAATTTTTCAGAGGAAGAAATATGTTTAGGAAAATGTACTAAGGTGGTCCTTCAAGGAAGCAAGGACCCAGGCTCGCAATATGCGATGCCGACGATGAACCATCGAGGGAAGCTCAAGTGCGGGCTTGTGAATGGCCTTCAGAGGACTTTATGGATCGAGCAGGAATCAAGGAAGAATTTAACGCATATGTGCGTAATCCTGATCTTGAGAGCTTCGAGGTAGATAAGTGCCGCCAGTACCACTATCTCACTGATTCCTTTATGAGAAGGTTTGAATTTTCATCATCACGCAATTCTCAAACTGTCCTATTTGAACTTTATGAAATTCTTATACTATGGACTTAGAGGATTTTAATACTGCTTGCAAACTTCTACAATGGGGCAGCACTAGTGACCCTCGCAAATCTGAGTTTAGAGATTTTCTTCCTAGTATAACTGTGGGGGAATCTAGAGATATAACACAAGCTACCATAGGGAGCATTCATTTTCCTGCTATACATTATTTTGCTCTCTTCATCGGTAGGTGCATAAATTTTAAGGATGAAGCATGTCACATGTGTGTCCCTAACCTCAGTGTTCTCGGGAGTGTTGTATTAGGAGATAAACATTATAATTTGGGAGCTATCGTTGCACGTAGGTTGCAAAATAATCGTATTCATGGAGATTTCTTTGGTGGAATTTATGCAACCCGTCTAGCTAATTTTCTTGATATACACATACGTGGGTATGATATTGAGTTGCCTCCTGTTTATTTAGATTATGAGGCCATGGTTCGTTATCAGTTCGTTGAGAGGAACGATCAGTTCCCCCATACCGACTAATCTTTAACAGACGACGCACCTATCACGTCGCTCTCCCTGCTCCTGCTTTCTTTGACTCTCAGGCAAAAGGGAGATATATTATAACCAGGGAGGAGGCGGACAAGTATAAGAGGAGGATGGAGACGGCCCGTCTCCAAGAGGCAGCTCATGAGGCAATAGCTACTGCATCTCAGTATGACCCCAGCTACAACTTTGGATATCCGCCAGGCCAGCCGTGGCCATAGACCAACTTAGACCAAAAGCCTAAGCTTGGGGGAGTACGTATTTCTCACCGACATTATATTTATATTCACACACTCATTGCTAGTTGTCGGTGCTCATACTTTTTCATTGTATCATCCATGCTAGTTTATTTTCCTTTTTATGTTTTGTTCTTGTGTGTTTAATAAACCTCAAGAAAAACAAAAAAAATTAGTTGTACCTTTTAATTAGTTTAATTTCCATGCTTGTAGTAGTAATTAAAAAGAAAACCTAAAAAGATTTTCCGTTCTTCTTTTGCTTGTTGGGAGTTTTCCCGTGTAAATAGTTTTATTTCTTTTCTTGTTCTTTGGGGGTCGAGAGGAGAAGACCATAATGAAAATGTTGAGTGGCTCTCATATGCATTATTATTGATCTAACAAAGAGCCCATATTACCTTGTCTTCTCTCTTGAATTGAATGCTTGCAGATTCCAGCTTAGTCCAATGCACATGCACTATTATTATTATCCACACTATTTGGTCGTGCAAGTGAAAGGTAATAATGATGATTATATGATGAACTTATTGAGATGAGAAAAGCTGGTATGAACTCGACCTCTCTTGTTTTTTAAATATGATTAGTCCATCATTCCTGATTCAGCCTATTATGAATAAACATGTTTACAATGACAATTAGAGATTACTAGTCGTGCACCTGTGCATTCGAACGGGCTAGCATATATATTCATGTACCCATTTATGTCGGTACTAATACTAATGAATTTAGATATGACATATAAGTCGAGAATTGCTATATTAATTGTTTGAACTCTGATACGTAAGAAACACTTGAATTTCATGTATAATTTGAAATGTGGAAGATTTCTTTTTATTTGGGGACATTTCCTTTTTGTTATGTTTGAGATAAAATTGTCGTTTTATCAATTAAGCCGATTCCACCGTCCTAGTTATCTCTCTTTTTTTCTATTGATAAAATAAAAAATTTAATGTCTAGTTTTTAACCATGTCAAATTAAACATTTTTCATGGCAATAGAGGTTGAAGAAATTTTCCATCCTTTTGATAACTATAATTATCATGGAAAATATTCAATTTTCTATGATAAAATATCTGACGCTCGATTTGTAGTCGGTTTTTAGGCAGACTTCTTACTTTCTTTGATCATGAACAATTCTGGAAATCTTTTTGAAACACTGAGACGTATTAGATATTCAATAATTAAAATTTATTATTATTTATATCATGACCTGTGTAGTGAATTTGTAGAATATTGTTCTTTCAATGTAATAGCAGTTTATTTGTAGGGAGTGTTGTAGTCCATTTAAAAAATGCCAGAAAGGTAAATAATTATTTTCATTTTTGTTGCACCTATTTTCGGTAGTTAACTTGTATTACTCCTTTTATGTGTATATTATTTTTAATATGAAACAACATTTAGTTTGCTAGCAATTATATTTTCTCATTTTTCTCAGTTAGACGGAGACGTGTGGCTATTGAGATGTGCGTATTTTTATTGGTGATGACTAATTTTGTCGCGAATCGTTGACGGGTTCTACGGCATCATTTGACGGTGCCTCCAGACTACTGCGCTCCATCTGAGCGGCTGCACCGGGGTCGAAATCATTGTTCTGACCTTATCAGCAAACTTTGTCACAAACTGAACTCAACATGAAAGTATTTCACGATCTGACCCTTTTAGCAATGCCACAGCCCGTGACGTTTTTGCCTAACATAGAAACGCCGAACTATCCAGCGTTGCTGCCCTGGCCCCACTCGCCTATGTGGCAGGCTAAAAACGCCAAGCTAGATTGCGTTTCTGGAAACGCCAAAGTCGTTGGCGTTTCTGGAAACGCCAAAGTCATTGGCGTTTCTGGCCATCATGAAAACGCCAAGGGGCATGGCGTTTCTGCCCTCTTCTCTCTCTCTCTCGATGTGACATGTTGCCTGGCTATAAACTAGAGTGAGAGGGAGAGAGACGTGAGAGATGGATGGGAGGACATGACCTTTTTCACGGATGGCAGTAGCACTCATGCATGGCACCTACGCATGTAGCTCTTCGTATTTGGGCATGCATGCATGCTGTGTGCGGCTGCTCATGCAGCCACTTTTTCTATGTGCATGTGGATGAACAGGCCTAATTAATAAGACTAATTATTGCCTGTTTCATGTTCTTGTTGTTTTGGTCTGTGGGACCAATTAAACGGACGGAGAAAGTACTAGTCATCCACATGCAGTTCTTTCTTTGCTACGCGCATGTCCTTCTCTTCTCATTGTTTATTTTCCTCTCACTTGTCTTACAATAATCTTTCCTCGCTTTGGCGTTTGTGTGACTGGATTTCTTGTGATGCAGAGCATTTTCTCTTTTATCCGTTGCCACATTCGCAATCCTTTCTGGGGCATGGCGCGCTTCGGACGCACATAAATTATATGAAAATAGCATTATAATTTACGCATTCTAAAGCTAATAACTTACGCACAGACGCCATGGTAACTTTAACCTGGGGAAAATTTAGTTAAAATACACCAATTGTATTTTTTATATAAACATACCCTAATAAATTATATAAAAATTTAGCTGTAATAGTACAAGTGACATCTAGCTGTTAGATGTGGTGAACAAATGTTGTTGTGCATGTCTCGCCGACGCCTGCCTGCCGAGCCCTGATTGTGCTTGCGCTCATTGCCTCGGGCTCGGGGTGCTGGTGCCTTTGCTGGTCCTGGCTGCCGAGAGGAGACGCCATGGTAAACTTACGCATAGGCCTTGGTATTAATTACATGCACATAGAAAAAGTGGCTGCATGAGCAGCCGCACATAGCATGAATGCATGCTCAAATACGAAGAGCTACATGCGCCTAGCTGCCATGCATGAGTACTACTGCCATCCCTGAAAAAAGGCCATGTCCTCCCATCCATCTCTCACGTCTTTCTCTCCCTCTCACTCTAGTGTATAGCCATGCAACATGTCACATCGAGAGAGAGAAAAGGGCAGCAACGCCATTTCCCTTGGCGTTTCCAGGATGGCCATAAATGCCAACACCTTTGGCGTTTCTTGGTTGGCAGCAACGCTACATAGTTCGGCGTTTCTAAGTTGGGCTGCAACGTAGACTAGTTCGGCGTTTCTAAGTTGGGCAGAAACGTCACGGGTTGTGGCGTTGCTAAAAGGGTCAGATCGTGAAATACTTTCATGTCGAGTTCAGTTTGTGACAAAGTTTGCTGATAAGGTCAGAACAGTGATTTCTGCCCTGTGCCGGCAACTCTCCTGGACAACGCCCGCATCAGTGCCCTCCCAAAGTCCTTCCTCGCAAATCCCATCGTAGTGCTGGCCAGGGCGCCGGTCATTCGGCCGTTCCCCTTTGCCATGTGGTACGGCGTCTCCGTCGAAGCTGCAGCCTGCTCCCATGCTCGCATCTCGTCGAGCGGAGTTTCCTCATCCAGCAGCAGATGGAGGGTGTCTGAACTAGCTTGTACGGTTAGTGGTGCTCCGTGGGTTGGCATATGACGCCTACCAAATTAGTTGTTTCATTAAAAAAATTAGGAATCATGTATTATTTCTGAAACTGGATCTGAATTTCTGGGTCTATCTAAGAAAGGAGAGCTATAGGAATTGAAAAAAAAGATCTTGCTTGGTCCATGCTTATGTAACTTTAGGACTTAGTTTAAAGTAATCTTCAGTGAGTCTGAACTCCATATCGTGATGCATACCTAATGTATCTTGGTTTTCTTAAATCAGTTGTAAGCTCTTACACCAATATTTTTGTTTACATGTACATGTAGATAGAAAGCACCTTGCTCACAAACGTAGTATTGCAGACATAATAGTTTTAAAACAGAAAAGGCATCTATGTCTGCATTAAATTTAGACAACACAAGAATGATTTTACTTGATCTGACTATAGCGGCAACAAAGCAAATATCTATAATATATCCTTGTAAATAATGTTTTTTTTGCAATGCTGTTGGGTGGACGCTATGAGTATCTGCAATCCATTTCTGCTTGTAACCCTTGACATTGCAACATAAAGTTGACCATGTGTAAACACTTACCTTTATAAGTACAGTCCAACCTTTTTGAGAGATTGCCCCTGACTTTTGTCCATAGTCATAGCAAAGGACACTGATATTGGGTATTTCTCACCGATGTTAGGTCTTGTTATGACCTGGCCTTCGATGATCGCCTTCCTCATTGTGTTATTGTTAGTCTTGTCCATTGCAAAGGCCTGCATTTTATTTGATGTTACTCATAAGCATTACTGGTAATCCTATTTTCAGCCTCAATTCATGATCTGGTATTCCATAAAATGTAAGTCTATTTAGAAACTCAAATGGGTACAACATCTTCTACTGTAGACATTGGTTTGCATGTTGTATTTGGACTGAGATATGTTACCTCTTCTCCAGGAATTTGACTCGTGATGTAGGTGTTAATCTCGCCGACAGTCTCGTTTCTTGGGCACATGATCGCTCTCTCCTCTAGGTATGTTCTATGAGTGTACCTACTTTTTAAGTCAAGGTAGATGCTATTAACAATAGATGCTTTTGGGTTATCTCTTTCATGTAAAATAAGGTATTCCAGGATGCTTACCCAATCTTCTTCATTTGTTATTGTTTTTGTTTCGCCATTGCCGATGTTTAGTATCCAGCTTGCAAATTTTGTTGTCTTTGCTTTCTCTACTGTACTGCCTTTAGTTCAATTCAGACGCATTTTTCTGTGAGTTGGTACTCCTGAAAGTTCTTCCATAGGCAGGATCTCTTTATAGACGCGGAAACATTATGTTCCCCTGTTCCCCATTGGTATGACTGGTAGGATTTTCCTGAAGTCACCTCCCAAGACTATCGGCATTCCTCCAAACGTTCTATGCCCGACATCCTCATTTGTAAATCAAAGTAAGTCTCTCAAACTCTTGTCTAGTGCCTGAAAACAGTGCTTGTGTGTCATAGGTGCTTCATCCCATATTATCAGTGGAGTTTTCTTTATTAGCTCCGCAAGAAATGTTCCTAGCTTGATGTTGCATGTGGACTCGTTAGTGATGTTCAGTGGAATGTGGAATCCTGAATGAGTTGTTCTTCCACCATGTAAAAGAAATGCTACTGTACCACTTGAGTGCTTCCACCATGTAAAAGAAATGCTGCTATACCACTTGAAGCTACTGCTAGAACTATCTTTCCTCCGGACCTTAATTTTGTCATAAATGCTTTCCACGGAAACATCCTTCCTATTCCACATATCTGTCAACTAAAATCAATTTGCCGAGGCTGCAGTAAACTGATTATATTATAACATCAAAAGCCATTCTCTGATTATCATTCTTGGATCAGTGGCCTAAACTTGTTAACCATATGTTTCATCACCTTGTCGTGTATCCTAGTGCCCTGAAACATAATAATATAGGTGAGAATATGCATCGATATATAACTCATAGTAGCCTATTTATGTTGGAAAACCATATTATTTTACCACTAGACTGACCTCTTCATCAAGTAGTATCATGTAAGGCTAATAAGTTTATTGTTGTCGAGGTTAATGGCATCTCATAGCCTAATTACTTTGACCTTCACTTTCAGGAATCCTTCCCATTGACAATCACATGGAACATATCGCATGCCATCATTTTTTAAGGGAAGAATGAATTTGACCTGTAAGCGAACACAATTTTCAAGATTAGTACTTGTTTAGTCTCTGTCAAATCCAAGGCTTTATTTGGAAAGAATGATAAGCTCATGGTTGTTATGTAGTTTGTAAAAAATAAGAGGTACACAGCCTAACAATGTGATCGAACCAACGGAACAGATTGCGGAAAAAACCAGGCGAGAAAGCAATTGAGCAGAAACACAACCTTCATACCTAACAAGAGAAGCTTGATCAATTGACGGCCAACAGAGGCTCCTTGATGTTGAGATGGTTTGCGTTAGTCCAGAGGTTTAATTTTTAAGCTAGCCTCATGGGCTCAGATGAATAAAACTAGCAGCCTGACTTTCGGGGTACAAAGATGTTGGGCTTTCTAATCTGCTTTCGGTCGAACTGATTTCCCAGGTTAATCTACACCGTAATAACTCTATCCCACTCTAGATGTATGGCTCCTAATTTCTAATTAACATGGAAATTCTTAGGGAGTCTGTAATTAGTATAGGTATAGATAGATAGATAGATAGATACATAGATAGATATAGATAGATAGTTGCTTATGCCATGCTTAATTAGCTAGGAGCTTATAATGGTTTACCTTGCGTACCAACATGCTATTAAAATGGTTGTGATGTGGTATGATAGGGTGGTATCCTCTTTTGAACGATTCGAGTGGCTTGACTTGGCACATGTTCATGCATGTAGTTGAAACAAAATCAACATAGCCTCTATGATATTTATGTTCATGGTGCAATATATCCTACTCATGCTTGGATTCGGTGTTGATTAATTTTAATGCATGTTCATGACTGTTGTCGCTCTCTAGCTGGTCGCTTCCCAGTCTTTTTCTAGCCTTCACCTGTACTAAGCGGGAATACTGCTTGTGCATCCAATTCCATAAACCCCAAAGTTGTTTCATATGAGTCCACCATACCTACCTATTTACGGTATCTACATGTTGTTCCAAGTAAATTTGTATGTGCCAAACTCTAAACCTTCAAATAAACATTCTGTTTTGTATTCTCGAATAGCTCATGTATCAACTAGGGATGTCCGTATCTTCCATGTTAGGCGGGTTATTCTCAAGAGGAGTGGACTCCGCTCCTCACTCACGAGAAAATGGCTGGTCACCGAGATGCCCGGTCCCATGCTTTATGCAAATCAAATCAAAATAATTCCAAACAAAACTCCCCCGGGACTATTGTTAGTTGGAGGCACTCGTTGTTTCGAGCAAGCCATGGATTGATGCTTGTTGATGGAGGGGGAGTATAAACTTTACCATTCTGTTTAGGAACCGCCTATAATGTGTGTAGCATGGAAAATATCGCCATCTCTCGGTTGTTATGTTGACAATGAAACTATACAGCTCAAAATATTATTCACATCTATTTCAAAACCGAGCTCTGGCACCTCTACAAATCCATGCTTCCCTCTGCGAAGGGCCTATCTATTTACTTTTATGTTGAGTCATCACCCTCTTATTAAAAAGCATCAGTTGGAGAGCACCGCTGTCATTTGCATCCATTACAGTTAGTTTACATTGAGTATGACTTGACTGGATCTATTTTACCATGAATTATAATGTCTAGTCTGTCCTTGATCTTTAAAGGTGCCCTGCATTTATGTTTTGCGGTCTCAGAAAGGGCTAGCGAGATACCATCCTGTTATATCATATCATGATTGTTTTGAGAAAGTGTTGTCATCCGAGATTTATTATTATTGCTTGCTAGTTGATTATGTCATTGATATGAGTAAACATGAGACCTAAATGTTATTGTGAATATGGCTATTTCATAATCTTTGTTGAAAACTTGAATGCTGGCTTTACATATTTACAACAACAAGAGAAAACAGAGTTTGTAAAAGTTTTTCTTTATCACTTTCAGTTTATCAACTGAATTGCTTGAGGACAAGCAAAGGTTTAAGCTTGGGGGAGTTGATACGTCTCCGTCGATCTACTTTTCCAAACACTTTTGCCCTTGTTTTGGACTCTAACTTGCATGATTTTAATGGAACTAACCTAGACTGACGCTGTTTTTAGCAGAATTGCCATGGTGTTATTTTTGTGCAGAAATAAAAGTTCTCGGAATGACCTGAAAATCAACGGAGAATTATTTTGGAACATATAAGAAATACTGGAAGGAAGATCCACGTCAGGGGGGCCTCCACCTGTCCACGAGGGTGGGGGGAGCGCCCTACCCCCTTGGGCGCGCCCCCTGCCTCGTGGGCCCCCTGACGCTCCACCAACCTCAACCCTGACTCCATATATTCACTTTCAAAGAGAAAAAACACAGGGAGAAGGATTCATCGCGTTTTACGATACGGAGCCGCCACCAAGCCCTAAACTCTCTCGGGGGGCTGATCTGGAGTTCGTTCGGGGCTCTGGAGAGGGGAATCCGTCGCCATCGTCATCATAAACCATCCTCCATCACCAATTTCATGATGCTCACCGCCGTGCATGAGTAATTCCATCGTAGGCTTGCTGGACGGTGATGGGTTAGATGAGATTTATCATGTAATCGAATTAGTTTTGTTAGGGTTTGATCCCTAGTATCAACTATGTTATGAGATTGATGTTGCTATGACTTTGCTATGCTTAATGCTTGTCACTAGGGCCCGAGTGTCATGATTTTAGGTCTAAACCTATTATGTTTTCATCAATATATGAGAGTTCTTGATCCTATCTTGCAAGTCTATAGTCACCTACTATGTGTTATGATCCAGCAACCCCGAAGTGACAATAATCGGGACCACTCCCAGTGATGACCGTAGTTTGAGGAGTTCATGTATTCACTATGTGTTAATGCTTTGGTCCGGTACTCTATTAAAAGGAGGCCTTAATATCCCTTAGTTTCCAATAGGACCCCGCTGCCACGGGAGGGTAGGACAAAATATGTCATGCAAGTTCTTTTCCATAAGCACGTATGACTATATTCAGAATACATGCCTACATTACATTGATGAACTGGAGCTAGTTCTGTGTCACCCTAGGTTATGATTGTTACATGATGAACCGCATCCGGCATAATTCTCTATCACTGATCCATTGCCTACGAGCTTTCCATATAGTGTTCTTCGCTTATTTACTTTTCCGTTACTATTGTTATCATCACTATAAAACACCAAAAATATTACTTTTGCTACCGATACCTTTTACTACCGTTGCCACTACTATCATATTACTTTGCTACTAAACATTTTGCTGCAGATATTAAGTTTCCAGGTGTGGTTGAATTGACAACTCAGCTGCTAATACTTGAGAATATTATTTGGCTCCCCTTGTGCCGAATCAATAAATTTGGGTTGAATACTCTGTAAGTGCATCTAGTGCCCCTTAGTGATTTTGGTGTATTGAAGACTTATAGGCTAGGGAACTAATGCGTGTGTGAGTGTACACAGGTCTATAAGTCTATGAGGAGTTTGATATTTACAGGAAAAGTCGACCCCTAAAAATGAATATCTTCGACTGAAGATTTTGGTATTCTGAAGACTTTCTGAAGACTTTGAAAGTGAAGAAATTGGTGTGACCTTGAAGACTTGGTATTCTTTCAAGAAACATGAAGCGAGAAGACTTTTGTTTTCGTAGTTTCATTTTCTCTTTCTTGAGTCATAGGAAACACCATACTGTTAAAGGGGGTTGAGGAAATACTAAGGAAAATTTTCCATGTGATGCTCAACTCAAAATCCTACATCTACCAATCCCTTCGAGTGAAGCCATTGGAAATCTCATACAGTTCAGTCAATTTCTTCAGTGACAGAGAAGAAATTCTTCTAGTCTCTGAGGAATTTGTCCTGACTGAGGAGTTATGGTAGAACACGTGCACTGAAGGCCAAGGCAGTATTTGAGTCCAAAGATGAAGACTCTGGTAGCAGCCTTGGCGATCCTGAAGAACTGAGCCATGATCTAGATCTGCTCGTGAAGAAGTTCCAAAATTTCTCAAGACGTGGTCGCCTTGGAAGATCCTCAAGGAGCAATGATTCCTCATCCAGTGACTACAAGAAGAGGCTCTGTCACAAATGCAAGAAACCTGGACATTTCATTCAAGATTGTCCTCAGTGGGAAAAGGAATCAAAGAAGAAGAAATACAAGGATTACAGTTCTGATGATGCGAAGAAAAAGAAGAAATCCACAAAATCCTCATCATCAAAATCCTCAAAGCCTTCATATCACAAGAAGAGTAGCTCCAAGAAGGCTAGGGAATTCATTGGCAAGGAAATGGACTCTCAGGCTGAATCTGAAGAAAATGAGGAAGAGGAGTCATCTGAGGAGTCCAAATCCGGAGTGGCGAGCCTTGCTCTCGCTACTGCATTCGTCAGCAAGTCTATCTTCAACACTGAAGAAAATGACCTCACCAACAAGGCTGATGAAGGCGATGATGACTGCGCTCCCACCTATTGCTTCATGGCAAAGGGTGCCACGGTACTCAAATATACCTCCTCTGAATCAAGTGAGAATAAATCTAATGAAAACCTTAAACCCAGCTATTCTAAATGTAAGTGCATCTAGTGCCCCTTAGTGATTTTGGTGTATTGAAGACTTATAGGTTAAGGGACTAATGCGTGTGTGAGTGTACACAGGTCTATAAGTCTATGAGGAGTTTGATATTTACAGGAAAAGTCGACCCCTAAAAATGAATATCTTCGACTGAAGATTTTGGTATTTCTGAAGACTTTCATGAAGACTTTGAAAGTGAAGAAATTGGTGTGTCCGTGAAGACTTGATATTCATGCGAGAAATATGAAGCTTGAAGACTTTCATTTTCATAGTTTTGTTTTTCTCTTTCTTGAGTCATAGGAAACACCGTACTGTTAAAGGGGGTCGAGGAAATACTAAGGAAAAATTTCCATGTGATGCTCAACTCAAATCCTACACCTACCAATCCCTTCGAGTGAAGCCATTGGAAATCTCATACAGTTCAGTTAATTTCTTCAGTGACAGAGACGAAGTTCTTCTGGTCTCTGAGGAATTTATCCTGACTGAGGAGTTAGGAATTCGCCAGTGCGGATTACCTACACAGTGAGGAACATGATAGCCCTGAGGATTTTGCTACTCAAAATTCCGACCATTGCTGTGCTATGCGCCAGCTGTCCCAAAATATCTATCCACCTAACGGTCATATCATTGAAGGGCATTTATGTCTTATCATGTCGGGCTGCTCCCTAGGCTATAAATAGCCGCCCCCTACAACCACTAGCTGGTTGGCTGCTCCGAGAGAAACTGACACTTGTCATTTGAGAGCAACCCATCCTCAGAGGACTTTGAGCGAAAATCATCAAGTGAGGAAAAACCAAAAACCCAAAACCCAAACACCTACAAACCCCAAGTGATTGAGCATCACTGAAGAGATTGATCCTGAGTGGATCCGACGCTTGTTACCTTTGAAGACTGTGCTTCTTCCAGACGGTTAGGCGTCATGGTCTAGAGCATCCAAGAGGAATAGTGGATCGTCGAGTGACCAAGTTTGTGAAGGTTTGGAAGTCGCCTGAAGACTTACCACGAGTGATTGGACGAGGTCTGTGTGACCTTAGTTCAAGGAGAATACGGTGAGGACTGGGTGTCTTGGACTAAGTGTCCTTGACTGGGTGTCCGGGACTGTGTGTCCTCGAGTTTAAATACTCAGCCGCTCCAACCAGACGTACAACTGAGACAACAGTTGGAACTGGTCTACCAAATCATTGTCCTCACCGAGCTTACTGGTTTTATTTCCTCAACTCTTTCATTTCCTCATAACTGTGTTGTATGTTTGTTCATATCTGTGTTTGAAGACTTTGACTGAAGACTTTCTCAATTTCCTCAGTTTAATTTCTTCAGTCTGTTTGTCTTCATCCTGAGTTATCCTGTGATTACGCTTCCTGTACTCTGTGTCTGTCTTCATTTCATCATGATGACTATGCTTGTATTCTGTTGTGTTTACTTTTGAGTACTTATTTTGCTGCTAGTAGTTCTTCGCTAAGGAATTTCCTCACCAGCAAATTCCTCAGTGAAGAATTTCATAAAAATCGCCTATTCACCCCCCCCCTCTAGTTGATATAACGCTCTTTCAATTGGTATCAGAGCAAGGTACTCCCTTGTTCTATGTGATTTTGGTTTAACCGCCTGGAGTTTTAGTTATGTCGACTGCATGTATGATCAAGGTCTCTGCTGGGTGTCCTACCTTCGATGGGACGGACTACCCCTACTGGAAGAATAAGATGCGAATGCATATTGAAGCAATTGATAACGATCTATGGTATGTTGTGGAAAATGGTGTTCCCTCAGTCACACCTTCTCTGAATATTGCCGATGTGAAGAGATTCAAGCAACTCGACTCTCAAGCGAAGAATATCATATGTGGCCATCTGAGCAAAGGACAGTATGGCAGAGTGAGTGCTTTGGAAATAGTGAAGCTTATCTGGGACAGGTTGTCCAAAGTGAATGAAGGAGTCTCAACTCAGCGTGACTCTCGAGTTGATGTTCTTCGCAATCTCTTCAACCGCTTCAAAAGACTCGACAATGAAAATGTTCAACAAACCTTCGATCGCCTCACTGACATCTCAAATGAGCTTCAAGCACTTGGTGCCACTGACATCACCGACCATGAGGTGGTGAAGAAATTGATGAGATCGCTTGATTCCTCATTTGACACTCTGGCATTGATGATACAAGAACATGCTAATTACAAGTCACTTGATCCCGCTGATATTCTCGAGAGGCTAAATACTCATGAGTTCCAACTTGCTGAAAAGAGAGATCTCTATGGTTCAAGCTATGGCAGAACACGTGCACTGAAGGCCAAGGCAGTATCTGAGTCCGAAGATGAAGACTCTGGTAGCAGCCTTGGTGATCCTGAAGAACTGAGCCATGATCTGGCTCTGCTCGTGAAGAAGTTCCAAAAGTTCTCAAGACGTGGTCGCCTTGGAAGATCCTCAAGGAGCAATGATTCCTCATCCAGTGACTACAAGAAGAGGCTCTGTCACAAGTGCAAAAAACCTGGACATTTCATTCAAGATTGTCCTCGGTGGGAAAAGGAATCAAAGAAGAAGAAATACAAGGATTACAGTTCTGATGATGCAAAGAAAAAGAAGAAATCCACAAAATCCTCATCATCAAAATCCTCAAAGCCTTCATATCACAAGAAGAGCAGCTCCAAGAAGGCCAAGGAATTCATTGGCAAGGAAATGGACTCTGAGGCTGAATCTGAAGAAAATGAGTAAGAGGAGTCATCCGAGGAGTTTGAATCCGAAGTGGCGAGCCTAGCTCTCGCTACTGCATTCGTCGGCAAGTCTATCTTCAACACTGAAGAAAATGACCTCACCAACAAGGCTGATGAAGGCGATGATGACTACGCTCCCACCTATTGCTTCATGGCAAAGGGTGCCAAGGTACTCAAATATACCTCCTCTGAATCAAGTGAGAATGAATCTGATGAAAACCTTAAGCCCAGCTATTCTAAACTTGCTAAGATTGCTATAAAACAACAAAGGGCTTTAGAAAAGGTTCAAAACATGCTAAATAAAAGTGATGATATGTTGGGTGAAGAAATGGATCGCACTGAAACTTTGACTGAAAATCTTCAGAGACTTCAGTCCAAGCTTGACAAACTTCAAAGTCATCATAACACTCTCTTATCGGATCATGAGAAGCTTTTTTATGAATTTCTTCAAAGAAAGCAAGACCTTGAGAAGCTAAGAGTGAGTTATGAAGATCTTCGGAAGGAGCGCGATTCATTACTTGCTCAACAAATCAGCGCATCTCAGGAAGAATTTGTTCCTCCATGCTGGAAGTGCATTGAACGTGAATCTGCTAATTCTTCACCTGAATGTTCAAATGCTGCTAATGTTTCAAATTCTTCACATGCCTCTGCCATCACTAATTCCTCATCTGAGGACATTGCTAGTATCACTGACAATGCAGGGCTGAAGGAATTGTACACGATAGGCATGTACAAAAGCCTCAAAGGGCATCAGGCTCTTTGTGATGTGCTTAAAAAGCAGATCCTCAACAGGAACCCTAGGAAAGAGGGTATCGCCTTTGAGAGGAAACTCAATGCTGATGGTACATATTGGAAGCCTGAGCAGTACCCCAAAACTACATGGGTTGCTGCAAAGGGACCTCCAGTTGATCCATCTAACTTATCTGGATTTGCATGTGAATCTCCTCATTCTGATGATGAGTCAATTGACTCCAACTATAAGCTATTCAAAAATCAGAATGGTGAAGCATTTGCTAGATATATTGGCACTAACTGCAGGAACGGCTCCCCTATGAAGAAAATCTGGGTTCCCGAAAGATGCCTTGAAAATCTTCAGGTGAATGTCATCATGACGCCACCTGTGAAGAATAGGAACCCCGGATCAAATTCCTCATACGGACCAAATTCCTCATATGCATCAAAGTCCTCATATGAACATCATCATGCTAACCCGTCTGTTTCACAGGGAAGATCTAAGGATTATGGATATGTGCATTATCCTTCAAATCATTATGTCCATAAGTCCTCAAAGAATTTCTCTGCATACTCTTATGCTTACTCGAACCCCTCTTATGTGAAACGAAATGGACTGGCTTCTATGCCATCCTTCTTGTATGGAGCTCGCAGAATGATGAACTCTTTGCCACCCCTTCAGATGTGGGTGGTGAAGAAAAAGAACTAATCTCTTCTGCAGGGTCAGGTCTCCAGACGCACGTAATCGTCTGAAGAATTTGCTGGAGACCTGAGCATGCCTAATAGGACGCAGGCTAATCATGAAGAAATGAACTTTCATTTCTCACGTCCTCATATTGCTTTATCAGTTCTCTTACTTGATGAAATTGATCTGATGAATTGATGTCATGTTCTTCACTGATGAAGTATATGAGTTTGTAAGCTACACTAATTCATCTGCAGGATGATCAACCCAAAGCCACTGAGTGGGTCCTTGATAGTGGATGTACAAACCACATGACTGGTGACAAGAATCTATTGATGGATGCTCCATTATCTCCATCGCATCTGAAGCATATCATCTTTGCTGACAAAGGCAAAAGTCAGGTATTGGGTCTAGGTAAGGTTGCGATTACAAAGGATCGACACATGGACAAAGTCATTCTTGTTGAGTCCTTAGGATACAACCTTATGTCTGTCTCAATGCTTTGTGATCTTGATATGGTTGTTGTCTTCGGCAAGTACCGTTGTGTTGTGGTTATGGAAGCTGACAATTCCAAAGTCTTCGAAGGCTTTAGGAGAGGAGACCTGTATATTGTTGATTTCTCTACAGGACCACAACCAGCCGTGTGCTTACTTGCGAAAGCTTCAGAAGGCTGGCTCTGGCATCAACGACTTGGTCATGCAGGCATGAGGAATTTGCACACACTTGCAAAGAAGAAGCATGTCATTGGCATCGAGAATGTCAAATTCCTCAAGGATCACCTATGCGGAGCCTGTGAAGCTGGGAAGATGACCAAGGCCAAGCATCCAGCGAAGACTATCATGACCACCACTCGCCCATTTGAATTGCTTCACATGGATCTCTTTGGTCCTAATCATTATTCTGCTATCTCAAATGAAGCATCTCAATATGGCTTCGTTATTGTTGATGATTATTCTCGTTACACATGGGTACACCTTGTTACTTACAAACATGAAGTGCAGGAAGTCTTCAAACGATTTTCCTCGAGGGCTTCAACCAACTTTGGTGTGAAGATCAAGCACATCAGAAGTGACAATGGCACTGAGTTCAAGAATTCTGGTCTCGATGACTATCTTGATGAACTTGGTATCACTCATGAGTTATCTGCTCCTTACACTCCTCAGTAGAACGGCGTCGTGGAGTGCAAGAACAGGACTCTTGCTGAGATGGCTCGCACTATGCTTGATGAATACAAAACGCCTCGTCGTTTCTGGACTGAGGCAATTGATACTGCGTGCCACATCATCAACAGAGTATATCTTCACAAATTCTTTAAAAAGACTACCTATGAACTCCTCACTGATAAGAAACCCAATGTAAGTTATTTCAAAGTCTTCGGTGCTAAATGTTGGATTAGAGATCCTCATCACAACTCAAAATTTGCACCGAAAGCACATGAAGGTTTTATGCTTGGTTACGGAAAGGACTCGCACACCTACAGAGTCTTCAACAACGTTCTTCACAAAGTTGTTGAAACTGTAGATGTGCGGTTCAATGAAACTAATGGCTCGCAAAGAGAGCACCTACCTACTGTGATAGATGAACCAGCACCTGAGGAAACTATCAAGTTCAAGGCTACTGAGGATGTCATTCCTACTGAAGAATCTGCTGAAGAATTCATTCCAGAACATGAAGAACGTCGAGCTAATGCACCTGAAGAATTATAGTGATGGTGAATTGTTTGTGTGCCAAGTATATGTTGATGATATTATCTGTGGTTGTACTGACCAACGTTATAGTGATGAATTTGCCGATATGATGAGTGAAGAATATCAAATGTCTAGGATGGGAGAGTTGAAATTCTTCGTAGGTCTTCAAATTCGTCAACAACACAATGGCATATTCATATCTCAGGAGAAATACCTCAAGGATGTACTGAGGAAATTCGGCATGCAAGATTGCAAAGGCGTCAAAATTCCTATGCCCACAAATGGCCATCTGTGCACTGATGAAAATGGTATTGACTTCAATCAGAAGGTATACCGCTCCATGATAGGTTCCTTATTATACGTATGTGCATCTAGGCCAGATATAATGCTTAGTGTTTGCATGTGTGCCCGATTTCAAGCTGCACCGAAGGAATCACACCATAAGGCTGTGAAGCATATTCTTCGATATCTAGATCACACACCAACACTTGGATTATGGTACCCCAAGGGCTCGGCTTTTGATCTTGTTGGATATTCTTACTCTGACTATGCTGGTGATCGTGTGGATCGCAAGTCAACATCTGGTACATGTCATTTCCTCAGACGATCTTTGGTCTGTTGGTCCTCGAAGAAACAGAACTGCGTATCACGATCTACTGCTGAAGTTGAGTACATTGCCGCTGGTTCTCGTTGTGCCCAATTGCTATGGATGAAGCAAACTCTCAAGGACTACGGCGTCAACATGAAGAATGTACCTCTCTTCTATGACAATGAGAGTGCCATCAAGATTGCACACAACCCAGTTCAGCACTTGAAGACAAAGCACATTCAGATTCGTCATCATTTTCTTCGTGATCATGTGTTGAAGGGCGACATTTCTATTGAGCATGTGAAGACGGAAGAACAGCTAGCCGATATCTTCACAAAGCCCTTGGATGAGAAGAGATTTAGCAAGTTGTGGTGTGAGCTAAATATCCTAGAATCTTCGAATGTTCTTTGAAAAGGACACTCATCCTAACACTTATGCAAAATTGATGACTTAGATGTGCAACACATGAAGAAACGTTTTTCTTCAATCAATGAAGAATAACACTCTTAGTGTGAAGAAATTAACGAAGAATTTGATTCTCAGAACCCTACGATAATTGTACGCGGTGTCTGAAATCATCATTCTTACACGGTGGGTCACGCCACCACCAAAAGTTGAAATTCCTCAAATTATTCATATTCTTCAACTTTGCATAGTCTTCACTGGTTCCGTTGTTTTTCTTCATTGGTTATATATATATATGAGTTTATGTCCTCTACAGCATTCACTTATTGCTATTTCTTCAAGTTGGTTTTCTGCAAAGTGAATGTGATCGGACCCTTCCCCTCTATGCTATACTCAACCCAATCTGTTCACAAATTCTTCATCTGCATTCTATTTGAAACTCGTTCAAAATCTTCACTGTGTCCTTGTCAGCTGAAGAAATTGCGAACGGAACTTTAAAACCTATCTTTTCAAAATTTTCGGTTTTGCCGCTCAAACCATTCCGCATCCCTCGATACACTTATCCACTCACCCATGATCTAACACGATCTCCACCTCTCACTACGTGGGTGACACATGTCATGCGAATGAGAAGGGTCAGGGGCACATTCGTCCAATTTCTTCAGGCGAGCAGTTTTTCACCATGGCTATAAATACCCCTCCTTCCCTTCCTCACTTCTTTTACTCCACTCGACCTCTCTCTCCAGCTCGAGCTTCTCAAACCCTAGCGCCGCCGCTACTTCATCACCGCCGGTGAGGAAGAGCTTCACTGCCTCGACCTCGGCGCCGACGTACTCGTGCCGACCGCGGACATCTTCACTCTGCCGCCGCCATAGCCGTCTTCCTCCGCCAAGTTAGGGCGTGGAAGATCTACACAGACGAACTTCACATCTCCTCACTCCAGTTCATCGCGTTCTTCATCCAGGGTAAACAAAAGTTACTTTTACTGCCCTCGTTGATTCGAATGATTATCTACAAAATCTTCAAAAGTGTTTTTCTTCATATCTTCACACACTGAACACCTCACAAGTCATCTGTTCTTGATTCATTTCTCTAAGCATCATTTTTCTTCAAGATTCCTCAATTGTGTGGATCATCGATCTATACAACTCTGGAACCTAAGACAAAGAACGCTTAGTGAAAATCTTCAAGACTCATATGGTCAAATTCCTCAAACCTGTTCATTTTGAAAAACCTTCTAAGAACGCATATGACCTCTCCAAATTCCTCGCAACTATACTCTGTTCACAGGTACACATGTCAGCTGCTGAATCACTAGGTTCTCATCAACTTAACTCATTTGCAGCGTTCCTCGAAGAAAAGTTGCATATTTCTTCAGAGAATTTGATTGTTCAAATCCCTTAACTGAAGAAAATGGCTGATGGTAAAAGGCCACAGAAGGGAGGAAAGAGGCCTGAGGTAAATACAATGTTTGAGATCCCTGATGACATATATGCTGGGTACTGCACACCTACTGAGGAAACCAAGAATGAGCGCAAAGTGCGCATTCTGAAGATAGAGAGGAGATGGGCAAGAGAATGGAGGGAGTACAGATATGTCACTCCTAAGTATATGAAGAAATTCGCACTCAATCCTCCATGCCCAAGAGCACCACTGGCACCTGGCCAAATAGCAGATCCCACCAGCCTCAAGCGTGGTGAGGACTATCCTGATGAATGGGCCAAGCGCCAAGGCAAGTTGGCTAAGCAAGCCAAAGAAGCAGTGAGGAAATTTAATGAAGACTTTGCCGCTGCTGCTGCCTCTGCTGAGGCCTTTGCTGTCAAGCCAAAGAAGGCAATGTCAAAGAAGCCTGCGCACAAGCCAAGTGCTTCCTCAGCAATGCCCTCATGGCCAGAATCATCAAAGCCCTCACAGCCAATTCATCATGCTGCTCCTATTCCTCCAAAGTCCTCAGCTCCTCCGCCAAAGCCTTCAGCTATTTTGACCAAATCCTCAGCACCTGTGCATCTCGCTTTGTGCCAAAGGACTGCCGGCATCTCCATTGCCTCAGGTGTCTTAGCTAGTTCCTCAGCTGCACCAAGTTCCTCAGCTGGCCCCTCACTACTGAAGACAAAGGCCACTGCTGGACGAGGTCCATGCCCAAGTCCTTAAAAGAAGCAAGTCGCTTTCCAAGTGTCGTCTGATGAAGACGAAGCTGATGACGATGAACTTGTAGAAATCATCAGAGACAGGCAAGTCAGGGCCGCTAGAGCCAAAGGATCAGAGGTGCCACTGCTTTTGGATCTCAAGCTGATCCTCAACTACATTGATGATTTGCATAAGGACCCCAACACTCCCTTGCCTGACTTCAAGCTGACTCCTGGCCAAAGTCACATGCTGACCCACTTCATTCAAGAAGAAAAGTGGAAATTTGAGAAGGCTAGGCAGATCAAGAAAGCGCAGTATAAGAAGGAGAAATTTCTGAAGAACAACGTTGTCACTATGACAACTGATGAACTTGTAAAAATCCAATCTGAAATCAAAACCCTAAGTGATGACTTCAAAGCCTACTATGCTGATTGGCAAGGAGCCAAAGTTAGATTTGTAAAGATAACTGAACAGTTCACTTCAAATGTTGCTGCCCCAATGCAACAGGAAATTCCTCAGGCTGAAGCATCTGCTCAGCCGACTGAAGAACATGCCAGCACCGCTGATGAAAATTAGGCTGCTGAAGAAAATGTGAGTTCCAGGGCTGATGACTGCACTCCAGCCGCTGAAGAAATTGCCAAGGCATCCACTTGTGGTGCGCCTGAAGAAACTGAAGAAATCAGGGCAACTGCATTAGTTGTGCCTGAAGAAAATCAACCACATTTCTCAGCTGCTCCTGCACCAACTTCAACTCCAATCCTTCCATCTGCATCAGATGTGAAAAAGACCAAGGCTGCAGAGCGTGCTGCAGTGAAGAAAAGGAAAGCATCAGTTGCTTCAGATTCTTCAGCTCCAAAGAAAATGAAGCCTATGACAAGTTCATTTGCACATCCGATTGATGTTGTTCCCATCTCAACCAGGACATCAAAGGACCTTGTTCCTTTTGATGAAGAATATGTGATCCCCAGCGGATCTGATGAAGAAACTCATTCTGCTGCCTCGTCTGAACCATTGGATGAAGAAATTGAAGTGGATGCGATCCCTTCAACACCTATCATCTCCTCGCCTATGCCTCAGTTCACAGCTGAAGAGGCTCGCGTTGAAGAAATGGAAGATGATGATGTGGACATTGGCTGCTCCACACCCGTCATCAGTGATGAATTCTGGGAAAGTCAGCATCCAAACTCTCCAATGTTCACTCCTCTACAGCAAATTCCTCAGTCCCCCACACAAATTGTTCACATGGTCTCTGAAGAAACTCATCCCACTGCATCTGTCCATGAGGAAATTCCAGCCACTAGCGCTGATGAAACTGCTGCTGCTGCACAACCAACTACGCAGACTGCCACTGAGGAGGAACCAGAAATTCCTCAGCCTGAAGAACCTGCGATTGAGATTCCTGAAGTCGTGATGCAACTCACTGACACTCCTCTGCCGAAGCCAAAGGATCCATTCTCACGCAAGCAAAAGTTCAAGGCTGATGATTTCTTCGGCGAGCACGTATTCTTTGAAGATTACAACCCATATGACTCTGCTCGCATTAGGAAGAGGCGTTTCTGGACTGCCAGTCAAGCAAATTTCTATTCCTCAGTGCTGTTCAACAAGGAGAATTTTCTACCATGAGCATATTCCTCATGTGGATATGGAATCTCTACCGTGCTTCGCACCAGTCCTCAGTGTTCTTCATGATGCTGGGCTGCTCAACTTTTGCTCTGACATCTGCGATTGGAATGAGGAACTGATTCTTCAATTCTATGCAACGCTGCACATCACCGGAGATGCTGAAGATGTGAATTCATGGGTGCTGGACTGGATGTCTGAAAACACTCACTACACTGCACCAGCCTCTGAATTGCTTCGTGCTCTACCACTCAGTCCTCCCCTTGAAGAAGCTCACTGCATCTATAGTGAACCTGAGCTCACACATCATTACATGCAGGTGCTGATGAAACCTTTGAAGCCAGGTCAAGCACCAAGAACCAAATTCCTCATGAAGGAATTGTTGTACGTGTCCAGAACTGTCTATCGTATTCTTACGAGGACAATCAGTCCTATCAAAGGCCACGACTCATCTGATGAGGAAATTGTTGGCATCATGAAGAATCTGGTATTCAACATCGTTCATGGCATTCCTGTCAATTATCACGATTTCTTCATGAGGACTATGGCCAATGTTGCACTGTCTCCGTTTGAGCTGAAGCCTTATGCACCTTGGATCATGAGATTCCTCAGGACAAGGTCTTCACTCAACTACAAAGCTGATTTCCAGAATCACCTCAGCTACTTGCCCCCAATTGAAGTCCTCAAGCAGACATATTCCTCAGTTGATGGAAAGGGCAAGGCACCAGCTGTAATAGATGAAGGCATTCGTCCATTGGATGGTCAGTTTCGCAAAGCTGCATCTTATTCCACCAATGATGACTCTGCCACACATGACTCTGCCAATGCACCCAAGTCCACTCCTCAAGCCACTGCTCCACGCGTGATGACTGACCGTGAACTTCTGCTTAGTCTTCACCAGAAGGTGGATCGAAATCACAAATGGGTTAAGCGTCGGTTTGGTTCACTTCTTCACAACATGACTGCCACACACAATGCAGTGAAGAAAAACCACTACTACCTCCATCAAGTCTTCGGTCGCAGCTGGGCAATCCTGTCACATCTGTATGGTGAAGAAGATCTGAAGAGTATGGGTCTTAATGAAGATTTTGACAGGTCTGCACCTCCACCGAAGAAATTCAAGAAGGTCAAGGTTCCTTCTCTGGTGGTCAGCTCATATTCTTCATCGCGCGACACTGATGAACATGAAGATTTGGACGACACTGCGGCAGGCCCTACATCAACAAATGACCCCAACAACGCTGGCGCTCTTTCATCAACATGATTATCTTCAGGGGCGTTAGTCCTCATTTTTGATCCTTTTGGTCATTCGATGACAAAGGGGGAGAAATATGAGTTAGTCTTCAAGCGGGTCTACTATATGGGCATTTTTTTTGCTAAGTTACAACTATCGTTCTTCTGAAACTTTATTGGATCGAGTTGTAATCTTAAACCCGATGGTGCTCTGATACTTTTGATGCACTGTGCTCTAATACTCATGATGCACTATTCTTCATGCTTATTCCTAGTTAATATTATTGCACGCATGCTGAATTTCATCAGGCACCATATTTCATCATGCATTTCAAATTCTTCATATTATATGTTAAATGCGTGTATGAATTACAAGATATAGGGGGAGATCTCCATGATTCAACTCTTCAAGTGTGCATTGCTTCAAAAGCAAATTACTCACTATGCACATCTTCAGGGGGAGTTCTTCTATATCTTGCAATCAAATTCCTCAATATCAGTATTTACACTTCATATGTTTATCCCGTTTGAAAACTTAACCTATATTGTTATCAATCACCAAAAGGGGGAGATTGTAAGTGCATCTAGTGCCCCTTAGTGATTTTGGTGTATTGAAGACTTATAGGTTAAGGGACTAATGCATGTGTGAGTGTACACGGGTCTATAAGTCTATGAGGAGTTTGATATTTACAGGAAAAGTCGACCCCTAAAAATGAATATCTTCGACTGAAGATTTTGGTATTTCTGAAGACTTTCATGAAGACTTTGAAAGTGAAGAAATTGGTGTGTCCGTGAAGACTTGATATTCATGCGAGAAATATGAAGCTTGAAGACTTTCGTTTTCATAGTTTTGTTTTTCTCTTTCTTGAGTCATAGGAAACACCGTACTGTTAAAGGGGGTCGAGGAAATACTAAGGAAAAATTTCCATGTGATGCTCAACTCAAATCCTACACCTACCAATCCCTTCGAGTGAAGCCATTGGAAATCTCATACAGTTCAGTTAATTTCTTCAGTGACAGAGACGAAGTTCTTCTGGTCTCTGAGGAATTTGTCCTGACTGAGGAGTTAGGAATTCGCCAGTGCGGATTACCTACACAGTGAGGAACATGATAGCCCTGAGGATTTTGCTACTCAAAATTCCGACCGTTGTTGTGCTATGCGCCAGCTGTCCCAAAATATCTATCCACCTAACGGTCATATCATTGAAGGGCATTTATGTCTTATCATGTCGGGCTGCTCCCTAGGCTATAAATAGCCGCCCCCTACAACCACTAGCTGGTTGGCTGCTCCGAGAGAAACTGACACTTGTCATTTGAGAGCAACCCATCCTCCGAGGACTTTGAGAGAAAATCATCAAGTGAGGAAAAACCAAAAACCCAAACACCTACAAACCCCAAGTGATTGAGCATCACTGAAGAGATTGATCCTGAGTGGATCCGACGCTTGTTACCTTTGAAGATTGTGCTTCTTCTAGACGGTTAGGCGTCATGGTCTAGAGCATCCAAGAGGAATAGTGGATCGCTGAGTGACCAAGTTTGTGAAGGTTTGGAAGTCGCCTGAAGACTTACCACAAGTGATTGGACGAGGTCTGTGTGACCTTAGTTCAAAGAGAATATGGTGAGGACTGGGTGTCTTGGACTAAGTGTCCTTGACTGGGTGTCCGGGACTTTGTGTCCTCGAGTTTAAATACTCAGCCGCTCCAACCAGATGTACAACTGAGACAGGAGTTGGAACTGGTCTACCAAATCATTGTCTTCACCGAGCTTACTGGTTTTATTTCCTCAACTCTTTCATTTCCTCATAATTGTGTTGTATGTTTGTTCATATATGTGTTTGAAGACTTTGACTGAAGACTTTCTCAATTTCCTCAGTTCAATTTCTTCAGTCTGTTTGTCTTCATCCTGAGTTATCCTGTGATTACGCTTCCTGTACTCTGTGCCTGTCTTCATTTCATCATGATGACTATGCTTGTATTCTGTTGTGTTTACTTTTGAGTACTTATTCCGCTGCTAGTAGTTCTTCGCTAAGGAATTTCCTCACTAGCAAATTCCTCAGTGAAGAATTTCATAAAAATCGCCTATTCACCCCCCCTCTAGTCGATATAACGCACTTTCACTAAACTTGCTAAGATTGCTATAAAACAACAAAGGGCTTTAGAAAAGGTTCAAAACATGCTAAATAAAAGTGATGATATGTTGGGTGAAGAAATGGATCGCACTGAAACTTTGACTGAAAATCTTCAGAGACTTCAGTCCAAGCTTGACAAACTTCAAAGTCATCATAACACTCTCTTATCGGATCATGAGAAGCTTTCTTATGAATGTCTTCAAAGAAAGCAAGACCTTGAGAAGCTAAGAGTGAGTTATGAAGATCTTTAGAAGGAGCGCGATTCATTACTTGCTCAACAAATCAGCGCTTCTCAGGAAGAATTTGTTCCACCATGCTTGAAGTGCATTGAACGTGAATCTGCTAATTCTTCACCTGAATGTTCAAATGCTGCTAATGTTTCAAATTCTTCACATGCCTCTGCTATCACTAATTCCTCATCTAAGGACATTGCTAGTATCACTGACGATGCAGGGCTGAAGGAATTGTACACGACAGGCATGTACAAAAGGCTCAAAGGGCATCAGGCTCTTTGTGATGTGCTTAAAAAGCAGATCCTCAACAGGAACCCTAGGAAAGAGGGTATCGCCTTTGAGAGGAAACTCAATGCTGATGGTACATATTGGAAGCCTGATCAGTACCCCAAAACTACATGGGTTGCTGCAAAGGGACCTCCAGTTGATCCATCTAACTTATCTGGATTTGCATGTGAATCTCCTCATTCTGATGATGAGTCAATTGACTCCAACTATAAGCTATTCAAAAATCAGAATGGTGAAGTATTTGCTACATATGTTGGCACTAACTGCAGGAACGGCTCCCCTATGAAGAAAATCTGGGTTCCCAAAAGATGTCTTGAAAATCTTCAGGTGAATGTCATCATGACGCCACATGTGAAGAATAGGAACCCCAGATCAAATTCTTCATATGGACCAAATTCCTCATATGGAGCAAAGTCCTCATATGAACATCATCGTGCTAACCCGTCATTTTCGCAGGGAAGATTAAAGGATTATGGATATATGCATTATTCTTCAAATCATTATGTCCATAAGTCCTCAAAGAATTTCTCTGCATACTCTTATGCTTACTCTAACCCCTCTTATGTGAAACGAAATGGACTGGCTTCTATGCCATCCTTCTTGTATGGAGCTCGCAGAATGATGAACTCTTTGCCACCCCTTCAGATGTGGGTGGTGAAGAAAAAGAACTAATCTCTTCTGCAGGGTCAGGTCTCCAGACGCACGTAATCGTCTGAAGAATTTGCTGGAGACCTGAGCATGCCTAATAGGACGCAGGCTAATCATGAAGAAATGAACTTTCATTTCTCACGTCCTCATATTGCTTTATCAGTTCTCTTACTTGATGAAATTGATCTGATGAATTGATGTCATATTCTTCACTGATGAAGTATATGAGTTTGTAAGCTGCACTAATTCATCTGCAGGATGATGAACCCAAAGCCACTGAGTGGGTCCTCGATAGTGGATGTACAAACCACATGACTGGTGACAAGAATCTATTGATGGATGCTCCATTATCTCCGTCGCATCTGAAGCATATCATCTTTGCTGACAAAGGCAAAAGTCAGGTATTGGGTCTAGATAAGGTTGCGATTACAAAGGATCGACACATGGACAAAGTCATGCTTGTTGAGTCCTTAGGATACAACCTTAGGTCTGTCTCAATGCTTTGTGATCTTGATATGGTTGTTGTCTTTGGCAAGTACCGTTGTGTTGTGGTTATGGAAGCTGACAATTCCAAAGTCTTCGAAGGCTTTAGGAGAGGAGACCTGTATATTGTTGATTTCTCTACAGGACCACAACCAGCCGTGCGCTTACTTGCGAAAGCTTCAGAAGGCTGGCTCTGGCATCGACGACTTGGTCATGCAGGCATGAGCAATTTGCACACGCTTGCGAAGAAGAAGCATGTCATCGGCATCGAGAATGTCAAATTCCTCAAGGATCACCTATGCGGAGCCTGTGAAGCTGGGAAGATGACCAAGGCCAAGCATCCAGCGAAGACTATCATGACCACCACTCGCCCATTTGAATTGCTTCACATGGATCTCTTTGGTCATAATCATTATTCTGCTATTTCAAATGAAGCATCTCAATATGGCTTTGTTATTGTTGATGATTATTCTCGCTACACATGGGTACACCTTGTTACTTACAAACATGAAGTGCAGGAAGTCTTCAAACGATTTTCCTCGAGGGCTTCAACCAACTTTGGTGTGAAGATCAAGCACATCAGAAGTGACAATGGCACTGAGTTCAAGAATTCTGGTCTCGATGACTATCTTGATGAACTTGGTATTACTCATGAGTTATCTGCTCCTTACACTCCTCAGCAGAACGGCGTCGTAGAGCGCAAGAATAGGACTCTTGCTGAGATGGCTCGCACTATGCTTGATGAATACAAAACGCCTCGTCATTTCTGGACTGAGGCAATTGATACTGCGTGCCACATCATCAACAGAGTATATCTTCACAAATTCTTCAAAAAGACTGCCTATGAACTCCTCACTGATAAGAAACCCAATGTAAGTTATTTCAAAGTCTTTGGTGCTAAATGTTGGATTAGAGATCCTCATCACAACTCAAAATTTGCACCGAAAGCACATGATGGTTTTATGCTTGGTTACGGAAAGGACTCGCACACCTACAGAGTCTTCAACAACGTTCTTCACAAAGTTGTTGAAACTGTAGATGTGCGGTTCGATGAAACTAATGGCTCGCAAAGAGAGCACCTACCTACTATGATAGATGAACCAGCACCTGAGGAAACTATCAAGTTCAAGGCTACTGAGGATGTCATTCCTACTGAAGAATCTGCTGAAGAATTCATTCTAGAACATGAAGAACGTTGAGCTACTGCACCCGAAGAAAATGCTGAAGAAAATGGCGTTGAAGAAAATGCTGATCAAATTCTTCAACGACAACCAGCTCATCCTCGCATTGCAAAAGAAGTGCAAGTTGAAAAGATCATCAATGACATCAAAGCGCCAGGTCCTCTCACACGCTCAAAAGCTTCACATTTGTCTAACTTTTGTGGGCAGTATGATTTTGTCTCTATTACAGAGCCCACTAAGGTAGATGAAGCATTTCTGGAGCCAGAGTGGATTCAGGCCATGCAAGAGGAATTACATCAGTTCGAGCTTAACAATGTCTGGGAACTGGTCAAACGTCCAGATCCTCCCAAGCACAATATCATCGGCACAAAGTGGATCTACCGCAACAAGCAAGATGAAAATGGCCTTGTGTTGAGGAATAAGGCACGACTTGTAGCTCAAGGCTACACACAGGTTGAAGGAATTGATTTCGATGAAACTTTTGCACCTGTTGCTAGACTTGAGGCTATTCGCATATTACTTGCTTATGCTAACCATCATGATATCACTTTATATCAAATGGATGTGAAAAGTGCATTCCTCAATGGTAAGCTTGAGGAAGAAGTATATGTTGCTCAACCCCTAGGTTTTGAAGATCCAAAGAATCCTGACAAAGTCTTCAGACTCAACAAGGCCCTCTATGGCCTCAAGCAGGCCCCACGGGCTTGGTATGATACTTTGAAGGAACTCTTCGTGAAGAAAGGCTTCAAACCCGGTTCACTCGATCCTACTCTTTTCACTAAATCTTATGATGGTGAATTGTTTGTGTGCCAAGTATATGTTGATGATATTATCTTTGGCTGTACTGACCAACGTTATAGTGATGAATTTGCCTATATGATGAGTGAAGAATATCAAATGTCTAGGATGGGAGAGTTGAAATTCTTCTTAGGTCATCAAATTCGTCAACAACACAATGGCATATTCATATCTCAGGAGAAATACCTCAAGGATGTACTGGGGAAATTCGGCATGCAAGATTGCAAAGGCGTCAAAATTCCTATGCCCACAAATGGCCATCTGTGCACTGATGAAAATGATATTGACTTCGATCATAAGGTATACCACTCCATGATAGGTTCCTTATTATACTTATGTGCATCTAGGCCAGATATAATGCTTAGTGTTTGCATGTGTGCCCGATTTCAAGCTACACCGAAGGAATCACACCATAAGGCTGTGAAGCATATTCTTCGATATCTTGCTCACACACCAACACTTGAATTATGGTACCCCAAGGGCTCGGCTTTTGATCTTGTTGGATATTCTGACTCTGACTATGCTGGTGATCGTGTGGATCGCAAGTCAACATCTGGTACATGTCATTTCCTCGGACGATCTTTGGTCTGTTGGTCCTCGAAGAAACAGAACTGCGTATCACTATCTACTGCTGAAGCTGAGTACATTGCCGCTGGTTCTTGCTGTGCCCAATTGCTATGGATGAAGCAAACTCTCAAGGACTACGGCGTCAACATGAAGAATGTGCCTCTCTTCTGTGACAATGAGAGTGCCATCAAGATTGCTCACAACCCAGTTCAGCACTCGAAGACAAAGCACATTCAGATTCATCATCATTTTCTTCGTGATCAGGTGTTGAAGGGCGACATTTCTATTGAGCATGTGAAGACTGAAGAACAGCTAGCCGATATCTTCACAAAGCCCTTGGATGAGAAGAGATTTAGCAAGTTGTGGTGTGAGCTAAATATCCTAGAATCTTCGAATGTTCTTTGAAAAGGACACTCATCCTAACACTTATGCAAAATTGATGACTTAGATGTGCAACACATGAAGAAACGTTTTTCTTCAATCAATGAAGAATAACACTCTTAGTGTGAAGAAATTAACGAAGAATTTGATTCTCAGAACCCTACGATAATTGTACGCGGTGTCTGAAATCATCATTCTTACACGGTGGGTCACGCCACCACCAAAAGTTGAAATTCCTCAAATTATTCATATTCTTCAACTTTGCATAGTCTTCACTGGTTCCGTTGTTTTTCTTCATTGGTTATATATATATATGAGTTTATGTCCTCTACAGCATTCACTTATTGCTATTTCTTCAAGTTGGTTTTCTGCAAAGTGAATGTGATCGGACCCTTCCCCTCTATGCTATACTCAACCCAATCTGTTCACAAATTCTTCATCTGCATTCTATTTGAAACTCGTTCAAAATCTTCACTGTGTCCTTGTCAGCTGAAGAAATTGCGAACGGAACTTTAAAACCTATCTTTTCAAAATTTTCGGTTTTGCCGCTCAAACCATTCCGCATCCCTCGATACACTTATCCACTCACCCATGATCTAACACGATCTCCACCTCTCACTACGTGGGTGACACATGTCATGCGAATGAGAAGGGTCAGGGGCACGTTCGTCCAATTTCTTCGGGCGAGCAGTTTTTTCACTGTGGCTATAAATACCCCTCCTTCCCTTCCTCACTTCTTTTACTCCGCTCGACCTCTCTCTCTCCAGCTCGAGCTTCTCAAACCCTAGCGCCGTCGCTACTTCATCGCCGCCGGTGAGGAAGAGCTTCACTGCCTCGACCTCGTCGCCGATGTACTCGCGCCGACCGCGGACATCTTCACTCCGCCGCCGCCGTAGCCGTCTTCCTCTGCCAAGTTAGGGTGTGGAAGATCTGCACAGACGAACTTCACATCTCCTCACTCCAGTTCGTCATGTTCTTCGTCCAGGGTAATTAAAAGTTACTTTTACTGCCCTCGTTGATTCGAATGATTATCTACAAAATCTTCAAAAGTGGTTTTCTTCATATCTTCACACACTGAACACCTCACAAGTCATCCGTTCTTGATTCATTTCTCTAAGCATCATTTTTCTTCAAGATTCCTCAATTGTGTGGATCTTCGATCTATACAACTCTGGAACCTAAGACAAAGAACGCTTACTGAAAATCTTCAAGACTCATCTGGTCAAATTCCTCAAACTTGTTCATTTTGAAAAACCTTCTAAGAACGCATATGCCCTCTCCAAATTCCTCGCAACTATACTCTGTTCACAGGTACACATGTCAGCTGCTGAATCACTAGGTTCTCATCAACTTAACTCATTTGCAGCGTTCCTCGAAGAAAAGTTGCATACTTCTTCAGAGAATTCGATTGTTCAAATTCCTCAACTGAAGAAAATGGCTGATGGTAAAAGGCCACAGAAAGGGGGAAAGAGGCCTGAGGTAAATATAGCGTTTGAAATCCCTGATGACATATATGCTGGGTACTGCACACCTACTGAGGAAACCAAGAATGAGCGCAAAGTGCGCATTCAGAAGATAGAGAGGAGATGGGCAAGAGAATGGAGGGAGTACCGATATGTCACTCCTAAGTATATGAAGAAATTCGAACTCAATCCTCCATGCCCAAGAGCACCATTGGCATCTGGCCAGATCGCTGATCCCACCAGCCTCAAGAGCGGTAAGGACTATCCTGATGAATGGGCCAAGCGCCAAGGCAAGTTGGCTAAGCAAGCCAAAGAAGCAGTGAGGAAATTCAACGAAGACTCTGCTGCTGCTGCTGCCTCTGCTGAGGTCCTTGCTGTCAAGCCAAAGAAGGCTATGTCAAAGAAGCCTGCGCGCAAGCCAAGTTCTTCCTCAGCAATGCCCTCACGGCCAGAATCATCAAAGCCCTCACGGCCAATTCCTCATGCTGCTCCTGTTCCTCCAAAGTCCTCAGCTCCTCCGCCAAAGCCTTCAGCTGTTCTGACCAAATCCTCAGCACGTGTGCATCTCGCGTCGTGCCAAAGGACTGCCGGCATCTCCATTGCCTCAGGTGTCTCAGCTAATTCTCAGCTGCACCAAGTTCTTCAGCTGGCCCCTCACTGCTCAAGACAAAGGCCACTGCTGGACGAGGTCCATGCCCAAGTCCTCAAAAGAAGCAAGTTGCTTTCCAAGTGCCGTCTGATGAAGACAAAGCTGATGATGATGAACTTGCAGAAATCATCAGAGACAGGCAAGTCAGGGCCGCTAGAGCCAAAGGATCAGAGGTGCCACTGCTTTTGGATCCCAAGCTGATCCTAGACTATATTGATGATTGGCACAAGGACCCCAACACTCCCTTGCCTGACTTCAAGCTGACTCCTGGCCAGAGTCACATGCTAACCCACTTCATTCAAGAAGAAAAGTGGAAATTTGAGAAGGCCAGGCAGATCAAGAAAGCGTAGTACAAGAAAGAGCGCTATCTGAAGAAAAACGTTATCTCTATGACAACTAAAGAACTTGTCACTATTCAGACTGAGATTAAGAAACTCAGTGATGACTTTGACGCATATCGCGCTGATTGGCTTGGAGCCAAGGTTCGTTTTGTGAAACTTGCAGATAACTTCACTTCCAATGTTGCAGCCCCAACGCAACAGGAAATTTCTCAGGCTGAAGCATCTGCTCAGCCTACTGAAGAAAATGCCAGCACTGCTGATGACAATCAGGCTGCTGAAGATAATGTGAGTTCCAGGGCTGATGACTGCATTCCAGCCGCTGAAGAAATTGCCAGGGCACCCACTAGTGGTGTGCCTGAAGAAACTGAAGAACTCAGGGAAACTACATCAGTTGTGCCTGAAGAAAATCAACCAGATTCCTCAGCTGCTCCTGCACCAACTTCAACTCCAATCCTTCCATCTGCATCAGATGTGAAGAAGACCAAGGCTGCAGAGCGTGCTGCAGTGAAGAAAAGGAAATCATCAGCTGCTTTAGATTCTTCAGCTCCAAAGAAAATGAAGCCTATGACAAGCTCATTTGCAAATCCGATTGATGTTGTTCCCATCTCAACCAGGCCATCAAAGGACCTCGTTCCTTTTGGTGAAGAATATGTGATCCCCAGCGGATCTGATGAAGAAACTCCTTCTGCTGCTTCGTCTGAACCATTGGATGAAGAAATTGAAGTGGATGCGATCCCTTCAACACCTATCATCTCCTCGCCTGTGCCTCAGTTCACAGCTGAAGAGGCTGGCGTTGAAGAAATGGAAGATGAAGATGTGGACATTGGCTGCTCCACACCCGTAATCAGTGATGAATTCTGGGAAAGTCAGCATCCAAACTCTCCAATGTTCACCCCTCTACAGCAAATTCCTCAGTCCCCCACACAAACTGTTCACCTGGGCTCTGAAGAAACTTATCCCACTGCATCTGTCCATGAGGAAATTCCAGCCACTAGCGCTGAAGAAACTGCTGCTGAACAACCAACTACGCAGACTGCCACTGAGGAGGAACCAGAAATTCCTCAGCCTCAAGAACCTGCGATTGAGATTCCTGAGGTCGTGATGCAACTCACTGACACTCCTCTGCCGAAGCCAAAGGATCCATTCGCACGCAAGCAAAAGTTCAAGGCTGATGATTTCTTCGGTGAGCACGTCTTCTTCGAAGATTACAACCCATATGACTCTGCTCGCATTAGGAAGAGGCGTTTCTGGACTGCCAGTCAAGCCAATTTCTATTCCTCAGTGTTGTTCAACAAGGAGAAGATTTTCTACCATGAGCATATTCCTCACGTGGATATGGAATCTATGCCATGCTTCGCACCAGTCCTGAGTGTTCTTCACGATGCTGGACTGCTCAACTTTTGCTCTGACATCTGCGATTGGAATGAAGAACTGATTCTTCAATTCTATGCAACACTGCACATCACCGGAGATGCTGAAAATGTGAATTCATGGGTGCTGGACTAGATGTCTGAAAACACTCACTACACTACACCAGCCTCTGAATTGCTTCGTGCTCTACCACTCAGTCCTCCCCTTGAAGAAGCTCGCTGCATCTATAGTGAACCTGAGCTCACACATCACTGCATGCAGGTGCTGATGAAACCTTTGAAGCCAGGTCAAGCACCAAGAACCAAATTCCTCGTGAAGGAATTGTTGTACGTGCCCAGAACTGTCTATCGTATTCTTACGAGGACAATCAGTCCTATCAAAGGCAACGACTCATCTGATGAGGAAATTGTTGGCATCATGAAGAATCTGGTATTCAACATCGTTCATGGCATTCCTGTCAATTATCACGATTTCTTCATGAGGACTATGGCCAATGTTGCACTGTCTCCGTTTGAGCTGAAGCCTTATGCACCTTGGATCATGAGATTCCTCAGGACAAGGTCTTCACTCAACTACAAAGCTGATTTCCAGAATCACCTCAGCTACTTGCCCCCAATTGAAGTCCTCAAGCAGACATATTCCTCAGTTGATGGAAAGGGCAAGGCACCAGCTGTAATAGATGAAGGCATTCGTCCATTGGATGGTCAGTTTCGCAAAGCTGCATCTTATTCCACCAATGATGACTCTGCCACACATGACTCTGCCAATGCACCCAAGTCCACTCCTCAAGCCACTGCTCCACGCGTGATGACTGACCGTGAACTTCTGCTTAGTCTTCACCAGAAGGTGGATCGAAATCACAAATGGGTTAAGCGTCAGTTTGGTTCACTTCTTCACAACATGACTGCCACACACAATGCAGTGAAGAAAAACCACTACTACCTCCATCAAGTCTTCGGTCGCAGCTGGGCAATCCTGTCACATCTGTATGGTAAAGAAGATCTGAAGAGTATGGGTCTTAATGAAGATTTTGACAGGTCTGCACCTCCACCGAAGAAATTCAAGAAGGTCAAGGTTCCTTCTCTGGTGGCCAGCTCATATTCTTCATCGTGCGACACTGATGAACATGAAGATTTGGACGACACTGTGGTAGGCCCTACATCACCCAACGACTCCAACAATGCTGGCGCTCCTTCATCCACATGATTATCTTCAGGGGCGTTAGTCCTCATTTTTGATCCTTTTGGTCATTCGATGACAAAGGGGGAGAAATATGAGTTAGTCTTCAAGCGGGTCTACTATATGGGCATTTTTTTTGCTAATTACAACTCTCGTTCTTCTGAAACTTTATTGGATCGAGTTGTAATCTTAAACTCGATGGTGCTCTGATACTTTTGATGCACTATTCTGCATGCTTATTCCTCGTTAAATATTATTGCACGCATGCTGAATTTCATCAGGCACCATATTTCATCATGCATTTCAAATTCTTCATATTATATGTTAAATGCGTGTATGAATTACAAGATATAAGGGGAGATCTCCATGATTCAACTCTTCAAGTGTGCATTGCTTCAAAAGCAAATTCCTCACTATGCACATCTTCAGGGGGAGTTCTTCTATATCTTCTAATCAAATTCCTCAATATCAGTAGTTACACTTCATATGTTTATCCCCGTTGAAAACTTAACCTATATTGTCATCAATCACCAAAAAGGGGGAGACTGTAAGTGCATCTAGTGCCCCTTAGTGATTTTGGTGTATTGAAGACTTATAGGTTAAGGGACTAATGCATGTGTGAGTGTACACAGGTCTATAAGTCTATGAGGAGTTTGATATTTACAGGAAAAGTCGACCCCTAAAAATGAATATCTTTGACTGAAGATTTTGGTATTCTGAAGACTTTGAAAGTGAAGAAATTGGTGTGACCTTGAAGACTTGGTATTCTTTCGAGAAACATGAAGCGAGAAGACTTTTGTTTTCGTAGTTTCATTTTCTCTTTCTTGAGTCATAGGAAACACCATACTGTTAAAGGGGGTCGAGGAAATACTAAGGAAAAATTTCCATGTGATGCTCAACTCAAAATCCTACATCCACCAATCCCTTCGAGTGAATCCATTGGAAATCTCATACAGTTCAGTCAATTTCTTCAGTGACAGAGAAGAAGTTCTTCTGGTCTCTGAGGAATTTGTCCTGACTGAGGAGTTAGGAATTCGCCAATGCGGATTGCCTACACAGTGAGGAACATGATAGCCCTGAGGATTTTGCTACTCAAAATTCTGACTGTTGCTGTGCTATGCGCCAGCTGTCCCAAAATATCTATCCACCTAACGGTCATATCATTGAAGGGCATTTACGTCTTATCATGTCGGGCTGCTCCCTAGGCTATAAATAGCCGCCCCCTACAACCACTAGCTGGTTGGCTGCTCCGAGAGAAACTGACACTTGTCATTTGAGAGCAACCCATCCTCCGAGGATTTTGAGCGAAAATCATCAAGTGAGGAAAAACCAAAAACCCAAAACCCAAACACCCACAAACCCCAAGTGATTGAGCATCACTGAAGAGATTGATCCTGAGTGGATCCGACGCTTGTTACCTTTGAAGACTGTGCTTCTTCCAGACGGTTAGGCGTCATGGTCTAGAGCATCCAAGAGGAATTGTGGATCGCCGAGTGACCAAGTTTGTGAAGGTTTGGAAGTCGCTTGAAGACTTAACACGAGTGGACGAGGTCTGTGTGACCTTAGTTCAAGGAGAATACGGTGAGGACTGGGTGTCTTGGACTAAGTGTCCTTGACTGGGTGTCCGGGACTGTGTGTCCTCGAGTTTAAATACTCAGCCGTTCCAACCAGACGTACAACTGAGATAGCAGTGGGAACTGGTCTACCAAATCATTGTCTTCACCAAGCTTACTGGTTCTATTTCCTCAACTCTTTCATTTCCTCATAACTGTGTTGTGTGCTTGTTCATATCTGTGTTTGAAGACTTTGACTGAAGACTTTCTCAATTTCCTCAGTTTATTTTCTTCAGTCTGTTTGTCTTCATCCTATGTTATCCTGTGATTACGCTTCCTGTACTCTGTGCTTGTCTTCATTTCATCATGATGACTATGCTTGTATTCTGTTATGTTTACTTTTGAGTACTTATTCCGCTGCTAGTAGTTCTTCGCTAAGGAATTTCCTCACCGGCAAATTCCTCAGTGAAGAATTTCATAAAAATCGCCTATTCACCCCCCCTCTAGTCGATATAACGCACTTTCATACTCTACCCTCAAAAACTATTGCGATCCTCTATACTTGTGGGTTATCGTCCGTCACCTTGGGGATCTTGATACGTGCGCTGTTGAAGCACTGGATGTATTTCTGCAGGGTTTCACCTGGTTGTTGCTTGATGCGGCGCAGGTCACCCGCGACCGGGGGCGGTCGCAAGTGCCCTGGAAGTTGGCGATGAAGTGGCTGCGCATCTCATCCCAGGAGGAAATCGAGCATGGGGGCAGGTTCAGGAGCCGTGAGTGGGCGCCGTCCTTGAGAGCCATGGGAAACCAGTTCGCCATGAACTATTCGTCGCCGTTGGCCGCCTCGATGCTCAACTCGTAGAGCTGCAGAAACTCCGCAGGGTCGGGGGTGCCGTCGTAGCGAGGAGGCAGATCCGGCTTGAACTTACCCGGCTAGACGACGCTACGCAACTCAGGAGTGAAGGCACGGCAGCCCGCCGTGGGCCACGGGGGCCCATCGTAGAGGTGGAGCTTGACCTTGGTGTCCCTGTGCCGCCACGGCAAGTGGCACATGGCCCTACCGCAGCAAGAGATCCTGACGCGGTGGTGCTGGAAGCGGTGGAGCATCTTCTTGCGGACGAGGAACCTCCTGGCAAGTTCTTTCTTCGTGCGCGAGCACATGGCGCGGAGGATCACATCGTTGGGTCGTGCATCTTGGAGCGAGGACGCCGTCTTGACGCAGGGGAGGCTGAGGCGTTCCCTGAGCCGCATGCCTCGGCGCGAGGGCGCCATCTTGGTGCTGAGGGGGTGGAGGCACTCCGTGAGCCACATCGCCCGCAGCCGGGGGCGAGCAAGGCAGCGAGAGGGATGGCGCTGGAGAGCCCCCCGCGATGCTGACGAGCTCGGCGATGCGGTCCAACCAGTCCTCGTAGAGGTCATCGACCGGGCAGTAACGCAGGAGCTCACGTACCATGAGCAGCGCGGCCTACGTGTCCATGGGGGCGCGGCGAGCGTGAGACGATGAGACGACCGGAGTCAGCAACGGGGTGGCGGTGCGACCATCTCGCCGCACAAAGGGGTGAAGTGAAGAGGCTTGCTGCTCGTTTGCCGTCGGACCGGCGGCGGCGTTGGCGGCGGGTGACGGATAACAGCGGGGAGGTCCACCGACAGGGGCAGTCTAAGCGACACGGGTGGCGAGAGTGGCCCGGCGCTCAGCGCGGGCCCGGCGAGCGCGGCCATGAACTTGGAAAAGCGGTGAAGCGCGGATCGACGAAGAGGAAAGCTTCGGCGCACCCCTACCTGGCGCGCCAAATGTCGGATTTCGGGTTCCGGCAAAACCCTTGAGGTTCGAACTCTGGGGTGCGCATGAAGATATCTCCCCCTCTCTAGCTCACGCACTCTACGATCTCACAGCCTAGCTCGACGAACCCAAAGAACACGAGACACAAGATTTATACTGGTTCGGGCCACTGTTGTGGTGTAATACCCTATTCCAGTGTGGTGTGGTGGATTGCCACTTGCGCTGAGGATGAATAGTACAAGGGAAGAACAGCCTCGCCAGGAGAGGTGTTCTTGTGCTTGGTGTGCTTGTGTGGTTGAGAGTCGGAATCAGCCCAGATCCTTTGATGAGATGAGTTTGTCCCCTAATGACTTGATCTAGCTACGGTGGTGGCTAGCCCTATTTATAGAGGCCCTGGTCCTCTTCCCAAATATTGAGCGGGAAGGGATCTCACAACGGCCAAATTCAAAGGGAGACAGCTAGTACAAGCTATCCTGACAAAAGTGGTCTTCGCCTGCCAAAGGCTCTGGTGGTGACGCCGTCTTAGGCTCCATGATGACCTCCGTCTTGCCGTCTGCTGGTCTTGGTCTTGTTGCGCCGATATGGAAACCTTTTCCTGATGCCTCGGGACTCCTCGCTTGTGCTTGCCCCTTTAGCACCAAAGAGGAAACGAGGACACTGCGCGCACTGGCGCCCGCCTGGCTCCAGTCGCCATGGCTTGCGTCATAGGAACCTCACGAGGTGCCCCTCGCCTTGATCTCTCCGCCCCTCATGAGCCAGGCTGGTGAGGCCGCCCATGAGGATGTCTTGCATCGTCCGCATCACGAGGCTTGGTCCCTCGCGAGGGTCTTGAATGTTTGTTGGTGAAGATGGGCCGTACGGGGCCGTCCGGTGGAGCCACGCTGCGGGCCGCAGGCAGGCAAGTCTGGGGACCCTCGTTCCCAGAAAGCCGACAGCTCGCGCCTCCCCCTGTCCAATCCGAATTGGACAAGGGGTGGGGGCGCGGCCCCCCCTTTCCTTCTCCCTCCCCCTCTTTCCTCTTTCCCCTTCCCCCTCTCCGTTGGAAGAAAGGGGGGTCAAATCCTACTAGGAGTGGAGTCCTAGTAGGACTCCGCCCATGGCGCGCCACCCCTTGGGCCGGCCACCTCCTCCTCCCCTCCTTTATATACGGGGGCGGGGGCACCCCAAAGGCACATCAATTGTTCTCTTAGCCGTGTGTGGTGCCCCCTCCACAGTTTAGTCCTCCGGTCATAGCGTCGTAGTGCTTAGGTGAAGCCTGTGCGGATCACATCATCCTCATCGTCACCACGCCGTCGTGCTGATGAAACTCTCCCTCGACCCTCTGCTTGATCAAGAGTTCGAGGGACGTCATCGAGATGAACATGTGCTGAACTCAGAGGTGTCGTACGTTCGGTACTTGATCGGTTGGATCGCGTAGACGTTCGACTACATCAGCTGCGTTAACATAATGCTTCCGCTTTCGGTCTACGAGGGTATGTGGAGACACTCTCCCCCTCTCGTTGCTATGCATCTCCTAGATAAATCTTGTGTGATCGTAGGAATTTTTTTGAAATTGCATGCTAGGTTCCCCAACAGGGTTCCTAATTACATGTTTAGCTATTGTCCTTGTACTCTTAGTATAATGACGTGACCACAATTTTCACGGTGCCAAGTATAGATTTTGTTCTGCTAGAAGAGGGGATAATTTAGTTCTTGGCTTCTCTCAACCTCAGATCAATTTTTCATTCATCGCATTCTTTTGTACATTGCTTCTAATTTGGGCTTGACCATTACTTAGTTTCCAATAATGTGTATAAATAAAACATTGTATAACATGCCTTTACTGTCATGTCTGTACACCTTAAATGATTTCTTTTACGATTAACCAAAGTTGCATTCAATTTTTCAGGAGAAATATTAAATTTTCCTTAACATGGATTTAAACATGAGAACTATTATGGATACAATGCTTTGGATCAAAGATCCATAAAACTACAAAGAAGCTCCTAAAACTAAGAATTAGAAATTCGAGTTTTGGCTCTCCCTCCGCTCCGCTCTTGCCGACAGCCGCTCTAGCCCCGGCGCCCACAGCCTCCCGCCGCTCGCCGCTCCGGCACTCGGAGGCCACCCTCCCCTCCCCTGCCCCATGGGCTCACCAGCTGCCTCCGGCCGCGGGCGCGACCAGCGCTGGCTCGAGTCCAGTCCGTCCTCCGACGGCTCCGTGAGGCCTACCTACCGGCAGGCGCTCTGCGGGTCGTCGGCCGCCGCCCCTCCGTCAGCCTCGCCCCCGCCCCCTCCACGCGCCATCCGCTCCGAGGTCCACCGGGTCTCCGAGAAGGAGCCCGTCGAAGAGCGTGAGTGGTTTGTGGCGGGTCGCAAGCAAAGGCGGCCCCCGCAGCGCCAGCGCCCACGGCAGCGTACTCCTGCCGCGCGTCCCCCCCCTGCCGCCGCCCCTCGCCGCTCCGCCAACTGTGCCGCGCCGGCGCCGGGCCTCAGAGGAGTTCTGCTCGCGTTGCCGCTACCACAGCCACCCCAGAGCCGAGTGCCGCCGCAACGTCCGCTGCGCGCGCTGTGGCTTCTATGGCCACGTAGCGCGCAAGTGCACCAACCCGCGCTCGCCGCTGTCCCCCTCAGGCTCGAGCCCGTCGCCCAAGCGTCTCCGGGGACCCTCCCCCTGTAGCCCTCGCCCTCACCGGCGGCCTCGTCTTCGTCCTCGTCCGTCCAGGGGTCATGGCAGCCTGCGTCTTCCGGGCCTGCCATCCCCTCCCCCCGCATCTCCCCCTCCATGCGGTCCGCCTCCCCCTCCGCCCCCTCACCGGGCACCCGTCGTTGCGACTGACTGCCGCCCCCGTGCTTCCTGCCCCTGTCCGTGGAGATCGACGCCGCCGAAGATGAGCTCCGGCGCGTGCTGCTCGCCACCGTTGCGAGGTGCAGGACCGGGGTGTCTTGCGTCGAGGTCGCCGACGTGATCTGCTCGCGCTTCGGCATCCCAAAGACGCGCTTCTCGGTCCACCGCCACCTTCTAGAGGACTTCCTCATCTGCTTCCAGGACGCTGAGGATCGGGCCCTGGTGGCAACCGGTGGCGTGCGCACCGCCCGGTTCTGCCTGCTTCTTCATCCATGGAGCGTGTTGGCTGGAGCTGAGCAGGTTCGTGCCCGCTTCCGGGTGCACCTCGAGCTCACTGGTGTGCCGGACCACGCCTGGCACCGTGCTACGGTGGCCACGCTGCTCTCGCCGTTTTGCATGGTGGAGTACCTCGAGCCGCGGACGCGCCGCAGCACCGACTTGGACATCTTCAAGCTTACCGCCTGGACCCCCAACCCAGACGCGATCCCCCTCGCCGCAGACCTCTTCCTTACGGTGCGTGACGGCATCGACATTGACGCGGACCCTGACATCGCCGAGTGCCTCGGCATGGACCTACCGCGTTTTCCAGTAGCGATTCACGTCGCTAGATGTGAGGACTTCCGTTGCCCCGTCCCCCCGCCACTGCCGCCGCATCATTCTCCCGGCCCTGACTCTGATGATGGCGCCGGCTCCGGCCAAGACTCGTCGCCCTGCCCCGAGCCTTGGCCGGGCCTCTATGACCCCCCTCCCCACGTGCGCGCGCCGCCACGCCATGATGTCGACGGCCCCTCTCACCGTTCCGGTCGCTACATTCATCGTCGTGGGGGGCGCCACCACAACCGCCCGCTCGCCATCTCGCACGTCTGGCACGGGTTCCTGGGACCACACCCACAGGTCGTGCCTGGCGTCACACGGGCCCCAGCAAGGCTGCGTTTGGGGGACAAGGCAGCTTTCCAGAAAGCCACCGCGAGCATGGGCCCGGAGACGGCCGTTGGGTGTCCCACCTCGTCCACTCCTTCGGGCGCAGCCTGCTCAATTTTCGATTCCACTGACCAGGTTGCCGCTCCCGTGTCTTCCGCCCTGCTAGACGCCAACAGCCTGCAACCTGACGCACATGCGCGCCTTCTGGAGGCTGCCGCACGCCCCCAGGGAGATCCCGAGACCATCGCCTCTTCTGGCATGCTCCTGCTTTGTGTGGCCCACCAAAGATCACGATTCGTCCCCTGGCCAATCCGGAGAAATGCAGCAACGAGACGCCCGCCTCGCCCCCTGATGGACAGCTGGTCCTGGTCGAGCGCGTGACGGGCCCAGCTACCCCTTCGGCTGGCCCCGCCACTGAACCCCAGACTGTCCCCACCTCGGATCCCGCTGCGCGCGATTCGCCTGCACCGATCCCGAGTGATCCAGAGCCCACGCTCCCTGTTTCCTCCCATGCAGCCACTCAGGGCTCACCACATGGCACGCATGGTGACGTTCAGCCCCTGGATGCGTTTGTAGAGTCCATCCAGTGATTGATTGCGCAGATTCTTCCAGCGCCTTCCTCCCGCAGCCGTAGGAAGGAGCTGCCACTTAACTTCACGCCTCGGAGGAGCGGTCGGATCGCCAAGGCAGACTGCAGGCTTGGCTTACCGGTGTCTATGGCCCGCAAGGAGACAATGACAAGATTGCCTTCCTCGACGACCTCAATGAGGTCCGATCGTTGCGCGCCAGCCCTTGGATCCTAGGGGGTGATTTCAACATGATCGTCGAGGCGGTGGACAAGAACAACTCCCAGATCAACCATCGTGTCATGTCTCACTTCCGCCGCTTCCTTGCCGACAAGGAGCCGCGTGATATCTACCTCCATGGAAGGCGGTACACCTGGTCGAGTGAGCGCGGCACTCCGACCCTCACGCGCATCGACAAGGCCCTCTGCAACTCGGCATGGGAGGCACTCCACCCGCACTGTCTGCTTCGTTGCCTCTCCTCTGTGGCGTCTAACCACGCGCCCCTTCTCCTTGACTGCATCGCGTGCTCGCCTGGCACCAAAAGGTTCCATTTTGAGAGATTCTGGCCGTGTACCGACGGCTACATGCAGTTCGTGCTTGAGGCGTGGGCTACCGGGGCCGACGAGCGAGACCCCTTCCGTTGTTTGGTGGCGCGGCTTAAGACCACCGCTCGGCGCCTGTAAAGCTAGAGTGCGAAGAAGATCGGTGATGTGTCTCAGCAGCTCTTGATTGCTCGTGAACTGATTGCGCGCTTTGATGCGGCTCAGGATCTGCGACCTCTCTCTCCGACCGAGGCTTGGCTGTGTCGACGCCTCAAAGGGGCCTATCTTGGCCTCGCTTCGCTAGGGCGCTCGATCTTGCGCCAGCATGTCAGACTCTCCTGGCTGTGGGATGGCGACGCGGGCCAGAAGTTCTTCCTCGTCCATGCCGCGCACCGCAAGCAGAAGAACCATATTCTGGAGCTGCAGGTGGGTGATCTCTCCGTCTCTGCCCTGGCTGCGCTCGCTGAGGCCGCCTACCGGCACTTCTCCGGAATCCCTAGAACGGAGGTGCTGCGCCATTTCTCCATCAATCTTTCTGCGATCCATGCTGGCCCTTTCGACCTATCCAGCCTCGACGCGCCTTTCTCTGTGGTTGAAATTTGGGCTGCTGTCAAGAGCCTGCCACTTGGGAAGGCGCCAGGCCCCGACGAATTTACCGCCGAAATTCTCCGGAGTGCTTGGGACGTGATCAAGCATGACATCTGTGCCGTCTTCGACAAGCTTTATGCACTCAACAGGCGTGGTTTCCAGCGGCTGAATGAGGCGCTCCTCACCCTTATCCCTAAGAAGCAGGATGTGGCATCCCTCTTCAACTATCGTCCTATGAGTCTCATTCATCTCAGCGCAAAGCTGTTCGCGAAGGCGCTCTCTCTCCAGCTAGAACCGCATTTGGGAAAGTTGGTTTCCATGAACCAGAGCGCGTTTATTGCCGGCCGGAGCATCCACGACAATTTCCTCCTCGTTCAAAAAATGGCTAGACTCCTCCACAACCTCAAGATGCCACGGACGCTTCTCAAGCTCGCATCGCGAGAGCGTTCCGCTCGGTGGCTTGGCCTTTTCTACTCGACACGCTCTGGCACCTCGGCTTTGGAAACTGTTGGTGCGAGTGGATCTCTATTCTTCTCTCCATCGCGTCCACGCGTGTGCTCGTCAATGGTGTCCCTGGGCCGCCGATCCTTCATGCTTGCGGGCTGCGGCAAGGGGACCCTGTCTCTCCGATGCTCTTCATCATTGTCATCGATGTGCTCAACTCGCTTCTCCAGTGAGCCGTCGAGTGAGGCCTCCTCCAGCGACTGACCACAAGGCACCTGGCTTCGAGTGTCTCCCTCTATGCGGACGATGTTGTCATGTTTTGCCACCCTGACACCCGCGACCTTCGCACCATTCGATGTCTGCTCGACATCTTTGGCAAAGTCTTTGGGCTCCGCACAAACTTCACCAAGTGCTCGGCATCGCCCATCCGGTGCGCCGAGGAGCACGTTGCCATGATCGAGGCTGAGATGGCATGCCCGATTGCCCACTTCCCGGTGAAGTACCTTGGCCTCCCGCTCTTCATCCGCAAGCCATCCATGACTGACCTCATGCCGCTTGTCGACAAGCTTGAGAAGAAGCTCTCCACATCCTCGTCGCCATCTGAAGGAAATATGCCCTAGAGGCAATAATAAAGTTGTTATTCATATTTCCTTATATCATGATAAATGTTTATTATTCATGCTAGAATTGTATTAAGCGGAAACTTAGTACATGTGTGAATACATAGACAAACAGAGTGTCACTAGTTTGCCTCTACTTGACTAGCTCGTTGAATCAATGATGGTTATGTTTCCTAACCATAGACATGAGTTGTCATTTGATTAACGGGATCACATCATTAGAGAATGATGTGATTGACTTGACCCATCCGTTAGCTTAGCACGATGATCGTTTACTTTGTTGCTATTGCTTTCTTCATGACTTATACATGTTCCTATGACTATGAGATTATGCAACTCCCGAATATCGGAGGAACACTTTGTGTGCTACCAAACGTCACAACGTAACTGGGTGATTATAAAGGTGCTCTACAGGTGTCTCCGATGGTACTTGTTGAGTTGGCATAGATCAAGATTAGGATTTGTCACTCCGATTGTCGGAGAGGTATCTCTGGGCCCTCTCGATAATGCACATCACTATAAGCCTTGCAAGCAATGTAACTAATGAGTTAGTTGCGGGATGATGTATTACAAAACGAGTAAAGAGACTTGCCGGTAACGAGATTGAACTAGGTATGAGGATACCAACGATCGAATCTCGGGTAAGTAACATACCGATGACAAAGGGAACAACGTATGTTGTTATGCGGTTTGACCGATAAAGATCTTAGCAGAATATGTAGGAACCAATATGAGCATCCAGGTTCCGCTATTGGTTATTGACTAGAGATGAGACTCGGTCATGTCTACACAGTTCTCGAACCTGTAGGGTCCGCACGCTTAATGTTCGGTGACGATCGGTATTATGAGTTTATGTGTTTTGATGTACCGAAGGTAGTTCGGAGTCCCGGATGAGATCGAGGACATGAAGAGGAGTCTCGAAATGGACGAGACATAAAGATCGATATATTGGACGACTATATTCGAACATCGGAAAGGTTCCGAGTGATTCGGGTATTTTTCGGAGTACCAGAGAGTTACGGGAATTCGCCGGAGGGGTCGATGGGCCTTCATGTGCCTTAGTGGACAGAGAGGGCAGCAAGGAAGTGTGGGGTGCGCCCCCCTAGGCCCAAACCGAATTGGTTTAGGGCTTTGGGGGGGGGCCTCTTTCCTTCTCCCCTACTCCTCTTTCCTTCCCCTCCTAGTTGGACTAGGAAAGGGGGAACCTGCTCCTAGTAGGAGTAGGATTCCCCCTTTGGAGCGCATCCTATGAGGCCGCCGGCCCCCTCCCCTTGCTCCTTTATATACGGGGGCAGGGGGCACCCTAGAACACACAAGTTGACCTATTGATCTCTCCCAGCCGTGTGCGGTGCCCCCCTCCACCATAATCCACCTCGATCATATCGTAGCGGTGCTTAGGCGAAGCCCTGCGTCGGTAGCATCATCATAACCGTCATCACGCCATCGTGCTGACGAAACTCTCCCGTGAAGCTCTGCTGAATCGGAGTTCGTGGGACGTCATCGAGCTGAACGTGTGCTGAACTCGGAGGTGTCGTGCGTTCAGTACTTGGATCGGTCAGATCGTGAAGACGTACGACTACATCAACCGCGTTGTGCTAACGCTTCCGCTTTCGGTCTACGAGGGTACGTGACACACTCTCCCCTCTCGTTGCTATGCATCACCATGATCCTGTGTGTGTAGGATTTTTTTTAAATTACTATGTTCCCCAACAGTGGCATCCGAGCCAGGTTTATGCGTAGATGTTATATGCACGAGTAGAACACAAAGGAGTTGTGGGCGTGGGTATATACATATTGCTTGTCGTCACTAGTTGATTCTTGATTCGGCGGTATTTTTGGATGAAGCGGCCCAGACCGACATTACGCGTATGCTTACGCGAGACTGGTTCTACCGACGTGCTTCGCACACAGGTGGCTAGTGGGTGTATGTTTCTCCAGCTTTAGTTTAATCGGATTCAATGAACAGGGTTCTTTATGAAGATAAAAAAGCAATCACTATACCACATTGTGGTTTTTGATGCGTAGGTAAGAACAGTTCTTGCTCAGCCCATAGCAGCCACGTAAAACTTGCAACAACAAAGTAGAGGACGTCTAACTTGTTTTTGCAGGGCATGTTGTGATGTGATATGGTCAAGACATGATGCTAAATTTTATTTTATGAGATGACGATGTTTTGTAAACACAGTTATCGGCAACTGGCAGAAGCCTTATGGTTGTCTCTTTATTGCATAAGATGCAAGCACCATACAATTGCTTTACTTTATCGCTATGCGATAGCAATAGTTGCAAGAGGAATAGTTGGCGAGACGACCATGTGACGACACGTTGATAGAGATCAAGATGATGGAGATCATGGTGTCATGCGGGTGACGATAGATATCATGACGGTACTTTGGAGATGGAGATCAAAGGCGCAAGATGATCATGGCCATATCATGTCACATATTTTGATTGCATATGATGTTTATCCTTTATACATCTTATTTTGCTTAGTTCGACGGTAGCATTATAAGATGATCTCTCACTAAATTTCAAAGTATAAGTGTTCTCCCTGAGTATGCACCATTGCGAAAGTTCGTCGTGCCAAGACACCACATGATGATCGGGTGTGATAAGCTCTACGTTCACATACAACGGGTGCAAACCAGTTTTGCACATGCGGAATACTCGGGTTAAACTTGACGAGCCTAGCATATGCAGATATGGCCTCGGAACACTGGAGACCGAAAGGTCGAGCATGAATCATATAGTAGATATGATCAACATAGTGATGTTCACCATTGAAAACTACTCCATCTCACGTGATGATCGGACATGGTTTAGTTGATATGGATCACGTGATCATTTAGATGACTAGAGGGATGTCTATCTAAGTGGGAGTTCTTAAGTAATATGATTAAACTGAACTTTAATTTATCATGAACTTAGTCCTGATAGTATTTGCATAACTATGTTGTAGATCAATAGCTCGCGATGTTGCTCCCTGTTTATTTTTGACATGTTCCTAGAGAAAACTAAGTTGAAAGATATAGTAGCAATGAAGCGGATTGGATCCATGATCTGAGGATTATCCTCATTGCTGCACAGAAGAATTATGCCCTTGATGCACCGCTAGGTGACAGACCGATTGCAGGAGCAGATGCAGACGTTATGAACGTTTGGCAAAGCTCGGTATGATGACTACTTGATAGTTTAGTGCGCCATACTTTATGGCTTAGAACCAGGACTTCAAAGACGTTTTGAATGCCACGGAGCATATGAGATGTTCCAAGAGTTGAAATTAGTATTTCAGACTCATGCCCATGCCAAAAGGTATGAGACCTTTGACAAGCACTTTGCCTACAAGATGGAGGAGAATAGCTCAGCTAGTGAGCATGTGCTCAGAATGTCTGAGTACTACAATCACTTGAATAAAGTGGGAGTTAATCTTCCAGATAAGATAGTGATTGACAGAGTTCTCTAGTCACTATCACCGAGTTACTATAACTTCGTGATGAACTATAATATACAAGGGATAATGGAAACGATTCCCAAGCTCTTCATGATACTGAAATCGACGAAGGTAGAAATCAAGAAAAGCATCAAGTGTTGATGGTTGACAAGACCACTAGTTTCAAGAAAAGGGCAAAGGGAAGAAGGGGAACTTCAAGAAGAACGGCAAGCAAGTTGCTGCTCAAGTGAAGAAGCCCAAGTCTAGACCTAAGCCTGAGACTAAGTGCTTCTACTGCAAAGGGACTGGTCACTGGAAGCAGAACTGCCCCAAGTGTTTGGCGGATAAGAAGGATGGCAAAGTGAACAAAGGTATATTTGATATACATGTTATTGATGTGTACTTTACTAGTGTTTATAGCAACCCCTCAGTATTTGATACTAGTTCAGTTGCTAAAGATTAGTAACCCGAAACAGGAGTTGCAGAATGAACAGAGACTAGTTAAGGGTGAAGTGACGATGTGTGTTGGAAGTGGTTCCAAGATTGATATGACCATCATTGCACACTCCCTATACTTTAGGGATTAGTGTTGAACCTAAATAAATGTTATTTGGTGTTTGCGTTAAGCATGAATATGATTTGATCATGTTTATTGCAATACAGTTATTCATTTAAAGTCAGAGAATAATTGTTATTCTGTTTGCATGAATAAAACCTTCAAGGGTCATACACCCAAGGTGAATGGTTTATTGAATCTCGATTGTAGTGATACAAATATTCATAATATTGAAGCCAAAAGATGCAAAGTTAATAATGATAGTGCAACTTATTTGTGGCACTGCCGTTTAGGTCATATTGGTGTAAAGCTCGTGAAGAAAATCCATGCTGATGGGTTTTTGGAATCACTAGATTATGAATCAGTTGATGCTTGTGAACCATGCCTCATGGGCAAGATGACAAAGACTCCGTTCTCCGGAACAATGGAGCGAGCAACTGACTTATTGGAAATAATACATACTGATGTATGCGCTCCGATGAGTGTTGAGGCTCGCGTCGGGTATCGTTATTTTCTGACCTTCACAGATGATTTGAGCAGATATGGGTATATCTACTTAATGAAACATAAGTCTAAAACATTTGAAAAGTTCAAAGAATTTCAGAGTGAAGTGGAAAATCATCGTAACAAGAAAATAAAGTTTCTGCATTCTGATCGTGGAGGAGAATATTTGAGTTACGAGTTTGGTCTTCATTTGAAACAATGCGGAATAGTTTCACAACTCACGCCACCTGGAACACCACGGCTTAATGGTGTGTCCGAACGTCATAACCGTACTTTATTAGATATGGTGCGATCTATGATGTCTCTTACCGATTTATCACTATCATGTTGGGGTTATGCATTAGAGACAACTACATTCACGTTAAATAGGGCACCATCTAATCCGTTGAGACGACACCATATGAACTGTGGTTTAGCTAGAAACCTAGGCTGTCGTTTCTTAAAGTTTGGGGTTGCGATGCTTATGTGAAAAAGTTTCAACCTGATAAGCTTGAACCCAAATCGGAGAAATGTGTCTTCATAGAATACCCAAAGGAAACTGTTGGGTACACCTTCTATCATAGATCCAAAGGCAAGATCTTTGTTGCTAAAAATTGATCCTTTCTAGAGAAGGAGTTTCTCTCGAAAGAAGTGAGTGGGAGGAATGTAGAACTTGATGAGGTAATTGTACCTTCTCCTGAATTGGAAAGTAGTTCATCACAGAAATCAGTTCCAATGATCTCTACACCAATTAGTAAGGAAGCTAATGATGATGATCATGAAACTTCAGATCAAGTTACTACCGAACCTCGTAGGACAACCAGAGTATGGTCCGCACCATAGTGGTACGGTAATCCTTTGTGGAAGTCATGTTACTAGACCATGACGAACCTATGAACTATGAGGAAGCGATGATGAGCCCAGATTCCGCGAAATGGCTTAAGGCCATGAAATTTGAGATGGAATCCATGTATGAGAACAAAGTATGGACTTTGATTGACTTGCCCAATGATCGGTGAGTCATTAAGAATAAATGGATCTTCAAGAGGAAGACAGACGCTGATAGTAGTGTTACTATCTACAAAGCTCGAATTGTCGCAAAAATGTTTTCGACAAGTTCAAGGTCTTGACTACGATGAGAATTTCTCACTCGTATCGATGCTTAAAAGTCTGTCTGAATCATGTTAGCAGTTGCCGCATTTTATGAAATCTGGCAAATGGATATCAAAACTACATTCCTTAATGGATTTGTTAAAGAAGAGTTGTATATGATGCAACCAGAAGGCTTTGTCGATCCTAAAGGTGCTAACAAAGTGAGCAAGCTCCAGCGATCCATCTATGGACTGGTGCAAGCATCTTGGAGTTGGAATATATGCTTTGATAAAGTGATCAAAGCAATGGTTTTATACAGACTTGCGGTGAAGCCTGTATTTACAAGAAAGTGAGTGGGAGCACTACAACATTTCTGATAAGTATATATGAATGACATATTGTTGATCAGAAATAATGTAGAATTTTATGGAAAGCATAAAGGAGTGTTTGAAAAAAGTTTTTCAAAGAAAGACCTCGATGAAGCTGCTTACACATTGAGCATCAAGATCTATAGAGATAGATCAAGATGCTTGATAAGTTTTTTCAATAAGTACATATCTTGACAAGATTTCGAAGTAGTTCAAAATGAAATAGTCAAAGGAGTTCTTGCCTGTGTTGCAAGGTTTGAAGTTGAGTAAAGACTCAAAACCCGACCACGGCAGAAAATAGAAAGAGAATGAAAAGTCATTCCCTATGCCTCAGTGATACGTCTCCAACGTATCTATAATTTTGATTGTTCCATGCCATTATATTATCAACCTTGGATGTTTTATATGCATTTATATGCTATTTTATATGATTTTTGGGACTAACCTATTAACCTAGAGCCCAGTGCCAGTTTCTGTTTTTTCCTTGTTTTAGAGTATCGCAGAAAAGGAAAATCAAACAGAGTCCAATTGACCTGAAACTTCATGGAACTTATTTTTGGACCAGAAGAAGCCCACAGAGTATCAAAGATGGACCAAAAGAGTGCAGGGCTGCCCACAAGGGTGGGGGCATGCCCACCCCCTGGGCGCGCCCCCTGCCTCATGGACAGCCCGGAGATCCACCGACGTACTTCTATCTCCTATATATATCCATATACCCTAAAAACTTCGGGGAGCAGAATAGATCGGGATTCCGCCGCCAGAAGCCTCCGTAGCCACCGAAAACCAATCTAGACCCATTCTGGCACCCTGCCGGAGGGGGGAATCCCTCACCGGTGGCCATCTTCATCATCTCGATGCTCTCCATGACGAGGAGGGAGTAGTTCTCCCTCGGGGCTGAGGGTATGTACCAGTAGCTATGTGTTTGATCTCTCCCTCTCGTGTTCTTGAGGTGATACGATCTTGATGTATCGCGAGCTTTGCTATTATATTTGGATCTTATGATGTTTCTCCCCCTCTACTCTCTTGTAATGGATTGAGTTTTCCCTTTGAAGTTATCTTATCAGATTGAGTCTTTAAGGATTTGAGAACACTTGATGTATGTCTTGCGTGGGATACCCATGGTGACAATGGGGTATTCTATTGATCCACTTGATGTGTGTTTTGGTGATCAACTTGCGGGTTCCGCCCATGAACCTATGCATAGGGGTTGGCACGCGTTTTCGTCTTGACTCTCCGGTAGAAACTTTGGGGCACTCTTTGAGATTCTATGTGTTGGTTGAATAGATGAATCTGAGATTGTGTGATGCATATCGTATAATCATACCCACGGATACTTGAGGTGACATTGGAGTATCTAGGTGACATTAGGGTTTTGGTTGATTTGTGTCTTAAGGTGTTATTCTAGTACGAACTCTATGATAGATTGAACGGAAAGAATAGCTTCATGTAATTTTACTACGGACTCTTGAATAGATCGATCAGAAAGGATAACTTTGAGGTGGTTTCGTATCCTACCATAATCTCTTCGTTTGTTCTCCGCTATTAGTGACTTTGGAGTGACTCTTTGTTGCATGTTGAGGGATAGTTATATGATCCAATTATGTTATTATTGTTGACAGAACTTGCACTAGTGAAAGTATGAACCCTAGTCCTTGTTTCCTAGCATTGTAATACCATTTGTGCTCACTTTTACCATTAGTTACCTTGCTGTTTTTATATTTTCAGATTACAAAAACCTACATCTATCATCCATATTGCACTTGTATCACCATCTCTTCACCGAACTAGTGCACCTATACAATTTACCATTGTATTGGGTGTGTTGGGGACACAAGAGACTCTTTGTTATTTGGTTGCAAGGTTGTTTGAGAGAGATCATCTTCATCCTACGCCTCCCACGGATTGATAAACCTTAGGTCATCCACTTGAGGGAAATTGGCTACTCTCCTACAAACCTCTGCACTTGGAGGCCCAATAACGTCTACAAGAAGAAGGTTGTGTAGTAGACATCAAGCTCTTTTCTGGCGCCGTTACTGGGAAGATTAGCGCTTGAAGGTATATCTTTAGATCCTGCAATCGAATCTTTTTGTTTCTTGTTTTATCACTACTTTAGTTTATAAAAGAAAACTACAAAAAATGGAATTGAGTTTGTCTCATACGCTTCATCTTTTTAATATCTTTCGTGAGAATGATGGAAAGGAAAATTGTGCTCAAGTGCTAGGAGAAGAAGTCTATAAAATGTTTGGCACTGAATCTTTGAATGATGAGCATGATTGCAATGTTATTAGTATGAACTCTTTGAATAGTCATAGCACTAATGATGATTGCACTAGTCATGATGAGAATGTCTCCTATAAGCATGTCGATTTTTGTGGAGTGCATAGAGTTTGCAAGTACACACCAATTAGTGAAGATAGATTTTGCAAGAGGCATAAGTACTTAGAAGCTAAATGGTTGCAAGAAAGGCTAGATGTTTGTGCTAAAAATTTAAATTTTCTTAGCCGTACTTGTGAACTTTGCAATGAACGTGGTCATTCAACCATCCGATGCAAATTGTTTCATGATCTAATCGTTTCCAAAAATTGTGATGACTTGATTTCCCTTGCACATCATAATGAACTTAGTTTGCTTATGGGTTATGAAGAAATGAAACGTATAACTAACTATCTTCCAGTATTTGCCCGTGATAAACTTCTTGATTTTGATCTAGAGGAAATTTATATGTATTGTGCGGTGAATTGTATTGAAAATCCTTATATTGCCAATTACATAAAGAAAAGAAAACAAATAGAAGATGAAGAGAATACTAATGAAAGGGAAGAGACTTCCCAATATCCTCCTATTATTTCTTATGATGAATCAGGTAACGAGGAGGAGCCATCTATTCAACCAATCTCATTAATAAGGAGCTCCAAAAAGAGGGTTGAACCCACACATGATGTGAAGAAGAAAAAGAAAAGACGGAGAAGCAAAGGTAAAAAGGTATCCCTCCCAAATGATGTTGCTCCTATTACTCCTTGTGATGATGATAATTGCTATACTATTGGTGTTGTCCATACTATTAATGATGAGAGTGATTATGCTTATGATATGAAAAGGCCCAAGCTTGGGGATGCTATGTTCGATGAAGATGATGTTTTTGAGAATATATTTGCTGCAATTAATGTTTGTCCCAAGCTTGGGGATGCTACGTTTAATGAATATGATATTTTTGGTCTCCCAAGTTTTGATATGCAAATTTATAATGATGATAGCATGCCTCCTACTTATGATGATTATATTGATGAAAGTGGGTTTGGAAGAGTGTCAAATTTAGGAAGTAGTAATCCCACTATTTTGGAGGATGTTGAATCTTATTGTGATAATTATGAAAGTGGATTTGGAGAGGTCATGACTTTATTTAGTAACGATTCCACTATTTCGGAAGAGGTTCCAATTGATTATGAGAACAAAGTTGCTACCTATGATGATTATTGTGATGATACTTATGCTATAAAGAATAGTGATGATTATATTTATAAAACTTGTCATGATTATGATTACCCTTTTCCTGAATACTACTCTTTTAATGTGGAAACAATTTGTAGTATTCGAGTTTCTTATGATACTCCCACTATTCCGAATGAGAAGAATTTTGCTTATGTGGAGAGTAGTAAATTTTCTATGCTTGTAGATCATAAAAGCAATGCTTTATGTGATGTTTATATTGTTGAATTCATTCATGATGCTACTGAAAATTATTATGAGGGAGGAATATATGCTTGTAGGAATTGCAATAATATCAAGTTTCCTCTCTATGTGCTTAAAATTTTGAAGTTATGCTTGTTTTACCTTCCTATGCAAGTTGATTCTTGTTCCCACAAGTTGTTTGCTCACAAAATCCCTATGCATAGGAAGTGGGTTAGACTTATGTGCTAGTCATATTCTTCTTGATGCTCTCTTTATGTTTCAATTCTTATCTTTTATGTGAGCATCATTGAAATCATCATGCCTAGCTAGGGGCTTTAAACGTTAGCGCTTGTTGGGAGGCAACCCAATTTTATTTTTGCTCCTTGCTTTTGTTCCTGTTTAGTAATAAATTAATCATATATCCTCTGTTATGATTGTGTTTTTATGTTTTAATTAGTGTTTGTGCCAAGTAAAGCCTTTAGGATCTCCTTGGGTGATTGTTATTTGATCTTGTTGTAAAAAAACAGAAAGTATGCGCTCACGAGAATAATTTTCATTTTTTTAACAGAGAGCGATAAAATACCAATTCCACTTGCAGTATATTAATAAGCAAATTTCCTAGGACTTCCTAATCTCTCAGGATTTTTGGAGTTAGAGAAGTATTCGAATCCTACAGATTACTACAGACTGTTCTGTTTTTGACAGATTCTGTTTTCTATGTGTTGTTTGCTTTTTTTGATGAATCTATGAGTAGTATCGGAGGGTATGAACCATATATAAGTTGGAATACAGTAGATATTACACCAATATGAATTTAGAATGAGTTCACAACAGTACCTAAGTGGTGATTTATTTTCTTATACTAACGGAGCTTAGGAGTTTTCTGTTAAGTTTTGTGCTGTGAAGTTTTCAAGTTTTGGGTAAAGATTCGATGGACTATGGAATAAGGAGTGGCAAGAGCCTAAGCTTGGGGATGCCCAAGGCACCCCAAGGTAATATTCAAGGACAACCAAGAGCCTAAGCTTGGGGATGCCCCGGAAGGCATCCCCTCTTTTGTCTTTGTTCATCGGTAACTTTACTTGGAGCTATATTTTTATTCACCACATGATATGTGTTTTGCTTGGGGCGTCATTTTATTTTCTTTTTTTTTTGCTTTCTGTTTGGATAATATCCCAAGATATGAAATTCTTAAATGTTAGAGAGTCTTCACATAGTTGCATAACTATTCGACTACTCATTGATCTTCACTTATATCTTTCGGAGTAGTTTGTCGTTGCTCTAGTGCTTCACTTATATTGTTTTAGAGAACGGCGGTGGTTTTATTTTGAAGAAATAGATGAACTCTCATGCTTCACTTATATTATTTTGAGAGTCTTTTAGAACAGCATGGTAGTTTGCTTTGGTTATGAATTTAGTCCTAATATGATGGGCATCCAAGATGGATATAATAAAAACTTTCATATAAAGTGCATTGAATACTATGAGAAGTTTGATTCTTTATGATTGTTTTGAGATATAAATATGGTGATATTAGAGTCATACTAGTTGAGTAGTTGTGAATTTGAGAAATACTTGTGTTGAAGTTTGTGATTCTCATAGCATGCACGTATGGTGAACCGTTATGTGATGAAGTCGGAGCATGATTTATTTATTGATTGTCTTTCTTATGAGTGGCGGTTGGGGACGAGCGGTGGTCTTTTCCTACCATTCTATCCCCCTAGTAGCATCCGCATAGTACTTTATTTCGATAACTAATATATTTTTGCAATAAGTATGTGAGTTCTTTATGACTAATGTTGAGTCCATGGATTATACACACTCTCACCCTTCCACCATTGCTAGCCTCTCTAGTACCACACAACTTTCACCGGTATCTTACACCCACCATATATCTTCCTCAAAATAGCCACCATACCTACCTATTATGGCATTTCCATAGCCATTCCGAGATATATTGCCATGCAACTTTCCACCGTTCCGTTATTATGACACGCTTCATCATTGTCATATTGCTTTGCATGATCATGTAGTTGACATCGTATTTGTGGCAAAGCCACCATTCATAATTCTTTCATACACGTCACTCATGAGTCATTGCACATCCCGGTACACCGCCGGAGGCATTCATATAGAGTCATATCTTGTTCTAAGTATTCAGTTGTAATTCTTGAGTTGTAAGTAAATAAAAGTGTGATGATCATCATTATTAAAGCATTATCCCAGTGAGGAAAGGATGATGGAGACTATGATTCCCCCAAAAGTCGGGATGAGACTCTAGACGAAAAAAAGATAAAAAAAAGATGCCATAAAAAAGAGAAAAGGCCCAAATAAAAAAATGAGAGAAAAAGAGAGAAGGGACAATGCTACTATCCTTTTACCACACTTGTGCTTCAAAGTAGCACCAAGATCTCCATAGAGAGTCTCCTATGTTATCACTTTCATATACTAGTGGGAATTTTTCATTATAGAACTTGGCTTGTATATTCCAATGATGGGCTTCCTTAAAATGCCCTAGGTCTTCGTGAGCAAGCGAGTTGGATGCACACCCACTTAGTTTCTTTTAAGCTTTCATACACTTATAGCTCTAGTGCATCCGTTGCATGGCAATCTGTACTCACTCACATTGATATCTATTGATGGGCATCTCCATAGCCCGTTGATACGCCTAGTTGATGTGAGACTATCTACCCCCTTTTTGTCTTCTCCACAACCACCATTCTATTCCACCTATAGTGCTATGTCCATGGCTCACGCTCATGTATTGCGTGAAGATTGAAAAGGTTTGAGAACATCAAAAGTATTAAACAATTGCTTGGCTTGTCATCGGGGTTGTGCATGATTTAAATATTTTGTGTGGTGAAGATAGAGCATAGCCAGACTATATGATTTTGTAGGGATAACTTTCTTTGGCCATGTTATTTTGAGAAGACATGATTGCTTAGTTAGTATGCTTGAAGTATTATTATTTTTATGTCAATATTAAACTTTTGTCTTGAATCTTATGGATCTGAACATTCATGCCAAAATGAAGAGAATTACTTAGAGAAATATGTTAGGTAGCATTCCACATCAAAATTTTTGTTTTTATCATTTACCTACTCGAGGACGAGCAGGAATTAAGCTTGGGGATGCTGATACGTCTCCAACGTATCTATAATTTTTGATTGTTCCATGCTATTATATTATCAACCTTGGATGTTTTATATGCTATTTTATATGATTTTTGGGACTAACCTATCAACCTAGAGCCTAGTGCCAGTTTATGTTTTTTCCTTGTTTTAGAGTATCGCAGAAAAGGAAAATCAAACGGAGTCCAATTGACCTGAAACTTCACAGAACCTATTTTTGGAACAGAAGAAGCCCATGGAGTATCGGAGATGGACCAGAAGAGTGTCGGGCTGCCCACGAGGGTGGGGGGCGCGCCCCCTGCCTCGTGGACAGCCCGGAGATCCACCGACGTACTTCTGCCTCCTATATATATCCATATACCCTAAAAACTTCGGGGAGCAGAATATATCGGGAGTTCCGCCGCCAGAAGCCTCCATAGCCACTGAAAACCAATCTAGACCCGTTCCGGCACCCTGCCGGAGGGGGGAATCCCTCACCGGTGGCCATCTTCATCATCCCGGCGCTCTCCATGACGAGGAGGGAGTAGTTCTCCCTCGGGGCTGAGGGTATATACCAGTAGCTATGTGTTTGATCTCTCTCTCTCTCTCTCGTGTTCTTGAGGTGATACAATCTTGATGTATCACGAGCTTTGCTATTATATTTGGATCTTATGATGTTTCTCCCTCTCTACTCTCTTGTAATGGATTGAGTTTTCCCTTTGAAGTTATCTTATCAGATTGTGTCTTTAAGGATTTGAGAACACTTGATGTATGTCTTGCGTGGGATACCCGTGGTGACAATGGGGTATTCTATTGATCCACTTGATGTGTGTTTTGGTGATCAACTTGCGGGTTCAGCCCATGAACCTATGCATAGGGGTTGGCACACGTTTTCGTCTTGACTCTCCGGTAGAAACTTTGAGGCACTCTTTGAGGTTCTATGTGTTGGTTGAATAGATGAATCTGAGATTGTGTGATGCATATCGTATAATCATACCCACGGATACTTGAGGTGACATTGGAGTATCTAGGTGACATTAGGGTTTTGGTTGATTTGTGTCTTAAGGTGTTATTCTAGTACGAACTCTATGATAGATTGAACGGAAAGAATAGCTTCATGTTATTTTACTACGGACTCTTGAATAAATCGATCAGAAATGATAACTTTGAGGTGGTTTCGTACCCTACCATAATCTCTTTGTTTGTTCTCCGCTATTAGTGACTTTGGAGTGACTCTTTGTTGCATGTTGAGGGATAGTTATATGATCCAATTATGTTATTATTGTTGAGAGAACTTGTACTAGTGAAAATATGAACCCTAGGCCTTGTTTCCTAGCATTGCAATACCGTTTATGCTCACTTCTACCATTAGTTACCTTGCTGTTTTTATATTTTCAGATTACAAAAACCTATATCTATCATCCATATTGCACTTGTATCACCATCTCTTCGCCGAACTAGTGCACCTATACAATTTACCATTGTATCGGGTGTGTTGGGGACACAAGAGACTCTTTCTTATTTGGTTGCAGGGTTGTTTGAGAGAGACCATCTTCATCCTACACCTCCCACGGATTGATAAACCTTAGGTCATCCACTTGAGGGAAATTTGCTACTGTCCTACAAACCTCTGCACTTGGAGGCCCAACAATGTTTACAAGAAGAAGGTTGTGTAGTAGACATCACTCAGTCATAGGTTCTATAAAGTATGCTATGCTGTTTACCAGTCCTATTGTATACCTTAGCATTTTTCTAGCAAGGGAGTACAATGGTGATCTAGGAGTAGATCAGTGGACAGCGGTCAAAATTATCCTTAGAGGACTAAGGAAATATTTCTCGATTATGGAGGTGATAAAAGAGTTCGTCGTAAAGAGTTACATCGATGCAAGCTTTTACATCGATCTAGATGACTCTAAGTCTCGATCTGGATACATATTGGAAGTGGGAGCAATTAGCTAGAATAGCACCGTGCAAAGCATTGTAGACATAGAAATTTGCGAAATACATACGGATCTAAATGTTGCAGACCCGTTGACTAAATTTCTCTCACAAGCAAAACATGATCACTCTTTGGGTGCTAATCACATAGCGATGTGAACTAGATTATTGACTCTAGTAAACCCTTTGGGTGTTAGTCACATAGAAATGTGAACTAATCACATAAAGATGTGAACTATTGGTGTTAAATCACATGACGATGTGAACTAAATTATTGACTCTAGTGCAAGTGGGAGACTGAAGGAAATATGCCCTAGAGGCAATAATAAAGTTGTTATTTATATTTCCTTATATCATGATAAATGTTTATTATTCATGCTAGAATTGTATTAACCGGAAACTTAGTACATGTGTGAATACATAGACAAACAGAGTGTCACTAGTTTGCCTCTACTTGACTAGCTCGTTGAATCAATGATGGTTATGTTTCGTAACCATAGACATGAGTTGTCATCTGATTAACGAGATCACATCATTAGAGAATGATGTGATTGACTTGACCCATCCGTTAGGTTAGCACGATGATCGTTTAGTTTGTTACTATTGCTTTCTTCATGACTTATACATATTCCTATGACTATGAGATTATGCAACCCCCGAATACTAGAGGAACACTTTGTGTGCTACCAAACGTCAAAACGTAACTGCATGATTATAAAGGTGCTCTACAGGTGTCTCCGATGGTACTTGTTGAGTTGGCATAGATCAAGATTAGGATTTGTCACTCCGATTGTCGGAGAGGTATCTCTGGGCCCTCTCGGTAATGCACATCACTATAAGCCTTGCAAGTAATGTAACTAATGAGTTAGTTGCGAGACGATGTATTACAGAACGAGTAAAGAGACTTGCCGGTAACGAGATTGAACTAGGTATGAGGATACCGACGATCGAATCTCGGGCAAGTAACATACCGATGACAAAGGGAACAACGTATGTTGTTATGCGGTTTGACCGATAAAGATCTTCGTAGAATATGTAGGAACCAATATGAGCATCCAGGTTCCGCTATTGGTTATTGACCAGAGATGAGTCTCGGTCATGTCTACATAGTTCTCGAACCCGTAGGGTCCATACGCTTAATGTTCGGTGACGATCGGTATTATGAGTTTATGTGTTTTGATGTACCGAAGGTAGTTCGGAGTCCCGGATGAGATCGGGGACATGACGAGGAGTCTCGAAATGGTCGAGATGTAAAGATCAATATATTAGACGACTATATTTGGACATCGGAAAGGTTCCGAGTGATTCAGGTATTTTTCGGAGTACCGGAGAGTTACGGGAATTCACCGGAGGGGTCAATGGGCCTTCATGGGCCTTAGTGGAAAGAGAGGGCAGCAAGGAAGTGTGGGGTGCGCCCCCCTAGGCCCAAACCGAATTGGTTTAGGGCTTTGGGGCCGGCCCCCTCTTTCCTTCTCACCTACTCCTCTTTCCTTCCCCTCCTAGTTGGACTAGGAAAGAGGGAACCTACTCCTAGTAGGAGTAGGATTCCCCCCTTTGGGCGCATCCTATGAGGCCGCCGGCCCCCTCCCCTTGCTCCTTTATATACGGGGGCAGGGGGCACCCTAGAACACACAAGTTGATCTGTTGATCTCTCCCAGCCGTGTGCGGTTCCCCCCTCCACCATAATCCACCTCGATCATATCGTAGTGGTGCTTAGGCGAAGCCCTGCGTCGGTAGCATCATCATCACCGTCATCACGCCGTCGTGCTGACGAAACTCTCCCGTAAAGCTCTGCTGGATCGGAGTTCGTGGGACGTCATCGAGCTGAACGTGTGTTGAACTCGGAGGTGCCGTGCGTTCGGTACTTGGATTGGTCGGATCGTGAAGACGTACGACTATATCAACCGCGTTGTGCTAACGCTTCCGCTTTCGGTCTACGAGGGTACGTGGACACACTCTCCCTCTCGTTGTTATGCATCACCATGATCCTGTGTGTGCGTAGGGAATTTTTTGAACTTACTACGTTCCCCAACACCATCGCCGTCAACAAGGCTATGCTCGCGTGGGTTAATCGGGTCTTCCGAGGCTTCCTGTGGGTTGGCCGCAAGGATGAGCGAGGCGGGCAGTGTCGCTTCAATTGGGACCGAGTGTGCCGCCCCACCTCCCTCGGCGGCATGGGAATCTGCGACCTGTAGCGCAGTAGTGTTGCCCTGCGCGCCAGATGGCTATGGCTCCAGCGCACCGACACTTTGCGTCCCTGGAGTCAGCTTCACCTCCCCCACGACCCGGTAGCCGCGCAGATTTTTAGAGCCTCCACCACCTAGGAGGTGCGAGATGGGCATTCTTGCAAGTTCTGGACGGATCCCTGGATCAAGGGCAAGTTCATCTCTGAGATCGAGCCCCTGGTTTTCTCTATGGTCTCTTGACGTCATCGTCGCGTCCGGACGGTGGCTGAGGGCCTTCCCGGGCGCGCGTGGGTGCGGGACATCGCCGACGCGCTCGGCCCCGCCGCCCTTGTCCAGTACATCGACCTCTGGCACGCTTTGCAGGCCACAAGCCTCGCGGTTGGGCATGATGTGCTGCACTGGAGGTGTACGGAGTCCGACATCTACTCGGCCAAGTCCTGCTATCTTGCGCTCTTCCACGGCTCTACCTCGGATGCATCTTGGAAGCTTACCTGGAAGACATGGCCCCCCTTCGCATCAAAGCCTTCATCTGGCTGGCCCTGCAGGATCGGTGCTGGACGGCCGATCGCCTCGCCCGCCATGGTTTACCTCACAACGACCGGTGCATGCTTTGTGACCAGGACACCGAGGACATGCACCATCTGTTCGCTACTTGCCCTTTCTCCCGCCAAATTTGGCACGAGGTTCTCTCTTAGTGCAGATCGACCGCTACGATCCCAGACCCGGACACGCCTTTTGCGGATTGGTGGATCGATGCATGCTCCACATCGCCCGCTGCTCTACGGAAGGGGTTAAACTCCATCACTGCCCTCACCGCCTGGGCAATCTGGAAACACCAGAATGGGTGTGTCTTCGACCAGCTGCACCCCTCCATCGCTAGCTTGCTTCGGTCTATTCAGGAAGATGCTCACCTATGGGCTAGCGCCGGCGCCAACGGCTTGGCGATGATGATCTCTGAGAGATAGGCTCTAGCTTGATGTATCGGGGATGAGCAACCCCTACCCTCACCGCTCCTGCTACTTGTGCCCGCGCCAACTTGTGTACGCGTGGCCGCTGTAGCAATTACCCTCTGTATTTTTTCACCCCTCCTATCAATGCAATGATACTCAATCTTTGCGTATTCGCGAAAAAACTAAGAATTATAATGATATTTCTCAGACATGCCATTGTGGTAATAAATTTTGGAAGACGAAATCGTCCCAAACCTTCAAAAAGGGCACTGCAATTAGACATGAGTAGTGAGACTGCCATGAACGGTGAATGAACTTGAGGCTAGGATGACCCCCTAAAAGTGTAGGTTGTCGAACCGCAAGATGTGCATCATAATATCGAGGAAATAATCCAGCCCCAAATAATTTAAACCAACAAAAGCACCAAGGCTCATCAATAAATACTCAACAAATATGAAAGATCGGTCATGTGAGGACATAAACTTAAACTCCACAAATAGTTGCACCAAACCTGTGATGGAAACAGAACCTCGTTATGTTGTGTCACCTGGAAAAGCCTCGTCGCAACAGGAAAAGAATCAAATGACATTTATTTTCAAAGACACTACATTAATGTTGCCATTGAAGAACACATTTTTTTCTTCCTAAAAACTAAAAAACACATGTACAAGCACCCGATGTTTTCCTCACCACGCAATGCTAAAGCTACGGATGGAGGCGAGGGAAACCTGATAGATTCAGTGGCGGTTGTGCTTCCTTTTCCCTGGAAGAGTACGATTGCTGTCGTGTACACATTTTACATGTTGTTGCTGAGAAAAGTAGTCAAATGCTTTTCAGCTTTTTAAAATAACAAATGCTTGTTCAGGTAGAGGTAAGGTTTTTTTTAGGGGGGAGAGGTAAGTTTTTTTAGCACAAGGTTTTTTCTTTTTGAGAAGATTTTAGCACAAGGTAAGGTTTAGTTTTTATTATTTTTGAGGGAAGGGAAGGTAAGGTTTAGTTTTTTTTTTGAGGGAAGGTAAGGTTTAGTTACAAAACGAAAACAAACGTGGCCTAAAGCCCAGGCATGAAAGGAAGCCCATAATCAAAATAACTCAGCCTCCTAGAGGCCCAATAAAAGAAAAACCCCACCCAACCTCGCCCGAGTCGGCTGCCACTGCCACCATTTCTCTCTCACCGTCTGCCTCCTTCCTCGCGTGCGTGCGGTCCCCGGTCCCTGTACGTCCTGCCCTAGCCACCTCCACCACTCCAGCACAGGTCGCGCCGGCGGCGGCGGTGGCGTTGCACTATCCTGGTAACCCCACCCCTTCCTCTATCTCTCTCCCTCTCTTCCCGGCGATGAAGTATTTGGGTTCTGGGGGGCAGAATGCCCTACAACTAACTACTGTAGATAGGGTCAGTGTCGTGTTGAATTCCAGCACCCACCCCACATTAGGCTTCTTTGCGGGAGGCACAGGGCTCGGAACCGTCGCGCCTCATCTCATCTTGGCGCGTGCTAGCGTTTGATTTCCCTTCTGTTGCGAAATTTCTCTTTTTTTTAAGCCGCCGCGTCAGTTCATCTGATTAGTACGGGTGTCTGAATGAAACCTAGATGGACTAGTTTGTTTCGGTAGTGTGGGTTCCCTTTTCCTTACAATATTACCTCCTCTTTTACAAAATTACAAAATTCTTGATTTCTCACTGCCTTGTGTCATTGTGTGGAAGTCCATCCTTCCTTGATCAGGGGCGCCTTCTGCACATCTTGGATTGACTAGTTAGTTTTGTGCAATGCAGGGATATAACTGCACTTGAGAGCCTATCCTAATGTCATTGTATACCTTTTATGCCATAATCAGCCAGTCCTCATCTTCCCATGGATAAAGTTATCTGTATATTCATGCTGTCAGTAGTGCCGGTAATTATTAGTGATTCAGATGACTCATCATGAAAGCTGATGCTGTTGATCTGGTTCTCTTACAATTTTATGATGAAATGTGGGTGCAATTTTGAATTGCTTGTTATCAATACCATGAGTCGCCTGCATGGACAAGGTGAATGATATGTGGGTGCATAGTTATGATTAGTGGTGACATGTGTTCAGGTGCCACGAGCAATGGTGAGGAGCCGCTCTCCCAAGGGCGGAGATGACGGCAGGCGACGAAGCACTCCTAGGAGAAGTTCTGATGAGCAAGGAGGAAGGAAGGAAAAAGGTCCTATAAGCCTCTTGGTGCGTAACATCCCTCATAACTGCAGGTACAGAATTTTGAACCCCTCCGCCTGCTATTTATGCTTGGCCATGTTTCATGTTTGTGGTTTCTAACTTGCTCGTCCTCATGATTTTCACAATTTCCTGCAGATATGAAGATCTTCGAGTTCCTTTTGCAAAGTTTGGTCCTGTTCGCGATATTTACATGCCAAAAGATTACTACAGTGGGTAAGTGTTACCGAAGCGCCAACTGATTTTCTCTCGTTAGACATTTAGGCATGTTCGACCACTGAAGATCCAGCAGCTTTTGAAGCTTCATTGCTTCATGTCTTCTCTTACTGATGTGCTTCAAGAGTTAGAAGAGCAACCTTTTGTGGTGCTTTTCTTCTGCTCATATGGAAAAATGATTGTTAATGTCTGCATGGCCCCAAACTCAGAGTCCTTAGATACTGCATGGAGAAGCTGACCAGTGACATATCAATTTTGCATAAAAGCCCCACGTGTACCCTATTTCCTCCTTTTGTTTGTATTTGTTGCAAAATCCATAAATATTGCAGAATAGATTTATGATAAATGTATAAGCCGAATAACTCATTGAAGTCTCAAACTTAATAATTTTAACAACCTATAGACTATGGAGGATATAGTTACTTTATCTTCTGCTATTTATGTGTTCTCGTCTGGTATGAATCATTCTTTGGAATGATTTCCAGGATGTCTTGAAGTACATGTGATTAGATAGTCTTGTGTGAGAAGTTCTTCTAGGAAGACAAGATTTGGTTTGTTGGCAAAATCGGTTTTCTGAAGAGATGATGGTTTTACTGGACCTTCCATGTGAAAGTTATAGCAGTGAGAAGTTGGTTTCAAGTACTTTGATGAGTTTTCAAACATTTGAGGAATTTGAAGTGAATCGTTTTATGAAGATGTGATTCTACAACAAATTTGGCTACTAGAATAGCATGGGCTCTCAACTGGTTTTTGGGAAGCTCGCTACTATTTTGGTGAAAATGCTAGTAAGTTATTGGCTGTGTTTTGTGAAGAATCGTACAGGGTTAGCTTATACGAAACTGTGGTGGTAACTCGTCGGGTACATACTACTTTTTATCAATATGTGTTTTAAATTTGTATAGCATGGTCTGAATATTATTTATCTAACATTTTATAATTATTATATTAACATATGTGCTGTGCAGGGAGCCAAAAGGGTTTGCTTTTATTGAGTTTTTTGACTCCCATGATGCTTCGGAGGCGCAATATCACATGAACCGTAAGCTGTTTTGTGGACGTGAAATTAAAGTTGAGCCTGCCACGGATAAACGGAAAAGGCCTGAAGACATGCGTAGACGAACTGGAGTAAGGTAGGCCATACCCATCACTATGTTAGAAGTTTCTTCTGTTTCATTGTTTTCTTTTTTGAGAAAATTTGTATGTTTTATTTTTGTTAACTTGTATTCCTGCTCTGCAGAGTTCATTCTGGTTCTAAAGGGCGCGATCTTTCTAGCCATGGTAATCTGTTTTATTTTCATCTGCTATACTTGTGTGTCCTTTTCATCATGATGCTTTGCCGAATTCTGGGGAGTTTAGGTGATCTTCTTTTACTGATAGAAACTGTAAGCTGCCCACTTTATCATTTGATGTTAGATAAACTCTAAAGTAAATATGAACACAAAAAGGTAGAGTCATGGTTCATTTAGTTTTATGCCTACAAAAGACCCAAAGTGGTCTGACCCTTCCCCGGAACCTGCGCAAGCGGGAGCTACGCACACAAGGCTGCCCTGATATATATATTGCAATTCCTTGTCATTGGTTCTATCTTCACCGGACAGGTGGACACTAGTTTTCCTGCCAGGGCCACGCCTGCTGGTATCTGGCAGAAAAAATCTCCTTTTCAAAATTAATATCGTATTAGTATGAGTCTATACCATGTGCTACAAATTGCAATATTGATAAATTGCTATCTTTCTTGAAGGACGGTCTCGTTCTCGTTCACACTCCCGTTCTCCTCGCCAAGGTGGTCGTGATAGATCACGGTATTTCAGTGAATCTCGCCAAATGAGTGCCTCACCATGAAGAAGTGTGCGAAATATTTGATTTATTTTTAATAAGTGATCTCACCTACACTGTAGGTCACATTCTCCTGCACCAAGAAGGCGTGGTGACTACTCTGCTTCACCAAAGAGAAAGGAAGAGTGCCAGGCAAAATTGTCAGGACAATCAAAAGAACATGACAACGATAAGAAGCTGGGATCCTGTACTCCTGGTGGTAGAAGTGAACGTCATGACACTGATAATTATTCCAATGAGTAAGTTCTGTCCCTTCATTGCTGCTAAATTTTAATCAAGACAAGTAGACAACCATGAGGACACCCTGAGGAGGCTAGTCCTTGAGAGCGTGTGGACTGGACGCACACCTTTAGCCAACCGAGTGCTGCTTGTTTCTCGGCGTTTGTACCTCTGTAACAGTACTGTATATGGCCAGGAGGCGGGCAACACCTGACTATTCTGCTGCACCAAAGAGAAAAGAAGCGTGCCAGACAAAATCACCAAGGCAGGCAAATGAACATGATGAGGATAAGAACCGTATATCTTTTAGTCCTGATAGAAACAACTGCCGTGATGCTGACAATGGCCACAATGAGTAGGTTCTGACATCCTGTTTCTACTGTGCTGCTAAATGCAGCTTGTGTAATCCAGTTATACTATTCTAGAACTAATGTAGTCCATGCTCTCCTTCCAAGGCGAGATGACTACTTTACTTCATCAAAGAGAAAGGGAGAACGCCTGTCAAAATCACTAAGATTGTCCAAAGAACATGATAAGGATAAGAAGCGGAGATCCTATAGTCCTGATGATCGAAGTGACTGCCGTGATGCTGATAATAGTTTCAAAGAGTAAGTTCTCTTCTTTCACTGCTACTAAATGTGACTGCGAAATATCTAGTTAGCTAATATGGAACTAATACATGGATGTAGTTACGTCATCTTATTTAAAGGTTATTTTACTGCACAATTTGAGTACAGCATCAATCTTGTGTGTACAGCTAATCATCTGTGTACGACAATAGATTGTTTGTGATGTAAGCCTCGGCATACGCAAACTTAATTTATTCTCGACCAATAGTGTATTGCGGTCTATTGAGTCTATACTACTTGCATTTCGTGTGTTGTGATATTTTGGCCTTGTCGTACCCATAGGCCATGACATATACCACTACATCTGTCAAAATACATGAAGTTTTTACTGTGTCTTTCTTGAGATCCGTTACATCGGAAGTACTTATATCTTGATAGGGCTACATATCCTACTAGAAATATGTTACTACCGTGTGATTATACATTATTCGCTATAGTGACACTGATATCATGCCCCAGAACCTTCTTTTTAGAGTTTAGTAATTATCTCCAGGACATAGTTGCACAGTTCATTGCCATCAGCATATATAATCTATTGGTGAGAAAAATTATCGCATTTAGCTATTGTTTGACATGGTTGTGGTTGCATCCATGCTTTTTTATTACCATTGTGCTGCTCGCTGTTTGTATTACTGAACAGTGTTCTATTTAGGATTGGTTACATAATCTGCGTGCACAGTTCAGATTTATTTGTATGGTTGTCATATGAATAAATGGTTAACTGCATTCCTTTTGTGCATATCCACCATTGTAGTAACAATGTATGTGTTGACAGGAGGCGGGCAACAACTGATGGTGGTAAGAGATCCTGTCCCCGCCAGAGGTCACCCAGACCATCCTCTGGATCACACTCAAGAAGGCGAGATGCCTACTCTGCTTCCCCAAAGGGAAAAGAAGAGCATCGGGAACAATCACCAAGACAGTCAAAAGAACATGATAAACATAGGAAGCGGAGATCCAATACTCCTGATGATAGAAATGACTGCCATGGTGCTGATCATAGTCACAACGAGTAAGTTTTGTTTCTAAACTGCTACTAAAAGTTACTGGCATGATCTAGTTATGCTATACAGAACTTATGTTCATACTCCCCTGACCTAAGAATGCAAGGTGACTGCTCTACTTCACCAAGGATTAAGGAAGAGCGCCAGGCAAAATCATCAAGAGAGTCAGAAGAATATAACAAGGATACAAAGGGTGCCCCTCATGATAGAAATGACCGCCATGATGCAGTTAATGGTTCCAGAGAGTAAGTTCTCTTCCTTGATTGCTGCTAAATGTTACCGGCATGGTCTAGTTGCGATAATCCAGGACTAATGGACTAATGGTGTTACACTTATTGGTGTCTCGAACTTCATCCCTTTAACCCCTTGCTTCAGTATATCGGTTACAGCCTGCAATAAATTGATAGTTGTTAGTTATCCTTTTTGGATTATTTTTTACCTTTACAGCACCAATCATGTGTGTGCAATAGCTGATGCTCTGTGTTGGATAACATACAGTTTGTGATCAACCCTGGGTGTACAGACTTAGTTTTTTTCTCGCCCAGGAGTGTATTATGGTCTACTGGACCTATATTAATTATGGGTGATCTATTTAGCCTTCTCGCGCAGCCATAACCTGTACCACTATATTGTCTGCCAAAATATATGAAAATGGTCTACTCTTCCTTTCACAAGCATTATCATGTTGAAAGTTCTTCCTTTCCTGCTAGGGCTACATATCCTTCTAGATGCATGTTAATTCTTTCAGTACTTTTTTCCAGAACATGTGTAGTTGTGTACAGTTCACTGGCATCAGCTTTCCCAGAGCTGGCATTAAGTTAACAAAAGTATTATAACACTGCGCAGAGGACCACAAAGAACACAGAAATTACAAGCAAGTCCTACCGTTTTACATTCGGACCCCAAGAGAGAACACAAAAACACAATCGGTTCCTGAATTGTCCGGTGACCTCGCCGGAGATGCCTTGGCCACCACCTGTGGCCACAGCCTTGTCAGCGGAGGGCAAGGAAAGTAGGGCCTCTCTTCTGCAGGTTGAAGAAGGGGAGGTCGGAGTTTGCCGGCAAATCCACATGAAGCCAGCGTTGCACCCAAGTCGCCCAAATCGCTCGTCGGTGACAAATCTTTGTTTGATCTGAAGCTCCGGCGGCAGAGGTCGGCGTAGAGGAAGATGAGAAAGCTCTGATGCCAGCCGATAACCCCTCGGCATGCCGGCTCTGCAATGTCCCGAGCCAGATCCGCCATCCTCTCCCCTAGCGCCACAGCAGCGGCTAAGAGAGCATGCCAGAGCAGCTCGAAAAATCTCTAGATCCGTCGTCCACATGAGTTTATTTTCAAAGCCGTCGCTGGATCCACCCCTTTCAGCTGCCGTCCACCATGGATGGAAACTAGATGTAGAGGCCTCCACTGGTCGCCGCTCAGGGGCGCCGATGCCAAGCTTCTCAATGGCATATAGCCAAACGCTATCTAGGCAAACCACGATGACCTAGATCTACCCCGACAATACAGAGCAGCGACACGGCTCCCTTCCCATGCCCACTCCGGACGGTGGAGCCGCCGGAGGAGAAGGGGAGAGGAGCCGGGCTAGGGCAGGCGACTCTCAAGGAGACGAGGAGGAGAGAGAAGAGAAGGAAGAGAATGAGAGCCCCTTGGCATCAGCTTATACAATACAGTATAATCTTTTGGCTAGAAAAGTCCTGATTTCACCTTAATTCTGACTTCTGACAGGATTGTGGTTGCACCTTTGGTTTTTTGCACCATCGTACTGCTCACTGTTTAGGATTATTTACATGAGGTGTGTGCATAGTTCAGAATTATTTCTATGTGGTCATATACGAGTAAATGGTTTACATTCCTTTTCTTTATGTTTGCATCTTTGTAGTAGCAATTTGCATGTCGACAGGAAGCCGGTAACACCTGACGATGAGGGATCCCATGCCTGCTGGAGGTCACCCAGACCATCTTCTGGATCATGCTCAAGAAAGCGAGATGACTGTTCTGCTTCCCCAAATAAAAAGGAAGAGCGCTGGGCAAAATCACCAAAACAATCCATTGAATACAAGGATGAAAAGAGGAGGTCATGTACTGCTGATGATATGAATGGCCGACATAATGCTGTTAATGGTTACAAGAAGTAAGTTGTATTCCTGCTGCTAAATGTTATTGACGTAATCTAGTTATGCTTTAAGAATTGATGTTTTTCAATCTTCATACTCTGCTGCCCCAAGAAGGCGAGATGGCTACTCTGCTTCCCCAAAGATAAAGGAGGAGTGCAGGGCAGAATCACCACGACCGACAAAAGAACGTGAGGATAATGGTGGCATTGACCGTACTGATGCTGACAATGGCTACAATGAGTAAGTTCAGTTTCTCGCTGCTGCTAAATTTGACTGGGGTAATCTGCTATTCCCAGAACTTTTGTTGTTATACTTATTGGGATGTCAAACTTCATCTTCTTAATCCTTAGTGGTATCTACCAGACACAGCTCACATGTCACAATATTACTTATGTAGATGTTTTCTACAGTGCATATCCTGTATAACAGTCACAGTTCACAGTAGATTGAAGATATCCTACTAAACTCAGCTTCATTCTGAGTATTGGGAAGTACATATATGCTATTCTGACATTGTTATGATGCACCAGAACCTTCTTAGGGAGTTGAGTAATTTACTGGCATCAGAGTATATAATCTGTTGGGGAGAAACTTGCTGTTTTAACTAGAGTAAAGGTTGTTGCATATATGATTTTCATTCTAATGTCATCATACCGCTCGCTGTTTGTTTTGCTAAACTGTGTTCTGTTTAGTATTGGTAGACATATTTTATTGCATGCATTGTTTGCATAGCTTTGATTTATTTCCATGTTGATCATATGTTAATGTTAGTTCTTTTTGGTCATTTACACCTCTGTAATAACGGTGTATGTTGTTCACAGGAGGCGTGCAGGACCTGACTCTGCTTCACAGAAGAGAATGGAAAAGCCTCCCCAAGCAAAATCACAAAGCCAGTCAAAAGAATATGATAACGGTAAGGAGAACAGATCCTATACCCATGATGATGGAAAGGAGTGCCGCAATGCTGATAATGGTTCCAAAGTGTAAGCTCTGTTCCTTCATGCTGCTAAATGTGGCGGTATAATCTTGTTATGCTATCCAGAACTAATAGGTTTTATACTCTACTATCTCAAAAAGGCGAAAGGACTACTCAGCTGCTGGAAAGAGAAAGGAAGAGCGCCAGGCAAGTTTACCAAGACAATCAAAGGAACATGATGAACATAAGAAGAGGGGATCCTATACTCGTGATGATAGAAATGACCTCCGTGATGCTGATAATGGTTCCAAAGAGTAAGCTCTGTTCCTTCATGCTGCTAAATGTTATGGGTGTAATCTTGTTATGCTATCCAGAACTATTAGTTTTTATACTCTATACTGTCCCAAGAAGGCGAAAGGACTACTCAGCTGCTGGAAAGAGAAAGGAAGAGCGCCAGGCAAGTTTACCAAGACAATCAAAGGAACATGACGAGCATACGAAGAGGGGATGCTATACTCGTGATGATAGAAATGACCTCTGCGATGCTGATAATGGTTCCAAAGAGTAAGCTCTATTCCTTCATGCTGCTAAATGTGGCGGGTGTAAACTTGTTATGCTATCCAGAACTAATAATTTTTATACCCTACTGTCCCAAGAAGGCGAAAGGACTACTCAGCTGCTGGAAAGAAAAAGGAAGAGCGCCAGGCAAGTTTACCAAGACAATCAAAGGAACATGATGAGCATAAGAAGAGGGGATCATATACTCCTGATGATAGAGATGACCCCCGCGATGCTGATAATGGTTCCAAAGAGTAAGTTCTGTTGCTTCACTGCTGCTGAAATCTGATTAGTGTAATCTTACTTCTTTTAGCATGTGACAGGTGTAATCTATGGTAATACCCGAACTAATGTTTTCTATACCTCACCTTCCTAAGAAGGCGAAATGATTACTCAGCTTCCCGAAAGAGAATGGAGGACTACAGGGCAAAATCATCAAGACAATCAAAAGAACATGGTGATGATAAGAAAAGGGGATCGTGTACTCCTGATGATAGAAGCCACCGCTCCGATGCTGATAATGGTTTGAGAGAGTAAGCCATGTTCCTTCACCGCTGCTCAATGTGAGTGTAATCTTGCTACGCTATTCCAGTACTAATGTTATTCATACTCCATCGTGTCAAGAAGACAAGGTGACTTCTCAGCTTCCGGACAGAGAAAGGAAGAGTACCGGGGAAAATCACCAAGACAGTTAAAGGAACATGGTGACAATAAGAAGAGGGGGTCATATACGCCTGCTGATAGAAATGACCTTGATAATGGTTGCAATGAGTAAGTTATGCCCCTTGAGTACTGCTTAATGTGAGTGGTATAACGTAGTTATGATATTGCAGTATGTAGGTTGCAACTCGCAGCAGGTTGATGTTTTGGTTGGTAGATCTCATCTATCTTGTTTCTTTTTGAGAAACATCCTGATCACTTGTATTGGCTACAAACAGATTATGTGTTTGGGCATACACCAACTTGGTATTTTCTCAGCCTACAGATTTTTATGGTCTACCGGACCTATATTATGTACGTATTGAGAATTTGCAACTTAATTTGTATAACCTATACCCTGCATTATCTGCCAAAATGTTAGAAAAATGGTTTTCTATTTTGCCTTTTCCGAGCACCCTTACATCAAAAGACCTCTGATTGGTAATGCTACAATCTACATATCATACTATAGATGTTGGTTCTTGAGTGTTCCGCATAGTGACAATGGTATAATGCACCGGAACCGTTTGTTAAGAGTTGAGTAATTAGTCTAGGGCTTATGTGTACACATCAGCGTGTACAATCTTCAATGAGGTCGCTGTTTCACTACAGCTGTGATGACAATCTCGTGTATTTGCAGGAAGCTGGCAACACATGACGGTAGCCGTAGCCCCTGCCCTGGCCGGAGGTCGCCGCGACCATCTTAGTTCAGAGGACAAGACTCGTGCCTGCCCCAACGACTGATGGGATCATGGAAGTGCAGGGATGCAGTTCCTTGTGTGTGTAAGGCTGACTGGTGCTCATGGGTTGAGCTAGCTGACTGGTGCTCATGTGGCGGTAGTATTTTAAGAAGTAAGATGAGAAGCAAACCATTTGCTGCCACCTGCTTGTGTCATGTGGTGGTGGTAGCAAGCCCGAACTGCACATTAGATGTACTCAACTACTCCTTCCGTTCCATAATATAAGAACGTTTTTGAAACTAGTCTAGTATCAAAAACGTTCTGGTATCAAAAACGTTCTTATATTATGGGACATGGGGCGTACATTCTAATGTTGGATCTGTTGCTGTCGGGGCAGCAAATGTTTGAGAGAAGCCTGGGCATGCATCGGACGTGAAGAGTGTAGGGAAATCACAAATGCACGATGCTGTTTAGTTTCTAGCTTGCTCCGCTTCTGGCCTGTGGGCCTGGGTATTTTGTGGGTCGACTGTCTTTTCTCTCTTTCTTTTCCATGCAATCCAAAAGAAGGATCGGGTTCCACTGTCAAAGGTACTATTTTTTTCCGAGAAACTAAAAATATATTCATCTTCAATCATGACAGTGTAAGGAACACTAAAAGAAAAGAACAACCTGATGCACATAGTTCTCGCTTGCACAGGGTCTAGGGAAGGGTCTAACCGCTTTGGGTCTATAGGAACATCAAACAACAGAGGTAATAAAAATTGCAACCAGATCCATTGATCAACTAGCGACGACTACAGGCCTTGTCGGAGCCGGACAAACCTTCTAGTAGACAATCGGGAAGTTGTCGTGCTAAGGCCTTATATGACCCGCACTAAAGCAGCAACCATTGTTGATGAAGGAAGTCGCAGATCGGAAGGACCAGACTTGTAAAACACCCAAATAAAGACGAACAAATACCGGATCCAAACAAATCCACTAAAGACCAGCACCGACTGAATCTCACGAGATCTGACGGAGACACATCTCCACACACCCTTCAACGAAACTAGACGCACTATCTGGATGGGGATAGAATGTGGGATACATTATTCCAACCGAGGGACATCGCCGCCGCCACACAACCCCAGGCAAGACGCTAAACTTAACAAGAACGGGAATGGGGCCCCTCCCGCCGATGGGGGCCGAGGTTCTTAGCACCTCCATGGCCCAAAGGCCATCGAAGATGAGGCGGACCGGTGGTGGCGTTGACGGGAGGAGGAAAGCATGGAATCTTTTCTTGTGGAGGAGGGAAGAGAAGGCTACCCATTGTCAAAGGTACTATAACATAATAAAAATGTAAAACAACATCCACAAATGAAAGAGGTCGCAGCAACATCCTAGGGCAAGTGGTTAGGGCTAGGTCGGTTGTCAACTTCATGAGGATGAAGATGAACATGGCTGAGTGGGTTTGAAGAGGATGAGTCAGCTGTTGAATGTCAATTTGATGGTCAGAAAAGAAAGTTATTATTGAAACATTTTTTCAGTTACGTGACGAATAGGTGCTCCCCAAAAAGAAGTATTGCTCTCGATAACCAAAAAGGTAAACTTTTCGTTTTGGTTGACCGGAAGAACATCCGACGGTCTCCTCGCTTGCGCACTCATGCCCCTGGCCCACATCGCACACAACCTGGTGTTGTCCCGGATTAGGGGGTACTCATCTCGTCGGCCTACCACTCATCATGGGCCGGGTCGAGGACCCACCTATAACTGAAGAATGGGTCATGTGTGATGTTTGCCATGACCTTCGGCGTACTCTAAGACGGAATTTTTTGAAGACTTGGCACACACTTCAAGGCATATTCAAATATTCGGCATGTTTATCTCTAGATTCAACCAACCGTGTGTAACCTTAGGTACCCCTTGTTGGGGAACGTAGCATGCAATTTCGAAAAATTTCCTACGATCACACAAGATCTATCTAGGAGATGCATAGAACATTATATCTAGATCTTGTTTGATGCGAGGCGGTTATTCATTTAAATCAGAGAATAATGATTGTTCTATTTATATGAGTAATATCTTTTATGGTCATGCACCCTTAATGAGTGGTCTATTTTTCTAAATCTTGATAGTAGTGATACACATATTCATAGTATTGAAGCCAAAAGATATAAGTTTTAATAATGATAGTGCAACTTATTTGTGGCACTGCCGTTTAGGTCATATATGTGTAAAGCGCATGAAGAAACTCCATGCTGATGGGATTTTGGAATCACTTGATGCTTGCGAACCATGCCTCATGGGCAAGATGACTAAGACTCCGTTCTCCAGAACAATGGAACGAGCAAGAGACTTATTAGAAATAATACATACTGATGTATGCGGTCCGATGAGTGTTGATGCTCATGGCGGGTATCGTTATTTTCTGACCTTCATAGATGATTTGAGCAGATATGGGTATATCTACTTGATGAAACATAAGTCTGAAACATTTGAAAAGTTCAAAAAATTTCAGAGTGAAGTGGAAAATCATTGTAACAAGAAAATTAAGTTTCTACGATTTCGTGGAGGTGAATATTTGAGTTATAATTTTGGTCTTCATTTGAAACAATGCGGAATAGTTTCACAACTCACGCCACCTGAAACACCACAGCATAATCGTACCACACTTTATTAGATATGGTACGATCTATGATGTCTCTTACTGATTCACCGCTATCGTTTTGGGGTTATGCTTTAGAGACGAATGCATTCACGTTAAATAGGGCACCATCGAAATCCGTTGAGACGACACCATATGAACTGTGGTTTGGCAAGAAACCCAAGTTGTCGTTTCTTAAAGTTTGGGGCCGCGATGCTTATGTGAAAAAGCTTCAACCTGATAAGCTCGAACCCAAGTCGGAGAAATGTGTCTTCATAGGATACCCAGAGGAGACTGTTGGGTACACCTTCTATCATAGATCCGAAGGCAAGATATTCGTTGCTAAGAATGGATCCTTTCTAGAGAAAGAGTTTCTCTCGAAATAAGTGAGTGGGAGGAAAGTAGAACTTGATGAGGTAATTGTACCTGCTCCCTTATTGGAAAGTAGTTCATCACAGAAATCAGTTCCAGTGATTCCTACACCAATTAGTGAGGAATCTAATGATGATGATCATGAAACTTCTGATCAAGTTACTACCGAACCTGTAGGTCAAGCAGAGTAAGATCCGCACTAGAGTGGTACGGTAATCCAGTTCTGGAGGTCACGTTACTTGACCATGACGAACCTACGAACTATAAGGAAGCGATGATGAGCCCAGATTCCGCCAAATGGCTTGAGGCCATGAAATTTGAGATGGAACCCATGTATGATAACAAAGTGTGGACTTTCGTTGACTTGCCCAATGATCGACAAGCCATAGAGAATAAATGGATCTTCAAGAAGAAGACTGACGCTGACGGTAATGTTATTGTCTACAAAGCTCGACTTGTTGCGAAAGGTTTTCGACAAGTTCAAGGAGTTGACTACGATGAGACCTTCTCACCCGTAGCGATGCTTAAGTCCGTCCGAATCATGTTAGCAATTGCCATATTTTATGATTATGAAATTTGGCAAATGGATGTCAAAACTGCATTCCTTAATAGATATCTTAAAGAAGAGTTGTATATGATGCAACCAGAAGGTTTTGTCGATCCAAAAGGTGCTAACAAAGTGTGTAAGCTCCAGCGATCCATTTATGGACTGGTGCAAGCATCTCGGAGTTGGAATATACGCTTCGATAGTGTGATCAAAGCATATGGTTTTATACAGACTTTTGGAGAAGCCTGTATTTACAAGAAAGTGAGTGGGAGCTCTATAGTGTTTCTAGTATTATATGTGGATGACATATTGATGATTGGAAATGATATTGAATTTCTAGATAGCATAACAGGATACTTGAATAAGAGTTTTTCAATGAAAGACCTTGGTGAAGCTGCTTATATATTGGGCATCAAGATCTATAGAGATAGATCAAGACGCTTAATTGGAATTTCACAAAGCACATACCTTGATAAAGTTTTGAAGAAGTTAAAAATGGATCAAGCAAAGAAAGGGTCTTGCCTGTGTTACAAGGTGTGAAGTTGAGTCAGACTCAATGCCCGACCACTACAGAAGATAGAGAGAAAATGAAAGTCATTCCCTATGCTTCACCCATAGGTTCTATCATGTATGCAATGCTGTGTACCAGACCTGATGTGTGCCTTGCTATTAGTTTAGCAGGGAGGTACCAAAGTAATCCAGGAGTGGATCACTGGACAGTGGTCAAGAACATCCTGAAATACCTGAAAAGGACTAAGGACATGTTTCTCGTTTATGGAGGTGACAAAGAGCTCGTCGTAAACGGTTACGTCGATGCAAGCTTTGACACTGATCTGGATGACTCTAAGTCACAAACTGGATACGTATTTTTATTGAATGGTGGAGCTGTCAGTTGGTGCAGTTCCAAGCAAAGCGTCGTGGCAGGATCTACGAGTGAAGCAAAGTACATAGCTACTTCGGAAGCAGCAAATGAAGGAGTCTGGATGAAGGAGTTCATATCCGATCTAGGTGTCGTACCTAGTGCATCGGGTCCAATGAAAATCTTTTGTGACAATACTGGTGCAATTGCCTTGGAAAAGGAATCCAGATTTCACAAGAAAACCAAGCACATCAAGAGACGCTTCAATTCCATCCGCGATCAAGTCAAGGAGGGAGACATAGAGATTTGCAAGATACATACGGATCTAAATGTTGCAGACCCGTTAACTAAGCCTCTATCACGAGCAAAACAAGATCAGCACCACGACTCCATGGGTGTTAGAATCATTACAATGTAATCTAGATTATTGACTCTAGTGCAAGTGGGAGACTGAAGGAAATATTCCCTAGAGGCAATAATAAAGTTGTTATTTATATTTCCTTATATCATGATAAATGTTTATTATTCATGCTAGAATTGTATTAACCGGAAACTTAGTACATGTGTGAATACATAGACAAACAGAGTGTCACTAGTTTGCCTCTACTTAACTAGCTCGTTAATCAAAGATGGTTAAGTTTCCTAGCCATGGACAAAGAGTTTTCATTTGATAAACGGGATCACATCATTAGAGAATGATGTGATTGACTTGACCCATCCGTTAGCTTAGCACTATGATCGTTTAGTTTATTGCTATTGCTTTCTCCATAACTTATACATGTTCCTATGACTATGAGATTATGCAACTCCCGAATACTGGAGGAACACTTAGTGTGCTATCAAACGTCACAACGTAACTGGGTGACTATAAATATGCTCTACAGGTGTCTCCGATGGTGTTTGTTGAGTTGGCATAGATCGAGGTTAGAATTTGTTGTTGGGGAACGTTGCAGAAAACAAAAATTTTCCTACGGTTTCACCAAGATCCATCTATGAGTTCATCTAGCAACGAGTGATCGGATGCATCTACATACCTTTGTAGATCGCGTGCGGAAGCGTTCAAAGAACGGGGATGAGGTAGTCGAACACGACGTGATCCAAATCACCGGAGATCCTAGCACCGAACGGACGGCACCTCCGCGTTCAACACACGTACGATCAGCGTAACGTATCCTTCTTCTTGATCCAGCAAGAGGGAAGGAGAGGTTGAGGAAGATGGCTCCAGCAGCAGCACGACGGCGTGGTGGTGATGGAGTTGCAGTACTCCGTCAGGGCTTCGTCAAGCGCTATGGAGGAGGAGGAGGTGTTGGAGAGGGAGAAGGAGGCAACCAAAGGCATGGATGAAAAGCCCTCCTTCCCCCACTATATATAGGAGGGCCAAGGGGGGGGGGGCGCCGGCCCTAGGAGATCCAATCTCCTAGGGGGGCAGCGGCCAAGGGAGGTTTCCCTCCCTCCCAAGGCACCTAGGAGGTGCCTTCCACTAGTGGGACTCTTCCCTTTTGTGAACCCTAGGCGCATGGGCCTTTTGGGGCTGGTGCCCTTGGCCCATGTAGGCCAAGGCGCACCCCCTACAGCCCATGTGGCCCCCGGGGGCAGGTGGACCCACCCGGTGGACCCCCGGGACCCTTCCAGTGGTCCCGGTACAATACCGATAACCCCGAAACTTGTCCCGATGGCCGAAATAGCACTTCCTATATATAATTCTTTACCTCCGGACCATTCCGGAACTCCTCGTGACGTCCGGGATCTCATCCGGGACTCCGAACAACATTCGGGTTACTGCATATACATATCCCTACAACCCTAGCGTCACCGAACCTTAAGTGTGTAGACCCTACGGGTTCGGGAGACATGTAGACATGACCGAGACGACTCTCCGGTCAATAACCAACAGCGGGATCTGGATACCCATGTTGGCTCCCACATGCTTCTCGATGATCTCATCGGATGAACCACGATGTCGAGGATTCAAGCAACCCCGTATACAATTCCCTTTGTCAATCGGTATGTTACTTGCCCGAGATTCGATCGTCGGTATCCCAATACCTCGTTCAATCTCGTTACCGGCAAGTCACTTTACTCGTACCGTAATGCATGATCCCTTGACCAGACACTTGGTCACTTTGAGCTCATAATGATGATGCATTACCGAGTGGGCCCAGTGATACCTCTCCGTCATACGGAGTGAAAAATCCCAGTCTTGATCCGTGTCAACCCAACAGACACTTTCGGAGATACCCGTAGTATACCTTTATAGTCACCCAGTTACGTTGTGACGTTTGGTATACCCAAAGCACTCCTACGGTATCCGGGAGTTACACGATCTCATGGTCTAAGGAAAAGATACTTTGACATTGGAAAAACTCTAGCAAACGAACTATACGATCTTTAAGCTATGTTTAGGATTGGGTCTTGTCCATCACATCATTCTCCTAATGATGTGATCTCGTTATCAATGACATCCAATGTCCATAGTGAGGAAACCATGACTATCTGTTGATCAACGAGCTAGTCAACTAGAGGCTTACTAGGGACATGTTGGTGTCTGTTATTCACACATGTATTACGATTTCCGGATAACACAATTATAGCATGAATAAAGACAATTATCATGAACAAGGAAATATAATAATAATGCTTTTATTATTGCCTCTAGGGCATATTTCCAACAGTCTCCCACTTGCACTAGAGTCAATAATCTAGTTACATTGTGATGAATCGAACACCCATGGAATTCTGGTGTTGATCATGTTTTGCTCTAGGGAGAGGTTTAGTCAACGGATCTGCTACATTCAGGTCCGTGTGTACTTTACAAATATCTATGTCTCCATCTTGAACATTTTTACGAATGGAGTTGAAGCGACGCTTGATGTGCCTTGTCTTCTTGTGAAACCTGGGCTCCTTGGCAAGTGCAATAGCTCCAGTGTTGTCACAGAAGAGCTTGATCGGCCCCGACGCATTGGGTATGACTCCTAGGTCGGTGATGAACTCCTTCACCCATATTGCTTCATGTGCTGCCTCCGAGGCTGCCATGTACTCCGCTTCACATGTAGATCCCGTCACGACGCTCTGCTTGCAACTGCACCAGCTTACTGCCCCACCATTCAAAATATACACGTATCCGGTCTGTGACTTAGAGTCATCCAGATCTGTGTCGAAGCTAGCGTCGACGTAACCCTTTACGACGAGCTCTTCGTCACCTCCATAAACGAGAAACATTTCCTTAGTCCTTTTCAGGTACTTCAGGATATTCTTGACCGCAGTCCAGTGTTCCTTGCCGGGATTACTTTGGTACCTTCCTACCAAACTTACGGCAAGGTTTACATCAGGTCTGGTACACAGCATGGCATACATAATAGAACCTATGGCTGAGGCATAGGGGATGACATTCATCTCTTCTATATCTTCTGCTGTGGTCGGACATTGAGCTGAGCTCAATTTCATACCTTGTAACACAGGCAAGAACCCCTTCTTAGATTGATCCATATTGAACTTCTTCAATATCTTATCAAGGTATGTGCTTTGTGAAAGACCTATGAGGCGTCTTGATCTATCTCTATAGATCTTGATGCCTAATATATAAGCAGCTTCACCAAGGTCCTTCATTGAAAAACTCTTATTCAAGTAGGCCTTGATGCTGTCCAAGAGTTCTATATCATTTCCCATCAAAAGTATGTCATCTACATATAATATGAGAAATGCTACAGAGCTCCCACTCACTTTCTTGTAAACGCAGGCTTCTCCATAAGTCTGCGTAAACCCAAACGCTTTGATCATCTCATCAAAGCGAATGTTCCAACTCCGAGATGCTTGCACCAGCCCATAAATCGAGCGTTGGAGCTTGCACACCTTGTTAGCATATTTAGGATCGACAAAACCTTCCGGCTGCATCATATACAATTCTTCCTTAAGGAAACCATTAAGGAATGCCGTTTTGACGTCCATTTGCCATATTTCATAATCGTAGAATGCGGCAATTGCTAACATGATTCGGACGGACTTTAGCTTCGCTACCGGTGAGAAAGTCTCATCGTAGTCAACCCCTTGAACTTGTCGATAACCCTTAGTGACAAGCCTAGCTTTATAGATGGTCACATTACCATCCGCGTCTGTCTTCTTCTTAAAGATCCATTTATTTTCTATGGCTCGCAGTTCAACGGGCAAGTCAGTCAAAGTCCATACTTCGTTTTCATACATGGATCCTATCTCGGATTTCATGGCTTCTAGCCATTTGTCGGAATCCGGGCCCGCCATCGCTTCTTCATAGTTCGAAGGTTCACCATTGTCCAACAACATGATTTCAAAGACAGGGTTGCCGTACCACTCTGGTGCGGAATGTGTCCTTGTGGACCTTCGAATTTCAGTAGGAGCTTGATCAGAAGTATCTTGATCATCATCAATAACTTCCTCTCTAGTTGGTGCAGGCACCGCAGGAACATTTTCTTGAGTTGTGCCATTTTCCGGTTCAAGAGGTAACACTTCATCAAGTTCTACTTTCCTCCCACTTACTTCTTTCGAGAGAAACTCTTTCTCTAGAAAGAATCCATTCTTGGCAACAAAGATCTTGCCTTCGGATCTGAGGTAGAAGGTATACCCAACAGTTTCTTTAGGGTATCCTATGAAGACGCATTTTTCCGACTTGGGTTCGAGCTTTTCAGGTTGAAGTTTCTTGACATAAGCATCGCATCCCCAAACTTTTAGAAACGACAACTTAGGTTTCTTACCAAACCATAATTCAAACGGTGTCGTCTCAACGGATTTCGACGGAGCCCTATTTAAAGTGAATGCGGCAGTCTCTAAAGCATAGCCCCAAAAAGATAGCGGTAAATCGGTAAGAGACATCATAGATCGCACCATATCTAATAGAGTGCGATTACGATGTTCGGACACACCATTACGCTGAGGTGTTCCAGGCGGTGTGAGTTGTGAAACTATTCCACATTTTCTTAAGTGTGTGCCAAATTCGTGACCCAAGTATTCTCCTCCACGATCTAATCATAGAAACTTGATTTTCCTGTCACGTTGATTCTCAACCTCACTCTGAAATTCCTTGAACTTTTCAAAGGTTTCAGACTTGTGTTTCATTAAGTAGATATACCCATATCTACTCAAATCATCAGTGAGGGTGAGAACATAACGATAGCCACCGCGAGCCTCAACACTCATTGGACCGCACACATCAGTATGTATGATTTCCAATAAGTTGGTTGCTCGCTCCATTGTTCCTGAGAACGGAGTCTTGGTCATCTTACCCATGAGGCATGGTTCGCACGTGTCAAATGATTCGTAATCAAGAGACTCTAAAAGTCCATCTGTATGGAGCTTCTTCATGCGTTTGACACCTATGTGACCAAGGCGGCAGTACCACAAGTATGTGGGACTATCATTATCAACTTTACATCTTTTGGTACTCACATTATGAATATGTGTAGCATTACGCTCGAGATTCATTAAGAATAAACCATTCACCATAGGAGCATGACCATAAAACATATCTCTCATATAAATAGAACAACCATTATTCTCGGATTTAAATGAGTAGCCATCTCGAATTAAACGAGATCCCGATACAATGTTCATGCTCAAAGCTGGCACTAAATAACAATTATTAAGGTTTAAAACTAATCCCGAAGGTAAATGTAGAGGTAGCGTGCCGACGGCGATCACATTGACCTTGGAACCATTCCCAACGCGCATCGTCACCTCGTCCTTTGCCAGTCTCCGCTTATTCCGTAGCCCCTTTTGTTTTGCCGGCCTTCTTGTCTGCTAAGTATTTGGGGCAGTTCCGCTTCCAGTGACCACTTCCCTTGCAATAAAAGCACTCAGTCTCGGGCTTGGGTCCATTCTTTGGCTTCTTCCCAGCAGCTTGCTTGCCGGGCGCGGCAACTCCTTTGCCGCCCTTCTTGAAGTTCTTTTTACCCTTGCCCTTCTTGAACTTAGTGGTTTTATTCACCATCAACACTTGATGTTCCTTCTTGACTTCTACCTCTGCTGATTTCAGCATTGAAAATACCTCAGGAATGGTCTTTTCCATCCCCTGCATATTGAAGTTCATCACAAAGCTCTTGTAGCTTGGTGGAAGCGACTGGAGGATTCTGTCAATGACCGCATCATCCGGGAGATTAACTCCCAGCTGAGTCAAGCGGTTATGTAACCCAGACATAGTGAGTATGTGCTCACTGACAGAACTATTTTCCTCCATCTTACAGCTGAAGAATTTGTCGGAGACTTCATATCTCTCGACCCGGGCATGAGCTTGGAAAACCATTTTCAGCTCTTCGAACATCTCATATGCTCCATGTCTCTCAAAACGCTTTTGGAGCCCCGGCTCTAGGCTGTAAAGCATGCCGCACTGAACGAGGGAGTAGTCATCGACACGTGTCTGCCAAGCGTTCATAACGTCTTGGTTCTGTGGGACGGGTGCGTCACCTAGCGGTGCTTGTAGGACATATTCTTTCTTGGCAGCTATGAGGATGATCCTCAGGTTCCGGACCCAGTCCGTATAGTTGCTGCCATCGTCTTTCGGCTTGGTTTTTTCTAGGAACGCGTTGAAGTTGAGGACTACGTTGGCCATTTGATCTACAAGACATATTGCAAAGATTTTTAGACTAAGTTCATGATAATGAAGTTCATCTAATCAAATTATTCAATGAACTCCCACTTAGATAGACATCCCTCTGCTAGTCATCTAAGTATAACATGATCCAAGTCAACTAGGCCGTGTCCGATCATCACGTGAGACGGACTAGTCAACGTCGGTGAACATCTTCATGTTGATCGTATCTTCTATACGACTCATGCTCGACCTTTCGGTCTTCTGTGTTCCGAGGCCATGTCTATACACATGCTAGGCTCATCAAGTCAACCTAAGTGTTTGCATGTGTAAATCTGTCTTACACCCGTTGTATGTGAACGTTTGAATCAAACACCCGATCATCACGTGGTGCATTGAAACAACGAACTGTCGCAACGGTGCACAGTTAGGGGGAACACTTTCTTGAAATTATTATGAGGGATCATCTTATTTACTACCGTCGTTCTAAGTAAACAAGATGCAAAAACATGATAAACATCACATGCAATCAAATAATAATAGTGACATGATATGGCCAATATCACATAGCTCCTTTGATCTCCATCTTGGCGCTCCATGATCATCTTGTCACCGGCATGACACCATGATCTCCATCATCATGATCTCCATCATCATGTCTCCATGAAGTTGCTCGCCAACTATTACTTCTACTACTATGGCTAACGCGTTTAGCAATAAAGTAAAGTAATTTACATGGCGTTTCTCAATGACACGCAGGTCATACAAAAATTAAAGACAACTCCTATGGCTCCTGCCGGTTGTCATACTCATCGACATGCAAGTCGTGATTCCTATTACAATAGCATGAACATCTCATACATCACATATAGATCATTCATCATTCATCACAACTTTGGCCATATCATATCACAAACACTTGCTGCAAAAACAAGTTAGACGTCCTCTAATTGTTGTTGCAAGTTTTACGTGGCTGAAGTAGGGTTCTAGCAAGAACGTTTTCTTACCTACGTGAAAGCCACAACGTGATTTGTCAACTTCTATTTACCCTTCATAAGGACCCTTTTCATCGAATCCGCTCCAACTAAAGTGGGAGAGACAGACACCCGCCAGCCACCTTTATGCAACTTGTGCATATTAGTCGGTGGAACCGGTCTCACGTAAGCGTACGTGTAAGGTTGGTCCGGGCTGCTTCATCCCACAATACCGTTGAAGCAAGATAAGACTAGTAGCGGCAAGAAAGTTGACAACATCAACGCCCACAACAAATTGTGTTCTACTCGTGCAAGAGAACTACGCATAGACCTAGCTCATGATGCCACTGTTGGGGAACGTTGCAGAAAACAAAAAATTTCCTACGGTTTCACCAAGATCCATCCATGAGTTCATCTAGCAACGAGTGATCGGATGCATCTACATACCTTTGTAGATCGCGTGCGGAAGCGTTCAAAGAACGGGGATGAAGTAGTCGAACACGACGTGATCCAAATCACCGGAGATCCTAGCACCGAACGGACGGCACCTCCGCGTTCAACACACGTACGATCAGCGTAACGTCTCCTTCTTCTTGATCCAGCAAGAGGGAAGGAGAGGTTGAGGAAGATGGCTCCAGCAGCAGCACGACGGCGTGGTGGTGATGGAGCTGCAGTACTCCGTCAGGGCTTCGCCAAGCGCTATGGAGGAGGAGGAGGTGTTGGAGAGGGAGAAGGAGGCAACCAAAGGCATGGATGAAAAGCCCTCCTTCCCCCACTATATATAGGAGGGCCAAGGGGGGGGGGCGCCGGCCCTAGGAGATCCAATCTCCTAGGGGGGCGGCGGCCAAGGGAGGTTTCCCTCCCCCCCAAGGCACCTAGGAGGTGCCTTCCACTAGTGGGACTCTTCCCTTTTGTGAACCCTAGGCGCATGGGCCTTTTGGGGCTGGTGCCCTTGGCCCATGTAGGCCAAGGCGCACCCCCTACAGCCCATGTGGCCCCCGGGGGCAGGTGGACCCCCGGGACCCTTCCGGTGGTCCCGGTACAATACCGATAACCCCGAAACTTGTCCCGATGGCCGAAATAGCACTTCCTATATATAATTCTTTACCTCCGGACCATTCTGGAACTCCTCGTGACGTCCGGGATCTCATCCGGGACTCCCAACAACATTCGGGTTACTGCATATACATATCCCTACAACCCTAGCGTCACCGAACCTTAAGTGTGTAGACCCTACGGGTTCGGGAGACATGTAGACATGACCGAGACGACTCTCCGGTCAATAACCAACAGCGGGATCTGGATACCCATGTTGGCTCCCACATGCTCCTCGATGATCTCATCGGATGAACCACGATGTCGAGGATTCAAGCAACCCCGTATACAATTCCCTTTGTCAATCGGTATGTTACTTGCCCGAGATTCGATCGTCGGTATCCCAATACCTCGTTCAATCTCGTTACCGGCAAGTCACTTTACTCATACCTGCATGATCCCGTGACCAGACACTTGGTCACTTTGAGCTCATAATGATGATGCATTACCGAGTGGGCCCAGTGATACCTCTCCGTCATACGGAGTGACAAATCCCAGTCTTGATCCGTGTCAACCCAACAGACACTTTCGGAGATACCCGTAGTATACCTTTATAGTCACCCAGTTATGTTGTGACGTTTGGTATACCCAAAGCACTCCTACGGTATCCGGGAGTTACACGATCTCATGGTCTAAGGAAAAGATACTTTGACATTGGAAAAACTCTAGCAAACGAACTATACGATCTTTAAGCTATGTTTAGGATTGGGTCTTGTCCATCACATCATTCTCCTAATGATGTGATCTCGTTATCAATGACATCCAATGTCCATAGTGAGGAAACCATGACTATCTGTTGATCAACGAGCTAGTCAACTAGAGGCTTACTAGGGACATGTTGGTGTCTGTTATTCACACATGTATTACGATTTCCGGATAACACAATTATAGCATGAATAAAGACAATTATCATGAACAAGGAAATATAATAATAATGCTTTTATTATTGCCTCTAGGGCATATTTCCAACATTTGTCACTCCATGTATCAGAGAGGTATCTCTGGGCCCTCTCGGTAATGCACATCACTATAAGCCTTGCAAGCAATGTGACTAATGAGTTAGTTACGGGATGTAGCATTACGGAACGAGTAAAGAGACTTACCGGTAACGAGATTGAACTAGGTATTGAGATACTGACGATCGAATCTCGGGCAAGTAACATACCGATGAAAAATGGAACAACGTATGTTGTTATGCGGTTTGACCGATAAAGATCGTTGTCGGTGTCAAAACCGACGGATCTCGGGTAGGGGGTCCCTAATTGTGCGTCTAGGCCGGATGGTAACAGGAGGCAAGAAACACGATGTTTTACCCAGGTTCGGGCCCTCTTGATGGAGGTAAAACCCTACGTCCTGCTTGATTAATATTGATGATATGGGTAGTACAAGAGTAGATCTACCACGAGATCAAGGAGGCTAAACCCTAAAAGCTAGCCTATGGTATGATTGTTGTATGATGAAGTTGTCCTACGGACTAAAACCCTCCGGTTTATATAGACACCGGAGAGGATTAGGGTTACACAAAGTCGGTTACAATGGTAGGAGATCTTGAATATCTGCATCGCCAAGCTTGCCTTCCACGCCAAGGAAAGTCCCATCCGGACACGGGACGAAGTCTTCAATCTTGTATCTTCATAGTCCTGGAGTCCGGCTGAAGGTATAGTCCGGCTACCCGAACACCCCCTAATCCAGGACTCCCTCAGTAGCCCCTGAACCAGGCTTCAATGACGACAAGTCTGGTGCGTAGATTGTCTTCGGCATTGCAAGGCGGGTTCCTCCTCCAAATTCTTCATAAAAGTTTGTAAACACCAAGAGTAGTGTCCGGCTCTGCAAAATAAGTTTCCACGTATTGCCACAGAGAGAATAATATTAACACAAATCTAATCTGCTGACGTATTTCGCAGCGTGACATCACACTACGGCCAAGCCTTTATCCGAATCGTTTTCACTTTTCCACCTCAGCGTGTTTTGCGAGGCGGTTTCCTTGGCACGTCTTGTCAAAGCAGAGATCGTGTCCCCCATTTACGGGATTCTCATCAATACGGACGTGGGTAACCCAACCGCGCCATTTATCACGGCACTTGGGAGGCAAGCGAGTTTTACTAGGCTGGTGGGGACGCATAGTCGCATCCGCTCATATAAGGGGATAAGGATCCACCTTTTTACCTATGCCTTCTTCCTCCTTTGCCTATCCATCTTCTGCGCACCCGAGCTCCAGCGCCCAAGCCCGCACTTCCTACCTCAACCTTCTCCAACAATGTCCGGAGCGGGAGGCAAGTGGATGGTCTCCTCCGTCACGAAGGGCCATGTCAAAAGGCTAAGGAAGGCCGGATACCTGTCCAAAGACATCGCGCACCGGCTTCCTGAGGAGGGGCAGCTTCTCCCCAGCCCAAGGCCCCATGAGAGGGTAGTATTTCTTCCCCACTTCCTCCGCGGACTGGGTTTTCCTCTCCACCCATTTGTCCGCGGGCTCATGTTCTACTATGGCCTAGATTTCCACGATCTGGCCTCGAACTTCATCCTCAATATCTTGGTGTTTATTGTCGTGTGTGAGGCTTTCCTCTGCATCCGCCCCCATTTCGGCCTCTGGCTCAAGACCTTCAACGTCAAGCCAAAGGTGGTGCACGGCAACCAGGCGGAGTGCGGAGGTGCCATGGCGGGCAAAATAGCCAACATCTTATGGCTCGAGGGCTCCTTTGTGGAGACCTTGAAGGGGTGGCAGTCAGGGTGGTTTTACATCACCGAGCCACGCGATCCGAAGTGGATCGCAGCCCCTGAATTCCGATCCGGACCCCCTACGCGGCTCACGTCCTGGAAGGAGACGGGCTTGTCGTGGGGCGACGAAGAAGAGGTGACCGGACTGCAAAAATGCATCCAGTCCCTGGTGAACAAGCAGCTCAAGCTTGTCAACGTAGTCCAGGTCATGCTCGTCCGCCGGATCCTTCCGTGTCAAGAATGGGACTTCAATTTGTGGGAGTTCAACCCGGCGCAGCACCGAACTCTGAGCAGGCTCTTCGACACGACGTACGAAGATGTCTGGAAGGGGCTAACCAAAGGCGCCGAGGCTCCCACATCCGCCTCCGAAGACCGCGGATTCAGCTCGCAGCGTCCTGCTGGCGAGGTAAAATATTTTCATCTTTACAGGATGTTAAGTTTTCTTCATAGTTTGACTCTATGCGGGATCTAAACTCCCTCACCTTTGACAGGATTGGCAGGTGAAGTCTGGACTGATTAACTGTCCGGCTCCCTTGCCCGAAGACCCAGCCCCTGCTCTCCTAGTGAAGCTGCTGGTTCCGGCACCTTATGTGGTGCCGGAGAAGAAGGCCAAGAAAAAGAAGGCCACGGGGACTCGAAAGAGTTCTCGGCATATGGTGGTGTCGGACTCGTCGTCCGATGAGTCCGAGACGCACTACTCCCGTGAAGACGAGGAGGAGGAAGAAGAGACCTCTCCCCCTCTAGCGGGGGGAGGAAGAAGAGGAAGGCCGCCCTAGTAGGGGAGGCCGAAGGGTCCAAGAAGAGGAAAACCCCTCCGCCGGACTACGCCCCCGATGCCGATGAGGATGAAGAGGAGTGGCCGGACAGGGCCAAGCGTCCGGCGAAATCGTAAGTGTTCGAATACCAGAGTAACTCATGATATTCCTTTTGTTCCGCAGCTTTCCTTAATGTCGAATATAATCATGCAGCCCGCCAAGGACGGGCTCGACGAGTCGTCGAGCGGCTCCCTGGATTCATCAGACGTGAATTCAGTTCCGCCCGCTGCCTCCCCCTGTGCTGCGGATGACGCCGAAGTGGCGTCGCGACAAGCTACGGGGCAAGAGGAGGTGGTCCAGGAGGAGCCGCGAGGCGACCTCCCGGATTCCAGGAGTAAAGGGGACAAGACCCCCCCAGGGCTCCAAGTCCGGCTTTAAGCCAGACACCGCACCGGAATCATCAACGGTTCCGGACCGCGGCAGGCAAACTCCTGCCAAGAGGAGCAAGCCTATTGAGCCGGCGTCCTCCATCCAACCGGAGGCGTCGGACAATCTGCTGGAGGTGCTTAAGGGCGCCTCCATCGACGAGGAGCACCGTACCATCATGAGTACAGTGGTCCAGAAGGTTCGGTCCGCCAAAAGCGGACTTAGTGAAGCTTGTGCTAGCCTTCTAACAGGCTTCGAGGTAAGTAGAAATATGTAAAAATATTACCGCATAGACAGTAGCCCCTGATGCGGCCACAGAAGAGAGCGGCCCTCAAGCAGGCGCTGTCCGAGACCAAGAAGAGAGCGGCCACAGAGCGCACCGAGCAGGAGAAATTTGAGGCGCAGGTCGGCGAGGTGCAGCAAGAGCTTCAGGCTCTCATGAAAAAACATGAGAGTTTGGAGCTCGACTCGAAGACGCGAGAGTCCGAGCTTGCTGCGACCCTTAAAACTGCTAAATCTGCCAAGGCCGAAGCCTAGAAGGCCCTCCAGGAATTGGATGCGATGAAAAAGATAGCAGCGGGTAAGGCATTCTCTATGCAAAGCAGACATATAAAAGTAAACTACTTGTTACTTACCCGAATCCGGAGCTCTCCAGGGGCATTCGCAGATCTTCCCCGCAGCGTATCTGATGCCGCTGCATTCTACCGAGCCGAGGAAGGCATCTCGACGGAGAAGGTGTTCTGGTCTCAGTACGCTGAGGCCGGACACCCAGTGCCCTTGAGCGACCAGCTGAAGCAGCTGGTCGAGCTCCACAAGGCGGCCGAACAGGCCCTGAAGGGCTTCATAGTTCGGTTGTGGCCTGGAGAGGCCCTGCCTGGGAGCTACTTCGGACTGGTGCGGTGGCTGGTGGAGGCTTGTCCAAGGCTCGAGGTCATCAAGCGCTCCGTCTGCATCGAAGGTGCCCGTAGGGCCCTTGCCCGTGCAAAGGTGCACTGGGGTAAGCTGGACAGTGAGAAGCTTGTGAGGGACGGGCCACCGCCGGGGAAGGAGCATCGCAAGCCCGAGAACTATTACAAGGATGTTCTGGCCGGTGCCCGCCTTATGGCGGATGAATGCACCAAGGATGTAATTTTTGAATGAACTCGCTCGTGTTATCCTGTGCGCTGAAAACTTGTTCATATGCGCTAAGCAATGCTTGAATTTAAAATATTACTTTCTGTGCGGCCGTTTATCAAAAAATTGAGAGATGGCCGGTCGTCGGCTTCTGCCCCCATGCCACTAGTGTTGGGGTGTTCGGGATAAACCTGAGCGCTCTTTTTCCCATGATTGGGTCCGTCGAGGGAGGCGCTCAGCACAACGAAGAAGGCAATCAGACTATAATGCTTGAACACTCTCACTTAGCCATAGAACTCTATAATTTTAAATTTCGGCGAAGCCCCTAGTATTCGGAAGACCGAGTTCGGGACGCTATCCACGCCTTGGCCGGACAAAGCCGGTTCCTCGCTCGAAGCGGCATAAGTCTTTAAGGACTCGAAAAACCTCTCGAACAGCGACCGGTCTCTCGCCTCATCATGACAGTCAGTTTTAGCTTTCTCTACTGAGGTGCTCAGCCCAGCTCAACTGGGGCACAATCGCAATAGTTCTCCTAGTGCTACCTTAGCCGATATAGCGGAACGTAAGGCACCAAAACATAGGAGCCGGGAAAACCCAACTATTGACCCAAATCATGATTCGGAGCCGATGCATATAGTGCTATAAGTTCGGGGTGCCGCACTTGTGAAAGTGTACGGACTTCTCACGCCGTATTGATGGGTACTGAAGCCCCTGGCGTATTTTTGCCGTACCACAGTGTACGGATGCAACATGTTATTGATAAACATATATATAAAAAGAGGATAATGCAAAAAATAGACAAAAAGCTATGCATTGTTTATAGAAAGGCTGCTATGAAAGCGGAACGATACAAATAGTGCGATAAGCAAAAGAAATTGGACTATTTAACATGTCCTGGCCAGGGGCAGGCCGCGGAATTGTATTAAAAACAGGTATACTGCTCGCAATAGAGACCACCTGGGAGTTCCATAATGCGGCGTGGCTTGTCTGCTTTCCTGGATCTTGCATCGTTTGTGCGGCAGTTGAATTGCCGAACGGGTCGTCCGAAGTATGGAGTCCTGAGAGTAAGAAAAAAAAGGAATCCGGCAGCCCCTGGTACGGTTTAAGCCGTATTTCGGGCGTGCCGTGATAGTGCCCCTTCCCCTGTGCCCATGGTATTTCAAGAGCGTAGTTATGTACGCAAAGCACTGGTTTCGCTATATCGCGAGGGCTAGGGTTGGGGCCGCATTGCTACGCTAGCTCAGAACGTGCCAGGCGGTCTTGTTGTAGGGTACTCCGGGCGCGCTTGACAGTGTCCGGCTTTTTGAAGGCCGAACTGGAGAACTGCCTAGAGAGGCTGCTTTGTACTTCTGCTGCGAGCGCTGCCGTGTGCTCCTCCATTCGGAGGGAGCGTTTAGTGTTCCCATTGACCGTGATTACTCCTCTAGGGCCTGGCATCTTGAGCTTGAGGTATGCATAGTGCGGTACCGCATTGAATTTTGCGAATGCGGTTCGCCCGAGCAGTGCGTGATAGCCACTACGGAACGGGACTATGTCGAAGATTAACTCCTCGCTTTGGAAGTTATCCGGAGATCCGAAGACCACTTCCAGTGTGACTGAGCCTATACAGTTGGCTTCTACACCTGGTATGACACCTTTAAAGGTCGTTTTGGTGGGCTTGATCCTCGAGGGATCTATGCCCATTTTTTGCACTGTATCCTGGTAAAGCAGGTTCAGGCTGCTGCCGCCGTCCATGAGGACTCTTGTGAGATGAAATCCGTCAATGATTGGGTCTAGAACCAATGCGGTGAAGCCGCCGTGACGGATGCTAGTGGGGTGGTCCCTTCGATCAAAGGTGATCGGGCAGGAGGACCATGGGTTGAACTTTGGGGCGATTGGCTCCATCGCATATATGTCCCGTAACGCACGCTTTGGCTCCCTCTTGGGGATGTGGGTTGCGTATATCATGTTCACCGTCCGCACTTGCGGGGGAAATTCCTTCTGTCTACCGTTGTTCGGCGGCCTGGGCTCCTCCTTGTTGTCGCTATACAGCCCCTTGTCTTTGTTTTCGGCTCTTAACTTGCCTGCCTGCTTGAACACCCAACAATCCCTGTTGGTGTGATTGGCTGGCTTTTTGGGGGTGCCATGTATCTGGCACAAGCGGTCGAGTATTCGGTCCAAATTGGATGGGCCCTGAGTATTTGTTTTGAATGGCTTTTTCCGTTGACCGGATTTGTAGCCTCGGAATCCAGCATTAACTGTCGTATCCTCGTTGCTGTCACTATTAACGCGACGCTTTTGTTGGTTCCAACGCCCTGTCGATTTTGTCCTTGGTATTCGAATTACCAGGGTTCTTGGTTAAATTGTTGCTGCGAGCTAGCCAGCTGTCTTCTCCCGCGCAAAAGCGGGTCATGAGTGTTGTGAGGGCTGCCATAGATTTCGGCTTTTCCTGTCCTAGGTGCCGGGCAAGCCACTCGTCACGGATATTATGCTTGAAGGCCGCTAAGGCCTCTGCTTCCGGACAGTCGACTATCTGGTTTTTCTTTGTTAGGAACCGTGTCCAGAATTGCCTGGCCGATTCCTCTAGCTGCTGAATTATGTGGCTTAGGTCATCGGCGTCCGGTGGTCGCACATAAGTGCCCTGGAAGTTGTGAAGGAATGCGGCTTCCAGGTCCTCCCAAGAACCGATTGAGTCTGCTGGCAAGCTGTTAAGCCAATGCCGGGCCGGTCCCTTAAGTTTGAGTGGGAGGTATTTGATGGTGTGTAGATCATCACCGCGGGCCATGTGGATATGAAGGAGATAATCCTCGATCCATACCGCAGGATCTGTTGTGCCATCGTACGATTCGATGTTTACGGGTTTGAAGCCGTCAGGGATTTTATGATCCATTACTTCATCTGTGAAGCATAGTGGATGTGCGGCGCCTCTGTATTGGGCTATATCACGACGCAGCTCGAAGGAACTTTGTCTGTTGAGTTCGGCCCGGCTGGATTTATTGCATCCGGAGTGACGATCACTGTCACGTGCCGTGGGGCGCCTGCACGATCCGTAGATCGATCTTGTTTGCCTTGCCTTGTCCTCCAGTATGTCACGCAGGTCAGGCGCATTTTCCCGTGCCTTAGTATGCTTGACGCGGCGTCGGGGCATGGCTTGAGTGGAGGGCCAAGAGTCCTCTCTGTCGCGGCCATGAGGTGGCCGGTCGGCCATGTCATGCGCTGGTGATGTAGGTGCTTCCTCCTCTAGTCGGGGTAGCAGCCTGCGCTTTGGGTAACTCTTGGAGGGGCATTCGAGTTCATACTCTTCGGCCGCAAGGACTTCAGTCCATCTGTCAGCTAGCAAATCCTGATCAGCTCTAAGCTGTTGCTGCTTTTTCTTGGGGCTGCTTGCCGTGGCCATAAGCCTGCGGTTAAAACGCTCTTGTTCGGCGAGATCCTCTGGCACGACGAACTCGTCGTCGTCGAGGCTTGCCTCGTCTTCGGAGGGAGGCGTATAATTATCGTCCGCAACCTCTTGGTCCGCCGCCCTCTCGTGAGGGCTGGCTTCTCTGTCCTCCTGTGCTGAATCTTGCTAGAGGGGGTGTTCTTCGGCGCTATCCAGAGTAGTATTATCTCCCGTGCCGGAATCACCGTTTTTGCTTTGGCGGGATTTAGAGCGGCGCCGCTGACGCCGGCGCTTGGGCTGTTTCTTAGAGGTATTGTCCTCCACTGTTCCATCGCCATCTCCATCCTTTGGAGTGTCCACCATATATATTTCATATGACGAGGTGGCCTTCCAGCGCCCTACAGGTGCTGGTTCTTGTTCGTCTCCTGCATCGTCGTCCATGCCGTCGATGTCTTTGGAGTCGAAGTCAAGCATGTCGGTTAAGTCGTCGACAGTGGCTACGAAGTGGGTGGTGGGTGGGTTTTGAATTTCTTCATCGTCCGTATCCCAACCTTGCTGACCGTAGTCCGGCCAGGGCTCTCCTGATAAAGAGAGAGACTTTAGAGAATTCAGGATGTCGCCGAAGGGCGAGTGCTGAAAGATGTCCGCGGCGGTGAACTCCATTATCGGCGCCCAATCGGATTCGATCGGCAGGGGCGCGGGGGGCTCGGAGTTCGGAGAGGAATCCGGCTCCTCGGAGTCACGGGCCATGCGGAGTGCGGGGCTGGAGTTCGGCTCGATCGCCTCTGAGATCGCAGCCCCCGAGGCAGTGTCCAACCGCTGATCCTCGATCGGCGCAGTAGGCTCCGAATCAATGGTCGGAACCGATGCGTGTGCGGCCTCCAAGGCGCTGTTCGGCGGCAGAGCTATATCGTGCCCATCGAGACAGTGCGGCGAGCTTGGCTGTGGCTCGAATCTGTCGAAGACCAAGTCCCCGCGGATGTCAGCCGTGTAGTTTAGGCTTCCAAACCTGACCTGATGGCCAGGGGCGTAGCTTTCGATCTGCTCAAGGTGGCCAAGCGAATTGGCCCGCAGTGCGAAGCCGCCGAAGACGAAGATCTGTCCAGGGAGAAAAGTCTCACCCTGGACTGCATCGTTGTTGATGATCGAAGGAGCCATCGGTCCTAAAAGCGACGACACAAAGGAACTCTCAATGAAAGCACCAATGTTGGTGTCAAAACCGGCGGATCTCGGGTAGGGGGTCCCAAACTGTGCGTCTAGGCCGGATGGTAACAGGAGGCAAGGAACACGATGTTTTACCCAGGTTCCGGCCCTCTTGATGGAGGTAAAACCCTACGTCCTGCTTGATTAGTATTGATGATATGGGTAGTACAAGAGTAGATCTACCATGAGATCAAGGAGGCTAAACCCTAAAAGCTAGCCTATGGTATGATTGTTGTATGATGAAGTTGTCCTACGGACTAAAACCCTCCGGTTTATATAGACATCGGAGAGGGTTAGGGTTACACAAAGTCGGTTACAATGGTAGGAGATCTTGAATATCCGCATCGCCAAGCTTGCCTTCCACGCCAAGGAAAGTCCCATCCGGACACGGGACGAAGTCTTCAATCTTGTATCTTCATAGTCCCGGAGTCCGGCTGAAGGTATAGTCCGGCTACCCGAACACCCCCTAATCCAGGACTCCCTCAATCGTCGTAGAATGTGTAGGCCCAATATGAACATCCAGGTTCCGCTATTGGTTATTGACCAGAGACGTTTCTCGGTCATGTCTACATAGTTCTCGAACCCGTAGGGTCCGCACGCTTAACGTTCGGTGACGATCAGTATTATGAGTTTATCTGTTTGATGTACCGAAGATAGTTCGGAGTCCCGGATAGGATCACAGACATGACGAGGAATCTCGAAATGGTCAAGACATAAAGATTGATATATTGGATGGCTATATTCGGACACCGGAAGTGTTCCGGGTGATTTCGGAGAAAACCGGAGTGTCGGAGGGTTACCCGAACCGCCCGGGGAACTAGTGGGCCTAGATGGGCCTTAGTGGTGAGAGAGAGGGGCTGCCAGGGCAGGCCGCGCACCGCCTCCCCCTTGAGTCCAAATTGGTCTAGGAGGGGGGTGGCGCCCCCCTTTCCTTCCCCTCTCCCACTCCTTCCTTCCCCTCCTAGTAGGACTAGGAAAGGAGGAATCCTACTCCTACTAGGAGGAGGATTGCTCCCCTCCTTGGCGCGCCCTAGGGCCGGCCGGCCTCCCCCTTGCTCCTTTATATACGGGGGCAGGGGGCACCCTGGAACATACAATAGAAAATTGTCTTAGCCGTGTGCGGTGCCCCCCTCCACCATAATCCACCTCGGTCATATCGTCGTAGTGCTTAGGCGAAGCCCTTCACCGGTAACTTCATCATCGCCATCATCACGCCGTCGTGCTGACGAAGCTCTCCCTCGACACTCAGCTAGATCAATAGTTCGTGGGACGTCACTGATCCAAACGTGTGCAGATCGCGGAGGTGTCGTACTTTCGGTACTAGGATCGGTCGGATCATGAAGACGTACGACTACATCAACCGCATTGTCATAACGCTTTCGCTTACGGTCTACGAGGGTACATGGACAACAGTCTTCCCTTCTCGTTGCTATGCATCACCATGATAGATCTTGCGCGTGCGTAGGATTTTTTTTTGAAATTACTGCGTTTCCCAACACATAGTTCACTCGTCATTTTATAGTTGTTTGCTTCGTGCTATTTAAGTTACACATTGTAGTAAACTGAAAGGTGCTCTTGTCTGGTCCTTGAATAAAATTCCACTAGGCCTATGCGTCGTTGGATGGGGGTCATCCTCCTCTTCTAAAAAATGCGCAGTTGGACTTGGTTTCTTTTTGTTCAGTTAGAATCTTGATGTTTTGTGTCCCCTATAAGTTAGCTAACTTCCCTTTTCTTGATGAAATTGTCAGGAGTGATGCTTTCTTCATATGTAATTCTACCAGAGATATGTCGGATGTTCATGCAGAGCCATGGACCATTCTATTCTCCGTGATCCCGGCGACGGAGGCTACCGGGACGGAGGCGGTGGCTCCGGCCAGCGAAGGGAAGGCAGATGGCGAGTGGGTCACTATATTCAGGTGAGGAAACCATGATGCTCTTCTTTACTTGTTTTTTTGAGGAAGTTGTAGCCTCCCGCCTACGCATGGTAGATTCAGTTGTGCAAGTGGGTAGTATCTTGATTTCCACTGGACATGTTGCCATGGAGCTGAAAACAATTGATGCTTTGCATAGGTTCATGGCCCTGCCATGAGCTTGCTCCTATCTATGTCCATGAGCAGTAGAAAAATCAATCATTTAGTAGCATATCGTTCTTAGACCTTAGTACTTTCCCTAGCAACTGGATATACCAGACTCTATAGTGCTAGTGCACTTTCATTTTTGTTAAGTTTGGACACCCTTAGCTTTTTGTTGGGTGCCTTATATAGGATGCACTTCCTCTATTGCCGGACGACATCCACTAGGTTGATGATCCTTGTCGGTATCAAAACCGGCGGATCTCGGGTAGGGGGTCCCGAACTGTGCGTCTAGGCGGATGGTAACAGGAGGCAGGGGACACGATGTTTACCCAGGTTCGAGCCCTCTTGATGGAGGTAAAACCCTACTTCGTGCTTGATTGTTCTTGATAATATGAGTAGTACAAGAGTTGGTCTACCACGGGATCAGAGAGGCTAAACCCTAGAAGCTAGCCTATGGTATGATTGTATGTTCTTCGTCCTACGGACTAAACCCTCCTGTTTATCTAGACCCCGAAGGGGGCTAGGGTTACACAGAGTCGGTTACAAGGAAGGAGATCTACATATCCGTATTGCCAAGCTTGCCTTCCACGCCAAGGAGAGTCCCATCCAGACACGGGACGAAGTCTTCAATCTTGTATCTTCATAGTCCAACAGTCCGGCCATAGGATATTGTCCGGCTGTCCGGATACCCCCTAATCCAGGACTCCCTCAGTAGCCCCTGAACCAGGCTTCAATGACGATGAGTCCGGCGCGCAGATTGTCTTCGGCATTGCAAGGCGGGTTCCTCCTCCGAATACTTCATAGAAGATTTTGAACACGAGGATCATGTCCGGCTCTGCAAAACAAGTTCCACATACCACCGTAGAGAGAATAATATTTCCATAAATCTAATCTGCTGACGTACCCCGTAGTGTGACATCACACCACAGCCAGGTATTTATTCGAATCATTTTTCATAACCAATATCAGCATGTTTCGCGAGGCGGTTTCCTTGGCACGTCTTGTCGAAGCAGAGACCGTGTCCCCTTTATTACGGGATTCTCATCAATATGGACGTGGGTAACCCAACCGTGCCTATTGGTAGGACTCCTAGATCTTAGGCAAGTCCCAAACGGCCACGAGGAGGACACTTGATATTCACCCTCTTTATAAAGGGGACAAGGCCTTTTCCTCTCGATCTTAATCGAATCCGCCTCCCGCCTCGAGTTCCAACACCCAAAGCTCAGGTTTAGGCACTTTGGACCTTCAACTATGTCCGGATCCAACCTTCAAGGTCGGTGGATGCGTTCCTCAGTCATAGAGGAGGACATCAAGAAGTTGAGAGAGGCCAGATATCTGACCGCCGAAATTTCGCATCGGCTGCCTGCCCGAGGGCAAGTCGTCCCTACTCCCGAACCCAATGAGAGCGTCGTGTTCATCTCCCACTTCCTCCGAGGACTAGGCCTCGCTCTGGATCCCTTTGTTAGTGGTCTTATGTTCTATTACGGGCTAGATTTTCATGATCTGGCCCCGGATTCCCTTCTTCATATCTCGACATTTATTGTCGTATGTGAGGCCTTCCTCCGCATTACCCCTCACTTCGGCCTGTGGCTCAAGACCTTTAATGTGAATCCGAAGATGATCGAGGGGCAGCACGCAGCGTGCAGAGGTGCTTCAATAAGCAAAATTGCTGACGCTCCATGGCCTGAGGGTTACTTCCCAGAGGTGTCCGGATTGTGGCAGCGGGAGTGGTTCTACATCACAGCTCCCCGAAGTGCCAAGTGGGTAGCTGCCCCCACCTTTCGCTCAGGCCCCCCACCACAACTGATGTCATGGATCGGCAGGGGGCTGAGCTGGGGTCAGCCAAGGACGTGTCAATACTGCAAAGCTGTATCTGAGATCTCTTTGAGAGAGATTTCAGTCTGGTTATGGTAGTGCAAGTCATGCTAGTTCGTCAAGTCCAGCCTTGCAAACGCCGGCCCCTTCGCATGTGGGAATTCAACTCGGAAGGACCGCGAGCTATTCAACATTTCCTCGGCATGATGCACGAAGATATGTACAAATTGTTCTTCGGACCACAAATAATGTGTCCGAACATCACTGAGGATGCAGGTCTGAGCTGCAATCGCCCGGATACCCAAGTAAGTAGCCCTGCATCTGAACACACTGTCTGTTTATTTATCGCAACATTGCCCCAAAAAAGCCGCTCTTTGACCCATGATTGGATAGCGAAGGCAAAGTTGATCAGGTGTTCGGACCCCTCCCTGAGACCTCACCAAATCCCGTGCTAACCAGGATGACAGAGGTCGCGCCTTATCAAGCGCCCTCAGGATAAGATAAAGGGGGGAACAAGGAGGCTAGCGCCTCCGCGAAGTAGGTTAGCCGGGGGGGGGGGGAGGAACTGAAACTTCCTCTCCCCAGGGACGGAGAGAACCGCCTCTGAGGACCCAGAGACAACGGTCTCCAAACGGGGGAAGAAATCTCCGCCGGAGGGTCCTGCCCTGGGGGATACCCTGGCCGCACTATGCCCTCAAGGGGATCAGCCCTCCACCGAGCTGTAAGTAAAAGGGTAAATGAAAATATCTCGCTTTACCTCTGAGGAAAATAACCAAGGCATTTATTTTGCAGTTTGGATCTTAGACCTTCTCAGCAGAGCTCGTCTTCAGGGGATCTTCTTCCAAAGATGATGGAGAGTGAAATGCCTCCCCCTGCCACACCGCCTCACGAGGCGGGCGACCCCGAGGTGTCGTCGCGGAGGGTTTCTCCTGATCCGGCAAGGCCAGAAGGTAATCCTATGGCCACCCGAAGTCCTCAGTATCCGGCTATCGAAGAGAGCAATCGAAAGAGTCCGTCACTGTCTGGTGTGCGGTCGGACGTACTGAGGGATCTGCTGGAGCAAGCGGCTATCTTAGAAGAGCACCACACGTTGATGGGTACGGTGATTGAAAGGATTTCGTCCGCCGAAAGCGGGTTGCATGAAGCCTTTATGAGTCTACTGACGGGTTTTGAGGTACGTGAAATGATGTACATTTTTGACAGTACCGCACATTTTTAGATGTGCCCTGTGTAGATAGTAGCCCCTGAGACTCTGGTTGTCGTCGAAAACGGCGGCAAACAGAGGATCATAGTCCCAGGTAATAATCAGACCGCCTTTATGCGCAGGTGGTTGAAGCTCCGGTGGCTAGCCGGACTGATGGGTTTGCCGAACTAAAGCGGCAGCTGGATGCGGCAGATGCCAACATCGTGCTTGTCAACAAGCGACTTGATGAGGCACACAGTCAGTGATTTTTCTGGTGATTGTCACATAATAAGAGCAGCATAATGCCAGTATCTTTAATATGTTGTGACTGCAGATGGAGCTGCCACCGTGGAGACCCTTCGGGCGGAGCTTGCCCGAGCCAAGAAGCAAGTAAGGAGTAGCAATGTGGCCGCTTTAAAGGCGGCCAAAGAGTTAAGGGCCAAACAGGCCGCGCATTGCGAGAGTAAATAAAAAATAGCCAAGATGGCTGTAGAGTTAAAAGATGCTCCTGACCGTTACCAGCTTCTTGAAGAAGAAAACCGGGCGAAGGCAACGGACCTGGAAAAGGCCCGGGTGGCTGCCAAGGAAGCCCGCTCCAAAATTAGAGCGACGAAGGAGGAGCTGCATCAAGCTGCGGATATTGTATCTGGGAAGACCTTCTTGTTGCGGACTAAGTTCGGGGATCCGAAGTATGCACCTCTAGACCGGCTATGGAGTTCTGCAGACGCCTACGTGGATTTGGCTGCAACTGCTGCTGATGCGGCCGCGTTCTTCAAGGATCGGAAAGATCATGAAGTGGAAAAACTATTTTGGTCACAGTTTCATGCTCCAGCCCATTCGCTGTCGTTGAATGAGCAAATGGCTGAGTGGGCCGAGCTCCATAGATTATCCGGACTTGCCATGAGGTCCGTTGTGGATCATCTGTGGCCGAGAGGGCCAAGGCCGAATAGCTACTTTAGCTTAGTGCAACAATTCCTTGGTGCTGTGCCACACATCGATGCTGTAAAGAGGTCAGCGTGCATAGAAGGCTCGCGGATGGCCCTTGCCCGTGTCAAAACATACTGGGCGGAGATGGATGCCACCACTATTGCGGCACAGGGTTCGGCCATAGGCCTAGTGGCTGCCGAGCACTACTTTGAAGAAGTTCTTGAAGGCGCTCGTTCGATAGAGGCTCAGTGCTCGAAGAATATTATGTTTGAGTGACATGCATTCCCATTGTAAAAACAATGTTTTATTGAGTTTATCAAGGTTGTATTTATACTTTTGCCCGAAAGTACTATGATGCCTCCTGTGCGGCTGTTTATGTATATATGTATATAACCTGAAAGATGGCAGTCGTCGGCTTCAGCCCCCATGCATATAATGCGGGGGTGTTCGCAGAAGACGCATGTTCACACTTGATCCAACGTCTTGGTCCATTAAGGAGGTGATAGCACAGCGAACTAGGCAATCGGACTATAATGCTTTAACACTTTCACTTAGCCAGAGGAGTTTGACAGTGGGGCTACTATATAGCCCCTGGTGGCTCCGCGCTCATCCAAATTCGGGGCGTGTACATGCCTGGCCGGGAAACGGCCCTTCGTTAAGGCGGAGGAATCCCGAAGATTCCGCTAGGTCATCGAGTGGTTGACCAGTCTCACGCTATATCATGACAGTCAGTTTTCGGCTTTCTCTACTGAGGTGCTCGGCCCGATGAACCAGGGCACAATCGCAGTAGTTCTCCTGGTGCCGCCTTAGCCGATAGAGCGGAACGTAAGGAAGCAACACACAGGAGCCGGACAAACCCAACATTTGACCAAAGACATGATTCGGAGCTGATGCATATAAGGCCAAACTCGCGACGCCGAACACTCCCTAAGGTATTCGGTCTTTATGATGTAAACCGGGCTTAAATAGTGCCCTTTGTAATAAGCCCCTGGCGTCCAGGTACGTGCAATATTCTGACGTGGCCACATGCCAATACGTCAGCATCCTTCTCAATTGTACCGAGAATCCGGGGGATGTGTATCAACAAGAGAAAGTAAAAAAGGTTTACACAGGGTCTTAATCTAAAAAGAATCCTTGAAACGGGTCCCTGCTGCACGTCTGCACCTGTGTCTCCGTTGTGCCTTATCCTGGACGGGTTTAGCACGATGGTCATCTATAAAAGAGAGGAACTTAGTTGAAAAGTTGTCGTGCAAAAAGGTAGGTTATACTAAATAAACCATGTACAGTTCAAGATGAGTAAAGTTGAGCCTAATTGTCACTTGTTTACATGCTTTGAGCCCCTTGTATTGTTATAGGGGTATAGCCATCAAACCTGTATTAATTATATATAGCTGCACCAGACTCGTCTAACCGTGTCCGTGGTCTTAACGACATGTCAGATGCTCTAGTTGGTGAGGTCGTCTAGTGTGCGGCTGCCAAGGCGGCCGCACGGTCTTCCGCGCGCAAGTAGCGCTCAATATTTCCATTTACTGTAATGATGCCACGTGGACCGGGCATCTTGAGCATGAGAGAAGCGTAATGCGGTATTGCGTTAAAGCGAGCGAAAGCTTCGCGTCCGAGTAGTGCTTGATAGCCACTTTGGAACGGAGCGGTGTGGAAGGTTAAATTTTCGCTGCGGAAGTTATCGAGAAAGCCGAATATAACCTCTAGTAGCAGGGAGCCCGTGCAATGGGCTTCTGGGCCTGGTGTTACTCCTTTAAAGGTAGTATTGCTATGGCAGATTTTTGTTGGGTCTATCCCCATTTTGCGGACTGTGTCCTGATATATCAGGTTTAAACTACTGCCGTCGTCCATCAGGACTCGTGTGAAGTGGTATCCGTCAATTATCGGGTGTAACACCAAGGCAACCCATCCTGCATGCCAGATACTTGCCGAGTAATCCCAATGGTCAAAGGTGATCGGTTGGGACGACCAGTGGCAGAACTCCGCGGTGATAGGCCCTGGGGCATGTGTCTCTAGGAGTGCTGCTTTGTTTCTCCCCTTTGTCACGTGTAACACGTTTACTGTTTTGACTTCTGGTGGGAATTTCTTCTGTTCCCCAGTGCTTTGCTTGCGAGGCTCATCCTCGTCTTCGCTTGGTGTATCCTGCCCCTTGTGTTCGGTGTTGAGCGGGCCGGACTACTTGAAGACCCAACATTCTCTATGGGTATGATTTGCAGGTTTATCGGGGATGCTGTGGATCTGACATATTTTGTCCAAAATCTTGTTTAGGCTGGGCAGTTCGTCTCTGTTGCCTTTGGAGGGAAACTTTTGCTGACCTGGCCGAGAGCTTCTGAATCCGGCGTTTACCGCCGTGCTCTTCGGGTTGTCTTCTTTATTCCGGCACTTGTTTTTGCTGCATCATGGCTGCCCGTTTCCGTCCCTGACTTCGGATGTACTTGGGTCGCTGGTGCTACATCGGGCTAACCAGCTGTCCTCGCCCGTGCAAAAGCGGGTCATGAGGCTTGTTAATGCTGCCATTGTTCTCGGCTTTTCTTGGCCGAGGTGTCTGGCGAGCCATTCATCTCGAACGATGTGCTTGAAAGCTGCTAAGGCTTCGGCGTCCGGACAATCGACTATTTGGTTCTTTTTAGTGAGAAACCTGTTCCAAAGCTTTCGGGCTGACTCTCCGGGCTGTTGAGTTATATGACTTAAATCGTCTGCATCCGGTGGTCGGACATAGGTCCCTTGAAAATTTGCCCGAAAAGCGTCTTCGAGTTCCTCCCAGCTTCCAATGGAGTTTTCGGGGAGGATTTTAAGCCAGTGCCGAGCTGGCCCTTTGAGCTTGAGGGGTAAGTACTTGATGGCATGGAGATCGTCTCCTCGAGCCATGTGGATATGGAGGATGTAGTCCTCAATCCAAACCCCAGGGTCTGTCGTTCCGTCGTACGCCTCTATGTTTACGGGTTTGAATCCCTCTGGAAATTCATGGTCCAGCACCTCATCGGTGAAACATAGGGGGTGTGCGGCACCCCTGTATTTGGGTGTACCGTGGTGTTTAGATGTTTGTTGTGTTGCATTGCGTGCTGGAGCGCGCTTGCTTGGCCCGTAGATGGATCTGGTTGCGCCGTCCTTTTGAGGCGAGCCCTCACGTGGATCGCGTACTGGCTTGTGTGCGGCGTCGTTTGCTGCTCTGTGTTGGCCACGGGGTCGTCTATCCGACCGGATGGCTGTTTTGTTTTTTGATTGAGGGGGATCTAAGGACTCCTCATCGAATTCAGGTAGCAGCTTTCGCTTCGGGTAGCTCTTTGTGTGGCGACTACCACCGTACTTTGCTGCAGTGTTGAGTACTTCACTCCATCTAATTCTGAATGTGTCCTGTGCAACCCTGAGCCTTTGCTTCTGCTTTTCAGACTCCTTGCAGTGGCAACAAGCCTTTGATGTTTATTCTGTTGCTCCGGGTTCCTGTCCGGTGTGATGTCGTCTGGACTGTTATCTTCGACGGAGTCGGGTTGTTTGGTTTGATTCTCCGTGTTGCCGTGGTCGGACGATGGTTCAATGCCGTGTTTGTCGTCCGCTGGCTCACCTTGCTCTATCGCTGGGTCTATATGATTGTTGTTTCTGCCGAGGCGGGATTTGGAGGGGCGCTTACGCCGCCGCTTTGACTGCTTCTCGAGGGAACAACCCTTCGCTGCGTCCTTCCGTTCCTCGTCGTCATTTTCTTTGGGTGTGTCCACCATGTATACATCATATGATGAAGTGGGCCTACAGTGCCCTGTGGGCAATGGTTCCTGTTCGTCTCCTGCATCATCGTCCATACCGTCGATGTCTTCGGAGTCGAAGTCGAGCATGTCGGTCAAATCGTCGAGAGTGTCTACTAAGTGGGTGGTGGGTGGGCGGCGAATTTCATCGTCATCCGCATCCCAATCCTACCGGACATAGTTCGGCCAGGGCTCTCCTGATAGGGAGAGAGACCTTAATGAGTTCAGTATGTCGCCGAAGAGCGAGTGCTGAAAGATATCCGCAGAGGTGAACTCCATGATCGGTGCCCAGTCGGATTCGATAGGCACGTGCGCAGGTAGTTCGGAGTCTGTGGCCGGGGAAGAATCCGGCAGTTTGGCGTCACGGCTCTTGTGAAGGGTAAGGTTGATACTCGGCTCGATTGCCGATGAGAATGCGGCCTCCGTGGCGGGGTCTATCCACCCATCCCCGGAGGGCGCAGTTGGCTCCGAATTGAGGGCCGGAGTAGTCGCCGGTGTGATCTCCCGAACACTGTCCGATGGTAGAGCTAAATCATGCTCATCGTGACCGTGCAGCGCACTCGGCAAGGGCTCTAATCCGTCGAAGATCAAGTCTCCATGGACGTCGGCTGTGTAGTTCAAGTTTCCAAATCTGACCTGATGGCCAGGGGCATAGCTCTCGATCTGCTCCAGATGGCCAAGCGAGGCCCGCAGTGCGAAGCCGCCGAATACAAAGATCCGTCCGGGGAGAAAAGTCTCACCCTAGACTGCATCCCTATCGATGATTGAAGGAGCCATCAAGCCTAACGATGAGAACACAAAGGAACTCTCAATGAAAGCACCAATGTCGATGTCAAAACCGGCGGATCTCGGGTAGGGGGTCCCGAACTGTGCGTCTAGGCGGATGGTAACAGGAGGCAGGGGACACGATGTTTACCCAGGTTCGGGCCTTCTTGATGGAGGTAAAACCCTACGTCCTGCTTGATTGTTCTTGATAATATGAGTAGTACAAGAGTTGATCTACCACGAGATTAGAGAGGCTAAACCCTAGAAGCCAGCCTATGGTATGATTGTATATTCTTCGTCCTGCGGACTAAACCCTTCGGTTTATATAGACACCGGAGGGGGCTAGGGTTACACAGAGTCGGTTACAAGGAAGGAGATCTACATATCCGTATTTCCAAGCGTGCCTTCCATGCCAAGGAGAGTCCCATCCAGACACGGGACGAAGTCTTCAATCTTGTATCTTCATAGTCCAACAGTCCGGCCAAAGGATATAGTCCGGCTGTCCGGATACCCCCTAATCCAGGACTCCCTCAATCCTAAACAGCCTGGGAAAGTTGAAAGGATCGAGAAGAGGTGTCTAGAGGGGGGGTGAATAGACTCTAAGTAAGAAAAGTTGTAGTTTTTAAATTGTTTAAGTTGAAGTGGAGTTTTGGCACAAGTTTAAACATTCACAATACATATCAAGCAAGCATGACAAGAGTATATCTCGTGGAATTTTCACGGCAGATGTCCTAGCAAAAGGACTTAGTCGTAGGGCCATCGCAACTAGGAAGCTTAAAGGGGTTAATAGGGACAAAGGACACGAGAGATTTTATACTAGTTCGGCCTCTTACGATGAAGGTAAAAGCCTACGTCTAGTTGTGTTGATATTGCTGGGGTTTCGATTGCCAAGAGGCTAGTTCGTCGGCTTGGTTATCAATCTCTTGTTTCTTGCCCTAATCCGCCACCGGGTCGTCCCCTTATATACACGGGTTGACGCCTGGTGGCCTACAGAGTCCCGGCCGGCTCATAAAATGTGTCCGGCTCGGTGACTTCTTTTACATGCCTTTCCTTACAAGTCTTCTCTTATATATGGCGGTTTACAATATTGGGCCTTAAGCCGCCTCCGGGCCTTTAGGCCTTCTATAAGGTTTAATAAACTATCGTCTTGAGTGTTTACTGGTCATGATTCATGACCCGCCATTGGGGTTGACCCGGCCCCTCCTGGACGGGTCATAATTGATAGTTATATCCCCAACATTAGGCCCCAGGTTGACTTCGAACTTTGTTCTTTGTCAATCTTTAATACTTAGACAAAATCCATCTTCTTATCCTCGCAGAGGTTTTTGGAACCTGCCATGACGTCATCTCTGGAAAACACGAAAAACTTTTATGACGCCATCTCCCAACGGATCTTCATCTTTAATTCCTTCCGAGAATCGAGGCATCCATCTAGTTAGATAACCATTATTCGGCTCTTCCTCGATTTTTGCGCCCGCCTGTTCACTTATTTCCTTATAAATAGGCACGCCCTGGTATTTTCTCATTCCTCTCTCTTCTTCATCTTCTTCCTCTTGCAAATCCACTGCAGCTCGAGCCCCGCCGCCGTCGCAGAGCACCTCGTCTCCGACCTTGGCCGCTGCATCAACCAGACCTGGTTTAGAGAACGGCGGCGATCTTCCTTGGAGGATCCGTAGCGGTAAGTTCTCGTTCTCTTGTTCCTCAGATCTGCATTCAAAGCTTCTAGGTTTTCCGCATGTTCTTCATAGTTCTTCGCGGTTTCTTCGTAGTCCTTCCACTGCCTCCTCCTCTTGATCCAAAAGAGATGTATGCTTAAGCGGTAGTTGTTTGGTGCCTACTTTTGACATTAGTAGATCCCTTTTTCTGGTACAAGGGCCGCATTTAGAACTGATGAACTCATCTGAGCTATATTTTTAGGTCTAGGAAGTTTTTCATTTTGAACGGCCATTTGATCCATATTAATATCCAGAAGTTAAGAAACCTGTTTGTCTCCATACTTAACCAATTCTGCCGCTGGTATTTCTCAAATGTCTGTAGTCATGGCGGCTTACTGTGCCGGCTTACTTTTCCTTATATGACATTAGTCCTTAATTAAGCCGCCATTACTCCCATGTATCATCTTTTACTTTCCTCATATTTATTGAATTGAAGCGGCATGTTACCTTCCTTTTAGTACGTTTTTGAACACCATGCCGTCCAAAACGCCGACTGTCTACAACCGGGTTCCCTCAACCGTAACTGAGGAACGTTTGAATGAGTTCTTCTCCATAGGATTTTTGCCAGGAAAAAATGTCATGTCTTACCGTGCACCTGAACCGGACGAAGAACGACCCAATCCAAGAGATGGTGAAGTCATTGTCTTTACTGACCACATGAACCGTGGTTTTTCACCGCCCAGCTCAAAGTTCTTCAGAGATGTCCTCCATTTTTTCAAACTCCACCCTCAAGATATCGGGCCCAATTCCATATCCAATATCTGCAACTTCCAAGTGCTCTGTGAGGTGTACCTTCAGGAAGAGCCGACCGTGGAACTGTTTAGAGAGTATTTTTATCTGAACCAGCAGAACGAGTGCACCAACGGCCTTAGCTTGGAGCTTGGAGGCATCTCAATTCAGCGTCGGCAGGGCGCTGTCTTCCCCCTCATAGTCTTGCTGAGTCATCCAAAAGACTGGAACCAGACTTGGTTCTATTGTCAAGACACTTCACCAGCAAACGAGAAGCCACTGCCGGGTTATCGCGCCGAGCGTCTTGACTCAAAATTTGTGCTCCCTGACAAGCTTACTACTGCCGAACGCAAGAAGCTGATCCCATCAATCAAAAGGATTAACGCCTTATTAGGGAACGGTTTAACTGGAGTTGACTTGACCCGCTGCTGGATCTCATGGCGGGTTATCCCTCTAAGCCGCTGATCAAAACTGATGTGTGAATATGGTGGAGGCCCAAATGATTCTCTTCGTCACAGCTCCGTCCAATTACCCAAAGAAGATATTGTTGCAATGTCAACCCTTCTGGTAAACGACAAATATGAAGATTGCAGTAAAGTCGGGTTAAACCCCTTCTGCAAACTTAACCCGGCGCCAGAGGTAAAGAACCTCTGATCTCCTTCTTTGTATTTTTCCCAGCCGTGTTAAGTACCTGCCTGATCTTTCATATTTGTTTATTCACCTGCAGGCCAGATCTGATTTCTAGAAAGCCAAGTACGACCACGAAGCCGCCAAGAAGGCTAGAGCCGCTGCTATCAACACCAAGAAAACGACCCGGCGGTCCAAGAAGAAGAAAAGTCCCGCTGAGGATATGATGAAGCTTGATGATACTTCTGAGTCGGAGGTAGCCCTTGACTCCCTTGGCCAACTTTTTAATAATCTTATTAACACTGATCATTGCCAGGACGACACAGGGGCCAGTCAGGCCGTGGAAGAAGAGGTAACTATTTCCTCCGACTCAGCCCATTTGCCAAGACAGAAACTTCGAATCATAACCCGGAAAGTAAGGTTTTCACACCCTTTGGCTTATCTGGATCCTCATTTTATTTTGAAAAAGCAGCAACATGAGAGCCGCCGTCAGACCCGGAATGATGATGAACCGCCTGCTGTTCTTCAACAGACTCCTCAAAAATGCCAGAATGAGGTTTATTTCTTTGTCTTTGACTTTCTGTTAATGGATCTTCTCCTTTGCATTACTTACTTTGTTTTATCTTTGCAGGAGGTGTCTCGCTCTTCTGGCGACTCATCTCAGACCCAATTTCCGGCTTTCAAGACTGCCCCTGGGTAAGAAAAAACCCTTTTTCCTCCGTGTTTTCTCAAATTGTATCTTTATACTGATAGTGTCATAACATTTCTTTTAGTGGTCAAGCTAAGTCCAAGAAGGCCAAGGTGGCTAAACCAGTGGAAGACCCGCAAGTCCTGGCACCTGAACCGGCCATGCCAGCTTCTCCCCCTCCTACTGAAACTCCAGAGGACCCAGCCGCCAATGCTGAATTAAATCCTCCTGAGCTGTCAGCCGATAATGCCACCGTTAACCCTTCTGTCACTGGACCATCCAGCTCGGCTAACCCGCCATCACCGTCTGCTCAAGACGTTCTGATCACTGGGAGCCGCTTCGTTGAGCCAGGGAATCCCACCGTGCTGGCTCATCACACGGCGAAACAAGAGGCGTTGGAGAGACAAAAGGTGTGTTTTGATATTTCGCATTATGGCCATCTGAATGCCAACGATATATTATCCGGCTATCTCAGCCATGTGCACTCCAGCCGCGACTCAGAGATCGAAATGGTCAAGCAGTTGCAGCTAAAGTATGAGGTATATTCTTCCGGCTTACTTATATTCTACCAGCCCCCAAGTCTTCAGAGTATGAAAAAACCGGAATAATCTGTAGACTTTATGATATAGGCTAAGACTGTACCTTTAGATTTTCCTAAAATCCACCATAAATGAACCGGTACTTTGAATTTCATAACTGTCTTGTACCGAATCCAACAAATACTTTGCTGAATATCATACATTAGCCCCCAAGTGCCAAGTGATGTTACTTTGTAAAGTATTTGGGACTTGAAGTATTTTTAGAGTCATAAGAAATTGTTTTGGCATACATTAGCCCCCAAGTGTCAAGTGGTTTTGTAATGCAAAAGTACTTGAGACTTGAATCTTGACTCTTGGACTTTAATTGAAACCTTGATACATCTGTGTACATTTTGTAGAATGCTTTATCTAAATTGAGCTCGCAATTAACTGATGCGAAGACCCGGCTGGCGGATCAGGAAGCAGAAATCAAGTCTGCTGACTCCAAACTGCAACTGAGTCTTGCTGAGACGGAAAATTTGAAAACCAGCTTGACTGTCAAGAAGAAAACTTGGGCCAAGGAAAAAACGTTGTTGACACAATGCGCCGAGAAAGCTGAGGCGGCCCTTGAAGAGGTTACAACAGAGCTGATCCGATTAAAGGATCGGGTGTCTCAAATGGTGGCCACCATCTTTGGTAAGCCATCTGTATTTGATAGTGTGCTTTCTGTTGATCCGGAATATAAACCGCCAGCTGACTCTTTGTTTACAAAATATGTGCAGGCCCACGAAGCAAGAATCTGAGCCAAGACAATGCGATTAAACTAAAGGCGGTGTATACCTTAGTGGAGAAATTGTATATTGGCGCACAACGGGCACTTGTCGCTATCTCTCCTGCCAATCAAGGACCCAACTGGCTCAGTGACGTCTTAAAAAAGCTGTCAATCTTACCCGCCAGGTTCCAAGAAGTGAAGCGCTCCTATGCCAGAGCCGGAGCTTTGACTGCCCTGAGCCGCTCCAAGGCTTGGGTGCGAGATCTAGACCCGGCGGACGTAGCTAGAGGGTATCCTCCCGTGAAGGAAGACAGATCTCCCTTTGAACAAGATGACTTCATGGCTTGTGTGCGCGGAGTTCAACCTCAGGCGACTATTCTTGGAGATGAAACCAATATCGACAAGTATCAGCCTGGTTTTGCTGTGGAAAATAAGAAGATGGCAACTCCCTCGTACAAGGTGACAGATTTAATCCCGCTTGTTCGTGAACATACATTTGCTCCGGAAGTTGATCCGGCCGGCATGATTGACGAAGAAGCAGAATTTATTGCCGTAAACGGTTTTGATTGGTCAAAACCCAGCTTCCAATCAGCAGAGGGCGGTGAACCGGTGAGGGAGGAGTGATGACCATCTTCATGGGCTTGTAAAAGCCTTATAATAGATTAGTTTTGAAAACACTGCATATTCTGCCTATGCCATCACGCATAAGACACTGTGTGTTACTCTATGCTTTCTGATGTTAATTTATGCATCATATTTATGGTTGTCCCTGCAATACTTCAACTTTGTTCCAGTAGATAAAAAGGAAAAAACTGGCTTGGCGGCTTAGTACCAAACGGGTCAGAACGCCCGGTTTATAGCCAATATTTTTATCATAGTAAAAAAACAGAACCAGATGTAAAAAGAAAACAAGGCTAAAATAACCTTTGAGTAATACAGAAAGCAACTGTTCATAAACAATAGCCACACCTCTACCTTTCATCTCCGGACCACCAGTTTAAATGACCCAGGTGATGAAGTTGATCATCCAGTCTTTTTTGAGAAGTCAATGCTTCTGAATACTTAATGATTATCATGCCCTGGCGGCTTGTTGTCAAATAGTCTAGCCGGTGAAAAGACCATGCTGATTATTTGTGAAATTGAGACAACAAAAAACCAATAAGGAAAATAACAGGTGTTAAACAAAATTAACCTTGTAATTAAAGGTTGAGGGTTTATGATTCAAATACAATCAGTAAACCAGACCAAAGGGGTTAAGCTAAGGTTCGAATACGACCATATAGCCCCCAGTGGCTTTTGCGTTGCGCCGATCAAGAGGGTACCGACAGCTATGTTCTCTTTGGTTCGAATACGACCTATGTTTGAACAGGAAGCCCCCAAATGAACTTGAGAGGTTTTTAACAACCCTGATTCGAATACGATCCAAGTCGGACCCAAAAGGGGTTAAGCTGTGATTCGGATATGATCAAGAAGCCCCCTAGTGAGTTTGGCTTTGAGCCGATCAAAAGGGTTACGATAGCTATGTTCTCTTTGGTTCGAATACGACCTATGTTTGAACAGGAAGCCCCCAAGTGACCATGATAGTTGCAGCTAGATTCGAATACGATCATAAGCCGGACCAAAAAATGTTAGACTTGATTCAAATATGATCAGCTCCTTAATAGTCATTTGAAAATAGTAGTAAAAATAATAAAGATGTGTAATCTTTCTGAAAAGAAAAGAGACCGATGGTCCTGCTTTATTATATATATAACGTCAACGTATGTACATGATGAGAGCCGGTGGCTCAGGTGTAGTATGGCCGAAGTTGAGCAATGTTCCACGGTCAGCGGGTCTCCTCTTCCGACTTACGTGAGTCTTTGTGCTCTGGAACGTCAATGAGGTAATATGACACGTTGTTTAAGTTCTTGCTGACCACAAAGGGTCCTTCCCAAGGTGGGGATAGCTTGTGTGCATCTGATAGATCCTGGATGAGCCAGAGCACCAGGTCACCTTCTTGAAAAGTCCTGGACTTAACCCGGCGGCTGTGATAACGGCGCAGGTCCTGTTGATAAATTGTTGATCGAGCCGCTGCTAAGTCTCTTTCCTCATCTAACAAGTCAAGTGCATCTTGTCTGGCTTGTTCATTGTTAGCTTCAACATAAGCTGCCACACAGGGCGAGTCATGACGGATGTCACTAGGCAACACTGCTTCCGCTCCATAAACGATGAAGAAAGGTGTATAACCTGTAGACCTGTTAGGGGTGGTGTAAGTGCATCTAGTGCCACCCCTAGTTGGTTTTGGAGTATTGACGACAAACCTAGTTGAGGGACTAATGTGTTTGTGAGAATTGCAGGATAACACAGGTAGAAGTCCCTCATTGATTCGGTTTTCCTACCAGAGATGACCCCTAAAAATGTATGAAGACATTAAAGTCAAAGGTGGTATGTGAAGACATTCGCCTTGAAGACTATGACAAGAGAAGACATCGCATGAAGACTATGGAGCGCGAAGACTTAGATCTTTCATAGTTCTTTTTCTTATTTGTTGAGTCATAGGAACCACCGTACTGTTAAGTGGGGTCCAAGAAAACCAGTCAGAATGACTGAAGTGATGCTTAACCAAAATCCTATGTCTTTGAGTGAAGACTATGAGAGCGAATCTTGTTCAGAGTTGGACAAGTCAGCTTTGCTTGTAGCCCAAGTAACGTTTCCGTGTGTGTTTGAAATCTGACCGTTGGAACACGTGTCAGTTCCTTAGTAACACAGGGTCATTTCGGACAAATCAGGTCGGGTTGCCTAGTGGCTATAAATAGCCCACCCCCTACAACCATAACTGGTTGGCTGCTCAGAGTTAAAGTACGGCTTTTGTCGTTTGAGAGCAACCCACCTCGAAGCCTTTGAGAGAGAATTCCTTGAGAGGATAAAGCCCTAACCACCCAGAGCCAAAGAGTGTTAGGCATCACTTAAGTCTTCTTGTCTGTGTGATCTGAAGACTTATTACACTTGAGGACTGTGAATCCTCCAGCCGGTTAGGCGTCGCGTTCTGAGCATCCAAGAGTCATTGTGGCTCGCCGGTGAACGAAGTCTGTGAAGGTTTGGAAGTTTACCTTGAAGACTTACCAGAGTGATTGGGCGAGGTCTGTGTGACCTTAGCTCAAGGGGAATACGGTGAGGACTAAGTGTTCTGAGCTGCGTGCTCAGGACTAAGTGTCTGGGACTGAGTGTCCTCAGGTTTAAATACCTATCCGCCCAAACCAGACGTACAACTGTCACAACAGTTGGAACTGGTCTACCAAACCTTTGTCCTCGTCACGCACACTGGTTCTATTCTTCTCATCTCTTTATTTACAGTTGGCTCTTGTAAAGTCAGTGCCTATTTGCTTTATCTATTTGTCTTCACTGTGTACCTGATCCTTACTGCCTAGCTACTATTAGTCATTGTGGTTTCACTTCACTGAATGCTTGACTATTGTCTGTCTAGTGTAGTCTACCTTCCGCTGCATGGGAATAGGTTCATTTCTATCACTTGTCTTCGAAACTTCCATGTTTTGAAGACTTCAATAAAAATCGCCTTTTCACCCCCCCTCTAGTCGATATAACACACTTTTAATTGGTATCAGAGCAAGGTACTCCCTTGTTCTGTGTGATTTTGGTTTAACCGCCTGGAGTTTTAGTTATGTCGACCACAGGTATGAAGACTGTGTCATGCCCCATCTTTGACGGTCATGAGTATCCCAAGTGGAAGGCCATGATGAAGAAGCACCTCATGGCAACAAACAGCGAGCTGTGGACCGTCAGTGAGATTGGTCTGACCGATCTGTGCAAGATGGCGGAAGCTGATGACATTCGCAAGTACTCTCTTCTCAACCTCACGATGAAGGACGTCATCTTCTCCTGTCTATCTCAAAATCAGTTTAGGAATGTCATGCATCTCGATCATGCGAAGCTTATCTGGGACCGTCTCTCTGAGGTCTATGAGGGTCATCGAACTCATCATGATCCTCAGTTCGAGGACTTTAAGGAGTCACTCAAAGCGATGACATTAGAACCAGAATCATCATCTTCTGCATCATGCCTTATGGCAAATGATGCTAAGGTAATTGAATGCTATCTATCTGAATCCAGTGATGATGAATCTGGTGATGAATTTGGACCCAGCTATGCAAAACTTGCTTCCCTTGTCACTAAACAACAGAAAGCTATGGAACATATTCAAAAACTGTTAGACAAAAGTGATGACCTGTTGGACGCTGAAATGACTCGATCTCAGTCCTTAATTGAAGACATAAAAAATCTTCATATTAAGTATGAGGAACTTGAAAGTCATCATGAAACGCTCTCAACAACTCATGAAGAACTCGAGAAATTGAGAGCGGCTCATGAAAATCTTCAAAAGGAAAAGGAGTCACTTCGCGCCGAACAGATCAGTTCAGCTCAGGAAGGATTTGAACCACCATGTCTTAAATGCATTGAGCGTGATAACGCTACTACTGTTGCTGAATGTTCTACTGCTGCTACTGTTGCAATATATTCAACTGTTGATGTGGAAACTAACCCCTCTGCTGAGGACACCACTGCTATTGCTGATGAGAATGCTAGGTTGAAGACACTGCTTGAAACAGGGATGTACAAAAGTCTCAAAGGGCATCAGACACTATGTGATGTCCTCAAAAGGCAGATCCTGAACCGAAACCCTAGGAAAGAGGGTGTTGGGTTCGTAAGGAAAATGAATGCTGATGGCTCTTACTGGAAACCTGAGCAGTACCCCAAAACCACATGGGTTGCTACAAAGGAACCTTCAGCAGATCCATCCACTCTATCTGGCTTCACTTGTGCTAACCCCATTGTTATTGATGAATCCTTTGATGCAAACTATAAACTGTTTAAGAATCAGAATGGTGAAGTGTTTTCCAGGTACATTGGTACTAACTGCAGGAATGGACCGCCTATGAAGAAGATCTGGGTGCCGAAAAGGTGTTTGGAGAATCTTCCTATGAATGTCATCATGACACCACAGGTGAAGAAGACAAACCCCAGACCACAGGCTTCATACGGTCCAAAGGCTTCATACAGACAGAGGACTCACCTGAGTCACACTAACGCAAATGTTTTGCAGGGAAGCCATACTCAGGCCTATGAATATGAGCGCGGTTCATCAAACCGCCATGTTCATAAGACCAAGAACTATTCTGCTTATTCTTATGAATACTATTGTCCACCTGCAAGACTTTTTGCTAGGGCTCCAAAGCCAAAGTTCTCAGATGCTGCACTTAGACTTATTGCTTCGAAGCCACCCCTGAAGATGTGGGTGGCTAAGAAACCTTAACTCTCTTTTGCAGGGAAAGGTCTCCAGCCGAAAACCAAAATCGTCTGACACTATTGTTGGGGACCTTAAACATCTTGTAGGGCGCAAGATCAAATGCCCAAATGGTCTTACTATGTACTTTGTTTCTGAATCGCTTGCAACTTGCCCTATCAGTCCTAATCTCGATCTAAGCTTTAATAATCCACTGGTTCGTCAAATGTTTTTGCTTCACAATTCTCTTCGTGAAGCCTATACCCCTAACTGCACTGTAGGGTACGACACCAGCTGCTTCAGAATGGATTATTGATAGTGGGCGTACAAATCACATGACTGGCAAGCGAAGCCTTCTCATGGACTCAACTTTACGTCCATCAGACAAAAGTCACATCACATTTGCTGACACTGGTAAAATCAAGGTATTGGGTCTAGGTAGAGTTGCAATCTCAAAGGATCAACACATGGATAAAGTCATGCTTGTTGAATCCCTTGGTTTCAACTTAATGTCTGTCTCAATGCTTTGTGATTTAAACATGATTGTGATGTTTGGAAAATATCGTTGCCTTGTACTAATGGAATCTGACAAGTCTCTAGTGTTTGAAGGGTATCGAAAAGATGATCTGTATGTTGTAGATTTCTCAGCAGGACCACAACTTGCAGTATGTCTTCTAGCAAAAGCTTCTGAATGCTGGCTCTGACATTGAAGGGTAGGGCATGCTGGCATGAGGAACCTCCACACCCTTGCAAGGAAGAAGCATGTCATAGGCATCGAGGGCGTCAAGTTCAAGAAGGATCACTTATGCGGTGCCTGTGAAGCAGGAAAGATGACGAGGGCCAAGCATCCCTCGAAGACAATCATGACAACGACTCAACCCTTCGAACTGCTACACATGGATCTTTTCGGTCCCACTCATTACTCAACTCTTACTACTACTGCTTGTCTCTATGGCTTTGTCATTGTTGATGATTATTCAAGATATACTTGGGTGCACATAATCCTTTACAAGACTGAAGTGCAGGATGTCTTCAGACGCTTCGCCAATTGAGCAATGAACAACTATGGCGCCAAGATAAAGCACATCAGAAGTGACAATGGCACTGAATTCAAGAACACTGGTCTAGATACATATCTTGATACTTTGGGCATCACACACGAATTCTCAGCTCCGTACACGCCACAACAGAATGGCGTCGTCGAACGCAAGAACAGAACACTTATTGAGATGGCTCGGACGATGCTTGATGAATACAAGACTCCAAGAAAATTCTGGCCTGAAGCCATTGACACTGCATGCCATATCATCAACCGTGTTTATCTTCACAAGCTTCTGAACAAGACATCCTATGAGCTCCTTACTGGCAAGAAGCCAAATGTCAGTTACTTCAGAGTATTTGGCGCCAAGTGCTGGATCAAGGATCCACATCACACTTCAAAATTTGCACCAAAAGCACATGAGGGTTTTATGCTTGGATATGGAAAGGATTCGCACTCCTACAGAGTCATCAATCTCTTTCATTACAAAGTGGTTGAAACAGTGGATGTGTGGTTCGATGAAACTAACGGCTCACAAAGAGAGCACCTGCCAAATGTGCTAGATGAAGTTCCATCCAGTGAATCAATCAAACTTATGGGAACTGGAGAAATCATACCTTCTGAAGCTCAAACTGAAGAGGAACTTATCATCTACGCACCTGATCAACCTGAAGACAATGCTCAGCCTGAAGACAATCCCTCTAACAATGACAATGATCAGCAAGAGCAAAATCTTCGTCCTGTACATCCTCGTGTTGCAAATGAAGTGCAGATTGAGAGAATAATCGATAGCATCAATGCACCAGGTCCACTCACTCGTTCAAGGGCAACACAGCTAGCAAATTTCTGTGGGCACTTTGCATTCGTCTCAATAACAGAACCCAAGAAAGTTGAAGAAGCCTTCATGGAACCTGAATGGATTCAAGCTATGCAAGAAGAGCTTCAACAGTTTGAGCTGAATAATGTATGGGAACTGGTTAAGCATCCTGATCCTCGAAAGCACAATATAACAGGCACCAAATGGATATATCGCAACAAGCAAGATGAGCATGGTCAAGTTGTCAGAAACAAAGCTCGTCTCGTTGCTCAAGGATACACTCAAGTTGAAGGGATTGACTTCGACAAAACATTTGCTCCTGTGGCTAGACTTGAAGCCATACGCATACTGCTGGCCTATGCAAATCATCATAACATACTTCTATATCAAATGATGTGAAGAGCGCTTTTCTCAATGGCAAGATTGAAGAAGAAGTGTATGTTGCACAACCGCCTGGCTTTGAAGATCCAAAACATCCTGACATGGTGTACAAGCTCAACAAGGCACTATATGGCCTCAAACAAGCCCCTCGGGCTTGGTATGACACACTCAAAGACTTCCTGAAGAGAAAAGGCTTCAAATCTGGTTCCCTTGACCCCACTCTCTTCACGAAGACATATGATGGTGAACTATTTATGTGCCAAATATATGTGGATGACATTATCTTCGGCTGCACCAATTAGAAATACAGTGAAGAGTTTGGATATATGATGTAAGAACAATATCAGATGTCCATGATGGGTGATCTGAAGTTCTTCCTTGGTCTTCAAATACGTCAGCAACGCAACGGCATCTTTATATCTCAAGAGAAGTATCTCAAAGATTGCCTGAAGAAGTTTGGTATGCAAGACTGCAAAGGCTTCACGATGCCAATGCCAGCCAAACATCATCTGGGTCCCGACGACAATGGTAAAGAGTTCGATCAAAAAGTATACTGCTCCATGATTGGTTCTTTACTTTATCTATGTGCATCTAGGCCAGATATTATGCTTAGTGTTTGCATGTGTGCTCGATTCCAAGCGGCACCAAAGGAATCGCATCACTTAGCTGTGAAGCGAATTCTTTGATATTTGGCTTACACCCCAACTCTAGGATTATGGTATCCAAAGGGCTCAGAGTTTGATCTGGTTGGATTCTCGGATGCTGATTATGCTGGTGACAAGGTGGATCGCAAGTCTACATCAGGCACATGTCATTTTCTGGGACGATCACTTGTATGTTGGTCTTCAAAGAAGCAGAACTATGTATCTCTCTCCACTGCTGAATATGAATACATTGCTGCTGGATCTTGCTGCGCTCAGCTTCTATGGATGAAGCAAACACTCAAAGACTATGACATTCATCTGAAGCAAGTGCCACTCTACTGCGACAACGAAAGCGCCATCAAGATTGCCAACAACCCAGTTCAGCACTCGAAGACAAAGCACATTGAAATTCGTCATCACTTTCTCAGAGATCATGTCGTGAAGGAAGATATTGATATCATACACGTCAACACTGAAGAGCAATTGGCAGATATCTTCACCAAGCCCTTGGATGAGAAGAGATTTTGCAAGTTACGGTGTGAGCTAAATATCTTGGAATCCTCAAATGTCCTGTGATCAGGCACACATCCTAACACTTATGCATATTGATGACTTAGATGTGCAACACACGAAGTAAAGTATATCTTCAATCAATGAAGACATACATTCTAAGTGTGAATACATTAATGTGGAATTTGACTTCGGAGCGCCACGATAATTGTGCGCCGTGTCTGGGTCTAATACTTCCTATACGGTGGGTAACGCCACCACAAAATTCGTCTGTTTGAAGTGTTTTACCCATGGTGTTACATTTGCTGTGTCTTCACATTTGGTTTGGCTTCAATCTCAACATGTCTTCATGATTATCTTCATTATGCTGATCATATATATATATACTAGTGTTTTGTCCTCTAAAGCATTCACTTATAGCTATGTCTTCTTGTTGAATCTTTTGAACTAAGTGAATGTGATCGGACCCTAACCTCTCTATGCTTTCTATCTCAAACTCTATCTCTCCAAATCATATGCATTCTATTGAAACTGTCGAATGTCTTCTCTGCGTCCTTGTCAGCAGAAGATACAGAGACAAACATTAAGTCCGTTTTCAATGCTAATTCCTTCACTTGAAACCCGGAGAAGTGGGAACGACCACCCGACAATCCAGGCGTGCATGGGAATGTGGAACAACCTCCGATATGTTGCATGTTGGCCACGTGTTCTTCAGATGTGAATCGCCAGGGGCACCTGTGTAATAACGTTGTGCCGTCCCTGTCCCTATAAATACACGCCTCACCACAGTCATTATCCTTTCTTCCACTCTCGCACGAACCCTAGCGCCACTGCTAGCACTCGACGACGCCTGCGACGAAGCACTTAGCTACCGCGACCTCTCCGACACCGTCTTCACGCTGGCCGCGGACATCGTCTCCTCCGCCGTCGCCGTAGGTGTCCTCCGTCGCCAAGTTAGGGCATGGATGATCGAACTGCTCGGCCTCCTCTTCCACTCCCTCTAGCAGTTCTTTGTGTGGTAAATAAAACTTCCTTTTTACGGCCCCTTTGATCCTATAGATTCGTCACTTTCTACCACAAGCAGTTTCTGTTCACACATGTTGGATCCACCTCATACTGCATCTCATATTATGCCTAGTATGTTCACTTATGCTTCACAAAGTAGTTAGATTCCTCACTTGTACTGATCTGTGGATTCGTACAAATCTGGAACCACTCCTTATCTATGAGTGAATGTCTTCGCACGATGAGGTCAATGTCTTCTAAACTGATTTATCTTCAAAATCTTCTGAGAATGCATATGACCTCTTCCCCTTCCCTCGCACCTTAATGCTGTCACAGGTACATGTCCATGGGAGAATCCCTTGGTTCTCATAGTCTGCATTCATTTGCAGAATTCATACAGCATCATATAAATTCTCCCGAAGCCAGTTCCTGTTTGTCCAGCAAGCGAAAGCCCTTGAAGCCTTTGAACGTATTGAAGCCATTCAGTTTAAAGTTCATGGCTGCAGAGAAATCAGCAAGGAAGGGTGGCAGAAAGCGTCGAGGTGAAACATCAAGAGATCTGCCCGATGACCTCTCAGAGCTGTACAAGACAGATCCAGACGAGGATTACAATCAGCGCAAGACACGAATCCAATGGATTCGACGATATTGGGCAGAACAGTGGTTCAAGTACAGGTTTGTGACAAAGGAATATGCTGAGAAGAATGCTATCAAGCGACCATGGGGAGACATCCTATCCAGAAATCTTCAACCCAGGTCCAGAGATGAAGCCATTGAACAAGGCTTCTATCCCTACATGGTCCGTGGACCACAGCCTGCGGATGCTGACCCATCATCACTGCTATGGTGTCGTGACGATAATCTATTCAAGCGCAACTTCCAGTTTGCCCAGAATTTGGCGAAGCAGAACAAGAAGTCATTGGGACTAGACTTCAACCCTGGTCCCTCTGCTCCCCGTGCTGACGGCACACGTGATGCAGAACCCAATGTCATCGGTCCGTTCTACAACCTGGATGGCCTCATCACTCACATCTCAGTTCAAGGTGCCAAAGTGGATCATTCTGATGATGATGCTGACACTGATGAAGCCCCAGCTCCTACTCCAAAGCCGCAGAAGCCAAAGCAGACTAAAGCTTCAAAGCCTGCCTCAGCACCAAAAATCTCACGGGCGAAGCCATTGGCTACTGCACCTCCTGAAGACAGTGTGCAGTCTAAAGATCTGTCACGCATCTCCAAGCCCCCGAGAGACAAGATGCCTCTGCCACACACCAGCCAAGAACTGACTGCTGCTGCTATTCTACGCAACGATGCCATTGATCTGTCCAGTGATGAAGATCTTGCAGATGACGCTCTTGAGCAACTGATCAAGAGCGAAGAAGAAGCAGAAATGTTCAACAATTAGCCTCTCTTTGACGTGGCAATCATCCACGACTTCATCGATGAGTGGTTTGACATGCCCAACCTCAGCTTTGAAGATCTGCAACTTCCCATTGGCCTCAGTGTCGCCTTCCATGGCGCCATTGCTTCAGAGCTAGCTCTAGCTCAGCGCATCGTCGAACTGAAGCAAAAGATTGACTTTGAGAAAGCTCAGTTCAAGAAGCATATGGCCAAGCTCAGCGTGCAAGAGGTCAAGAACTTCAAGATCATGCTGCACGAGCTCAAAGAAGCCTTTCTCAAGAAGCGTGAAGAAGCTCAAGGTTCTCGTGAGCGCATGAAGAGCCTGGCTGACAAGTGTGTGCAAGCCTACAATAAGGCTGAGAAGCGCAAGGCCCTTGGGCGTCCTGGCATCGACCCCAGGATGGCTGCAAAGCAGAAGAAGAAGAAGAAGAAGAAGAAGCCCGCTATGGCCGAACCCGACGCACCAAGGCAGAAAGCACATCCCATTGTCTTCCCAACCAGCATGACTGGCTCGAAGCCAAAAGCTAGGTCTACCGCTTCAGAACTGAAGAAGACGAGGACTGCTGAGGCTGAAGCCAGAAAGAGGAAACATCCTGAAGCCTCTGCTGCTGCTCCCTCCAAGAAGAAGCGCAAGACCAAAAAGGATCTGGCTGCTCCCACAGAGCGCTTAGTTGTTGAACCTATCTCCATGGTTCACCCTGCCGCTGAACATCAAGAGCGCCAACTGACTGTCCATGAGCCTGCTTCCACAGAGGCTCATGAAGCTGAAGACATTCCAGCAGCTGATCCCACCGCTGCTGAAGACATTGGTCACCATGACCATGTTGAAGATGATGTAGTTCTTCCTCTGATCGAGCACCAACAGGTATCATCGTCTGTGCTTACGCATAGCGAACTCATCAGCATTGGTCGTCCTCTGACGCCAATTGCTCAGGATGCATCATGGGCTGATCACCCACAACAACAAGTCACACCACCCCGGCAAGAAGAAGAAGATGACTTTGAGACCCAGCCAACTCCATCTCCAAAGGCATCGCCAGCGTTACGCAGGCTTCGCAAAGGACCAAAGTCTCAAGTCTCCGAGTCTGAGGCTAAAGTTGCTGAAGACATTCCGGCTGCATCAGCCGACGACACCCAAGAAGAAGAACATGCCCCTACTCCCCCAACTACTGAAGAAGCTGTTCTCGAGGAGAACGTGTCTGTGCCCGACCCTCCAGCTCATCAAGTGGAGGTAGAAAATCTTGAGGCTGCCACCACCAACACCAATGAAGCCACTGACGTTGTCATGGCTGAAGCAAATGTGGAGCCTACACCAACCCATGAACCAGAAGTCAGCGAAGCCAATGATACTACTGCTCCTGTTCCTGCGCCTGCTGCTGGTCCTCAGTTTGACTATCATATTGAGCATAGGCCTCAGGTACAGAAGCCAATGCCAAGGTTGCCCAGGTTTCCAGGTCCTGCATCAGCACCTGGATCCTTCAATGTCAACGGCTTCAAAGCAGACAACACCTTCTTCAATAGCTCCAAGAACCCCTACTCAAGGGAACGAATATCTTCTGATCGGTTCTGGAGCTATCCGCAGCGAAGCTATTACTCCTGCATTTTGTACAATCAAGGTCGCATCTTCCCACATATGCGTTTTGACACCGAAGCAATAGCTGGTCTACCCTGTTTGGAAGAAGCTCTGGATTGCTTCAAAGAGGTTGGATTGTTGCCTTTCGTCACCGACCAAGAGCACTGGAACGAAGAGTTGCTGCTCCAATTTTATGCCACACTTCACATACGTGGTTACAACAGAGATCCGAAGACTTGGGTCCTTGAGTGGATGACAGGAAATGTTCATCACGAAGCCAAAGCCTTTGATATCATTGAGCTCACTGATCTGCCCACTCCTGGAGATCTCTATGAACCTGGATTTCAACTTCACAGTGAAGCTATGGAGAGCATCTTTCAGAAGCCTGAACCGAACATGAGTCAGATGCTCAGTATGATGAAGCCTTTGCCACAAGATGTTGCATATCCTAAGGAGTTCTTTGTTGAAGACCTTGAGTATCTGCCAAGGACTATCTATCACATTATAATGCGAACTCTCTGGCCCATCAAAGGACATTCTCCACATGCAAAACTGGAAGGTGCAATGAAGACTTTGGTCTTCTATATTCTTCATGGAAAATGCTTCAATGCACAAGACTTCTTCATCCGCCAACTTGCTGCATCAGGATCTGATCTTTTTGGCTTGAAGTTCTACGCTCCATGGATAATGCGGCAGATTAAACTCCACTCAGCTATCTCATATCAGCCATCTGCTCGCAATCATCGGATCTTTTTGCCTGATGTGGATATGTCCGTTGAAGCCATTTATCCAGAGCCTGCCAAGGAACCTCTTAGTCTTCAGAATGCGGAGGATCAAAGCTTCACTCAGAACATTGAAGGAGTTGAAGCAGTCACTCGTGTTTATCCTCTGGCTGGTACCACACGTGCACCTCATCGTGCCCTTACTGAAGCCACTAAAAGCACTATTGCCCAACGACCCAAGAAGCGATCTCGTGTTCTCAATGACCGAGAGCTTCTGGTTGCTCTTCATCAGAAACAGGATAGGCATCATGACTGGCTGAAGCGCCAAATGCAAAGCCTCTTGGTGGATGTCAACCGCATTCGTAATCTTGCCACCAAGAATGCCTTTGTTGCCCATGAAACCTATCGGCGTACATGGAAAGGGCTGACGCTTATGTGTTCTGAGGATGATCTTCAAGAGGATGGCTTCTCTGAACGTTTCAAGTTTGACTCCACACCTCCCCGAAGGACTGTGCTGCGACGAACTCCATCTCTTGAAGACTCTGAGTTCTCTTCCTCTGCGGCAACTGTGAATGCCAGAGTGATCGAGGACGAAGATGATGCCACTTCACCGCCCCCTACTTCTGCATGCATCGACACTGCTCCAAGTTCTTCTGCACCGCCGAACACCACCGACGACCCTGCTGCTTCACCTACTCTTCATGGGAACGAGTAGATGCTCTATGTCTTCAAACCTTTTTGGTCCTCACTGACAAAAGGGGGAGAAGCATATGAGTTTGATAGTCTTCAAGCGGGTCCATATGGGCGGTTACTTTATGTTTTGCCTAGTGTTTACAACTCTCGTTTTGATACATTTGGTTCGATGGTCGTCTGCTACTTATTTGCTATTTTGTCATGCGATGATAAATTCCGCATGTGCGACGATAAATTACGCACTTAGATCATTTTGTAGACGTCCATTTTTCATTATGCATGTCATTATCTTCACATACCTTTCATGCATGATGAATTGTCATCATAAGTTGAAGAGGATCTCCACAAGTACAACCTGCCATGTGCATTTGCATTCCAAAAGCAAATTACTTATATGCACATCTTCAGGGGGAGCCCTTGCAACTTATGAAGACAATTCCTTATCCTTTACAATTTCACATATTATATTCCCCGTTGAAAACTTCAACTAGTTTAACCAAAAAGGGGGAGATTGTAAGTGCATCTAGTGCCACCCCTAGTTGGTTTTGGAGTATTGACGACAAACCTAGTTGAGGGACTAATGTGTTTGTGAGAATTGCAGGATAACACAGGTAGAAGTCCCTCATTGATTCGGTTTTCCTACCAGAGATGACCCCTAAAAATTTATGAAGACATTAAAGTCAAAGGTGGTATGTGAAGACATTCACCTTGAAGACTATGACAAGAGAAGACATCGCATGAAGACTATGGAGCGCGAAGACTTAGATCTTTCTTAGTTCTTTTTCTTCTTTGTTGAGTCATAGGAACCACCATACTGTTAAGTGGGGTCCAAGAAAACCAGTCAGAATGACTGAAGTGATGCTTAACCAAAATCCTATGTCTTCGAGTGAAGACTATGAGAGCGAATCTTGTTCAGAGTTGGACAAGTCAGCTTTGCTTGTAGCCCAAGTAAAGTTGCCGTGTGTGTTTGAAATCTGACCGTTGGAACACGTGTCAGTTCCTTAGTGGCCCAAGGTCATTTCGGACAAATCAGGCCGGGTTGCCTAGTGGCTATAAATAGCCCACCCCCTACAACCATAACTGGTTGGCTGCTCAGAGTTAAAGTACGGCTTTTGTCGTTTGAGAGCAACCCACCTCGAAGCCTTTGAGAGAGAATTCCTTGAGAGGATAAAGCCCTAACCACCCAGAGCCAAAGAGTGTTAGGCATCACTTAAGTCTTCTTGTCTGTGTGATCTGAAGACTTATTACACTTGAGGACTGTGAATCCTCCAGCCGGTTAGGCGTCGCGTTCTGAGCATCCAAGAGTCATTGTGGATCGCCGGTGAACGAAGTCTGTGAAGGTTTGGAATTTTACCTTGAAGACTTACTAGAGTGATTGGGCGAGGTCTGTGTGACCTTAGCTCAAGGGGAATACGGTGAGGACTAAGTGTTCTGAGCTGCGTGCTCAGGACTAAGTGTCCGAGACTGAGTGTCCTCAGGTTTAAATACCTATCCGCCCTAACCAGACGTACAACTGTCACAGCAGTTGGAACTGGTCTACCAAACCTTTGTCTTCGTCATGCACACTGGTTCTATTCTTCTCATCTCTTCATTTACAGTTGGCTCCTGTAAAGTCAGTGCCTATTTGCTTTATCTATTTGTCTTCACTGTGTACCTGATCCTTACTGCCTAGCTACTATTAGTCATTGTGGTTTCACTTCATTGAATGCTTGACTATTGTCTGTCTAGTGTAGTCTACCTTCCGCTGCATGGGAATAGGTTCATTTCTATCATTTGTCTTTGAAACTTCCATGTTTTGAAGACTTTCATAAAAATCACCTATTCACCCCCTCTCTAGTCGATATAACACACTTTCAGGTGGTGCTGATACTCCATAGCACCGAGGGTAACTCCTCTACCCAACAACCCGGCGTTCGCTGCAAGGGAACCATAAGCCGGGGCTTGAGACCTTTTAAGATTTCCTGATTTGCTCTCTCAACCTGACCATTGGATTGAGGATGAGCTACAGAAGAAACATCAAGCCGGATATGCTCGCGCTGACAAAACTCCTCCATAGCCCCTTGGGATAGATTAGTGCCATTGTCAGTGATAATGCTGTGTGGAAAACCAAAATGGAAGATCACCTTTTTCATGAACTGAACCGCTGTGGCCGCATCACACTTACTCACTGGTTTTGCCTCAACCCACTTTGTGAATTTGTCAACTGCCACTAAAAGATGTGTCTTTTTATCCTTAGACCTTTGAAAGGTCCAACCATGTCAAGCCCCCAGACCGCAAACAGCCAAGTGATTGGAATCATCCGCATATCTTGAACCGGCACATGTGCTCGTCATGCGAATTTTTGACATCCATCACATCTACTCACCAGATCTTCTGCATCAGGGTGAGCCGTCAACCAGTAAAAACCATGACGAAAAGCTTTGGCCACCAGAGATTTTGACCCGGCGTGATGACCACAATTGCCTTCATGGATCTCACGAAGTATTTCTTGGCCTTCTTCAGGGGAAACACACCGCTGAAACGCTCCAGAGACGCTGCAATGGTATAGTTCTCCGTCAGAAATCATCATTGACTTAGACCGCCGGGTTATCTGTCTGGCCAGGATCTCATCCGCTGGCAGCTCGCCCCGGGTCATGTAAGCCAAGAACGGCACTGTCAAATCTGGGATGACGTGAGGAGCCGCCACCAACTGCGCCTCTGGGTCAGGAACGACTAGATCTTCTTCTGTAGGCAACTTAACAGACGGGTTATGCAAAATATCCAAAAAGGTGTTAGGTGGCACCGGCTTACGCTGAGATCCCAACCGGCTTAAAGCATCAGCCACTTCGTTCTTCCTACGGTCAATGTGCTCCACCTAATAACCTTTAAAAGGCCCTGCAATAGTATCAACTTCGCGGCGATAAGCCGCCATGAGAGGATCTTTGGAATCCCACTTGCCTGACACCTGTTGAGCTACCAAATCTGAGTCGCCAAGACACCGGACCCGGCTCAGGCTCATCTCTTTAGCCATTCGAAGACCATGGAGCAACGCTTCATATTCCGTTGCATTGTTAGTGCAAGGAAACATCAGCCGCAACACATAACAAAATTTGTCACCTCGAGGGGAGGTTAAAACAACTCCAGCCCCCGAGCCTTCCAACTGTCTGGATCCATCAAAGTGAATAGTCCAATATGTGTTGTTTGGTTTCTCCTCCGGCATCTGCATCTCTGTCCAGTCATTAATAAAATCAACCAGTGCTTGAGACTTGATCGCAGTACGTGGCACATACTTCAACCCATGGGACCCAAGCTCAATGGCCCACTTGGCGACTCGTCCAGTGGCTTCTCTATTTTGAATGATGTCTCCCAAAGGAGCAGAGCTAACCACAGTGATTGGGTGACCCTGAAAGTAATGTTTGAGCTTCCAGCTTGCCATGAACACCCCATATACGAGCTTCTGCCAATGTGGATATCTTTGTTTAGATTCAATCAACACCTCACTGATGTAGTAAATCGGCCATTGAACCGGATGTTCCTTGCCAACCTCCTTGTGTTCCACCACAATTGCCACACTAACAGCTCATGAGTTGGCAGCTACATATAACAATAGCGGCTCTTTCTCAACTGGAGCAGCCAGGACACGCGGCTCAGCAAGCTGTTTCTTCAAATCCTCAAAAGCAGAGTTCGTAGCATCGCTCCAAACAAAATCATCCGTCTTCTTCATCATTTGATACAAAGACATCGCCTTCTCCCCTAACCGGCTCAAAGTAGCAACACGACCCGCCAGCCGTTGAATGTCATTGATGCATGTTGGTTTGTCCAGGGATGTGATTGACTTAATCTTCTCCGGGTTAGCTTCAATACCTCGGTTGGACACCAAAAAACTCAAGAGCTTGCCAGCTGGAACTCCAAAAACACACTTGGCCGGGTTAGGCATCATTTTGTAGACCCGGAGGTTATCAAAGGTCTCTTTCAGATCTGTGACCAAGGTTTCCTCTTTCCTGGATTTTACCACTATATCATCCACATAAGCATGAACATTACGCCCAATCTGATTGTGAAGGCAATTCTGCATACACCGTTGATAAGTTGCCTGGGCACTCTTGAGCCCGAAGGGCATAGACACATAGCAGAAGGCTCCAAACGGAGTGATGAAAGTTGTCTTCTCTTGGTCCTTGACGGCCATCTTGATCTGATGATAACCTGAATAGGCATCCAAACACTCAAACGTGCGCAACCCGCCGTAGCATCAATGATCTGATCAATACGGGGGAGAGCGAAAGGGTCAGCCGGTCAAGCCTTATTTAAATCGGTGTAATCCACACACATACACCAGGTGCCGTTCTTTTTGAGTACAAGCACCGGGTTGGCTAACCACTCTGGGTGAAAGACTTCCACAATGAACCCGGCCGCCAAGAGCCGGGCCACCTCTTTTCCGATGGCCTTGCGCCTTTCCTCGTTGAATCATCGGAGAAATTGCCTAACCGGCTTAAACTTTGGATCAATATTGAGAGTGTGCTCAGCGAGTTCTCTCGGGACACCCGGCATGTCAGAAGGTTTCCATGCAAAGATGTCCCGGTTCTCACAGATGAACTCGATGAGTGCGCTTTCCTATTTTGGATCCAAGTTGGCACTCATGATGAATTGCTTGGATGAGTCGCCGGGCACAAAATCAACCGTCTTGGTGTCATCAGCTAACTTGAATTTCAACACCGGTTCATGGTCCATCGTTGGCTTCTTTAGAGACGTCATGGCTGCCGGGTCAACATTATCTTTATAAAACTTGAGCTCCTCTGTTGCACAAACAGACTCAGCATATGCAGCATCTCCTTCTTCACACTCCAGGGCTATTTTCCGGCTTCCATGTACTATAATGGTGCCCTTATAACCCGGCATCTTGAGCTATAGATACACATAACAGGGCCGAGCCATGAACTTGGCGTAAGCCGGCCGTCCAAACAAAGCATGATATGGGCTTTTGATCTTAACCACCTCAAAGGTTAATTTCTCCGCTCTGGAATCATATTCATCACCAAAGGCTACTTCCAGTTCAATCTTGCCAACTGGGTATGCCGATTTGCCAGGTACCACACCGTGAAAAACAGTGTTAGATTGCTTAAGACTCTTATCAGTCAACCCCATCCTACGAAATGTCTCATAGTAGAGGATGTTGAAGCTACTACCTCCATCCATGAGCACTTTAGTGAATTTATATCCACCAACCCGAGGCGCTACTACCAAGGCCAAGTGACCCGGATTGTCAACCCGGGGAGGATGATCCTCTCTGCTCCACACAATAGGCTGTTCTGACCATCGTAAGTAACGCGGAATCGCTGGCTCAACGGCATTGACAGCCCTCTTGTGAAGCTTTTGGTCCCGCTTGCACAAGCTAGTGGTAAACACATGATATTGCCCACTATTCAACTGTTTTGGGTTGCTCTGATATCCAGATTGCTGCTGATTACCTTGGCTGGGTTGTGGATTATAACCTCCTTGGTTACCCGCATGTCCCTAACCGTGAAAATCGCCTCCACCTGAGCCGGCGCCCGGTCCATGAAAGCCGCCTCCACCTGAATCGCAGCCAGGGCCGTGAATTCCATCGAATGCATCTGAATTCTTGAATGCCTTCATGATTGTACAGTCCTTCCACAGATGGGTGGCTGGCTTCTCCCGGGTGTCGTGTCTTGGACAAGGTTCATTCAATAGTTTCTCAAGGGTGGGACCTGACCCGCCCGACCGAGGGGGTTGCCTACCCTTGCGCCATTGATTGTTGCCCTGCGCATTAGTGTTAGCCACAAATTCGTCAGCCTTACGTTTATTACCTCCTTGATTTGCCGGGTTATGCTAGTGACCCTTGCCGTTGCCGTTCTTCTTTCACTTCCCTGTCTTTTCTTCATCAGACACAGGGTCCTTGGTACTATCAGAATCATCATACTTGACGAGAGCCGCCATCAACTAGCCCATGTCATTGCAGTCACGTTTAAGCCGCCCCAACTTCTGCTTCAGAGGTTCAAAACGGCAATTTTTCTCCAACATTAATACTGCCGAGCCGGCATCCATCTTATCAGATGAATGAATTATCTCCTTGACCCGGCGCACCCAATGGGTTGTGGACTCACCTTCCTCTTGTTTACAATTAGTCAGGTCCATGATTGACATAGGTTGTTTGCATGTGTCTTTGAAGTTCTGAATGAACCGGGCCTTTAACTCCGCCCATGAGCCGATGGAATTGGGGGGCAACCCTTTTAGCCAAGTACGAGCCGTTCCATCCAACATCATGGTGAAATATTTAGCCATTGCCGCGTCGCTGACCTCCAACAGCTCCATGGCCATCTCATAACTCTCATTCCAGGCCCCAGGCTGCAAGTCGGCCGTGTAATTAGGCACCTTACGAGGCCCCTTGAAGTCCTTTGGCAAACGCTCATTACGTATGGCAGGTACTAGGAAAGGGACACCTCCAGTTCTCGTGGACACTCCTGCCTCAGCCGAGGTTGCTGGATAAGCCGGAAAAGTCCGGTGAGCCGCCTGCTCCGCTGCCAATTGAACCGCTCGCTCAGCCTCTTGTCGGATCCTCTCCTGATCTGCCAAGTTAAGGGCTCCAGCCTGTCCTGGCTCATGCCTGTGCGGCCGGTTGTGGCGTTGAGCATTGCTTGACCTATCAGCTGAATCCATACACCTACTGTAGCTTGGGCTCCGGCTCGGGCGAGGGGTTGAATGGATCCTGTCTCGACTGTAAGAGTACGCATCCTGCTACGCCAGAGCTATTTGAGACGTTCTCTTACCCTTCGTGTTTCGATCGCCGCCGGAGAGTCACCCTCCATTAGGAGAGCCGCCAAACGAGCCGAAGCTGCAATGAGGTTTTCCAAGGGATTGGAGAAGTGACCTGGCGGTGTTGGTACATAATGAGGTGGAGTGGTATGTATACGAGGTGGTTCCATGGCGCGCGGCTGAACCGGTGCCCCAGGTGTCGTGATCCGATTTGCCTCTGGCGGGTTACTTGCCCCGACCCCGGGCTTATGAAAAAGGTTCCTAGGATCGAGCGTCAGAGGTAGACGTGACTGATTTTTCTGATGCCTTCTTCTCATGACCTCGTTTGATGCGTTCAGATCCACCGAGAGCCGGAAAGTCTCTGCCTGAAGCTGCTGAGCACGAGCGTCCAAAGCCGCCCGCTCCGCGGCCATCCTGACCTCCTCTGCTGCTAAATTTTCTTTAGCTTGTACCATCTCCTCACGTACGCGTGCCACCTCTGCGTCATGCTGAGCTTGATTCGCCGGCTCTACCACAGCAATCAACAGGGTCGTCAGTTTATCCATGAGGTTCATCAGAATCTGAGCCGGGGGGCGCGCGGGGTCTCCTGACCCGGCTGCGGCCGACCCGGTGGTTGTTGCTGCCGCTGCTGTGGAGTTCTGCCCTGGCTGTGTTCCTGCCATGAAGACTCCGACCCAATTCGGCGGCTCAAAGGGGTCCGGAATACTACTGCCATCGAAACAGCCCCCGAGCATGCCATCCCGCAGCTGATACACAGAGTTCGTCTCTCCCGTTGATGATGTGGCGTCAGAACAGACAACCGTCTCAGCGCCATCCACTGATTCTTCAGAGTATTCACCGTCGTGGATGCAACCTACAAAGGCATGCTTCACGAAAGATTGAACACGGGTGGACCTCGCGCGCTGAGCCGTTTCGATGAGGTTGGTGTGAACGTCCGGCTCAGGGCCCGACTCGCCGATCTGGCCGATGAAAACATGAATTCCGCCGAAGGGGACCCGGTACCCGTACTCAATTGAGCCGGCCTTGGGGCCCCAGCCTTCGTCGTCGATGTAGAGCTTGCCGCGACGACTCTTGGTCATCCGGCCCACAGCGTATCCCTTGAGCCCTTCGAAGTTGCCCTTCAAGAACTCGAATCCACCGTGCGCTGGCCCCACGGTGGGTGCCAACTGTCGTGGAATTGTCACGGAAGATGTCCTAGCAAAAGGACTTAGTCGTAGGGCCATTGCAAGTAGGAAGCTTAAAGGGGTTAATACGACAAAGGACACGAGAGATTTTATACTAGTTCGGCCCCTTACGATGAAGGTAAAAGCCTACATCTAGTTGTGTTGATATTGCTGGGGTTTCGATTGCCAAGAGGCTAGTTCGCCGGCTTGGTGATCGATCTCTTGTTTCTTGCCCTAAGCCGCCGCCGGGTCGTCCCCTTATATACACGGGTTGACGCCTGGTGGTCTACAGAGTCCCGGCCGGCTCATAAAACGTGTCCGACTTGGTGACTTCTTTTACATGCCTTTCCTTACAAGTCTTCTCTTATATACGGCGGTTTACAATGTTGGGCCTTAAGCCGCCTCCAGGCCTTTAGGCCTTATATAAGGTTTAATAAACTATCGTCTTGAGTGTTTACTGGGCTTCCTTCGTGACCTGCCATTGGGGTTGACCCGGCCCCTCTTGGGCGGGTCATAACTGATAGTTATATCCCCAACAGTATATGAGCAGCGGAAAGTAAAGCATGCAAGTTGCAAGAATGTAAAGGGATGGGATTGGAGTGTGCAAACACAATTTGGAGACATGGAGATTTTTTTATTTGTGATTTCGATAGGTGGTGCTATCGTACATCCACATTGAAGGAGACTTCAACCCACGAAGGGTAACGGTTGCGCGAGACCACGGAGGGCTCCACCCACGAAGGGTCCACGAAGAAGCAACCTTTTCTATCCCACCATGGCCGTCGCCCATGAAGGACTTGCCTCACTCACGTAGATCTTCATGAAGTAGGCGATCTCCTTGCCCTTACAAACTCCTTGGTTCAACTCCACAATCTTGACGGAGGCTCCCAAGTGACACCTAACCAATCTAGGAGACACCACTCTCCAAGAGGTAATAGATGGTGTGTTGATGATGAACTCCTTTCTCTTGTGCTTCAAATGATAGTCTCCCCAACACTCAACTCTCTCTCTCAGGATTTGGATTTGGTAGAAAGAAGATTTGAGTGGAAAGCAACTTGGCGAAGGCTAGAGATCAAGATTTATGTGGTTGGAATGGAATATCTTGACCTCAACACAAGTGTAGGTGGTTCTCTCTCAGAAAATGTATGTTGAAAGTGTAGGCATGTTCTGATGGCTCTCTCTACGAGTGAAGAGTGTGTGGAGGGGTATATATAGCCTCCACACAAAATCTAACCATTACACACAATTTACCAAACTCGGTGGGACCGATTCAGAGAACTCGGTCAGACCGATTTAGTTCATAATGTGACCGTTAGGCATTTTGCTGGGACCGACATGATCAACTCGGTGGGACCGATGTGCTAGGGTTAGGGTAAAGCCTCAACTCGGTTTGTCCGATTACACAAACTCGGTGGGACCGATTTGGGTAATAAGCGAAACAAAGAGTTGGCCAAGCAAACTCGGTGGAACCGATTGCATACCTGGGTAGGACCAAAATTATTGCAATAGGCAACAGAGAGTTTGCAAGCCCATCTTGGTGAGACCGAGATCCCATCGGTGAGACCGAATTGATTAGGGTTTCTGGAAGTGGCTATGTCAAGAGAACTCGGTGGCGCCGGATAGAAAGTTTCGGTGGGGCTGAGTTTGACTTTTGGTTTGGGACATATGTGCATATGAGAAAGTAGTTGAGGGCTTTGGAGCATATCACTAAGCATTTTGAGCAAGAACCTCATTAGGCAGCACCTCACCCCCTCTTGATAGTATTGGCTTTTCCTATGGACTCAATGTGATCTTGGATCACTAAAATGAAAAATGTAGAGTCTTGTGCTTTGAGCTTGAGCCAATCCTTTGTCCTCAGCCTCTTGAAGGGGTTCCACATCCTCTAGTCCATGCCACTCCATTGTTGAACCTATATGAAATATACTAGGTAGAAGCATTAGTCCAACAAGAGATATGTTGACATTAATTACCAAAATCACCCAGGGAGCACTTGTGCTTTCAATCTCCCCCTTTTTGGTAATTGATGACAACATACATCAAAGCATTAGATAAAGATATAGAGAATAACAAGTAAAGCTTTGGAAAGACATGTAACATGCATACCCCCCCTACATGTATGCAATCGTGTAAATATGGAATATAGGAGCATGTGAATGCATAAGCATGACAGAGTAAGCAATGTGTTACATGTATCTTGGCTATATGCATCAGAGCAAATGATGTGAATATAGGAAGTGTACCTTCATCCTCATGAGTCCTTCTTGCAAACAGTATGTAGATCAGCAAGAAATCCTCATACACATGACTGATAACCCACAAGTATAGGGGACCGCAACAGTTTTCGAGGGTAGAGTATTCAACCCAAATTTATTGATTTGACACAAGGGAAGCCAAAGAATATTCTCAAGTATTAGCAGCTGAGTTGTCAATTCAACCACACCTGGAAACTTAATATCTGCAGCAAGGTATTTAGTAGCAAAGTAATATGATAGTAGAAATAACGGTGGCAAAAGGTAACGGTAGGAAAAGTAATATTTTTGGGTTTTATAGTGATGGTAACAGTAGCAGCGGAAAAGTAAATAAGCGAAGAACAATATAGGAAAAGCTCGTAGGCATTGGATCGGTGATGGAGAATTATGCCAGATGCGATCGATCATGTAACAGTCATAACGTAGGGTGACACAGAACTAGCTCCAGTTCATCAATGTAATGTAGGCATGTATTCCGAATATAGTCATACATGCTTATGGAAAAGAACTTGCATGACATCTTTTGTCCTACCCTCCCGTGGTAGCGGGGTCCTATTGGAAACTAAGGGATATTAAGGCATCCTTTTAATAGAGTACCGGACCAAAGCATTAACACATAGTGAATACATGAACTCCTCAAACTACGGTCATCACCGGTAAGTATCCCGATTATTGTCACTTCGGGGTTAACGAATCATAACACATAATAGGTGACTATAGACTTGCAATATAGGATCAAGAACTCTCATATATTGATGAAAACATAATAGGTTCAGATCTGAAATCATGGCACTCGGGCCCTAGTGACAAGCATTAAGCATAGCAAAGTCATAGCAGCATCAATCTCAGAACATAGTGGATACTAGGGATCAAACCCTAACAAAACTAACTCGATTACATGATAGATCTCATCCAACCCATCACCGTCCAGCAAGCCTATGATGGAATTACTCACACACGGTGGTGAGCATCATGAAATTGGTGATGGAGGAAGGTTGATGATGACGATGGCGATGGATTCCCCTCTCCGGAGCCCCGAACGGACTCCAGATCAGCCCTCCCGAGAGAGTTTAGGGCTTGGCGGTGGCTCCGTATCGTAAAACGCGATGAATCCTTCTCCCTGATTTTTTTCTCCCCGAAAGTGAATATATGGAGTCAAGGTTGAAGTCGATGGAGCATCAGGGGGCCCACAAGGCAGGGGGGGCGCGCCCCCCACCCTCGTGGACAGGTGGTGGGCCCCCTGACGTGGATCTTTCTTCCAGTATTTTTTATACATTCCAAAATAATTCTCCGTTGATTTTCAGGTCATTCCGAGAACTTTTATTTCTGCACAAAAATAACACCATCACAATTCTGCTGAAAACAGCGTCAGTCGGGGTTAGTTCCATTCAAATCATGCAAGTTAGAGTCCAAAACAAGGGCAAAAGTGTTTGGAGAAGTAGGTACGACGAAGACGTATCAACTCCCCCAAGCTTAAACCTTTTCTTGTCCTCAAGCAATTCAGTTGATAAACTGAAAGTGATAAAGAAGAACTTTTACAAACTCTGTTTACTCTTGTTGTTGTAAATATGTAAAGCCAGCGTTCAGGTTTTCAGCAAAGATTATGAACTAACCATATTCACAATAACACTTAGGTCTCATGTTTACTCATATCAATGACATAATCAACTAGCGAGCAATAATAATAAATCTCAGATGACAACACTTTCTCAAAACAATCATGATATGATATGACAAGATGGTATCTCGCTAGCCCTTTCTGAGACCGCAAAACACAAATGCAGAGCACCTTTAAAGATCAGGGAGTGACTAGACATTGTAATTCATGGTAAAAGAGATCCAGTCAAGTCATACTCAATGTAAACTAACAATAATGGATGCAAATGACAGCGGTGCTCTCCAACTGGTGCTTTTTTAATGAGGGTGATGACTCAACATAAAAGTAAATAGATAGGCTATTCGCAGAGGGAAGCATGGATTTGTAGAGGTGCGAGAGCTCAGTTTTGAAATATATATGAATAATATTTTGAGCGGTATACTTTCATTGTCAACATAACAACCGAGAGATCTCGATATCTTCCATGCTACACACATTATAGGCGGTTCCCAAACAGAATGTAAAGTTTATACTCCCCCTCCACCAACAAGCATCAATCCATGGCTTGCTCGAAACAATGAGTGCCTCCAACTAACAAGAGTCCCGGGGGAGTTTTGTTTGCAGTTATTTTGATTTGACTTGCATTAAGCATGGGGCTGGGCATCCTGGTGACCAGCCATTTTCTCATGAGTGAGGAGCGGAGTCCACTCCTCTTGAGAATAACCCACCTAGCATGGAAGATACAGACAGCCCTAGTTGATACATGAGCTATTCGAGCCTACAAAACAGAATTTTATTTGAAGGTTTAGAGTTTGGCACATACAAATTTACTTGGAACGGCAAGTAGATACCGTATATAGGTAGGTATGGTGGACTCATATGAAACAACTTTGGGGTTTATGGAATTGGATGCACAAGCAGTATTCCCGCTTAGTACAAGTGAAGTCTAGCAAAAGACTAGGAAGCGACTAGCTAGAGAGCGACAATAGTCATGAACATGCATTAAAATTAATCAACACCGAATGCAAGCATGAGTAGGATATAATGCACCATGAACATAAATATCGTAGAGGCTATGTTGATTTTTTTTCAACTACATGCGTGAACATGTGCCACGTCAAGCCACTCGAATCGTTCAAAAGAGGATACCACCCTATCATACCACATCACAACCATTTTAATAGCATGTTGGCACGCAAGGTAAACCATTATAAACTCCTAGCTAATTAAGCATGGCATAAGCAACTATAATCTCTAATTGTCATTGCAAATATGTTTTTTTTCATAATAGGCTAAATCAGGAACGATGAACTAATCATATTTAAAAAAACAAGAGAGGTCGAGTTCATACCAGCTTTTCTCATCTCAATAAGTTCATCATATAATCATCATTATTGCCTTTCACTTGCACGACCGAATAATGTGGATAATAATAATAGTGCATGTGCATTGGACTAAGCTGGAATCTGCAAGCATTCAATTCAAGAGAGAAGACAAGGTAATATGGGCTCTTTGTTAGATCAACAATAATGCATATAAGAGCCAGTCAACATTTTCATTATGGTCTTCTCCTCTCGACCCCCAAAGAACAAGAAAAGAAATAAAACTGTTTACACGGGAAAGCTCCCAACAAGCAAAAGAAGAACGAGAAATCTTATTAGGCTTTCTTTTTAATTACTACTACTACAACATGAAAAGTAAACTAATTAAAAGCTACAACTAATTTTTTTTGTTTTTTCTTAAGGTTTATCAAACACACAAGAAGAAAGCATAAAAGGAAAATAAATAGCATGGATATTATAGTGAAAAAGTATGAGCACCGAGAACTAGCATGAGTGTGTGAACATGAATGTAATGTCGGTGAGAAATACGTACTCCCCCAATCTTAGGCCTTTGGCCTAAGTTGGTCTATGGCCACGGCTGGCCTGGCGGATATCCAAAGTTGTAGCTGGGGTCGTACTGAGAAGAATCCCCCTGGTGCCACTGGTTGGCGATCTCTTCCGGCTTCCACTGATAAATAGACTGCCGGTGAGGATCAAATTGTGGTTCCGACTCTGGCTCTGTAGCTGGTGTGGGGTTTCGGTAGGCGTGAATGGCCTCCGGCGGAACAAGGTACTTGCCTGCAGATAAGTCAAACAAGGAAGGAGCAGGCAAAGTAATAGTCTCAGGGTGATTTTTATCAAATATCAGCTTGTACTTAAGCATCTTTTCCTTATTCTTAACGATAAAATCATGTGCTACCATACTCTTATAGTCTATAAAAACAGGAGGCATCAACTTCTCTTCCTTCTCATAATGTCTAATAGGTATGTTAAAATGTGCAGCGAGGCGCGAGGCAAAAATACCTCCCAAGGTGTGGCCCTTAGTACGGTTAAGATTTAACCTCTTTGCAACAATAGCGCCCATACTAAATGTGTCATCACGGAACAAGGCATGGCACAAAATAACAATATCAGGGGCACTAAGGTTGCCATAGTTTTCGCGACCAATTAAGCATCTACTAGAAAATATTGCAAAGTAACGTAAAACAGGAAAATGTATGCTAGTAATTCTTGCATCGGAAACTTTCCTTGTTTCCCCTACAGCAATTGTATCAATAAACCCTTCCACATTGTCATGATGTGGTTCCTCTACACTGCCCTCGAAAGGGATCAAACAAACCCGACAAAAATCATGAAGTGACATCTCCTTATGCTCATCATATAAATAAAATTCCACCATAGGTGGTGAGCTCCTAGCATGGAAATGAAAGTTTTGCACAAAGATATTGGTGAGTAAGAGATACTGTTCGCGTTGGTCGTGGAGGAAGGCGGTGAGGCCTGCATTCTTAGCCAACTCATAGAAATCATCAAAAATCCCAGCTGCTCTGAAGAAATCATCACAAGGCCATTCACACGGCCGGACCTCCATGGTGCGAGGGAGATTATACTTGGGCTTCTTGTTCTCTTCACTTTGTTTATCTTCGAGCTTCGGCTCGATGAGCCCCTCAAAAATGTCCTCATTTTTTTCTGAAATTTTTAGCAACTTCAAAATAAAAGTGAACCAAACTCAACAATATTGATAGAAACTACTCCTACAAGTGCCTAGAGGCAACATCATGCATCAAAACTACTTTTGACCACATAAATTTGACATGCAAGCTCAAGAACAGGGTCACCTAAGTAGCAAAAATTTGCAATGAATAAAGCACTAGAACAAAAACTAATTGGACCATTGGAGGACTCACATACCAAAGAACAATCCCCCTGTAACATCCCAAATTTGCAATTTGGAATGTTATACACTAGATCATCATGCATAGCATATTTTCTTGCATTTTGGTTGATCCTAGAAATTTCACGCAACTCAAGGACCCACGGAGAGAGTTGGAGATTTCGTTATTTTCATATTTGAGAGTTTTCTCAAATTTTGAAAAGAGGATCATTTGATTTATTTATTTCATCTTCAATTATTTTTTCCAATATCAAAAATATAAGAGAGGGAATAATATGACTTTCCCAAATTTAGGAAAAATGAAGATTTAATGAATAAATCCAATTTTAGTTTTGCCGGAGTTTTGTTTGCTTTTATTTGGATAGGGAAAAATGCGTGTTTTCAAAAATTGCATTTTAGGCCCGGAGAAAAGTTCATTTTGTTCGACTCATTTTTAGGAGTCGGGGAAAATTTACTTTAGAGATTTTGGAGTTCGTTTAGATTTTCTTTCTTTTGTTTTTCTGCGCGCGTAACCGATAAAAAAAAGAGCAGCGCTCCGCCTGGGCCAAGGGCCCAGCCGGCCGGCCCAGCCGCCCTGCGCGCCAGCGCCAACCCCGCCGCCTGCCTTGCGTCGCCCCCTAGGCCGAGTCCTAGTAGGACTCTAGGCCGGCCCTCCCTCTTTTTGCTTGCCCCCTCCCCCAAACAACACCCCCCCATCCTATATAAATACCCAAGCCCCCCTCCTCCCCAAGCCGCCGCCGCCTATAGCCGCCGCCGCCGCCCTTGGCCGCCGCCGCCTAGCTGCCGCCGCCGCCTCTAGCTGCTGCCGCCGCCTAGCGCCACCGCCGCCGCCCTTGCCCCGCCGCCGCTGGAGCCCTCGTCGGAACCTCGCCGGAGGTAGCCGCGCAACCCCTCGCCTCGGTTCGTTTTTTCTTAAAAGAACCGTTGCGTTTCTTTTCCGTTTTCTTTTCCGGTTTTTGTTTCGGTCTTTTCCGAAACCCTAGATCGGTTTTCGTTCTTCTTTCGGACCGTTTGTCTCAACGAACATGATCACCGATTATTCCCGGTTAACGAACGCCCGTTCGTTTAACCGTTCGTCTCTTTCTTTTTGTCGGATTTATTCCGCGATCGTGATCTCAGATCCGATCTTCGTTCTAGTCTTTCTTCTCGCTCGTTTATCGGAATCAGGTGATTCAAGCGCCCGGAGTTTCGTTTCGAAACCGCCGTTCCGTCTAATCAACTTGAACAAGTTTTTGCTACAGTAAAATTTGACCTAGTTTCAACTTGCTAGAACCGAGTTGTTTTCTTCCGCCGTTTGTTTTCTGTTTCTTGGTTCGGTTCGTTCTTTCTTTGCAACCGGAGTTCTTAAGTTGAACTTTCTGGTTCGTTCTCTTGTTCGAGTTTTACCTGTGCATTAGATGAGTACTTATTGTGTGCTTGTTGTTTGTCTGCGATAGATCACCCGGATTGCACCGCTTGTTACTTCGAAACCCTAGGTCTCGCGGATCATCAGCAAGGCAAGTAACACTTTGATCATACCTTTTCTACAACCCATGTTTTATTGCATTAGATCAATCCTCTCACATTGCATGATTAGGATCTAATTAAATTGTGGGATGGGAAGTAGATGAGGTAGTACCTATCAGCTGTATTATTATGAAACCTTTGGGAGTTACTTCTACGTTTGCTTATTATGCCATGCTATGCTAGTAGACGTGGATTGGGTGAGTGATATCCATGACAGATGTGAGTTGATAATTTTAATGGTTTATCTAAGGTGGCAACTTAAACACACATCTGGGTGGATTGAGGCACCTGATGTCTATCAGGACTTGCCTGTTTTATTTTGGACCGCCACCCAGGCTCAAAGGGATCATAAGATAATTCATGCTAGAAACTTCCGTGTGCAGCCACATGCTACTATGGGCTCTGGCATAGTTGACTAAGTTGTGCGAACTCTTACGGGGTGGACTAGCAGATGTAGGGGTTGTAGGTGGTACGGTCTACCCCACATGTAAGGTGCTAGCGCTTCTGAAAGGCTATGTCCCGGTCATCCGTTTCTCAAACACCATGTAGTGCGAGAAAACAAACGGAGGCGATCGAGTCATGTGGGGAAAAGTGCGCAAACCTCTGCAGAGTGTACAAACTAATCATGATTAGCCGTGTCCCCGGTTATGGACAACTTGAGTATCTAGTACTTGAATATCATGTGAATCTCATCACGTTACTTATAATTAATGTTGTTGGGTTTTAATTGTTCACTTAATTGGGATCGGAATGCTGTCAACCATTCTCGATGTTTAATAACTACCATGATAGTTAAATAAATTTATTCCTTTGCAGTAGGGAAAAACTGGCTTTACGCAAAACTGTAACCATAGAGCTTTCCACCAGCCATATATGCATGTAGTATAGTTGTTTCATTCCATTACTCTCTATGTGTTACATTGCCAGCATATTCCATGTGCTGACCCGTTTTCGGGCTGCAACTTCTCATGTTGCAGACTTTTCAGACGACGAGTAAGGTGCTTTTTAGGTCGTGGTTCTATACTCAGTGATGCCGTTGGAGTTGATGGACCCATTTATCTTCCAAGTCTTCCGCTGTTATCGTTATTAGATGGCCTTAAGCCATATTTATTGTAATAAGTTCTCTTTGAGACAACGATGTAATAAGTGTGTGATTACCACTCTGCTATAAATCCTTCGATGTACTGTGTGGTGTCAGCATTACTGATCCAGGGATGACACCGGAGCACAGAGCACTTGATCCATTCGGGTCGGGTCGCCACAGAGATGGTATCAGAGCACACGCTGACTGTAGGACACGACCACTAAGTTAAAGTCATAGATCACCATTCTCTTCTCATTTTCTAACTCCTCATCTTTTCTACTCTTTTAGGATGACGAACGCGAAGATTAAGTACGCCCAACCGGATGAAGGCACACCATTTGGATTTCACCTGAAGGAAGTCACCAAGTACCTGAACATTGGATTACCAAGCTTCACGGGAATCTTCAATGCCACTCTGCCTGAAGAGGAGCGCTGGAAGATTCAAGCTCACGTTCCGGGAAGGACATTCGCGCCAATCACGAAGCCTATAGATGGTGTTTTCAATGCACCAACCTGGAGTCTGGGAAGGAGCATGGCAGCTCATATCACCATGGGATGCATTGGAGAAGTTTATCAAGAAGACCTTAAGGACACTATCTACCAAATTTGCGGACGCCGAGATGAACAATGGGAGTTAGTCAGCACCAAGAAGGATAGATCCATTGCATCTTTCATCCAGGAGTTAAACCAGCACATTCGACGCCACGAGAACCAGATGTGCAATGATATGATAGAGTTGAAGAATGCGAAGGCAAGGATCATCGAGCTAGAAGGAGAACTGAAGTCTACACGCAAGGACTACATGGACGAGATCGTAGCTCTAGCGAGACACAATGGCGATCTTAAGCAGGAGATTGAAGAACTCAAGAGAAAGTTAGCATCCAAGGAGGAGGACGAGTACGTCGCATGTCCGGACAACTACATCATCATCGACGACACCGATTCGGATCCAAGTGAACCCGACTTTGAAGACGAAGCTGGAGCAGATATCATGGAGTCTTCCACCGGTTCAAATTTCTAGATGACCACCAGATAGTAGTAGCATTTTCCCCCATGTAAACATATTAGTCGAGCACTTTTGCGATAGTTTTAGACCGTTTGTAAGCCCTTGTTTGATTGAATGAAGTGATTTTGTGTGCTTTTGCTCATGTGCATTGGGGTAGTGTTTTCCCTTTAGACCTCACTCTATTCTTAATTCTCGTCTTTTCTAAACCCTCAGATGCCACCGAGACGTGACAATGGATTCCCACCGGAGCTCACTCAGTTGATCCAGCAGCAGAATCAATTGATGCAGATGTTAGTCCAGAACCAGCAGAACAACAACAACAACAACCCACCACCACCACCACCTGTTGACCACTTAGCCCGTTTTCTTAGGCTGAATCCGCCGGTGTTTTCGAGTAGCACCGAGCCAATAGTAGCAGACGATTGGCTCCGCAAGATAGGAAGGGAGTTGACCACTGCAGGATGCACAGATGGTGAGAAAGTGAAGTTTGCCGCTCACCAGCTTGACGGACCCGCGGCAGCATGGTGGGAGAATTTCACAGCCACTTACCCAGTTGACACTGTCACATGGGATCAGTTTCAGCAAGCTTTCCGCACTGCCCATGTTTCAGCAGGAGCTATGGCCATGAAGAAGCGTGAGTTTGCAACTTACGCCAAGGAGGAAGGACAGTTGGCCAGTACGTTGACGACTTCAGCAAGTTAGCACGTTATGCCCCAGATGACGTTGCTACGGATGCAGCTAAGCAGGAGAAGTTTCTGGAAGGACTGAATGATGAACTAAGCATGAAATTGATGGTAGCAAGTTTCAACAACTACCAGGAGTTGGTAGATCGTGCCATCATGATTGAAGGAAAGCAACAGCAGATTGAGAACCGTAAGAGGAAGTATGGACAGGGGAAGTATAACTCTGGAGCCCAGCAGAAGCCCCGTTTTGCCCCTAAACCGGTATTTCAGTTTCAGCACACCCATGGAGGAGGTAGCTCGCACAACCATAATGGCCACAAGAATGGTAATGGGAATGGAGGAAGCAACGGCCAGAACCGGACCACCCCATCGACCCCAACCAAGAGAGACCTGAGTCAAGTCACCTGTTTCAAGTGTTCCAAGACCGGACATTATGCCAATGAATGTCCTGAAGGCCAGAATGGAAATGGCAATGGAAGCTCTGGGAAGAAGCCGAACCCTTTCAATAGGGGACAGGTGAACCACATTAATGTGGAGGAGGTTGAAGATCAGCCTGATGCAGTAATCGGTAAGTTTCTAGTTAAGTCATTTACCGCACTCGTACTTTTTGATACTGGTGCATCGCATTCATACATATCAAGGGGATTTGTGGATAAGTATAACCTACCAACCCAAGCCCTTAGGACACCCATGTTAGTAAGCTCACCAGGAGCGGAGTTTATGGCTAGACGATGGTGTGATCGGTTACCATTAAGGATTGTTAACTATGTGTTTCCCTCAGACCTAATAGTATTGGAATCTCAAGGATTGGATGTGATATTAGGCATGGATTGGTTGTCGATGTATGGAGGAAACATCGATTGCGCTAGTAAGTCAATTTTGCTTACCACATCAGAAGGAAGAAGGATCAAGTATGTATCCCGGCATGTGCCAAACAGGACACAAGTAAACTGCCTAACAGGAGTTGTGCAAGAAGAAGTACCAGTGGTAAAGGATTTTCCTGATGTATTTCCTGAGGAATTACCAGGCATGCCACCGGATAGAGACATTGAGTTTTTGATTGAGTTATTGCCAGGTACAGGCCCAATATCGAAGCGACCGTACCGGATGCCAGCAAAGGATTTGGTGGAAATTAAGAATCAGATTAAGGAGTTATTGGATAAAGGTTACATTCGCCCAAGTTCTTCGCCTTGGGGATCACCCGTACTTCTAGTGGAAAAGAAGGATGGATCATTAAGGATGGTTGTTGATTATCGAGGATTGAATGAAGTAACCATCAAGAATAAGTACCCACTGCCAATGATCAACGATCTGTTTGATCGGTTGCAAGGAGCTAAAGTGTTTTCCAAGATCGATTTGCGATCAGGGTACCATCAATTGAAGATTCGGGAGCAAGACATACCTAAGACAGCATTCACCACGAGATATGGACTGTATGAGTATACCGTTATGTCATTTGGATTGACTAATGCACCTACCTATTTTATGAACCTGATGAACAAAGTGTTTATGGAGTTTTTGGATAAGTTCGTCGTAGTGTTCATTGATGACATCCTGGTTTATTCAAAGAATGAAGAGGAGCATAAGGAACATTTGCGTTTGGTTTTGGAGAAACTAAGGGAACATCAGTTATACGCCAAATTCAGCAAGTGTGAGTTTTGGTTGAAGGAAGTTGGATTCCTCGGACACGTTATATCCGGAGAAGGTATAGCAGTTGACCCCACTAAGGTTGAGACCGTAACCGAATGGGAAGCACCAACAACAGTTGGAGAGATCTAGAGTTTTCTTGGACTCGCAGGATACTACCGGAGGTTCATTGAGAACTTTTCAAAGATTGCAAAGCCTATGACTGAATTGTTGAAGAAGGATACTAAGTTCAAATGGACTGAGGAGTGTGAGGCTAGTTTCCAGGAGTTGAAGAAACGCTTGGTTACCTCACCAGTATTGATTTTGCCAGATCAGACCAAGGATTATGAGGTGTATTGCGACGCTTCACGTCGAGGACTTGGAGCAGTGCTTATGCAGGAAGGGAGAGTTGTTTCGTATGCTTCACGGCAACTGAAGCCTCATGAGTTGAATTATGCCACGCATGATTTGGAGTTAGCAGCTGTAGTGCATGCATTGAAAACTTGGAGACATTTCCTCATTGAAAATCATTGTGAGGTGTACACGGATCACAAGAGTTTGAAGTACATTTTCACGCAGAAGGAGTTGAACCTCAGACAAAGGAGATGGTTGGAGCTCATCAAGGATTATGATATGAGATTGCATTATCATCCCGGAAAAGCTAATGTAGTAGCTGACGCATTGAGCCGTAAGAGCCATGTCAACACCCTAGTGACGGGAGAAGTACCAAAGGAGTTAGCAGAAAACCTTCGTGAGCTATGTTTGGAAATAGTTCCGAAAGGCTATGTAGCAGCATTGGAGATTCATTCAACATTGATGGATAAGATCAGAGAAGCTCAGAAATCTGACAAGGAGATTGCTGCTATAAAAGAGAAATTGAGCGAAGGAAAAGCAAAGGGATTTCGTGAGGATGAGCACGATACCTTATGGTTTGAGGACCGTGTTTATGTGCCCAATGACCCGGAGATCAGGAAGTTGATTTTGCACGAGGCACATGATTCACCGTATTCGATTCACCCAGGGAATACCAAGATGTATTTGGATTTGAAGGAAACATTCTGGTGGACCGGAATGAAGAAGGATATTGCAGCATATGTAGCAGTTTGTGACGTATGTCAGAGAGTAAAGGCAGAGCATCAGAAGCCAGCAGGATTGTTACAACCATTGCCGATACCCGAATGGAAGTGGGATAAGATAGGCATGGATTTTATCACAGGACTACCCAGGACGAAAGCAGGCTATGACTCGATATGGGTAGTAGTTGATCGTTTGACAAAGGTAGCACATTTTATTCCAGTTAAGACCACTTACACCAGTGCTAAGTTGGCGAAGATATACATGACTAGGATCATTTGTTTGCATGGAGTTCCGAGGAGTATTGTATCAGATAGAGGAACTCAATTTACCTCAAAATTTTGGAATCAGTTGCATGAAACTTTAGGGACCAGACTAGAGTTCAGCACAGCTTTTCATCCATAGACAGATGGACAGACCGAGAGAGTCAATCAGATTTTGGAAGATATGCTGAGAGCTTGTGCACTAGATTATGGATCTAGCTGGGACGATAACTTGCCGTATGCGGAGTTTTCTTATAACAATAGTTACCAAACCAGTTTGAAGATGGCACCTTTCGAAGCTTTATACGGAAGGAGGTGCAGGACACCGTTGTCATGGGACGAAGTTGGAGACCGTCAATTCTTTGGACCAGATTTGATTAAGGAGTCTGAACGGAAAGTTAAGTTGATTCGCGATAGGCTCAAGGTAGCCCAGTCCAGGCAGAAGAGCTACGCAGATGCAAAACGCAAGGAGACAGTTTACGAAGCTGGAGACAGAGTTTACCTTCGATTATCCCCACTTCGAGGAGTTAAGCGCTTTGGAGTTAAGGGAAAGTTAGCACCGCGCTTCGTTGGACCGTACAAGATCTTGCAACATATGGGAGAAGTCGCTTATAAGTTGGAATTACCAGAGGGACTGTCAGGAGTTGATGATGTATTCCATGTTTCTCAGCTGAAGAAATGTCACGCTAAGATGGCGGAAGTACCGCTAAGAGATACCGTGCCACTCGAAGCGATTCAGTTGAAGGACGACTTAACGTATGAGGAGAAGCTAGTCAAGATTCTCGAGTTTGCCAGCAGAGTTACCCGCAGCAAGGTTATCAAGTTTTGCAAAGTTCAGTGGAACCACCACTCACAGGATGAAGCCACCTGGGAAAGAGAAGAAGATTTGCTCAAGGACCACCCTCACCTATTTTCTAGCCAACCCGAATCTCGAGGGCGAGATTCATTTTAAGGGGGGTAGGTTTGTAACATCCCAAATTTGCAATTTGGAATGTTATACACTAGATCATCATGCATAGCATATTTTCTTGCATTTTGGTTGATCCTAGAAATTTCACGCAACTCAAGGACCCACGGAGAGAGTTGGAGATTTCGTTATTTTCATATTTGAGAGTTTTCTCAAATTTTGAAAAGAGGATCATTTGATTTATTTATTTCATCTTCAATTATTTTTCCAATATCAAAAATATAAGAGAGGGAATAATATGACTTTCCCAAATTTAGGAAAAATGAAGATTTAATGAATAAATCCAATTTTAGTTTTGCCGGAGTTTTGTTTGCTTTTATTTGGATAGGGAAAAATGCGTGTTTTCAAAAATTGCATTTTAGGCCCGGAGAAAAGTTCATTTTGTTCGACTCATTTTTAGGAGTCGGGGAAAATTTACTTTAGAGATTTTGGAGTTCGTTTAGATTTTCTTTCTTTTGTTTTTCTGCGCGCGTAACCGATAAAAAAAAAGAGAGCAGCGCCCCGCCAGGGCCAAGGGCCCAGCCGGCCGGCCCAGCCGCCAGCCGCCCTGCGCGCCAGCGCCAGCTCCGCTGCCTGCCTTGCGCCGCCCCCTAGGCCGAGTCCTAGTAGGACTCTAGGCCGGCCCTCCCTCTTTTTGCTTGCCCCCTCCCCCAAACAACACCCCCCATCCTATATAAATACCCAAGCCCCCCCTCTCCTCCCCAAGCCGCCGCCGCCTATAGCCGCCGCCGCCTATAGCCGCCGCCGCCCTTGGCCGCCGCCGCCTAGCTGCCGTCGCCGCCTCTAGCTGCTGCTGCCGCCGCCTAGCGCCGCCGCCGCCGCCCTTGCCCGGCCGCCGCCGGAGCCCTCATCGGAAACTCGCCGGAGGTAGCCGCGCAACCCCTCGCCTCGGTTCGGTTTTTCTTAAAAGAACCGTTCCGTTTCTTTTCCGGTTTTTGTTTCGGTCTTTTCCGAAACCCTAGATTGGTTTTTGTTCTTCTTTCGAACCGTTCGTCTAAACGAACGTGATCACCGATTATTCACGGTTAACGAATGCCCGTTCGTTTAACCGTTCGTCTCTTTCTTTTCGTCGGATTTATTCCGCGATCGTGATCTCAGATCCGATCTTCGTTCTAGTCTTTCTTCTCGCTCGTTTATCGGAATCAGGTGATTCAAGCGCCTGGAGTTTCGTTTCGAAACCGCCGTTCCGTCTAATCAACTTGAACAAGTTTTTGCTACAGTAAAATTTGACCTAGTTTCAACTTGCTAGAACCGAGTTGTTTTCTTCCGCCGTTTGTTTTCCGTTTCTTGGTTCGGTTCGTTCTTTCTTTGCAACCGGAGTTCTTAAGTTGAACTTTCTGGTTTGTTCTCTTGTTCGAGTTTTACCTGTGCATTAGATGAGTACTTATTGTGTGCTTGTTGTTTGTCTGCGATAGATCACCCGGATTGCGCCGCTTGTTACTTCGAAACCCTAGGTCTCGCGGATCATCAGCAAGGCAAGTAACACTTTGATCATACCTTTTCTACAACCCATGTTTTATTGCATTAGATCAATCCTCTCACATTGCATGATTAGGATCTAATTAAATTGTGGGATGGGAAGTAGATGAGGTAGTACCTATCAGCTGTATTATTATGAAACCTTTGGGAGTTACTTCTACGTTTGCTTATTATGCCATGCTATGCTAGTAGACGTGGATTGGGTGAGTGATATCCATGACAGATGTGAGTTGATAATTTTAATGGTTTATCTAAGGTGGCAACTTAAACACACATCTGGGTGGATTGAGGCACCTGATGTCTATCAGGACTTGCCTGTTTTATTTTGGACCGCCACCCAGGCTCAAAGGGATCATAAGATAATTCATGCTAGAAACTTCCGTGTGCAGCCACATGCTACTATGGGCTCTGGCATAGTTGACTAAGTTGTGCGAACTCTTACGGGGTGGACTAGCAGATGTAGGGGTTGTAGGTGGTACGGTCTACCCCACATGTAAGGTGCTAGCGCTTCTGAAAGGCTATGTCCCGGTCATCCGTTTCTCAAACACCATGTAGTGCGAGAAAACAAACGGAGGCGATCGAGTCATGTGGGGAAAAGTGCGCAAACCTCTGCAGAGTGTACAAACTAATCATGATTAGCCGTGTCCCCGGTTATGGACAACTTGAGTATCTAGTACTTGAATATCATGTGAATCTCATCACGTTACTTATAATTAATGTTGTTGGGTTCTAATTGTTCACTTAATTGGGATCGGAATGCTGTCAACCATTCTCGATGTTTAATAACTACCATGATAGTTAAATAAATTTATTCCTTTGCAGTAGGGAAAAACTGGCTTTACGCAAAACTGTAACCATAGAGCTTTCCACCAGCCATATATGCATGTAGTATAGTTGTTTCATTCCATTACTCTCTATGTGTTACATTGCCAGCATATTCCATGTGCTGACCCGTTTTCGGGCTGCAACTTCTCATGTTGCAGACTTTTCAGACGACGAGTAAGGTGCTTTTTAGGTCGTGGTTCTATACTCAGTGATGCCGTTGGAGTTGATGGACCCATTTATCTTCCAAGTCTTCCGCTGTTATCGTTATTAGATGGCCTTAAGCCATATTTATTGTAATAAGTTCTCTTTGAGACAATGATGTAATAAGTGTGTGATTGCCACTTTGCTATAAATCCTTCGATGTACTGTGTGGTGTCAGCATTACTGATCCAGGGATGACACCGGAGCACAGAGCACTTGATCCATTCGGGTCGGGTCGCCACACCCCCAAAGCAGTTTTGTGAATGGGGTTTTGAGCTAGGAGAACAAAAATGGCAGCAAGATGAGCTAGAACTCGTGCTTGAGCTGGTTAGTGATTTTTGTGGGAGGAAGGAGTGTGTGGTGGCTGGAATAAGTGGAGGGGAGCCACCATGGGCCCACGAGGCAGGAGGCGCACCCAGGGGGTAGGGCGCGCCCTCCACCCTCGTGGGCACGTGGCTGCTCCCCCTGTTGTGTTTTCAGTGCCAGATATTCTCAAATATTCTAGAAAAAGTCATATTTATTTTTCAGGGCATTTGGAGAACTTTTGTTTTCGGGGTATTTTTTATTGCATGGATAGTTCAGAAAACAGATAGAAAAATACTATTTTTGCTTTATTTAATATAAATATCAGAAAGTAAAAAGAGGGTACAGAGAGTTGTGCTTTCTAACTTCATCCATCTCATGCTCATCAAAAGGAATCCACTAACAAGGTTGATCAGGTCTTGTTAACAAACTCATTCCGAATAACATGGAACCGGAGAAATTTCTAATAACACTATGTTACCTCAACAGGGATATGCATGTCCCCAACAATAAGAATATCATATTTCTTCTTGATAGTAGGAAGAGGAAATTCAAAACCTCCAATGGTGATTGTTGAAATTTTTCCAATAGAATTGATACTGTGGACTTGAGGTTGTTTCCTCGGAAAGTGTACTGTATGCTCATTACCATTAACATGAAAAGTGACATCGCCTTTGGTGCAATCAATAACAGCCCCTACAGTATTCAAAAAGGGTCTTCCAAGAATAATAGACATACTATCGTCCTCGGGAATATCAAGAATAACAAAGTCCATTAAAATAGTAACGTTTGCAACCACAACAGGCACATCCTCACAAATACCAACAAGTATAGCAGTTGATTTATCAACCATTTGCAAAGATATTTCAGTAGGTGTCAACTTATTCAAATCAAGTCTACAATATAAAGAGAGAGGCATAACACTAACACCGGCTCCAAGATCACATAAAGCAGTTTTAACATAGTTTCTTTTAATGGAGCATGGTATAGTTGGTACTCCTGGATCTCCAAGTTTCTTTGGTATTCCACCCTTAAAAGTATAATTAGCAAGCATGGTGGAAATTTCAGCTTCCAGTATCTTTCTCTTATTTGTAACAATTTCCTTCATATATTTAGAATAAGGATTCATTTTAAGCATATCAGTCAAACACATACATAAAAAGATAGGTCTAATCATTTCAGCAAGGCGCTCAAAATCCTCATTATCCTTTTTCTTGGATGGTTTAGGAGGAAAAGGCATGGGTTTCTGAACCCATGGTTCTCTTTCTTTATCATGCTTCCTAGCAACAAAGTCTCTTATCATAACGTTGATTCTTTGATTGTGGGTTATCAAGATCAACAGCAGGTTCAATCTCTACATCATTGTCATTACTAGGTTGAGCATCAACATGAGCATCATCATTAACATTATCACTAGGTTCATGTACATTACCATATTGTGTTTCAGCATCGGAGATAGAGATATTGTTGAGATTCTCAGGTGTGTCAATAACAGGTTCACTAGAAGCATGCAAAGTCCTATCATTTTTCTTTCGCTTCCTTTTAGAAGGACTAGGTGCATCAATATTAATTTTCTGAGAATATTGCTCTATTCTCTTAGGATGACCCTCAGGATACAAAGGTTCCTGAGTCACTTTACCTCCTCTAGTTGCAACTCTAACATCAATGTCATTATTTTTACTATTCAATTCATTGAGCAAATCATTGTGAGCTTTAAGTACGTGTTCTACTTGAGTGGTAACCATAGAAGCATGTTTACTAATAAGTTTAAGTTCACCTTTAGCACTAGCCATATAATCACTCAAGTGTTCAATCATATAAGCATTGAAGTTTTCTTGTTTAACAATAAAATTATCAAACTCATCTAAGCATTGGCTAGCAAACTTAGAAGGAGGGATTTCAGCTTTATCATATCTATAGAGACAATTTACCTTTACTACCTATGTAGGGTTATCGAGACCATGTGTTTCTTCAATAGGTGATGAATTAAGACCATGTATTTCTTCAATAGGCGGTAAATTCTTAACATCTTCAGCTTTTTACCTTTTTCTTTCATAGATTTCTTTGCCTCTTGCATATCTTCATGACTGAGAAATAGAATGCCCCTTTTCTTTGGAGTTGTCTTAGGATTTGGTTCAGGAAGTGTCCAATTATTTTCATTGGTCAACATATTATTCAATAGAATTTCAGCTTGATCAATAGTTCTTTCCCTGAAAACACAACCAGCACAACTATCTAGGTAATCTTTGGAAGCATCAGTTAGTCCATTATAAAAGATATCAAGTATTTCATTCTTCTTGAGAGGATGATCAGGCAAAGCATTAAGTAATTGGAGAAGGCTCCCCCAAGCTTGTGGGAGACTCTCTTCTTCAATTTGCACAAAATTATATATCTCCCTTAAAGCAGCTTGTTTCTTATGAGCGGGGAAATATTTAGCAGAGAAGTAGTAAATCATATCCTGGGGACTACGCACACAACCAGGATCAAGAGAATTAAACCATATCTTAGCATCACCCTTTAATGAGAACGGAAATAATTTAAGGATATAATAGTAGCAAGTTTTCTCATCATTAGTGAACAGGATAGCTATATCATTTAATTTAGTAAGATGTGCCACAACAGTTTCAGATTCATAGCCATAGAAAGGATCAGATTCAACCAGAGTAATTAACTCAGGATCAACGGAGAAATCGTAATCCTTATCAGTAATAAAGATAGGTGAAGTAGCATCAGCAAGATCATATTTCATTCTAGAATTTAGAATTTTTTCTTTAAGCTTAGCTAATAGTTTCTTAAGATCACTTCTATCATTGTAGGCAAGAAAGTCTCTAGCAGTTTCTTCATCCATAACATAACCCTCAGGAACAATAGGAAATTCATATCTAGGGGGAGAATCTTCATCATCACTTTCATCAATATTATTAGTTTCAGTAATTTCATTCTCCCTAGCCCTAGCAAGTTGTTCATCAAGAAATTCACCTAGTGGCACAGTATTATCAAGCATAGAAGTAGTTTCATCATAAATATCATGCAAAGCAGAAGTGGCATCATCAATAACATGCGACATATCAGAATGAATAGCAGGTGTAGGTGTCACAAGTTTACTCAAAACAGAAGGTGAATCAAGTGCAGAGCTAGATGGCAGTTCCTTACCTCCCCTCGTAGTTGAGGGAAAAATCTTTGAGTCACTTGATCTTCACTTCAAATTGATTTTGGGACTTCCCAGCGAAGTTTTTGAAGATCTTTTGGACCTGAGATTTATCATCAAGGAAGAACACCCACGTAAATCTTGAAAAATCATCAACTATGACTAGACCAAGTGAGTTACCACCGAGACTCTTATAGGCATTGGGACCAAAGAGATCCATGTGAAGTAGCTCGAGTGGTCTTCTCGTGGTCGTGACTCCCTCCAACTTGTTTTCCTGCTTGACAAGCACTACAAAGTCTATCCTTGTCAAATATAACATCTTTTACTCCAAGGATATGATCACCTTTAATAAGCTTATCAAGATTTCGCATGCCCCCATGACCTAGCCTTCTATGCCACAACTAGCCTTTAGAAGATTTAGCAATTAAGCAAGTTCTAGGTTGAGCCTTTTTAGTGAAATCAACAATGTAAAGATCACCTCTACGTATACCGGTAAAGACCATTTTATGATTGTATCTTCGAAACACTTGGCAATCTACTTCAGTAAATAGGACATTGAAACCGAAATCAGCAAGTCTAGATACTGAAAGTAAATTGTACCCAAGAGATTCAATGAGCATGAAGTTTTGTATGGAGCTATCATGTGAGATGGCCACCTTACCGAGGCCAACCACCTTACCCTTTGAGTTATCACCAAAAGTGACATACTTTCGAGGGCCGTCGTTTTCAGCAAGCTCACGAAACATATCTTTCTCTCCGGTCATATGATCAGTACATCCACTATCAAGAACCCATTCCTTTCCTCCAGCCATGTAGCCGCAAAGATTAGCCATAATACCAAAGTGTCTCATCGCATCGTCAAGATCACTATCAGTATCATCATTCTCATCATAGTATCCATGTTCAACATCATCTTGTATTTGATCAATTCCTAGAGAGGGTAATTCATTAGATAAATGATCATCACAATGGTCACCTTTATGAATTCTAATAGCTTCGGATATGATATTGCTAATGATTCCAACATCTCCTTTGGCACGCATGAGATTGGTAAGCTCAAATAGACAATCGCCAAACATAGGATCACTAGAATTCATCTTACTCAAGGCAATAGACTTATGAAGGATTTCATCTAAGTTTTGCAAGGAATAGTTTGGAAATCTTTCCTCAAGAAATCTCCATATAGTATAGGCACAATCAAGAGTAGGCAAACATCCAATCAAGTTTCTAGGCAAGCCTCTAGTGATAAGATTAACAGTTCTAAGGTTGCGGATCATGTCAATAGACTCATCAAGGGTAGGATGCAAAGGATCAACATGAGGTGCACAAGGGCTAGTAATGTACTTGTTCAAATGATATTCATTGAAAATCTCAAGCATCTCATTTTTCCACTCATGAAAGAACTCTCCATCAAGAATAGGCACTCTACGTCTAAGACTCCCCAACATAGACTCATCCATCTTCCTCCAATGGTTATTAAACCAAAGCAATGGAGACCAAAGCTCTAATACCAATTGAAAGGATTGAGAAGAGGTGTCTAGAGGGGGGGTGAATAGGCTCTAAGTAAGAAAAGTTGCAGTTTTTAAATTCTTTAAGTTGAAGTGGAGTTTTGGCACAAGTTTAAACATTCACAATACATATCAAGCAAGCATGACAAGAGTATATGAGCAGCGGAAAGTAAAACATGCAAGTTGCAAGAATGTAAAGGGATGGGCTTGGAGTGTGCAAACGCAATTTGGAGACACAGATATTTTTTTATCCGTGGTTCTGATAGGTGGTGCTATCGTACATCCACATTGATAGAGAATTCAATCCACGAATGGTAATGGTTGCATGAGTTCACGGAGGGCTCCACCCACGAAGGGTCCACGAAGAAGCAACCTTCTCTATCCCACCATGGCCGTCGCCCACGATGGACTTGCCTCACTCGGGTAGATCTTCACGAAGTAGGCGATCTCCTTGCCCTTACAAACTCCTTGGTTCAACTCCACAATCTTGACGGAGGCTCCCAAGTGACACCTAACCAATCTAGGAGACACCACTCTCCAAGAGGTAATAGATGGTGTGTTGATGATGAACTCCTTCCTCTTGTGCTTCAAATGATAGTCTCCCCAACACTCAACTCTCTCTCTCTCAGGATTTGGATTTGGTAGAAAGAAGATTTGAGTGGAAAGCAACTTGGGGAAGGCTAGAGATCAAGATTTATGTGGTTGGAATGGAATATCTTGACCTCAACACAAGTGTAGGTGGTTCTCTCTCAGAAAATGTATGTTGGAAGTGTAGGCATGTTCTGATGGCTCTCTCTACGAGTGAAGAGTGGGTGGAGGGGTATATATAGCCTCCACACAAGATCTAACCATTACACACAATTTACCAAACTCGATGGGACCGATTCAGAGAACTCGGTCAGACCGATTTAGTTCATAACATGACCGTTAGGCATTTCGGTGGGACCGACATGATCAACTCGGTGGGACCGATGTGCTAGGGTTAGGATAAAGGCTCAACTCGGTTTGACCGATTACACAAACTCGGTGAGACCGATTTGGGTAATAAGTGAAATAGAGAGTTCGCCAAGCAAACTCGGTGGGACCGATTGCATACCTTGGTGGGACCGAAATTATTGCAATAGGCAACAGAGAGTTTGCAAGCCCATCTCGGCGAGACCGAGATCCCATCGGTGAGACCAAATTGATTAGGGTTTCTGGCAGTGGCTATGTCAAGAGAACTCGGTGGCGCCGGATAGAAAGTTTCGGTGGGGCCGAGTTTGACTTTTGGTTTGGGACATATGTGGATATGAGAAAGTAGTTGAGGGCTTTGGAGCATATCACTAAGCATTTTGAGCAAGAACCTCATTAAGCAGCACCTCACCCCCTCTTGATAGTATTGGCTTTTCCTATGGACTCAATGTGATCTTGGATCACTAAAATGAAAAATGTAGAGTCTTGTTCTTTAAGCTTGAGCCAATCCTTTGTCCTCAGCCTCTTGAAGGGGTTCCACATCCTCTAGTCCATGCCACTCCATTGTTGAACTTATCTGAAACATACTAGGTAGAGGCATTAGTCCAACAAGAGATATGTTGACATTAATTACCAAAATCACCCAGGGAGCACTTGTGCTTTCAAAAGTGAATGCTTCAATGCTCATCACATACGTGTATGTAGAGTGTGGACTACTTCATAGTCTGTTTTCAACATTAGTACTACTAGATAAGTAGTAATTCTGAACATCTTTGTAGCTTGCAAAAACCAGATTGCAAGTAATTCTGAACATCTTTGTAGCTTGCAAGAACATACTTGAAATCAGTTGACACATGACCCCCGCGGCAGAAGGCACTGATTAATGCTAATGATTTAGTAACTACAAGTTTCTGTGTTTTTCTTTGCCTTGTCCCGCCCAGCAATGTATTCTATTTGTCTGTGAAGACTGAATTTGGTGCCAGACATTGCAGCACGAAGTAAACACAACACCCTCCTGATGTGGTACTATATTATAGCGAATAACCTAACAAGAAATCTGCTAACACACAAAGTAATTTAGTTCACATATGCATTTCTGTGTTTCTTTTGGACTTTATGTTTTTCTATGCACTTGTCAAATTTATATATTTAGTTTGAATAGGCAGTGAGGAATTAAGCATATATTTTTGGCATGAGCCCCTTTAATTTGCTAGATGAGAAGGAATCTTAATTTAATGGGTCTTGTGAATTGTAATATACTATTTTGTTTAACTGATGCAATTTGCGTACTAACAAGTTTTCACTTTCCCCACATGGTCACAGGGGTGATCGACGTTGACTAGCGCGGCCCGGTGGGCGTTGTGCTCTCCAACCACTTGGAGGCAGACTTTGCCGTGAAGCCCGGTGGCCACGTCGAACAGATGATCTTCCAAGTGATTTTGACACCGGAGGTCTCCGAGGTGGAGGTCCTCGACGCCACCATTCGGGGGAGGGAGGATTCGGGTACATTGGCATCTGAACTCCGAGCCTTGGTAGATACATCTAGAGAAGTGATCTGTTTAGGTTGGTGGTGGACCACTAGGGGAGGTACTTCGATGATGGTTGTGTGTCTGATGTTCAATGGAATCTTGAGATGGTTCTGTGACGTTGGTTTGGTTTGCAGTGGACGTATTACCATTCATGAATACTACATCTAGCTTTTATTTTTTTAATTCCTAAATTGTTAGTAGTAGCGTGGGGTAAAAGTGAGCGCTACTAGTAGTTAGGTTAGTAGTATCGTGGGTGTTAGGTTAGTAGTAGCGCGGGTGCACCTGCGCTACTACTAATCATTTAGTGGTAGCATGGGTGCACCCGCACTACTACTAACCATTTAGCTGTAGCGCGATACTAGTAGCATGGGTACCCACGCTACTAGTAGCCAATTTACCCACGCTACTAGTAGCCTTTTTCCTAGTAGTGCAATCAAAGCAGAATGTAGAGTTTTTGAAGGAAATATACCCTAGAGGCAATAATAAAGTTGTTATTTCATTATATCATGATAAATGTTTATTATTCATGCTAGAATTGTATTAACCGGAAACTTAGTACATGTGTGAATACATAGACAAAGAGAGTGTCACTAGCATGCCTCTACTTGACTAGCTGGTTGAATCAATGATGGTTATGTTTCCTGACCATAGACATGAGTTGTCATTTGATTAACGGGATTACATCATTAGAGAATGATGTGATTGACTTGACCCATCCGTAAGCTTAGCACGATGATCGTTTAGTTTGTTGCTATTGCTTTCTCCATAACTTATACATGTTCCTATGACTATGAGATCATGCAACTCCCGAATACCAGAGGAACACTTAGTGTGCTACCAAACGTCACAATGTAACTGGGTGATTATAAAGGTGCTCTACAGGTGTCTCCGATGGTGTTTGTTGAGTTGGCATAGATCGAGATTAGGATTTGTCACTCTGATTGTCGGAGAGGTATCTCTGGGCCCTCTCGGGAATGCACATCACTATAAGCTTTGCAAGCAATGTGACTAATGAGTTAGTTACGGGATGATGCATTACGAAACGAGTAAATAGACTTGCCGGTAACGAGATTGAACTAGGTATTGAGATAGCGAAGATCGAATATCGGGCAAGTAACATACCGATGACAAAGGGGACAACGTATATCGTTATGCGGTTTGACCGATGAAGATCTTCGTAGAATATGTGGGAGCCAATATGAACATCTAGGTTTGGCTATTGGTTATTGTCCGGAGACGTGTCTCGGTCATGTCTACATAGTTCTCAAACCCGTAGGGTCCGCACGCTTAACGTTCGGTGACGATCGATATTATGAGTTTATGTGTTTTGATGTACCGAAGGTAGTTCGGAGTCCCGGATGTGATCACAGACATGACAAGGAGTCTCTAAATGGTCTAGACATAAAGATTGATATATTGGATGGCTATATTCGAACACCGCAAGTGTTCCGGGTGATTTCGGAGAAAACCGGAGTACCGGAGGGTTACCGGAACCCCCCGGGAGAACTAATTGGCCACATGGGCCTTAGTGGAGAGAGAGAGGACCGGCCAGGGCAGGCCACGTGCCCCCTCCCCCTCTGGTCCGAATTGGACTAGGGAAGGCGGGCGGCGCCCCCCTTTCCTTCTCCCTCTCCTCCTTCCTTCCCCCCTCCTAGTAGGACTAGGAAAGGGGAGTCCTACTCCTACTAGGAGGAGGACTCCTCCTCTCCTGGCACGCCCCAAGGACCGGTTGGCCTCCCCCTTGCTCCTTTATATACGGGGGTAGGGGGGACCCTAGAACACACAAGTTGATTGTTTCCAGCCGTGTGCGGTGCCCCCTCCACCATAATCCACCTCGGTCATATCATAGCGGTGCTTAGGCGAAGCCCTGTTTCGGTAGCATCATCATCACCGTCATCATGCCTCATGCTGATGAAGCTCTCCCTCGACACTCTGTTGGATCGTGAGTTCGTGGGGCGTCACCGAGCTGAACGTGTGCAGATCGCGGAGGTGCCATACTTTCGGTACTAGGACCGGTCGATCGTGAAGACGTACGACTACATCAACCGCATTGTCATAACGCTTCCTCTTACGGTCTACGAGGGTACGTAGACGAAACTCTCCTCTCTCGTTGCTATGCATCACCATGATCTTGCGTGTGCGTAGGAATTTTTTTGAAATTACTGCGTTCCCCAACAGTGGCATCCAAGCCAGGTTTATGCGTAGATGTTTTATGCACGAGTAGAACACAAAGGAGTTGTGGGCGTGGGTATATACATATTGCTTGTCGTCACTAGTTGATTCTTGATCCAGCGGTATTGTTGGATGAATCATCCCAGACCGACATTACGCGTACGCTTACGCGAGACTGGTTCTACCGACGTGCTTCGAACACAGGTGGCTGGTGGGTGTCAGTTTCTCCAACTTTAGTTGAATCAGATTCAATGAACAGGGTTCTTTCTGAAGATCAAAAAGCAATCACTATACCGCGTTGTGGTTTTTGATGCGTAGGTAAAAACGGTTCTTGCTTAGCCCGTAGCAGCCACGTAAAACTTGCAACAACATAGTAGAGGACGTCTAACTTGTTTTTGCAAGGCATGTTGTGATGTGATATGGTCAAGACATGATGCTAAATTTTATTGTATGAGATGATCATGTTTTGTAACACAGTTATCGGCAACTGGCAGGAGCCATATGGTTGTCTCTTTATTGTATGAAATGCAATCGCCATGTAATTGCTTTACTTTATCACTAAGTGGTAGCGATAGTCGTAGAAGCAATAGTTGGCGAGATGACAACGATGCTTCGATGGAGATCAAGGTGTCAAGCCGGTGACGATGGTCATCATGACGGTGCTTTGGAGATGGAGATCAAAGGCACAAGATGATGATGGCCATATCATACCACTTATATTGATTGCATGTGATGTTTATCCTTTATGCATCTTATTTTGCTTAGTTCGATGGTAGCATTATAAGATGATCTCTCACTAAATTTCAAGGTATAAGTGTTCTCCCTGAGTATGCACCGTTGCTACAGTTCGTCGTGCCAAGACACCACGTGATGATCGGGTGTGATAAGCTCTACGTTCACATACAACGGGTGCAAGCCAGTTTTGCACACGCAGAATACTCAGGTTAAACTTGACGAGCCTAGCATATGCAGAAATGGCCTCAGAACACTGAGACCGAAAGGTCGAGCATGAATCATATAGTAGATATGATCAACATAGTGATGTTCACCATTGAAAACTACTCCATCTCACGTGATGATCGGACATGGTTTAGTTGATATGGATCGCGTGATCACTTAGATGATTAGAGAGATGTATATCTAAGTGGGAGTTTTTAAGTAATTTGATTAATTGAACTTTAATTTATCATGAACTTAGTACCTGATAGTATTTTGCATGTCTATGTTGTTGTAGATAGATGGCTCGTGCTGTTGTTCCGTTGAATTTTAATGCGTTCCTAGAGAAATCTAAGTTGAAAGATGATGGTAGCAACCCCACTGGGTCCGTAACTTGAGGATTATCCTCATTGCTGCACAGAAGAATTACGTCCTGGAAGCACCGCTAGGTGACAAACCTGCTGCAGGAGCAACGCCAGATGTTGTGAACACCCGACAGAGCAAAACTGATGACTACTCAATAGTTCAGTGTGCCATGTTTTACGGCTTAGAACCGGGACTTCAACGACGTTTTGAATATCATGGAGCATATGAGATGTTCCAGGTGTTGAAGTTAATATTTCAAGCAAATGCCCGGATTGAGAGATATGAACTCTCCAATAAGTTCTACAACTGCAAGATGGAGGAGAATAGTTCTGTCAGTGAACATATACTCAGAATGTCTGGGTACCACAACCACTTGACTCAACTGGGAGTTAATCTTCCTGATGATAGTGTCATTGACAGAGTTCTTCAATCACTGCCACCAAGCTACAAGAGCTTCGTGATGAACTATAATATGCAAGGGATGGATAAGACGATTCCTGAGCTCTTCGCAATGCTAAAGGTTGTGGAGGTAGAAATCAAGAAGGAGCATCAAGTGTTGATGGTCAACAAGACCACCAGTTTCAAGAAAAAGGGTAAAGGGAAGAAGGGGAACTTCAAGAAGAATAGCAAGCCAGTTGTTGCTCAAGTGAAGAAACCCAAGTCTGGACCTAAGCCTGAGACTGAGTGCTTCTACAGCAAAGGGACTGGTCAATGTAAGCGGAACTGCCCCAAGTATTTGGCAGAGAAGAAGGATGGCAAAGTGAAAGTTATATTTGATATACATGTTATTGATGTGTACTGTACTAAATGCTCGCAGTAGTGCCTGGGTATTTGATACTGGTTCAGTTGCTAACATTTGCAACTTGAAACAGGGGCTACGGATTAAGCGAAGATTGGCTAAGGACGAGGTGACGATGCACGTGGGAAATGGTTCCAAAGTCGATGTGATCGCCGTCGGCACGCTACCTCTACATCTACCTTTGGGGTTAGTTTTAGACCTAAATAATTGTTATTTGGTGCCAGCGTTGAGCATGAACATTATATCTGGATCTTGTTTGATGCGAGACGATTATTCATTTAAATCAGAGAATAATGGTTGTTCTATTTATATGAGTAATATCTTTTATGGTCATGCACCCTTGATGAGTGGTCTATTTTTACTAAACCTTGATAGTAGTGATACACATGTTCATAGTATTGAAGCCAAAAGATGCAGAGTTGATAATGATAGTGCAACTTATTTGTGGCACTGCCATTTACTCCCTTCGTTCCAAATTACTCATCGCAAAAATGGATGTATCTAGAGCTAAAATACATCTAGATACATCCATACTTGCAACAAGTAATTCGGAACGGAGGGAGTAGATCATATTGGTGTAAAGCGCTTGAAGAAACTCCATTCTGATGGACTTCTGGAATCACTTGATTATGAATCACTTGGTACTTGCAAACCATGTCTCATGGGCAAGATGACTAAAACTCCGTTCTCCGGAACAATGGAGCGAGCAACAGAGTTATTGGAAATCATACATACTGATGTATGTGGACTAATGAACATTGAGGCTCGCGGCGGATATCGTTATTTTCTCACCTTCATAGATGATTTGAGCAGATATGGGTATATCTACTTAATGAAACATAAGTCTGAAACGTTTGAAAAGTTCAAAGAATTTCAGAGTGAAGTGGAAAATCAACGTAACAAGAAAATAAAGTTTCTATGATCTGATCGTGGAGGAGAATATTTGAGTTACGAGTTTGGTCTTCATCTAAAACAATGTGGAATAGTTTCACAACTCACGCCACCCGGAACACCACAGCGTAATGGTGTGTCCGAATGTCGTAATCGTACTTTACTGGATATGGTGCGATCTATGATGTCTCTTACCGATTTACCGCTATCGTTTTGGGGTTATGCTTTAGAGACGGCCACATTCACGTAAATAGGGCAACATCTAAATCCGTTGAGACGACACCTTATGAACTGTGGTTTGGCAAGAAACCCAAATTGTCGTTTCTTAAAGTTTGGGGCTGCGATGCTTATGTGAAAAAGTTTCAACCTGATAAGCTCGAACACAAATAGGAGAAATGTGTCTTCATAGGATACCCAAAGGAGACTGTTGGGTACACCTTCTATCACACGTCCGAAGGCAAGATATTCGTTGCTAAGAATGGATCCTTTCTAGAGAAGGAGTTTCTCTCAAAAGAAGTGAGTGGGAGGAAAGTAGAACTTGATGAGGTAATTGTACCTGCTCCCTTATTGGAAAGTAGTTCATCACTGAAATTAGTTCCAGTGATTCCTACACCAGTAAGTGAGGAAGATAATGATGATGATCATGAAACTTTTGATCAAGTTACTACCGAACCTCGTAGGTCAACCAGAGTGAGATCCGCACTAGAGTGGTACGGTAATCCTGTTCTGGAAGTCATGTTACTTGACCATGACGAACCTACGGACCATGAGGAAGCGATGATGAGCCCAGATTCCGCAAAATGGCTTGAGGCCATGAAATCTGAGATGGGATCCATGTATGAGAACAAAGAGTGGACTTTGGTTGACTTGACCGATGATCGGCATGCCATAGAGAATAAATGGATCTTCAAGAAGAAGACTGACGCTGACGGTAATATCACTGTCTACAAAGCTCGACTTGTTGCAAAAGGTTTTCGACAAGTTCAAGGAGTTGACTATGATGAGACCTTCTCACCCGTAGCGATGCTTAAGTCCGTCCGAATCATGTTAGCAATTGCTGCATTTTATGATTATGAAATTTGGCAAATGGATATCAAAACTACATTCCTTAATGGATATCTTAAAGAAGAGTTGTATATGATGCAACCAGAAGGTTTTGTCGATCCAAAAGGTGCTAACAAAGTGTGCAAGCTCCAGCGATCCATTTATGGACTGGTGCAAGCCTCTCGGAGTTGGAATATATGCTTTGATAGTGTGATCAAAGCATATGGTTTTATACAGACTTTTGGAGAAGTCTGTATTTACAAGAAAGTGAGTGGGAGCTCTATAGCATCTATGATATTATATGTAGATGACATATTGTTGATCGGAAATGATACTGAATTTCTGAATAGCATAAAAGGATACTTGAATAAGAATTTTTCAATGAAAGACCTCGGTGAAGCTGCTTATATATTGGGCATCAAGATCTATAGAGATAGATCAAGACGCTTAATTGGACTTTCACAAAGCACATACCTTGATAAAGTTTTGAAGAAGTTCAAAATGGATCAAGCAAAGAAAGGGTTCTTGCCTGTGTTACAAGGTGTGAAGTTGAGTCAGACTCAATGCCCGACCACTGCAGAAGATAGAGAGAAAATGAAAGGTGTTCCCTATGCTTCAGCCATAGGCTCTATCATGTATGCAATGCTGTGTACCAGACCTGATGTGTGCCTTGCTATCAGTTTAGCAAGGACGTACCAAAGTAATCTAGGAGTGGATCACTGGACAACAGTCAAGAACATCTTGAAATACCTGAAAAGGACTACGGATATATTTCTCGTATATGGAGGTGACAAAGAGCTCGTCGTAAATGGTTATGTCGATGCAAGATTTGACACTGATCCGGATGACTCTAAGTCACAAGCCGGATACATGTTTTTATTAAATGGTGGAGCTGTCAGTTGGTGCAGTTCCAAGCAGAGCGTCATGGCGGGATCTACGTGTGAAGCGGAGTACATAGCTGTTTCGGAAGCAACAAATGAAGGAGTCTGGATGAAGGAGTTCATATCCGATCTAGGTGTCATACCTAGTGCATCGGGTCCAATGAAAATCTTTTGTGACAATACTGGTACAACTGCCTTGGCAAAGGAATCCAGATTTCACAAGAGAACCAAGCACATCTAGAGACGCTTCAATTCCATCCGCGATCAAGTCAAGGAGGGAGACATAGAGATTTTCAAGATACATATGGATCTGAATGTTGCAGACCTGTTGACTAAGCCTCTCTCACGAGCAAAACATGATCAGCACCAAGACTCCATGGGTGTTAGAATCATTACAATGTAATCTATATTATTGACTCTAGTGCAAGTGGAAGACTGAAGAAAATATGCCCTAGAGGCAATAATAAAGTTGTTATTTATATTTCCTTATATCATGATAAATGTTTATTATTCATGCTAGAATTGTATTAACCGGAAACTTAGTACATGTGTGAATACATAGACAAACAGAGTGTCACTAGTTTGCCTCTACTTGACTAGCTCGTTAATCAAAGATGGTTAAATTTCCTAGCCATGGACAAAGAGTTGTCATTTGATTAACGGGATCCCATCATTAGAGAATGATGTGATTGACTTGACCCATCCTTTAGCTTAGCACTATGATCGTTCAGTTTATTGCTATTGCTTTCTCCATAACGTATACATGTTCCTATGACTATGAGATCATGCAACCTCCGAATATCAGAGGAACACTTAGTGTGCTATCAAACGTCACAACGTAACTGGGTGACTATAAAGATGCTTTACAGGTGTCTCCGATGGTGTTTGTTGAGTTGGCATAGACCGAGATTAGAATTTGTCACTCCATGTATCATAGAGGTATCTCTAGGCCCTCTCGGGAATGCACATCACTATAAGCCTTGCAAGCAATGTGACTAATGAGTTAGTTACGGGATGATGCATTACGAAACGAGTAAAGAGACTTGCCGGTAACGAGATTGAACTAGGTATTGAGATACCGACGATCAAATCTCGGGCAAGTAACATACCGATGACAAAGGGAACAACGTATATCGTTATGCGGTTTGACTAATGAAGATCTTCGTAGAATATGTGGGAGCCAATATGAACATCTAGGTTAATGTCTACATAGTTCTCGAACCCATAGGGTCCACGTGCTTAACGTTCGGTGATGATCGGTATTATGAGTTTATGTGTTTATATGTACTGAAGGTAGTTTGGAGTCCCGTATGTGATCATGGACATGACAAGGAGTCTCGAAATGGTCGAGACATAAAGATTGTTATATTAGACGGCTATATTCGGACACCGAAAGTGTTCTGGGTGATTTCGGAGAAAACCGGAGTACCGGAGGGTTACCGGAACCCCCCTGGGAGAACTAATGGGCCACATGGGCCTTAGTGGAGAGAGAGAGGGCCGGCCAGGATAGGCCGCGCGACCCCTCCCCCTCTGGTCCGAATTGGACTATGGAAGGGGGGGGGCACCCCCCTTTTCTTCTCCCTCTCCTCCTTCCTTTCCCCCTCCTAGTAGGACTAGGAAAGGGGAGTCCTACTCCTACTAGGAGGAGGACTCCTCCTCTCCTGGCGTGCCCCAAGGGCCGGCCGGTCTCCCCCTTGCTCCTTTATATACGAGGGCAGGGGCACCCTAGAACATACAAGTTGATTGTTTCCAATCGTGTGCGGTGCCCCCTCCACCATAATCCACCTCGGTCATATCGTAGCGGTGCTTAGGCGAAGCCCTGTTCTGGTAGCATCATCATCACCGTCATCACGCCGCCGTGCTGACAAAGCTCTCCCTCGACACTGCTGGATCGTGAGTTCGTGGGACGTCACCGAGCTGAACGTGTGCAGATCGCGGAGGTCCCGTACTTTCGGTACTAGGATCGGTCGATCGTGAATACGTACGACTACATCAACCGCGTTGTCATAACGCTTCCGCTTACAGTCTACGAGGGTATGTAGACGAAACTCTCCCCTCTCGTTGCTACGCATCACCATGATCTTGCGTGTGCGTAGGATTTTTTTGAAATTACTGCGTTCCCCAGCAGTTTTACCTCCTCGAGAGGGCCTGAACCTGGGTAAACACCGTGTCCCTATTCTTCATGTTACCATCTAGCAGAGTCCACCAGCTCGGGACCCCTTACCCGAGATCTGCCAGATTTAGCTCCGACACAACCTTATCCTTTTTCTTCTTCCACCGAAAGAATTTCCTCCTTTCTCGGTCTTCTATATACATACAAACTCGGGAGCCCAGGCAGCAAACTCCATGAATCTACACACACACATTCACCCTCCTTTGTCCTGCTCCTATGTCGTTCGCGTGCCCCTCGCACAACGCCAATGCAATGCCGAAGAGCTCCTGCTTCTGTTCGCCCGACAGGCTCTCTCACAAGGCTTTGGAGCTTGAGGCAATGGGGGTGTGGTGCAGAGAAGATATCGGGAAGCAGAAGTGGGATGTGCATGATCGGCTCTGACCATGTTTAAATTGCGGGCGGATGTCAGGCCAAGTAGCGAGGTGTTTAATGCCGGCCAACAGATAGATAGATAGATAGGTGGCGTCGCATGCGGGCACCGGAGTAGGTTCCTTGCAACCACACATGTCCAATGGAGGGAGGTGGATGGACGGATGATGTCTGAATGCGCAGAGAAGACACATGCACCGGGACGCGAAGCAGACGGCGCTCTCGGCTGACGCGCCGTTTCAATGCCGGCTCCAGTGAAAGGTCACGCCCGCTCTAGGCCGGCATGAATATGACACTGGCGCTAGCCGGTTCAAACGGGAAAGGGAGAAAGTGCGGGAGAGGTTTTTGGGTTGGTTTGGGGGTGTCGAACGTGTTCGTGGCAGTAGTCTAAACGCCCGCAAAGGCCCCCCCCTGTTTGCTTGGTTTGCGAGAAAAAAGGACATCTGGACCGTTTCTCGGACAAATGCGGGACTACATTGAATGATGAAACACGTCTGGAGAGGTTGGTCCGGACGGGACGGATGCGGTGGGTTGAGGGTGAGTGATGTCGAGCATCTCCAGCAGCTTGTCTATATGGATGTTTATACTCGTTTTCCACGACGTGAGCCCAAAACAGGCGTCCAACAACTTATCTATATGGTCGTCCAAATATACACATCCTCTAAATCGACCTCGACAATGTTCATGCCTGGACAATGTGAAGGCGTCGTCTAAAATCAGCCGCAGTCATAATTTCTTTCTCTCCCCAGTGACGGCCCACCTGTCATGGTCCTTGTATATAGACATTTTGATGCAAAATTGGACGTGTATATGAGAGAATCTTTTTAGACCATTGTCTATATGAATATATAGACATCCAAATATACACATGTTATTGGAGATGCTCTTAGAGCATCTCCAACAGGCGCGGCAAAAGGCGCGCCCGCGCGGTAAATCTTGGTTTTAGCGCGCGCCGGTTGGTTCCGCGCGCTCCAGCGGTGGCGGGAACTTACCGCGCACGGGAGAAAGCGGCACACGGCGCGGTAGATTTGGCGCGCCGCTTCACGCGCGCCTATAAAATCCCGCGCTCGCCACGCGCACAGACCACAGCCACGCGCCCTCCCCTCGCAACCTCGCCGCTTTCCGCGCCACCATGCCGCCGCGCCGCCGGGGTTCTTCGGGCTACCGCGGTGTCCGCGAGCGCCCCAACGGCTGGTACTCCACCGAGATCCGGTCCGGCGACGTCCGGCTCGGCCTCGGGTCGTTCCGGAGCGCGCACGAGGCGGCCCGCGCGTACGACACGGCGGCGTGGCGCTTGGACAGGCCCCGGTCGCAGATGAACTTCCGGGACGCCTTCACGCGCTAGCAGGCGCAGTGCGTCGCCCCTCCGCCGCGTCTCATCACTGACATGGACCGTGCCGACCACGCTCGGCAGCAGCGCCGCCTCCTCATCGCCGAGGAGGACGAGCGAGCCATGGCGGAGTGGCGCCGTCGCCACCCGGAGGACGTCGCCGACGAGCGTGCCTACTGGGCAGAGATGACGGCAAGGCGCCGCGCGAAACGGGCAGAACAGCGTCGGCGGAAGGCATTGGCGAATGCGCAGTCCGATATCGTTGCAGCAGGTGGGAGGTCGATCTTCACGTCAGACGATGAACGTTGGTTGGACATATTGCTTGACACCTCGGACGACACCGACGAGGATGATGATGGTGATGATGGTAGCGACTTGGAGTAGTTTCTATCTACGTATGCTGTAGTAGTTTCTATCTAGTTACACCGTAGTTTTATCTATCTATGCTTTCGAACTATCTATCTAGTTGCACCGATGTAAAATACCTTCGTATTGGTTTTTCTATGCAATCTATCGTTTTATCTATGTAAAAATATTGTTGTAGAATGAGCGCGCGCACTGCATTTTTTGCGCACTGCTGGAGCGGCGCGCGCGCTGCATTTTAACGCGGCTGCTGGAGCCAGCGCTGCGCGCCGCGCCAAATCAGGCTATGAACGCGCGGCAAAGCAGTTTTTAGCGCGTGTCGCGTTCGGTGCCCGTTGGAGATGCTCTTAGCTCCCTTTCGTGCAGGATAGTGTGCGGTAGTACTATGAGAAGGCTTTGGAATCTCAGTTGTTAGCATCAAGCAAGTAGTTGGGGGTGTGCAAGCAAGGAAGGACGGGCTGGCCGGGAACCCGAGTCCGTGGCAAGCAAAGCTGGGAGGGGGATGTTGGTGGGCGATTCCGTTGAGCTGTGGAAGGAACGTCTTTGGTCCCAGAAGGCGTGCGCCACGGACACAAGCAACGCAGAGCAGGCGCACGCGTGGATAGGGTAGGGACGGGACGACGCGGTTCGTGCGTGAGCCTGTGCGTTTCTCCCTGCCGACCACACGATGTCCATCTCCGTGTACGTGCGCTGAATCTGCGGCTGGCGCCGGGCCGAACACGCTGGTGAGATTGAGAAGCGTCACAATCCAACCGGGTCAACACACACGTACTCGTCCTCCCCACCGTTGGCGACGCGGCAGCCAACGGTAACTGCCCCATCCACCGTCCAAATCGATGATTATCCAAGCAATACTTTACGAGTAATCGGAATTTTCTAGTCGGCGCGTGCCCTTTTTCCCATGCCCACCTCGCTTTCTTCGAGAGGAAGGAGCTGTCATCTTTTTCTCCTGAAACCACTCGCCGTCGTTTCCTTTTTCTCTTCATTCATTCTCCGGCACATCGATACGCACACCAGCTGAATAATATTATTCAAAGGAAAGCTTCGAGCAGAGGCAAATCCCCACGGAAATACGCGGCCACTTGCGTTTTGCATCTTCTCCTTTCATATTCACTTTCTTCCATTCTTTAGAAAAGGCTTGGGATTATTAATTCATTCAAACGCATGCTTTGGTTACTAGCAGTATAGTATACCCTCTTTCTTGCTGTTTCCTAGTACTAATTTCCACACTTTTGAGAAACGGTGCAAAAGCAAAGGAAAAAAGTAGTGTACCAACCCGAAAAATATATTACCATGAAAGATTTCTAAAATTAATGAAAGATAGTGAACTCGTGGGAAAATATATATGAAAATGAATGACTTAAATATATGAAAAAGGCAGTGACACATGGCAGCCGCAGCAAAGCGAGAAATAAAAATGCATTAAAACCAAGGGAATAAGAATACTGTAATGGCACCCACCACGCGACCTTTGTCCGTTCCTCTCCTCTCCGGTACTCTGCTCTGGAGCCAGTAGTAGTATTTGAACGGAACGGAAGCCCCAGTTGCCAAATCAGATTCAAACCCACAATCGACTCCACACTCCACCCCGGAGTGCGATGCCGCTCCTCATCCTCCTCATGCTGCTCGCCGCCGGCGCGGCGGGGGCAGAGTCGGCGACCCCCTCGCTGCACATCGGCGTCAACTACGGCGCCAACGCCGACAACCTCCCCTCCCCGACCTCCGTCGCCACCTTCCTCGCCACCAAGACCACCATCGACCGCGTCAAGCTCTTCGACGCCAACCCCACCTTCATCTCCGCCTTCGCCGGCACGCCCATCTCCCTCGCCGTCTCCCTCCCCAACTCCGCCCTCCCCGCCCTCGCCGACAAGGCCACCGGCCTCGACGCCGCGCGCTCCTGGATCCGCGCCAACCTCTCCCCCTACGTCCCCGCCACCAACGTCACCCTCCTCCTCGCCGGCAACGAGATCCTCCTCTCCACCGACACCAACCTCATCCTCTCCCTCCTCCCCGCCATGCGCCGCCTCGCGCAGGCCCTCAAGGCCGAGGGCCTCACCGGCGTGCGCGTCACCACCCCGCACTACCTCGGCATCCTCGCCCCCTCCGACGGCATCCCCTCCAACGCCTCCTTCCGGGCGGGCTACAACACCAAGCTGTTTCCGGCCATGCTGCAGTTCCACCGCGACACCGGGTCGCCCTTCATGGTGAACCCTTACCCCTACTTCAGCTACCGGCCGGAGACGCTCAACTACGCGCTCTTCCGCCCCAACAGCGGCATCTACGACCCGGCCACCAAGCTCAACTACACCAGCATGCTGGACGCCCAGATGGACGCAATCTATACCGCCATGAAGAAGCTCGGGTACGGAGACGTCGACATCGCCGTCGGGGAGGCCGGGTGGCCCACCCAGGCGGAGCCCGGGCAGATTGGCGTCGGGGTGCAGGAGGCCAGGGACTTCAACGAGGGCATGATTCGGGTGTGCAGCAGCGGCAAGGGCACGCCGCTGATGCCCAACAGGACGTTCGAGACCTACCTCTTCTCCCTCTTCGACGAGAACCAGAAACCAGGGCCGATCGCCGAAAGGCACTTTGGCCTCTTCAACCCGGACTTCACGCCCGTCTACGACCTCGGACTCCTCCGGGACGGCGCGGTACGTACTGCGCTTTTCTCCCCTCTGATGATCCTTAATAATTATTCAAGATATGAACCTTTACCTGCCTGTCTTGTGTCCTTAAACTTATCAAATTGCTGGGGCCTAAAATCTTTTCTTCTTTACTAGTAGGAGTATAATGATTGGTTGATTGCATCCCATAATTTGTCTGGGCCTGTCTTTACAATCGTGATTTTATATTTCATTTCTGCGGAGAATGTGGTTTCAATTGTGTTAAATTCAGTAGTATTTTATTTGGGAGGAAAAAAAACCCAGGGATGAACCCAGTAAAAGTAGTATAGTACGTAACAATGAACATTCCGTGTCATCCATGGGCTGCAGCAACTCTGTTTACAGCCTTACAGATGATCCGACTTGAATGCTAAGGTGGTCCTCCATTCACACTGCAACTGCAATTGTCAAAGGTGATGTATGTGTATGGACCGGCTTCTTCTGGAAACGGCTAGCTGCTTGCTTGCGTTTCCGACTTTTGCTCCTATCCCCTGCATGGTCTGCTTGCCCAAACGGCTGCCTTTCTTGACTGATCCAGTATGACAGCAGGCGCGTGTTGATAGCAGCCTTGGACACGTCTGGGGTTATGGGTGGGGTGGGACCACTGCCAAAACTCTGATTTAGATCCATATGCACATGTTTGCTAGCTATTCGCTGCTGCTGCTGCTGCTGCTGCTGCTGCTGCTGCTGTAAATGTACCAGTAAGCTTGCACCGGACAATTCCGAGTTATTAACAAAATACCAGTACGTAGTACTCCCTCTCAAAATCTTGTAGTATTAGTTTACAGAGTGAGTACATGCTAAAAGAGGCACTAGGATCTGATATTTGAATTGGAACGGATATATCAGAATAAATGGTTTAATGACTTAAATCAACCGGTACTGTTTTGAGAAGAAGAAGAAGAAAAATCAACAGGTTGTCAACACTGCTGAGTTCTTTTTTTGTTTTTTAATAAGGCTATGTTATAAATTCCGGATCAACACGTTAAGGGCTTCTTTGTGTTAATTTCATTTCTTCAAAGGAAAAGATGTAACCTTGAAACTTTTCTAACGGAAGCTACCTTAAAGCAAAGGAGATAGGGTTTAAGATTCTGGTGGTCTTGTGTCTCAAGTTTTAACTAGAAGCCGCACCTTTGGACTTGCTATCTGTTGTTTGCTGAGATGGTTGCCTATTGTCTACTAGTAAATGACAGGATAGCGCATACATCTGTATACCTGCCTGTAGGTTCAGATAACAGATGGAGCCTTGCTTCATTTGGCGTCATCTCCTTTCCGTGGCATCCAATACAGGAAGGCATGCATCTGTTCTGCTTCAGCTGCATTAATGTTGTGGTGTGCATGTGGATTAGGCCCTCGCATCAAAGGAAGGAAGCAGCCATTAGCTGGCTGCCTTTTCGGATGCTTAGCGAAAGTGAACCATGTGGAGGAGAGGGCCTGACTGCATTACTAATTTTCAGCATGTTGATTCGGCCTTCGGGCGGCTAGTGTGTGTCAACAATCTTAAGAAGAAAACCAACTTGGACTTGCCCTGCTTTGGACGGTGCCAGCCCAGCCCAGAGAACATGTGCTTTGTTGTCAAAGCACCACTAATCTGCACAGCCTTCCAGTATGGCTGTCTAAAGTATTACTAGTATAACTCAGTTGAGAATCTAAAGTATGGCCGACAGTTCTGATGCTTAGATTCGTCGCTCCTGTGCTGTTACCTGACTTAGCAGGTGCCGTTATGTTGTTTTGCATTGCAGTCCGTGGCTCCAACCCCTTCGCCGAACCCATCGCCCAATCCGAGCCCTAAGCCCGAGCCGTCGGGAGGCGGGAAGTGGTGCGTCGCCAAGGACGGCGCCAACGGGACGGACCTGCAGAACAACATCAACTACGCCTGCGGCTTCGTAGACTGCAAGCCCATACAGAGCGGCGGCGCGTGCTTCAGCCCCAACAGCCTGCAGGCCCATGCGTCGTACGTGATGAACGCCTACTACCAGGCCAACGGCCACACCGACTTAGCGTGCGACTTCAAGGGCACCGGCATCGTCACCTCCAGCGACCCCAGTAAGTCCATGTACTAACAGTTTGTGAAGTTTCTGAACCTGGCTGCCTGTGGCATCGGAGGAGCTGACGATGGCACCCTTGTTGTGTTGTTGCAGGTTACGGGGGTTGCAAGTACGTCTCCTGACGGTACGCAGCAAGCCACGGCAGTACGAGGGCAGGGGGGCCAGCCTCCAGCCCACTACCATCTCCAGCTCGGAGCCGCGGTGGCGGCAGCGACGGAGGACTGCTCATACTGCCGGGCTTGCGCCATATTCTTCTATACTCGTGTCTGACAGCCATGCTGCTTCTTCCTTTCTAGTCATATAAATATCAATCATCGCCTCTTAGCTTAGCGCACACAGGCGGCTGTAGCGTGATGTTGGGCCGTCTTGCATTGCATCGCATTAATTTATTTTTCGTTCTCTTCTGTGGTTCGCATTGCATTCCATGTAGAAAATACAAGAAACAAAAAGAGGAAGCCTTGCTGTGTCTTGTCTACTTTGTGATCATCTTCCCCGTTTGAATCGTATAATCTGCATGCATACAGAACATGGCCGATCCTCAAAGCCAGGCCTTAGGTTGACTCCAACAGGGCGACCCATTTGATCCGCTTGTGTTTGTTTGGATTTGTGTGGATAAGAAACTGGCCCAACGCAGCGACGCAAGTGGACGGTTGTCCGAGTTTTTGTTCGCAAAGACTCATTTTTGGCCCAAATTTAGGCCGAGTTTGCATCCGTGCGGATGCCCTCGACGCCCTCTCCCTGTCCTCGTCTGCCCGTATGTGGCACTACCACGCCATCGCCATCTCTCCCAATTCGCTGTTAAATCCTTCCGTGCTCCCGCCCTCTCGCCATGGCCGACATGCCCGACCCCGCCATTGCCCCCTTCCCGGTCATGGCCGCCCACGGCGTGGTCCCGAGGAAGTCAAAGAAGGTGCACACCTCGAAGTAGAGGGATGCCTAGAGCAAGGTGGAGAAAAAAGAAGCCGCCGTCGCAGGCGCTTCGGCCCAGGTCGCTGCTGCGGAGAGCGTTGCCCTCGCCGCCAAGGCCACGCAACAGGTCCTTCTGTCAGGGTACCAAGAAACGACGCTTCTCGTCACCACCGCCACCGCCAACACGGGCTCATCGATGGCAAGCCCGCCCATGCTTCCGGAATCGTCGCGCCTGTCAATAATGCCGCCGGCATACGGGTGCCTTCCTAGGCACGACCCAGAGGTGTCCTACTTCTCCATGTCGCCTCGGGACCTCTCACCAAAAATGCACGACTTCGTGCCGGCTGTCCCCGTGGTGCCTGCCCTTGATCTCAACGCCACACCGATGGCCAGCCAATCCACCGGGACGCAAAGGGAGCGCCCATGGGCGATCCCCATTGACAACTTTCCTGACGCCTCTTTCCTATTCGATGGTATGCCGACACCGGCACCGGATAACACGACGTACTACAACAATTTCATCGAAGAGATGATCTATGAGGGTGGCCAAGACGACCGCTGCCAAGACACCCAGGGCCACCACGGCCAAGAAACTCGAGACCAAGGCAACCAAGGTAGGAGTCAACATCGAGGATGAACATTGTTTAAGAGGAGCTATCTCATCAAGCCAATGCACAAAAGAGGCGACAAATTGTGAGGACGGGAGCTACACAAAGGATGATGGCAAGTTAATTTGCGAACTTGGATGGCAATTGTACAAGATCCCAAATCCGACACCGAGCAAAAGGGAACAACATTTTGAAAGAGGGTCCATACATACTTCCATGAACGTAGGAGGTTTGTGTCCTACAAATTTGAGAGTGATAGGACCGACGTGTGACTCCGAAAGAGACGAGCTTTCATCCAATTGGAGTGCAACAAGTTTTATGCCTCTCATGAGAATATCTCTGGCCGTACTGTGAGCGTTCTTGACATCGAAGACATGGTATACAATTCCTTCCCTTATTCATATGAGTTTGATGCCATGTCGTCCTCCTGTGCATATGAATGTATCTTGTTGGTTTGAACTCCATATGTATGAAGGAAATATGCCCTAAAGGTAATAATAAAGTTATTATTTATATTTCCTTATATCATGCTAAATGTTTATTATTCATGCTAGAATTGTATTAACCGGAAACTTAGTACATGTGTGAATACATAGACAAAACAGAATGTCCTTAGTATGCCTCTACTTGACTAGCTTGTTAATCAAAGATGGTTAAGTTTTCTGACCATAGACATGTGTTGTCATTTGATGAACGGGATCACATCATTAGGAGAATGATGTGATGGACAAGACCCATCCGTTAGCTTAGCATATTGATCGTTCAGTTTTATTGCTATTGCTTTCTTCATGACTTATACATATTCCTCTGACTATGAGATTATGCAACTCCCGAATACCGGAGGAACACCTTGTGTGCTATCAAACGTCACAACATAACTGGGTGGTTATAAAGATGCTCTATAGGTGTCTCCGATGGTGTTTGTTGGGTTGGCATAGATCGAGATTATGATTTGTCACTCCGAGTATCGGAGAGGTATCTCTGGGCCCTCTCGGTAATGCACATCACTATAAGCCTTGCAAGCAATGTGACTAATGGGTTAGTTGTGGGATGATGCATTATAGAACAAGTAAAGAGACTTGCCGGTAATGAGATTGAACTAAGTATGATGATACCGACGATCGAATCTCGGGCAAGTAACATACCGATGACAAAGGGAATAATGTATGTTGTTATGCGATTTGACCGATAAAAATCTTCGTAGAATATGTAGGAGATGATATGAGCATCCAGGTTCCGCTATTGGTTATTGCCCGAAGATGTGTCTCGGTCATGTCTACATAGTTCTCGAACCCGTAGGGTCCGCACGCTTAAACGTTCGATGACGATTTATATTATGAGTTATGTGATTTGATGACCGAAGTTTGTTCGGAGTCCCGGGTGTGATCACGGACATGACGAGGAGTCTCAAAATGGTCGAGAGGTAAATATCGATATATTGGAAGGCTATATTCGGACAACGGAATGGTTCCGAGTGATTCGGGTATTTTTCGGAGTACCGGAGAGTTATGGGAATTCGCCGGGGGAAGTTAATGGGCCTTATATGGATTTATTGGAGAGAGAGGGAAGAAGGGCCATGAGGTGGCGCGCGCCTCCTCCCCGCCCAAACCAAATTGGACAAGGGGTGGGGGCGCCCCCCTTTCCTTCTCCCTATCCCTCCTTTCCTTCTTTCCTATTCCGAAAAATAAAGGGAATCCTACTAGGACTTGGGAGTCCTAGTAGGACTCCCTACACTTGGCGCGTCCCTAGGAGGGCCGGCCTCTCTCCCTCCCTCCTTTATATACGTGGGCAGGGGCACCCCAAAGGCACACCAAGATTTGTCTTAGCCATGTGCGGTGCCCCCCTCCACAATTACACACATCGGTCATATCGTCGTAGTGCTTAGGCGAAGCCCTGCGCCAGTAACTTCATCATCACCGTCGCCACGCGGTCGTGCTGAGGAACTCTCCCTCGTCCTCAACTGGATCAAGAGCTCGAGGGACGCCATCGTGCTGAACGTGTGTTGAACACGGAGGTGCCATACGTTCGGTACTTGGATTGGTTGGATCGTGAAGTCGTTCGACTACATCAACCGCGTTACTAAATGCTTCTGCTTGCGGTCTACGATGGTACGTGGATACACTCTCCCCTCTCGTTGCTATGCATCTCCTAGATAGATCTTGCGTGATCGTAGGTAATTTTTTTGAAATACTACGTTCCTCAACAGTGGCATCCGAGCCAGGTCTATGCGTAGATGTTATATGCACGAGTAGAACACAATGAGTTGTGGGCGATAATAGTCATACTGCTTACCAGCAACGTCTTACTTTGATTCGGCGGTATTGTTGGATGAAGCGGCCCGGACCGACATTACATGACCACATTCATGAGACTGGTTCTACTGACGTGCTTTGCACACAGGTGGCTGGCTGGTGTCTGTTTCTCCAACTTTAGTTGAATCGAGTTTGACTATGCCCGGTCCTTGTTGAAGGTTAAAACAACACACTTGACGAAAAATCGTTGTGGTTTTGATGCATAGGTAAGAACGGTTCTTGCTAGAAGCCTGTAGTAGCTGATGAAGATATGTACCTAGGGTAGGGTCATAGGCCTGACCTAGACACTCTCCCCTAGGACGTCACCCTAAAACCAGAAGCATTTGAAGAGGAGTCATCATCCACTCGACCATGAGGACTTCCACTCAGAAGACTTGAAGTCACTCGATCACGGAGACTGTCACTCGACCACTAGAAGGTCTAAGGTCGCTCCGGGCTACAACGGTCGGACATCACCTCATAGCTTTAGTGGTCATTATGTCTCTTTATTTACTAGCGTTACCAGTAATGTCTCCCCTTTAATGTACCTTAAACCCTTTGTAACGTGGGCCGGCTGAGGTCCTGGCGCACTCTATATAAGCCACCCCCCTCCACAGGCACAAGGGTTCGCATCTTTTGTAAACTCACACACACATATAATCCAGTCGACCGCCTCCGGGCACCGAGACGTAGGGTTGTTACTTCTTCCGAGAAGGGACTGAACTCATAAAACTCGTGTGTACAACTACTCCATAGCTAGGATCTTGCCTCCTCATACCTACCCCTCATTCTACTGTCAGTCTTAGAACCACGACAGTTGGCACCCACCATGGGGCAGGTGTCTTAGCAGTTTATTGGGGAAGTTGCGATTCTTCCGATTCCCATCATCATGGTTTCCGGCGGAGGATTGGCTAAAGGCCACGAGATCCGTCTCGGCGCGCTCGTCTTCATCGCCGACGACTCCGCTTGGCTCCACGAGGCTCCGCTCGACGTCGAGGCGCTCCCCGTCCACGGGGCGACACACTTTCACGCCTGCGTCCGCGGTGTCCTTCTTCGACAGCCGTCGACTCGGTATCGGTCGGCTCCTATGACATCCTCACTTCCCGTTGTTCGTCGGCGCCAGCGATCCGGTCGCTCGCGGCTTCAGCGGTGGGTGAGGCATGCGGTGGCCCGCCAATCGGCCACCCCACAAATCGCGGAAATCGAGCCCGACGAAACTCTCTACGGCCTGTTCGACTGGCTCCGTCGAGACAACATCCGAGTGCGACGGCAGCGACCCCGCGGCAGAAGTCTTGATGGTCAATGGACCACGCAGTCCTCCTGGCTTCACCCGTGACGACGGTGGCGATGGCGTCGGTGATCCATCACATGTCCACGAGGAGTACCGCCCCGAACCCCTCTCTTCGCAGCGGAGGGAAGATCTTCGTCACCGCAATATGGATGCACTTCACACTCCTATCGTCGGAGAAACCCCCGAGGCCCAGGACTTGGAGGAGGCGCGCCTGGCCAACTTGGCTGAGCGCACTCGACTGGAGAACCTCCAGCGCGCCCTCGATGAGCGTGCCTGGTAGCAGATTCCTGAATCCAGTCGACGACAACTTTTTCCGCCTCCGACTCAGGTATACCGAACTCCGATCCAGAATCTCACAGCTGCAGCCCGAATAGCTGAGTCAATTCAACCTTCCCAGTCAGAAGCTGGCCGAGGTTTGATGCAGATCCGGGCTTTGCTCAGGGTAGTGGGAGAGCAGAATACGGTAGTATCTCAGTCGTGGAATAGGATTCATAGCAGATCTGTGGTGGCAGATATTGTCCAATCTGCTCACAGCCCAGGATCGCCTCCACGGCGTGAGGGACGTGGGTACCAGCAAGATCAATACAGGAACCGTGAGCAGTATGATCATCGACTCGACCACGATGACCGTCGTCGAGTGCCCACGCCTCCTCCGAGGAGTGGGTCATACATGCCTCGGCGGCAAGATGACAGGCGCCCCCACAGCGGCGAACGAAGAATTCCAATCGACCCTAGAGAGCCAGGCTTTGATGCAAGATCTATCCTCGTTCAAGGTCTGATTGATAGGAACAGGGCTCATAGAGAAGGCCTCGATAGAGATCATCCGACTGGAAGCAAGGTGCATGTTTCAGGACCCGAGTGTTTCAGCAGAGCCATCAGAGCAGCAGTGATTCCTCCCAACTTTAGGTTGGCAACTGGAGTCGGCAAGTTCACCGGCGAGTCCAAGCCAAACACTTGGCTTGAGTACTACCTAGTGGCTGTGCAGATTGGTGGCGGCAATGATGATGTGGCTATGAAGCACCTCCCCTTGATGTTGGAGGGCTCAGCGAGAGCGTGGTTGAATCAGTTGGCTCCTGGCAGTATATATAGTTGGGAGGAACTTGCTCGAGTGTTTGTTAGGACCTTTGAAGGCACTTGCAAAAGGCCTGCATGGTTGACAGAATTGCAGTGTTGTGTTCAGAAACCGAATGAAACCTTGAGGGATTATATCCAGAGATGGATCATGTTACACCATATAGTGGAGAATGTGTCAGATCACCAAGCAATTTGTGCCTTCAAGGAAGGCGTTAAATATCGGGAGTTGAACCTGAAATTCGGCCGGACAGAAGATATGACTCTGACTCGGATGATGGAGATTGCCACCAAATATGCCAATGGTGAGGAGGAAGACCGACTCCGGAGTGGCAAACACAAAACAGTCGCCCAAGAAACCGAAGGAGGGAATTCTAGTGGAAACATAAGCGAAAGGCCGAACCGGCCGCTCCTGGTGAAGCTTTAGCTGTTACCCAAGGAAAGTTCAAAGGAAAGCCCAAAGGGCCTTGGACTCCCAAAAAAGTTAAGGATAAAGATGGGAATGATGTGTTGGATTTACCATGCCATATTCATACCAAAAAAGATGAGGAAGGAAACATCATTTACCCTAAACACACCACTCGACAGTGTCGTTTCCTGATCCAGCAGTTCCGAGAGAAACAATCCAAGGAAAAGGAAAAGGAGTCGGACGGAGGTGAGGATAGGGAAGAAGATGATGATGGTTTTCCCAATGTCAATTCCACGCTGATAAATTTTGCCGATGTTGAAAGCAAAAGTCGATTGAAGGTTATTAACAGGGAGGTGAACATGGTTGCTCCGGCAACACCTAGTTATTTGAAGTGGTCCCAGATGGCCATCACATTTGACCAGTCAGACCATCCAGCTCATATAGCCACCCTGGGAGGCAAGCACTGGTAGTCGACCCAGCAGTTGAAGGCACTCGACTGACTAAAGTGCTGATGGATGGTGGCAATGGCCTGAACATCCTTTATACTGAAACCTTGAAGGGAATGGGCATTTCGATGTCCAAGCTTAGTGAAAGCAACATGAGTTTCCATGGTGTTATTCCTGGCAAGAAAGCTCAGTCACTCGGCCAGATCGCCCTTGATGTGGTTTTCGGTGATTCCAAGAATTACCGCAAGGAAAAGTTGACATTTGAGGTAGTGGATTTCAAGAGTGCTTACCATGCTATTCTGGGTAGGCCCGCTTATGCACGTTTTATGGCTTGACCATGTTACGTGTATCTCAAGTTGAAGATGCCTGGTCCTAAAGGAGTAATCACCGTCACTGGCAATCGGCAGAAGGCGGAAGAGTGCTTCCAAAAGGGCTCAAAAATTGCCGATGCACAGATGGCAGTAGTAGAACTGCAAGAGTATCAGAAGAATGCAGATCCGAGTGATTTGCTGCGAGCCAAGAAGCCTGCCACAGATTTTGCATTTCAGTCGTCCGGGGAAACAAAGCCGATTCATATTCACCCGACCGATTCCAATGCCGCTCCAACCCATATCTCAACAACACTCGACGGCAAATAGGAAGAAGCGCTCATCCAGTTCCTCCGTGAGAACTGGGACATCTTTCCATGGAAACCTTCTGACATGCCGGGTGTACCCAGGGGACTGGCTGAGCATCGTTTGCGAGTCGACCCGAAAGTAAAACTAGTCAAAGAACATCTCCGACGGTCCGCCGTCTAGAAGAGAAAAGCAATTGGCGAGGAAGTGGCTCGGCTCCTGGCAGCTGAGTTTATCCGAGAGATTTACCACTCCGAGTGGCTCGCCAATGTTGTCATGGTCCCCAAGAAGGATGATTCACTTCGCATGTGCATTGACTTCAAGCATATCAATCGGGCCTGCCCGAAAGATCATTTTCCTCTTCCCCGCATCGACCAAATTGTTGACTCAAGTGCGGGGTGTGAGCGTTTGTCCTTCTTGGACGCCTATTCCTGGTACCATCAGATCCGACTGTTTGGACCCGATGAGATAAAAACGGCTTTCATCACTCCATTCGGATGTTTCTGTTATGTCACTATGCCATTCGGCCTGAAGAACGTCGGAGCCACATTCATGAGGATGATCCAGAAGTGTCTACTCACTCAAATCAGTCGGAATGTGGAAGCATACATGGATGACATTGTAGTCAAGTCACATAAAGGTTCCGACCTGCTGGTTGACCTTGCTGAAACCTTTGCCAACCTCAGAAGGTATGATATCAAGCTTAATCCATCAAAGTGCACATTTGGAGTTCCTGGTGGAAAGTTACTCAGTTTCCTCGTTTCCGAACGAGGGATCGACGCTAACCCAGAGAAAGTTGGTGCCATTCTTCGGATGAAACGCCCTGTGCATGTGCACGATGTCCAGAAGCTTACTGGTTGTTTGGCCACCTTGAGTCGATTCATTTCTTGTCTCGGTGAAAAGGCACTGCCTCTTTACCGACTGATGAAGAAGTCTGATAAGTTCGAGTAGACTCCCGAAGCTGATGCAACGTTTGTAGAGCTCAAAACCCTGCTTTCCACCTAGCCGGTGCTTGCTGCACCAATCAGCAAAGAGCCTTTACTGCTTTACATTACAACCACTGGACAAGTTGTCAGTACAGTACTCACGGTCGAGCGGGAAGAAGAAGGAAAAACTTATAAAGTTCAGCGCCCAATATATTACATTTCTGAAGTTCTGAATCCATCAAAGCAAAGTTATCCCCATTATCAGAAGCTTGTTTATGGAGTTTACATGACCACAAAGAAGGTTGCACACTATTTCTCTGATCATTCTGTTACAGTCATCAGCGACACTCCATTATTGGAGATTTTGAACAACAGAGATGCAACTAGTCGAGTGGCAAAGTGGGCGATTGAACTCCTTCCCCTGGATATCAAGTTTGAAGCAAAGAAGGCTATTAAGTCCCAAGCAATAGCTGATTTCCTCGCCGAGTGGATCAAACAGCAACTTCCGGCCCAAATTCACTCGGAGCATTGGACCATGTTCTTCGACGGGTCAAAGATGCTGAATGGTTCCGGAGCTGGAGTGGTTTTGGTCTCCTCCCGTGGTGACAAACTCAGTTATGTTCTCCAGATTCACTTTGACTCCTCCAACAATGAGGCTGAATACGAGGCACTTCTGTATGGGTTGCGTATGGCCATTTTACTCGGCGTCCGTCGCCTCATGGTCTATGGCGACTTGGGTTTAGTGATCAATCAGGTGATGAAGGAGTGGGATGTCAGAAGCCCATCCATGACTGGTTATTGCAATGCAGTAAGAAAGTTAGAAAAGAGGTTTGAGGGGTTAGAGCTTCATCACATTCCTCGACTGAAAAATCAAGCAGCCGATGATCTGGCAAAGATAGGCTCAAAGAGACAAACCATTCCCAGCAATGTGTTCCTGGAGCATATTCATACACCTTCAGTTCAAGAAGATCCCTTCACTGAAGAGCCCCCACAACCGAAGAGTGCCACCAATCCGACTGAAATCGAGATTCCAGCTGTGGTCGACTTTGTAATGCCCCGGACACACCCACCGGTGGTCGTTACTCCTGGCGGGATCTAGACTGGCCCCACAGATCAATACTAGTCTTTTCTGCGCACTTTGTCCTCACTCGTGCGCACCTGGGAGCAACTTCCCGGTCGGTCACCCATCCTGAAATTACTCCAAGCTGAGCACGCTTAACTTTGGACTTCTGTCCGAATGGGCTTCCGGAAAAGAAGGAATTCCTTATTGATATGAGTAGTCTATCATCCCTCGTAAGCCAGGCTATCACATACACCCCCACTCAGAGGAACCGACGTCCTCGTCGGGCCACAGGAACGTTCCCTCTTGGCACATACGTCTGTGCATCCAGTCTGGTACATGTGCCATGTCGGGTGCCACGACGGGTCACAAACGTTATGAACAACATGACCGCGCACCTGTCTGCAAACATCCATGTAACTGCGAGGGTTGGCTCTGATACCAACTTGTAAAGCCCCGGACACACCTGCCGGTGGTCGTTACTCCTGGCGAGATCTAGACTGGCCCCACAGATCAATACTAGTCTTTTCTGCGCACTTTGTCCTCACTCGTGCGCACCCGGGAGCAACTTCCCGGTCAGTCACCCATCCTCTCATGGGGCCCTGGGGTGGGGAGGAGCTGCCCCTCTTCGAGAAGCCGGTACGCGATGTCGTTTGATAAGTATCCGGCCTTCCTTAGTTTTTTGATGTGTCCCTCCGTGACGGAGGAGACCATCCACTTGCCTCCCGCTCCGGACATGGCTGGAGAAGGTTTAGGTGGGGAGTGCGGATTTGGGCGCTGGAGCTCGAGTGCGCAAGAACGGATAGGCAAAGGAGGAAGAAGGCGTAGGTAAAAAGGTGGATCCTTATCCCCTTATATGGGTGGACGCAACTATGTGTCCCCACCAGCCTGGTAAAACTCGCTTATCCCCAAGCGCCGTAATCAATGGCGCGGTTGGGTTACCCACGCCCGTATTGATGAGAATCCCGGAATAAGGGGACACGATCTCTGCTTCGACAAGACGTGCCAAGGAAACCGCCTCGCATAACACGCTGAGGTGGGACAATAAAACGATTCGAATAAAGACTTGGCTGTGGTGCGTCACACTACGGAATACGTCAGCAGATTAGATTTGTGTAAATATTATTCTCTCTATGGCAATATGTGGAAACTTATTTTGCAGAGCCGGACACTATCTTTGTGTTCAAAATCTTCTATGAAGTACTTGGAGGAGGAACCCGCCTTGCAATGCCGAAGACAAACTGCGCGCCGGACTCGTCGTCATTGAAGCATGGTTTAGGGGCTACTGAGGGAGTCCTGGATTAGGGGGTGTCTGGATGGCCGGACTATACCTTCAGCCGGACTCCTGGACTATGAAGATACAAGATTGAAGACTTCGTCCCGTGTCCGGAAGGGACTTTCCTTGGCGTGGAAGGCAAGCTTGGCGATACGGATATGTAGATCTCCTACCATTGTAACCGACTTTGTGTAACCCTAACCCTCTCCGGTGTCTATATAAACCGGAGGGTTTTAGTCCGTAGGACAACATACAGAAAAACAATCATACCAACGGCTAGCTTCTAGGGTTTAGCCTCTCTGATCTCATGGTAGATCTACTCTTGTACTACCCATATCATCAATATTAATCAAGCAGGACGTAGGGTTTTACCTCCATCAAGAGGGCCCGAACCTGGGTAAAACTTCGTGTCCCTTGCCTCCTGTTACCATCTGGCCTAGACGCACAGTTCGGGACCCCCTACCCGAGATCCGCCGGTTTTGACACCGACATTGGTGCTTTCATTGAGAGTTCCTCTGTGTCGTCGCTGTTAGGCTTGATGGCTCCTACGATCATCAATAGCGATGCAGTCCAGGGTGAGACCTTCCTCCCCGGACAGATCTTCATCTTCGGCGGCTTCGCACTGCGGGCCAATTCACTTGGCCATCTGGAGCAGATCGAAAGCTATGCCCCTGGCCGTCAGGTCAGATTTGGAAGTTTAAACTACACGGCTGACATCCGCGGGGACTTGATCCTCGACGGATTCGAGCCACTGCCGAGCGCGCCACACTGTCACGACGAGCATGATCTAGCTCTGCCGCCGAACAGTGCCCTTGAGGCCGCATCCGCATCGGCTTCAACCCTTAATTCGGAGCCAACTGCGTCGATCGAGGATGGGTGGTTGGACGCCGCCTCGGGGGCTGCGATCCCAACGGTGATCGAGCCAAACGCCAGCCCCGCACTCCGCGATACTCATGACTCCAAGGAGCCGGACTCCTCTCCGGACTCCGAACCCTCCGCGCCCCTGCCGGTCGAATCCGATTGGGCGCCGATCATGGAGTTTACTGCCGCGGACATCTTTCAGCACTCGCCTTTCGGTGATATTCTGAAGACACTAAAGTCTCTCTCTCTTTATCAGGAGAGCCCTGACCGGACTACGGCCAACAAGGTTGGGATACAGACGATGAAGAAATTCAAAGCCCACCCACCACCCACTTTGTAGCCATTGTTGATGATTTAACCGACATGCTCGACTTTGACTCCGAAGACATCGACGGTATGGACACTGATGCAGGAGACGATGAAGAACCAGCGCCTATTAGGCCCTGGAAAGCCACCTCGTCGTATGACATATACATGGTGGACACCCCAAAAGAAGGAGATGGCGATGGAACAACGGAGGATGACCCCTCCAAGAAACAGCCTAAGCGCAGGCGTCAGTGGCGCCGCTCAAAATCCCGCCAAAGCAAATACGGTGATTCCAGCACGGGAGATAATAATACTCCGGAGAATGCCGAAGAAAATCCCCTCCAGCAAGATTCAGCACAGGAGGATGGAGAAGCCAGCCCTCATGAGAGAGCAGCAGCCAGAGAGGCCGAGGACGATAATTATACGCCTCCCTCCGAAGACGAGGCAAGCCTCGACGATGACGAATTCATCGTGCCAGAGGATCCCTCCGAGCAAGAGCGTTTTCAACGCAAGCTTATGGCCACGGCAAGAAGACTCAAGAAAAAAACAGCAACAGCTTAGAGCTGATCAAGATTTGCTAGTCGACAGATGGACTGAAGTCCTTGCGGCCGAAGAGCATAAACTCGAACGCCCCTCCAAGAGCTACCCAAAGGGCAGGTTGCTACCCCGATTAGAGGAGGAAGCACTTAAACCTACATCACCAGCAGTTGATACAGCCGACCGGCCACCTCATGGCTGCGACAGAGAGGCCTCTCGGCCCTCCACTCAAGCCGCACCCCGTACCAAGGCACGGGAAAATACGCCAGACCTGCGAGATATGTTGGAGGACAAGGCAAGGCAAACAAGATCGATCTACGGATCGCGTGGGCGCCCCATGACTCGAGACGGTAACCGTCACGCCGGACACAAATCCGGTAGGGCCGAACACAGTAGACAAGGCTCATTGGAGCTACGTCGTGATATAGCCCAGTACAGAGGTGCCGCACACCCACTATGCTTCACAGACGAAGTAATGGATCATCAAATCCCCGAGGGTTTCAAACCCATAAACATCGAATCATATGATGGCACAACAGATCCTGCGGTATGGATCGAGGATTATCTCCTTCATATCGACATGGCCCGCGGCGATGATCTCCACGCCATCAAATACCTCCCACTCAAGCTTAAAGGACCAGCTCGACATTGGCTTAACAGCTTGCCAGCAGGATCAATCGGTTGTTGGGAGGACCTGGAAGCCGCATTCCTCGACAATTTCCAGGGCACTTATGTGCGACCACCAGACGCCGATGACCTAAGCCACGTAATTCAGCAGCCAGAGGAATCGGCCAGGCAATTCTAGACACGGTTCCTAACAAAGAAAAATCAAATAGTCGACTATCCGGACGCCGAGGCCCTAGCAGCCTTCAAACACAATATCTGTGACGAGTGGCTTGCCCGGCACCTTGGACAGGAAAAGCCGAAATCTATGGCAGCACTCACGACACTCATGACCCGCTTTTGCACGGGAGGAGACAGCTGGCTTGCTCGTAGCAACAATATGACCAAGAACCATGGTAATTCAGATACCAGGGACAGTAGTGGCAGGTCGCGTCGCAACAAGCAGAAGCGCCGCACTAACGGCGACAATGCTGAGGATACAACAGTTAATGCCGAATTTAGAGGCTATAAATCCGGTTAGCGGAAAAAGCCATTCAAAAGAAATCCTAGGGGCCTGTCCAGTTTGGACCGAATACTCGACCGCTTGTGCCAGATACATGGCACCCCCAAAAAGACGGCCAATCACACCAACAGGGATTGTTGGGTGTTCAAGCAGGCAGGCAAGTTACATGCCGAAAATACAGACAAGGGGCTGCATAGCGATGACGACGAAGAGCCCCAGCCGCCGAACAACAGTGGACAGAAGGGTTTTCCCCCACAAGTGCGGACGGTGAACATGATATACGCAACCCACATCCCCAAGAGGGAGCGGAAGCGCGCGTTAAGGGACGTATGCGCAATAGAGCCAGTCGCCCCAAAGTTCAACCCATGGTCCTCCTGCCCGATCACCTTTGATCGAAGGGACCATCCCACTAGCACCCGTCATGGCGGATTCGCCGCATTGGTTCTAGACCCAATTATTGACGGATTTCATATCACTAGAGTCCTTATGGACGGCGGCAGTAGCCTGAACCTGCTTTACCAGGATAGAGTGCGGAAAATGGGCATAGATCCCTCGAGGATTAAGCCCACCAAAACGACCTTTAAAGGCGTAATACCAGGTGTAGAGGCCAACTGTACAGGCTCAGTCACACTTGAAGTGGTCTTCGGATCTCCGGATAATTTTCGAAGCGAGGAGTTAATCTTGGACATAGTCCCGTTCCGCAGTGGCTATCACACACTGCTCGGACGAACCGCATTCGCCAAGTTCAATGCGGTACCGCACTATGCATACCTTAAGCTCAAGATGCCAGGCCCTCGAGGAGTAATTACGGTCAATGGAAACACCGAACACTCCCTCCGAACGGAGGAGCACACGGCGGCCCTTGCAGCGGAAGTACAAAGTAGCCTCTCCAGGCAGTTCTCTAGTCCGGCCATTAAACATCCGGACACTGTCAAGCGCGCCCGGAGTAACCTACAACAAGACCGCCTGGCACGTTCCGAGCAGGCGTAGCAATGCGGCCCCAACCCCAGCCCTCGCAAAAATGCGACACCAGTACTTCGCGTACATAACTACGCTCTAGAAATACCATGGGTACAGGGGGAGGGGCACCATCACGGCACGCCCGAAACATGGCTTAAACCGCACCAGGGGCTGCCGATTTTTTAATTTTCTCTTACTTTCAGGACTCCACTCTTCGGAAGGCCTGTTCGGCAGTTCAATTGCCGGACAAACGATGCAAGAACCAGGAAAGCAGACAAGCCATGCCGCATTACGGAACTCCCAGGTGGTCTCTATCACGAGCAGTATACCTGTTTCGCATACCATTCCGCAGCCTGCCCCTGGAACGGACATGTTAAAATAGTCCAACCTTTTGCTTATCGCATTATTTGTATCATTCTGCTTTGATCGTAGCCCTTTTTAATAAACAATGCATAGCTTCTGTCTATTTTTGCATTACTTTTTTTACAAATATATGTTCCTTAACGACATGTTGCACCCGTACACTTTGGTACGGCCAAAATACGCCAGGGGCTTTAGTACCCCTCAATATGGTGTGAGAAGTCCGAACACTTTAACAAGTGCGGCACCCCAAACTTATAGCATTATATGCATCGGCTCCGAATCATGTCTTGGGTCAATAGTTGGGTTTGCCCGGCTCCTATGTTTTGGTGCCTTACGTTCTGCTATATCGGCTAAGGTAGCACTAGGAGAACTACTGCGATTGTGCCCCAGTTGAGCTGGGTCGAGCACCTCAGTAGAGAAAACTAAAACTGACTGTCATGATGAAGCGAGAGCTGGTCGCTGTTCGAGAGGTTTTTCGAGTCCCTAAAGACTTATGCTGCTTAGAGCGAGGAGTCGGCTCTGTCCGGCCAAGGCGTGGATAGCGCCCCGAACTCGGTCTTCTGAATACCAGGGGCTTCGCTGAAATTCAAAATTATAGAATTCTATGGCTAAGTGAGAGTGTTCAAGCATTATAGTTCGATTGCCTTGTTCGTTGTGCTGAGCGCCTCCCTCGAAGGATCCAAACATGGGAAAAAGAGCGCTCAGGTTTATCCCCGAACACCCCAGCACTAGCGGCACGGGGGCAGAAGTCGATGACTCGCCATCTCTCAGAATTGATAAACAGCCGCACAAAAGGTAATATTTTAAATTCCAACAGCATTGCTTAGCGCATATGAACAAGTTTTTAGCGCACAGGACAAAACGAGTGAGTTTTACTCAAAAATTACATCCCTGGAACACTCATCCGCCATAAGGCAGGCACCCTTCAGAACATCCTTATAATAATTCTCGGGCTTGCGATGCTCCTTCCCCGGCGGTGGCCCGTCCTTCACAAGCTTCTCACCATCCAGCTTGCCCCAGTGCACCTTAGCACGGGCAAGGGCCCTACGGGCACCTTCAATGCAGACGGAGCGCTTGATGACTTCGAGTCTTGGACAGGCCCCCACCAGCCGCCGCACCAGCCTGAAATAGCTCCTAGGCGGAGCCTCTCCAGGCCACAGCCGAACTATGAGGCCCTTCATGGCCTGTTCGGCCGCCTTGTGGAGCTCGACCAGTTGCTTCATCTTGTCGCTCAGGGGCACGGGGTGTCCGACCTCAGCATACTGAGACCAGAACACCTTCTCTGTCAAGCTGCCCTCCTCGGCTCGATAGAATGCGGCGGCATCGGACACACTACGGGGAAGATCTGCGAATGCTCCTGGAGAGCACCGGATTCGGGTAAGTAACAAGTAACTTACGTTTATGTGTTTGCTTTGCATAAAGAATGCCTTACCCGCCGCTATCTTTTTCACGTCATCCAACTCCTAGAGGGTCTTCTGGGATTCGGCCTTGGCAGACTTGGCATTTTCAATAGCCACCGCGAGCTCGGACGCTCGCGTCTTTGAGTCAAGCTCCAAACTCTCATGTTCTTCCATGAGAGCCTGGAGCTCTTGCCGCACCTTGCCAACCTCGGCCTCATACTTCTCCCGCTCGGTGCGCTCTGTGGCCGCCCTCTTCTCGGCCTCGACCAACACTTGCTTAAGGGTCGCCACCTCAGACGTGGCCCCTATAATAGCCACGATAATCCTGTCATTTTTTGCAATTGCACCTTTTTATATATATATTTAAACAAGGTATTTCTTACCTTCCTTGTCCTCGAGCTGCTTCTTGGCACGCCCAAGCTCTTGCTTGGACTGCTCGAGGTTCTGCTTTAGCGCGTCCACTTCCGCAGTCAGTGCGGCGGACACCAGCAGAGAAGCCTGCATACGCATATTGACTCCTTTTTGTTAGACTCCTACGAATTTTATTTGATCCTCTCTTTGGCTTTTCTTCCCGAACGCCAAACAGAGCATCAGGGGCTACTATCTATGCGGTAATATTATTTACACATTCTTTACTTACCTCAAAGCCTGTTAAAAGGCTAGTACAAGCTTCAGTCAGTCCGCTCTTGGCGGACTGAACCTTCTGGACCACCGCATTCATAATGGTGCGGTGCTCCTCGTCGATGGAGGCGCCTTCGAGCACCTCCAACAGATTGTCCGCCGCCTCCAGTTGGACGGGGGTCACCGGCACGGTGGGCTTGCTCCTCTTGGAAGGAGGTCGCCCGCCGGACTCTGGAACCTTTGAAGGTTCCGGAGCGGTGTCCGGCCCAGAGCCGGACTTGGAACCCTGGGGGGTTTTATCCCCTTCACTCCTGGAGTCCGGGAGGTCGCCTTGCGGCGCCTCCAGGACCACCTCCTCTTGGCTTGGAACCTGTTGGGACAACACTTCGGTGTCGTCCGTAGGGCGGGGGGAGGAAGCCGTCGGAAGCGAATTCACATCCGACGAGTCTAGTGAACCGCTCGACGACGCGTCGAGCCAGTCTTTGGGTGCGCTGCATAAACATATTCGACATAAGGGAAAGCTGTGCAATAAAGGAATACTATGAGTTACTCTGGTATCCGGATACTTACGATTTCGCCAGGGGCTTGGCCCTGAGCGTCCACTCCTCTCCGCCGTCGTCGGCGTCGGTGGAGTAGTCCGGAGGAAGGGGTTTCCCCTTCTTGGACCCTTCGGCCTCCCCGGTTGGGGCGGCCTTCCTTTTCTTCCCTTCCGCCGCTGGAGGGGGAGGGATCTCTTCTTCCTCCTCCTCGTCTTCATGGGAGGAGTGCGTCTTGGAGTCGTCGGATGATGGATCCAACACCTCCAGGCGCCGGGCACTCTTTCGAGTCCCCGTGGCCTTCTTCTTGGCCTTCTTCTCCGGCACCACATAGGGTGCCGGAACCAGCAGCTTCGCCAAGCGGGCATCTGCTGGGTCTTCAGGCAAAGGAGCCGGACAGTCGATCTGTCCGGACGTCGCCTGCCAAACCTGTCAAAGGTAAGGGAGCTTAGATCCCGCATAGAGTTAAACTATGAAAAACTAATACCCTGTAAAAGGTACAAACAACTTACCGCGCTAGCGTGACGCTGCGTGCTGAATCCGCGATCCTCGGTAGCAGATGCGGGAGCCTCGGCGCCCTTGAAAAGCACCTTCCAGACATCTTCGTACGTCGTGTCGAAGAGCCTTCTCAGAGTTTGATGCTGCGCCGGGTTGAACTCCCACATGTTGAAGGCCCGTTGTTGACACGGGAGGATCCGGCGGATGAGCATAACCTGGACTACGTTGACAAGCTTGAGCTGCTTGCCCACCAGGGTTTGGATGCATGTTTGCAGTCCAGTCACCTCTCCTTTGCTGCCCCACGACAGGCCCGTCTCTTTCCAGGACGTGAGCCGCGTTGGGGGTCCGGACCGGAACTCAGGGGCTGCGATCCACTCAGGGTCGCGCGGCTCGGTGATGTAAAACCACCCCGATTGCCACCCCTTCAGGGTCTCCACAAAGGAGCCCTCGAGCCATAAGACGTTGGGCATCTTGCCCACCATGGCGCCTCCGCACTCCGCCTGGTTGCCGCGCACCACCTTCGACTTGACATTGAAAGTCTTGAGCCATAGGCCGAAATGGGGGCGGATGCAGAGGAAAGCCTCGCACATGATGATAAACGCCGAGATGTTGAGGATGAAGTTCGGGGCCAGATCATGGAAATCCAGGCCGTAGTAGAACATGAGTCCCCGGACGAATGGGTGGATAGGAAAGCCCAGTCCGCGGAGCAAGTGGGGAAGGAACACTACCCTCTCATGGGGCCTTGGGGTGGGGAGGAGCTGCCCCTCTTCGGGAAGCCGGTACGCGATGTCGTTTGATAAGTATCCGGCCTTCCTTAGTTTTTTGATGTGTCCCTCCGTGACGGAGGAGACCATCCACTTGCCTCCCGCTCCGGACATGGCTGGAGAAGGTTTAGGTGGGGAGTGCGGATTTGGGCGCTGGAGCTCGAGTGCGCAAGAATGGATAGGCAAAGGAGGAAGAAGGCGTAGGTAAAAAGGTGGATCCTTATCCCCTTATATGGGTGGACGCAACTATGTGTCCCCACCAGCCCGGTAAAACTCGCTTATTCCCAAGCGCCGTAATCAATGGCGCGGTTGGGTTACCCACGCCCGTATTGATGAGAATCCCGGAATAAGGGGACACGGTCTCTGCTTCGACAAGACGTGCCAAGGAAATCGCCTCGTATAACACGCTGAGGTGGGACAATAAAACGATTCGAATAAAGACTTGGCCGTGGTGCGTCACACTACAAAATACGTCAGCAGATTAGATTTGTGTAAATATTATTCTCTCTATGGCAAGATGTGGAAACTTATTTTGCAGAGCCGGACACTATCTTTGTGTTCAAAATCTTCTACGAAGTACTTGGACGAGGAACCCGCCTTGCAATGCCGAAGACAAACTGCACGCCGGACTCGTCGTCATTGAAGCATGGTTCAGGGGCTACTGAGGGAGTCCTGGATTAGGGGGTGTCCGGATGGCCGGACTATACCTTCAGCCGGACTCCTGGACTATGAAGATACAAGATTGAAGACTTCGTCCCGTGTCTGGAAGGGACTTTTCTTGGCGTGGAAGGCAAGCTTGGCGATACGGATATGTAGATCTCCTACCATTGTAACCGACTTTGTGTAACCCTAACCCTCTCCGGTGTCTATATAAACCGGAGGGTTTTAGTCCGTAGGACAACATACAGAACAACAATCATACCATAGGCTAGCTTCTAGGGTTTAGCCTCTCTGATCTCGTGGTAGATCTACTCTTGTACTACCCATATCATCAATATTAATCAAGCAGGACGTAGGGTTATACCTCCATCAAGAGGGCCCGAACCTGGGTAAAACTTCGTGTCCCTTGCCTCCTGTTACCATCTGGCCTAGACGCACAGTTCGGGACCCCCTACCCGAGATCCGCCGGTTTTGACACCGACATTGGTGCTTTCATTAAGAGTTCCTCTGTGTCGTCGCTGTTAGGCTTGATGGCTCCTACGATCATCAATAGCGATGCAGTCCATGGTGAGACCTTCCTCCCCAGACAGATCTTCATCTTCGGTGGCTTCGCACTGCGGGCCAATTCACTTGGCCATCTGGAGCAGATCGAACCCTGGCCGTCAGGTCAGATTTGGAAGTTTAAACTACACGGCTGACATCCGCGGGGACTTGATCCTCGACGGATTCGAGCCACTACCGAGCGCGCCACACTGTCACGACGAGCATGATCTAGCTCTGCCGCCGAACAGCCCTGGAGGCCGCACCCGCATCGGCTTCGACCCTTAATTCGGAGCCAACCGCGCCGATCGAGGATGGGTGGTTGGACGCCGCCTCGGGGGCTGCGATCCCAACGGTGATCGAGCCAAACGCCAGCCCCGCACTCTGCGATACTCATGACTCCAAGGAGCCGGACTCCTCTCCGGACTCCGAACCCTCCGCGCCCCTGCCGGTCGAATCCGATTGGGCGCCGATCATGGAGTTTACTGCCGCGGACATCTTTCAGCACTCGCCTTTCGGCGATATTCTGAAGACACTAAAGTCTCTCTCTTTATCAGGAGAGCCCTGGCCGGACTACGGCCAGCAAGGTTGGGATACAGACGATGAAGAAATTCAAAGCCCACCCACCACCCACTTTGTAGCCATTGTCGATGATTTAACCGACATGCTCGACTTCGACTCCGAAGACATCGACGGTATGGACACCGATGCAGGAGACGATGAAGAACCAGTGCCTATTAGGCCCTGGAAAGCCACCTCGTCGTATGACATATACATGGTGGACACCCCAAAAGAAGGAGATGGCGATGGAACAACGGAGGATGACCCCTCCAAGAAACAGCCTAAGCGCCGGCGTCAGCGGCGCCGCTCAAAATCCCGCCAAAGCAAATACGGTGATTCCAGCACGGGAGATAATAATACTCCGGAGAATGCCGAAGAAAATCCCCTCCAGCAAGATTCAGCACAGGAGGATGGAGAAGCCAGCCCTCATGAGAGAGCAGCAGCCAGAGAGGCTGAGGACAATAATTATACGCCTCCCTCCGAAGACGAGGCAAGCCTCGACGATGACGAATTCGTCGTGCCAGAGGATCCTGCCGAGCAAGAGCGTTTTCAACGCAGGCTTATGGCCACGGCAAGAAGCCTCAAGAAAAAAACAGCAACAGCTTAGAGCTGATCAAGATTTGCTAGTCGACAGATGGACTGAAGTCCTTGCGGCCGAAGAGCATAAACTCGAACGCCCCTCCAAGAGCTACCCAAAGCGCAGGTTGCTACCCCGATTAGAGGAGGAAGCACTTAAACCTACATCACCAGCAGTTGATACGACCGACCGGCCACCTTGTGGCCGCGACAGAGAGGCCTCTCGGCCCTCCACTCAAGCCGCACCCCGTACCAAGGCACGGGAAAATGCGCCAGACCTGCGAGATATGTTGGAGGACAAGGCAAGGCAAACAAGATCGATCTACGGATCGGGTGGGCGCCCCATGACTCGAGACGGTAACCGTCACGCCGGACACAAATCCGGTAGGGCCGAACACAGTAGACAAGGCTCATTGGAGCTACGTCGTGATATAGCCCAGTACAGAGGCACCGCACACCCACTATGCTTCACAGAAGAAGTAATGGATCATCAAATCCCCGAGGGTTTCAAACCCATAAACATCGAATCATATGATGGCACAACAGATCCTGCGGTATGGATCGAGGATTATCTCCTTCATATCCACATGGCCCGCGGCGATGATCTCCACGCCATCAAATACCTCCCACTCAAGCTTAAAGGACCAGCTCGTCATTGGCTTAACAGCTTGCCAGCAGGATCAATCGGTTGTTGGGAGGACCTGGAAGCCGCATTCCTCGACAATTTCCAGGGCACTTATGTGCGACCACCAGACGCCGATGACCTAAGCCACGTAATTCAGCAGCCAGAGGAATCGGCCAGGCAATTCTGGACACGGTTCCTAACAAAGAAAAATCAAATAGTCGACTATTCGGACGCCGAGGCCCTAGCAGCCTTCAAACACAATATCCGTGACGAGTGGCTTGCCCGGCACCTTGGACAGGAAAAGCCGAAATCTATGGCAGCACTCACGACACTCATGACCCGCTTTTGCACGGGAGGAGACAGCTGGCTTGCTCGTAGCAACATTATGACCAAGAACCATGGTAATTCGGATACCAGGGACAGTAGTGGCAGGTCGCGTCGCAACAAGCAGAAGCGCCGCACTAACGGCGACAATGCTGAGGATACAGCAGTTAATGCCGAATTTAGAGGCTATAAATCCGGTTAGCGGAAAAAGCCATTCAAAAGAAATCCTAGGGGCCTGTCTAGTTTGGACCGAATACTCGACCGCTTGTGCCAGATACATGGCACCCCCAAAAAGACGGCCAATCACACCAACAGGGATTGTTGGGTGTTCAAGCAGGCAAGCAAGTTACATGCCGAAAATACAGACAAGGGGCTGCATAGCGATGACGACGAAGAGCCCCAGCCGCCGAACAATAGTGGACAGAAGGGTATTCCCCCACAAGTGCGGACGGTGAACATGATATACGCAACCCACATCCCCAAGAGGGAGCGGAAGCGCGCGTTAAGGGACATATACGCAATAGAGCCAGTCGCCCCAAAGTTCAACCCATGGTCCTCCTACCCGATCACCTTTGATCGAAGGGACCATCCCACTAGCACCCGTCATGGCGGATTCGCCGCATTGGTTCTAGACCCAATTATTGACGGATTTCATATCACTAGAGTCCTTATGGATGGCGGCAGTAGCCTGAACCTGCTTTACCAGGATAGAGTGCGGAAAATGGGCATAGATCCCTCGAGGATTAAGCCCACCAAAACGACCTTTAAAGGCGTAATACCAGGTGTAGAGGCCAACTGTACAGGCTCAGTCACACTTGAAGTGGTCTTCGGATCTCCGGATAATTTTCGAAGCGAGGAGTTAATCTTGGACATAGTCCCGTTCCGCAGTGGCTATCACGCACTGCTCGGACGAACCGCATTCGCCAAGTTCAATGCGGTACCGCACTACGCATACCTTAAGCTCAAGATGCCAGGCCCTCGAGGAGTAATTACGGTCAATGGAAACACCGAACACTCCCTCCGAATGGAGGAGCACACGGCGGCCCTTGCAGCGGAAGTACAAAGTAGCCTCTCCAGGCAGTTCTCTAGTCCGGCCATTAAACGTCCGGACACTATCAAGCGCGCCCGGAGTAACCTACAACAAGACCGCCTGGCATGTTCCGAGCAGGCGTAGCAATGCGGCCCCAACCCTAGCCCTCGCAAAAATGCGACACCAGTACTTCGCGTACATAACTACACTCTAGAAATACCATGGGTACAGGGGGAGAGGCACCATCACGGCACGCCCGAAACACGGCTTAAACCGCACCAGGGGCTGCCGATTTTTTAATTTTCTCTTACTTTCAGGACTCCACTCTTCGGAAGGCCTGTCCGGCAGTTCAATTGCCAGACAAACGATGCAAGAACCAGGGAAGCAGACAAGCCATGCCGCATTACGGAACTCCCAGGTGGTCTCTATCACGAGCAGTATACCTGTGTCGCATCCATTCCGCAGCCTGCCCCTGGAACGGACATGTTAAAATAGTCCAACCTTTTGCTTATCGCATTATTTGTATCATTCTGCTTTGATCGCAGCCCTTTTTAATAAACAATGCATAGCTTCTGTCTATTTTTGCATTACTTTTTTTACAAATATATGATCCTTAACGACATGTTGCACCCGTACACTTTGGTACGGCCAAAATACGCCAGGGGCTTTAGTACCCCTCAATATGGTGTGAGAAGTCCGAACACTTTAACAAGTGCGGCACCCCGAACTTATAGCATTATATGCATCGGCTCCGAATCATGTCTTGGGTCAATAGTTGGGTTTGCCCGGCTCCTATGTTTTGGTGCCTTACGTTCCGCTATATCGGCTAAGGTAGCACTAGGAGAACTACTGCGATTGTGCCCCAGTTGAGCTGGGTCGAGCACCTCAGTAGAGAAAGCTAAAACTGACTGTCATGATGAAGCGAGAGCTGGTCGCTGTTCGAGAGGTTTTTCGAGTCCCTAAAGACTTATGCCGCTTAGAGCGAGGAGTCGGCTCTGTCCGGCCAAGGCGTGGATAGCGCCCCGAACTCGGTCTTCCGAATACCAGGGGCTTCGCTGAAATTCAAAATTATAGAATTCTATGGCTAAGTGAGAGTGTTCAAGCATTATAGTTCGATTGCCTTGTTCGTTGTGCTGAGCGCCTCCCTCGAAGGACCCAAACATGGGAAAAAGAGCGCTCAGGTTTATCCCCGAACACCCCAGCACTAGCGGCACGGGGGCAGAAGCCGATGACTCGCCATCTCTCAGAATTGATAAACAGCCGCACAGAAGGTAATATTTTAAATTCCAACAGCATTGCTTAGCGCATATGAACAAGTTTTCAGCGCACAGGACAAAACGAGCGAGTTTTACTCAAAAATTACATCCCTGGAACACTCATCCGCCATAAGGCAGGCACCCTTCAGAACATCCTTATAATAATTCTTGGGCTTGCGATGCTCCTTCCCCGGCGGTGGCCCGTCCTTCACAAGCTTCTCAGCATCCAGCTTGCCCCAGTGCACCTTAGCACGGGCAAGGGCCCTACGGGCACCTTCAATGTAGACGGAGCGCTTGATGACTTCGAGTCTTGGACAGGCCCCCACCAGCCGCCGCACCAGCCCGAAATAGCTCCCAAGCGGAGCCTCTCTAGGCCACAGCCGAACTATGAGGCCCTTCATGGCCTGTTCGGCCGCCTTGTGGAGCTCGACCAGTTGCTTCATCTTGTCGCTCAGGGGCACGAGGTGTCCGGCCTCAGCATACTGAGACCAGAACACCTTCTCTGTCGAGCTGCCCTCCTCGGCTCGATAGAATGCGGTGGCATCGGACACGCTACGGGGAAGATCTGCGAATGCTCCTGGAGAGCACCGGATTCGGGTAAGTAACAAGTAACTTACGTTTATGTGTTTGCTTTGCATAAAGAATGCCTTACCCGCCGCTATCTTTTTCACCTCATCCAACTCCCAGAGGGTCTTCTAGGATTCGGCCTTGGCAGACTTGGCATTTCCAATAGCCACCGCGAGCTCGGACGCTCGCGTCTTTAAGTCAAGCTCCAAACTCTCATGTTCTTCCATGAGAGCCTGGAGCTCTTGCCGCACCTTGCCAACCTCGGCCTCATACTTCTCCCGCTCGGTGCGCTCCGTGGCCGCCCTCTTCTCGGCCTCGACCAACGCTTGCTTAAGGGTCGCCACCTCAGACGTGGCCCCTATAATAGCCACGATAATCCTGTCATTTTTTGCAATTGCACCTTTTTATATATATATTTAAACAAGGTATTTCTTACCTTCCTTGTCCTCGAGCTACTTCTTGGCACGCCCAAGCTCTTGCTCGGACTGCTCGAGGTTCTGCTTTAGCGCGTCCACTTCCGCAGTCAGTGCGGCGGACACCAGCAGAGAAGCCTGCATACGCATATTGACTCCTTTTTGTTAGACTCCTGCGAATTTTATTTGATCCTCTCTTTGGCTTTTCTTCCCGAACGCCAAACAGAGCATCAGGGGCTACTATCTATGCGGTAATATTATTTACACATTCTTTACTTACCTCAAAGCCTGTTAAAAGGCTAGTACAAGCTTCAGTCAGTCCGCTCTTGGCGGACTGAACCTTCTGGACCACCGCATTCATAATGGTGCGGTGCTCCTCGTCGATGGAGGCGCCTTCGAGCACCTCCAACAGATTGTCCGGCGCCTCCGGTTGGAAGGGGGTCACCGGCACGGTGGGCTTGCTCCTCTTGGAAGGAGGTCGCCCGCCGGACTCTGGAACCTTTGAAGGTTCCGGAGCGGTGTCCGGCCCAGAGCCGGACTTGGAGCCCTGGGGGGTTTTATCCCCTTCACTCCTGGAGTCCGGGAGGTCGCCTTGCGGCGCCTCCAGGACCACCTCCTCTTGGCTTGGAACCTGTTGGGACAACACTTCGGTGTCGTCCGTAGGGCGGGGGGAGGAAGCCGTCGGAAGCGAATTCACATCCGACGAGTCTAGTGAACCGCTCGACGACGCGTCGAGCCAGTCTTTGGGTGGGCTGCATAAACATATTCGACATAAGGGAAAGCTGTGCAATAAAGGAATACTATGAATTACTCTGGTATCCGGATACTTACGATTTCGCCAGGGGCTTGGCCCTGAGCGGCCACTCCTCTCCGCCGTCGTCGGCGTCGGTGGAGTAGTCTGGAGGAAGGGTTTTCCCCTTCTTGGACCCTTCGGCCTCCCTGGTTGGGGCGGCCTTCCTTTTCTTCCCTTCCATCGCTGGAGGGGGAGGGGTCTCTTCTTCCTCCTCCTCGTCTTCATGGGAGGAGTGCGTCTTGGAGTCGTCGGATGATGGATCCAACACCTCCAGGCGCCGGGCACTCTTTCGAGTCCCCGTGGCCTTCTTCTTGGCCTTCTTCTCCGGCACCACATAGGGTGCCGGAACCAGCAGCTTCGCCAAGCGGGCATCGGCTGGGTCTTTGGGCAAAGGAGCCGGACAGTCGATCTGTCCGGACTTCGGCTGCCAAACCTGTCAAAGGTAAGGGAGCTTAGATCCCGCATAGAGTTAAACTATGAAAAACTAATACCCTGTAAAAGGTACAAACAACTTACCGCGCTAGCGTGACGCTGCGTGCTGAATCCGCGATCCTCGGTAGCAGATGCGGGAGCCTTGGCGCCCTTGAAAAGCACCTTCTAGACATCTTCGTACGTCGTGTCGAAGAGCCTGCTCAGAGTTCGATGCTGCGCCGGATTGAACTCCCACATGTTGAAGGCCCGTTGTTGACACGGGAGGATCCGACGTATGAGCATAACCTGGACTATGTTGACAAGCCTGAGCTGCTTGCCCACCAGGGTTTGGATGCATGTTTGCAGTCCAGTCACCACTCCTTTGCTGCCCCACGACAGGCCCGTCTCTTTCCAGGAGTGAGCCGCGTTGGGGGTCCGGACTGGAACTCAGGGGCTGCGATCCACTCAGGGTCGCGCGGCTCGGTGATGTAAAACCACCCCGATTGCCACCCCTTCAGGGTCTCCACAAAGGAGCCCTCGAGCCATAAGACGTTGGGCATCTTGCCCACCATGGCGCCTCCGCACTCCGCCTGGTTGCCACGCACCACCTTCGACTTGACATTGAAAGTCTTGAGCCATAGGCCGAAATGGGGGCGGATGCAGAGGAAAGCCTCGCACATGACGATAAACGCCGAGATGTTGAGGATGAAGTTCGGGGCCAGATCATGGAAATCCAGGCCGTAGTAGAACATGAGTCCCCGGACGAATGGGTGGATAGGAAAGCCCAGTCCGCAGAGGAAGTGGGGAAGGAACACTACCCTCTCATGGGGCCTTGGGGTGGGGAGGAGCTGCCCCTCTTCAGGAAGCCGGTACGCGATGTCGTTTGATAAGTATCCGGCCTTCCTTAGTTTTTTGATGTGTCCCTCCGTGACGGAGGAGACCATCCACTTGCCTCCCGCTCCGGACATGGCTGGAGAAGGTTTAGGTGGGGAGTGCGGATTTGGGCGCTGGAGCTCGAGTGCGCAAGAATGGATAGGCAAAGGAGGAAGAAGGCATAGGTAAAAAGGTGGATCCTTATCCCCTTATATGGGTGGACGCAACTATGTGTCCCCACCAGCCCGGTAAAACTCGCTTATCCCCAAGCGCCGTAATCAATGGCGCGGTTGGGTTACCCACGACCATATTGATGAGAATCCCGGAATAAGGGGACACGGTCTCTGCTTCGACAAGACATGCCAAGGAAACCGCCTCGCATAACACGCTGAGGTGGGACAATAAAACGATTCGAATAAAGACTTGGCCGTGGTGCGTCACACTATGGAATACGTCAGCAGATTAGATTTGTGTAAATATTATTCTCTCTATGGCAAGATGTGGAAACTTATTTTGCAGAGCCGGACACTATCTTTGTGTTCAAAATCTTCTATGAAGTTCTTGGAGGAGGAACCCGCCTTGCAATGCCGAAGACAAACTGCGCGCCGGACTCGTCGTCATTGAAGCATGGTTCAGGGGCTACTGAGGGAGTCCTGGATTAGGGGGTGTCCGGATGGCCGGACTATACCTTCAGCCGGACTCCTGGACTATGAAGATACAAGATTGAAGACTTCGTCCCGTGTCCGGAAGGGACTTTCCTTGGCGTGGAAGGCAAGCTTGGCGATACGGATATGTAGATCTCCTACCATTGTAACCGACTTTGTGTAACCCTAACCCTCTCCGGTGTCTATATAAACCGGAGGGTTTTAGTCCGTAGGACAACATATAGAACAACAATCATACCATAGGCTAGCTTCTAGGGTTTAGCCTCTCCGATCTCGTGGTAGATCTACTCTTGTACTACCCATATCATCAATATTAATCAAGCAGGACGTAGGGTTTTACCTCCATCAAGAGGGCCCGAACCTGGGTAAAACTTCGTGTCCCTTGCCTCCTGTTACCATCTGGCCTAGACGCACAGTTCGGGACCCCCTACCCGAGATCCGCCTGTTTTGACACCGACAGTGGCACACAAAGTGTTCCTCCGGTAAACGGGAGTTGCATAATCTCATAGTCATATGAACATGTATAAGTCATGAAGAAAGCAATATCAACAAACTAAACGATCACGTGCTATGCTAACGGAATGGGTCAAGTCAATCACATCATTCTCTAATGATGTGATCTCATTAATCAAATGACAACTCATGTCTATGGCTAGGAAACTTAACCATCTTTGATTCAATGAGCTAGTCAAGTAGAGGCATACTAGTGACATACTGTTTGTCTATGTATTCACACATGTATTACGTTTCCGGTTAATAAAATTCAAGCATGAATAATAAACATTTATCATGATATAAGGAAATAAATAATAACTTTATTATTGCCTCTAGGGCATATTTCCTTCAGTCTCCCACTTGCACTAGAGTCAATAATCTAGTTCGCATCGCCATGTGATTTAACATCAATAGTTCACATCACCATGTGATTAACATCCATAGTTCACATCGTCATGTGACCAACACCCAAAGGGTTTACTAGAGTCAATAATCTAGTTCACATCGCTATGTGATTAATACCCAAAGAGTACTAAGCTGTGATGATGTTTTGCTTGTGAGGGAAGTTTAGTCAACGGGTCTGCTACATTCAGATCCGTATGTATTTTGCAAATTTCTATGTCAACAATGCTCTGCATGGAGCTACTCTAGCTAATTGCTCCCACTTTCAATATGTATCTAGATTGAGATTTAGAGTCATCTGGATCAGTGTCAAAACTTGCATCGACGTAACCCTTTACGACGAACCTTTTGTCACCTCCATAATCGAGAAACATATCCTTATTCCACTAAGGATAATTTTGACCAATGTCCAGTGATCTACTCCTAGATCACTATTGTACTCCCTTGGCAAACTCAGGGTAGGGTATACAATAGGTCTGGTACACAGCACGGCATACTTTATAGAACCTATGTCTGAGGCATAGGGAATGACTTTCATTCTCTCTGTATCTTCTGCCGTGGTCGGGTTTTGAGTCTTACTCAACTTCACACCTTTGTAACACAGGCTAGAACTCCTTCTTTGACTGTTCCATTTTGAACTACTTCAAAATCTTGTCAAGGTATGTACTCATTGAAAAACTTATCAAGCATCTTGATCTATCTCTATAGATCTTGATGCTCAATATGTAAGCAGCTTCACCGAGGTATTTCTTTGAAAAACTCCTTTCAAACATTCCTTTATGCTTTGCAGAATAAATCTACATTATCTCCGATCAACAATATATCATACACATATACTTATCAGAAATGCTGTAGTGCTCCCACTCACTTTCTTGTAAATACAGGCTTCACCGCAAGTCTGTATAAAACTATATGCTTTGATCAACTTATCAAAGCATATATTCCAACTCCGAGATGCTTGCACCAGTCCATAGATGGATCGCTGGAGCTTGCATATTTTGTTAGTACCTTTAGGATTGACAAAACCTTCTGGTTGCATCATATACAACTCTTCTTTAATAAATCCATTAAGGAATGCAGTTTTGTTTATCCATTTGCCAGATTTCATAAAATGCGGCAATTGCTAACATGATTTGGACAGACTTAAGTATAGATACGAGTGAGAAACTCTCATCGTAGTCAACCCCTTGAACTTGTCGAAAACCTTTTTGCGACAATTCTAGCTTTGTAGATAGTAACACTACTATCAGCGTCCGTCTTCCTCTTGAAGATCCATTTAATCTCAATGGCTCGCCAATCATTGGGCAAGTCAATCAAAGTCCATACTTTGCTCTCATACATGGATCTCATCTCAGATTTCATGGCCTCAAGCCATTTCGCGGAATCTGGGCTCATCATCGCTTCCTCATAGTTCGTAGGTTCGTCATGGTCAAGTAACATGACCTCCAGAACAGGATTACCATCCCACTCTGGTGTGGATCTCACTCTGGTTTACCTACGAGGTTCGGTAGTAACTTGATCTGAAGTTACATGATCATCATTAGCTTCCTCACTAATTGGTGTAGTAGTCACAGGAACAGATTTCTGTGATGAACTACTTTCCAATAAGGGAGCAGGTACAGTTACCTCATCAAGTTCTACTTTCCTCCCACTCACTTCTTTTGAGAGAAACTCCTTCTCTAGAAAGGATCCATTCTCAGCAACGAATATCTTGCCTTCGGATCTGTGATAGAAGGTGTACCCAACATTTTCTTTTGGGTATCCTATGAAGACGCACTTCTCCGATTTGGGTTTGAGCTTATCAGGTTGAAACTTTTTCACATAAGCATTGCAACCTCAAACTTTAAGAAACGACAGCTTATGTTTCTTGCCAAACCATAGTTCATACGGTGTTGTCTCAACGGATTTAGATGGTGCCCTATTTAACATGAATGTAGCTGTCTCTAATGCATAACCCTAAAACGATAGCGGTAAATCAGTAAGAGACGTCATAGATTGCACCATATCTAATAAAGCACGGTTACGACATGCGGACACACCATTACACTGTGGTGTTCCAGGTGGCGTGAGTAGTGAAACTATTTCACATTGTTTTAACTGAAGGCCAAACTCGTAACTCAAATATTTTACTTACACGATCATATCGTAGAAACTTTTATTTTGTTACGATGATTCTCCACTTCACTCTGAAATTCTTTGAACTTTTCAAATGTTTCAGACTTGTGTTTCATCAAGTAGATATACTCATATCTGCTCAAATCATCTGTGAAGATCAGAAAATAATGATACCTGCCGCGAGCCTCAATATTCATCGGACCACATACATCAGTATGTATGATTTCCAACAAATCTGTTGCTTGCTCCATTGTTCCGGAGAATGGAGTCTTAGTCATCTTGCCCATGAGGCATGGTTCGCAAGCATCAACTGATTCATAATCAAGTGATTCCAAAAGCCCATCGACATGGTTTTTCTTCATGCGCTTTACACCAATATGACCTAAACGGCAGTGCCACAAATAAGTTGCACTATCATTATTAACTTTGCATCTTTTGGTTTCAATATTATGAATATGTGTATCACTACGATTGAGATCCAACGAACCATTTTCATTGGGTGTGTAACCATATAAGGTTTTATTCATGTAAACAGAACAACAATTTATTCTCTTACTTAAATGAATAACCGTATTGCAATAAACATGATCAAATCATATTCATGCTCAACGCAAACAACAAATAACACTTATTTAGGTTCAACACTAATCCCGAAAGTATAGGGAGTGTGCGCTGATGATCATATCAATCTTGGAACCACTTCCAACACACATCGTCACTTCACCCTTAACTATTCTCTATTCATTCCGCAACTCCCGTTTCGAGTTACAACTCTTAGCAACTGAACCAGTATCAAATACCGAGGGGTTGCTACGAACACTAGTAAAATACACATCAATAATATGTATATCAAATATACCTTTGTTCACTTCGCCATCCTTCTTATCCGCCAAATACTTGGGGTAGTTCCGCTTCCAATAACCAGTCCCTTTGCAGTAGAAGCACTCAGTTTCAGGCTTAGGTCCAGACTTGGGTTTTTCACTTGAGTAGCAACTTGCTTGCCGTTCTTCTTGAAGTTCCCCTTTCTTCCCTTTGTCCCTTTACTTGAAACTAGTGGTTTTGTTTACCATCAACACTTGATGCTTTTCTTGATTTCTACCTTCGTCAATTTCAGCATCACGAAGAGCTTGGGAATTACTTTTGCCATCCCTTGCATATTATAGTTCATCACTAAGTTCTAGTAACTCGGTGATAGTGACTAGAGAACTTTGTCAATTACTCTCTTATCTGGAAGATTAACTCCCACTTGATTCAAGCAATTGTAGTACTCAGACAATCTGAGCACATGCTCACTGGTTGAGCTATTCTCCTCCATCTTGTAGGCAAAGTACTGTCAGAGGTCTCATACCTCTCGACACGAGCATGAGTATGAAATACCAATTTCAACTCTTGGAACATCTTATATGCTCCATGGCGTTTAAAATGTCTTTGAAGCCCCGATTCTAAGCCGTTAAGCATGGTGCACTAAACTATCAAGTAGTCATCATATTGAGCTAGCCAAATGTTCATAACGTCTTCATCTGCTCCTGCAATAGGTCTGTCACCTAGCGGTGCATTAAGGACATAATTCTTCTGTGCAGCAATGAGGATAATCCTCAGATCACGGATCCAATCCGCATCATTGCTACTAACATCTTTCAACTTAATTTTCTCTAGGAACATATCAAAAATAAAACAGGGGAGCTAAATGCGAGCTATTGATCTACAACATAGATATGCTAATACTACCAGGACTAAGTTCATGATAAATTAAAGTTCAATTAATCATATTACTTAAGAACTCCCACTTAGATAGACATCCCTCTAATCATCTAAGTGATCACGTGATCCAAATCAAATAAACCATAACCGATCATCACGTGTAATGGAGTAGCTTTCAATTGTGAACATCATTATGTTGATCATATCTACTATATGATTCACGCTCGACCTTTCAGTCTTAGTGTTCCAAGGCCATATCTGCATATGCTAGGCTCGTCAAGTTTAACCTGAGTATTCTGCGTGTGCAAAACTGGCTTGCACCCGTTGTAGATGGACGTAGAGCTTATCACACCCGATCATCACGTGGTGTCTGGGAACGACGAACTTTGGCAATGGTGCATACTCAGGGAGAACACTTATACCTTAAATTTTAGTAAGGGATCATCTTATAAAGCTACCGTCGAACTAAGCAAAATAAGATGCATAAAAGATAAACATCATATGCAATCATAATATGTGACATGATATGGCCATGACCATCTTGCACCTTTGATCTCCATCTCGAAAGAACTATCATGATCTCCATCGTCACCGGCATGACACCATGATCTCCATCATCTTGATCTATATCAATGTGTCGTCACATGGTCGTCTCGCCAACTATTGCTCTTGCAACTATTGCTATCGCATACCGATAAAGTAAAGCAATTATTTGGCGCTTGCATCTTATGCAATAAAGAGACAACCATAAGGCTTCTGCGAGTTGTTGATAACTTCAACAAAACATGATCATCTTATACAACAACTTATATCTCATCACGTGTTGACCATATCACATCACAACATGCCCTGCAAAAACAAGTTAGACGTCCTCTACTTGGTTGTTGCAAGTTTTACGTGGCTGCTACGGGCTGAGCAAGAACCGTTCTTACCTACGCATCAAAACCACAACGACAGTTTGTCAAGTTGGTGCTGTTTTAACCTTCGCAAGGACCGGGCGTAGCCACACTCGGTTCAACTAAAGTTGGAGAAACTGACACCCGCCAGCCACCTGTGTGCAAAGCATGTTGGTAGAACCAGTCTCGCGTAAGCGTACGTGTAATGTCGGTCCGGGCCGCTTCATCCCAACAATACCGCCGAACCAAAGTATGACATGCTGGTAAGCAGTATGACTTACATCGCCCACAACTCACTTGTGTTCTACTCGTGCATATGACATCTACGCATAAAACCAGGCTCGGATGCCACTGTTGGGGAACGTAGTAATTTCAAAAAAAATTCCTACGCACACGCAAGATCATGGTGATGCATAGCTACGCAAGATCATGGATGCTCATATTGGCTCCTACATATTCTACGAAGATCTTTATCGGTCAGACCACATAACAACATACGTTGTTCCCTTTGTCATCGGTATGTTATTTGCCCGAGATTCGATCGTCGGTATCTCAATACCTAGTTCAATCTCGTTATCGGAAAGTCTCTTTACTCGTTCCGTAACACATCATCCCGCAACTAACTCATTAGTTGCAATGCTGGCAAGGCTTATAGTGATGTGCATTACCGAGTGGGCCCAAAGATACCTCTCCGACAATCGGAGTGACAAATCCTAATTTCGAAATACGGCAACCCAACAAGTACCTTCGGAGACACATGTAGAGCACCTTTATAATCACCCAGTTACGTTGTGACGTTTGGTAGCACACAAAGTGTTCCTCCGGTAAACGGGAGTTGCATAATCTCATAGTCATAGGAACATGTATAAGTCATGAAGAAAGCAATAGCAACAAACTAAACGATAAAGTGCTATGCTAATGGAATGGGTCAAGTCAATCACATCATTCTCTAATGATGTGATCTCGTTAATCAAATGACAACTCATGTCTATGGCTAGGAAACTTAACCATCTTTGATTCAACGAGCTAGTCAAGTAGAGGCATACTGGTGACATACTGTTTGTCTATGTATTCACACATGTATTATGTTTCCGGTTAATACAATTCTAGCATGAATAATAAACATTTATCATGATATAAGGAAATAAATAATAACTTTATTATTGCCTATAGGGCATATTTCCTTCACAAACATAGACAAGCAAGATACTATCAGGTACTAAGTTCATGATAAATTTAAGTTCAATTAATCATATTACTTAAGAACTCCCACTTAGAAAGACATCCCTCTAATCTTCTAAGTCATCACGTGATCCAAATCAACTAAACCATAACCGATCATCACGTGAAATGGAGTTGCTTTCAATGGTGAACATCAATATGTTGATCATATCTACTATATGATTCACGCTTGACCTTTCGGTCTCAGTGTTCCGAGGCCATATCTGCATATGCTAGGCTCGTCAAGTTTAACCTGAGTATTCTGCGTGTGCAAAATTGGCTTGCACCCGTTGTACATGGACGTAGAGCTTATCACACCCGATCATCACGTGGTGTCTGGGCACGACGAACTTTGGCAACGGTGCATACTCAGGGAGAACACTTTTATCTTGAAATTTAGTGAGAGATCATCTTATAATGCTACCGTCAATCAAAGCAAGATAAGATGCATAAAAGATAAACATCACATGCAATCAATATAAGTGATATGATATGGCCATCATCAACTTGTGCTTGTGATCTCCATCTCCGAAGCACCGTCATGATCACCATCGTCACCGGCGCGACACCTTGATCACCATCATAGCATCGTTGTCGTCTCGCCAATCTTATGCTTCCACGACTATCGCTACCGCTTAGTGATAAAGTAAAGCATTACAGCGCAATTGCATTGCATACAATAAAGCGACAACCATATGGCTCCTGCCAGTTGCCGATAACTCGGTTACAAAACATGATCATCTCATACAATAAAATTTACCATCATGTCTTGACCATATCACATCACAACATGCCCTGCAAAACAAGTTAGACGTCCTCTACTTTGTTGTTGCAAGTTTTACGTGGCTGCTACGGGCTTAGCAAGAAAACTATTCTTACCTACGCATCAAAACCACAACGATAGTTTGTCAAGTTGGTGTTGTTTTAACCTTCGCAAGGACCGGGTGTAGCCAGACTTGGTTCAACTAAAGTTAGAGAAACTGACACCTGGCAGCCACCTGTGTGCAAAGGACGTCGGTAGAACGAGTCTCGCGTAAGCGTACACGTAATGTCGGTCCGGGCCACGTCATCCAACAATACCGCCGAACCAAAGTATGACATGCTGGTAAGTAGTATGACTTATATCGCCCACAACTCACTTGTGTTCTACTCGTGCACAACATCAACGCATAAAACCTAGGCTCTGATACCACTGTTGGGGAACGTAGTACTTCCAAAGAATTTCCTACGCACACACAAGATCATGGTGATGCATAGCAACGAGAGGGGAGAGTGTTGTCTACGTACCCTCGTAGACCGGCAACGGAAGCGTTGACACAACGTAGAGGAAGTAGTCGTACGTCTTCCCGATCCAACCGATCCAAGTAGCGAACGTACGGCACCTCCGAGTTCTGCACACGTTCAACTCGCTGACGTCCCTCGAGCTCCGATCCAGGAAAACATTGAGGGAGAGTTTCGTCAGCCCGATGGTGTGATGACGGTGATGATGTTCTACCGACGCAGGGCTTCGCCTAGGCATCGCTACGATATGACCGAGGTAGAATATGGTGGAAGGGGGCACCGCACACGGCTAAGGAACGATCACGAAGATCAACTTGTGTGTCATGGGGTGCCCCCTTGCCCCCGTATATAAAGGAGGGAGAGGGGGAGGTGCGGCCGGCCCTAGGGGTGCGCCTGGAGGAGTCCTACTCCCACCGGGAGTAGGACTCCCCCCTCTTGCCTTGTTGGAAAAGGAAGAGGGAAGGGAGAAAGAGGAAAGGGGGGCGCCGCCCCCCTTCCTTGTCCTATTCGTACTAGGGGGGGAGGGGGTGCGCGGCCTGCCCTGGCCGGCCCTCCTCTTCTCCCTTATGGCCCATGTAGGCCCAATAACCCCCGGGGGGTTCCGGTAACCCCCCGGTACTCCGGTAAAATCCCGATTTCACCCAGAACATTTCCGATATCCAAATATAGGCTTCCAATATATCAATCTTTATGTCTCGACCATTTCGAGACACCTCGTCATGTCCGTGATCACATCCGGGACTCCGAACAACCTTCAGTACATCAAAACACAAAAACCCTAATTACGATCGTCACCAAACTTTAAGCGTGCGGACCCTACGGGTTCGAGAACTATGTAGACATGACAGAGACACGTCTCCGGTCAATAACCAATAGCAGAACCTGGATGCTCATATTGGCTCCTACATATTCTACGAAGATCTTTATCGGTCAGACCGCATAACAACATACGTTGTTCCCTTTGTCATCGGTATGTTACTTGCCCGAGATTCGATCGTCGGTATCTTAATACCTAGTTCAATCTCGTTACCGGCAAGTCTCTTTACTCGTTCCGTAATACATCATCCCGCAACTAACTTATTAGTTGCAATGCTTGCAAGGCTTGAGTGATGTGCATTACCGAGAGGGCCCAGAGATACCTCTCCAACAATCGGAGTGACAAATCCTAATCTCGAAATACGCCAACCCAACAAGTACCTTCGGAGACACCTGTAGAGCACCTTTATAATCACCCAGTTACGTTGTGACGTTTGGTAGCATACAAAGTATTCCTCCGGTAAACGGGAGTTGCATAATCTCATAGTCATAGGAACATGTATAAGTTATGAAGAAAGCAATAGCAACAAACTAAACGATCAAGTGCTAAGCTAACGGAATGGGTCAAGTCAATCACATCATTCTCCTAATGATGTGATACCGTTAATCAAATGACAACTCATGTCTATGGTTAGGAAACATAACCATCTTCGATCAACGAGCTAGTCAAGTAGAGGCATACTAGTGACACTCTGTTTGTCTATGTATTCACACATGTATTATGTTTCCGGTTAATACAATTCTAGCATGAATAATAAACATTTATCATGATATAAGGAAATAAATAATAACTTTATTATTGCCTCTAGGGCATATTCTTCACAGATATGGTGTTCCACACAGCATCATCACTGACAACGGGTCAAACTTCGATTCTGATGAGTTCAGGACTTTCTGTGCTTCACAAGGTACTCGAGTCGACTATGCCTCAGTCGCCCACCCCCAGTCGAATGGGCAAGCTGAAAGAGAAAATGGATTGATTCTCAAAGGACTAAAACCCCGACTGATGTGCGACCTCAAACACGCAGCAGGAGCCTGGATCGATGAACTTCCATCAGTATTATGGGGATTGAGGACAGCTCCCAATCAGTCGACTGGCAGAACCCCATTTTTCTTGGTTTATGGAGCCGAAGCTGTACTTCCGAGTGACTTTCTCCACAATGCACCCCGAGTCGAGCTTTTCACAGAGGAAGAAGCATAACGAGCAAGGCAGGATGCAGTTGACCTCCTGGAAGAAGAAAGAGAGATGGCCTTGATCTGATCAACCATCTATCAGCAAGACCTGCGTCGATTCCATGCCAGAAACGTGAGGGGTCGAGCATTTCAAGAGGGAGACTTAGTTCTCCGAGTTGATCAGTAGAAACCACACAAGCTTGCTCCCTCTTGGGAAGGCCCCTTCGTGGTCACCAGAGTGCTCCACAATGGAGCGTACCACCTCTACGACGTCGAGCACAGGAAAGACGAGCCGCGCGCCTGGAATGCGGAGCTGCTCTGCCCCTTTTATACTTAGCACTCAGTCTGTTGAGATGTAATAAGAAGCACCTTTATAGTTTGTTTATCAAAGACAAGAGTTTTACAGTCTTCTAAAAAGATTGTTGTTTTTTTACGTTTGTTTCTGAAATTCCCCAGTGGGTGGCTTAGCTGCGATCCGTTTCGCCTAAGTTTAAAAAATCCTACCAAGTGATGAACAAGCCTCTCACTCGGGGGCTTAGCTGCGAATCTGTTTCGCCTATGTTTAAAAAATCCTACGAAGAGATGAGCAAGCCTCTCACTCAGGGGCTTAGCTACAAATCCGTTTCGCCTAAGTTTAAAAAATCCTACCGAGTGATGAGCAAGCCTCTCACTCGGGGGCTTAGCTGCAGTCCAGTACTCGCCTAAGTTTTAAAAATCCTATCGAGTGACGAGCAAGCCTCTCACTCGGGGGCTTAGCTGCAATCCAGTACTCGCCTAAGTTTTAAAAATCCTACCGAGTGATGGGCAAGCCTCTCACTCGGGGGCTTAGCTGCAGTCCAGTACTCGCCTAAGTTTGAAAAATCCTACCGAGTGATGGGCAAGCCTCTCACTCGGGGGCTTAGCTGCAGTCCAGTACTCGCCTAAGTTTCAAAAATCCTACCGAGTGACGAGCAAGCCTCTCACTCGGAGGCTTAACTATGAATCCGTTTTGCCTAAGTTTAAAAAAAATCCTACCGAGCGATGAGCAAACCTCACACTCTGGGGCTTAGCTGCAGTCCAGTACTCGCCTGAGTTTCAAAAATCCTACCGAGTGATGAGAAAACCTCACACTCGGGGGCTTAGCTGCAGTCCAGTACTCGCCTAAGTTTCAAAAATCCTACCGAGTGATGAGAAAACCTCACACTCGGGGCTTAGTTGCAGTCTAGCACTCGCCTAAGTTGAAAAATCCTCTCCACGGAGCTGCGCCACAAGTACAATGTCCGCTCCATCCCTATGCACAAGGATGACGAGGTGTAGGTCGACTGCAATCCTCTCCATGGAGCTGCGTCATAAGTGCAATGTCCGCTCCATCCCTATCCATAAGGATGACGAGGCGCAGGTCGACTGCAATCCTCTCCACGGAGCTGCGCCACAAGTACAATGTCCGCTCCATCCCTATCCGCAAGGATGACGAGGTGCAGGTCGACTGCAATCCTCTCCACGGAGCTCCGCCACAAGTACAATGTGCGCTCCATCCCTATTCGCAAGGACGACGAGGTGCAGGTCGACTGCGAACCTCTCCTCAGAGCTGCGCCACAAGTACAATGTGCGCTCCATCCCTATCTGCAAGGACGACGAGGTGTAGGTCAACTGGGATATTTCCTTCAAAGTTACATCTCAAAGAATATTCCGAGTGAAGAATAAGTTCCACTCGAAGGTAAATGCAAGCACATGCATAAGATAAACCAAGATCAAATAAATCTCAAAGGTCTCAGGACGAAGATAAAGTACTCGGGCGTCAGGCCCGAAAGAGTTTAACGGTTACAATAACCACTCAGCATACCGAGGCAAATTTAAAGCAAGTTTGAGTATCAAGTTGGTTCACTCAGCAGGAGGAGGACTGGCAGGCTCGACGAACTCGTCCAAGTCAATCCCGTCCGCGATCCGAGTGGCAGCAACAATGAAAGTTTCCATGAAGGACTGGAAGTCGTGCCTTTTTGTGTTGGCGACCTTAATCACCGCCAGCTTCTCTTCTCGAGCCTCTCTGCAGTGGACCCTGACCAGTAACAGAGCCATGTCAGCACCGCAGCGAGCAGAGGACTTCTTCCATTCCTACACTCGGCCAGGGACCTCATTGAGTCGAGCCATCAGAGACTCGAGATCATTCTGAAGCGTTGCCCTTGGCCAGAGCGATGAGTCGATGCGTGAAACTGTCACCTTCAGACGGGCAAGGTAACTTGTAACACTGGTGACGCAGGATTCCAGTCGAAGCACATTCATAGCAGCCTCGTTGCCGACTGGAGAAAGGACAGGGTCCAATCCCTTCTCGATCTGTCCAGTCTCCTCTTCAAAGTTCCGGCAGAATTCTGCAGTCAAGGAGTTAATGAGTCGACTGGCCAGGACTAACCTGCAAACTGTAAAACAGTCGGGTAAAAGAGGATACCGTCGAGCATAAGAAAGAGTTTCTTGGCGAGAGCCTTCAAATAAGCTTCCAGATCATTCCTCCTATGCGTCATGCTTTCCAGCTGGTCGGTCAGAGCCACCTTATCTTTTTTCAGACGAGTTGCCTCTCGATTGGATTCGGTGAGAGACGACTTCATCTTGTTGATTTCTTCCTCTAGCATGCCGACTGAAGCCAGTTTCTGGTCAGCAAGGGCAGCCTTCTCTTGAGCCTCCTTCTGCGCAGCTACAAGGTCCAAGTGTTTCTTCTCCAGGGCCAGCCTCATTTTCTCTGCAAAATACACATTTAGATCAAACAAAAGATCGAAGGGATAATTTAAAGGACAATCGACATGAGCAGTCGACAGGCAGTTACCTTCCATACCAGCAACTTCATCTTGAGCCTTCTTCAAGTTTTGTTGGGCCAGCTCCAGGTCAAGGTTGAGTTGCCTCTGCTTTTCCTCAAATTCGGCGAACTTGGAAATGAGGGTACAAGATTTCTGCAGTAAGTAAAAGACATATCAATCGACGAGATCAAAGATTATTTACTTCTGGGTGAATAAAGCTTCAAGACTACTCAGACCCCAACCGACTGCCAGTAGTCGACTGAGGTCTCGGGGACTACACCTAGTGGGTGCACTTGGCGTGCCCCCACTGGTTTGGATTCCATTCGACTGGTCCGCCCAGACCGAATACCAAAAAAATGAGTGCTCAGACCCCAGCCGGCTGCCAGCAGTCGACTGTGGTCTCGGGAATTACACCCAGTTGGTGCACTTGGCGTGCTCCCACTGGTTTGGATTTCACTCGGCTGGCCTGCCCAGACCGAGTGCACAAAATAAAAGAAAAGAGACGAAAAGTGCTCAGACCCCAGTCGACTGCCAGCAGTCGACTGCGGTCTCGGGGAGTACACCCAGTGGGTGCACTTAGCGTGCCCCCACTGGTTCAGATCCCATTCGACCAGACCGACTGGAAGAGTGCAAATAATAAAGATGACAAAATACCCAGTGGGTGTACAGATTCAAAGCAGACAATAAGAGATTGCGCGAAGGAAAATATTCAGGTAGCATATCCTAATAAGAAAAGTTCAGTCGGAAGTCAACTTACCTGGACATTGGCGTCGTAAGCAGCCTGACTATTGTCGTGCACCGCCTTCATCCGCTCCATCATTATGCCAGCCTGATGGATAGCCTCCGCGGCAGCGTCCGACTGGCTTTCCGGAACATGATAGGTGGTGAAGAAGGGGACAGACGGTCCAGACACCGCAGCTTGGAGCTCCGAGGCATGAGGTTGGACGGCTGAAGAAAACACTAGTACAGTCGACAGTGCGGGGTGCTCACTCGACACTAGGACAACAAAGGTTATAGAGGCTCTACTTGCAACAAAAGTTATCTTGCCAGCAGCTGCTTTCTTGCTCTTCCTGGGCCTCAGCGGCACATCCTCGTCATCATCCGGAAGCTCAATGACATTGGGAGGTGCTGCAAAGAAATCAGTCGACCCCGGATGAGTCACCAGAAGTTAATCGACCATACAATCGAGAACGAGATCACTAGGATTATACCCGGATTGGAGGTGACCGCATCTTCCATGTCCTCGTCTTCATACTAGCGAGCGGAAGTCCCAGAGGTAGCGGCACTACAAATTTCAGAGTTCAGTCGGTCACGTCTGACGAAATGAGTCGACTCAAATCCAGATTCATACTAAAACAAGAAATCAAGTCCAACTAATACCCAGAAGTAATGGGGATGGCCACTTTGATCTTCGGCAAGGCCTTTAGCGGTTTGGACGGCGTAGCTTTCGGTTGCTTCGACGCCTTTTCAGTCGATGCTGGAGAAGACGTTCGGGGGCGCTTCGATGACTGCCCAGTTTGCGCAGCCGCCTTGCCACGGGCACTTGCTGGATCATGAGAAAGCTTGGATCGTTTTTCCCTATGAGGAGGAGAGTCGACCTCCTCTTCATCACTTGGGTCGTCGCTGTCCTCGTCCTCCTCGTCGTCAGAGCGGCACTCGCCGCTTTCACCTCCACTCGCTTCTCCCTCTGGGTCCTGCTCCTGCTCCCCGTTAGGCATCGAGTACATCTTAGTCAGGGCCTAGAAGACAACAACCAAGACAAGAGACAGTCGGGTGACAACAGATGGTAACTTGATAAATTAAGAAAACACTCGACCATGTGGAGTCATACCTTCTCAGTCTCATATGAGTTGTCGAGTGGAGGAATCCTCCGGGATCCCCTGGGGTTGTCTTTGTTGCCAGTGATACTCTTCAGCCACCCTTCCGACGTAGCATCATCGACCTCCTCTGGATGGATCCGAGTGGTGTCGTCGATGCCCGAATACATCCACATCGGATGGTCACGGACTTGAAGTGGTTGGATGCGTCGCGTGAGGAAAACCTCCAACAGATCCATACCGGTGACCCCATCACGGACAAGTTGAACTACTCGCTCTACCAGCATTTTCACTTGCGCCTTCTCCTCTAGGATCACTTTCAAAGAAGAGGGCTTCTCCACTCGGGCCATGGAAAAGGGGGGAAGTCCAGTCGACTGACCTGGAGTCGGCTGGTCCTTGCAGTAGAACCAGGTCGACTGCCAGCCTCGAACCGACTCAGGAAGGATCATGGCTGGGAAAGTACTTTTACTCCTCATCTGGATCCCAAGACCCCCGCACATCTGAATCACTTGCGTCCTCTCGTCACTCGGGTTGGCCTTCTTGACTGACTGAGAACGACAGGTGAATATGTGCTTCAAAAGCCCCTAGTGTGGCCTACAGCCCAGAAAGCTCTAGCACATAGACACAAAAGCAGCAAGGTACACGATGGTGTTCGGAGTAAAGTGGTGGAGTTGCGCCCCAAAGAAGTTCAAGAAACCTCGAAAGAAAGGGTGGGGAGGCAAGGAAAACCCGCGGTCGACGTGAGTAGCGAGGAGGACGCGCTCACCCTTCCGTGGCTGTGGTTTGGTCTCGTTCCCCGGGAGTCGCGCCGATTCGTGGGGATCAATCCTCCCTCGACCAGGTCATCGATGTCGTCCTGGCGGATCGTCGTGCGAATCTAGTCGCCCTGGATCTAGCTCGGTGGCAAGCCGACCCTCGAAGAAGATCCACCCCGGCCGGACTTCTTCCCCTTTGTCTTCGTCGTCGCCTTCTTTGCATGCTCCAACGCCACCGTCTTCTCCTTCCCCATGGCAGCGGATCGATTTTGAATGAAGCGACGACGCCGAGAGCAGAGGAATATGCGGTGGGGAAAATAGAGGAGGAAGGGGAAGAATGGGAACGCACTGTGCAAAAAACCCCGTCTGACGCCTTATATGAGGTCATTTCCGAGTGGCTGACTCGTGGGCCCAGGCGATCCGATCAAACCCCGCAACAGTCGCGCACGCGATACATGGCGAAAAAGGTGGCATGGTGATCAAGGCAGCCTGCCTAATCCGTCCTAATTACTGCGGCCTCCTCCGCCTGGCGCGCTTCCCAAAATCTGAATCCCGCGAAATCCGCAGACAACAGAACAACCCATCAGACGGAGGATTTTTCCCATATCAACACTCGAAGCTTAACAATGAAAGTTCACTCGACAAAACCAAGAATGGATCAAGGCGACTGAACAAGCAGTTGAAGTCATCATGAATGTTCACTTGACCTCGGGATAAGACATTTTCGAAGCGCAAAAGCTGAATCGGAGAGGTTATCAACTCCTTCTCCACTCGAACCCTGAACCGTTTGGGGTCTAATGATGGAGATATGTACCTAGGGTAGGGTCATAGGCCTGACCTAGACACCCTCCCCTAGGACGTCACCCTAAAACTAGAAGCATTCGAAGAGGAGTCATCATCCACTCGACCATGAGGACTTCCACTCGGAAGACTTGAAGTTACTCGACCGTGGAGACTGTCACTCGACCACCAGAAGGTCTAAGGTCGCTCTGGGCTACAACGGTCAGACATCACCTCATAGCTTAAATGGTCATTATGTCTCTTTATTTACTAGCATTACCAATAACGTCTCCCCTTTAATGTACCTTAAACCCTTTGTAACGTGGGCCGGCTGAGGTCCTGGCGCACTCTATATAAGCCACCCCCTCCACAGGCACAAGGGTTCGCATCTTTTGTAAACTCACACACACATATAATCCAGTCGACCGCCTCCGGGCACCGAGACGTAGGGCTGTTACTTCTTCTGAGAACTGTCTGAACTCGTAAAACTCGTGTGTACAACTACTCCATAGCTAGGATCTTGCCTCCTCATACCTACCCCTCATTCTATTGTCAGTCTTAGAACCACGACAGTAGCCACGTAAAACTTGCAATAACAAACTAGAGGCCGTCTAACTTGTTTTTGCAGGGCATGTTGTGATGTGATATGGTCAAGACGTGATGAGATATAAATTGTTGTATGAGATGATCATGTTTTGTAGAAGTTATCGGCAACTAGCAGGAGCCTTATGGTTGTCGCTTTATTGTATGAAATGCAATCGCAATGTAATTGCTTTACTTTATCACTAAGCGATAGCGATAGTCGTAGAAGCAATAGTTGGCGAGACAACAATGATGCTACGATGGGGATCAAGGTGTCAAGACGGTGACGATGGGGATCATGATGGTGCTTTGGAGACGGAGATCAAAGGCACAAGATGATGATGATGGCCATATCATGTCACATATTTTGATTGCATGTGATGTTTATCCCTTATGCATCTTATTTTGCTTAGTACGGCGGTAGCATTATAAGATGATCCCTCATTAAATTTTAAGGTACAAGCGTTATCCCTGAGCATGCACCGTTGCTACAGTTCGTCATGCCGAGACACCACGTGATGATCGGGTGTGATAAGCTCTACGTTCACATACAACGGGTGCAAACCAGTTTTGCACATGCAGAATATCGTGTTAAACTTGATGAGCCTAGCATATGTAGATATGGCCTCGGAACACTCAGACCGAAAGGACTAACATGAATCATATAGTAGATATGATCAACATAGTGATGTTCACCATTGAAAACTACTCCATCTCACGTGATTATCGGACATGGTTTAGTTGATATGGATCACGTGATCATTTAGATGACTAGAGGGATGTCTATCTAAGTGGGAGTTCTTAAGTAATATGATTAATTAAACTTTAATTTATCATGAACTTAGTCCTGATAGTTTTTGCATATCTATGTTGTAGATCAACAGCTCGCGTATAGCTCTCCTGTTTTATTTTTGATATGTTCATAGAGAAAAATAAGTTGAAAGATGATAGTAGCAATGATGCGGACTGGGTCCGTGATATGAGGATTATCCTCACTGCTGCACAGGAGAATTATGTCCTTGATGCACCGCTAGTTGACGGACCTATTGCGGGAGCAGATGTAGATGTTATGAACGTTTGGCAAGCTCGGTATGATGACTACTTGATAGTTTAGTGCACCATGCTTTACGGCTTTGATCCGGGACTTCAAAAACGTTTTGAATGCCAAAGAGCATATAAGATGTTCCAAGAGATGAAAATGGTATTTCAGACTCATGCTCGAGTCGAGAGGTATAAGGCCTCTGACAAATATTTTGCCTACAAGATGGAGGAGAATAGCTCAACCAGTGAGCATGTGCTCAGAATGTCTGAGTACTACAATCGCTTGAATCAAGTGGGAGTTAATCTTCCAGATAAGATAGTGATTGACATAGTTCTCTAGTCACTATCACCAAGTTACTGGAACTTCGTGATGAACTATAATATGCAAGGGATGACGAAAACGATTCCCGGAGCTCTTCGCAATGCTGAAATCGACGAATAGAAATCAAGAAAAGCAGTGTTGATGGTTGAAAAGACCACTAGTTTCAAGTAAAAGGGCAAGGGAAAGAAAGGTAACTTCAAGAAGAATGGCAAGCAAGTTGCCACTCCCATGAACAAGCCCAAAGCTAGACCCAAGCCTGAAACTGAGTGCTTCTGCTGCAAAAGAAATGGTCACTGGAAGCGGAACTGCCCCAAATATTTGGCGGATAAGAAGGATGGCAAAGTGAACAAAAGTATATATGATATACATTTTATTGATGTGTACATTACTAGTGTTCATAGTAGCACCTGGGTATTTGATACTAGTTCAGTTGCTATTATTAGTAACTTGAAACAGGAGTTACAAAATGAATCGAGACTACTTGAGGGTGAGGTAACAATGTGTGTTGGAAGTGATTCCAAGGTTGATAATCTCACCATCGCACACTCCCTTTACCTTCGGGGTTAGTGTTGAACCTAAAATAAATGTTATTTGGTGTTTGCGTTGAGCATAATATGATTGGATCATGTTTATTGCAATACCGTTATTCATTTAAGTCAAAGAATAATTGTTATTATGTTTACATGAATAAAACCTTCTGTGGTTATACACCCAAGGTGAATGGTTTATTGAATCTCGATCCTAGTGATACACATATTCATAATATTGATGCCAAAAGATGCAAAGTTGATAATGATAGTGCAACATACTAGTAGCACTGCCGTTTACATCATATTGGTGTAAAGCACATGAAGAAACTCCATGCGGATGGACTTTTGGAATCACTTGATTATGAATCATTTGAAGCTTGCAAACCATGCCTCATGGGCAAGATGACTAAGAATCCATTCTCCAGAACAATGGAGCGAGTCACTGACTTATTGGAAATAATACATACCGATGTATGAGATCCGATGAGTGTTGACGCTCGCGGTGGGTATCATTATTTTTTTAACTTCACAGATGATTTGAGAAGATATGGGTATATCTACTTGATGAAACACAAGTCTAAAACATTTGAAAAGTTCAAAGAATTTCAGAGTGAAGTTGAGAATCATCATAACAAGAAAATAAAGTTTCTACGATCTGATTGCGAAGGCGAATATTTGAGTTATGAGTTTAGCCTTCATTTAAAACAATGTGGAATAGTTTCACAACTCATGCCACCTGGAACACCATAGCGTAATGGTGTGTCCGAACATCGTAACCGTACTTTATTAGATAGGTGCGATCTATGATATCTCTTACTGATTTACCACTATCGTTTTGGGGTTATGCATTAGAGACAACTGCATTCACGTTAAATAGGGCATCATATAAATCCGTAGAGATGACACCATATGAACTTTGGTTTGGCAAGAAACCTAAGTTGTCGTTCTTAAAGTTTGGGGCTGCGATGCTTATGTGAAAAAAGCTTCAACCTGATAAGCTCGAACTCAAATCGGAGAAATGCGTCTTCATAGGATACCCAAAGGAAACTACTGGGTACACCTTCTATTGCAAATCTGAAGGCAAGATATTCGTTGCTAAAAATGGATCCTTTCTGGAGAAGAAGTTTCTCTCGAAAGAAGTGAGTGGGAGGAAAGTAGAACTTGATGAGGTACTTGTACCATCTCCCGAATTGGAAAGTAGTTCATCACAGAAATCATTTCCAGTGATTCCTACACCAATTAGTGATGAAGCTAATGATGATGGTCATGAAACTTCAGATCAAGTTACTACCGAACCTCGTAGGTCAACCAGAGTATAGTCCGCACCAGAGTGGTTTGGTAATCCTGTTCTGGAAGTCATGTTACTAGACCATGACGAACCTACGAACTATGAGGAAGCGATGATGAGCCTAGATTCCGTGAAATGGCTTGAGGCCATAAAATCTGAGATGGGATCCATGTATAAGAACAAAGTATGTACTTTGATTGGCTTGCCCGATGATCGGCGAGCCATTGAGAATAAATGGATCTTCAAGAGGAAGACGGACACTGATAGTAGTGTTACTATCTACAAAGCTCGAATTGTCGCAAAAAGTTTTTGACAAGTTCAAGGTGTTGACTACGATGAGTGTTTCTCACTCGTATCTATGCTTAAAGTCTATCCGAATCATGTTAGCAATTGCCACATTTTATGAAATTTGGCAAATGGATGTCGAAACGGCATTCCTTAATGGATTTCTTAAAGAAGAATTGTATATGATGCAACCAGAAGGTTTTGTCAATCCGAAAGGTACTAACAAAGTGTGTAAGCTTCAGTGATCCATTTATGGACTGGTGCAAGCATCTCAGAGTTGGAATGTATGCTTTGATAGTTTGATCAAAGCATATGGTTTTATACAGACTTTTGGAGAAGCCTATATTTACAAGAAAGTGAGTGGGAGCTCTGTAGCATTTCTGATATTATATGTGGATGACATATTGTTGATTGGAAATGATATAGAATTTCTGGATAGCATAAAATTATACTTGAATAAGAATTTTTCAATAAAAGACCTCAGTGAAGCTACTTACACATTGGGCATCAAGATCTATAAAGATAGATCAAGACGTTTGATAAGACTTTCGATGAGTACATACCTTGATAAAATTTTGAAGGAGTTCAAAATGGATCAGTCAAAGAAGGTTCTTGCCTGAATTGTAAGGTGTGAAGTTGATTAAAGACTCAAAACCCGACCATGACAGAAAATAGGAAGAGAATGAAAAGTCATTCCCTATGCCTCAGTCATAGGTTCTATAAAGTATGCTATGCCATGTACCAGACCTATTGTGTACCTCACCATGAGTTTGGCAAGAGGGTACAATAGTGATCCAGGAGTGGATCACTAGACAGCAGTCAAAATTATCCTTAGTGGAATAAGGACATGTTTCTCGGTTATGGAGGTGACAAAAAGTTCGTCATAAAGGGTTACGTCGATGCAAGTTTTGACACTGATCTGGATGACTCTAAGTCTCAACTTGGATACTGTCGGGGGTTGGGTGCGACATATGCCAATGGATGGCTTATCATGGTGGGAGCGAGTAGAATGTCGCCGGTGCCCAGAAGCGGGATGAGGCATAGACACGTATGCCGGCGAACTTTACCTAGGTTCGGGGCTCTCCTAGGAGATAACACCCCTAGTCCTGCTCTGCGGGGTCTTGATGACCCACAAGTATAGGGGATCTATCATAGTCCTTTCGATAAGTAAGAGTGTCGAACACAACGAGGAGCATAAGGAAATGATAAACGGTTTTTAGTAAGGTATTCTCTGCAAGTACTGAAATAAGTGGTAACAGATAGTTTTATGATGAGATAATTTGTAACAAGCAACAAATAATGAAAGTAAATAAAGTGCAGCAAGGTGGACCAATCCTTTTTGTAGCAAAGGACAAGCCTGGACAAACTCTTATATAAGGAAAAGCGCTCCCGTGGACACATGGGAATATCGTCAAGCTAGTTTTCATCACGCTCATATGATTCGCGTTCGGTACTTTGATAATTTGATATGTGGGTGGACCGGTGCTTGGGTGTTGTTCTTACTTCAACAAGCATCCCACTTATGATTAACCTCTATTGCAAGCATCCACAACTACAACAAAAGTATTAAGGTAAACCTAACCATAGCATGAAACATATGGATCCAAATCAGCCCCTTACGAAGCAACGCATAAACTAGGGTTTAAGCTTCTGTCACTCTAGCAACCCATCATCTACTTATTACTTCCCAATGCCTTCCTCTAGGCCCAAATAATGGTGAAGTGTTATGTAGTCGACGTTCACATAACACCACTAGAGGCTAGACAACATACATCTCATCAAAATATCGAATGAATACCAAATTCACATGACTACTAATAGCAAGACTTCTCCCTTGTCCTCAGGAACAAACGTAACTACTCACAAAGCATAAACATGTTCATAATCAGAGGGGTATTAATATGCATAAAGGATCTGAACATATGATATTCCACCAATTAAACCAACTAGCATCAACTACAAGGAGTAATTAACACTACTAGCAACCTACTAGCACCAATCCCGGACTTGGAGACAAGAATTGGATACAAGAGATGAACTAGGGTTTTGAGATGAGATGGTGCTGATGGAGATGTTGATGGAGATTGCCCTCTCCCGATGAGAGGAGCGTTGGTGATGACGATGGCGATGATTTCCCCCTCCGGGAGGGAAGTTTCCCCGGCAGAATAGCTCTGCCGGAGCTCTAGATTGGATCCGCCAAGGTTCCGCCTCGTGGCGCCGGAGTTTCATCCCGAAAGGTTGCTTCTTATTTTTTTCTTGACGAAAGACTTCATATAGGAGAAGATGGTCATCGGAGAGCCACCAGGGGGCCCACGAGGCAGGGGGGCGCGCCCTAGGGGGGGGGCGCCCCCACCCTCGTGAGAAGGGTGTGGGCCCCCTGGTCTTCATCTTTGGCGAGGATTTTTCATTATTTATTATAAGGTGTTCCATGGAGTTTTAGGACTTTTGGAGTTGTGCAGAATAGGTCTCTAATATTTGCTCCTTTTCCAGCCCAGAATTCCAGCTGCCGGCATTCTCCCTCCTTATCTAAACCTTGTAAAATAAGAGAGAATAGCCATAAGTATTGTGACATAATGTGAAATAACAGCCCATAATGCAATAAATATTGATATAAAAGCATGATGCAAAATGGACGTATCAACTCCTCCAAGCTTAGACCTCGCTTGTCCTCAAGCGAAAAGCCGAAATCGAAAAATATGTCCACATGTTTAGAGATGAAGGTGTCGATAAAAATAAAATACGGACATGAGTGCATCATGATCATTCTTATAACAGCAAATTATATAATTTTTTTGTCATATGATCTCTAATGCTATAGTAATAATTCAATCACAATATCAAGTATGAATCGTAAACTTCATTGAAAACTAACAAACTACAGTCTCGGTCATTGAAGCAATTGCAATTTATCATAACATAGGAAAGAGTCAGTGTATAAGAGCTTTTCAGCAAGTCCACATACTCAACTATCATATAATCTTTCACAATTGCTAACACTCACGCAATACTTATGGGTGTGGAGTTTTAATCGGACACAGAGAAAGATAGGGGCTTATAGTCTTGCCTCCCAACTTTTACCTCAAAGGTAATGTCAATAGTAATAGTTCATGAAAACTCACATCCAATTAGCCATATATACCAGGATCTTTCCAACATATTGTGCTTGCCAAAGGATAAAGTGTAAAAAGGAAGGGTGAAAATCACCATGACTCTTGCATAAGGTAGAAGATAATGACAAAAGATAGGCCCTTCACGGAGGGAAGCAGAGGTTGCCATGCGCTTTTATGGTTGGATGCAGAAAATCTTAATGCGAAAGAACATCACTTTATATTGCCCCTTGTGATATGAACCTTTATTATGTAGTCCATCGCTTTTATTACTTCCACATCACAAGATCGTATAAAGCTTATTTCTCCCACACCAATCAATCATACATATTTAGAGAGCAATTTTTATTGCTTTGCACTGATGACAACTTACTTGAAGGATCTTATTCAATCCATAGGTAGATACAAGGTTGGAAAAAGCGGTAGGCGTAAGCGAGGCGGTTGGCCTTTGCCTAGTGCCCAGGCGGTGCTTAAGCGCACTAGGCGTGGCCTAGGCGGTAATATAGCTTCTACTATCAGGGTTATTGGGGGTATTATATGTGTATTGATGTTAATTTAGGGCAGATAAATAAGTTAACTACCAGCTACTACCATTTGAATGTGTCATATTTGGCATTTTAGTGCAATATGACATGATTTCTCGCTTGGGTAAACAATTTGTTGCTTACCCTGCCTAGACTTCCATTTATGCCCTAGGCGAGGCGTTTGGCCATCGCCTAGCGCCTAGGCGTGCCTAAGCGCCTCCTAGGCACTGCCTTTTCCAACAGAGGGTAGATATGGCGGACTCTCATGGCAAAACTGGTTTAAGGGTATTTGGAAGCACAAGTAGTATCTCTACTTGGTGCAATGAATTTGGCTAGCATGAGGGGGAAAGGCAAGCTCAACATGTTGGAGGATCCAAGACAATATAATTTATCTCAGATGTAAGAAAACATAACCCATTATGTTGTCTTCCTTGTCCAATGTCAACTCTTTAGCATGTCATATTTTAATGAGTGCTCACAATCTTAAATATGTCCAAGATAGTATATCTATATGTGAGGACCTCTCTTTCTTTATTACTTCCTATTAATTCCAACGACGACCAAAACTATGCTTGTCAACTCTCAACAACTTTTATTCATCATACTTTTTCTATGTGAGCTCATTACTCTCCATGAGATCCATATGATCTCTTTGTTTCTTTTTATTTCTTTCTCTTTTCTTTTATTCACTTAGGATCATGGCAAAATAATCAAGCCCTTGACTCAACACTAATCTTTATTATATAGCTCACGGACTCGATTACATATAAGGATAATAAAACAAAACTCACAACTAGATCATGCCATAAACTTTATTCTACTAGATCAAAATACTACTAATAAGATCGAACTAAGGAAAACGGTAAAGATAAAAGTGATGGTGATACGATACCGAGGAACTCCCCCAAGCTTGGTAGTTGCCAAGTGGAGTGCCCATACCCATGTTATTATATCTCCTTGGTTGGTGAAGAAGGTGGAGGTGTTGTTGATGATGGATAGTCGCACATCGAGCGTAGAAGGTCTTCTAACTTGCGGATAATGCCCTTGAGTGCGATGATATGCTCCTTCAACAAAATATTTTCACGTGTGAGATACTTATTTTGTATACGAGCCAACTCAATCATCTTGAAAGCTTCGATTTCTGTAGGGGTAAGAAGATTATGATCCAGTTGAAGGGTGTCTTCTATTGCTGGAACTTGGTCCTCCACGGCCTTCTTGATCCCTTCATCCTTGTTGATCTCCATAGGCTCTTCTCTCTTCAGCTCTATCTTCATTAGCCAAGCATCGTTGCCCTCATGGTTGGAGGAGGAGGGAGACGACATAGTGCTTGGCCTTGACAAATAGCTCGAAACAAAGACATGAGATTTTTGCGTGATACGGGAGTCAAAACCTTCGGGAGAATATATAGTGAATTTTTAGCGACCAAAATACGTATGGTGCAAGAAAACGGAGTCCAAAAGGCACATGAGGTGCTCACGAGGTAGGGGGGCCGCCCAGTGGGGTAGGGCGCTCCCTCCATCCTCGTGAGGACCTTGTGTCCTTCCCGGACTGCTACTTAATTTTCTATTTTTCTAAATATTCCAAAACAGAGAAATATTGCCTTAAAAATTGTTTTAGAGTCGGTTTACTTACCGTACCACATACCTATTCCTTTTCGGACTCTGAAACGTTCTGGAAAGTGTCTTTTATGTACTCCTCCGGGGTTATGGTTTCAATAATATTGGTTTCAACATTTATGGGATTACCTGAGATATAATGTTTGATTCTTTGACCGTTTACCACCTTCGGATTTGTGCCTTCGAAGTTGTTGATTTTTATGGCACCGGAACGATAGACCTCCTCGATAACATAGGGGCCTTCCCATTTAGAGAGAAGTTTCCCTACAAAAAATCTTAAACGAGAGTTGTATAGCAATACATAATCACCTACATTAAACTCATGCTTTTGTATCCTTTTGTCATGCCATCTTTTAACCTTTTCTTTAAACAACTTGGCATTTTCATAAGCTTGGGTTCTCCATTCATCAAGTGAGCTAATATCAAATAACCTCTTTTCACCGGCAAGTTTGAAATCATAGTTGAGCTCTTTAATAGCCCAATATGCCTTATGTTCTAGTTCGAGAGGTAAGTGACATGCTTTTCCATATACCATTTTATACGAAGACATACCCATAGGATTTTTATATGCAGTTCTATAGGCCCATAATGCATCATCAAGTTTCTTGGACCAATTTTTTCTAGACCTATTGACAGTCTTTTGCAAAATTAATTTGAGTTCTCTATTACTCAATTCTACTTGACCACTAGACTGTGGGCGATACGGAGATGCAATTCTATGATTGACGTCATATTTAGCAAGCATTTTACGGAAAGCACCATGAATAAAATGTGAACCACCATCAATCATTAAATATCTAGGGACTCCAAACCTCAGAGAAATAACTTCTTTAAGCATTTTAATAGAAGTGTTATGATCAACACTACTAGTTGGAATCGCTTCTACCCACTTAGTAACGTAATCAACAGCAACTAAAATATGTGTATATCCATTAGAGGCAGGAAAAGGTCCCATATAATCAAAGCCCCAAACATCAAATGGTTCAATAACAAGTGAATAATTCATAGGCATTTCTTGACGTCTACTAATATTACCAATTCTTTGACATTCATCACAAGATAGGATAAACTTACGGGCATCCTTGAAGAGAGTAGGCCAATAAAAACCGGATTGCAATACCTTATGTGCAGTTCTATCTCCCGCGTGGTGTCCTCCATAAGTTTCGGAGTGGCACTTGCGTAGGATCTGTTCCTGTTCATGCTCAGGTACACAACGTCTAATAACACCATCTACTCCTTCTTTATAAAGATGTGGGTCATCCCAAAAGTAATGTCTCAAATCATAGAAGAACTTTTTCTTTTGTTGGTATGTGAATCTAGGTGGTATAAATTTACCAACAATGTAATTAGCATAATCAGCATACCAAGGGGTACTACGAGAAGTACTTATGACATTTAATTGTTCATCAGGAAAGCTATCATCAATAGGTAGTGGGTCATCAAGAACATTCTCTAACTTAGATAAGTTGTCTGCAACGGGGTTCGCAGCTCCTTCTCTATCAACAATATGCAAATCAAATTCTTGTAGCAAGAGAACCCATCTAATAAGTCTAGGTTTAGCATCTTTCTTCTCCATAAGATATTTAATAGCAGCATGATCAGTGTGGATAGTTACTTTAGAATCAACAATATAAGGTCTAAACTTATCACAAGCAACTACAACTGCTAAAAGTTCTTTTTCAGTAGTAGCATAATTTCTTTGAGCATTGTCTAGAGTCTTACTAGCATAATGGATAACATTTAATTTCTTATCAACTCTTTGCCCTAGAACAGCACCTACAGCATAATCGCTAGCATCACACATAATTTCAAAGAGTAAATTCCAATCAGGTGGCTGAACAATAGGTGCAGAGACTAATGCTTTCTTAAGTATTTCAAATGCTTCTACACAATCATCATCAAAGACAAATGGTATATCTTTTTGTAATAAATTAGTCAGAGGCCGAGAAATTTTTGAGAAGTCCTTAATGAACCTCCTATAAAATCCGGCGTGACCAAGGAAACTTCTTATACCTTTGATGTCCTTGGGACATGGCATATTTTCAATAGCATCAACCTTGGCTTTATCAACTTCAATACCTCTTTCAGAAACTTTATGCCCAAGACAATACCTTCATTAACCATAAAGTGGCACTTTTCCCAATTCAAGACAAGATTAGTTTCTTCACATCTCTACAAAACTCGATCAAGATTGCTCAAGCAATCATCAAAAGAAGATCCATAGACGGAAAAGTCATCCATGAAAACCTCAAAAATCTTTTCACAAAAGTCAGAGAATATAGCCATCATGCATCTTTGAAAGGTAGCAGGTGCATTACATAAACCAAAAGGCATACGTCTATAAGCAAAAGTACCAAAAGGGCATGTAAAAGTAGTCTTTGATTGATCTTTAGCCGACACAGGTATTTGAGAGAAACCAGAATAACCATCTAGAAAGCAGTAATGTGTATGTTTGCATAATCTTTCTAGCATTTGATCGATAAAAGGTAAGGGGTAATGATCTTTCTTAGTAGCCTTATTTAATTTGCGGAAATCAATTACCATCCTATAACCGGTAATAATTCTTTGTGGAATCAATTCATCTTTATCATTAGGAACAACAGTGATACCTCCCTTCTTAGGGACACAATGGACAGGACTTACCCACTGACTATCAGCAACGGGATAAATTATACCTGCCTCTAGAAGCTTTAGTATTTCTTTTCTTACCACTTCTTTCACTTTAGGATTCGGACGTCGTTGAGGATCACGAACTGGTTTGGCATCTGCTTCCAAATTTATTTTATGTTGACATAGAGTGGGACTAATGCCCTTAAGATCATCAAGAGTATATCCAATAGCAGCACGGTGCTTCTTCAGAGTTTTCAATAATCTTTCTTCTTCATGCTCTGAAAGGTTAGCACTAATAATAACAGGATATATCTTCTTTTCATCAAGATAAGCATATTTAAGATTATCAGGCAACGGTTTAAGCTCAAACACGGGATCACCCTTAGGTGGAGGAGGATCCCCTAGGATTTCAACAGGCAGATTGTGTTTTAGCATAGGTTCTTGTTTAAAGAATACTTCATCTATTTCCCTTCTTCCATTCATAAACATATCATTCACATGGTCTAGCAAATATTGTTCTAAAGGATCACTAGGAGGTACGACAATAGAAGCAAGACCAATAATTTCATCCTTACTAGGCAATTCTTCTTCATGGTGTTGTTTACTAAATTTAGAGAAATTAAATTCATGAGTCATGTCATCTAAGCCAATAGTAACAACATTCTTTTCGCAGTCTATCCTAGCATTAACTGTATTCAAGAGGGGTCTACCAAATATAATGGGACAAAAGCTATCTTGTGGGGAACCTGGAACAAGAAAATCAGCAGGATATTTAGTTTCCCCACACAAAACTTCAACATCTCTAACAATTCCCACTGCGGATATAGTATCTCTATTGGCAAGTTTAATTGTAACATCAATTCCTTCTAACTCAGCAGGCGCAATTTCATGCTTAATTTCTTCGTATAAAGTATGCGGTATAACACTAGCACTAGCACCCATATCACATAAGCCATGATAACAATGAGCTCCTATTTTAACAGAAATAACAGACACACCTACCACAAGTCTATGTTTATCTTTAGGACAAGGTTTAGCAATTTTAGCAGTTTCACCGCAGAACTGAATAACATGCCCATCAATATTATCATACAAGAGATCCTTAACAATAGCAATATTAGGTTCTACTTTAACTTGCTCAGGAGGTGTATATGTTTTAATATTGCTTTTACGAACCACAGTTGAAGCTTTAGCATGATCCTTTATTCAAACAAGCAAAGGTGGTTTCTCAACATAAGAAGTAGGAACAATAGTATCATTATAAGTGATAGTCTTTTCTTCAACTTTAATAGGTGCAACTACTTTTGCTTCTATGGGAGGATGATATTTAAACCACTTCTCCTTAGGGAGATCAACATAAGTAGCAAAATATTCACAAAAAGAGGCTACTATCTCAGAATCAAGTCCATATTTAGTGCTAAACTTACGGAAAATATCGGTATCCATAAAAGATTTAACACAATCAAACTTAGGTGCCATACCTGACTCCTTACCACTGTCGAGGTCCCAATCTTCAAAGTTGTGTTTAATTCTATCCAATAAATCCCATTTGAATTCAATAGTCTTCATCATAAAAGAGCCAGCACAAGAAGTATCAAGCATGGTGCGATTGTTATCAGAAAGCCGAGCATAAAAATTTTGAATAATGGTTTCTCTTGGAAGCTCATGATTGGGGCATGAATATAACATTGATTTAAGCCTCCCCCAAGCTTGAGTGATGCTTTCTCCTTCGCGAGGCCAAAAATTATATATATAATTGCGATCACGATGAACAAGATGCATAGGGTAATACTTTTGATGAAATTCCAATTTCAATCGTTTGTAATTCCAAGACCTCATATCATCACATAGCCTATACCATGTCAATGCGTCTCCCTTCAAACATAAAGGGAAGACCTTCTTCTTAGCAACATCATCGGGAATACCTGCAAGCTTAAATAATCCACAAACTTCATCCACATATATTAGGTGTTCATCAGGATGCTTTGTTCCATCTCCTGTAAAAGGATTAGCTAGCAGTTTTTCTATTATACTCGAAGGATACTCATAACGAATTTCATTTTCAATAGGTTCAGTAGGTTGAGGAGCAACTCTTTGCTCTACTGGTCGGGGTGAAGATACCCCGAACAAGCCCCTCATAGGATTACTTTCCATAGTAACAAGTGACAGTAAATTTGAGCACACCATATAAATTTTTCCTTACCAAATTCCACCTACCAAAGGCGCTTCAGTCCCCGGCAACGGCGCCAGAAAAGAGTCTTGATGACCCACAAGTATAGGGGATCTATCGTAGTCCTTTCGATAAGTAAGAGTGTTGAACCCAACGAGGAGCAGAAGGAAATGATAAACGGTATTCAGCAAGGTATTCTCTGCAAGTACTTAAATAAGTGGTAACAGATAGTTTTGTGATGACATAATTTGTAACGAGCAACAAATAACAAAAGTAAATAAAGTGCAGCAAGGTGGACCAATCCTTTTTGTAGCAAAGGACAAGCCTGGACAAACTCTTATATAAGGAAAAGCGCTCCCGAGGACACATGAGAATATCGTCAAGCTAGTTTTCATCACGCTCATATGATTCGTGTTCGGTACTTTGATAATTTGATATGTGGGTGGACCGGTGCTTGGGTGATGTTCTTACTTGAACAAGCATGCCACTTATGATTAATCTCTATTGCAAGCATCCGCAACTACAACAAAATTATTAAGGTAAACCTAACCATAGCATGAAACATATGGATCCAAATCAGCCCCTTACGAAGCAACACATAAACTAGGGTTTAAGCTTCTGTCACTCTAGCAACCCATCATCTAATTATTACTTCCCAATGCCTTCCTCTAGACCCAAATAATGGTGAAGTGTTATGTAGTCGACATTCACATAACACCACTAGAGGCTAGACAACATACATCTCATCAAAATATCGAACAAATACCAAATTCACATGACTACTAATAGCAATACTTCTCCCTTATCCTCAGGAACAAACGTAACTACTCACAAAGCATAAACATGTTCATAATCAGAGGGGTATTAATATGCATAAAGGATCTGAACATATGATCTTCCACCAATTAAACCAACTAGCATCAACTACAAGGAGTAATTAACACTACTAGCAACCTACTAGCACCAATCCCGGACTTGGAGACAAGAATTGGATACAAGAGATGAACTAGGGTTTTGAGATGAGATGGTGCTGATGGAGATGTTGATGGAGATTGCCATCTCCTGATGAGAGGAGCGTTGGTGATGACGATGGCGATGATTTCCCCCTCCGGGAGGGAAGTTTCCCCGGCAGAACTGCTCTGCCGGAGCTCTAGGTTGTATCCGCCAAGGTTCCGCCTCGTGGCGGCGGAGTTTCGTCCCGAAATGTTGCTTCTTATTTTTTTTCTCGACAAAAGACTTCATATAGGAGGAGATGGTCATCGGAGAGCCACCAGGGGGCCCACGAGGCAGGGGCGCGCCCTAGGGGGGGCTCCCCCACCCTCGTGAGAAGGGTGTGGGCCCCTAGTCTTCATCTTTGGCGAGGATTTTTCATTATTTATTATAAGGTGTTTCGTGGAGTTTCAGGACTTTTGGAGTTGTGCAGAATAGGTCTCTAATATTTGCTCCTTTTCTAGCCCAGAATTCCAGCTGCCGGCATTCTCCCTCCTTATGTAAACCTTGTAAAATAAGAGAGAATAGCCATAAGTATTGTGACATAATGTGAAATAACAGCCCATAATGCAATAAATATTGATATAAAAGCATGATGCAAAATGGACGTATCAGGTCTCCGCATGATCACTAAGGCTCAAGTGTGTACAATGGTGCTCCTCGAGCTGTATGCTAGAGGTGGGAGAAGGCAAGGCTTGCTCTCTCCTCCCCTAGGTATGAATCTAGTCCTATATGGGTGCGAACCCTTTGCATGGGTGTCCTGGGGGGTTTATATAGGCCTACCCCCAGGGGTACAATGGTAATCCAGCCAGGCATAGGGCCCGACTGTTAGTCTCTCTGGCTGCCAGCTTCTCCGCCGGCTGCTGGGTCCCGCCGCTTGGTGGGTCCCACCGGCTGGTCTGGTATGGAGCCGATAGGCCGCCCCCGCCGCTCTCGGGTCTTGTCGGCTGCTGATCACTGTAGCGGTGACTCTAATGACGCAGGCTTGGTCAGGGGGTCGTGGCTGCAGCTCCTGCCGCCTGATGGGCGATTACTGTAGCCACTCCGTGTCTCGTCTGGTTAATGACGCGTGGGACCCGAGGAAAGGGCGGGCCGACTGCTGGGGGCCGACCTCCCTCGGGTCCGACTGGTGAGGCTCTGGCCGTCTTCCGGGCTCTCGCTGACTGGTGGGGCCCATCATCCTTGGGCCGTACCGACAGGCCATCGTGGGAGTAGGGCCCCGCCTGCTTGTGGTGACGTCGGGAGTGGCGTGGCAATAGTATCGAGCTGGACGGAGATCTCCGCCAGTACGACGCACTGTGGCCATGCCCGTCCCTAGATCGGGGGGGGGGGGGATGGTCTACACTGTATCCATCCCCTGCCTTGTCTTCTTTAATGGGGGCATGGGCTTCGTTAGCGCCACGAGCCGACTGTTAGGGGCCGACTTCTCTAGAAGCCGCCAACTAGGAGTTGGCTGGTCTTGAAGTCGGTCTCTGGAACTCGGCCGTCTACGGGCAGCCGGCTATTCCTCCAGCCGGCCACCAGGAGGCGGCACTCCATCTTGGTGCCTTGAGGGGCGCAGTCTGCCCTGATGTCTTGAAAGGTTCTGGGCCCCGAGTTAGCCTACCCGTGGCCCATTACTCCGACAGATACATATTGAAAGTGGGAGCGATTAGCTAGAGTAGCTCCATGCAGAGCATTGTAGACAAAGAAAATTTGCAAAATACATATTGCTCTGAATGTGGCAGACCAGTTGACTAAACTTCTCTCACAAAGCAAAACATGATCACTCTTTGGGTCTTGATCACATAGCGATATGAAGTAGATTATTGAGTCTAGTAAACCCTTTGAGTATTAGTCACATGGAGAAGTGAACTATTCACATAAAGATGTGAACTATTGGTGTTAAATCACATGATGATGTGAACTTGATTATTGACTCTAGTGCAAGTGGGAGACTGAAGGAAATATGCCCTAGAGGTAATAATAAAGTTGTTATTTATATTTCCTTATATCATGATAAATGTTTATTATTCATGTTAGAATTTTATTAACCGAAAACTTAGTACATGTGTGAATACATAGACAAAACAGAATGTCCCTAGTATGCATCTACTAGACTAGCTCGTTAATGAAAGATGGTTAAGTTTCCTAGCCATAGACATGTGTTGTCATTTGAAGAACGGGATCAAATCATTAGAGAATGATGTGATGGACAAGACCCATCCGTTAGCTTAGCACTATGATCGTTTAGTTTATTCCTATTGCTTTCTTCATGACTTATACATGTTCCTATGACTATGAGATTATGCAACTCCCAAATACCGGAGGAACACTTAGTGTGCTATCAAATGTCACAACGTAAATGCGTGATTATAAAGATGCTCTACAGGTGTCTCCGATGGTGTTTGTTGAGTTGGCATAGATCAAGATTAGGATTTGTCACTCCGATTGTCGGAGAGGTATTTCTGGGCCCTCTCGGTAATGCTCATCACTATAAGCCTTGCAAGCAATGTGACTAATGCACTGGTGCGCGTCGGTCCTAAACAAACGGTTTTTAACCCCTTTCCGCGACGGCATATGGAACCGTCTCCAAGTGTGTGTGGGAGATAGGGGGTCCTTCCCACACGACCCAGAAACCATCAAGGATAGGGAGCCTTGATGCATACAGTTGTCCCTGTATAACCGTTTCCGGTATCTCAAATATCCCAAACGCTTCATCCTTGCCACTCATTTGTGCTCGCATTGCCATCACATTCGGAGTTTTGTGGTTCTGCCTAAAACTAGGCAGATTCCAGGAATGACAGTTTTCTAGGCAGATTCTAGCCACGGGAGATTTACGATGCCTGGCACATCACAAACAGTTCATGATTATAAACCGTGTACGATAGGTAGAGAATCACACACATTTAGTTTTCCCGCATCGTATGTCATAGTGTCTGACATCACACACGCTTTGCAAACGGCAATTGTGTGCATGCTTGCACACGTTTCCTCTCCGTGAACCGTCTCGGATTATGGTGTATATCGCAAACGTTTGTGTTTTACCAACCGTGTGTGCCGTAATGACCTGCACAACATAATTTTTGCCCTAATTTAATTGTTGCTATTTAATATTGTACCTAATTTAAACTTGAAAGTAGGCTATAGCTTTATTAATATCCATCAGGTTCAAACAACCAATGCATTATTCGATTCACAGGTACATATGTTTAAGAATAACACAAGCACCAAATAAAGAATGATTCACATGTACATATGTTCTATACTTGTACTATTACAGATGGTAAAGAAAGAGGCGACAGATATTCCAGTTGCTGAACAAGGTGAAGCGGAATGGCCCTATTGTGCTCTCCTGGATGTAGGGCCCGACTGTCAGTCTCTCTGGCCGCCGGCTTCTCCGCTGGCTGCTGGGTCCCGCCGGCTGGTCTGGTACGGAGCCGACAAGCCGCCCCCACCGCTCTCGGGTCTTGTCGGCTGCTTATCACTGTAGCCGTGACTCTAATGACGCAGGCTTGGTCAGGGGGTCGTGGCTGCAGCTCCTGCCGCCTGGTGGGCGATTACTGTAGCCACTTCGTGTCTCGTCTGGTTAATGGCGCGTGGGACCCGAGGAAAGGGCGGGCCGACTGCTAGGGGCCGACCTCCCTCGGGTCCGAATGGTGAGGCTCTAGCCGTCTTCCGGGCTCTCGCTGACTGGTGGGGCCCGTCGTCCTTGGGCCGTACTGACAGGCTGTCGTTGGAGCAGGGCCCTTCCTACTTGTGGTGACGTCGGGAGTGGCCTAGCAACAGTGCCGCGTCGGACGGAGATCTCCGCCAGTACGTTGCACTATGGCCACGCCCGTCCCTGGATCAGGGGGGGATGGTCTACACTGTAGCCATCCCCTATCTTGTCTTCTTTAATGGGGGCGTGGGCTTCGTTAGCGCCACGGGCCGACTGCTAGGGGCCGGCTTCTCTAGAAGCCGCCAACTAGGAGTCAGCTGGTCTTGAAGTCGGTCTCTGGAACTCGGCCGTCTGCGGGCAGCCGACTATTCCTCCAGCCGGCCACCAGGAGGCGGCACTCCATCTTGGTGCCTTGAGGGGCGCAGTCCGCCCCGATGTCTTGAAAGGTTCTGGGCCCCTGGTTAGCCTACCCGTGGCCCATTTCTCCGACAGTAGTCCCCGAAGCTGGTGAGGTGCCGCGGCTGAGCAGCCGAGGAGCCTCAGCAATTTTCTTCTCCGAGTGCCTATGGTGGAGCTTTGTCCGACTTTGGCCGGGCTGAATGGCGGGAGCCGGCCGCGCCCAGTCTGACTTATCCAAGCCTCGAACGCATCGGTAGGAAACCAGTGGTGTGCTAGCTAAGTCTCCAGGCCACTGCCCTGTACGGATTTGCCACGTGGCGCCGAGCGGTCGGGCCCGTCCTCCTACCCACACCGCGATGGGACACACCTGCGGTTGGGGTTCCCACGGAGTTACTGCAAGCAGTAACTTTGTGCGACAAACGTGGGGTCATGGGGTAGTAGGAGCAGTAGATCCCACGACTGCCCCCTCGGCTTCGTAGCCCATGGGCCTATAAGTAGGGGGAGGGAGGGGGTGCGGCGGAGCGCGCGCGTCCCTCCTCCCCATTCCTTTCTCCTTCTTCCTCTCGCTGCTGTGCCCCAAGCTGCGCTGAGCCTCGCGGTGATTCGTTCCCGATGAGCTCCTCTTCCACCGTCACGCCCCCCGCAGTGCGCTCCGGAGCGTGGGATGGCTCCGAGGTTCACGATGACCACGTCGATTTCCTCCGCCAGACTCGGCGGCTGCATGGCAAGGACTTCGTGAGGGTCCGCCTCGTGTCGAGGAGGGAGATATCGCCGGCGCCGGAGGGGGGCGAGCGGGTCGTTTTCTGCTCGCACTGCCTGCGCGGCCTTGGCCTGCCGACGAGCAACTTCTTCCGCTCCTTCCTTGAATTCTACGGTATCCAGCCACACCATCTCACCCCCAACACGGTGGTGCTGCTGTCCGCCTTTGTCAACTGTGCGAAGGCTTCCTTGGCGTCCTCCCCACCATCGAGCTCTAGTGGGAGTTCTTCTACTCCAAGCTCGGCACCCACGTCGCGGGCATGCCGGCCCAGTGCGGCACGTTCATCGCGGTGCGGAGGTCGGGCACCGACAATCCGTTTCCCCCCATCACGCTGATAAAGTCGGTGAAGATGTGGCAGCGGTCGTACTTCTATGTGAAGAGCATCTCCGCGGAGGGCGACTGGGTCAACTTGCCGTCTTACACAGCCGGCCCGCCAGTTGGAAGGCAGCCCAACTGGTCGTACCGGGCCAGGACGCTGACGCCTGCTGGAGCCGCCGCAATCGCGCGGCTCCGAGTGCTGACGCAGTCGGAGGGCCTGACCGGGCCTGATCTGCTGGCCTCCTTCGTGGCGCGCCGAGTGCTCCCGCTCTAGAGCCGCCCCCACATGATCTGCCAGATGAGCGGGCATCGGGACCCGAGTTGGCTGTGCACCAAGGAGATGCCTCACGCGGAGGTCGCTTTCATGGTGAACTATCTTGCGAACTGCGAGCTCACGGACGAGTGGCGGTTCGGCAAGGAGCCGTATTCACGCGCCAACCCTCCGCCCATGGTGAGTTGTGTCTTTTTCTTTTTCCTCTGACTCTTTGTTTGCCGAGTCCGTCTTGTCCAGCCTGACCAATCAGCCTTTGAACAGAGCCCCCTCCTCCAGCCAGCAGTCGGCACTGCGGGGCCGAACCGCGAATTCCTCCCCGACTGGGCGGAGAGCGATGTTGACGACCCCGACTTGGGGGCGACGGCCTTGGAGGACGACGCCGAGGGAGGAGGTGGCAAAACAGGCGGCCCAAGGCTCGGAGCCAGCTTCGAGGATTGGCTTGATGATGATGCGGGGGATGTCACCCCGCGCCAGCAGCCAGGAGCCAGCCAGCCAGGTGTGAGCTCCTCTGCCGCGCCGGACGCCCAAGGCGGCGCGAAGAAACATAGGGCCGCACCGAGCATGTTCGGCAGTCGGCCGAAGAAGCCCAAGGGCTCGGCCGCGGCGACCAAGCGGGACGAAGCGACCGCGAAGGCCAACCGCTTCCGCAAGGAGGTGAAGATGCCGCAGCTGGTTTCTGCGTAAGTACCACCTTCCTTTGCGCCTTCAATTTTTCTTCATTTGACCCTGTCTGAACTTCTTTCGCTTTACACTCTTGATTTTAGGGCCCCGCTCTCTCTCGAGAAGTCGGCCGCCAGCTCCATCGTGAGGTTGGCGGAGACCTCCTCCACCACTCGGCGGATCGATCCGACCACCGACCTCCGGGAGGCGACGGAGCGGAACGCGCGGGAGGCGCGCGAGGAGCGGGAAGCCACCTGCCTGAAGAAGGCGGAAGCTGATAAGGCGGAGGCCGCCGCCCAGAAGAAGCTAGCGGAGGCTGAAGCCGCCGACGCGGCGAAGAAGCAGGCTGAAGAAGCCGCACATCACCAGTCGGCAATTTTCATCACTCCTCTGAACTCCGCGCCGCCACCTCCGTAGTTCACGGCGCAGACTGGGGAAGTCGGCGACGAGAACCCAATCATGGAGAGGGACGGCGGTTACACCGCCATACCGGACGTGATCGTTCCGCCACCGCCGCCGACCGGGAGCGCGCCAGGCGGGCAGCCGGCGGACCCGCCGGTGCCGCCAACTGAAGACGTGGTGGCGACGGGCCTGGCTCTCGAGGTCGGCACACCGACGCGCCGCCGTCTTGCGAAGGCGGCCTCGGTGCCACGCCCGCTGGAGACTGGCGCCGCGAGCTCCTCGATCCCCGATACCGAGGCGATGAGCGCCGCGCCCACTGGGTAGGTGCGGGGAGGTGGGACGGGCCCGTTGAACTGGGCGCTTTTGGACGTCCAAGCCAAGATCTGAGCTGAGGGCGAAGCCGTCAGGAACTGCAACAAGGCACATCTGGCATCGCGAGAGGCCATCCAGGTACATCTCTTGCTTCTTTACTTTGATTTTTGTACTTCTTCGTGGGGGCGTGCTAGCGCACCCACTGGGTGTAGTCCCCGAGTTTCGGGCCGACTGCTGAGCAGGCGGCTCGGAACTCAAATTGGCGAGCTCCGAGTACTAAATATCTTTGCTTGTAGGATTATCATAACCTCCGTGCGGCCGCCTTCAACTCCAAGGTCCTGGAGTCGGATCAACGTTATGCCGACTTGTCGGAGAGCCGGAGTAAGTCTCCTTCTTCCTCTGTGGGGGAGCGCTGGCGCACCCGCGGGCTGTAGTCCCCGAGATTCGGGCCGACTGCTGAGCAGTCGGGACGGATCTTCCTGGCAACTTCATCTTTCTTTGCTGACTATTGCTATTTTCTTTCTCTTTTTTCTTTTCGCAGAAGCCAACGCTGTTCTTCAACGACAACTGGGCTAAGCCAATGCCGCGTTGCGAGCCAAGGAGGCGGACTGCGGCAAGCTGGCTGAAGAGCGCGACCGTCTTGCCGCGAAGCTGACGGACCAGAAGGAGCTCCTTAAGAAGGCCCAGGAGGAGGCGGAGGCCGGGGAGACCAGACTCCTCGCTGAGTTTGCGGTCGGGCGCTCCGCCTGGACTGACAAGGAGATGGAGATGACTTCTGGCTTTCACGCGATCGAGGACATAGTCGATGGTGAGTCTCCCTTTCTTTCCTTCTTTGAACTGCCGTCTTGTTGGTTGAGCCGGCTTCTTATTTTTAACTTTGGCTTTCTGCCTTCTATTTTGGCAGACTTCTTCCCCGGCCACTCGGATGCCGCCAACCAGGCCATCGAAGCTGATCACGAAGGACGAAGGGCGGATGGTGCGCAGATCGCTGCCAACGCCCCCCAGACCCTTAGCGAGCAGATCCTGAGCATCGAGGCCCGTCTTCGGCCGGCCCATCGGATGTTGCCCCGGCTTCAGCGTGTCGGCGCCCAGGCGGTTGCCGCCCTGTGGCCCGACCTGCCAGCACCGCGCACCCCCAGTTGGACTGCCGACTGGCTGGAGGTGGCGGCCGGCCGTCTTGAGGCCTGGAAGAGCTCCTCGGCCTGGGCTGGAGCGCGCCGGGCCTTGGAATTTGTCAAGGCGTGGTACCCTGGGCTGAGTCTGGCCCAGCTAGCCACGTTCCGGCTAGAGGCTCAGGAGGAGTTGGCGAGCGTGGAAGATGAACTTGTCAAGCACGCGGCGTCGATCGCCGAGTACACCGACACCAGCGTCTTCGTCCCAGAGCGGATTGAAGGCGGCACCGAGGCGCCGCCAGAATGGTTCGGGCTAAACCCGGAAGACGGCAAAGACTCGGCGGAGGTGATTGACTCCAGCGGCGAGGAAGAGGGTGAGTCGGAGGAGGAAGGCGAAGAAGAGGCGCCAGAGGTCGGAGCGGGCGGCTAGCCCCAGCCCGACCGCACTTCGAGCAACGAGCCGCGCCCGACCGAGCCGACTGTCGCCAGAGGCGGCCAGGCGAAGACTGACCAGCCGGCCGCTCCACGAACGGGCGTCGCCGATTCCTCCGCTCCACCGAACCCTTCTGCCACTTCCTAGGCCGCTAGTTTATCTTTGTTTCGCCTATCTATCGATCTTAATGAACTTGTTAATTTTGCACAATTCCACCCACTGGGTGTATCTTAAACTTGTGTTTTGAAAATCGGCCAAGGGCCTTTGTTATGTAAATATTATTCAGAGTTCTATCTTTTCTTGCTTGCTGCTCTTTGGCTTTTTCCTTTGCTGCCTTCCCTTGGTTGCCGTCTTGCCAGCCGAGCAGTCGCTCTGCGGACTGTGGCTGGGTCAAGTACTTAGCTACTTCTAGGAAGGCAAGTACTTAGCCGTTTTAGAACACTCTAGCAAGTTGAGTAGAAAATGGCAGGCCGGCTGCTCAACAGTCGGTCGTAAAAGGCGGGAAGCCGGCTTAGACTATGCACATGCCTTGTGTCCTTAGCCATTTTTCGTGTGGGCACCATTTCTACCTTGCTCCTGCCCACCATGTAGTCACTCTGCGAGCTGCGGCTTCTGGCAGGAGACGACTTAAGTGCCACACATTACTTGTCCGGCTGCAGGAAGCATTGTATAGTACAAGACGGCAAGTCCCTGGGCCGACCAGTCGAACTCGGTGCCAGGCGGCATAACAAAAAATGACATACTCATAGGCATAATTCTTATCATTTAGATAAAAGAGGGCAGTCCCCGAGCTCTTCTCGGGGGACCCGGAGTCTTCGTACTTTAATACAAAAGGTAGCGTGGTACATATTGCATCAACTATAAAATCTTCGAAGGAGATTTGCATTCCATGGCCGCTCCGTGTCCTTGCCGGAGGCGTCCCTCTTGCGTGCTCGAGGCTTCTGAGCATCGATCAGGTAGTAGGAGTCATTGCCCAACACTTTGCTGATGATGAAAGGGCCTTCCCAGGGCGCTGAGAGCTTGTGTTGGCCGGCTGTTCGCTGGATCAGCCGGAGCACAAGGTCTCCTTCTTGGAAAGATCTCTGCTTGACCTTCCGGTTGTAGTATCGGCGTAGGCTCTGCTGGTAGATGCTGGACCGGCCGAGTGGCAGCAGCCGACCCTCTTCCAGTAGATCGACGCCGTCTTGACGTGCTTCTTCTGCCTCCTCTTCGGTGTACATGGTGACTCGAGGGGAGTCGAATTCTATGTCCGTTGGGATGACGACTTCGGCACCGTAGACGAGGAAGAAAGGCGTAAAGCCAGTTGACTTGTTCGGAGTTGTGCGCAGACTCCTGAGGATGGCCGGCAGCTCGTCGAGCCAGCATCCGACCGATTGTTCCAAAGGCTCGATCAGTCGGGGCTTGATGCCGGACAAAATGAAGCCGTTTGCTCGCTCTATGTGGCCGTTTGACTGCGGATGGGCAATGGACGCTAGGTCTAGTCGGATGCCCTGCGTCGCGCAGAAACGGGCCAAGGCACCTTTGGCAAAATTCGTGCCGTTGTCGGTGATGATGCTGTGTGGTATGCCATACCGGACGGTGATGTCGGAGATGAAAGTCACAGCAGTCGGACCATTCAACTTCTTGATTGGTTTTGCCTCTATCCACTTGGTGAACTTGTCCACCGCGACAAGTAGATGAGTCCAGCCACCTCTCGCCGTCTTGAATGGTCCCACCATATCCAGGCCCCAGACAGCAAAGGGCCAGGCAATCGGCATAGTCTTGAGTGCAGAAGCCGGCTGATGTGGCTTGGAACGGAACTTCTGGCACCCTTTGCATTTTTGGACCAAGGCCTTGGCGTCTTCTAGAGCAGTCGGCCAAAAAAAACCATGGTGGAAGGCTTTGACAACAAGTGCTCTTGAAGCCGCATGGTGGCCACACTCGCCTTGATGGATGCCTTTGAGAATCGCTTGGCCTTGCTCCGGCTCCACGCAGCGCTGGTAGACACCAGTGACACTGCGCCTCACAAGCTCTCTGTTGACTATGGTGTAGGCTGCTACCCGGCGTTGCACTTGCCGGGCCGAGATCTCATCAGTTGGCAACTCTTTGTTCACCAGGAAATTGAGGATGGACTGGGCCCATGAAGGTGCTGCAATTTCTTCGACTGTCAGGAATGCAACTTGGACGAGGGCGGTTGGGCCGGGAGGCAGCGGGTTGGAGTCAGTAGCCGCTTGCTGGGTCGACGAAGTCCCCGGGCCGATTGGCGCAGTCCCTGGGCCGAGCTCTGAAGTCCCCGGGCTGGGTGTGACTGCCGCGGCCCTCGCGCAGCCTGCCAGAATTCCTGTGCCGACTGTTGGAGCTCTAGAGTCGAATCCGACTGCTTCAGGAGGAGCCGACACGAAGATAGAATCCGATTCTGGCGATGATTTAACAGAGGGCTTGAGGAGGCGTTGAAGGGCGATGCCGGTCGGTATTTCTTGGCAGGAGGAGACAATTCGTGCCAAGGCATCTGCTTGCTCGTTGTCGTTTCTTGGCACATGGAGAAACTCGCACCCTTCAAAATATCCACTGAGTTGCTGTACGAGGAAGCGGTAGCTCGCCATGTTTGCATCTTTGGCGTCCCAGTCGCCTGACGACTGCTGGACCACCAAGTCGGAGTCACCATAGCACAGGATCCGGCGAATGCCGAGCTCTTTGGCAAGCCGGAGCCCGTGAATGAGCGCCTCGTATTCGGCGACGTTGTTGGAGGCAGCAAAATGGATTTTCAACACATATTTGAGCTTGTCGCCTTTGGGAGAGGTGAGGACGATGCCGGCTCCCAAACCGGTGCGCATCTTGGAACCATCAAAATGCATCCGCCAATGGGTGGAGTCGGGCGCTGGCGGCAGGTACTGGGTCTCGGCCCAGTCGACGAGGAAGTCGGCCAGTGCTTGCGACTTGATGGCGGTGCGAGGCTGGTAGTAGATGGTGTAGGGGAGCAAATCTATGGCCCATTTGGCCACTCGGCCCGAAGCATCTCGGCTTCCAATGATCTCGGCCAGTGGAGCTGTGCAGACCACAGTGATTGGGTGCTCTTGAAAGTACAGCTTCAATCTCTTGGCGGCAAAGTGCACGCCATAGCACATCTTCTGGTAGTGGGGGTAGTTTTGCTTGGAGGTCGACAACACTTCACTCAAATAATATACTGGTCTCTGGACTAGTAGTGCCTTGCCTTCCTCCTTGCGCTCTACCACGATGACTGTGCTGACCACTCAGCTGGTGGTGGCGATGTAGAGGAGCATGGGATCCTTAGGTGTCGGAGCCGCCAGAACAGGTGGAGTAGTCAACATCTTTTTGAGCTGGAGAAAAGCTTCGTCCGCCTTGTCGTTCCACTCGAAAAAGGTGGTCTTCTTCATGAGCTGGTACAGGGGAAGAGCCTTCTCGCCTAGCCGACTGATGAATCGGCTGATGGATGCTAAACAACCAGTGAACTTCTGCACATCCAGGAGTCGGGTGGGTACTTCCATCCTCTCGATGGCCTTGATTTTCACAGGGTTGCACTCTATACCGCGCTCTGAGACCAGGAATCCAAGAAGCTGGCCGGCTGGTACTCCAAAGACGCATTTCTCTGGGTTGAGCTTGATTTGAAACCGGCGTAGGTTCTCAAAGGTCTCCTTGAGGTCTTCTCGCAGCGTTCCACGCTTCTCCGTCTTCACCGCCACATCGTCCACGTAAACATGGGCATTTCTGCCGAGTTGCTTGAGGAGGCACTTCTACATGCAACGTTGAAACATGGCACCGGCATTCCTCAAACCGAACGTCATGGTCAAGTAGCAGAAGGCTCCAAATGGCGTGATGAAGGCGGTCTTCAGCCGGTCGGCCGGGTTCAGCTTGATCTGATGATACCCCGAGTATGCATCCAAGAAACTCAATAGCTCGCATCCGGCTGTGGAGTCTATCACTTGGTCGATTCTCGGCAAAGAGAACAGGTCCTTGGGGCATGCTTTGTTGAGGCTGGTGTAATCAATACACATGCGCCACTGCTTGTTTTTCTTCAGCACAAGAACTGGGTTGGCCAGCCACTCTGGAAAGAACACCTCCATGATGAAGCGGGCTGCTAGTAGTCGGGCTATCTCTTCTCCAACGACTCTTCTCTTCTCACAGGCGGCGCAAGGGTTGCCTGACTGGTTTGGCATCAGGACGGACATGTAACTTGTGCTCGACGAAATCCGTCGGGACACCTAGCATGTCTTTGGGGAACCATGCAAAGATGTCCCGATTCTCATGGAGGAAATCGATCAGCTCGCCTTCCTATTTGTTGTCGAGGTTTGCACCTACGACAACGTACCTCTCCGGGTGCTCCGGGTCCAAGGGAATCTTCTTTGTCTCTTTGGCCGGCTTGAACGAGCCCTCAACTTTCGACTCCTTGGGATCGGGCGACATCTCCGGCCGCTTGCCTGCCATAGCCACAACCCGGTCAAGGAGCCGCTTCTCAACTGCGATTAGGAGGGACTCGGCCAACCGACTGCTCTCAGCTGCGCAGGCGGATGACTTCTTGTAGTCGCCGGCTATGTTTAGAATACCCTTGGAACTCGGCATCTTCATCTTGATGTAGGCATAGTGGGGGATCGCCATAAACTTGGCCAGAGCAGGCCGGCCAAGCAGTGTGTTGTATGGGCTCTCAAGGTCCACCACCTCAAACTAAACTGGCTCTCGGCGAAAGTGATCCTTGTCTCCAAAAAGGACGTCTATCTGGATCTTGCCGATTGGTGAGCAGGAAAGGCCAGGAACTATGCCGTGGAATATAGTCCGGCTGGACTGAAGCTGCCTTTGTTTGATTCCTAACTTCTCCATGGTATCTTTGTATAGAATGTTGATGCTGCTGCCGCCATCTATCAGAACTCGGGAAAATCGAGCGGCTTGCCTGTCTGTGGCAAAGGTGGCATCCAAAACCAGGGCATAGGTGCCGGGGTTGGGCATCACTTCTGGGTGGTCGGCTCTGCTCCAGCTGATGGGCTTCTCAGACCAATGCATGAATTCTAGGGTCTCTGACGCTACCACATTCACTTCTTGTTGTCGTAGCCGCCTGCTGCGTCGATCATCGACCATGCTGGTGAACACGACATAGGCTCCATACTCTTCTGGGTACTCGTCTTGTATGGCTCCGACTGTTCTGATCGCCGGCTGCTGGGGCGGAGGAGGAGGCGGCTGCTGCCCAGCAGGCGGAGGAGGTGGAAGGCCGTCTCCTTGGCGATCCTGGTGAGCCAATGGCACTTCCGAGTGGTGTGGTTGGACGGCTTCGCACCACTGTGGAATTTGCAGGGTGCATCAAGAGTCTGCTCATATGAGAAGGCTGGCAGCCAATTGGACTTGCCGCCCTTCTGGCGTTTGGATGGAGGCTGCCCGTCTGACTGCTGGTCTTCGACTGCTGCCACCTGCCGGCTCACGGAAGCCGGCTGTATGGCTTTGCGCTTGCTGTCACTCTGTTGCTGGCGCTAGCTGCTGTCTCCAGCCGGGGTTCAAGGATCCTGAGGGGCTACCTTGCCAGACACATCAACCTGGATTTCCGCCTTCATGGAGGAGTCGGCCGTGGCATATTTATCTGCTATGATCAGCAGCTCGTCGAGGGTCGCCGGCTCGTCGCAGAGGAGTCGGTGCTTGAGGAGGGTGCCCTCCCGGCACCCAGCAGTGAAGTACTCGATAGCCTGCACCTCGTGCATGCCCTCGCAAGAGTTGCGGAGCTCGGCCCAGCGCGTGAGGTAGTCGCGAGTCGACTCGTTGGGGCCTTGCACGCACAAGGAGAGTTGGCGAGGCTTGGGCGGCCGCTTGTACGTGCTGGTGAAGTTGCAGATGAAGGCTTCGGTGAAGTCGACCCAACTATTGATGCTGCGGGGCTTCAGACTGTTTAGCCAGGTCCGAGTTGTGCCCTGGAGCATGAGCGGAACATACTTTACATCAACACGCTTGTTGCCGTTTGCTATGCTGACGGCAGTGGAGTAGTCGACCAGCCAATCCTCCGGCTTCACGGAGCTGGTGTATTTGGGCGTGTCTCTTGGGAGCGTGAACCCTCAGGGGAAAGGCTTGTCTCGAATGCGTGGGCCGAAACAGGGCGGCCCCAATTCATCTTCCTCTTCTAGCGCCAGGGACCGGTGGAGACTGTCGATCCGGTGGCGGGCACCATTCTCTCCGACTCTCTCTCGGCAGCCAAGGCGGTCGCTGAGTGTTGGGTGATCAACAGGCGGTGGGGTGATGCGCCTTTCCCTTCGAGGGGGAGGAGGTGGACAGTCATCCCGTCGTTCCACTCCCCTTGGGCGGCCACCTTGGTCGCGCTCAATGGTATTGTGAGTCCGGCTTCGGCTAGCAGCCGGCTCCTTGTCTCTTCTCCCGCGGACGTCACCAGTCGGCGTCCGAGATGTCTTGCCTTGATCTTGACGGGGAGGCAGATCGTCATTTTGCTAGTGGGGCGCCTCAGTGCGGCAGCCGGCCTCGTGCTGCTCAGCAGCCGCGTCGAGGAGCCGCTGGACGCGCTCCGCCATCAGGCGACGTTCTTCGCCCTCAAACTTGTCTAATTCTTCTGCTGTCGCCTGGGCAGCTCGGATATTCTCTGCGGGCGTGGCGTAGACGGGGCGATCTGCCCCGAGTAGGTTGGTGATGGCCACGCCGCGCTGCTGGACCGCACTAAGGCGGCTGGGCCCTGCGGGAGCGGGCATGCCACCCACAGCGCGGTCCATCTCGCGCCGGTAGGCTTCTGACAGGCGTCTCATGCTAGCCAGGTTCTCGGCGCCCTCGACGAGCTGGAGGCGGCGTGCTTCCAGCATCTCAGTGTCAGCGTCTTCTGGGAGGGGCGCCATCAGGTCTTATAGTGCCGCGTTGAGCGGGTCGTGAGCATCTCCGCCAGAGTGCTCACTGTGGCCGATGACAAGCACCTTCGTGACGGTGCTTTCGCCGCTCTCCTAGCGAGGAGGCGGCTCGTCGTAGACTACCACATTGGAGGGGAACGCGTCGAGCGACGCAGTGTCGGAGTCGACAAGCATCGGGTCGGTGGATCCAACGGATTCCAAATCCGCAGTGGGCTCGCTGGCGACGTGGAGCTGATCGAGGAGGCTGACGAGGCGGCTCTCGGGGCCATCATTGCCCGCGTCGGATGCCGGCTCGTTGGAGAGGCGAACCTCGCCAACAAGGTCAGCAAGGCAGCTCGCCGCGCAGGCGAGCTCCGCGCTACACAGCGCATCAGCACAGACTCCGTCTGGCGTGCCGGGCTGGCTATGCTCGCCAGGGAGAAAAAGGGTTCCCGTCCAGAACATGTCTCCGGACGACGGTGCACCTCGCCCCACGGTGGGCGCCAAATGTCGGGGGTTGGGTGCGCCATATGCCAATTGATGGCTTATCATGGTGGGAGCGAGTAGAACGTCGCCGGTGCCCGAAAGCGAGATGAGGCGTAGACACGTACGCCGACGAACTTTACCCAGGTTCGGGGCTCTCCTAGGAGATAACACCCCTAGTCCTGCTCTGCGGGGTCTCCGCATGATCACTAAGGCTCAAGTGTGTACAATGGTGCTCCTCGAGCTGTATGCTAGAGGCTGGAGAAGGCAAGGCTTGCTCTCTCCTCCCCTAGGTATGAATCTAGTCCTATCTGGGTGTGAACCCTTTGCATGGGTGTCCTGGGGGGATTATATAGGCCTACCCCCAGGGGTACAATGGTAATCCAGCCAGGCATAGGGCCCGACTGTCAGTCTCTCTGGCTGCCGGCTTCTCTGCCGGCTGCTGGGTCCCGCCGCTTGGTGGGTCCCACCGACTGATCTAGTACTGAGCCGACAGGCCGCCCCCGCCGCTCTCGGGTCTTGTCGGCTGCTGATCACTGTAGCGGTGACTCTAATGACGCAGGCTTGGTCAGGGGGTCGTGGCTGCAGCTCCTGCCGCCTGATGGGCGATTACTGTAGCCACTCCGTGTCTCGTCTAGTTAATGGCGCGTGGGACCCGAGGAAAGGGCGGGCCGACTGCTAGGGGCCGACCTCCCTCGGGTCTGACTGGTGAGGCTCTAGGCGTCTTCCGGGCTCTCGCTGACTGGTGGGGCCCATCGTCCTTGGGTCGTACCGACATGCCATCGTGGGAGCAGGGCCCCGCCTCCTTGTGGTGACGTCGGGAGTGGCGTGGCAATATGGCAATAGTGCTGCGCTGGACGGAGATCTCCGCCAGTACGATGCACTGTGGCCACGCCCGTCCCTAGATCGGGGGGGGGGGATGGTCTACACTGTATCCATCCCCTGTCTTGTCTTCTTTAATGGGGGCGTGGGCTTCATTAGCTCCACGAGCCGACTACTAGGGGCTGGCTTCTCTAGAATCCGCCAACTAGGAGTCGGCTGGTCTTGAAGTCGGTCTCTAGAACTTGGCCGTCTACGGGCAGCCGGCTATTCCTCTAGCCGGCCACCAGGAGGCGGCACTCCATCTTGGTGCCTTGAGGGGCGCAGTCTGCCCTGATGTCTTGAAAGGTTCTGGGCCCCGGGTTAGCCTACCCGTGGCCCATTACTCCGACAGATACATATTGAAAGTGGGAGCGATTAGCTAGAGTAGCTCCATGCAGAGCATTGTAGACATAGAAAATTTGCAAAATACATATTGCTCTGAATGTGGCAGACCAGTTGACTAAACTTCTCTCACAAAGCAAAACATGATCACTCTTTGGGTCTTGATCACATAGCGATGTGAAGTAGATTATTGAGTCTAGTAAACCCTTTGAGTATTAGTCACATGGAGAAGTGAACTATTCACATAAAGATGTGAACTATTGGTGTTAAATCACATGATGATGTGAACTTGATTATTGACTCTAGTGCAAGTGGGAGACTGAAGGAAATATGCCCTAGAGGTAATAATAAAGTTGTTATTTATATTTCCTTATATCATGATAAATGTTTATTATTCATGTTAGAATTGTATTAACCGGAAACTTAGTACATGTGTGAATACATAGACAAAACAGAATGTCCCTAGTATGCATCTACTAGACTAGCTCGTTAATGAAAGATGGTTAAGTTTCCTAGCCATAGACATGTGTTTTCATTTGAAGAACGGGATCACATCATTAGAGAATGATGTGATGGACAAGACCCATCCGTTAGCTTAGCACTATGATCATTTAGTTTATTGCTATTGCTTTCTTCGTGACTTATCCATGTTCCTATGACTGAGATTATGCAACTCCCAAATACCGGAGGAACACTTAGTGTGCTATCAAACGTCACAACGTAACTGCGTGATTATAAAGATGCTCTACAGGTGTCTCCGATGGTGTTTGTTGAGTTGGCATAGATCAAGATTAGGATTTGTCACTCCGATTGTCGGAGAGGTATTTCTGGTCCCTCTCGGTAATGCTCATCACTATAAGCCTTGCAAGCAATGTGACTAATGCACTGGTGCGCGTCGGTCCTAAACAAACGGTTTTTAACCCCTTTCCACGACGGCATATGGAACCGTCTCCAAGTGTGTGTGGGCGATAGGGGGTCCTTCCCACACGACCCAGAAACCATCGAGGATAGGGAGCCTTGATGCATACAGTTGTCCCTGTATAACCGTTTCCGATATCTCGAATATCCCAAACGCTTCATCCTTGCCACTCGTTTGTGCTCGCATTGCCATCACATTCAGAGTTTTGTGGTTCTGCCTAAAACTAGGCAGATTCCAGGCATGACAGTTTTCTAGGCAGATTCTAGGCACGAGAGATTTACGATGCCTCGCACATCACAAACAGTTCATGATTATAAACCGTGTACGATAGGTAGAGAATCACACACATTTAGTTTTCCCGCATCGTATGTCATAGTGTCTGACATCACACATGCTTTGCAAACGGCAATTGTGTGCATGCTTGCACACGTTTCCTCTCCGTGAACCGTCTCGGATTATGGTGTATATCGCAAACGTTTGTGTTTTACCAACCGTGTGTGTCGTAATGACCTGGACAACATAATTTTTCCCTAATTTAATTGTTGCTATTTAATATTGTACCTAATTTAAACTTGAAAGTAGGCTATAGCTTTATTAATATCCATCAGGTTCAAACAACCAATGCATTATTCGATTCACAGGTACATATGTTTAAGAATAACAGAAGCACCAAATAAAGAATGATTCACATGTACATATGTTCTATACTTGTACTATTACAGATGGTAAAGAAAGAGGCGACAAATATTCCAGTTGCTAAACAAGGTGAAGCGGAATGGCCATATTGTGCTCTCCTGGATGTAGAAGGCATGAAGGACTCTAGTCCAACCCCTTGTGATGGCCGACCGCCAATCATGTAGTTTCAGAGGTAATCTTGAGTAAACTGCTTCAGGATCCACTGCAAAAGAAAAAAGATTCAGGTATTGTCATCCAACACAACTCATTACGGGCAGTAAAAAGAAGGCTACATGGTTCTTATTCACCATCCTGTAGTCCACTGTTGTCTTGCATAAAGTGTAAACAAATAGTTCGATTGACATCTTTTGACCCATTTTAGTAACAATCTTTATCAGTTTCCTCACTTGATGCTGGTTCATGAATATCTCATTGCCCCATACGCAGAAAGGGTCGAAGTGTGGATCTTTGGCAATGATATAAGTACCTAAAAGCACCAAGTTAATATTAGAAGCTAAACAACAATTGAAAAATGATGTAGTACAACACTCCATCCATCCCATTATATACGATTTTATTACATGTATATCTAGACATCATCAGAATATTAAGGTAACACTCTTCCTTGTTGCTATGTAGCCTAGGATTGCATATTTAGTCATTCAGTACAATGCATGTTGCTAAACAACAATTCAAAAATGAAAAGGCATGTTAACTGCAATATCCTTAACAACAACTGAATATCGTAATTCATAGTGGTATTGTTGAAACTGTTATTGATGAAATTGAGCTACACAGCAAATAGTTGCACATATAGAGCATCACATTGTGAAGAACCGAAATAAACAAGTCATAAGGACATCTCTAGGCGATCCTTAAAAAGTTAAAGGACTAAAACTCTTAGTGGATATATATATATATATATATACTCCAGCAATTTTTGGCCTTTTCTAGTCGATCCCCTAAACTTAAGGTTGTAAACTTCAATTTGATCAAGTTCAAATAGGTTCAACCGAAAGTAGCATGCATTCAAACATAAACATATATAGTTTTGCATAACCAAACATAAAACATAAATTTAAACTAAGCTAAACTACTTTCGGCCGAAGTAGAGGTCGAGCCAATCCTTCCTCGTCATGTACGGTGTGCCGCGAGCCGGGTTCGGGCCAGTACCGTCGTCGGGGTCATTGGGGAAGGCACTCCTCCACTTGTCGATGTCGATCTCCTCGTCCTTGGCGCCCACCTTGACACCCTCCGCGCCGCCTTCGCCGCCACCTTTGACCTCGTCATCAGAGGAGAGCGCAATAACCCCGTCACCCTCCGTGCCGCCGTCCTCACCGCCTTCAACCTCATCATCGGAGGTGAGCACGATAACCTCGCCGCCCTCCGCGCCGGCAAAGATCGCCCGCTCCGCCTCCACGAGCTCTAGGTGCTACCGGCGGAGCTCTTGCATGTAGGCCTCATCGGCAGCCTCGGCCTCGAGACGCTCCCATGCCTCGCGGTCCTCCCGCACCATAGCCGAGCTCACCACCCCTGACTCCGGCGGAATGAGGTGGACCAGACGTGTGCCGAAGGGGAAATTGAGCCTAGCCGCCGCGCCGTGGTAGCGGACCTGCCAACGGTCGTACTCCATGGCCGCAAGCTCGGCCGTGTGGAAGCTACCGACCCACCGGCGGGTGTGGGTCTCTCGATCTGTAATCTCGACGACCCATGTCCCCCACCACTGCTGCCAGACCCCAAAGTAGGACTTCGTTGGCTGCCGGGTCCGGGGAGGATGGGGAAGTCCTCGAACCGGCGTAGGGGTGCGGCGGCGGGCGGATTGGGAGACCGACAACGGTGGATCGGGCCTGCGGAGGACGATGGGGACACCTTGGCGACCACCTCACCGGCGTCGGGCGAAAAGGCCGCGATAAACCTCCTTTTGGCCATTGGCTACTCGAGCTCCTCGGCACATAGGCATAGGTTGAGGATGGAGGCGCTGGTGATGGAGGCGACCTTCCAATGGTTTTGAGAGTTGTGTGTGTCTGTGTGAACGGAGGTTGTGTTTGAGGAAATACTGCAGCAACTGAAAATTTTACTAGGCGGGAGTAACAAGGCACGGCTACTGAAAATTTGGATCAAGGGTGAGCAGATATTTTTGAGATTGCGAGGGATGTAGAGGCGGGAGTAAAATGCCGGGGCTACTGAAAATTTGAATCAAGGGACTGAAGCAGAGCAGGAGTAACAGACATCGCATACGGTCCGCACATACTAATCGTGTGCTATCAAACATTAAAACCTTCCAGGCGGTAGATATTTTCGAGATTGCGAGGGATGCAGAGGCGGGAGTTTTGGGGGAGCGAGCTAGTGTGCTTGACACGCCGGCTGTGGACTTTAGCCGACGCACCATCTCACGTAAGCCATAGGCGTACTATACACTGACGGTGCTCCAAGATATTTTTTACTACATCTCACATGGTTGGTGAGAATAAACTGTGTGGGATCTACTTGATTTGAATTACAAAATGGGGTCACAGCGGCAATGGACGGCATTTGAATTGCTAGACCTTTTATCTGGAGTGAACATGCAACTGTATGTGTGTCGTAAAAGAATTGGAATCATTCAGGGTTCGTTTGGACATTTCATACATTATACTGGTTTTCTAGCCATTTCAGGTGCATAATTCAAAATTAAACTACATGCACATGCTCCGGTGCATACAAATTGGTTGAAAAATCAAATCTGTGTCCTTCAGTACATTAACTAGGTTTTCTAGGCATTTTATGTGCATAATTCAAATTTGAACTACAAGCACATGCTCCAATGCACCAAAGTTGGTTGAAAAATCACATGTGTGTCCTTGGGTGAATTTCTTGGTCCCATGCAAGAGATGGGAATGAAATTCAAACACCAGGGCATTGTTGATTGCCGGCAAAATGTTGAGATGCCTGGTTTTTAAATTTTAGTAAATCCAAAACTCATATGAAATTCATGAAACTTGGCATGCTATCATGGAGCGGCATCAACATGCCGTGGTGAAAATTTTGTCCCATTTGGGGCAGGTTCGAGTATAAGCTTCTCACAAACTAGAGCTTCTCACAACAAGCATGATGGTTTCGACAGGGAACGTACCACCTTTGGGGACGGGACGATATCCGTTGCCTCTTATTGCTTTCAAAAAAAATTCTAGTGTCAACATAGAACAACAGGAGTGTTGTGTTCAATCTTGGAATTTTTCAGGGTTCATTTGGCCTTTTTATGCATTAACTGGGTTTTCTAGACATTTTATATGAATAATTCAAATTTGAACTACAAGCACATGCTCCAATGCACTAAGGTTGGTTGAAAAATCACATGTGTGTCCTTGGGTGAATTTCTAGGTCCCATGCAAGAGATGGGAATGAAATTCAAACACCAGGGCACTATTGATTGCTGGCAAAATATTGAGATGCCTTGTTTTTAAATTTTGGTAAATCCAAAACTCGTCTGAAATTCATGAAACTTGGCATGCTATCATGGAGCGGCATCAACATGCCGTGCTAAAATATTTGTCCCATTTGGGGTAGGTTTGGGTATATGCTTCTCACAAACTAGAGCTTCTCAGAACAAGCATGATGGTTTTGGTAGGAAACGTCCCACCTTTGGGGACGAAACGATATCCATTGCCTCTTATTGCTTTTAAAAAATTTCTCGTGTCAACATAGAACAACAGGAGTGTTGTGTCAATTTTTGGGATTTTTCGGGGTTCGTTTGGACATTTTTATGCATTAATGGAGTTTTCAATGAATTTATGTGCATAATTCAAATTTGAACTACATGCCCATGCTCCAATGCACTAGGTTGGTTGAAAAATCTAATCTATATCCTTGGGTGAATTTCTAGGTCCCATGCAAGAGATCGGAATGAAATTCAAACACTAGGGCACTATTGATTGCCGGCAAAACATTGAGATGCCTGCTTTTCAAATTCTAGTAAATCCAAAACTCGTCTGAAATTCATGAATCTTGGCATGCTATCATGGAGTAGCATCAACATGTCGTCTTAAAAAAATTGTCCCATTTGGGGCAGGTTCGGGTATATGCTTCACACAAACCAGAGCTTATCACAACAAGCATGATGGTTTCGGTAGGGAATGTCCCACCTTTGGGGACGAAACGATATCCATTGCCTCTTATTGCTTTGAAAAATTTTCTCGTGTCAACATAGAACAACAGGAGTGTTGTGTCATTTTTTCGGGGTTCGTTTGGACATTTTTATGCATTAACTGAGTTTTCAATACATTTATGTGCATAATTCAAATTTGAACTACATGCACATGCTCCAGTGCATATAAATTGGTTGAAAAATCAAATATGTGTCCTTGGGTGCATGCTTAGGTCCCATGCAAGAAATGGGAATGAATTTCAAATACCAGGGCACCGTTGATTGCCGGCAAAACATTGAGATGCCTCGTTTTTAAATTCTAGTAAATCCGAAACTCGTTTGAAATTCATGAAACTTGGCATGCTTTCATGGAGCAGCATCAACATGCCGTGGTAAAAATTTTGTCCCATCTGGGGCAGGTTTTGGTATATGCTTCTCACAAACCAGAGCTTCTCACAACAAGCATCATGGTTTCGGTAGGGAACGTCCCACCTTTGGGGACGAAGAGATATCCACTGCCTCTTGTTGCTTCCAAATTTTTTCTCGTGTCGACATAGAACAACAGGAGTGTTGTGTCAATTTTTGTTATTTTTTGGGGTTTTTTTGGGCATTTTTACGCATTAGCTGAGTTTTCAATGCATTTATGTGTATAATTCAAATTTGAACTACATGCACATGCTCCAGTGCATATAAATTGGTTGAAAAATCAAATCTATGTCCTTGAGTACATGCTTAGGTCCCATGCAAGAAATGGGAATGAATTTCAAACTCCAGGGCACTGTTGATTGTCGACAAAACATTGAGATGCCTGGTTTTTAAATTCTAGTAAATCCAAAACTCATGTGAAATTCATGAAACTTGGCATGCTATCATGGAATGGCACCCGACATGATGTGGTATTTTTCGTGGCCATTTTGAGAGAAGGCGCACTTGAATAATGACAGCCAACGAAGGCATTTTGAAAAGAATAGCTGCCACTTCAATATCTCAAACGTTTGTATAATTCAAACCGTGTGCATTCTGTTAACCATTCACTTGACGCCATGTGCCTTGGTTTTAATGGCTGTAGGAGGTGCCGTGCGGACAGCTGCTTGACCTTGACTGAACGGGAGGCGTGTGAGCGCAGTCCGGTGCGCAGGCTGATCGAGAGGCATGCAAGCTGTCCTCCAATGCGCATGCTCACCGGGCAGCATGCGAGCTGTACGCTGCGCAAGCTCACTGGGAAGCGAGCCCTTTGACTTCCATGGCCGCCCGCCTTCCTCTCCATTAATGGCGCCCGAGCCGCTGTTTAATACGGGAGGCCTTACTGTTCGCCTCCCATTCCCCTCCCCCCTGCAGACCTCCACCGCCATGGCGCAGAATGATCATCTGCCACTAGTCTTCAAGTTTGGTGAAGTCGACTCCGAGATGGAGGAGATAGAAAATAAGGAGGAATGGGGCCTCATGGACATGGCCTAGAACGAGCTGGCCGTGGCGGTTGCTGCCCCCGCTCCCGTCCCAGCTCCCATCCCCGTGCCCGCGCCAACGACCATCCCCATAGCATTGACGGGCTGGTCACCGAGCACTATCGCAGAGCTGCAAGCCGTGGGCGTCAGCGAGGTCTCCACGGGCGTCAGCGAGGTCTCCGCGGACCCGTGCGAGCTCGTGTACAAGCCAGCGCCAGCGCCCGTGCCCGTGCGCGCCCCTCCACCTATCGCGGCGCCGGTCCCCGTGCGTTTGGCTGCACCCGCCGCGCCCGTGCCCGTGCCCATGCGCCCCTCTCAGCAGCATGGGACGCTACCATCGACCGCTACCTCTCAGCGGCACCGTTGCCGCCCTCTCGCGTCCCGCCCGTTGATCGCGCGATGACATGATGTTTGATTTACAAGTGAAGAACATTTTGTGCTGCCTTGACGACTTCAACAACAACACCCCGGAGGACGATAACGACAACGACGGCGCAGCACGCCGCCTCCGCCACTGCCGGAAATAGTTTTTTTGGGGTTTAATACTGTATCTCGAATTCTCTATCATATGAATATAAATTCGAAGTGTGACTGAATGAAAGATATGGTTTGAACGAACTTTCGTTTTTCTCTCTTAATTTACAGACTTATCAAATGCTTTTATTTAAAAAACGTCAATGGTTTTTAAATATAAAACACTTATCACAAACGTTTTAGTTAGAACACCTGTATGCAAACCGACAGCTTCCCCAGGAAGCCAAGGGAAAATGTGTCGAGCAGGATTTCTGCATCCCTTCAACGCAAATGGTTGTTTTGCATGACCTATGTGCAACCACGTACAAACAATTGGGTAAGATTTGCATATCTATCATTTTGGGTATGTTGCCATTTCTCAAACTGGAAAGATTGACGTTTGTTTATCTAATAACATTGCCATTTGTCAACCTTGTGACACTGCGATTTGTCAAAATATGCAGCTACAAATCACTAGCACTATCTAATTTTTGCAACTAAAATCACTAGCACTGTTCATATGGACACCACTAGTAGGCGTGAGTTCATGGACGCATATGCAAATGTACCATTTATTACATACAACAAGTCATCAACCCACAACGACAGCGGGGATACACATTGGATTATAGTTCATTTCCAATAAAACATTCTAGTAAAGTTTTTCTCACACAACAAATAACAAAGCGATGAAATGAACTTCAGCTCAACCACTCTTCGGCGTTGGAAACACTTGCTTTGAACCAGAAGTGATTCTATGGGAAGGGCCAGCTACTATCAATCTCGAGACCAATGCAGGACTGATCATCCAGGCTGAAGCGGTCTATTTCAATACCCATATTGGGATGATAGGGAAGCATAGTAATGTCCGAGGTATAGATACAGTTGCTCCTCATAAATGGTAGCAACGTTGTGTCAACAATAGCTGGATCGCCTTCCACCATCACTCGATAGTTTTGTCCAAGGAAGAGTGAGTTTCCTCCAAGACTTTAAATACTAAACCAGGGAGAAGGTGTTGGCACTAGTACACTAGTATCCATCTCGAATACCCTGCAACAGATGTTGGAATAGGTCCAAAGAGTGCGACCATACGAGACAACACCTGCTTTCTTAGTAACATCAGTAGTGCCCCGTATACAGACAAGAAGAGGTGATCCATCGGAATAAGTTACCAGGCGCCACTGAGTATATGGGTCCTGCTCGTCCTCATGCTCATGAATAAAATTTTCAAGTATAGGTGGTGGAATGTTCACAGGAGCTTGGAAACACAAGAAGGTTAATTAGTAAAGGGAAACTAGCTAACCCGCATGCATGTGGATGAAACAATTATAATTACGGTGGAAGACAAACGTACCGAAATCATGAGGATTCTATGAAAAAACAGTGCCATGAGTGGTGGCAGCAAACACAAGACCCTCGTATTGAATTGTATCACAGTACTCATCCATGTATAGAAACTGATTTTTGAGCAATATCCATCGAGTCGAACCACGAAGGACGGCAACAAGCTTGTCAAAGATAGCGACAACATAAGCATTCCTATAACCCCAAGAGCGGTTGGGAACTCAACAAATTGCTATCTTCCGTAGACGACAATCAACATGATCGTATTTGAACTCACGTAGAATACCGGTGTACTCAACCTCTGGGCAGTCGCCTAAGATTTTTCAAAGTGGAACACGGTGACGAGTGTACACATTCACAAGTTCCCACTCGCAGTTGTACCCAATATAAAAAACCCAATATCCATTTGCGCCTGCCCAATCCTTGCCCTCAAGCGATGGCATCTTAACATCATACGTATCATTATCAAGCGGCATCAACTTACACAAGGCGAGGCTTCCCTTGTCCCCGCGCTAGTCAGCAGGGTCACAGTGAAGAAGATAGGGGAGATCAAACCGCTCCTGAACCCTTGGGTTCCTTGTAATGATGTTATTAGTTGAGTCGAGAATGGTCTTGAACGAACCTGCCATGCTAGCCAAGGTGATGATGTCGCACCGATCAATGAGTTCCTCCACCGCGTAATCATTGAGATCGGGGCAAGAATAACGGGGTCGTTTCCGCCTTGTTCCCTCCATGGAGAAGACAATCAAACAATGGCGGAAGGAAGGGTGAAGGAAAATGGAGGAGGGAGGAAGAGCTAGTGTGCGACAATAGTAACAAATCGAGAGGGAAAGGCGAAGAGTCGATGGACGGTTGCCACGGTACACGAAGAGGCGCCTGGGGAGCGAACGGTTGCCACAGAGGTCACACACTGATGAAAACGGCCGAGTGAACCGCATGCAATCCCATTGCACAACACACACGTCTTGTTAAGTTGAACCATTTCTGTTCTCTTGTGTCAACGCAAAAAGTTCATCCGAGTGAACCGCATGCCGTATATCGCACACACCTTGATCTGGCTAACCGTTTCTTTTGTGTTGCATAATCACAAACAGTTCATTCGAGTGAACCGTATGCTATATATCGCACACACCTTCATCTGGCTGCCCGTTTCTTTTGTGTTGCCTAATCACAAACAGTTCATCCGAGTGAACCGTATGCTGTGTATCACACACGCCTTCATCTGCCTGTCCATTTCTTTTGTTCCTCCTCATCGCAAACAGTTAATTGAACTAAATCGTATGCCCTTCATCGCACACACAACTAAAATCTGAACCGTGTTTGATGCATCGTCCATCGCAAACATTTTCACCTTTTTGATGGTTTTCATACACCACCGTTTGCGATTATTGCATCGCACACCGTTTCTCGAAGGGTCTCTGATCGAAGTGTCGCTGAGGGAGTCCTGGACTAAGGGGTCCTCGGGCGTCCGGCCTGTTATCCATGGGCCGGACTGGTGGGCTGTGAAGACATGAAGGCCGAAGGCTGCACCGTGTCCGGATTGGACTCTAGTTGGCGTGGAAGGCAAGCTTGGTGACCGAAGATTCCTTCTTATGTAACCCACTCCATGTAAACCCTAAATCCCCTTGGTGTCTATATAAACCGAAGGGTATAGTCCGGAAAGGATACCATATATACTCATTACCATACCCCCATAGGCTAGACTTCTAGGGTTTAGGCATTACGATCTCGTGGTAGATCCACTCTTGTAACACTCATATTCGTTAATATCAATCAAGCAGGACGTAGGGTTTTACCTCCATAGAGAGGGCCTGAACCTGGGTAAACATTGTGTCCCCCATCTCCTGTTACCATCGATCCTAGACGCACAGTTCGGGACCCCCTACCCGAGATCCATCGGTTTTGACACCGACATTGGTGCTTTCATTGAGAGTTCCACTGTGTCGTCGATGAAAGGCTCGATGGCTCGCCTTGTCACTAAAGACAATATTACCGCATAGGTAGTTTTGGCCTCGGGCCAAACTCTCCGGCTGGGCGACTTTACTATGATCGCCTGTTCGGCCGCAGGGCCGACGATGACCTCTCGGGCCATCGAAAATACCCTTCGCATCAACTCCGAGCACTCCAAGCAGATGGATCCGGTTGAGTTTTCATCCTTAAACGAGCTCCTAGATCGCATCACTGCTTTGGGAATCGCCGTAGATTACGATCAGATCGGGCCTAAAACCGATCAGGGAGAAATCGAAATCCCACCGTTCACCCACCAGATCACGGCAGTCCTAGAGCAGGACGACGAGTCTTCTTCTATATTGAAGACGGACTATGTTCGGGTCGCCATTCATGAAGAGCTGGATACTCACCCACGATAGGACGCAACCAGCCCTCCTAACATAGCATCGGACGGCGGCTCCAAACAATCAGAAGATATTCCGAAGGTCGTCGGACTCTGGACAACTGGTTAGGTTGAGGTTCGGATTTAATTCCGTCCACCCACCCGGATATAGAGGCTCTCATGAGCATAAAACAACAATCTCAGGAGAAGGTCCACCACTTTTGGCCCAGATTCCTCCTTGTCAAGGACAAGGTAAAGGATTGCCGTGACGAGGACGCAATATCAACGTTCTGCAAAAACTGTGCGGATGAAGGAATCCTCAACGCCATCAATCGCTGCCGCATATTAAAATTTGCTGACTTAGCAACCATCGTACAAAAATACTGCGCGATGGAAAGCGCCTGGGAAACTCGGGCAGCTCGCTCGGAACCACCAGGCCCAACCCAACTTCCCCTACAAGCGAAAAGGGCGTACCCTCGTGGCACGCCCAATCCCAGAGTCAAGAAACACAAGGCCACTATACGGCAGGGCACTGTTCTGGAAGGGTGGCTCGATGGCCCATGCAAAATACATAGAACAACAGATACCGTGGCAACCCACAACCTTAGAGCATGTTGGATACTACGACAGGTAGCCAAGAGCGGCGAGGTGATCCTTATTAAGGACGCCCCAGAACAACACCCCCCAGAAGAATACGACCCAAGAGTATTGACAGTCTTCGAGACATTTGCTTCAAATAACAAGCGCAAAAGGGCACTTCGCGAGCTCAATGAAGTCTGCCAGATTGTTGTAATAAACCCATGGAACGACACGGCTATAACATTCAACGCCGGTGACGAACCAAAGTACAGAACAACACGAGCACCAGCCGCGTTAGTCCTCGGGCCCATCGTGGATGGGTTTCGACTCACCAAGGTCCTCATGGACGGCGGCAGCGGACTAAATCTCATTTATGAGGACACACTCCATAAAATGGAAATAGACAGGAGCCGCATCAAACAAAGTAACACAACCTTCCGGGGAATTATTCCTAGTCGGGAGGCGCGGTGCACGGGCAAAATCACACTTGACATGGTATTCGGATCACCACATAATTATTGATCCGAAGAAATAACCTTCCAAGTGGCCCCTTGCAGCAGCAGATATCACGCCCTGTTGGGGCGGGATGCTTTTACATGCTTCCAAGCTATACCTCACTACGGATATATGAAGCTCAAAATGCCCGGACCAAACGGTATAATCACTCTCGTCAGTGATCCGGACATAGCACTCCATGCTGAAAACAAACCCGCATCCTTAGCCTTGGAGGCACTATCCGAAGCACTCGCGGCCGAAGAATTAACCGCACTACGCTCCACGGTGGACAGGGACAACGTGATCCTCGACAAACGCACCAAATCCACCTCGTTCAAACTAGCAGAAGAAATAGTCAAATTCCAGGTCCACCCAATGGACCCCAAGAAGACAGCATCCATCGGAGCTCAACTGAACCCAACAGTTGACGCCGCACTACGAGAATTCCTGCGTGAAAACTGGGACATATTTGCCTGGCACCCTTCGGACATGCCATGGATCCCACGCAAGCTGGACGAACATAGCCTCAATATATTAAAGGGATTTAAACCGGTTAAGCAAACACTGCGGCGCTCTTCCGAACCCAAGCGACAAGCCATGGGGGAGGAGCTGGCCAAACTCATCGAGGCCGGATTCATTAGAGAAATTAAACATCCGGACTGGCTGGCAAACCTGGTGATGGTAACAAAGAAGGACAAATCCTGGCGCCTGTGCGTCGATTTCAAAGACCTCAACAAAGCCTGCCCTAAGGATCCCTTCCCCCTCCCTCGCATTGATCAAATCATTGACGCCACCGCAGGACATGACTCACTGTGTTTCCTTGATGCATACTCCGGATACCATCAAATCAAAATGAAGGAATCCGATCAAGCTGCAACAGCATTCATTACCCCATACGGGCCATTCTGCTTCAATACCATGACCTTTGGGCTCAAGAACGCCGGCTCCACATATCAACACATGATTCAAAAATGCCTGGAGAAACATATTGGCAAAATAGTAGAAGCCTACGTTGATGACGTCGTCATCAAAACCAGGCACGTGGAAACACTAATAGATGACTTACGTCTTACCTTCGACAACCTTAGGGCGTGTGACATCAAGCTCAACCCAGAAAAGTGTATCTTCGGCGGCCCCGCTGGAAAACTCCTGGGCTTCATCGTCTCCAATAGGGGAATCGAAGCAAACCCAGCCAAAATCCGAGCTCTGTCACAATTGGCTAAACCAACAGAACTTAAACAAGTTCAAAAACTTGCAGGTTGTGTGGCAGCTCTAAGATGATTTATCTCCAGATTAGGAGAAAAGGCACTGCCACTCTATCACCTTCTATGGCGAACCGACCACTTCGAGTGGATGGACGCGGCAACAACCAGACTAGAAGAAATAAAAACCCTTCTTGCGAGCAATCCAATCCTGGCCGCACCAAACACCGGCGAGCCCATGTTATTATACATATCGGCAACACATCAGGTGGTGAGCGCCATGCTCGTCGTGGAACGAGAACAGGACGGACATAAATTCCCGCTTCAGAAGCCTGTATACTACGTGTCTACTGTCCTTACACCATGCAAATCCCGGTACCCTCATTATCAAAAAATAGCATACGCGGTCTTCATGGCATCCCAAAAGCTCCGTCACTACTTCCAGGAGTGTTCGATCACGGTGGCCTCCGAAGTACCACTCAATGACATTTTAAACAACTGCGATGCTACGGGCCGGATTGCCAAATGGGCGATTGAGCTCTTCCCATTCGACATTACATACAAACCATGTCGAGCTATCAAATCCCAAGTTCTGGCCGACTTCATCACCGAATGGACAGAGGCCAAACTCCCTAAAGAGTACGGCACATACTCCAATTGGGTCATGCACTTCGACGACTCCAAAATGCTGGCAGGGTTAGGAGCGAGTGTTGTTTTGACGTCCCCCACCGGAGACATCATCCAATATGTTCTCAAAATACTATACACAGACTCCAATAACGCAGCCAAATACGAGGCCTTATTGCATGGTCTCCGGATGGCTGTCTCCATGGGCATACAACGCCTAGAAGTGCGTGGGGACTCAAACATTGCAATATGTCAAATAAATAGAGATTTTGACGCTAAAGATCCGAAGATGGCAGCGTATCGTAATGCAGTCATAAAAATGTTGGCCCGGTTCGAGGGGCTCGAGTTCCATCATGTGGCTCGAGAAAGTAATCAAGCGGCGGATGTTCTTGCCCGTATTGGCACTAAGCGCGACCCCGCCCCACCTAATATCTTCCTGGAAAGGCTCTTCAAGCCATCCGTGGTGTGGCAGGGGGGAAATGGCAACATCAGTCTGGACCCAAACATAACCCCAGATCCTGGAAACATCGACATAACACCATCGGCGCATTTCATCATGGCAGTCATTGCCCCATGGACCGAACCCTTCCTGGCCTACCTTAATAGGAAGGAGCTTCTTGAGGACCAGAATGAGGCCCGCTACATTGTCCGGCGCTCGAAGGCCTACAAGGTTCATGATGGAGAGCTCTACAAGAAAAGCGATGTCGGTGTCAAAACCGGCGGATCCTGGGTAGGGGGTCCCCAAATGTGCGTCTAGGATCGATGGTAACAGGAGACGGGGGACACAATGTTTACCCAGGTTCGGGCCCTCTCTATGGAGGTAAAACCCTATGTGCTGCTTGATTGATATTGATGAATATGAGTGTTACAAGAGTGGATCTACCACGAGATCGTAATGGCTAAACCCTACAAGTCTAGCCTATGGGGGTTTGGTAATGAGTATATATGGTGTCCTTTACGGACTATCCCCTTCGATTTATATAGACACCGAAGGGATCTAGGGTTTACATGGAGTCAGTTACATAAGAAGGAATCTTCGGTCGCCAAGCTTGCCTTCCACGCCAAGTAGAGTCCAATCCGGACACGGTGCAGTCTTCGGCCTTCATGTCTTCACAGCCCATCAGTCCGGCCCGTAGATAACAGGCCGGACGCCCGAGGACCCCTTATTCCAGGACTCCCTCAGTAGCCCCTGAACCTGGCTTCAATGACGAGGAGTCCGGCATGCAGATTGTCTTCGGAATTGTAAGGCGGGTTCCCCTTTCTCCGAACTCCAAGATAGTCTTCAGATGCAATGATGGTATCCGGACCTGTCACACACACAACCGCAGAGAGAATATAATATTTGCATGAATCTAATCTGTTGACAACTTTTTCCCAACACGACATCGCGTCTGTCCAGTTATAATTTTGAACCGTTTTTCTTCAGCAATCCATGCTATGAGGTGTGGTTGCTACCGGCACGTCTTGTCAAAACAGAGATCGTGTCCCCTTATTGCGGGATTCTCATCAATGCGGGCATGGGTAACTCAACCGTGTCGTTTATACAACCCTAGGGAATAGGCGAATCCTAAGGCGAGTGAGGAGGCGTTTAATATTTACTGCCTTTATAAGGGGATAAGGATTCCCTCTTCCTCTCCTCATGCTTTCTCTCTCTCTGCCTCCGCCTTTCCGTTCTCAAGCTCCAACGCCCAAGCTCTCATCTCCTTTCCACTCAAGCAAACATGTCTGGATCTGGTGGTCAGGGCAAGTGGATGGTCTCCTCCGTCAAGGAGGAGGACATTACTAAGCTCCGGGCGGCTGGATATTTGGCAAAGGAGATCGCCCATCGTTTGCCAGCCGAGGGACAAGTTGTCCCCATGCCGAAGCCCACAGAGAGGGTGGTATTCATCCCCCATTTCTTCCGCGGGCTAGGGTTTCCACTCCACCCTTTTGTCCGCAGGATGATGTATTAATACGAGATAGATTTCCATGATCTGTCCCCGAATTGCTTCCTCAACATCTTGGCATTCATCGTCGTGTGCGAGGCCTTCCTCCGCATCCATCCCCACTTCGGGCTGTGGCTCAAAGTATTCAACGTGAAGCCGAAGGCGGTGGAGGGACAACACGCGGAGTGCAGAGGGGCCATGGTGAGCAAGCTATCCAACATCTCATGGCCCAAAGGCACCTTTATTGAGACAGTAAAGGAATGGCAAAAGCAGTGGTTTTATATTACAGAACCTCCCGGCACCACCTAGGCCGCTGCTGCTGAATTTCGCTCCGGCGCTCCCATGCAACTCACCTCCTTGGTCGAGAAGAGTCCAGACTGGTGTGCACCTAACGAGCTGATAGCGCTGCAGATGCGCGTTCAAAGCATGGTGACTAAGGACATCAAGCTCATCGACGTTATCCAGGTGATGCTAATCCGCCAGATTCTTCCATGCCAGCGCCACAGCCGCCCTTTATGGGAATTCAATTCGAAGAAGCACCAGACCCAGAAAAGGCTCTTCGATACTTCTCACGAAGGGGCCTGGAAGTTTCTCTTTAAGGGCAACGAGAGGCCACCGGCCGCGGACTCAGACCATGGTCATAATTGTAACCGCCCCGCCAGCGAGGTATGTTACTTTTGATGTACTCCCAACTTAAATGTTTCAAGGATGATGTCTGAGACTTTAGTATTGCTTCCTTAGGACTGGGTGGAGAGGGCGAAGCAGATCCAATGTCCGGCTCCATTGCCCAAAGAACCGGTCATCCCGCACCTGGCGAAGATGCTAGTGCCGGCGCCATATACGGCGTCGGAGAAGAAGGCTAAGAAGAAAGCCAAGGGGGCCAAGAGCGGCCCCCGTCATAAGGGCACTTCGGGCGCAGCGTTCGAAGACGACGTGGCCCATTCCTCTGTCCCTGAGGACAACAATGAGGAAGAGGAGGAGGAGGAGGAGGAGGAAAACAACCCTCCTCCCGAGGAGAAGAAGAAGAAAAGGGTGGCCTCGACACATCTAGAGGCGCAAGCACCCAAGAAGGGGAAGGGCGCCCCAACGGACAACACAGCGTGGGATGCTGATAGTAGTCCGGAACGTCACCCCCGTACTAGGCCTGAGGCCGCATCGTAAGTGACATGGCGTATTTATGCGCATATCCAACCCTTTTTTATTATTCTAACATGGTTATTCCACACTATTGCAGTCCGGCTCGTGACCTTATCCAGCGATCCTCATCTGGAGGTTCGTTGGCTCCGTCGGAGATGGCAAGCATGTCGCCACCACCTGCTTACTCCCCCGGGGCCAGGGATGACACCGAAGTGTTATCCCGGAGGACCGCTCCGAAGGGAGGAGCCCAGGACGTTGTCCGGGAGGCGCCACAAGGCGGGACCTCCACTGCCGGACACATGGGGGAGTCAATCCCCATGAAGACTGGCAAAAAGGGTCGTATCCAGTTCGGTCCTCAGCTGAATACGATTTCGGAGACCCATATGGCTCCGAAATCAGGCGAGCAGCCCCCCTTTGAAGGAGGGGGTGGCTCCTGTCCATCCAGGAGCGCCAGATGACCTGATGGGGGCGCTACAATGCGCTTCCATCATGGACGAGCACCATATCCTTATGGGTGCGGTGGTCGAGAAGGTTTAGTCCGCCAAGAGCGGACTGAATGAAGCCTGCAGCAGCCTGTTAACAGGTTTCGAGGTAAGAAAAGAGGAAAAAAAACCATATAGTCCGTAGCCCCTAAGACATTGTCTGGTGTTCGGCGAGGAGGACCGGACAGGGGATCAATCCTTAATTATAAGAGGCTGACTGAATATGTATTGATAAGCAGGCGTCCCTATTGGCCGCGACCTCGCATGCTGCCGAGGTCTCCGAGCTGAAGCGGAGGCTGGAGTGGACCGAGAACGAGCTCGGCGAGGTTAAGGTTCGGCTCCAGGAGAAGCAAGGTGAGGAACGACTTGCTATATGTTCGGGAAGGGATGAACGCTGTATATGTGACAGCGGTATTGTGATATGTGCAGAAGCCGCGACCGAAGTCGAGGCCCTGAGGAAGGCCTTGGGCGAGGCTGAGGAGCAGGCTGTCCAGCAGCAAGCCGCCCGTAAGAAGCTAAATGCCCGGGTCAAAGAAGTCCACCAAGAGCTCCAAGATGCGGTGAAAAAATGCGAGGCCTTGGAGCATGATGCATCGGTTCGAGGGACCGAAATCACCAAGGCTCGTCAGAGCGCAGAGACCGCACAGAATGAGGCCCAGGCCGCCCTCCAGGAGATCCAGGAGGCCAAGAAGATCACAGCGGGTAAGTCATTTGAGATGCAAAGCAAGTATGCGGAGAAGCAGTACCTTTTACTAACCAGGGTTCGGAGTTCCCCAGGGGCTTTTGCGGATTTCCCACGCAGTGTATCAGATGTCGTGGAGTTCTATCGAGCCGAAAGAGGGGGTTCTTCGGAGAGGCTCTTCTGGTCGCAGTATGCGGCACCAGAGCATCCCGTGCCCTTCACCGATCAGCTGAAACAGCTGGTGGAGCTGCACAGGGTGGCCGAACTAGCCATTAAGGATGTGATAATCTGGCTGTGGCCAGCCGAAGCTATGCCTAGTAGCTACTTCGGACTCGTGAGGCGGATGGTGGATGCCAGTCCTCGGCTGGACATTATCAAGCGCTCCGTCTGTATTGAAGGTGCCCGTATGGCCTTCGCTCGCTGAAACATGTGGTGGGCGAAGATGAACGTTGTTGAAGTCGCCAGCGGGCCGCCGGAGGGCAAGTAGCACCGCACACCCAAGCGATATTTCGAGGATGTTGTTGAAGGGTCTCGACTTGTACCGGCGCAATGTTCGCAGGACATTGTATTTGAATAAATGTATTCATGTTGCCTTTGTCTTGTAGTATGGGAACAAAGCCAGTTTTTGTAAAGTAATTTTATTATGCTTTGAATTGTTTCCTCCTGTGCGGCCGTGTTGTGTGTAATCCAAGGGTTGGCCAGTCGTCGACTTCTGCCCTCACGTAGATAGTACGGAGGTGTTCGGGATGGAATCTAAACAATCTTGATCCAATTACATGGTCCTTGAAGGAGTTGTTTAGCGCAACGAACAAGGCAATCAGACTTTATGGCTTTAACGCCCTCACTTAGCCATAGGAGTTTTATAATAAAGCATGGGCACAGCCCCTGGTTTAATCCAGAGTACTGTCAGCATATGATCGGGAAGTTCCGATCTCTCGCGTAACGCGGAAGAAATCTTTGTAACCCTTGAGTAGCTGACCGGCTCTCGCCATATCATGACAGTCAGTTTTCAGCTTTCTCTACTAAGGTGCTCATCTGGTCAAAGCAAGGGCACAATCGCAGTAGTTCTCCCTTTACTACCCAAGCCGATGGAGCGGAATGTAGGGTAGAAAGCACAGGATCCGGGCAACCCAACTATTGACCAAAGACATGATTCGGAGCCAATGCATATAATGCTAAATTTGGGTTGCCAAACATATATAAAAAGTGTTCGGACTGTGCTGCCGTATTGTGGGGCGACAGGTAGCCCCTGGCGAATATGAAATGTAAAAGAGTGTCGATGCAGCAAATAAGCAGATCGAAAATAAAACCGAAGTAAGAAGCGAAAACCACAGGAACTGGGCCACGAACCATTTTATTATAACTAGATGATTTCGTCAAGGCGTATATTGTACAGATGGTGCGAGAAGTATCCAGCCATTTAACATGCCGGCATTAATAGGGTGCAGCGTGTGGGTCCTGAGAAATAAGTATGAATACCGTCAAGAAGAACGTATAAAGGTTACCCTACACACCTGTATTTCTTGCCTCCGTTGTAATTCAGTCCTTCTAAAGGACTTGACATCAGACCCGCGGGAAAGGGTGCCTGAAACAAGAAAAAGAAGTAAAAGTATGTGTGTTCAGGATCGGTCTGGCCGGATTGTAGACCCCGGGTTATCTCGTGCCTCCATCGATGTCCATGGAATTTTAAGTGCGTAATTGTGTACGCGTGGTACGAATGCCACTACCTTATTTGGTCTGGGACGGAGGCCGAATTGCTAGTCGAGCTCTTGACGAGCCGCGCTATTCTGTTGCAGTGTAGTCGGGACCCGCTTGATGGTGTCCAGGGGCTCGGCAGCTGGGTTATAATGCTGCTTGAGAAGGCCGCTCTGTGCTTCAGCTGCTAGGGCGGTTGTCTGCTCCTCTGTTTGGAGGGAGCGTTCCATATTGCCATTGACTGTTATGACGCCGTGTGGAACGGGCATCTTGAACTTGAGATAATTATAGTGTGGCACTGCATTAAATCTAGCGAACGCGGTTCGTCCGAGCAGTGCGTGGTAGCCGTTGCGGAACGGGACGATGTCAAAGATTAACTCTTCGCTTCGGAATTTGTCCGGAGAACCGAAGACCACCTCTAGCGTGATTGAGCCCGTACAGCGGGCCTCTGCACCTGGTATGACTCCTTTAAAGGTAGTCTTTGTTGGTTTGATTCGCGAGGGATTAATGCCGATCTTCCATACTGTATCCTGATACAGCAGGTTGAGGCTGCTTCCGCCATCCATCAGGACTCATGTTAGGTGGAATCCGTCGATGATTGGGTCCAGGACAAGTGCGGCCGAACCGCCGTGGCAGATACTAGTCGGATGATCTCGTCGATCGAAGGTGATCGGAAATGATGACCACGGATTGAACTTTGGGGCGACTGGCTCTACCGCGTAGACATCCCTGAGTGCTCGTTTGCGCTCCTTTCTAGGGATGTGCGTGGCGTACATCATGTTCACCATTTTGACTTGGGGGGGGGGGGTATTTCTTCTGTCCCCCGGTGTTCGGTTGCCGGGGCTCTTCATTCTCGTCCTCGCTTTGTGACCCCTTTTCTTTGTTTTCGGCATTTAACTTGCCAGCCTGGTTGAAGACCCAACAATCCCTGTTGGTATGGTTGGCTTGTTTATCCAGGGTGCCATGAATTTGGCACGGGCGGTCGAGTATGCGGTCTAGGCTAGACAGTCCTTCATTGTTTCTTTTGTAGGGTTTCTTCCGTTGGCCGGACTTGGAGCCACTGAATCCAGCGTTGACTGTGGTGTATTCGGTGTTGTCGCCATTGCTTCTGCATTTGTGCCTATTGCGCCGGAGCTTGCTGGTGCTGTTCTTGGCCTCTGTAGGGCATGCCTCGCTGGCTGTGTTTTTGCTACGAGCCAGCCAGCTGTCCTCGCCTGCGCAAAAGCAGGTCATGAGTGCCGTAAGGGCTGCCATTGACTTCGTCTTTTCTTGTCCGAGATGGCGTGCTAGCCATTCGTCTTGGATGCTGTGTTTGAAGGCTGCTAGGGCGTCGGTGTCCGGACAGTCGACGATCTGGTTGTTTTTGGTTAGGAACCTAGTCCAAAATTTTCTGGCCGATTCTCCGGGTTGTTGGACTATGTGGCTTAGGTCATCGGCATCTGTTAGCCGGACATAAGTTCCTTGGAAGTTGTCGAGGAAAGCCTCTTCCAAGTTCTCCCAGCTGCCGATTGAGTTCTCAAGCAGGCTATTTAACCAGTGCCTAGCTGGTGCTTTGAGTTTTAATGGGAGGTATTTGATGGCGTGGAGGTTGTCTCCTCGGGCCATGTGGATGTGGAGAATGAAGTCCTCGATCCATACTGCAGGAACGGTTATGCCGTCGTATGATTCGATATTGACGGGCTTGAACCCCTCGGGGAATTCATGATCCAGTACTTCATCTATGAAGCAGAGCGGGTGTGCGGCACCTATATATCGGCCCGCATCGTGGCGGGAGCTCTGAAGGAGTCCGTCTGCGGCATTCGGCTCGAGCGTGGTTAGGTTTGTCATGTCCGAATTTGTAGCCGTCGTCGCGCCTCGAGGCACGTCCTCGTGATCCGTAGATCGATCTTGTGTGTCCTGCTCTACTATCTAGGGTCTGTCGGAGGTCGTACGTATGGCCCCGGACTCTTCCGTCCCTATTTTGATGGGGTGGTGGGGCGGTCTACTGTTCGGCCTGAGTTGCCGCTTTATCTCGACCGCGGGTTGGCCGTTCCACCGCCCTGTCCCGACCGTGTGGTGGTCGATCCGCATTGCGCGAGGGAGATATATGCTCCGGCGCCTCCTCATCGAATTGAGGTAGCAGTCTGCATTTTGGGTAGCTCTTGGCTGGGCGATTGAGGCCGTATTCCTCGGCTGTTAGGACGTCAGTCCATCTGTCGACAAGCAGGTCTTGTTCAGCTTGAAGCTGCTGTTGTTTCTTTTTCAGGCTCCTTGTAGTGGCTATGAGCTGAAGCTTGAAGCGCTCCTGCTCGAGAGGATCCTCAGGCAAGATGAAGTCTTCCTTGCCAAGGCTTGTCTCCTCCTCGAAGGGTGGACGGTAACTATCATCCTCCGGGTCATCTTCTATGGCATGTTCGTCAGTGTTGTCTTGCCTGCTGTCGTGTTCCTATTCGGATGTAGCCCCGGCGGGGTCTTTACTGTTTTCGGTGTCGCCCGGAGTACTATTTTCTCCCGTGCCAATGTTGCCGTCCTTTGAACGATGGGGCTTAGGGCGGCGTTTGGGCCGCTGGCGCTTGGACTGTGTCTCTAAGGTTTTGTTCGCATCCGACTCTTCTTTGTTGTCGCTAGATCCTTTAGGTGTACAACCCTGTACACGTCGTACGAAGAAGTAGCCGTCCAACATCCAGTGAATGGCGGGTCTTGGCCTTGTTCCTTGTCGGCATCGTCGTCCATGTCGTCGATGTCTTCGGAGCCATAGTCAAGCATGTCGGTTAAGTCATCGTTCGTGGCCATGAAGTGGGTGGTGGGTGGGAAGCAAAATTCCTCATCATTCGTCTCTAGCTCGAACTGGACATAGTTCGGCTGGGAGTCCTTCCCCAAGGACAGATTCTTTAAAGATTTTAGCACATCACCCAAAGGCGAGTGCTGGAAAACATCAGCGGCGCTGAACTCGAAGATCGATAACCGATCTAGCTTGGTGTCCGCGGGCGTACACAGTCCGAAACTCATAGTTGGAGACGAGTCTGAAGTTCCGTTAAAGCGAATATTGCAGGGCGTCGAGTCCATGTGCGGATCCAACGTCGCGGACTCTGAGTCCTCGGATGGCTCGATCTGCTTCGGCTCTAAGGTTGTTGCAGCCCCAGGAACGTTCTCCTGGGTGTGATCCGATGATAGATTTAAGTCACGTTCATCAGGATGAGGGGGAGTGATCGCCGCGGCCTCTGATCCCTCGAAGATCAGGTCTCCACGGATGTCTGTGGCGTAGTTCAAGCTTCCAAATCCGACCTGAAGGCTAGGGGCATAACTGTCGATCTGCTCCAGATGGCCAAGTGAGCTGGGCTGCAGTACGAATCCGCCGAATATGAAGATCTGTCCGGGGAGGAAGATTCCTCCCTGGACAGTGTCACTATTGACGATTGAGGGGGCCATCGAGCCTTTTGTCGACGACACAGTGGAACTCTCAATGAAAGCACCAATGTCGGTGTCAAAACCGGCGGATCTCGGGTAGGGGGTCCCGAACTGTGCATCTAGGATCGATGGTAACGGGAGACGGGGGACACAATGTTTACCCAGATTCGGGCCCTCTCTATGGAGGTAAAACCCTACGTCCTGCTTGATTGATATTGATGAATATGAGTGTTACAAGAGTGGATGTACCACGAGATCGTAATAGCTAAACCCTAGAAGTCTAGCCTATGGGGGTATGGTAATGAGTATATATGGTGTCCTTTCCAGACTATCCCCTTCGGTTTATATAGACACCGAAGGGATCTAGGGTCTACATGGAGTCGGTTACATAAGAAGGAATCTTCAATCGCCAAGCTTGCCTTCCATGCCAAGTAGAGTCCAATCCAGACACGGTGCAGTCTTCGGCCTTCATGTCTTCACAGCCCATCAGTCCGACCCGTAGATAACAGGCCGGACGCCCGAGGACCCCTTAGTCCAGGACTCACTCAAGCGCCACCAGAGTCCTTCAACGATGTATATCCGAGGAAGAGGGGCGGAAGCTCCTGGCTGAAATTCATGCCGGACTCGGCAGTCACCACGTCGCAGCTCGGGCCCTTGTTAGCAAGGCCTTCCGTACAGGGTTTTATTGGCCGACGGCCCAAGCGGATGCACAGGACCTTGTCCAACATTGCGTCGGCTGCCAACTCTTTGCCAATCAAAGCCATATGCCCCCACTGCCCTACAAAAAATCCCCATCACTTGGCCTTTCGCGGTCTGGGGACTCGACATGGTTGGACCCCTTAAAGGGGGAAGCCATAAGAAAAAATATCTGCTAGTTATGGTGGACAAATTCACTAAGTGGATAGAGGCTAAACCAGTCAAAACGGCCGAGTCCGGCCTGGTGATAGACTTCATATCCGACGTTGTGCACCGTTATGGTGTCCCACATAGCATCATCGCTGACAACAGATCCAATTTCACAGCCGACGAGGTAAAAACCTGGTGTACTACTCTGGGTATTAAACTCGATTACGCCTCCCTGCCACCCACAAACCAACGGTCAAGTAGAACACGCCAACGGTCTTATTATGAGAGGCATCAAGCCCAGACTAGTGCGGTCTTTGAAAGAATCAGACAAACACTGGGTTGAGGAGCTCGACTCCGTACTCTGGGGGCTGCGGACCACGCCCAACCATACTACCGGATACACACCTTTCTTCATGGTGTATGGTGCAGAGGTCGTATTGCCCTGTGATATTGTTCACGACTCACCTAGAGTGTGTATGTACGAAGAGAGAGAAGCCGAGCTTGATCGGCAGGACAGCCTAGATGCACTAGAGGAGGAACGTGATGTCGCAAAAGCTCGTTCAGCAGTTTACCAACAACAGGCTCGTAGATATCAAAGCAGAGAAGTACGAGTCAAGACTTACAACGTCGGCGAACTCATTCTACGCCTCCCGAAGAATAAAAAGGACAAACTCAAGCCCAAATGGGAGGGTCCCTTCATAATTGATGAAGTTCTCACTGGAGGAGCATACCGTCTTCGCGATGCATCAAACAATCGCCTCGAGCCAAACCCCTGGAACGCGGCCAGACTCCAGAGATTCTACGCCTAGCTCTAAACTCATTGTATGTCTCCTCCTCCCCTGTAGTCTCCATTATTTTTTCTCTCTTTTCCGATTACTTTATTTTTCTCGCTTTAAAAGCTTTAAGTATGGCTAGACCGCACACCATTGGCACATACATCTTTAAACATGTACGCCACTTGTACCTGGGGGCTTCTCGGACAGAAGTTCTTGTCATTCCTTGAGCATCAAGCTCCTCACATATGAGTTTTTCCATATGTACCTTTTCTTCGCCACTATATGCATCGATATGACTTAAGTTTTGGCCAAGCTGGGTTGCCTGCCTCCTGTGCTTATGCCCTACGTTCCTGTTAGTTCGGCCAGGGCATAAAGGGAGCACCTCTGCAATTGTTACTGCTGGGTCATCCGGATGTGTACCTCAGACTGGGTGAAGCCAAAAGCTAGCATTCTTAAGGGAATATTCGGTCGGTGAATTAAAGCTGTTTTCTAAACTCACTCCATTATGCACCCCTAGAAGTTATACGAACTGTGGTGCTCGCATCACAATTCCGACATGTACATTAAATGCATGCACACCCTAGGAAAGGAACCATTAACGGAACTATTCTCTCTGGAAGATGTTTCTTACGATATTCATGTAATATAACATAGCTAGCCGGATACAACTTGTCTGTTCAAGCAACTATGACCCCTACACCTAGTTTTCCAAGCATACCCCGGCCTATTCGGCCGCGACGGTATTCGGAAACACTCCGCACCTTAGAGTCCGAAGGTTGAAGCGAAAAGGTCTGCCATAACAAATGATATACAATTCAGCTAGATGAGGAAAAGTACACAGTCACTTAGACTCGAACACCTCTTCCTCTAGACCTTCCAACAGGCAGTCTAACTTACAATCCTGTTGAGAATATTTGGCGGCCACCTCTACTTGGTCATATACTATACTAATGGGAATTTCCTCCCCGTTTGGCCCTACCGGCCCGACACGAGCCATGTGATTAGGATCCAGATTGGTATAGCGCGTCTTCACCATGGCCCAGGCCTCTCGCGCACCCTCTCGGCAGGCAGATATATTCCACAGCCGGATACGCCGCCACGCTCCCTTGAAAAGCTCTACCAGCTTCTCCATGCTTCCTGGAGGGGAGTCGGATGGCCATAAAGCCTTGGCTACACTCCGCATAGCCTGCCGAGCCTGCTCGTGCAACTGCGACAGCTCCTGCAGAAGATCATTTGATGATCCGGACACTTCCTCTTCGGGGCGGTTCGTCAACAAACCTGCAATTATAGCTACATCAGCTACCACTACCTCCAAACTGTTGTAAGATAAAAGCAGCCACATACTGAATATGCCTCCTCGGAGCTTCTTGTTCTCCTTCACAGAATCGGCTAGCTGCGCTCGCACATCTTTCAGTTCTTCGCCTAGGTTGACGTTCGAATCCTGGAGTTTCTTTTTCTCTTCAACGACCTTTGTCAACACACGCTCGCCCGCTGCTAGCAGCTTTTTGGCTCCGTGTTCTTCACCTCGAGCGGCGTCCAGCTGCTCTTGTACTTGGTCTAAACGACCCAACACAAAGATTAGAACCCAGATTCACACTATCGGTCTTGCCTTATGAATTTTCGATGGAGGAAAATATTACCTGGAGATGCCTTGTATTTCTCCAGTTCGGCGTTAGCAGCAAGCAGCTGGCGCTGACACTTTTCTAGTTCCTGAGCCAGCTGGGTATTCTTCTCTGTAAGAACCTGGTTGTACATTAATCTTTGAATCAGTTGATTCAACTCCTTTAAGTCTCGGGGGCTACTGGCATATGGTTGTCGTAGTCAGACAAAGGGAATTTACCTGCACATCTTTCAGATGTTGCTTTGTGGCCCTGCTAATCCCATCTCGAGCAGCCCGGATGTATGCATTGGCTGTGTTGAAGGCGTTAAACGACTCTTCTGAAAAGCCAGGATATCGTAAAATGGCTCGGCGGTGCCGGTGATTCATAGCACTCTCCACTTCCAAGTTGGTGACGGATACATCATCCGAGTCCTCGGCTGGAGGACAATCCGGCGTCGCCCCTACATCAGCCCCCATCTTCACGGCGGGATTTGAATCCTGACTATGGGAAGTACGGCCACTCGAACCACCGGATATAGTCCGGCGCGCCTTCCTCCTGGAAAATAAAACAGAAAGGTCACGGTTGGACGTGACTGCTTAGGGGAAGGTTGGCGAATTCATACCTCCTCAATGAAGGCATGGCCGCATCTTCATTTGCTTTCCTCTTGGAAGGATTGTCCGGCACGGGAGCCGATCTCTTCGAAGCCGCCGAACGTCTCCCCTGTAAAGCACGATACGGTGCGTTGGGTGAGATGGAGTAAGAGCACTCTTTTAGAGAGGGTAATTTCTTAATTATTTACCCAAGAAGCAGGAAGGAGGCCTGGATAGTCTACAGTGATGGCCACTTCTGTGCCGTCGTAGCTGGTCTGGTAGAACACTCCCTCTGCAAGCACCACAAATATATCCGTGTCCTCTTCGAACCCGGGATCTAGCTCCCGGTTGTGGTCCTCCGGCTGTGGGGCAGGACTATGAAATCCCTCGGTGACCTTTCGCCATGTAACATCCCAAAATTCTAAATTTTGGAATGTTATAAACAAATAGATAGATTTGATTGATTGTTTGATTGATTGCGTGAAATTGAGTGAAAATCGAATTCTTTTGAAAGTTAAATGAGAGGGAATAAAAGGACTTGCCCAAACTTTCATATTTGCTTTCTGATCTCTATGAATTCAAATGTTTTTCAAACACTAAACCCCGGAGAGAAGATGACATGACTTCTTCCATTTATTTAAATGACAAGGGGTGTTGAAAATATTTGAATTTCATTTGAAAATATTCCAATTCTGATACTTTATGCGACTCAATGATTTTCACGAGAGAAGATAAAATGACTTATTCAAATTATATGAAATATGAGTTGGGAGTTCCAAAAAAATTAAATTCAAAGTTCTTTTGAATTTATTTTCAATTTGGAATATTAGATCATCATGCATATCTTATTTTCTTGCTTTTTGGTCGATCCTAGAAATTTCACGCAACTCAAGGACCTTCGGAGAGAGTTGGAGATTTCGTTATTTTCTTATTTGAGAGTTTTCTTAAATTGGAAAAGAGGATCATTTGATTTATTTATTCCATCTTCAATAATTTTTCCGATGTCAAAATAAGAGAGCGGGAATAATATGACTTTCCCGAAATTTAGGAAAAATGAAGATTTAATAAATAGATCAAATTTTGTTTTCCGGTGTTTGTTTGCGTTTTATTTGGATAGGGAAAATGCGCGTTTTTGAAAATTTTATTTTAGGCCCAGAGAAAAGTTCATTTTGTTCGGCTCATTTTTAGAAGTCGGGGAAAATTTACTTTATTATTTTTGGAGTCCGGTAGATTTTGTTTTTCTGTGTTTTTCCGAGTGCGGAACCGTTTCAAAAAAAAACTCAGCGCCTTGGGCCAAAGGCCCAAGCCGCCGACCGGCCAGCCAAGGCCAAGGCCATCGCCGCACCGCGCGTGCCCAGGCTCCAGGAGCCGCCGCCTTTGTCTTTTGGAAGTCCTAGTAGGACTTTTGTCCTACTTCCGTATATTCCTTTTCTATTTCTAGATCTTTTCCTTCCCTCTTTTCTATTCCTATTCCTAGTCTAATTTCTTGTCCCCTACCCCAAGTAAAACCTCTCCCCTCACCTATATAAATACCCAAGCACCCCCCCTCTAAATCATCAAACCCAAAGCCTAGAGCTCCACCCCACCCCGCGCCCCACACCCCACGCCGCGCCGCCGCACCACCCAAGCCGTGCCTCACCCCGCGACCCTCACCCGCCGCCGCGCCTTGCCTACACCGCCGCCGCGCCACCCCCCCACCCGCCGCCGCCGCCATGCGTCACCGCGCCGCCGCCGCCCTGCGTCAACGCCGCCGTCGCCGCCGTTCGCCGGAGGTACCGCGCCGCATCTCTTCTTTCCCTCGGTTCGGTTTATCTTATAAACCGTTTCGACTCTTTTCTTCTCTACCAATTCGTTTTCTCTCCGATTCTTCGCCAAACCGTTCCGGTGTTCTAGATCGGTTTTTCGTTTCGGTTTTCTTCTCCGAAACCCTAGATCGGATTTGTTTTCTTTTCCGATCTAGTTGCCTTTACATCGTTCGCCGGACCGTTCATCCTAACGAACGTGATCACGGGATTCTTCTAGGTTAACGAACGCCCGTTCGTTTAACCGTTCTTCGTTTTCTTTCTCATTGGATTTATTCCGCGTTCTCTCCGATCGCGATCTCAGATCCGATCTTCTTTCTAGTCTTTCTTTTCGCTCGCTTATCGGAATCAGGTGATTCAAGCGCCTGGAGTTTCGTCTCAAAACCGCCGTTCCACCTAATCAACTTGAACAAGCTTTTGCTACATTAAAATTTGACCTAGTTTCAACTTGCTAGAACCGAGTTGTTTTCTTCCGCCGTTTGTTTTTCGTCGTTTGTTCGGTTCGTTCTTTCTTTGCAACCGGAGTTCTTAAGTTGAACTATCTGGTTCGTTCTCTCATTCGAGTTTTACTTGTGCATTAGATGAGTACTTATTGTGTGGTTACTATTGTTTACTTACGATAGATTGACCGGAGTGTGACGAGTAGATCTATCAAGAGTTTTGAGTGCGAATCTTCTTCATCAACATTGCAGGCAAGTTCACACTTTGATCATACCTTTTCTACTACCCAGTTTTATTGCATTAGATCAATCCTCACACATTGCATGATTAGGATCTAATTAAATTGTGGGATGGGAAGTAGATGAGGTAGTACCTATTACCTGTATTATTATGAAACCTTTGGGAGTTACTTCTACGTTTGCTTATTATGCCATGCTATGCTAGTAGACGTGGATTGGGTGAGTGATATCCATGACAGATGTGAGATTGATAATTTTAATGGTTTATCTAAGGTGGCAACCTAACACACATCTGGGTGGATTGAGGCACCTGATGTCTATCAGGACTTGCCTGTTTTTTTTCGGACCGCCACCCAGGCTCAAAGGGATCATAAGATCTTTCATGCTAGAAACTTCCGTGTGCAGCCACATGCTACTATGGGCTCTGGCATAGTTGACTAAGTTGTGCGAACTCTTACGGGGTGGACTAGCAGATGTAGGGGTTGTAGGTGGTACGGTCTACCCCACATGTAAGGTGCTAGCGCTTCTGAAAGACTATGTCTCGGTCATCCGTTTCTCAAACACCATGTAGTGCGAGAAAACAAACGGAGGCGATCGAGTCATGTGGGGAAAAGTGCGCAAACCTCTGCAGAGTAACAAACTAATCATGATTAGCCGTGTCCCCGGTTATGGACAACTTGAGTATCTAGTATTTGAATATCCTGTGAATCTCAACATGTTACTTCTAATTAATGTTGTTGGGTTTTAATTACTTTTAATTGGGATTGAGAATGCTGTCAACCATTCTCAATGTTTCACAACCACCATGATAGTTAAATAAATTTATTCCTTTGCAGTGGGGAAAAATTGGCTTTACGCAAAAACCTTATAACCATAGAGCTTTTCCACCAGCCAAATATGCATATAGTGATAGCCATTGTTCATCATTCTCTATGGTGTGAATTTGCCAGTACATTCAATGTACTGACCCGTTTCGGGCTGCAACGTCTCATGTGGCAGCTTTCTTACGATGAGTAAGTGATACGTTAGGGTTACGAATTCTACACTCAACTTTGCCGTTGGTGTTGATGGGAAACCACAACCTTGTTGCTTCCGCTATATGGATTGAGGTAATAGTATTTACGTTACTTTATACATGTGATTTACCTCTGTTATAAATCCTTCGAGTACTGTGTGTGCCAGCATACTGATCCAGGGATGACACATAAGCACAGAGACTTGTTCCATTTGGGTCGGGTCGCTACAAGATGGTATCAGAGCACATGTTGACTGTAGGACGTGACCCTAGAAATTGGCAAGCCCGTAGCAAAGATTTTTCTCTACAACTTTCCCTTTCAAAAAGATCTTTTACCTCTCTTCTCTTCTGAGCTTATTCAAAAATTCCCTTTAGTGAGACCATACCCCTTTCCCTTTTGACCACCCGAATATTTGACTGATGAGACCATTCCAAGATGTACAAGATATCGGACAACCGAGACCATTCGGAAGGAAGGGGATTTTACCATACATTATGATAATGGAAACTACAACGGTTGAAGACTCCGAAGACTAGGAGAATCTGAAGGCTCTGAAGAATCCCTAGATTTGTATGGCCTAGGAAGGCTACCCTTATGGAACTTGGCAGACTATGGAAGCTGTCAATACCCGAGATCAAGGTGTATGGGAGAAAGACCGAAACAAGGAGCATGAGAACTCAAAGTTCTGTTAAGAAAAACCCTAAGGCAGAAGATATCAACTATGGAATGATAGCTCATGAATGACAAGAGCCGAAACATGGTTATCCATGATGTTATCGCCCGCTGATGCTACTGTCACCGTGCTGAGTTAAGGATGCATTTCTTCATAATGGATTTGATGGAAGAAGGCTGATGGAGCACCTAATAGTAAGATGAAGTTTTAACCTTAGCCGGTGTAACACCAGGGTCTGGAGTAGTACATCAAGAAGTTTAAGGTGGAGCTACAAGAAGCCGTATTTTGACAAGGAGCATTTCGTGAAGAACTCAGGAACCAAAAGCTGAAAATAGCCAATCTGGAGGAGCTACAACCTCGAGATACTGGAGATTTATCAGGAACGGAAGGACAGTATGACCATGGCTCATGCCAAGGATGTTGAAACCCAGAAGTTTGAAATGCAACTCCAGAATATTCAAGGATGTCATGAGAGACTTCGCGTCAACAGAGTTGATCTGGCGAAAGGACTTGAGAAAGATCAAGCACGACCGGAAGAAGCCATTGGAGGCATGAACAAGGCTTGAAGAGTTTGGAGACGTTGAAGATTTATTGACCTTTAGAAGACCAAACCCCTGTTATATACCTACGTTAGATGCGACGATTGTGAGCTGTCATTTGTTTGTTGTTTTTCCGACAGCCACAATAAAATCTGTCTTTTCAAAACTTTTGTTTGTATTGTGTGTATCCCTCTCTATCTCTCTTATCTCACCCCAAAACCCTTGGACCCAATAGAGGATGAATGAAGATGAGCTTATATTTTCTGGACCGATGAGTCAATTGGAGACAGACCGATGGATTCAGAACATAGAGGATCATATGGAGAACAACCCTATAGTTGGAAAGGATATGACCCAGCATGCTCTTCAGTACTTTGAAAGAGGTGCCGCTACTTGGTGGAGGATGTACCAAACCACGAATGGATGGCAAGGAGTAACCACTTGGAAAGAATTTAAGTTGACTTTGCTAAAGTCTCAGTTTGTGTCCCAGAAGTTGAAGCCTTATGGAAAGGATATGAAGAAAACTTGTGCATGCAAGCTTTGTGGAGAAATAGGACACACCCATAAAGAACACAAGGAGGAATGCCCTAATTGTGAAGGAAGTCACCCAGCTGAAGAATGCCCAACTAGGCAGATCACTTGTTTCTTGTGTGAAGGGACTACCCACTACCCTACTCAGTGTCACATTTACCCCTTGGTACAAAGAACCATCCAGCAGAAGGAAGAAGCAATGAAAGGAGCCCTAATGGAAAATTTAGAAGAACCTGCGATGAAGGAAGAGGTGGAGGACACACCGAAAGAAGAACCAATTAAACCCCACACCAAGTCTTGCTATTCATGTGGAGAAGAGGGACACATCTCCCAGAATTGTATGAATGGGGATCTAGTAGAATTCCCGACAGAGGAAGTAGAATATGACCCACAGGAGATAGAAGCCCTGATTGGAATGGAAAAGTCCAGAAAGAGAAGTAGACTGGATTCCAGGAAGGACCTAAGTCATATCACCTGTTACAGGTGCAAGGAGTCAGGGCACTACCTCAACAGTTGCCCAAAAAGGAAACCTCGATACTTGCCAGAAGTAATATGTTTCAGTTGTAATGGAGCAGGGCACTTTGCCAGTGGTTGTCCGAAGGAGAAGGAGACTTGTGATAAATAGTTGAGTTTGTAACAGAAGTAATATAGTAGTGGTAGTGAGAACATTTTCTTTTATATAGAGTTATTGAGTTGAGGCATGTAATGGAAAAACAGGAGATTGTAATGATTTGAGAATTAATAAAGTTAGCCTCGCTGGTACTGATATGGATTTTATGAGTTGCTACTCTATGAAGGAGGATTTTGACCATTTTTGAGGATAAGAGAAATATGGTCTATGGAAGATTTGTGCATTTTAAGGGTGGTAGTGCCCCATAAGAACCGTTGACCCTGGAAACGATAAGCATACTCCACTGATTGGAGTTCAGAAAAAATGAAAACGAGTTTTGTCTCGATATGTGTGATACCCCAAGAGTATGTGGGATGAAGTTGGAGACCGACAGTTGTTTGGACCAAAGGTGATCAAAGGAGTCAGAAGAGAATGTTAAGTTGATTTGAGATAGACTGAAGGTAGCTCAGTCCAGGCAGAAGAGTTATGTAGACTCACAAACTCAAGGAGGTAGTCTATGAAATTGGAGATAGAGCATATCTTCATGTGTTCCCTCTGCGAGGAGTTAAACGGATTGGAGTTAAGGGACAGTTAGCCCCGAGGTTTGTAGGACCATACCGAGTTTTGGAGCGTATGGAGAAGTGGCCAACAAGTTGGAGTCACCCGAAGGACTGTCAGGAGTTCAAGATGTGTTTCACGTTTCCCAGTTGAAGAAGTGCCATGCAGAGATGGCCAGTATTCCCCTGTAAGGACGCTTGACCCTGGAAAGGATAATGATGTGGAATATGGACTCCATAAGTATAAGTTTTTATCTCGGTATGAGGGATACCCCGAGGATGAAGAAATAAATTCCTATTGGATATAAAGGAGGTATGATGTCGGAAATATGGATCAATGGAAACTCCATGATGAGTCAGAGTAATCATGTCCTAATGTTGGTGCCAATAGAAGGAAGGAAGACAGTACCATTGGATGGATTTAAGAATACTAGGAAGTTGGAACAATGATAAGTTGCCCAATGATGAGTTCAAGGACTGCAAGTGATGAGATGTGCCATAACCCACAGGCCCCAAGACCTTCCAAGAAGCAAGCACACTCTTGCTGAAGGAAAAAAACCCTGGAAGTGGATATACCTTTGTCGACAGACGATTTTATAGGAGTATACACAAAACCTGAGAGTTGTGAAGGAACGATAGTTTTGTTTGGCTTGCAGAATCTATGGATTTATCCGAACTTGGTTCGTCGACAAGAGAAATTCTGCAATGCTTGTGAGGATGACCGAGTGTTAGAATGCGAGATTCGCTAAACCGTATACAAGGTAATGATTTGGGTGCGGGATGGATTGATCACCATACCGACTTACTCTTATTATTCGCCTTGCTATATGGGATGGTAAATCTGAGTGACTTTACCTATAGTAGAGAGACGACGATATTAAACCTTGTTAAACCTTAGAATGGTATAGGTATTTTTCCCTTGTACACGGCAGTTGTTGCCAACCGTAGGTTATACGGTGAGGATCAACCAAGACCCATTTCCTGCAGGAGAAACCACAAATTGTTGACCACCATGAGATATCGGTAGTTGTTTAGTTTTGGCGCCAGACCCGTCAGCTAAGAAGACCTAGTCTCGGAAGAACCTTACCTAGATGAAGGATAGAAAAATTGTGGTAAAGGTTATGCCACTACCTGAAGAGCTCAGAGAAGAAATTTTCTCGAGGATTTGAGAAGACCGACGCTGTCAAGAATATGGATGGAGTATATGAGTATTGAAGGAACAGTAACGATGTTTCTAAGGGTGGTAGCACCCCAGACCCCGGAGACGATTGATGGATTTTTTTTTGGAGACCCCCAAACCCTAACCTTTTCTTTCTAGCCTCTCCGAATCTCGAGGACGAGATTCATTTTAAGGTTGGTAGGTTTGTAACATCCCAAAATTCTAAATTTTGGAATGTTATAAACAAATAGATAGATTTGATTGATTGTTTGATTGATTGCGTGAAATTGAGTGAAATTCGAATTGTTTTGAAAGTTAAATGAGAGGGAATAAAAGGACTTTCCCAAACTTTCATATTTGCTTTCTGATCTCTATGAATTCAAATGCTTTTCAAACACTAAACCCCGGAGAGAAGATGACATGACTTCTTCCATTTATTTAAATGACAAGGGGTGTTGAAAATATTTGAATTTTATTTGAAAATATTCCAATTCTGAAACTTTATGCGACTCAATGATTTTCACGAGAGAAGATAAAATGACTTCTTCAAATTATATGAAATATGAGTTGGGAGTTTCAAAAAAATTAAATTCAAAGTTCTTTTGAATTTATTTTCAATTTGGAATATTAGATCATCATGCATATCTTATTTTCTTGCTTTTTGGTCGATCCTAGAAATTTCACGCAACTCAAGGACCTTCGGAGAGAGTTGGAGATTTCGTTATTTTCTTATTTGAGAGTTTTCTCGAATTGGAAAAGAGGATCATTTGATTTATTTATTCCATCTTCAATAATTTTTCCGATGTCAAAATAAGAGAGCGGGAATAATATGACTTTCCCGAAATTTAGGAAAAATGAAGATTTAATAAATAGATCAAATTTTGTTTTCCGGTGTTTGTTTGCGTTTTATTTGGATAGGGAAAATGCGTGTTTTTGAAAATTTTATTTTAGGCCCAGAGAAAAGTTCATTTTGTTCGGCTCATTTTTAGAAGTCGGGGAAAATTTACTTTATTAGTTTTGGAGTCCGGTAGATTTTGTTTTTCTGTGTTTTTCCGAGCACGGAACCGTTTAAAAAAAAACTCAGCGCCTTGGGCCAAAGGCCCAAGCCGCCGACCGGCCAGCCAAGGCCAAGGCCATCGCCGCACCGCGTGTGCCCAGGCTCCAGGAGCCGCCGCCTTTGTCTTTTGGAAGTCCTAGTAGGACTTTTGTCCTACTTCCGTATATTCCTTTTCTATTTCTAGATCTTTTCCTTCCCTCTTTTCTATTCCTATTCCTAGTCTAATTTCTTGTCCCCTACCCCAAGTAAAACCTCTCCCCTCACCTATATAAATACCCAAGCACCCCCCCTCTAAATCATCAAACCCAAAGCCTAGAGCTCCACCCCACCCCGCGCCCCACACCCCACGCCGCGCCGCCGCACCACCCAAGCCGCGCCTCACCGCGCGCCCCTCACCCGCCGTCGCGCCTTGCCTACACCGCCGCCGCGCCACCCCCCCACCTGCCGCCACCGCCATGCGTCACCGCGCCGCCGCCGCCCTGCGTCAACGCCGCCGTCGCCGCCGTTCGCCGGAGGTACCGCGCCGCGTCTCTTCTTTCCCTCGGTTCGGTTTATCTTATAAACCGTTCCGATTCTTTTCTTCTCTACCGATTCGTTTTCTCTCCGATTCTTCGCCAAACCGTTCCGGTGTTCTAGATCGGTTTTTCGTTTCGGTTTTCTTCTCCGAAACCCTAGATCGGATTCGTTTTCTTTTCCGATCTAGTTGCCTTTAGATCGTTCGCCAGACCGTTCGTCCTAACGAACGTGATCACGGGATTCTTCTAGGTTAACAAACGCCCGTTCGTTTAACCGTTCTTCGTTTTCTTTCTCATTGGATTTATTCCGCGTTCTCTCCGATCGCGATCTCAGATCCGATCTTCTTTCTAGTCTTTCTTTTCGCTCGCTTATCGGAATCAGGTGATTCAAGCGCCTGGAGTTTCGTCTCAAAACCGCCGTTCCACCTAATCAACTTGAACAAGCTTTTGCTACAGTAAAATTTGACCTAGTTTCAACTTGCTAGAACCGAGTTGTTTTCTTCCGCCGTTTGTTTTTCGTCGTTTGTTCGGTTCGTTCTTTCTTTGCAACCGGAGTTCTTAAGTTGAACTATCTGGTTCGTTCTCTCATTCGAGTTTTACTTGTGCATTAGATGAGTACTTATTGTGTGGTTACTATTGTTTGCTTACGATAGATTGACCGGAGTGTGACGAGTAGATCTATCAAGAGTTTTGAGTGCGAATCTTCTTCATCAACATTGCAGGCAAGTTCACACTTTGATCATACCTTTTCTACTACCTAGTTTTATTGCATTAGATCAATCCTCACACATTGCATGATTAGGATCTAATTAAATTGTGGGATGGGAAGTAGATGAGGTAGTACCTATTACCTGTATTATTATGAAACCTTTGGGAGTTACTTCTACGTTTGCTTATTATGCCATGCTATGCTAGTAGACGTGGATTGGGTGAGTGATATCCATGACAGATGTGAGATTGATAATTTTAATGGTTTATCTAAGGTGGCAACCTAACACACATCTGGGTGGATTGAGGCACCTGATGTCTATCAGGACTTGCCTGTTTTTTTTCGGACCGCCACCCAGGCTCAAAGGGATCATAAGATCTTTCATGCTAGAAACTTCCGTGTGCAGCCACATGCTACTATGGGCTCTGGCATAGTTGACTAAGTTGTGCGAACTCTTACGGGGTGGACTAGCAGATGTAGGGGTTGTAGGTGGTACGGTCTACCCCACATGTAAGGTGCTAGCGCTTCTGAAAGACTATGTCTCGGTCATCCGTTTCTCAAACACCATGTAGTGCGAGAAAACAAACGGAGGCGATTGAGTCATGTGGGGAAAAGTGCGCAAACCTCTGCAGAGTAACAAACTAATCATGATTAGCCGTGTCCCCGGTTATGGACAACTTGAGTATCTAGTATTTGAATATCCTGTGAATCTCAACATGTTACTTCTAATTAATGTTGTTGGGTTTTAATTACTTTTAATTGGGATTGAGAATGCTGTCAACCATTCTCAATGTTTCACAACCACCATGATAGTTAAATAAATTTATTCCTTTGCAGTGGGGAAAAATTGGCTTTACGCAAAAACCTTATAACCATAGAGCTTTTCCACCAGCCAAATATGCATATAGTGATAGCCATTGTTCATCATTCTCTATGGTGTGAATTTGCCAGTACATTCAATGTACTGACCCGTTTCGGGCTGCAACGTCTCATGTGGCAGGTTTCTTACGACGAGTAAGTGATACGTTAGGGTTACGAATTCTACACTCAACTTTGCCGTTGGTGTTGATGGGAAACCACAACCTTGTTGCTTCCGCTATATGGATTGAGGTAATAGTATTTACGTTACTTTATACATGTGATTTACCTCTGTTATAAATCCTTCGAGTACTGTGTGTGTCAGCATACTGATCATGACTCTATCACTGAGAATTGATCCATTTGGGTCGGGTCCCTACACGCCAGTGCTGTCATAAGCAAATGAGCTAGAAGTTTATCAAAGGCAATTCGGAGATGGAAGAAGCAAAAACGAAGGGGTCTGGCCTTACCCAGCTGGGAGGGTTATACATAGAGTACCCGCCTCCAAATTTGATGCAGAGGAATTCCTTTTCCTCCCCTTTGAACAATTCGGCTAATATCTTAGCCAAAGCGGCAGGGGTATCCGGACCTTCCGGCCGCATCGAGAAGCATCGTCCTCCCCATTATAGTGCCACCTGGGAAGCCCTCTGTATTGGAGCGGCTGAACCCCTCGCGCTATGGAAATCACCATAACCTCGATTACTGTGAGTCCGGACTGAGTGAGCTCTCTTATCCTGCTCATTAGCTGACGAACCTCCACGCCATCTTCCTCTTCAAGACTCCGGGGACGCCAACTGTGGCGTTTCTTCAGCGGGACGCGAGCAGATTCAGGAAGACCCTTTCAAATCGGGTCAGGAAGCGCAACGTCCTCTATATAAAACCATTTGGAGGGCCATTCATCAGGTGCCTTCCTTGGTGTGCCGGATGGATATCCAGTATCGGCGACGCGCCACACTTTGGCTCAGCCCACTTCAAATATTGACCCTTCGTGATTGCATAGGACGAGACAAAACAGCTTCCTCCACAACTCGAAGTGAGCCTCGATGCCCAGGAAAAGTTCACATAAAGCGACGTAACCCGCAATGTGCAGAATAGAGGCCGGAGTGAAGTTGTGCAGCTGGAGGCCGTAATATTCCAGAAGCCCTCGGAGGAACAGATGGATTGGAAATCCGACGCCTCTTAGCAGGTAGGGGACAAAACACACTCGCTCCCCCCGAACGGATTGGGGAAGTCCTCTGCCTGAGTCCCCTCATTGAAGGAAGCTAGCCCCGATCGAACGGGGACTAGATCTGCATGGGGAAGGAATCCCTGCATTTGCAACTTCGCCAAACGGCAATGAGACATGGAACACCTCTCCCACTCGCCTTTCTCTAGGCCGGGACGGGCTGAGGAGCTAGGAGCACTAGCCATGCTGGAATGGTTTCTCCAAAAGCAGTCTCTGGGGATTTCTTTTGCGTAGCGCTGAATGGATCTGGGGTCCAATCTCTTTAAATAGGCACTCATCCTCACATGAAGGGGGTGTTATTCGCAAAAATACCCTGACTTTCTACATTCACTCGACACGTGGAGGACAAAGATTATTCAACGCGCAGAAGCCAAGTAGGTGACATTGGATCAATGGTCGAATACATACTTGGAGATCGTCGAAGGGAGAACCCGCCTTGCAATGCCGAAGACAGTATGTGTGCCGAGCACCTCATTATTGAAGACTGGTTCGGGGGCTACTGAGGGAGTCCTGTACTAAGGGGTCCTCGGACGTCCGGCCTGTTATCCATGGGCCGGACTAGTGGGCTATGAAGACATGAAGGCCGAAGACTGCACCGTGTCCGGATTGGACTCTACTTGGCGTGGAAGGCAAGCTTGGCGACCGAAGATTCCTTCTTATGTAACCGACTCAATGTAGACCCTAGATCCCCTTGGTGTCTATATAAACTGAAGGGGATAGTCCGGAAAGGATACCATATATACTCATTACCATACCCCCATAGGCTAGACTTCTAGGGTTTAGCCATTACGATCTCGTGGTAGATCCACTCTTGTAACACTCATATTCATTATATCAATCAAGCAGGACGTAGGGTTTTACCTCCATAGAGAGGGCCCAAACCTGGGTAAACATTGTGTCCCCGTCTCCTGTTACCATCGATCCTAGATGCACAGTATGGGACCCTCTACCCAAGATCCACCGGTTTTGACACCGACAGTCGCGTTAGCAGCATCCTCCAGTAGTGATGAGTTAGTCACGTGATGATGCATTACGTAATGACAAAAGAGACTTGCCGGCGACGAGATTGAACTAGGTATGATGATACCGATGATTGAATCTTGGGAAAGTAACATATCCATGACAAAGGGAACAACGGATGTTGTTATGCGGTTTGACCGATAAAGATCTTCGTAGAATATGTAGGAGCCAATATGAGCATCCAGGTTCCGCTATTGGTTATTGACCGGAAATGAGTCTTGGTTATATCTACATAGTTCTCGAACCCGTAGGGTCTGCACGCTTAATGTTCAGTGACGATCGGTATTATGAGTTTATGTGTTTTGATGTACTGAAGGTAGTTCGGAGTCCCGGATATGATCACGGACATAACGAGGAGTCTCGGAATGGTCGAGACATAAAGATTGATATATGAGAAGCCTATGTTTGCACATCGGAATGGTTCTGGGTGAGTTCGGGCATATACCGGAGTACTGGGAGGTTACCAGAACCCCGGGAAGTATATGGGCCTTATTGGGCCATAGTGGGAGAGAGGAGAAGGGAGCCTAGGAGGGGCGCGCCCCCCAAGCCCAATCCGAATTGGGTGGGGGGCCAGCCCCCCTTTCCTTTCCCCTCTCTCCCCTTCCTTCATCTCCTAATCCAACTAGGGAAGGGGGGAGTCCTACTCCCGGTGGGAGTAGGACTCCCCTTGGGCGCGCCATAGAGGGGCGGGCCCTCCCCCTCCTCCACTCCTTTATATACGGGGGAGGGGGCACCCGATAGACAGACAAGTTAATTGTTTAGCCATGTGCGGTGCCCCCTCCACAGATTTCCACCTCGGTCATATTGTTGTAGTGCTTAGGCGAAGCCCTGTGCCGGTAGCTTCATCAGCACCGTCATCACGCCGTCGTGCTGACGGAACTCTCCCTCGACACTTAGTTGGATCTAGAGTTCACGGGATGTCACCAAGTTGAACGTGTGTAGATCGCGGAGCTGCTGTACCTTCGGTGCTAGGATCGGTCGGATTGTGACGACGTATGACTACATCAACCGCGTTGTCATAGCACTTCCGCTTACGGTCTACGAGGGTACCTGGACAACACTCTTCCCCTCTCGTTGCTATGCATCACCTAGATGGATCTTGCGTGTGTGTAGGTTTTTTTAAATTACTGTTTTCCCCAACAGAAAGGGGGGGCGAATCCTACTTGGAGTAGGATTGCCCCCCCATGGCGTGCCTTCTCCCCTTGGCCGGCCTCCTCCTCCCTCCCCCCTTTGTATACGTGGGAGGGGGCACGCCAAAGGCACACCAAAGTTTCTCTTAGCCGTGTGCGGTGCCCCCTCCACAGAAACACACCTCGGTCATACTGTTGCGGTGCTTAGGCGAAGCCCTGAGCCAGTAACTTCATCATCACCGTCACCATGCCGTCGTGCTGACGAAACTCTCCCTCAACCTCAGCTAGATCAAGAGTTCGAGGGACGTGACCGAACTGAACGTGTGCAGATCGCGGAGGTGTCGTACGTTTGGTAGTTGATCGGTTGGATCACGAAGACGTTAGACTACATCAACCGCGTTGCTTAACGCTTCCGCTTTCGGCCTGCGAGGGTATGTAGACACACTGTCCCCTCTCGTTGCTATGCATCTCCTAGATAGATCTTGCATGATCGTAGGAATTTTTTTGAAATACTGCGTTCCCCAACACCTCATAGTTCGTAGGTTCGTCATGGTCAAGTAACATGACCTCCAGAACAGGATTACCGTACCACTCTGGTGCGGATCTTGCTCTGGTTGACCTACGAGGTTCGGTAGTAACTTGATCCAAAGTTTCATGATCATCATCATTAGTTTCCTCACTAATTGGTGTAGGAATCACTGGAACTGATTTCTGTGATGAACTACTTTCCAATAAGGGAGAAGGTATAATTACCTCATCAAGTTCTATTTTCCTCCCACTCACTTCTTTCGAGAGAAACTCCTTCTCTAGAAAGGATCCATTCTTAGCAAAGAATATCTTGCCTTTGGATCTATGATAGAAGGTGTACCCAACAGTCTCCTTTGGGTATCCTATGAAGACACACTTCTCTGATTTGGGTTCGAGCTTATTAGGTTGAAGCTTTTTCACATAAGCATCGCAGCCCCAAACTTTAAGAAACGATAACCTGGGTTTCTTGCCAAACCACAGTTCATATGGTGTCGTCTCAACGGATTTCAATGGTGTCCTATTTAACGTGAATGCAGCCGTCTCTAAAGCATAACCCAAAAATGATAGCGGTAAATCAGTAAGATACACCATAGATCGCACCATATCTAATAAAGTGCGGTTACGATGTTCGGACACACAATTACGCTGTGGTGTTCCAAGTGGCGTGAGTTGCGAAACTATTCCGCGTTGTTTCAAATGAATACCAAACTCATAACTCAAATATTCACCTCCACGATTAGATCATAGAAACTTAATTTTCTTTTTATGATGATTTTCCACTTCACTCTGAAATTCTTTGAACTTTTCAAATGTTTTAGACTTATGTTTCATCAAGTAGATATACCCATATCTGCTCAAATCATCTGTGAAGGTTAGAAAATAATGATACCCGCCACGAGCATCAACACTCATTGGACCGCATAAATTAGTATGTATTATTTCCAATAAGTCTGTTGCTCGTTCCATTGTGCCGGAGAACGGAGTCTTGGTAATCTTGCCCATGAGGCATGGTTCGCAAGCATCAAGTGATTCATAATCAAGTGATTCCAAAAGCCCATCAGCATGGAGTTTCTTCATGCGCTTTACACCAATATGACCTAAACGGCAGTGCCACAAATAAGTTGCACTATCATTATTAAATTTATATCTTTTGGCTTCAATACTATGTATGTGTATCACTACTATCGAGATTTAATAAAAATAGACCACACATCAAGGGTGCATGACCATAAAAGATATTACTCATATAAATAGAACAACCATTATTCTCTGATTAAATGCATAACCGCTTCGCATCAAACAAGATCCAGTTATAGTGTTCATGCTTAACGCTGGCACCAAATAACAATTATTCAAGTCTAATATTAATCCCGAAGGTAGGTGTAGAGGTAGCGTGCCAACGGCGATGACATCGACTTTGGAACCATTTCCCATGCGCATCGTCACCTCGTCCTTAGCAGATCTTCTCTTAATCCGTAGCCCCTGTTTCGAGTTGCAAATATTAGCAACAGAACCAGTATCAAATACCCAGGCGCTACTGCGAGCATTAGTAAGCTACACATCAATAACATGTATATCAAATATACCTTTCACTTTGCCATCCTTCTTATCTGCCGAATACTTGGGGCAGTTCCGCTTCCAGTGACCAGTCCCTTTGCAGTACAAGCACTCAGTCTCGGGCTTATGTCCAGACTTGGGCCTGTTCACTTGAGCAGAATCTTGCTTGTCGTTCTTCTTGAAGTTCCCCTTCTTCCCTTTGCCCTTTTTCTTGAAACTAGTGGTTTTGTTAACCATCAACACTTGATGCTCCTTCTTGATTTCTACCTCCGCAGCCTTTAGCATTGCGAAGAGCTTGGTAATTGTCTTTGGAGGAAATATGCCCTAGAGGCAATAATAAAGTTGTTACTTATATTTCCTTATATCATGATAAATGTTTATTATTAATGCTAGAATTGTATTAACCGGAAACTTAGTACATGTGTGAATACATAGACAAACAGAGTGTCACTACTATGCCTCTACTTGACTAGCTCGTTAATCAAAGATGGTTAAGTTTCCTAGCCATGGACAAAGAGTTGTCCTTCGATGAACGGGATCACATCATTAGAGAATTGTAACATCCCAAATTTTCAATTTGGAATGTTATACATTAGATCATCATTGCATATCATATTTTATTGCATTTTGAGTTGATCCTAGAAATTTCACGCAACTCAAGTCCCCTCATAGAGAGTTGGGGATTTCGTAATTTTCATATTTGAGTTTTCTCAAATTTTGAAAATAGGATCATTTCATTTTATTTATTTTATCTTCAATTATTTCTATCGTAAAAAAAATATGAGAGAGGGAATAAAATGACTTTCCCAAAATAAAGAAATATTGAGGATTTAATAATAGAATCAAATAAGATTTTATTTTGGTTTTATTTGCTATTTTATTTGAATTTAGGAAAAATGTGCGTTTTTAAAAATTTGCATTTAGGCCCCAAATAAATGTTCATCCTATGCGGCTTAATTTTAGAAGCCGGGGAAAATTTATTTTGGGATTTCTGGAGTCCGTTAAGTATTCCTTTTGTTTTTTTTCTGAGCGTAATTATTTAAAAAACGTGAACCGACCTACGGGCCGTGTCCGGCCAAGACTCCGCCTGGCCGGGGCTTTATATAGCGCGACCCCGGGCCGAGCCAGCCCAAAGCCGCCGCCGCCCCAAAACCCTAAGCCGCCGCCGCCGCCTGCAGCCGCCGCCCACCGCCGCCGGAATCCGCCGCCGCTGCCGGTTTTTCTCAAAAAACCGTTCGGTTTATTTTAGTTTTTTTAGTTTCCGTTTTTTTGTAGATCGGTTTTTTCGGTTTAGTTAATTAGCGAGTGTTGGCTCGTTTGTTCGTCTTAACGAACGCGTTCATCATTTAGATCCAGATAACGAACGTTCGTTTGTTAATGTGTTCATCGTTTTTCTTTTTCTCGGATTAAATCCGTGATTTTTCTGATTGCGATTCCTGATCCGATTTTCGTTTTAGTATAACTTTTCTCTCGTTTATCGGAATCAGGCGATTCAAGCGCCTGGAGTTTTGTCTCGAAACCCTCTTTCCGTTTAACCAACTCAAACAAGTTTTTGCCTCTGTAAAATTTGACTTAGATCTAGAATAGTAAACGAATCTTGTTTCTTTTCCCGTTTGTCTTTCGTTGCTTCGTTCGATTTGATTCTTTTTTGCCAATCGGAGTTCTTAAGTTGATCTTTCTGGTTAGATCTCTTATTTGAGATTTACCTGTGCATTAGTTGAGTACTTATTGTATGCTTGTTTGTTTCTGATAGAGTACCCGGATAGCGCTGCCTGCTACTTTGAATCTCTAGGTTTCACGGATCGTCAGCAAGGCAAGTAACACTTTGATCATACTTCCTATTATCCAGTTTTTATTGCATTAGATCAACCCTCACACATTGCATGATTAGGATCTAATTAAATTGTGGGTTTGGGAAGTAGATGAGGTAGTACCTATTACTTGTTCTTATCAAACCTTTGGGAGTTACTTCTACGTTTGCTTATTATGCCATGCTATGCTAGTAGACGTGGATTGGGTGAGTGTATCCATGACAGATGTGAGAATTGTTAAATTAATGGTTTATCTAAGGTGGCAACTTAAATACACATCTGGGTGGATTGAGGCACCTGGGTATTCCAGCGATTGCCTATTTTTCTTTTGGACCGCCACCCAGGCTCAAAGGGATCATGAGATTACTCATACTAGAAACTTCCATGTGCAGCCACAAGCTACTATGGGCTCTAGCATAGTTTACTAAGTTATGCGAACTCTTACAGTGGTAGACTAGCAGATGTAGGGGAAACTAGGTGTAACGGTCTACCCGATCGTAAGGTGCTAGCGCTTCTGAAAGACTATGTCTCGGTCATCCATTTCTCAAACACCATGTAGTGCGAGAATCCCAACGGAGGAGATCGAGTCTTGTGGGTAAAAGTGTGCAAACCTCTGCAGAGTGTATAAACTAATCGTGATTAGCCGTGTCCCCGGTTATGGACAACTTGAGTATCTAGTACTTGGATTATCATGTGAATCTCATCATGTTACTCTAATTAATTTTGTTGGGTTTTAATGATGATGCTTAATTGGGATTGAGAGGGTGTCTACACTCCCAATGTTTAACAACCACCATGTTAGTTAAATAAAATGTATTCCTTTGCAGTAGGGAAAAAATGGCTTTATGCAAAACTGTAACCATAGAGCTTTCCACCGGCCAAATATGCATGTAGTATAGCCTTATTCTATTATTGCTCTCTATGTGTTACATTGCCAGCATATTCCATGTGCTGACCCGTTTCGGGCTGCAACGTTCATGTTGCAGACTTTTCAGACGACGAGTAAGGTGCTTTTAGGTCGTGGTTCTATACTCAGTGATGCCGTTGGAGTTGATGGACTCACTTATCTTCCAAGCCTTCCGCTGTTATCGTTATTAGATGGCCTTAAGCCATATTTATTGTAATAAGTTCTCTTTTGAGACACTCGATGTATTAAGTGTGTGATTGCTACTCTGTCATAAAAATCCTTCAAGTACTATGTGGTGTCAGCATTACTGATCCAGGGATGACACCGGAGCACAGAGATTGGACCATTTGAGGTCTGGTCGCTACAAGATGGTATCAGAGCACACGCTCACTGTAGGACACGACCACTAAGCTAAAGCCCTAGATCACTACTCACTCTTCTCATTCTGACTCCTCATCTTTTCTACTCTTTTAGGATGGCGGATGCAAGGAACCAGTTCACTCAACCGGATGAAGATACACCTTTGGACGACACTTGAAGGAAGTCACTAGATATCTGAACATAGGAGTACCAAGGTTCACCGGAACCTACAACGCCACATTACCTGAAGAAGAGCGCTGGATGATTCAAGTTCAAGTTCCAGGAAGGACGTTCATGCCAGTCACCAAGCCCATAGAATTTTCCTTTGATGCACCAACCTGGAGTCTAGGAAAGAGCATGGCAGCTCACATCGCCATGGGACGTATTGGAGAAGTTTACCGCAATGATCTCAAGGATACTATCTACCAGATTTGTGGGCGCCGAGATGAGCAATGGGAGATGATCAGCACCAAGAAGGATAGATCAATCGCAGCTTTTATCCAGGAGTTAAACCAGCACATTCGACGTCAGGAGAACCAGATGTGCGCCGACATGATAGATCTGAACAAGGCAAGGACAAGAATCAAGGAACTGGAGGAAGAACTCAAGGCTACACGTGAAGATTATGAAGAAGAAATCGAAGTACTAGTGGATAAGAATGCTGACCTAACAATGAAGATCGGAATATTTATGGGAGGCCCTACACCAGTAGAAGAAGACGAAGAACCCAAGGAGATTCGCCCGGAAGACTACATCACCATCGACGACATCGACTCGGATCCAGATGATAGTGATGATGACTATGTTGATGAAGCTGGAGCAGATATCATGGAGTCTGCAACCGAAGAATATTTCTAGTAGACCACCCCATCAGTAGTAGTAGTCCACCATGTAAATATAGTAGTCCAAGCACTTTTGCAATAGTTAGATCGATTGTATGCCCGTGTTTGATTGAATGAAGTGATATTGTTTGCTTTTGCCTCATGTGCATATGGGTAGTGTTTTCTCTCTAGACCTCTTTCTATTCTTAAATCTCATCTTTTCTAAACCCTTAGATGCCTCCGAGACGTGACCCCGGATTTACCTTCCCACCGGAGCTCGCTCAATTGATCCAGCAGCAGAATACATTGATGCAGTTGCTAGTCCAGAATCAGAATCAGGGGAACAACAACAACAACAACAACCCACCACCACCACCTGTTGATCACTTAGCCCGTTTTCTTAGGCTGAATTCTCCGGTGTTTTCCAGTAGCACCGAGCCGATAGTAGCTGATGATTGGCTCCGCAAGACAGCTAGAGAGTTGACCACAGCAGGATGCACAGATGCGGAAAAGGTGAAGTTTGCCGCACATCATCTTGACGGACCCGCGACATCATGGTGGGAGAATTTCACAGCCACTTTCCCTATCGACACTATCACATGGGACCAGTTTCAGCAGGCTTTCCGTACTACCCATGTTTCAGCAGGAGCTATGGCCATGAAGAAGCGAGAGTTTCGCAACTCGCGCCAAGGAGGACGGATAGTTGGCCAGTATGTGGAGGACTTTAGTAAGATAGCACGTTATGTCCCAGATGACGTTGCTACGGATGCAGCTAAGTAGGAGAAGTTTCTGGAAGGACTGAATGACGAGTTGAGCATGCAGTTGATGGTAGCAACCTTCAACAACTACCAGGAGTTGGTAGATCGTGCTCTTATGATTGAAGGGAAGCAACAGCGAATTGAGAACCGCAAGAGGAAGTATGGACAAGGGAAGTACAATTCGGGAGCTCAGCAGAAGCCACGTTTTACCCCTAGACTGGGAGGACATTTTCAGCATACCCATGGAGGAGGTAGCTCGCACAACCATAACGGCCCCAAGAATGGTAATGGGAATGGAGGAAGCAACGTCCAGAACTGCACCAACCCATCAACCCCAGCCAAAAGAGACCTGAGCCAAGTCACTTGCTTTAAGTGCCAGAAGACCGGACATTATGCCAATGAATGTCCTGAAGCCCAGAATGGAAATGGCAATGGAAGCTCTGGGAAGAAGCCTAACCCTTTCAATAGGGGACAGGTGAACCACATTAACGTGGAGGAGGTTGAAGAGCAGCCGGATGCTGTAATCGGTAAGTTTTTGGTTAAGTCATTTACTGCACTCGTTCTTTTTGATACTGGTGCATCACATTCCTACATATCAAGGGGATTTGCGGATAAGTATAACCTGCCCACCAAAGTTCTTAGAACACCTATGTTAGTAAGCTCACCAAGAGCGGAGTATATGGCTAGTAAGGGATGTTTTCAAGTGCCATTGAGTATAGGCAGGCATGTGTTTCCCTGTAGCGACCTGACCTGAATGGATCAAGTCTCTGTGCTTAAGTGTCATCCCTGGATCGGTATGCTGACACACACAGTACTCGAAGGATTTATAACAGAGGTAAATCACATGCATAAAGTAACGTAAATACTATTACCTCAATCCATATAGCGGAAGCAACAAGGTTGTGGATTCCCATCAACACCAACGGCAAAGTTGAGTGTAGAAATCGTAACCCTTACGTATCACTTACTCGTCGTAAGATAATCCTGCAACATGAGACGTTGCAGCCCGAAACGGGTCAGTACATTGAATGTACTGGCAAATTCACACCATAGAGAATGATGAATAATGACTATCACTACATGCATATTTGGTTGGTGGAAAAGCTCTATGGTTATAAGGTTTTTGCGTAAAGCCAATTTTTCCCTACTACAAAGTAATACATTTATTTAACTATCATGGTGGTTGTTGAACATTGAGAATGGTTGACAGCATTCTCAATCCCAATTAAGTAACATCATTAAAACCCAACAATATTCATTTAAAGTAACATGATGAGATCAACAGGATAATCCAAGAACTAGATACTCAAGATGTCCATAACCGGGGACACGGCTAATCATGATTAGTTTATACACTCTGCAGAGGTTTGCGCACTTTTCCCCACAAGACTCGTTCGCCTCCGTTGGATTTCTCGCACTACATGGTGTTTGAGAAACGGATGACCGAGACATAGTCTTTCAGAAGCGCTAGCACCTTATGATCGGGTAGACCGTACCACCTACAACCCCTACATCTGCTAGTCTACCACTGTAAGAGTTCGCACAACTTAGTCAACTATGCCAGAGCCCATAATGGCTTGTGGCTGCACACGGAAGTTTCTAGTATGAATGATCTTATGATCCCTTTGAGCCTGGGTGGCGGTCCGAAATAAAAACAGGCAAGTCCTGATAGACATCAGGTGCCTCAATCCACCCAGATGTGTGTTTAAGTTGCCACCTTAAGTAAACCATTAAAATTAACAAACTCACATCTGTCATGGATATCACTCACCCAATCCACGTCTACTAGCATAGCATGGCATAATAAGCAAACGTAGAAGTAACTCCCAAAGGTATCATAATAATACAGGTGATAGGTACTACCTCATCTACTTCCCATCCCACAATTTAATTAGATCCTAATCATGCAATGTGAGAGGATTGATCTAATGCAATAAAACTGGGTTGTAGAAAAGGTATGATCAAAGTGTGAACTTGCCTGCAATGTTGATGAAGATGATTCACACTCAAAACTCTTGATAGATCTACTCGTCACACTCCGGTCAATCTATCGTAAGCAAGCAATAGTAACCACACATAAGCAATCACTCAAAGATCAGAAAGAACGAAGAAAACAAGTCAGAAAACATCGAAACCAAGCAAATAACTCTTGCAACATAAAACAATTTCTAACAGTACCAAAATTATGTGAATTTGGCCTTATTAGAATGTTTAGGTCAAGAGCTTCAATTTGCAAAAAGAATCAACTAAAACGGAGCTACGAAACTCAAGTTATGATCAAACGAAGTTTGAATTCAAATCTGATCTAATTCAAATTTTAAACTTTTCAAAAACATATTTGAGTTGGATTACTGGATAGAGGAGATCGTAACGAAGAAGTGGGCGTTGGTTTCGTTGGATTTGGACTAACGAGTAAAAAGTTATGATTGTTTGAAGAACAGGGGCTAAACTGTAAAGAAAATCCTCACATATAGGTCCCTGGCCGAAAAAAATAAGAAAAAGGAAAAATACTAAATAGCGAACGTTCGCTACAGAAGTTTATATGACGAAAAACGTTCGCTGCGAAGACTAAAACAATGAACGTTCACTACTTAACTAGGTTATTAAGAAAAACCGGTTTTAATCAAAAGAACCAAATCGAACCGGGCAACGGTTTTACCGGTCGGGGCGGTTTTTCTTAGAAAACCGGTGGCGGCGGTTAACTCCGGCAACAGCGAGGCGAGGCGGCGCGGTGGTTCCGGTGAGGCAACAGCAGCGGCAGGAGGCGGCGCAGGGCGAGAGGTGGCGGGGCTGCGGTGCCGCAGTGGTGGCGCGGCTGCGCAGCAGAGGACCGGCGGAGGTGGCGCGGCCTTAGCAGCGGTGGTGGCGGCGCATCTGGCAGCGGCGGCGGCCCAACGGGGAACGAGGAGCGGCGGCTTCGGGGAAAACGGAAGTGGCGCGGTCCCGGGGCGCCATTTATAGAAGGGAGGCGAGGCGATGGCGTGGAGTGCAAGGCGGCGCGGCGACGGACTCCGTGGAGTTCACGACGGCGGCGGCGGTGTCGGGCAGGAGGCGGAGACCTGCCCGAGCTCGGGGACGGGGCGACGCGGGCTGGGCCACGGCCTGCTGGGCCGGCTGGCCTGGCGCAGAGAGAGAGAGAGAGAGAGAGAGCAGTGCTGGGCTTCGGCCTGGCACTGTTCGAAGAGTTTTTTTTTAACAGGCAACAAAAATAAAAAAAATAAAAATAAACTAAAATATTATATAGGCATATAATATATCAAAATTTTCAGAAAAAGATTTTCTACGACATGAACATTTTTCTAGCATTAAATAAAATACACACAAATTCTAATAATTCAAAGAGTGCTACTGGTCTATTAAAATTCAACAAAAATCATTTTAAAAATACCAAAATGATTTCAACTTAATTTTTCTCCAATTTTCTAATGTAGGGAATCATGTTACCCTAATTTCCATATATTTTATTTTTGGAGAAAAATAATTTGAATAAAACTCAAATAACTCCAAATTGAAAATAAATTCAAAAGAACTTTGAATTTAATTCTTTGAAACTCCCAACTCATATTTCATATAATTTGAAGAAGTCATTTTATCTTCTCTCATGAAAATCATTGAGTTGCATAAAGTTCCAGAATCGGAAATATTTTCAAATGAAATTCAAATATTTTCAACACCCCTTGTCATTTAAATAAATGGAAGAAGTCATGTCATCTTCTCTCCGGGGTTTTGTGTTTGAAAAGAATTTGAATTCATGGAGATCAGAAAGCAAATATGAAAGTTTGGGAAAGTCCTTTTATTCCCTCTCATTTAACTTTCAAAGAGTTTCAAATTCACTCACTTTCAGTCAATCAGTCAAACAATCAATCAAATCTATCTATTTATTATAACATTCCAAAATTTAGAATTTTGGGATGTTACATTCCCTCGGATTTGATCATTTTGGAATCACAAGGTTTGGATGTAATTCTGGGTATGGATTGGCTGTCGATGTATGGAGGAAACATTGATTGCGCCAGTAAGTCAATTTTTCTTACCACCCCAGAAGGAAGAAGGATCAAGTATGTATCCCGACATGTGCCTAAAAGAACTCAAGTAAATTCGTTAACAGGAGTTGTGCACGAGGAAGTACCAGTAGTGAAGGATTTCCCTGATGTATTTCCAGAGGAGTTGCCAGGCATGCCACCGGATAGAGATATTGAGTTTTTGATTCAGCTTTTGCCAGGCACAGGGCCAATATCTAAGAGACCATATAGGATGCCCGCAAAGGATTTGGAAGAGATTAAGAAGCAGATTAAGGAGTTACTGGATAAAGGTTATATTCGCCCAAGTTCTTCACCTTGGGGATCGCCAGTACTTCTAGTGGAGAAGAAGGATGGATCGTTAAGGATGGTAGTTGATTATTGAGGATTGAATGAAGTAACCATCAAGAACAAGTACCCACTACCGATGATCAATGATCTGGATCGATTGCAAGGAGCTAAGGTATTTTCCAAGATCGATCTACGATCAGGATACCATCAGTTGAAGATTTGAGAACAGGATATACCTAAGACGGCTTTTACCACCAGGTATGGGCTGTACGAGTATACCGTTATGTCATTTGGTCTGACTAACGCACCTGCATATTTTATGAACATGATGAACAAAGTATTTACGGAGTTTTTGGACAAGTTCGTCATAGTGTTCATTGATGATATTCTGGTTTACTTGAAGAATGAAGAGGAGCATAAGGAGCATTTGCGTTTGGTACTTGGTAAGCTCAGAGAACATCAGTTATATGCCAAGTTTAGAAAGTGTGAATTTTGGTTGAATGAAGTTGGATTCCTCGGACACGTTATATCCGGAGAAGGTATAGCAGTAGATCCCACCAAGGTTGACACTGTGACAAATTGGGAAGCGCCAACAACAGTTGGAGAGATCCGGAGTTTTCTTGGACTCGCGGGATACTACCGGAGATTTATTGAAAATTTCTCAAAGATTGCGAAGCCTATGACGGAGTTGTTGAAGAAGGATACCAAGTTCAAATGGACTGAGGAATGTGAGGCTAGTTTCCAGGAGTTGAAGAAACATCTGGTTACATCACCAGTGTTGATTTTGCCAGATCAGACCAAGGATTATGAGGTGTATTGTGACGCTTCACATCGAGGACTTGGAGCAGTACTTATGCAGGAAGGAAGAGTTGTTTCCTACGCCTCACGATAGCTTAAGTCGCATGAGTTAAATTATGCCACTCATGATTTGGAGTTAGCAGCCATAGTGCATGCGTTGAAAACTTGGAGACACTTTCTCATTGGAAACCATTGTGAGGTGTACACGGATCACAAGAGTTTGAAGTATATTTTCACGCAGAAGGAGCTGAATCTCAGGACAAGGAGATGGTTGGAGCTCATCAAGGATTATGATATGAGATTGCATTATCATCCCGGAAAGGCTAATGCCGATGCGCTGAGACGTAAAAGCCACGCCAATACCCTAATGACGGGAGATTTACCAAGGGAGTTAGCCGAAAATCTTCATGAGCTTTGTTTGGAGATAGTTCCGAGAGGATATGTAGCAGCATTGGAGATTCAGTCTACTTTGATGGATAAGATCAGAGAAGCTCAAAGGACTGTCAAGGAGATTGCTTCTATAAAGGAGAAAATGAGCAAAGGAAAAGCTAAGGGATTTCGTGAGGATGAGCACGATACCCTATGGTTTGAAGACCATGTTTATGTGCCCAATGACCCGGAGATCAGGATGTTGATTCTGCAAGAGGCCCATGATTCACCATATTCAATTCACCCAGGAAATACCAAGATGTATTTGGATTTGAAGGATACTTTTTGGTGGACCGGAATGAAGAAGGATATTGCAGAGTATGTACAGTTTGTGATGTATGTCAAAGAGTAAAAGCAGAGCATCAGAAACCAGCAGGATTGCTAGAGCCATTGCCAATACCTGAATGGAAGTGGGATAAGTTAGGCATGGATTTTAGCACAGGTTTGCCCAGAACTCGTTCAGGCTATGACTCGATTTGGGTTGTAGTCGATCATTTGACAAAGGTAGCTCATTTCATCCCAGTGAAGACTACCTACACCAGTGCTAAGTTGTCAAAGATATACATGACCAGGATCGTATGTCTGCACGGAGTTCCAAGGAGCATTGTATCAGATAGAGGAACCCAATTTACCTCAAAATTCTGGAATCAGTTGCATGAAACTTTGGGTACCAGGCTAGAGTTCAGTACAACTTTCCACCCGCAGACAGATGGACAGACCAAGAGAGTCAATCAGATTTTGGAGGATATGCTGAGAGCTTGTGCGCTAGATTATGGATCTAGTTGGGACGAGAATTTGCCATATGCAGAGTTCTCTTACAACAACAGTTATCAATCCAGTTTGAAGATGGACCCTTTCAAAGCCTTGTACGGAAGGAGGTGCAGGACCCCATTGTCGTGGGATGAAGTTAGAGACCGTTAGTTGTTTGGACCGGATCTGATTAAGGAGTTTGAACAGAAAGTAAAATTGATTCGCGATAGGCTCAAGGTAGCCCAGTCCAGACAGAAGAGCTACGCAGATTCTAAACGCAAGGAGACAGTTTACAAAGTCGGAGACCGAGTTTATCTTCGAGTATCTCCGCTTCAAGGAGTTAAGTGCTTTGGAGTTAAGGGAAAGTTAGCACCATGTTTTGTAGGACCATGCAAGGTTTTGGAGCGTATGGGAGAAGTATCTTATAAGTTGGAATTGCCCGAAGGATTGTCAGGAGTTCACGACGTGTTCCACGTCTCATAGTTGAAGAAGTGCCACGCAGAGATGGCTGATATACCGCTGAGAGACACAGTGCCGCTGGAAGCGATTCAGTTGGATAGAGATTGGACCGTTTGAGGTCTGGTCGCTACAAGAATGATGTGATTGACTTGTCCCATCCGTTAGCTTAGCACAATGATCGTTTAGTTTACTGCTATTGCTTTCTCCATAACTCACTGGTGCTCGTCGGTCCTAAACAAATGGTTTAAAACCCCTTTTCACGGCGGCATCTCGAACCGTCGCCAAGTGAGTGTGGGCGATAGGGGGGTCCTTCCCACACGACCCAGAAACCGTCGGGGATATGCCCTCCTGGCACAGACGTTCAGCAAAATGAGGTAATGTGCGACCGGCGAGCACTCAAATATCGAAATACGTACAGTAGAGCTAAAAAATACAATTATACGGCGAAATTGTTTCCGGTCGCAAGTACATACCACACAGTTAGTCCTCGCTAAATGTTTCCATTCATATGCATATCCCACATAGTCGCTCCAAGGAAAACGTTTCTGTTCACTGGTACATCACACACAATTTTTCCCATTAAATTGTTTGCGTTATTGAATGTATCACACACGGTCCATAGAAGAAACTGTGTGGCAAAGGTTGTCCATCACACACAGTTTTTATGTGGTAAAGGTTTGCACAAGGTGCCCTAACACAAACAGTTTCCAAGAGAAAGTCGTGTGTGATTGTTCATTGATCCAACACGGTTTATTCGTAGAAACTGTGTGCGTTGCCTGAGGTCATCGCCCACGGTATTTTATGAACAACTGTTTGCAATAACAAAACACAATTAGCAGGCTAGTTCGCCATTAGCAAGCTAATTATCCAATTATTCATAATCCATTTATTAATATAATTGGCATTTCATATTAAGCACACAATATATTTAATTTCCATACTAAGGAAGCAGAATTTCATAATTGAAATACATCAGAGTACAACATGATATAGCTTCAGCACTCAGCAAACCCATTACACAACTACACCAGCAGCAAGTTCCACATGCAACATGTAGAACCTTTCGAAATTAGCATCATAGACGGTATATAGACATATGCATCTCATCTGGAAAACTGCTAAAGTGGAAGGCAAATATTGAGCCTTCATTCATGTTGAAGGTCTTCGCAACTTTAGGCCAGTGCGTGTGGATGATTGACCGTTCGTCCTTCGTCCTCTTCAGGAACACTTCAATATTGAACCGTGGGTGTTGTATGAAAACCTTCCTCGCCTCCTGACCATAGAGAAGGTTTGAGAGGTAATCATCAGTGAACTACTTTGGAAAGGCCTGAAAACAAGGATGTGCATAAATATCTTCTCTATATTGGAAATGGGGCAAAGAAATAAAAAAGGCAAGGTATAATAGTTAGTACCATCTTGTAGTGAACTGATGTCTTCTTCATTGTGTGGACAAAGATCTTGTTGTTTTTTGTCGCTAATTTCTTTATCCTAACAATCTTTCTGAGTTTCTTGATTTGATTGATATTCATGGACAATTCATTTCCCCATATGCAAAAAGGGTCGAACAGTGGGTCAAAACCTCTGACAGCAGGACCTACATGTGCAAGACCAAATTGTTAAAAACCAAAATATTAGAATGGTTCCTGCAATTGCACAATAATGTGCTATTAGACAACGGACCATGCACGTGCTAACCTCGATTGTAAACCTCAGTGCTTCCCATTGTTTCCCTGCAACACATATAAGGTAGTTAGTCATTAGGTTAAGTAAGGGTTCGCATGCTATCAGTAAAATATGTTGATGAAAAATAAGCACATTGCAGATTCACTAGATTAATTGAAGCCACACGGAAAACCCATTTACCCAAACCAAGCATGATTAAGAACTAGGAAATATAGCACTTGTATATGTTTCTCATGTACTAAGTGTAGCCAAATTCGATTTATTCCTCACATGCACAACAATACAAAATTCTACCCACGACAATTGGACATCGCGTTGTAGAATTGAACCAAGCAGTTAACTAAACACCACAACAAATGAACCAAACGTTAACTGAGCACCACATTGCACAATATAACATTGAACCAAGCAGTTAACTAAACACCACAACAAATGAACCAAACATTAACTGAGCACCACATTGCACAATATAATATACTCCTAATAGAAGATCAGAGAGTTAACCAAACAGTTTACTACAACCAATTATAGCAATTGTATTTGTTTCTCATGTATTTACTACTGCCAAATTCAATTTATTCCTCACATGGTATACAATAACAGAATGCACCCACAATTTTGTAAAGATAAATTTGATTTATTTCTCACATGGAACACAATACAAAATTGCAGCCTGAAGAATTGAACATCACATTTGCAGAATTGAACCAAACAGTTAACTGAAGACGACAACTAATTAACAAAATAGTTAATAAGTGAGTACCACACTGCATGACATATAGAACATATACACTAGAGCAACAGATTGCATGGTGAAATTAGATAGCACAATTCACTAGATTTTGTGAAGGAAAGGCAGGAGCAGCACACACAATGGGTAAACCGAGCATGCTTAACCGACGTAGCTAGCAATTGGCAAGGTGCTCTTCAGAGATCTGGGGGTCAGCATGAATGACAGCCATCGCGACCTTATCCGCGCATGCGGCCATGATTTGCTTCTCCGCTGTCAAATGCTCCTTGAGGTCCTGGCTATACTGCGTGCACCATGGCTTAGCCCGGCGCTTATTTGGTGAAGGGGTCGGTTATTTGGGTGGAAGGTGTCGCGCTCGCGCTGGCGGTTGGGGCATGTGGGATATGGAAGGAGGAGGAGGATGGGGGTCGGGAGTGGATTACCTGCCTGGATAGAGGAGGCCGAGCAGCATGAGGGAGGGTCGCTGACGAGGAGGCGGCGGCGCTGCAAGCAAGGAGTGAAGATTTCAACTTGGAAAGGAAGGCGGAAAGAGGGGAAATGTGGCTTTTGGTAACGGGAAGGGGGCGGGGAGGTAGATATTTCCACGGAAGCCGAAAAATTGGAATCGCTTCAGCCAAAAAACTGGCGCGCAATGTCATCAGACACGGTCCCTTATTTAGAACTGTGTACGATATGTGGACATCACAAATGATTCAGATAGCTTAACCCGTGTGTGATGAGTTTGAACATCAAAAGTTTTGGTTGGGATTTCCATGGTTACAGTGTTCATCCATGTCATTGCATAATTTGGGTACACAAAGGAGACTACAGCACACCCACACTTATTAATCGAGCAAGTTTAGCAATTAAATGGAGCTAGCTGACCTAAACATTACTCTAACAAATTAAAGACCGGCGCTCTTAATTAAACAAAACATAGAGTAATACTACGGCTGGTGCTCGTCGATCTCGGCCGCCGCCTCCATGTCCAGCTCGCGCCCGACGGTCTCCTGGAGAAGGGGCTCCATGGCATCCATCGCACCATACTTGGCAAGCATCTCGCCATCCGTGTCCGCCATCTCTTTGGAAAAGGCCGCCATGAGCTGGGCATGGGCAGACGCGATCTGGGCTTGGACGGGCTCCGTTGTTGCAAGGTATGCGGCGGAGGAACGGAAGGCTACTCGAATGCCCTCGGTGATTGCCAGCTCTTCAGCCGTGGGTTGCCGACTGTTGTCGGAGAAGCTTCGTTCGATTTGTGCGATTACCGCCAGGAGCTGGGCGTGGGCCTCGACATGGTCGTGGGCGGCCTCCATCAGGGCTAAGGCTGCCGCTGTGGAACGGACAACTGCTGTGCCGCTCTCGCCAGTTGCTATCCCCGAGGCAGATGTTGTTGCCACCACGTGAGAAGCAACAACGGCCGTTTGGGCTGCCTTTGCCGCCTGGTTGCAAATTGCGGCCACGCTCATGCACATTGTTAGCACGTGCATGGCGGCTACGGCCGCTCTCTCGCCGGAGTGGGCCACCGAAGTTGCCCTCACGACGCGGGTCCACGTGCCCATCTTTCACCAGCGATGATTGAACAATGAAATGATATTTGGGGAGCGAGCTAGTGTGCTTGAGACGCCGGCTGTGGACTGTAGCCGACGCACCTTCTCGCGTAAGCCATAGGCGTACTATACACCGACGGTGCTCCAAGATATTTTGTACTACATCTCACACGGTTGCTAATAATAAACTGTGTGTGATCTACTTGATTTTTCATCTAGATTTGAATTACATAAAGGGGTCACAACAGCAATGGACGGTGTTTAAATTGCTGGACCTTTTATCTAGAGTGAACATGCAACTATATGTGTGTCGTAAAATAATTGGAATTATTCAAGGTTCGTTTGAACATTTTATACATTAAATTGGTTTTCTAGCCATTTCAGGTGAACAATTCAAATTTGAACTACATGTACATGCTCCAGTGCATATAAATTGGTTGAAAAAAAATCAAATCTGTGTCCTTGGGTGCATGCTTAGGTCCCATGCGAGAAATGGGAATGAATTTCAAACACCAGGCACCGTTGATTGCCGGCAAAACATTGAGATGCCTGGTTTTCAAATTCTAGTAAATCCAAAACTCGTCTGAAATTCATGAAACTTAGCATGCTATCATGGAGCGGCATCAACATGCCGTGGTACAAATTTTGTCCCATTTGTGGCAGGTTTGGGTATATGCTTCTCACAAAACGGAGCTTCTCACAACAAGCATGATGGTTTTCGGTAGGGAACGCCCCACCTTTGGGGACGAAACGATATCCATTGCCTCTTATTGCTTTCAATTTTTTTTTCTCGTGTCAACATAGAACAACAGGAGTGTTGTGTGATTTTTTGTGATTTTTCGGCGTTTGTTTGGACATTTTTATGCATTAACTGAGTTTTCAATGCATTTTATGTGCATAATTCAAATTTGAACTACATGTACATGCTCCAGTGCATATAAATTGGTTGAAAGATCAAATATGTGTCCTTGGGTGCATGCTTAGGTCCCATGCAAGAAATGGGAATGAATTTCAAACACCGGGGCACCGTTGATTGCCGGCAAAACATTGAGATGCATGGTTTTTAAATTCTAGTAAATCCAAAACTTGTCTGAAATTCATGAAAGTTGGCATGCTATCATGGAGTGGCATCAACATGCCGTTCTACAAATTTTGTCCCATTTGGGGCAGGTTTGGGTATATGCTTCTCACAAACCAGAGCTTCTCACAACAAGCATAATGGTTTTCGGTAGGGAACGCCCCACCTTTGTGGAAGAAACGATATCCATTGCCTCTTATTGCTTTAAAAAAATTTTCTCCTGTCAACATAGAACAACAGGAGTGTTGTGTGAATTTTTGTGATTTTTCGGGGTTTGTTTGGACATTTTTATGCATTAACTGAGTTTTCAATGCATTTATGTGCATAATTCAAATTTGAACTACATGCACATGCTCCAGTGCATATATATTGGTTGAAAAATCAAATATGTGTCCTTGGGTGCATTCTTAGGTCCCATGCAAGAAATGGGAATGAATTTCAAACACCAGGGCACCGTTGATTGCTGGCAAAACATTGAGATGCCTGGTTTTTAAATTCTAGTAAATCCAAAAATTCTGTTAACCATTGACGTGACGCCACGTGTCTTGGTTTTAATAGCTGTAGGAGGTGCCTTGCGGACAGCTGCTTGACCTTGGCTGAACGGGAGGTGTGCGAGCGCCGTCCGGTACGCAGGATGACCGAGAGGCATGCAAACTGTCCTTGAGTGCACAGGCTCACCGGGAAGCGTGCGAGTGGTACGCTGCGCAGGCTCATTGGGAAGCGATCCCTTTGACTTCCCTGGACACCTGCCTTGCTTGCATCCTCTCCATTAATGGCGCCCAAGCCACAGTTTAATTCGCTTTTTAAATATAAAACAGTCGTCGCAAACGTTTTAGTTAGAACACCCGTATGCAAACTGACAGCTTCCCCAGGAATCCAAGAGAAAATGTGTCAAGCAGGATTTCTGTAGCTCTTGATCGCAAACGTTTTAGATAGAACACCCGTATGCAAAGTGAGAGCAGCGCAGGATTTGTGCATCCCTTCAATGTAAACGGTTGTTTTGGATGATCCGTGTGGAACCACGTACAAACAAGTTGGTAATATTTGTCAATCCTTCTAACACTGCGATTTGTCAAAATATGAAGCTAAAAATCACTAGCAGTATCTAATTTTTGCAACTAAAATTCAGTAATTAAGCATAGATTTCCTTCATAGATTAAGAAGTCGTTCTTAATTTATACAAACAGTTCAACTTGACAGCTGAACCGACCAAACTTTTCCCCAATTGTTGCCAACCACGCACTGAAATAGCTAGTTCAACTATATATACTAGCTAATTTTAAGTATGTTGTACAATTCCACCACATCTATAGTCAGATGAACTGAACAAAATAGCCCCTAAATACTACTACTATTGCGGAGGTGCTTTGTACTACTTCCGGCTGCCTCTCCTCTATCGAGCACGCTCAGTAAGAGGCAGCGGAGGAGGAGCCTACCGACGAGCTGGGAAACCGCAATGCGGTGCCTGCCACTAATGCAGCTTCAGCGACGCTCGCCTCAAACGCCCTCTGCCGCTCCAGATGACCCCTCTCGTAGTGGTGGTTCTCCATGTAGATCTCCTGATTCCTCGCCTCTGAGGCAGCGTGTGTCGCTGCCACTGCGACAGTAAGGCTCTTTGCATGCTCGACGAGGCGCTCCTCCTCCTCCCACAGGAACTCGGTGTAGCGCACAAGGTTGATGTCACACGTGCGGGCATCCACCTCCGCCTCCTGCCTTTGGGTGGCGGTGGAAGAGCGGGTGATGACCCCGGCAGTCGATGGTGGGCTGGCAGCCACGGCGGCCGACGACGGGGTGGCGGCCACAACCACCACCTCCTGCCTTCGGGCCGCGGTGGCGGAGTGGGTGATGGCCACAGTGGCCAGCAGTGGGGTGGCGGCCACGATGGCCATCTTCCGCCTTCGGGCTGCCGTGGCGGAGCGGACGATGGCCCTGGCTTTCGACGGTGGTGTGGAGGCAACGGCATCCGGCAATAGCTGCCGACGGGCACCGGCTGCGGAGCTTGTGGTGGGTGTTCCACGAACACCCAATAGGGATGCCACACGCACTACACTACGCCGGGGACTGCGCCGCCGCCGCGGTGTAGCCTCCCAGCTGGAGCTATCCTCTGATGACGGCGGAGTGGCTGAGCGACGACGACGGACCGATGCCATTGGCGAATGTGGGAGAAGAAGACAAGATAAGCTATAGGGATGGAGGGGAAAATGCGATGCAGGACTCGCCGGCTGTGAGGGTTTTTATCGCTAGCTGGTAAGCATTGGGATTTTGGGGGATTTCACCGAGTCGGGCGGGAAGCTTGCGCAGGAACCTGCGAGGTTGCGCGGGAACAGTCTCACCGACGATTCATTGGTGTCACCGTTTGGCAAAAAGAACGCCCCCACACGCTGCGCAAGTTTGCGCTGTAAGCCGTCTGTGGTAGCGGGGTGACAAGACGTGCAAGAGGAGGACAAAAGGCCACGTACACATACGGTTAATAAAAAAACGCTTGTGATTTAATTACCTACGATACCACCGTCCTGGTTTATAAGTATGATTTAACTAATAAAATACAAATGCATGTCGCCAAAGATTATATAGTTGGATTTGTATTTGAACGTAGCTTCCAATTATATAATTTATAAACATGCATTAACATTTTGTTGGTTAAATTTGAGGGAAAAGTATGGCATGGAATATAAAGGAGACTATAGACTAGACGGAGGTGGTACCACACGGCCGCTCTCTACGCAGCGACGCAACTGTCGGCCGGCTTGTAGGCGACCATTTGCTACATGCTCAACTGCTCCATGTGTGTGGTTGCTTGCGGTTCAGGCAGCCGCGGCGCGCTCTGCTCGCATTCCGCCGCACGCGTTCTGCTCTCTCGTCCCTTCGGGTGCTCTGCCCTCGCCCCTCCACGCGCGCTGCCAGTGTTTTGGGCCGGCGCACAATCACGCACGTTCGTGTGCAAACGGTTGCGTCGGGCGCGGCGTGACGATTCAGTTACCCGCTGCAAAAACTACCACGCGGACGCGCCGAGAATCCACGCCGCCCGCCCCCCTTTTATTCCTACAGCCATTTACCTCCATCTCTCGTCTCACACGTCACAATAAGCACACCCACGAGGACACATATAGAGAGGATATCCAGCGGTTCCAATGGTGCTCCCCGTGGCTCCAATGGCACTCCCAGCGGCCGACGACGACAACGGCTGGCAGTTCACCACGCATCACGTAGTGGACACCCACATGATGGAGAAGGCCCTCTCAGTGGTGTACATGAACGATCCGGTCTCGGTGGAGAGCTCCATCCAAACTATGGACCAGTTCCTTGCCGAGGACAAGTACCGAGTGGTCGGCTTCAACCTCGAGTACACCATCGGTCGTGCCGGGCACGATCAGAAGGTTGTCATCGCCCAGTTGTGTGTGTGACATGATGTCCTCGTCTACCACTTCCACCTGCCACAAGGCCTTGCGAGCATTTCTCCAGGTTTATCAAGAGCTTCGACTACAGTTTCGCTACGGTGGACACCACCAATGATCTAAAAGCACTCAAGGTTTCGGACTTGAAATGCCCAAATCTTGTCGACATCCAGCAGCACTACAAGGTCCGGGGCACCGAAAAAAGCAAACTGAACTCCCTGGTTGACCTCGCCTTGGCCATCATTGACCCCTACTACGTGAAGATGAAGCAAGAGAGCAATAAGGACAAGAACGCCTGGCACAGTGTGTGGCATAAGAGACTGGATGAACAACATGTCAAGTACACAAGCTACAAGATGTACAGGAAGATCGTTGACATGAGGAAGTGTCTTCTTCCTGACCCAGACGAGGGATCAAGCCACATAGCAGTGGCGGGAGCGTCACAAGAAGTAGATGACTAGACGATCGTTTCTCCTACTTTAGAATGCATGCAATTGTTTATTGAGGTGTGTGAGAATGATCTGTATAGTCACTTATGTAATTGGATGTTTATTTCAGTTATATAAATACATGTTATTCTACTGTAGACAAAGTAATTCACACGGCTTATTAGCAGCAATCGTCTGTGTTATTATTGATCTTCGCACACATTTCAGATTACATACATGTTTGCCGCGTATCACACACATCTTGTTCAGCTGAACCGTTTCCATTGTGTTGCCTAATTACACTGGTGTTCCAAGTAAAAACTTTTCAACTAGCTGGGTCACCGCTGTTTTAAACCCTGACTTGGAATCAGAGCCATAAACGAGTGATTCAGTCGGACGGACGATTGAGTTCTTAAAGCTTGGATTCCGCCCCAGATAAACTACCCACCTCGCAGTGTCCCCCCCCCCCCCGAATGATCGGTGCGGCGGTTAGGCATCCTTAGACGAAAGAGTGGTCTTTCAGGATTGGTCGTTGTGTGTCACCACCTCCCACCTATCCTACACATTCGATCAAGGTTGTCACTGCACAGTTCATCCCAGTGAACCATATGTTGTATATCACACACGCCTTCATTTGGCTGCCCGTTTCTTTTGTGCCTCCTCATCACAAACAGTTCATTGAGCTGAACCGTATGCCCTGCATCGCACACGCAACTAAATTCTGAATCGTGTTTGATGCATCTGTCATCACAAACATTTTGCACCTTTTTGACGGTTTTTTTACACCACAGTTTGTGATTATGGCATTGCACACAGTTTCGTCGAAGGGTCTCTGATTCGACTGTCGCGTTTGGACCATCCTGCATTAGTGACTTATACATGTTCCTATGACTATGAGATTATGCAACTCCCGAATACCGTAGGAACACTTAGTGTGCTATCGAACGTCACAACATAACTGGGTGACTATAAAGATGCTCTACAGGTGTCTCCGATGGTGTTTGTTGAGTTGGCATAGATCGAGATTAGGATTTGTCACTCCGTCTATTGGAGAGGTATCTCTGGGCCCTCTCGGTAATGCACATCACTATAAGCCTTGCAAGCAATGTGACCAATGAGTTAGTTACGGGATGTTGCATTACGAAACGAGTAAAGAGAATTGCCGGAAACGAGATTGAACTAGGTATTGAGATACCGACGATCGAATCTCGGGCAAGTAACATACCGATGACAAAGGGAACAACGTATGTTGTTATGCGGTTTGACCGATAAAGATCTTCGTAGAATCTGTAGGAACCAGTATGAGCATCCAGGTTCCGCTATTGGTTATTGATCGGAGATGAGTCTCGGTCATGTCTACATAGTTCTCGAACCCATAGGGTCCGCACGCTTAATGTTTGGTGACGATCGGTATTATGAGTTTATGTGTTTTGATGTACCGAAGGTAGTTCGGAGTCCCGGATATGATCACGGACATGACGAGGAGTCTCGGAATGGCCGAGACATCAAGATCGATATATTGGAAGGCCATGTTTGGACATCAGAATGGTTCCGGGTGAGTTCGGGCAATTACCGAAGTACCGTTGGGTTACCGGAACCCCCGAGGAGTATATGGGCCTTATCGGGCCTTAGTGGAAAAGAGGAGAGGAAGGCCAAGGTGGAGGGTATGCCCCCCTAGCCCAATCCGAATTGGGTGGGGGCCGCCCCCCCTTCCTTCCCTCTCTCTCCCGTTTCCTTCTCTCCTACTCTAACAAGGGAAAGGGGGAATACTACTCCCACCAGGAGTAGGACTCCCCCCTTGGGCGCACCATAGAGGGCCGGCGCTCCCCCTCCTCCACTCCTTTATATACAGGGGAGGGGCACCCCATAGACACACAAGTTGATCTCTTAGCCGTGTGTGGTGCCCCCCTCCACAGATTTCCACCTCGGTCATATCATTGTAGTGCTTAGGCGAAGCCCTACGTCGGTAACTTCATCATCACCGTCATCACGCCATCGTGCCGACGAAGCTCTTCCCCGACACTCAGCTAGATCTAGAGTTCGTGGGACATCACCGAGCTGAACGTGTGCAGATCGCAGACGTGCCGTACCTTCGGTGTTAGGATCCGTCGGACCGTGAAGACATACGACTACATCAACCGCGTTGTCATAACGCTTCCGCTTACGGTCTACCAGGGTACGTCGACAACACTCTCCCCCTCGTTGCTATGCATCACCTAGATGGATCTTGCGTGTGCGTACAATTTTTTTTTGAAATTACCGCGTTCCCCAACAGTGGCATCCGAGCCAGGTCTATGCGTAGATGTTATATGCACGAGTAGAACACAAAGGAGTTGTAGGCGTGGGTATATACATATTGCTTGCCGTCACTAGTTGATTCTTGACTCGGCGGTATTGTTGGATGAAGCGGCTCAAACCGATATTACACGTACGCTTACGCGAGACTGATTCTACCGACGTGCTTCGCACATAGGTGGCTAGTGGGTGTCAGTTTCTCCAACTTTAGTTAAATCGGATTCAATGGACATGGTTCTTTCTGAAGATCAAAAGGCAATCACTATACTGCATTGTGGTTTTTGATGCATAGGTAAGAACAGTTCTTGCTCAGCCCATAGCAGCCATGTAAAATGCAACAACAAAGTAGATGACGTCTAACTTGTTTTCGCAAGGCATGTTATGATGTGATATGGTCAAGACATGATGCTAAATTTTATTGTATGAGATGATCATGTTTTGTAACAGAGTTACCGGCAACTAGCAAGAGCCATATAGTTGTCGCTTTATTGTAAGAAATGCAATCACCATGTAATTGCTTTACTTTATCACTAAGCGGTAGTGATAGTCGTAGAAGCAATAGTTGGCGAGAAGACAACGATGCTTTGTTGGAGATCAAGGTGTCAAGCCGGTGACGATGGTGATCATGACGGTACTTTAGAGATGGAGATCAAAACCACAAGATGATGATGGCCATATCATATCACTTATATTGACTGCATGTGATGTTTATCCTTTATGCATCTTATTTTGCTTAGTACGGTGGTAGCATTATCAGATGATCTCTCACTAAATTTCAAGGTATAAGTGTTCTCCCTGAGTATGCACCGTTGCTACAGTTCGTCTGCCGAGACATGATATCTATTACTCAACCTTCTTCTTGTAGATGTTGTTGGGCCTCCAAGTGCAGAGGTTTGTAGGACAGTAGCAAATTTCCCTCAAGTGGATGACCTAAGGTTTATCAATCCGTGGGAGGCGTAGGATGAAGATGGTCTCTCTCAAACAACCCTGCAACCAAATAACAAAGAGTCTCTTGTGTCCCCAACATACCCAATACAATGGTAAATTGTATAGGTGCACTAGTTCGGTAAAGAGATGGTGATACAAGTGCAATATGGATGGTAGATAAAGGTTTTTGTAATCTGAAAATATAAAAACAGCAAGGTAACTAATGATAAAAGTGAGCACAAACGGTATTGAAAAGCGTTGAAACAAGGCCTAGGGTTCATACTTTCACTAGTGCAAGTTCTCTCAACAATAATAACATAATTGGACCATATAACTATCCCTCAACATGCAACAAAGAGTCACTCCAAAGTCACTAATAGCGGAGAACAAACGAAGAGATTATTGTAGGGTACGAAACCACCTCAAAGTTATCCTTTCTGATCTATCTATTCAAGAGTCCGTAGTAAAATAACACAAAGGTATTCTTTCCATTCGATCTATCCTAGAGTTCGTACTAGATTAACACCTTAAGACACAAATCAACCAAAACCCTAATGTCACCTAGATACTCCAATGTTACCTCAAGTATCCGTGGGTATGATTATACGATATGCATCACACAATCTCAGATTCATCTATTCAACCAACACAAAGAACTTCAAAGAGTGCCCCAAAGTTTCTATCGGAGAGTCAAGACAAAACGTGTGCCAACCCCTATGCATAAGTTCACGAGGTCACAGAACTTGCAAGTTGATCACAAAAACATACATCAAGTGGATCACATGATATCCCATTGTCACCATAGCTAAGCACATGAAAGACATACATCAAGTGTTCTCAAATCCTTAAAGACTCAATCCGATAAGATAGCTTTAAAGGGAAAACTCAATCCATTACAAGAGAGTAGAGGGGGAGAAACATCATAAGATCTAACTATAATAGCAAAGATCGCGATACATCAAGATCGTGCCAAATCAAGAACACGAGAGAGAGAGAGAGAGAGAGATCAAACACATAGCTACTGGTACATACCCTCAGCCCCGAGGGTGAACTACTCCCTCCTCGTCATGGAGAGCGCCGGGATGATGAAGATGGCCACCGGAGAGGGATCCCCCGCCCCTCCGGCAGGGTGCCAAAATGGCTCTAGATTGGTTTTCGGTGGCTACAGAGGCTTGCGGCGGAAGAACTCCCGATCTAGGTTTCTTTCTGGAAGTTTTAAGTTATATAAGAGGTGTTGGAGTCGGGGACAGGTCAGGGGGGTCTTCGGGCTGTCCACGAGGTAGGGAGGCGCGCCCAGGGGGTGGGCACGCCCTCCACCCTCATGGGCAGCCCGGGACTCTTCTGGCCCAACTCTATTACTCCATGTCCTTCTTCTGGTCCAAAAATAAGTTCCGTGAAGTTTCAGGTCAATTGGACTCCATTTAGTTTTCCTTTTCTACGAAACTCAAAAACAAGGAAAAAACATAAACTGGCACTGGGCTCTAGGTTAATAGGTTAGTCCCAAAAATCATATAAAATAGCATATAAATGCATATAAAACATCCAAGGTTGATAATATAATAGCATGGAACAATCAAAAATTATAGATACGTTGGAGACGTATCAAGCATCCCCAAGCTTAATTCATGCTCGTCCTCGAGTAGGTAAACGATAAATACAGAATTTTTATGTGGAATGCTACCTAACATATTTATCCATGTAATTCTCTTTATTGTGGCAAGAATATTCATATCCATAAGATTCAAGACAAAAGTTTAATATTGACATAAAAATAATAATACTTCAAGCATACTAACTAAGCAATTATGTCTTCTCAAAATAACATGGCCAAAGAAAGCTTATCCCTACAAAATCATATAGTTTGGCTATGCTTCATTTTTGTCACACAAGAATGCTCTCATCAAGCACAACCCCGATGATAAGCCAAGCAATTGTTTCATACTTTAGTAATCTCAAACTTTTTTCAACTTTCACGCAATACATGAGCGTGAGGCATGGACATTGCACTATGGGTGGAATAAAATATAATGATGGGGGTTGTGTGGAGAAGACAAAAAAGGAGAAAGTCTCACATTGACACAGCTAATCAATGGGCTATGGAGATGCGCATCAATTGATGTCAATGCGAGGAGTAGGGATTGCCATGCAACAGATGCACTAGAGCTATAATTGTATGAAAGCTTAACAAAAGAAACTAAGTGGGTGTGCATCCAACTTGCTTGCTCACGAAGACTAGGGCATTTGAGGAAGCGCATTGTTGGAATATACAAGCCAAGTTCTATAATGAAAAATTCCCACTTAGTATATGAAAGTAACAACATAAGAGACTCTCTATCATGAAGATCATGGTGCTACTTTGGAGCACAAGTGTGGTAAAAGGATAGTAGCATTGTCCCTTTTTATTTTATTTTATTTTTCATTTTTTATTTGGCCTTTCTTTTTTTGGCCTTTCCTTTTTTTTATTTGGCCTTTTTTTTGGGATAATGCTCTATTAATGGTGATCATCACACTTCTATTTATTTACAACTCAAAGATTACAACTCGATACTAGAACAAAATATGACTCTATATGCATGCCTCCGGCGGTGTACCGGGATGGGCAATGAATCAAGAGTGACATGTATGATAAATTATGCATGGTGGCCTTGCCACAAATACGATGTCAACTACATGATCATGCAAGGCAATATGACAACGATGATGTGTGTCATGATGAACGGAACGGTGGAAAGTTGCATGGAAATATATCTCGGAATGGCTATGGAAATGCCATAATAGGTAGGTATGGTGGCTGTTTTGAGGAAGATATAAGGAGGTTTATATGTGACAGGGCGTATCATATCACGGGGTTTGGATGCACCGGCGAATTTTGCACCAACTCTCGAGGTGAGAAAGGGCAATGCACGGTACCAAAGAGGCTAGCAATGATGGAAGGGTGAGAGTGCGTATAATCCATGGACTCAACATTAGTCATAAAGAACTCACATACTTATTGCAAAAATCTACAAGTCATCAAAAACCAAGCACTACGCGCATGCTCCTAGGGGGATAGATTGGTAGTAAAAGACCATCGCTCGTCCCCGACCGCCACTCAGAAGGAAGGCAATCAAAGAAACACCTCATGCTTCAAATTTGTCACACAACGGTTAACATATGTGCATGCTACGGGACTTGCAAACCTCAACACAAGTATTTCTCAAATTCACAATTACTCAACTAGTACGACTCTAATATTACCATCTTCATATCTCAAAACATCAAGTATCAAACTTCTCATAGTATTCAATGCACTCTATATGAAAGTTTTTATTATACCCATCTTGAATGCCCATCATAGTAGGACTAATTTTATAACCAAAGCAAATTACCATGCTGTTCTAAAAGACTCTCAAAATAATATAAGTGAATCATGAGAGCTCAACAATTTATTCAAAATAAAACTACCGCCATGCTCTAAGAGGATAGAAGTGAAGCACTAGAGCAAATGACAAACTACTCCGAAAGATATAAGTGAAGCTCAATGAGTAGTCGAATAATTATGCAACTATGTGAAGACTCTCTAACATTTAATACTTTCAGATATTGGTATTTTATTCAAACAGCAAGCAAAACAAAAGAAAATAAAATGACGCTCCAAGCAAAACACATATCATGTGGTGAATAAAAATATAGCTCCAAGTAAAGTTACCGATGAACGAAGACGAAAGAGGGGATGCGATCCGGGGCATCCCCAAGCTTAGGCTCTTGGTTGTCCTTGAATATTACCTTGGGGTGCCTTGGGCATCCCCATGCTTAGGCTCTTTCCACTCCTTATTCCATAGTCCATCGAATCTTTACCCAAAACTTGAAAACTTCACAACACAAAACTTAACAGAAAACTCGTAAGCTCCGTTAGTATAAGCAAATAAATCACCACTTTTGGTACTGTTGTGAACTCATTCTAAATTCATATTGGTGTAATATATACTGTATTCCAACTTCTCTATGGTTCATACCCTCCGATACTACTCATAGATTCATCAAAATAAGCAAACAACACAATGAAAACAGAATCTGTCAAAAACAGAACAGTCTGTAGTAATATGTATCAAACGTATACTTCTGTAACCCCAAAAATTATGAAATAAATTGGTGGACGTGAGTAATTTGTCTCTTAATCATCTTCAAAAAGAATCAACCTAATCGCACTCTCCAGTTAAAAATAGGCAGAAAAACTCGTGAGCGCTAAAGTTTCTATTTTTTTACAACAAGATTGCAAAGACTTCACCCAAGTCTTCCCAAAGGTTCTACTTGGCACATACACTAATTAAAACATAAAACCACATCTAAAAAGAGGCTAGATGAATTATTTATTACTAAATAGGAGCAAAAAGCAAATAACAAAAAAGAAGTTGGGTTGCCTCCCAACAAGCGCTATCGTTTAACGCCCCTAGCTAGGCATGATGATTTCAATGATGCTCACATAAAAGATTAGAATTGAAACATAAAGAGAGCATCATGAATAATATGACTAGCACATTTAAGTCTAACTGAATTCCTATGCATAGGGATTTTGTGAGCAAACAATTTATGGGAGCAATAATCAACTAGCATAGGAAAGGAAAACAAGCATAAGTTCAAGATTTTAAGCGCATAGAGAGGAAACTTGATTATTGGAATTCCTACAAGCATATATTCCTCCCTAATAATAATTTTCAGTAGCATAATGAATGAATTCAACAATATAACCATCACATAAAGCAGTCTTTTCATGATCTACAAGCATGGAAAATTTACTACTCTCCACATAAACAAGATTCTTCTCAATCGGAATAGTGGGAGCATCATAAGAAACTCGAATACTATAAATTGTTTCCACATTGAAAGAATAAAATTCAGAAAAAGGGTAATCATGATCATGACAAGTTTTATAAATATAATCATCACTACTTTTTATATCATAAGTATCATCACAATAATTATCATAAGTAGCAACTTTGTTCTCATCATAATCGATTGAAACCTCTTCCAAAATAGTGGAATCATTACTAAATAAAGTCATGGCCTCTCCAAATCCACTTTCATAATTGTCACAATAAGATTCAACTCCCTCCAAAATAGTGGGATCATTACTTCCTAAAGTTGACACTCTTCCAAACCCACTGTCATCAATATAATCATCATAAATAGGAGGCATGCTATCATCATAATAAATTTGCTCATCAAAACTTGGGGGACAAAAAATATCATCTTCATCAAACATAGCTTCCCCAAGCTTGTGGCTTTGCATATCATTAGCATCATGGATATTCAAAGAATTCATACTAACAACATTGCAATCATGCTCATCATCCAAAGATTTAGTGCCAAACATTTTGATACATTCTTCTTCTAGATTTTTGGCACAATTATCGGAATCCTTATTTTCACGAAAGATATTAAAAAGATGAAGCATATGAGGCAACCTTAATTCCATTTTTTGTAATTTTATTTTATAGACTAACTAGTGATAAAACAAGAAACTAAAAGATTCGATTGCAAGATCCAAAGATATAACTTCAAGCACTAACCTCCTGGGCAACGGCGCCAGAAAAGAGCTTGATGTCTACTACACAACCTTCTTCTTGTAGACGTTGTTGGGCCTCCAAGTGCAGAGGTTTGTAGGACAGTAGTAAATTTCCCTCAAGTGGATGACCTAAGGTTTATCAATCCGTGTGAGGCGTAGGATGAAGATGATCTCTCTCAAACAACCCTGCAACCAAATAACAAAGAGTCTCTTGTGTCCCCAACACACCCAATACAATGGTAAATTGTATAAGTGCACTAGTTCGGCGAAGAGATGGTGATACAAGTGCAATATGGATGGTATATAAAGGTTTTTGTAATCTGAAAATATAAAAATAGCAAGGTAACTAATGATAAAAGTGAGCACAAACGGTATTGCAATGTGTTGAAACAAGGCCTAGGGTTCATACTTTCACTAGTGAAAGTTATCTCAACAATAATAACATAATTGGATCATATAACTATCCCTCAACATGCAACAAAGAGTCACTCCAAAGTCACTAATAGCGGAGAACAAACGAAGAGATTATTGTAGGGTAAGAAACCACCTCAAAGTTATCCTTTCTGATCGATCTATTCAAGAGTCCGTAGTTAAATAACACGAAGCTATTCTTTCCGTTCGATCTATCCTAGAGTTCGTACTAGATTAACACCTTAAGACACAAATCAACCAAAACCCTAATGTCACCTAGATACTCCAATGTCACCTCAAGTATCCATGGGTATGATTATACGATATGCATCACACAATCTTAGATTCATCTATTCAACCAACACAAAGAACTTCAAAGAGTGCCCCAAAGTTTCTACCAGAGAGTCAAGACGAAAACGTGTGCCAACCCCTATGCATAAGTTCAGGAGGTCACGAAACTCGCAATTTGATCACCAAAACTTACATCAAGTGGATCACGTGATATCCCATTGTCACCACAGATAAGCGCATGCAAGACATACATCATGTGTTCTCAAATACTTAAAGACTCAATCCGATAAGATAGCTTTAAAGGGAAAACTCAATCCATTACAAGAGAGTAGAGGGGGAGAAACATCATAAGATCCTACTATAATATCAATGCTTGCGATACATCAAGATCGTGCCAAATCAAGAACACGAGAGAGAGAGAGAGAGATCAAACACATAGCTACTCGTACATACCCTCAGCCCCGAGGATGAACTACTCCCTCCTCGTCATGGAGAGCACCGGGATGATGAAGATGGCCATCGGAGAGGGATTTCCCCCTCCGGCAGGGTGCCGGAATGGGTCTAGATTGGTTTTCGGTGGCTACAGAGGCTTGCGGCGGTGGAACTCCCGATCTAGGTTTCTTTATGGAAGTTTTGAGTTATATAAGAGGTGTTGGAGTCGGGGACAAGTCAGGGGGGTCTCTGGGCTGTCCACGAGGTAGGGAGGCGCGCCTAGGGGGTGGGCGCGCCCCTCACCCTCGTGGGCAGCCCAAGACTCTTCTGGCCCAGCTCTGTTACTCCATGTCCTTTTGGTCCAAAAATAAGCTCCGTGAAGTTTCAGGTCAATTGGACTCCGTTTGGTTTTCCTTTTCTGCGAAACTCAAAAACAAGGAAAAAACATAAACTGGCACTAGGCTCTAGGTTAATAGGTTAGTCCCAAAAATCATATAAAATAGCATATAAATGCATATAAAACATCCAAGGTTGATAATATAATAGCATGGAACAATCAAAAATTATAGATACGTTGGAGACGTATCAAGACACCACATGATGATCGGGTGTGATAAGCTCTACGATCACATACAACGGGTGCAAGCCAGTTTCGCACACGCAGAATACTCGGGTTAAACTTGACGAGCCTAGCATATGCAGATATGGCCTCAGAACACTGAGACCGAAAGGTCGAGTGTGAATCATATAGTAGATATGATCAACATAGTGATGTTCACCATTGAAAACTACTCCATTTCACGTGATGATCAGACTTGGTTTAGTTGATATGGATCACGTGATCACTTAAATGATTAGAGGGATGTCTATCTAAATGGGAGTTCTTAAGTAATATGATTATTTGAACTTTAATTTATCAGGAACTTAGTACCTGATAGTTTTTGCATGTCTATGTTGTTGTAGATACATGGCCTGTGTTGTTGTTCCATTGAATTTTAATGCGTTCCTAGAGAAAGATAAATTGAAAGATGATGGTAGCAATTACACAGACTGGGTCCGTAACTTGAGGATTATCCTCCTTGCCGCACAGAAGAATTATGTCCTGGAAGCACCGCTAGGTGACAAACCCGCTGCAGGAGCAACACCAGATGTTATGAACGTCTAGCAGAGCAAAGCTGATGACTACTCGATAATTCAGTGTGCCATGCTTTACGGCTTAGAACCGGGGCTTCAACGACGTTTTCAACATCATGGAGCATATGAGATGTTCCAGGAGTTGAAGTTGATATTTCAATCCAATACCCGGATTTAAGAGATATGAAGTCTCCGGTAAGTTCTACAGCTGCAAAATGGAGGAGAATAGTTCTGTCAGTGAACATATACTCAGAATGTCTGGGTACCACAACTACTTGACTCAGCTGGGAGTTATTCTTCCTGATGATGGTGTCATTGATAGAGTTCTTCAATCACTTCCACCAAGCTACAAGAGCTTCATGATGAACTATAATATGCAAGGGATGGATAAGGCAATTCCCGAGCTCTTCCCAATACTAAAGGTTGCAGACGTAGAAATCAAGAAGGAGCATCAAGTGTTGATGGTCAACAAGACCACCAGCTTCAAGAAGAAGGTCAAAGGGAAGAAGGGGAACTTCAAGAAGAACAGCAAGCAAGTTGTTGCTCAAGTGAACAAGCCCAAGTCTGGACCTAAGCCTGAGAATGAGTGCTTCTACTGCAAAGGGACTGGTCACTGGAAGCGAAACTGCCCCAAGTATTTGGCGGATAAGAAGGATGGCAAAGTGAAAGGTATATTTGATATACATGTTATTAATGTGCACCTTACTAATGCTCGCAGTAGTGCCAGGGTATTTGATACTCGTTCTATTACTAATATTTGCGACTCAAAACAAGGGCTATAGATTAAGCGAAGATTGGCTAAGGACGAGGTGACGATGCACGTGGGAAATGGTTCCAAAGTCGGTGTGATCGCCGTCGGCATGCTACCTCTACATCTACCTTCGGGATTAGTTTTAGACCTGAATAATTGTTATTTGGCGCCAGCGTTAAGCATGAACATTATATCTGGATCTTGTTTGATGCGAGACGGTTATTCATTTAAATCAGAGAATAATGGTTGTTTTATTTATATGAGTAATATCTTTTATGGTCATGCACCCTTGATGAGTGGTCTATTTGTACTAAATCTTGATAGTAGTGATACACATGTTCATAGTATTTAAGCCAAAAGATATAAGTTCAATAATGATAGTGCAACTTATTTTTGGCACGGCCGTTTAGGTCATATTGGTGTAAAGCGCATGAAGAAACTCCATGTTGATGGACTTTTGAAATCACTTGATGCTTGCAAACCATGCCTCATGGGCAAGATGACTAAGACTCCATTCTCCGGAACAATGGAGCGAGCAACGGACTTACTGGAAATAATACATACTGATGTATGCGGTCCAATGAGTATTGATGCTCGGGGCAGGTATTGTTATTTTCTTACCTTCACAGATGATTTGAGCAGATATATGGGTATATCTACTTGATGAAACATAAGTCTGAAACATTTGAAAAGTTCAAAGAATTTCAGAGTGAAGTGGAAAATCATCATCACAAGAAAATTAAGTTTCTACGATCTGATCGTGGAGGTGAATATTTGAGTTATGAGTTTGGTCTTCATTTGAAACAATTCAGAATAATTTCGCAACTCACGCCACCTGGAACAGCACAGCGTAATGGTGTGTCCGAATGCCATAACCGCACTTTATTAGATATGGTGCGATCTATGATGTCTCTTACTGATTTACCGCTATCATTTTGGGGTTATGCTTTAGAGACGGCTCCATTCACGTTAAATAGGGCACCATCGAAATCCGTTGAGATGACACCTTATGAACTGTGGTTTGGCAAGAAACCCAAGTTGTCGTTTCTTAAAGTTTGGGGATGCGATGCTTATGTGAAAAAGCTTCAACCTGATAAGCTCGAACCCAAATCGAAGAAATGTGTCTTCATAGGATACCCAAAGTAGACTGTTGGGTACACCTTCTATCACAGATCCGAAGGCAAGATATTCATTGATAAGAATGGATCCTTTCTAGAGAAGGAGTTTCTCTCGAAAGAAATGAGCGGGAGGAAATTAGAACTTGACAAGGTAATTGTACCTACTCCCTTATTGGAAAGTAGTTCATCACAGAAATCAGTTCTAGTGATTCCTACACCAGTAAGTGAGGAAGCTAATGTTGATGATCATGAAACTTCTGATCAAGTTACTACCGAACCTCGTAGGTCAGCCAGAGTAAGATCCGCACCAGAGTGGTATGGTAATCCTGTTCTAGAGGTCATGATACTTGACCATGACGAACCTACGAACTATCAGGAAGCGATGATGAGCCCAAATTCTGCAAAATGGCTTGAGGCCATGAAATCTGAGATGGGATCCATGTATTAGAACAAAGTGTGGACTTTGGTTGACTTGTCCAATGATCGGCATGCCATACAGAATAAATGGATCTTCAATAAGAACACTGACGCTAATGGTAATGTGACTATCTACAAAGCTTGACTTGTTGCAAAAGGTTTTCGACAAGTTCAAGAAGTTGACTATGATGAGACCTTCTCACCTGTAGCGATGCTTAAGTCCATCTGAATCATATTAGCAATTGCCACATTTTATGATTATGAAATTTGGCAAATGGATGTTAAAACTGCATTCCTTAATGGATATCTTAAAGAAGAGTTGTATATGATGCAACCAGAAGGTTTTGTCGATCCAAAAGGTGCTAACAAAGTGTGCAAGCTCCAGCGATCCATTTATGGACTGGTGCAAGCCTCTCGGAGTTGGAATATACGCTTTGATATTGTGATCAAAGCATATGGTTTTATACAGACTTTTGAAGAGGCCTGTATTTACAAGAAAGTGAGTGGGAGCTCTGTAGCATTTCTGATATTATATGTGGATGACATATTGTTGATCGGAAATGATACTGAATTTCTGAATAGCATAAAAGGATACTTGAATAAGAATATTTCAATGAAAGACCTCGGTGAAGCTGCTTATATATTGGGCATCAAAATCTATAGAGATAGATCAAGACGCTTAATTGAACTTTCACAAAGCACATACCTTGATAAAGTATTGAAGAAGTTCAAAATGGATCAAGCAAAGAAAGGGCTCTTGCTTCTGTTACAAGGTGTAAAGTTGAGTCAGACTCAATGCCCGACCACTACAGAAGATAGAGAGCAAATGAAAGTCATTCCCTATGCTTCAGCCATAGGTTCTATCATGTATGCAATGCTGTGTACCAGACCTTATGTGTGCCTTGCTATTAGTTTAGCAGGGAGGTACCAAAGTAATCCAGGAGTGGATCACTGGACAGCGGTCAAGAACATCCCAAAATACCTGAAAAGGACTACGGATATGTTTCTTGTATATGGAGGTAACAAAGAGCTCGTCGTAAATGGTTATGTCGATGCAAGATTTGACACTGATTCGGATGACTCTAAGTCACAAATCGGATACGTGTTTTTATTAAATGGTGGAGCTGTCAGTTGGTGCAGTTCCAAGCAAAGCATCGTGGCGGGATCTACGTGTGAAGCGGAGTACATAGCTGTTTTGGAAGTAGAAAATGAAGGAGTCTGGATGAAGGAATTCATATCCGATCTAGGTGTCATACCTAGTGCATTGGGTCCAATGAAAATCTTTTGTGACAATACTGGTGCAATTGCCTTGGCAAAGGAATCCAGATTTCACAAGAGAACCAAGCACATCAAGAGACGCTTCAACTCCATCCGCGATCAAGTCAAGGAGGGAGACATAGAGATTTACAAGATACATACGGATCTGAATGTTGCAGACCCGTTGACTAAGCCTCTCTCACGAGCAAAACATGATCAGCACCAAGACTCCATGGGTGTTAGAATCATTACAATGTAATCTAGATTATTGACTCTCGTGCAAGTGGGAGACTGAAGGAAATATGCCCTAGAGGCAATAATAAAGTTGTTATTTATATTTCCTTATATCATGATAAATTTTTATTATTCATGCTAGAATTGTATTAACCGGAAACGTAGTACATGTGTGAATACATAGATAAACAGAGTGTCACTAGTTTGCCTCTACTTGACTAGCTTGTTAATCAAAGATGGTTAAGTTTCCTAGCCATGGACAAAGAGTTGTCATTTGACAAACGGGATCACATCATTAGAGAATGATGTGATTGACTTGACCCATCCGTTAGCTTAGCAGTATGACCGTTTAGTTTATTGCTATTGCTTTCTCCATAACTTATACATGTTCCTATGACTACGAGATTATGCAACTCCTGAATACCGGAGGAACACTTAGTGTGCTATCAAACGTCACAACGTAACTGGGTGACTATAAAGATGCTCTACAGGTGTCTCCAATGGTGTTTGTTGAGTTGGCATAGATCGAGATTAGGATTTGTCACTCCGTGTATTGGAGAGGTATCTCTGGGCCCTCTCGGTAATGCACATCACTATAAGCCTTGTGAGCAATGTGACTAATGAGTTAGTTACGGGATGTTGCATTATGGGACGAGTAAAGAGACTTGCCGGTAACGAGATTGAACTAGGTATTGAGATACCGACGATTCTCGGGCAAGTAACATATCGATGACAAAGGGAACAACGTATGTTGTTATGCGGTTTGACCGATAAAGATCTTCATAGAATATGTAGGAACCAGTATGAGAATCCAGGTTCCGCTATTGGGTATTGACCGGAGATGAGTCTCGGTCATGTCTACATAGTTCTCGAACCCGTAGGGTCCGCACGCTCAACGTTCAGTGACGATCGGTATTATGAGTTTATGTGTTTTGATGTACCGAAGGTAGTTCAGAGTCCCGGATATGATCACGGACATGACGAGGAGTCTCAAAATGGTCAAGACATAAAGATCAATATATTGGAAGGCTATGTTTGGACATCAGAATGGTTCCGGGTGAGTTCAGGCATTTACCGGAGTACTGGGGGGTTACCGGAACCCCCCGGGGAGTATATGGGCCTTATTGGGCCTTAGTGGAAAAGAGGAGAGAAAGGCCAAGGTGGAGGGCGCGCCCCCCTAGCCCAATCGGAATTGGGTAGGGGGCGGCCCCTCTTCCTTCCCTCTCTCTCCCCTTTCCTTCTCTCCTACTCTAACAAGGGAAAGGGGGAATCCTACTTCCACCGAGAGTAGGACTCCCCCCTTGGGCCTTCCATAGAGGGCCGGCCCTCCCCCTCCTCCACTCCTTTATATAGGGGGAGGGAGCACCCCATAGACACACAAGTTGATCTCTTAGCCGTGTGGAGTTCCCCCCTCCATAGATTTCCACCTCGGTCATATTGTTGCAGTGCTTAGGCGAAGCCCTACGTCGGTAACTTCATCATCACCGTCATCACGCCGTCATGCTGATGAAGCTCTTCCCTGACACCCATCTGGATCTAGAGTTCGTGGAACGTCACCGAGCTGAACGTGTGCAGATCGCGGAGGTGACGTACCTTCGGTGCTAGGATCAGTCGGATCATGAAGATGTACGACTACATCAACCGCGTTGTCATAACGCTTCCGCTTACGATCTACGAGGGTACGTGGACAACACTCTCCCCTCGTTGCTATGCATCACCTAGATGGATCTTGCGTGTGCGTAGGAATTTTTTTGAAATTACTGCATTCCCCAACAGTCTTATCCATCCCTTGCATATTATAATTCATCACGAAGCTTTTGTAGCTTGGTGGCAGTGATTGAAGAACTCTGTCAATGACACTATCATCAGGAAGATTAACTCCCGGTTGAGTCAAGTGGTTGTGGTACCCAGAAATTCTGAGTATATGTTCACTGACAGAAATATTCTCCTCCATCTTGCAGCTATAGAACTTAATGGAGACTTCATATCTCTCAATTCAGGCATTTGCTTGAAATGTTAACTTCAACTCCTCAAACATCTCATATGCTCCATGACGTTCAAAAGGTCGTTGAAGTCTCGATTCTAAGCCGTAAAGCATGGCACACTGAACTACCGAGTAGTCATCAGCTTCGTTGTGCCAGACGTTCATAACATCTGGTGTTGCTCCTGCAGCGGGCTTTGCACCTAGCGGTGCTTCTAGGACATAATTCTTCTGTGCAACAATGAGGATAATCCTCAAGTTACGGACCCAGTCCATGTAGTTGCTACCATCATCTTTGAACTTAGCTTTCTCTTGGAACACATTAAAATTCAACGGAACAACAGCACGGGCCATTTATCTACAACAACATAGACATGCAAAATACAATCAGGTACTAAGTTCATGATAAATTAAAGTTCAATTAATCATATTACTTAAGAACTCCCACTTAGATAGACATCCCTCTAGTCATCTAAATGACCAGTGATCCATATCTACTAAACCATGTCCGGTCATCACGTGAGATGGAGAAGTTTTCAATGGTGAACATCACTATGTTTATCATATCTACTATATTATTCACGCTCAACCTTTCGGTATCAGTGTTCCGAGGCCATATCTGCATATGCTAGGCTCGTCAAGTTTAACCTGAGTATTCTGCTTGGGAAAAACTGGCTTGCATCTGTTGTATGTGAACGTAGAGCTTATCACACCCGATCATCACATGGTGTCTCGGCACGACGAACTGTTGCAACGGTGCATACTCAGGGAGAACACTTATACCTTGAAACTTAGTGAGAGATCATCTTATAATGCTACCGCCATACTAAGCAAAATAAGATGCATCAAAGATAAACATCACATGCAATCAATATAAGTGATATGATATGGCCATCATCATATTGTGCCTTTGATCTCCATCTCCAAAGCACCATCATGATCACCATCGTCACCGGCTTGAAACCTTGATTTCCATCGTAGCATCATTGTCGTCTCGCCAACTATTGCTTCTACGACTATCACTGCCGCTTTGTGATAAAGTAAAGCAATTACATGGCGATTGCATTTCATACAATAAAGCGACAACCATATGGCTCCTGCCAGTTGCCGATAACCGTGTTACAAAACATGGTCATCTCATGCAACAATTTATATAATCACGTCTTGACCATATCACATCACAACATGCCCTGCAAAAACAAGTTTGACGTCCTCTACTTTGTTGTTGCAAGTTTTACGTGGCTGCTACGGGCTTAGCAAGAACCGTTCTTACCTACGCATCAAAAACCACAACGATTTTTTGTCAAGTGTGTTGTTTTAACCTTCAACAAGGACTGGGCGTAGTCACACTTGATTCCACTAAAACTAGAGAAACAGACACCCACTAGCCACATGTGTGCGAAGCATGTCGGTAGAACCACTCTCATGAACGCGGTCATGTAATGTCGGTCTGGGCCGCTTCATCCAACAATACCGCCGATTCAATGTATGACATGCTGGTAAGCAGTATGACAATCATCACCCACAACTCTTTGTGTTCTACTCATGCATATAACATCTACGCATAGACCTAACTCGAATGCCACTGTTGGGGAACTTAGTATTTCAAAAAAAATCCTATGATCACGCAAGATCTATCTAGGAGATGCATAGCAACGAGAGGGGAGAGTGTGTCTACGTACCCTCGTTGACCGAAAGCGGAAGCGTTAAGCAACGCGGTTTATGTAGTCGAACGTCTTCGTGAAAGCACGAGTGCTCCCTGGGTGGTTTTGGTAATTAATGTCAACATATCTCTTGTTGGACTAATGTTTTCATCTAGTATATTTCAGACAAGTTCAACAGATGGAGTGGCGTGGACAAGAGGATATGGAACCCTTTCAAGATGCTCAGGACAAAGGATTGGCTCAAGCTCAAAAGCTCAAGACTCTACATTTTACTTTTAGTGATCCAAGATCACATTGAGTCCATAGGAAAGCCAATACTATTAAAAGGGGATGAGATGTTGCTTAATGGCTTGCTTGCTCAAAATGCTTAGTGATATGCTCCAAAACCCTTAATCACTTTCCCATATCCACATATGTCCCAAACCAAAAAGTCAAACTCGGCCCCACCGAACTTTCTATCCGACGCCACCAAGTTCCCTTGACATAGCCACTTCCACAAACCCTAATCAATTCGGTCTCACCAATGGGATCTTGGTCTCACCGAGATGGGCTTGCAAACTCTCTGTTACCTATTGCAATAATTTCAGTCAAACCGAGATATGCAATCGGTCCCACCGAGTTTGCTTGACCAACTCTCTATTTTGCTTATTACCAAAATCGGTCTCACCGAGTTTGCGCAATCGATCAAACCAATATGAGGTTTTACCCTAACCCTAGCACATCGGTCCCACCGAGTTGATCATATTGGTCCCACCGAAATGTCTAACTGTCACATTATGAACTAAATCGGTCCGACCGAGTTGTCTGATTCACTCCCACCGAGTTTGGTGATTTGTGTGTAATGGTTAGATTTTGTGTGGAGGCTATATATACCCCTCCACCCACTCTTCATTAGTGAGGAGAGCCATCAAAACATGCCTACACTTCCATCATACATATTCTAAGAGAGAACCACCTACTCATGTGTTGAGGTCAAGATATTCCTTTCCAACCATATGAATCTTGATCTCTAGCCTTCTCCAAGTTGCTTTCCACTCAAATCATCTTTCCACCAAATCCAAATCAGTGAGAGAGAGTTGAGTGTTGGGGAGACTATCATTTGAAGCACAAGAGCAAGGAGTTCATCATCAACACACTGTCTATTACCTTTTGGAAAGTGGTGTCTCCTAGATTGGTTACGTGTCACTTGGGAGCCTCCGTCAAGATTGTGGAGTTGAACCAAGGAGTTTGTACAGTCAAGGAGATCGCCTACTTCGAAGATCTACCCTAGTGAGGCAAGTCCTTTGTGGGCGATGGCCATGGTGGGATAGACAAGGTTGCTTCTTTGTGGACCCTTCATGGGTGGAGCCCTTGGTGGACTCGCGCAACTGTTACCCTTCATGGGTTCAAGTCTCCATCAACGTGGATGTACGAAAGCACCACCTATCGAAACCATGCCAAAAATCTTCATGTCTCCAATTGTGTTTGCACACTCCAACCTCATCTCTTTACATTCTTGCAAATTGCATGCTTTACTTTCCGTTGGTTATATACTCTTGTCATGCTTGCTTGATATGTATTTTGAATGTTCAAACTTGTGTGCTAAAAACTCTACCTTAACTTGAAGAAAATAAAAACCGCAACTTTTCTTTGTTAGGAGTCTATTCACCCCCTCTAGACACCTCTTCTCGATCCTTTCAATTGGTATCAGAGCGCTGGTCTCCATTGCTTTGGTTTAAACACCTTTGGAGGAAGATGGATGAGTCTACGTTGGGGAGTCTTAGACGTAGAGTGCACATACTTCATGGAGGGTTCTTTCATGAGTGGAAAATTGAGATGCTTGAGATTTCCAATGAATATCATTTGAGCAAGTATATTACTAGCCCTTGTGCACCTCATGTTGATCCTTTGCATCCTACCCTTGATGAGTCTATTAAAATGATCCGTAATCTTAGAACTATCAATTTAATCATTGGAGGATTGCCTAGAAACTTGTTTGCTAGCTTGCCTGCTCTTGATTGTGCCTACACCATACAGAGATTTCTTGAGGAACAATTTCCAAACTATTCCTTGCAAAGGTTGGATGAAATTCTTCATAAGTCTATTGCCTTGAGTAAGATGAGTTCCAATGATCCCAAATTTGGTGATTGTCTATTTGAGCTTACTAATCTTACGAGTGCCAAAGGAGATGTTGGAATCATTAGCAATATCATCTCTGAAGCCATTAGAATGCAAAAAAGATGACTATTGTGGTGACCATTTATCTAATGAATTGCCCTCTCTAGGAATCGATCCATCACAAGACGATGTTGGACATGGGTACTATGATGAGGATGATGATAGTGACCTTGATCTCGATGAGTCTATGAGACACTTTGGTCTTATGGCTAATCTTTGTGGCTACATGGCCGGAGGAATGGAATGGGTCCTTGATAGTGGATGTACTGATCATATGACCGGAGACAAAGATATGTTTCGTGAGCTTGCTGAAAATGACGGCCATCGGAAGTATGTCACTTTTGGTGATAACTCAAAGGGTAAGGTGGTTGGCCTTGGTAAGGTGGCCATCTCACATGATAGCTCCATACAAAATGTTATGCTCGTTGAATCTCTTGGCTACAATTTACTTTCCGTATCTAGACTTGCTGACTTTGGTTTCAATGTCCTATTTACTGAAGTAGATTGCCAAGTGTTTCATAGAGATAATCATAAAATGGTCTTTACCGGTATACATTGTAACATCCCAAATTTTCAATTTGGAATGTTATACATTAGGTCATCATGCATATCATATTTTATTTTTCTTTTGTCTTTGATCCTAGAAAATCCTAAGCAACTCAAGGACCCATGGAGAGAGTTGGGGATTTCGTTATTTACATATTTGAGTTTCCTCAAATTTTGTAAACAGGATCATTTGATTTTATTTATTTTATCATCAATTATTTCTATTACAAAAATATGAGAGAGGGAATAAAATGACTTTCCCAAAATATAGAAATATTGAGGATTTAATAAAAAAATCAAATAAGTTTTATTTCGGAGTTTTTCGGTATTTTTATTTGAATTTAGGAAAAATGCGAGTTTTTCAAATTTGTAGTTTGGGCCCAGATAAATGTTCACTTTATCGGGCTTGATTTTAGGAACCCGGCAAAATTTATTTCGTGATTTTTGGAGTCCGTTTAGTATTTCTTTTTATTTTTCTTCCGAGCGGAATTAAAAAAACGCGTAACCGACTCCGGGCCGTACCAGGCCAGGAAACCTCCGCCTGGGGTGCCTTTAAATAGCGCCCGAGCCGGCCCGAGGGAGAGAGCCAGCCCGCCACCGCGCCCTAACCCTAACCCTAATCCGCCGCCGCCGCCGGAGCCGCGCGCCTTTCGTGGTTCGCCGCCGCCTCGTTTTCCGTGCAGTTTTTTTTTAAAAAAATTCTGTTCGTCGTTTTTCCTTTTCGTCGGATTTTCCGCGGTTATTTTCTGATCGTGATTTCTGATCCGATTTTCGTTTTAGTATATCATTTCGCTCGTTTATCGGAATCAGGCGATTCAAGCGCCTGGAGTTTCATCTCGAAACCCTCTTTCCGAATAATCAACTTAAACATGTTTTTGCTACTGTAAAATTTGCCCTATATCCAGATTACTAGAACAAAGTTGTTTTCTTTCGCCGTTTGATTTCTTTTGCTTCGTTCGATTTGATTCTTTTTGCCAACCAGGGTTCTTAAGTTGAACTTTCTGGTTAGATCTTCTATTTGAGTTTTACCTGTGCATTAGATGAGTACTTATTGTATGCTTGTTTGTTTGTCTGCGATAGAATACCCGGAGTGCGCCGCCTGTTACGTTGAATCTCTAGGTTTCGCGGATCATCAGCAAGGCAAGTAACACTTTGATCATACCCTTTCTACAACCCAGTTTTATTGCATTAGATCAATCCTCACACATTGCATGATTAGGATCTAATTAAATTGTGGGATGGGAAGTAGATGAGGTAGTACCTATTACCTGTTTATTATCAAACCTTTGGGAGTTACTTCTACGTTTGCTTATTATGCCATGCTATGCTAGTAGACGTGGATTGGGTGAGTGATATCCATGACAGATGTGAGATTGAAAATTAAGGGTTTATCTAAGGTGGCAACCTAACACACATCTGGGTGGATTGAGGCACCTGGGGTTACCAGGACTTGCCTGTTTTATTTGGACCGCCACCCAGGCCCAAAGGGATCATGAGATTATTCATACTAGAAACTTCCGTGTGCAGCCACAAGCCATTATGGGCTCTGGCATAGTTGACTAAGTTGTGCGAACTCTTACAGTGGTAGACTAGCAAATGTAGGGGAAAGTAGGTGTACCGGTCTACCCGTCGTAAGGTGCTAGCGCTTCTGAAAGACTGTGTCTCGGTCATCCGTTTCTCAAACACCATGTAGTGCGAGAAACCAAACGGAGGCGATCGAGTCTTGTGGGGAAAAGTGCGCAAACCTCTGCAGAGTGTAATAAACTAATCATGATTAGCCGTGTCCCCGGTTATGGACATCTTGAGTATCTAGTACCTGGATTTTCATGTGAATCTCAACATGTTACTCTAAATTAATTTTGATGGGTTTTAATGATTTTTAATTGGGATTGAGAATGCTGTCAACCATTCTCAATGTTTAACAACCACCATGATAGTAATTAATCTATTCCTTTGAAGTAGGGAAAAATTGGCTTTACGCAAAAACAATAACCATAGAGCTTTCCACCAGCCAAATATGCATATAGTATAGTTGTTGCATTCCATTACTCTCTATGTGTTACCTTGCCAGCATATTCCATGTGCTGACCCGTTTTCGGGCTGCAACGTTAATGTTGCAGACTTTTTAGATGACGATTAAGGAGTTTTTAGGTCATGGTTCTATACTCAGTGATGCCGTTGGAGTTGAAGGACTCACTTATCTTCCAAGCCTTCCGCTGTTATCGTCACTAGATGGCCTTAAGCCATATTTATTGTAATAAGTTCTCTTTTGAGACACTCGATGTAATAAGTGTGTGATTGCTACTCTGCTATAAATCCTCCGAGTACTGTGTGGTGTCAGCATTACTGATCCAGGGATGACACCGGAGCACAAAGATCAGACTGTTTGAGGTCTGGTCGCTACAGAGATGGTATCAGAGCACACACTGACTGTAGGACACGACCACTAAGCTAAAGACCTAGATCACTACTCACTCTCTTCTCTTCTGACCTCTCATCTTTTCTACTCTTTAGGATGGCGGATGCAAGGAATAAGTTCACCCAACCGGATGAAGATACACCCTTTGGACGCCACTTGAAGGAAGTCACTAGATACCTGAACATAGGAATACCAAGCTTCACGGGAACCTACAACGCCACCTTACCTGAAGAAGAGCGCTGGATGATACAAGTTCAAGTTCCAGGAAGGACGTTCATGCCAGTCACTGAGCCCATAGAGTTTTTTTTTATGCACCAACTTGGAGTCTAGGAAAGAGTATGGCAGCTCACATCGCCATGGGACGCATTGGAGAAGTCTACCGCAAGGATCTCAAGGATACTATCTACCAGATTTGTGGGCGCCGAGATGAGCACTGGGAGATGATCAGCACCAGGAAAGATAGATCAATTGCAGCTTTTATTCAGGAGTTAAACCAGCACATTCGACGATAGGAGAATCAGATGTGCGCCGACATGATAGATCTGAAGAAGGCTAAGACTAGAATCAAGGAACTAGAGGAAGAACTCAAGGCTACACGTGAAGATTATGAAGAAGAAATTGAAGTATTGGTGGATAAGAATGCCGACCTAACAAAGAAGATTGGAATATTTATGGGAGGCCCGACACCAGTAGATGAAGACGAGGAACCCAAGGAGATTAGCCCGGAAGACTACATCATCATCGACGACACCGACTCAGAACAAGATAGTAGCGATGATGTCTATGTTGATGAAGCAGGAGAAGATATCATGGAGTCTACAACCGTAGAATATTTCTAGTAGACCACCTCATCAGTAGTAGTAGTCCACCATGTAAATATAGTAGTCCGAGCACTTTTGCGATAGTTAGATCGATTGTATGCCTTTGTTTGATTGATTGAAGTGAATTGTGTGCTTTTGCCTCATGTGCATATGGGTAGTTTTTTCTCTTTAGACCCCCTCTATTCTTATATCTCATCTTTTCTAAACCCTCAGATGCCTCCGAGACGTGACCCCGGATTTACCTTTCCGCCGGAGCTCACCCAGTTGCTAGTTCAGAATCAGAATCAGGGGAACAACAACAACAACAACCCACCACCACCACCACCTGTTGACCACTTAGCCCATTTTCTTAGGCTGAATCCGCCGGTGTTTTCCAGTAGCACTGAGCCGATAGTAGCAGATGATTGGCTCCGCAAGATAGCTAGAGAGTTGACCACAGCAGGATGCACAGATGTGAAGAAGGTGAAGTTTGCCGCACATCAGTTAGAAGGACCCGCAGCATCTTGGTGGGAGAATTTCACATCCACCTTCCCAGTCGACACTGTCACATGGGACCAGTTTCAGCAGGCTTTTCGTACTGCCCATGTTTCAGCAGGAGCAATGGCCATGAAGAAGCGTGAGTTTCGTAACTTGCGCCAAGGAGGACGGACAGTTGGCCAGTATGTGGAGGAGATTAGTAAGCTAGCACGTTATGCCCCAGATGACGTTGCTACAGATGCAGCTAAGCAGGAGAAATTCCTGGAAGGACTGAATGATGAGTTGAGTATGCAGTTGATGGTAGCCACCTTCAACAACTACCAGGAGTTGGTAGATCGTGCTCTTATGATTGAAGGGAAGCAGCAGCAAATACAGAACCGCAAGAGGAAGTATGGACAAGGAAAGTATAATTCAGGAGCTCAGCAGAAGCCTCGTTTTACCCCTAGACCACGAGGACATTTTCAGCATACCCATGGAGTAGGTAGCTCGCACAATCACAATGGCACCAAGAATGGTAATGGGAATGGAGGAAGCAATGGCCAGAACCGCAGCACCCCATCAACCCCAGCCAAGAAGGACTTGAGCCACGTCACTTGCTATAAGTGTTCGAAGCCAGGACATTATGCAAATGACTGTCCTGAAGGACAAAACGGCAATGGGAGTTCTGGAAAGAAGCCGAACCCTTTCAACAGGGGACAGGTGAACCACGTTAATGTGGAGGAGGTTGAAGCTCAGCCCGAGGCAGTAATAGGTAAGTTTTTGGTTAAGTCATTTACTACACTCGTTCTTTTTGATACTGGTGCATCGCATTCATACATATCAAGGGGATTTGTGGAAAAGTATAGCCTGCCCACTAGGATTCTTAAAACACCTATGCTAGTAAGCTCACCAGGAGCGGAGCACATGGCCAGTCAAGGATGTTTTCAAGTGCCATTAAGTATAGGAAGGCATGTTTTCCCAACGGATTTGATTATTTTGGAATCCCAAGGTCTGGATGTGATTCTTGGTATGGATTGGCTGTCGATGTATGGAGGAAACATCGATTGCGCCAGTAAGACAATTTTGCTCACAACGCCAGAAGGAAGAAGGATCAAGTATGTATCCCGGCATGTGCCAAACAGGATACAAGTAAATTCCTTATCAGGAGTTGTGCAGGAGGAAGTACCAGTGGTAAAGGATTTTCCTGATGTATTCCCCGAAGAGTTGCCAGGCATGCCACCGGATAGAGACATTGAGTTTTTGATTGAGCTTTTGCCAGGCACTGGGCCAATATCGAAGAGACCATATAGGATGCCAACAAAAGATTTGGTGGAAATTAAGAAGCAGATTAAGGAGTTACTGGATAAGGGATATATTCGCCCAAGTTCTTCGCCTTGGGGATCACCAGTACTTCTAGTGGAGAAGAAGGATGGATCGTTAATGATGGTTGTTGATTATCAAGGATTGAATGAAGTAACGATCAAGAACAAGTACCCTCTACCAATGATCAACGATCTGTTTGATCGATTGCAAGGAGCTAAAGTGTTTTCCAAGATCGATTTGCGATCAGGATACCACCAGTTGAAGATTCGAGAACGGGATATACCTAAGACAGCATTCACCACAAGATATGGACTATATGAGTATACCGTTATGTCATTTGGACTGACGAACGCGCCTGCCTATTTTATGAACATGATGAACAAAGTGTTTATGGAGTTTTTGGATAAGTTCGTCGTAGTGTTCATTGATGATATCCTGGTTTATTCGAAGAATGAAGAGGAGCATAAGGAGCATTTGCTTTGGTACTTGGAAAGCTCAGAGAACACCAATTATACGCCAAGTTCAGCAAATGTGAATTTTGGTTGAAGGAAGTAGGATTCCTCGGACACGTTGTATCTGGAGAAGGTATAGCTGTTGATCCCGCTAAAGTTGAAACCGTGACCAAGTGGGAAGCACCAACAACAGTTGGAGAGATCCGGAGTTTTCTTGGACTCGCAGGATACTACCGGAGATTTATTGAGAATTTTTCAAAGATTGCAAAACCTATGACGGAGTTGTTGAAGAAGGATACTAAGTTCAAATGGACTGAGGAGTGTGAGGCAAGTTTCCAGGAGTTGAAGAACCGTTTGGTTACCTCACCAGTGTTGATTTTGCCAGATCAAACCAAGGATTATGAGGTGTATTGCGACGCATCACGTCGAGGACTTGGAGCAGTGCTTATGCAGGAAGGAAGAGTTGTTTCGTATGCTTCACGACAACTGAAGCCCCATGAATTGAATTATGCTACGCATGATTTGGAGTTAGCAACCGTAGTGCATGCATTGAAGACATGGAGACATTTCCTCATCGGAAATCATTGTGAGGTGTACACGGATCATAAGAGTTTGAAGTACATTTTCACGCAGAAGGAGTTGAATCTCAGACAAAGGAGATGGTTGGAGCTCATCAAGGATTATGATATGAAATTGCATTATCATCCCGGGAAGGCTAATGTAGTAGCTGATGCATTAAGCCGCAAGAGTCATGTCAATAGGTTAATGACGGGAGAAATACCCAAGGAGTTAGCAGACAATTTTCGTGAACTATGTTTGGAAATAGTTCCGAGAGGCTATGTAGCAGCACTAGAGATTCAGTCAACTTTGATGGATAGAATCAAAGAAGCTCAGAAAACTGACAAAGAGATTGCCACTATAAAGGAGAAACTGAGCAAAGGAAAAGCTAAAGGATTTCGTGAGGATGAGCACGACACCCTATGGTTGAAGACCGTGTTTACGTGCCCAATGACCCGGAGATCAGAAAGTTGACTCTGCAAGAGGCACATGATTCACCATATTCAATTCACCCAGGAAATACCAAGATGTATTTGGATTTGAAGGATATTTTCTGGTGGACCGGAATGAAAAAGGATATTGCGGAGTATGTAGCAGTTTGTGATGTATGTCAGAGAGTAAAGGCAGAGCATCAGAAGCCAGCAGGATTGTTGCAACCATTGCCGATACCCGAATGGAAGTGGGATAAGCTAGGCATGGATTTTATCACGGGATTACCAAGGACTCGTTCAGGCTATGACTCGATTTGGGTTGTAGTCGATCGATTGACGAAAGTAGCTCATTTCATCCCAGTAAAGACCACTTACACTAGTGCTAAGTTGGCAAAGATATACATGACCAGGATCGTATGTTTGCATGGAGTTCCGAGGAGTATCGTATCAGATAGAGGAACCCAGTTTACCTCAAAGTTCTGGAAGCAGTTGCATGAGACTTTGGGTACTAGGCTAGAATTTAGTACAGCTTTTCATCCGCAGACAGATGGACAGACTGAGAGAGTTAATCAGATTTTGGAGGATATGCTGAGAGCTTGTGCGCTAGATTATGGATCTAGTTGGGACGATAATTTTCCATATGCAGAGTTTTCTTACAATAATAGCTATCAGACCAGTTTGAAGATGGCACCTTTCGAAGCTTTGTACGGAAGGAGGTGCAGGACACCGTTGTCATGGGACGAAGTTGGAGACCGCTAGTTGTTTGGACCAGATCTGATTAAAGAGTCTGAACAGAAGGTGAAGTTGATTCGCGATAGGCTCAAGGTAGCCCAGTCCAGACAGAAGAGCTACGCAGATTCTAAACGCAAGGAGACAGTTTACGAAGTCGGAGACAGAGCTTATCTTCGAGTATCCCCACTTCGAGGGATTAAGCGTTTTGGAGTTAAGGGGAAGTTAGCACCACGATTTGTAGGGCCATATCGAGTTCTGGAGCGTATGGGAGAAGTAGCCTACAAGTTGGAATTGCCAGAAGTATTGGCAGGAGTGCATGATGTGTTCCACGTTTCTCAGTTGAAGAAGTGTCATGCGGAGATGGCTGACATACCTTTGAGAGACATCGTACCATTAGAAGCAATTCAGTTGGATAACAATTTGACCTATGAGGAGAAACCTGTCAAGATTCTTGAGTTTGCCAGCCGAGTTACTCGTAGCAAGGTTATCAAGTTTTGCAAAGCTCAGTGGAGCCACCACACGGAGGATGAAGCCACCTGGGAGCGAGAGGAAGATTTGCTCAAAGACCACCCTCACCTATTTTCTAGCCAACCCGAATCTCGAGGGCGAGATTCATCTTAAGGAGGGTAGGTTTGTAACATCCCAAATTTTCAATTTGGAATGTTATACATTAGGTCATCATGCATATCATATTTTATTTTGCTTTTGGCTTTGATCCTAGAAAATCTTAAGCAACTCAAGGACCCACGGAGAGAGTTGGGGATTTTGTTATTTACATATTTGAGTTTCCTCAAATTTTGTAAACAGGATCATTTGATTTTATTTATTTTATCATCAATTATTTCTATTACAAAAATATGAGAGAGGGAATAAAATGACTTTCCCAAAATATAGAAATATTGAGGATTTAATAAAAAAATCAAATAAGTTTTATTTCGGAGTTTTTCGGTATTTTTATTTGAATTTAGGAAAAATGCGAGTTTTTCAAAGTTGTAGTTTGGGCCCAGATAAATGTTCACTTTATCGGGCTTGATTTTAGGAACCCGGCAAAATTTATTTCGTGATTTTTGGAGTCCGTTTAGTATTTATTTTTATTTTTCTTCCGAGCGGAATTAAAAAAACGCGTAACCGACTCCGGGCCGTACCAGGCCGGGAAACCTCCGCCCGGGGCGCCTTTAAATAGCACCCGAGCCGGCCCGAGGGAGAGAGCCAGCCCGCCACCGCGCCCTAACCCTAACCCTAATCCGCCGCCGCCGCCGCCGCCGGAGCCGCGCGCCTTTCGAGGTTTGCCGCCGCCTCGTTTTCCGTGCAGTTTTTTTAAAAAAAATCTGTTCGTCATTTTTCCTTTTCGTCGGATTTTCCGCGGTTATTTTCTGATCGCGAATTCTTATCCGATTTTCGTTTTAGTATAACTTTTCGCTCGTTTATCGGAATCAGGCGATTCAAGCGCCTGGAGTTTCGTCTCGAAACCCTCTTTCCGAATAATCAACTTAAACATGTTTTTGCTACTGTAAAATTCGCCCTAGATCCAGATTACTAGAACGAAGTTGTTTTCTTTCGCCGTTTGATTTATTTTGCTTCGTTCGATTTGATTCTTTTTGCCAACCAGGGTTCTTAAGTTGAACTTTCTGGTTCGTTCTCTTGTTCGAGTTTTACCTGTGCATTAGATGAGTACTTATTGTGTGCTTGTTGTTTGTCTGTGATAGATCGCCCGGATTGCACCGCTTGTTACTTCGAAACCCTAGGTCTCGTGGATCATCAGCAAGGCAAGTAACACTTTGATCATACCTTTTCTACAACCCATGTTTTATTGCATTAGATCAATCCTCTCACATTGCATGATGAGGATCTAATTAAATTGTGGGATGGGAAGTAGATGAGGTAGTACCTATTACCTGTTTATTATCAAACCTTTGGGAGTTACTTCTACGTTTGCTTATTATGCCATGCTATGCTAGTAGACGTGGATTGGGTGAGTGATATCCATGACAGATGTGAGATTGAAAATTAAGGGTTTATCTAAGGTGGCAACCTAACACACATCTGGGTGGATTGAGGCACCTGGGGTTACCAGGACTTGCCTGTTTTATTTGGACCGCCACCCAGGCCCAAAGGGATCATGAGATTATTCATACTAGAAACTTCCGTGTGCAGCCACAAGCCATTATGGGCTCTGGCATAGTTGACTAAGTTGTGCGAACTCTTACAGTGGTAGACTAGCAGATGTAGGGGAAAGTAGGTGTACCGGTCTACCCGTCGTAAGGTGCTAGCGCTTCTGAAAGACTGTGTCTCGGTCATCCGTTTCTCAAACACCATGTAGTGCGAGAAACCAAACGGAGGCGATCGAGTCTTGTGGGGAAAAGTGCGCAAACCTCTGCAGAGTGTAATAAACTAATCATGATTAGCCGTGTCCCCGGTTATGGACATCTTGAGTATCTAGTACCTGGATTTTCATGTGAATCTCAACATGTTACTCTAAATTAATTTTGATGGGTTTTAATGATTTTTAATTGGGATTGAGAATGCTGTCAACCATTCTCAATGTTTAACAACCACCATGATAGTAATTAATCTATTCCTTTGAAGTAGGGAAAAATTGTCTTTACGCAAAAACAATAACCATAGAGCTTTCGACCAGCCAAATATGCATATAGTATAGTTGTTGCATTCCATTACTCTCTATGTGTTACCTTGCCAGCATATTCCATGTGCTGACCCGTTTTCGGGCTGCAACGTTAATGTTGCAGACTTTTCAGATGACGATTAAGGAGTTTTTAGGTCGTGGTTCTATACTCAATGATGCCGTTGGAGTTGATGGACTCACTTATCTTCCAAGCCTTCCGCTGTTATCGTCACTAGATGGCCTTAAGCCATATTTATTGTAATAAGTTCTCTTTTGAGACACTCGATGTAATAAGTGTGTGATTGCTACTCTGCTATAAATCCTCCGAGTACTGTGTGGTGTCAGCATTACTGATCCAGGGATGACACCGGAGCACAGAGATCATACTGTTTGAGGTCTGGTCGCTACATACATAGAGGTGATGTTTACATTGTTGACTTCACTAAAAAGGCTCAACCTAGAACTTGCTTAATTGCTAAATCTTCAAAAGGCTGGTTGTGGCATAGAAGGTTAGATCATGTTGGCATGCGAAATCTTGATAAGCTTATTAAAGGTGATCACATCCTTGGAGTAAAATATGTTATATTTGACAAGGATAGGTTGTGCAGTGCTTGTTAAGCAGGAAAACAAGTCGGAGGAAGTCATCCCGTGAAGAACATCATGACCATGAGGAGACCACTCGAGCTACTTCATATGGATGTCTTTGGTCCCAATGCCTACAAAAGTCTCGGTGGAAACTCATTTGGTCTAGTTATAGTCGATGATTTTTTAAGATTTACGCGGGTGTCCTTTCTTGATGATAAATCATAGGTCCAAAAGATCTTCAAGAACTTCGCCAGGAAGGCCCAAAATCAATTTGAAGTGAAGATCAAGAAGGTTCATAGCGACAATGGAACGGAGTTCAAGAACGCAAATATGGATACCTTTCTTGACGAAGAAGGGATTTCACACGAGTTCTCGGCTACGTACATGCCTCAACAAGATGGAGTTGTTGAGAGGAAGAACCAAACTCTTATTGAGATGGCAAGAACGATGCTTGATGAGTACAAGACTCCAAAACACTTTTGGGCGGAAGTGGTTGAGACGGCTTGTCATGCAACAAATCGCTTGTATCTTCACAAGCTACTTGACAAGACGGCATACGAGCTCCTCACCTTTAACAAACCCCAAGTTGGATACTTTCGAGTATTTGGCTCAAAGTGTTACATTCTTGATAAGCATCGTTGAGGGAGTCCTGCATTAGGGGGTGTCCGGATGGCCGGACTATACCTTCAGCCGGACTCCTGGACTATGAAGATACAAGATTGAAGACTGCGTCCCATGTCCGGAAGGGACTTTCCTTGGCGTGGAAGGCAAGCTTGGCGATACGGATATGTAGATCTCCTACCATTGTAACCGACTCTATGTAACCCTAACCCTATCCGGTGTCTATATAAATCGGAGGGTTTTAGTCCGTAGGACAACACAATCATACCATAGGCTAGCTTCTAGGGTTTAGCCTCTCTGATCTCGTGGTAGATCTACTCTTGTACTACCCATGTCATCAATATTAATCAAGCAGGACATAGGGTTTTACCTCCATCGAGAGGGCCCGAACCTGGGTAAAACTTCGTGTCCCTTGCCTCCTGTTACCATCCGGCCTAGACGCATAGTTCGGGACCCCCTACCCGAGATCCGCCGGTTTTGACACCGACATTGGTGCTTTCATTGAGAGTTCCTCTGTGTCGTCGCCATCAGGAAGGATGCCTCGCCCCGTCTTTAAAGACGGCACCGTTGCTAAGGGAGCTTTGGCTATCGGCCAAACCCTCCGGCTAGGTGGTTTTCTTATGACCTCCTATTCGGCTTCTGCGCCGACGATGACCTCTCGAGCCATCGAAAACAATCTTCATGTCAGCTCGGAACTCGCCGAGCAGTTAGATCCAATGGAGCTCTTCTCCATAAACGAGCTCTTGGATCGCATCGCCGCCCTGGGAGTCGCTACGGATTACGACCAGATTGGGCCTAAGCCCGATCTGAGAGAGATTAACTCTCCCCAAGTCACCCATCACGTTGCCGTGGTAGAGGGACAGTGCGACGACCCCTCATCTATCTTAAGGACTAGCTACGTCCGGATTCCCGATCCCTCCAAGCCGGATACCCGCGGAGGGGAGGATATCACTCAAGACCTGAACGTAGAGTCAGGCAACGGACTGGATTCATTGGACAACATCCAGGAATCCAAATTTTCAAGTTCGGAAATTCCTCGGCCTCTAAGCCTCAGATGGGGTGAGGCTTCGGATTTAATTCCAACCACCCACCCGAACATTAGCGATCTATCCCAAATTAGGCAAGAGCCCAAAGAAACAGTACATCATTACTGGGCCAGATTCCTCCTGGTTATGAACAGGATAAAGGACTGCCGCGAGGAAGACGCGATTTCATTCTTCTGCAATAATTGAACGGACAAGGGAATCCTCAACGCCATAAGTCGCCGTGATATTACACGCTTCGCTGACTTGGCGTCCATAGTACGAAAGTACTATGCGATGGAAAGCGCCTGGAAAACCGAAATAAAATTTTGGGACAATCCGGCCCTGAATGCAAACCCAGTCCGAAATAAAAGGGTGCATCATCACCAGACACCCGGGTCAAACACCAAAAAGCAAAAACCCTCTACAGGGCATGGAACCATATTGGAAGGATGGCTTAATGGACCCTGTAAAATTCACAGTACATAGGACGCCACACCAACTCACAGCCTTAGAGCATGTTGGATACTCCGACAGGTGGCCAAAATTGGCGAAGATCTCCTAATTCCGGAGGCCACAGAAAGCCACCCCAGAGACTCCAATACGGTATTAAGAGTCTTCGAGACTTTCGCATCAAATAACATGCGAAAAAGGACACTCTGCAGCCTTGCCAAAATCTACCAAGTGGCAACAATAAACCCATGGAGTGACACGGCTATTACCTTTAACGCCAGTGATGAACCTAAATTCCGAACAGCCCGAGTACCAGCTGCATTGGTCCTCAGTCCAATAGTGGACGGCTTTCGTCTTACCAAGGTACTCATGGACGGCGGCAGCGGATTGAACCTCATTTACGAGGAAACCCTTCAAAAAATGGAAATAGACTGGAACCGCATTGAGCGAAGCAGCACAACCTTTAGAGGAATAATCCCAGTCGGGAAGCGTGCTGTACAGGAAAAATCACACTAGATGTGGTGTTCGGCACGCCAGATAATTACAGGTCCGAAGAGGTCATGTTCCATGTGGCTCCATTCAGCAGCGGTTATCACGCTCTGCTAGGGCGGGAAGCGTTTACAATCTTCCAAGCAATACCCCATTACGGGTACATGAAGCTCAAGATGCCCGGGCCCAACGGGATCATCACTCTCGCTAGTGATCTGGACATAGCACTCCGCGCCGAAAACAAGACAGCCACACTAGCCCTTGAGGCACTATCCGAAGCCCTAGCGGCTGAGGAACTGACTGCGCTGCGCTCCATGGTGAATAGAGACGACGTGGTACTCGACAAAAGATCCAAGTCCACCTCCTTTAAACCGGCGGACGAAATAGTCAAATTCCAGGTCCATCCAACGGACCCCAATAAAACAGCTTCCATCAGGGCACATTTAAACCCTGATGTAGATGCCGCACTGCGAGAGTTCCTATGAGAGAACTGGGACATTTTCGCCTGGCACCCTTCAGACATGCCAGGAATCCCACGCAGGCTGGCCGAGCACAGCTTAAATATCCTAAAAGAATTCAAACCTGTCAAGCAAGCTCTTCGGCGTTTTTCCGAACCTAAGAGACAGGCCATGGGAGAGGAGCTAGCAAAGCTATTGGAGGCCGGATTCATCAGAGATATAAAACATCCGGACTGGCTAGCAAACCTGGTGATGGTACCAAAGAAGGACAAATCCTGGTGCCTGTGCGTTGATTTTAAAGACCTTAACAAGGCTTGCCCAAAGGATCCCTTCCCCCTCCCCCGCATCGATCAAATTATCGATGCTACCGCAGGACACGACTCGTTGTGTTTCCTCGACGCATATTCCGGCTACCATCAAATCAAGATGGCAGAATCAGACCAAGCCGCAACGGCATTTATCACACCATACGGCCCATTCTGCTTCAACACAATGCCCTTCAGGCTCAAAAACGCCGGCGCAACATATTAGCGCATGATTCAGACATGTCTGGCAAACCAGATCGGCAAAACAGTGGAGGCATGTGTAGATGATGTGGTCGCCAAAACAAGACATGTGGAATCTCTAGTAGACGACCTGAGGCTCACATTCGATAACCTCCGAACATACGACATCAAGCTCAACCCGGAAAAATTCGTTTTCGGCGTCCCAACCGGAAAGCTCTTGGGCTTCATTGTATCCGGTAGAGGAATTGAAGCAAATCCAGCCAAGATCCGAGCTCTGTCACAATTGGATATCCCAAAGAACCTCAAACAAATACAAAAATTAACCAGATGCGTGGCGGCTCTAAGCCGCTTTATCTCCCGCTTGGGAGAAAAGGCCCTACCCCTTTACCGCCTCCTTCGGCGCACCGAACACTTCGAATGGACGGATGCAGCCACGGCCGGACTCGATGAAATAAACGCCATATTGGCAACAAACCCAGTCCTGGCCGCGCCAAACATTGGGGAACCAATGCTATTATACATTGCAGCAACACATCAGGTTGTAAGCGCAGTGCTCGTCGTCGAACAAGAAACGGACGGACACAAATTCCCCCTTCAAAAGCCGGTCTATTATGTGTCCACTGTCCTCACTCCCTGCAAATCATGGTACCCGCATTATCAAAAGATTGCGTACGCGGTGTTCATGGCATCCCGGAAGCTATGACACTACTTTCAAGAGTGTTCAATAACAGTAGCCTCGAAAGTACCACTTAACGATATTATAAACAACCATGACGCAACGGGCCGGATTGCAAAATGGGCCATTGAGCTCCTCCCGTTCGACATAACTTATAAGCCACGGCGAGCCATCAAGTCGCAAGTCTTGGCCGACTTCGTCGCAGAATGGACGGAGGCTGAACTCCCTATAGAGTACGGCACATATTCAAATTGGATCATGCATTTCGACGGCTCCAAGATGTTGGCCGGACTGGGGGCTGGCATCGTTTTGACGTCCCCCACAGGAGACACAGTTCAATATGTACTCCAGATTATGTACACGGACTCCAACAATGCAGCCGAATATGAGGCCCTTCTACATGGTCTCCGGATGGCAGTATCCATGGGCATTCAACGCCTAGAGGTGCGCGGGGACTCGAACCTCGCAATATCCCAAATAAATGGAGACTTCGATGCCAAGGATCCAAAAATGGCAGCTTACCGCAACGCCGTCCTAAAAATGTCAGCTTGGTTCGAAGGGCTTGAATTCCACCATGTAGCCCGGGAAAATAATCAGGCGGCAGATGTCCTGGCACGCATCGGCGCAAAACGCGATGTAGTCCCCCCAACATCTTCTTGGAAAGGTTGTTCAAGCCATTCGTAGTATAGGAAGGGGAGCCGAACAATAACAGCCCGGACCCAACCGCACTGCCTGACACCGAACATTCCGACACAATCGGAGGCTCTGCCAACGAAATAACACCTTCAGCCCACGTAATAATGGTCGTTATCGCCCCGTGGACGGAACCATTCCTCGCCTACCTTACTAGGAAGGAACTCCCCGAGGACCAAAATGAGGCACGCTGCATAGTGCGGCGATCCAAAGCCTACAAAGTCCACGAGGGAGAGCTTTATAAGAAAAGCACTACCGGAGTCCTTCAAAGGTGCATCTCCGAAGAGGAAGGGCGGAACCTCCTGGCTGAAATTCATGCCGGACTCGACGGTCATCACGCGGCAGCTCGGTCCCTTGTAAGCAAGGCCTTCCGTACAGGCTTCTATTGACCGACGGCCCGGGCAGACGCCCAGGACTTAGTCCAACGATGCACCGGTTGCCAGCTCTTTGCAAACCAAAGCCATATGCCACCCACCGCCCTCCAAACTATCCCCATCACTTGGCCCTTCGCGGTCTGGGGGCTTGACATGGTTGGACCCCTTAAAGGCGGAACCCACAAGCAAAAATACTTACTGGTCATGGTAGATAATTTCACCAAATGGATAGAAGCCGAGCCTGTTAAGACGGCCGAATCCGGACCGGTGATAGACTTTATATCCAGGGTTGTACACCGTTACAGCGTCCCCCACAGCATCATCACTGATAACGGCACGAACTTTACGGCTGACGAGGTAAAACTCTGGTGCAAAAACATGGGCATCAAGCTCGATTATGCTTCCGTCTATCACCCACAAACTAATGGCCAGGTCGAACGTGCAAATGGTCTCATCATGAGCGGCATCAAACCCAGATTAGTGCGGTCCCTCAAGGAATCTAACACACACTGGGTAGAGGAGCTCAACTCCATACTCTGGGGGCTGCGGACCACGCCGAATCGCACCACCGGATACACACCATTCTTCATGGTGTACGGCGCAGAGGCAGTTTTACCTTGCGACATAATTCATGACTCACCTCGAGTGCGCATGTACGAAGAAACAGAAGCCGAGCTCGATCGGCAGGACAGCTTGGACGCATTGGAGGAGGAGTGTGACGTGGCAAAAGCCCGTTCCGCATTCTATCAATAGGAGGCTCGAAGATACCAAAGCAGAGAAGTACGGGCCAAAAATTACAACGTTGGCGAATTAGTTCTACGACTACCGGACAAGAAAAAGGACAAACTCAAGCCCAAGTGGGAAGGTCCCTTCATAATTGACCAAGTCCTGACTGGTGGAGCATACCGCCTGGAGATGCATCGGATAACCGACTCGAGCCGAACCCATGGAATGCAGCCCGTCTCTGAAGATTCTATGCCTAGCGCTGGACTCTGTATCCGTCTCCTTCCTCTGTCCATTTTTTATACTTTCTGTCTTACATTCCTCTTCTTCTCTCCCTCTCTCTTATAGCCTTTAAAGGCTCATAAAGTGACGCGCTATCCGCGCTCATTAAACCTGGGGGCTTCTTTAAACAGAAGCTTATTTATACGGGCTTCATGCCCAACACATGTGTCACACTTCCGCATGTACCTTTTATTCACCACTATATGCATCGATATGACTTAAGTTTTGGCCAAGCTGGGTTGCCTGGCTCCTGTGCTTACCCCTATGTTCCCGATTGTTCGGCTAGGTGGTAAAGGGAGCACCTCTGCGATTGTTACTGCCGGGTCAGCCGGACGTGTACCTCAGACTGGGTGAAGCCGAAAGCTAGCGTTCTTAAGGGAATATTCGGTTGGTGAACTAAAGATGATCTTTTTTTTATTTTATCTATATGCCCCCAGATGTTTTTCCTGTGTTTCTTTTCGCAGCATGGAAATGCACTTTAGGGCATGCCTCCCAGGGAAAGGAACCCCTAACGGAACTATTCTCCCTGGAAGATGTTTCTTACTAACCATGTAATATAACATAACTAGTCGGGCACTTGTCTGTTCACGCACTAATGACCCCTACGCCTGGTCTCCATGCATTCCCCGGTTCCTATATAATCGCATGGGAATTCAGAGACACTCCGGACCATCAGGTCCCGAGGCTGAAGCGAAAAGGTCGGCCATGACAAATGATCTACAATCCGGCTAGAAGGCACTATAAATGTCAATTAAATTACATAGTCATTTTGACCGATTGTATTCCTCTTCAGTACCATCTAACAGGCTGTCTAACTTACAGTCCTGCTGGGAATACTTTGCGGCCAACTCTACTTGGCCGTATACTAAGCTTACAGGGATCTCCTTCCCATCGGGCCCTACAGGACCAACCTCGGCCATGTGGTTGGGGTCAGCCTTTGTGTATCGCGTCTTCACCATCGCCCAGGCCTCCCTAGCGCCTTGACGGCAGGCCGATATCTTCCACAATCGGAAGCGCCGCCGTGCTCCCTTTAGCTTCTCCGCAAGCTCTCCAAGACCTTGGGGCATGGAGATGGATGGCCACAGGGCCTGGGCGACGTCTTGCATCGCCTGCCGAACTCAATCGAGCAGTTGCGAGAGCTCGGGAAGAAGGTCACCCGTAGAACCGGGCATCTCCTCTGCAGGATGACCTGTTAGCACACCTACAGACATTGCTCTGTTAGTCGACTTCCCCGCCGAACTTTCTTTCAACGGTTCGTTCAAGCACTTACTAAATATGCCACGCCGAAGCCGCCGATTCTCCTTAATGGTGTTTGACAGCTGGGCACGAACATCTTTCAGCTTGACGCCCAACTTGGTGTTGGCATCTTGGAGATCGTTCTTCTCCCGCCTCACCTTTGTCAGCACCTTCTCACCAACCTTTAGCTGGCGTAGGAGGTGTTGCCTTTCCGGATTCAATCTGGCACCATCTGCAATTTCATTTGTCAGATTCACACCCATGCCGTGCTTCGCAAAATACTTATCTTTCGAAGTATATATTACCAGAGGGGGTCTCCTTGGGCTCCCCTGCCGCGGCTAGTGCGGCCTCAAGTTGGGCTTTGCACTCTTCCAGCTCCTTGGATAGTAGGGAATTCTTTTCTGTAAGAACCTGCATAACAAATGATCCTTAAATCAGTTATTCTAACTGTTTCAAGTCTCGGGGGCTACTGGTATCTACATATAATTACCAAAATTTTCTTACCCGTATGTCTTTTACATATTGCTCCGTGGCTCTGGCTAGACCATTTTGAGCGGCACGGAGGTATGCATCTCCCGATTTGAAGGCATCTAACGCCTCTTGGGAGAAACAAGCATCACGAAGAATTGTCCGGCGACGCCTGTGGTTCATGGCACTCTCCACCTTAGAGTTGGTGACAGACAACCTGTCCACATCCTCCGTCGAAGGAGCGCCCGGTGCGCGCCTTGTGTTCGCCTCCACCTCCGGACCAGGCTTTGGAGCCTAGCTGGTGGAGGCGCGATTGGCAGCCTCTCCGAATCCAGTCCGGCGAGGTCTCTTTGTCCTGAAGAGAGCACGAGTGTTAATGTGCCTTGAAGGTGTAACACCTGGGATAAGGGGGCGCGCCATACCTTTGCGCTGACGTCTCGGTCCGGACTGCACCTCTTTTCTGCCCACGGGGCCCTGCGGCCCCTCGTTGGCTTGTCGCCGCAGGTTCGGCCTCCCGTTTCTGGGAGGCCGGGATTAGCCCTGGGTAATCAGCCGTAATGGCCACCAAGGCATTGTCCTTGCTTAATTGATGGAACACTCCATCAATCAGCTCCACCGAAAGGTCCGGATCCTCTTGAGAGTCCGGGTCGAGGGACCATCCTGGGTCCTCGGGTTGGGGAAGAGGGCTGTTTATTTCTTTAACAGCCCGGCGCAGTTCCTGCGTTGAAGTCGCTAGACTGAATATTTAACAATGGGAATATAAAACAGATGGGCAAGATGCGACCACTTACCCAGCTTGGAGGGTTGTACATAGAAAATCCACCCTTTGGGTCGACGCGGAGAAAATCCTCCTCTTCTCCCTTGTACAAAGCGGACAAGGTCTTTATTAGAGCCGCAGCCGAATCTGGCCCCTTACGTCCGTAGCGGGTGCTGTCGTCCTCCCCGTTGAAGTCCTACATGGGGTGGCCTCTATACTGTGGCGGCTGCACCCCTCGCATGATGCATGCGGACATGACCCCGATCATGGTCAGTCCGGAATGAGCTAACAATCTTATCCGGCCCATCAGGTAAAAACGTCCTTGTCGCTTTCCCTCTGAGGGCTCCGTGGACGCCAACTTAGGCGCTTCTTTAGTGGGGCACTGTCAAACTCAGGGAGGCCGATCCGGACAGGATCCGGCAGCGGGACGTCTTCGATGTAAAACCATTCCGAAGGCAGTCCTCGGACGCCTTCTTTGGGGTTCCGGATAGGTATTCGGTCCCGGCAATGCGCCACACTTCGGCTCCACCCACTTGATAGATTGGCCCCTTCTTAGAACGGGGCATGAGGCAGAATAGCTCTTTCCACAGCCCGAAATGAGCCTCAACACCCAAAAACAGCTCACAGAGGGCTACGAAGCCCGCGATATGCAATACGGAGGTGGGCGTAAGATTGTGTAGCTGGAGGCCATAGTACTCCAGTAGCCCCCGGAGAAACGGATGGATTGGAAATCCGAGCCCTCTTATTAGATAAGGGACAAGGCATACCCGCTCTCCTTTGGAGGGATTGGGGGCACTCTCCGCTTGCTCTCCACCATTATAAACGGCAAGACCGGCTCGAACCGGGACCATATAGGCCGGGGGGAGAAATCCCTTGGTCTGGAGCGTCACTAGCTCGCTATGCGGGATGGAGCATCTCTCCCAATATCCAGGCTTAGGGCTGGAAGGGCGAGGGGAGGAGTTGCGACGGCTAGCCATGGTGGAATGGACCTTTGTCGGATGCGCTCTGATGAACAGTCGCGAAGGGGAGAAGGTGTGGTTTGGATCTAAATCCTCGTCCCCTTAAATGGGCGGCTCATTTACGCGGCTAGGGGTGTGGATGTAAAAACACTCAGACTTTTCATATTCATTTGACACGTGGGAGACGACCATTATTGGGCGTAGAAGCCAAGGAGCGCAACATTTACAAGAAACCGGACTTTATTCAACAGGTACATGGAATTTGGAGGAGAACCCGCCTTGCAATGCCGAAGACAATCTGTGCGCTGGACCCATCGTCATTGAAGCCTGGTTCGGGGGCTACTGAGGGAGTCCTGGATTAGGGGGTGTCCGGATGGCCGGACTATACCTTCAGCCGGACTCCTGGACTATGAAGATACAAGATTGAAGACTTTGTCCCGTGTCCGGAAGGGACTTTCCTTGGCGTGGAAGGCAAGCTTGGCGATACGGATATGTAGATCTCCTACCATTGTAACCGACTCTATGTAACCCTAACCCTATCCGGTGTTTATATAAACCGGAGGGTTTTAGTCCGTAGGACAACACAATCATACCATAGGCTAGCTTCTAGGGTTTAGCCTCTCTGATCTCGTGGTAGATCTACTCTTGTACTACCCATATCATCAATATTAATCAAGCAGGACGTAGGGTTTTACCTCCATCGAGAGGGCCCGAACCTGGGTAAAACTTCGTGTCCCTTGTCTCCTGTTACCATCCGGCCTAGAGGCACAGTTTGGGACCCCCTACCCGAGATCCGCCAGTTTTGACACCGACAATCGCCGTTCTAAATTTGCTCCTAAATCTCATGAGGGTTTCCTACTTGGTTATGGCTTAAACTCTCACACTTACCGTGTCTACAACAATTTCACTCGAAAGGTTGAAGAGACGGTAGATGTGAAGTTTGATGAATCTAACGGCTCACAAGTAGAGCAATTGGCAATTGATGTAGGAGACAAAGACCCTTCAGAAGAAATCCAAGACTTGTCTATTGACAAGATTTGTCCAACAGAGGTGAAGGAAAGTACCTCGTCCATCCAAGTGGAAGCTTCTACATCACGACAAGGTGAACCAAGAGTTGACATGGAAGCATCCACAAGTGGGACACACCAAGATGAAAAAAACGAGGAAGTACACCAAGATGAACCTCATCAACCTCCTTCTCCACCACTACGAGAGAACGACAACATCAACAATGAAGAAGGCCAAGAATAAGAAGGACAGGATGATGAAGAAGATTTTCCACCCTGACCCAAGCAAAATCTCTCACGAGTTCGAGCAAGAGTCTCAAGAGACCATCCCGTTGAACAAATCTTCAATGATATCCAAACCGGAAGAATCACTCGCTCTAAAACTCGTTTGGCTAATTTTTTTGAACATTATTCATTCATCTCTAGCATTGAACCTATGAAGGTTGAAGAAGCATTGGAAGATCCGGATTGGATAAATGCTATGCATGAAGAGCTACACAACTTTGAGAGAAATCAAGTTTGGACATTGGTCGAGAAGCCCGATAACAACCACAACATCATTGGTACCAAATGGGTGTTTCTCAACAAGAGAGACAAAGATGGTCAAGTCATCCGCAACAAAGCACGTCTCGTCGCCCAAGGCTACACTCAAGTCGAAGGTATGGACTACGGTGAGACATATGCCCCCGTTGCTAGACTTGAGTCCATCTGCATCTTACTTGCCTATGCTAATCACCATGATATCACCTTGTACCAAATGGACATTAAAAGTGCTTTCCTTAATGGTGAAACTGAGGTGGAAGTTTATGTTAAACAACCTCCCGGCTTTGTTAATCCTAAGAAACCTGACCATGTTTACAAACTTCACAAAGATCTTTGTGGTCTTAACAAGCTCCTAGAGCATGGTATAAATGCTTGACCAAGTTCCTTATTGAAAAAGGCTTTGAGATTGGGAAGATTGATTCTACTCTTTTTACTAAAAGGGTTCATGCTGAATTATTTGTATGCCAAATTTATTTTGATGATATCATATTTGGTTCGACTAACCCTCATTTTAGTGAAAAGTTTGGAAAGCTAATGTCAGAGATGTTTGAGATGTCTATGATGAGTGAACTCAAGTTCTTCCTTGGTTTGCAAATCAACCAAACTAAGGAGGGTACCTTTGTTTCCCAACAAAAGTATACCAAGGACTTATTCAAGAAGTTCAACATGCAAGAAAGCAAAGGTATGAAAACTCCCATGCCTACTAGTGGACATCTTGACTTGACCAAGGATGGCAAACCAATTGACCAAAAGGTTTATCGCTCTATGATTGGTTCATTGTTATATCTATGTGCATCATGTCCCGATATCATGCTAAGCGTGTGCATGTGTGCACGATATCAAGCGTCCCCCAAAGAATGTCATCTTAAGGTTGTGAAAAGGATAGTGAGATACCTAATACATACACCAAATTTTGGCATTTGGTATCCTAAGAGGTCTTCTTTTGATCTTGTTGGCTACTACGATTCAGACTATACCGGAGACAAGGTTGGTAGAAAGTCCACTTCGGGTACTTGTCAATTCCTTGGTAGATCTCTCGTGTCTTGGTCCTCCAAGAAACAAAACTCGGTATCCTTATCCATCGCCGAAGCGGAATACATTGTCGCCGGTTCATGTTGTGCTCAATTACTTTGGATGACCCAAACTCTTAAAGATTATGGGATCTATGTGAAACATGTTCCATTGCTTTGTGACAATGAAAGTGCTATTAAGATTGCTCATAATCATGTGCAACATTCTCGAACTAAGCATATTGAAGTCGTCATCATTTCATTCGAGATCACGTTGCTAAAGGTGATATTGATCTTAAGCATGTTTGTACCGACAAGCAATTGGTGGATATATTCACCAAACCGCTTGATGGGAAAGTATTTTGCCGTTTGAGAGGTGAATTGAACATCATTGATGCTTCAAACTTGGAATAGGAACTCCATTTGGATACACGCAAGGCATAAGCCTTTGACTAATCCTTGACTTCTTCTCTTATGATGATGATCATATGTCTTGGATACGTTTGTACCCTTGCATGCTATCTAACCCTTGTAGGTACTTGGATGAATCTAAATCCATGAGATTGCAACTCACTCACATCTTGAGCAATCTCTGCATCACCAAGCCTCTACACAATGGTGGTTGAAGACAAGGAAGCATGAGACCCCTCAGCATATCCTTTGACAAATTTTATATATCAAATTTCATGATTGTCATGTTGGATACACAAGTGCTCTTCCTTGCAAGACTAACCCATGTAGGTAGATGAACTCAAACTACAAGTGGTGCTCCCAACCATTTATGCGCTTCATCAACCTTGAGCACCCCACGCAAGTTCAACTACATGATCAAGTTTAACACCACCACCCAAGGTATGCTATTCCATCTTAGAGAAGCTTTACTCCAAGTCATGGGTCAAAGCAGCTCAACAAGATGTGAATACATCAAAAGCTTAAACGAATAGTGGTAACCCCATTTTGAGCTTAAACGGTGAGTATGACCTATGATCAAGTGTTCCCATTTGACTCCTCAGTCAATATACTCTAACATAGGTGACTTTGTCACCGCCCAATTCTAGATGAAGTTCTCTAGTGTTTCTCTGAGTCCTTGCATTTGTTCTTTGCATTTGTCCCTTGCATATTTATTCTCCTTCATTTATCAAAAAAACTTCATCTAGATTTTCTTTTCTCTTTGTTTTTGTTCTGCATTCCCAGCATCCAATTCATTGCAAATCCTTTAGTTAATTCATTGCAAATCTTTGTGAGATCTTATTTGCCTAGTGAGCTGAGGTGATTATTGCTCTTTTTCTGTGTTGAACTCGGACATGCTGGTTTGCTACTTTCGGTCCAACCGAAGAACACAACTCGGTGCCACCGATTTCACTGCAGAAAAGACAATTTGCCACTTGTTCCTGCATTTTTGTTCTAGCTCCACTCGATGATTCTTGTCCTCTTACCAACATCACAATCTATATGCTGCTTTGCTCTGTGACTCAAGGACCAAACCTATTTTGACTCACACTCCAGAAGATCCCTTCTTGGAAATTGATGTCAAAGGGGGACAGAGAGATCACATCAAAGCTTATTCTCTTCAAAAGGGGGAGAGAGAGGTAATCACATCAAAGCTTATTCTCTTCAAAAGAAGGAGAGAGAGAGAGAGGTAATCACATCAAAGGCCCTAGATGCTTGGTGTTCAAGATGAGAGAAGTCACATGTCTTTAAGAGGGGAAAGACATGCCTATGTCATGTTTAGGTTTATAATCTGTTTTGCTCTGATTTTGTTTCCCCGTGTTCTCCCGTTATCCAATATAAGATTCAGGGGGGAGAAAGACTGCTAGGGAAGGAAATCTTGAATTCATTGCATATCTTTACCTTTGGGGACATGTCTATATCCAATAGAGTACCCAATACTCACACTCCACATGTCATCCCAATCTTGGTACTCTTGTGGCTTCTTTTGTTCGCTCTGTCTAGTAGATATATTTGTGTTATCTAACCTTGTTTACTCAGGTTCATCTCTTCCTAAGTCAGCTCAAGACCACAAGGTAAGTATATGCATCACACTCATGTGCATGATGATTTCTTGTTGATGTACATATTGTTTAAAAGAAGGAATCATGAACATGAAGTTACACTTCATATATTCATATCATTTGCCTTGATGCATATAGCCAAGATACATGTAACACTTTGCCTGCGCTGTCATGATTATGTATTCACATGCTCTTACATTCCACATTGACATGATTGCATACATGTAGGGGGAGTCTATGCATGTTACATGTCTTTCCAAAGCTTTACTTGTTATTCTCTATATCTTTATCTAAATCTTTGATGTATGTTGTCATCAATTACCAAAAAGGGGGAGATTGAAAGCACAAGTGCTCCCTGGGTGGGTTTGGTAATTAATGTCAACATATCTCTTGTTGGACTATTGTTTTCATTTAGTATATTTCAGACAAGTTCAACAGATGGAGTGGCCTGGACAAGAGGATATGGAACCCTTTGAAGATGCTAAGGACAAAGGATTGGCTCAAGCTCAAAAGCTCAAGACTCTACATTTTACTTTTAGTGATCCAAGATAACATTGAGTCCATAGGAAAGCCAATACTATTAAAAGGGAATGAGGTGTTGCTTAATGGCTTGCTTGCCCAAATGCTTAGTGATCTACTCCAAAACCCTCAACCACTTTCCCATATCCACATATGTCCCAAACCAAAAAGTCAAACTCGGCCCCACCGGAACTTTCTATCCGGCACCACCGAGTTCTCTTGACATAGCCACTGGCACAAACCCTAATCAATTTGGTCTCACCGATGGGATCTCAGTCTCACCGAGATGGGCTTGCAAACTCTCTGTTACCTATTGCAATAATTTCAGTCCCTCCGAGATATGCAATCGGTCCCACCCAGTTTGCTTGACCAACTCTTTGTTTTGCTTATTACCAAAATCGGTCACACCGAGTTTGCGTAATTGGTCAAACCGAGATGAGGTTTTACCCTAACCCTAGCACATCGGTCCCACCGAGTTGATCATATCGGTCCCACTGAGATGTCTAACGGTCACATAATGAACTAAAATCGGTCCGACCGAGTTGTCTGATTCGCTCCCACCGAGTTCGGTGATTTGTGTGTAATGGTTAGATTTTGTGTGGAGGCTATATATACCCCTCCACCCACTCTTCATTAGTGAGGAGAGCCATCAGAACATGCCTACACTTCCATCATACATTTTCTGAGAGAGAACCACCTACTCATGTGTTGAGGTCAAGATATTCCATTCCAACCATATGAATCTTGATCTCTGGCCTTCTCCAAGTTGCTTTCCACTCAAATCATCTTTCCACCAAATCCAAATCAGCGAGAGATAGAGTTGAGTGTTGGGGAGACTATCATTTGAAGCACAAGAGCAAGGCGTTCATCATCAACACGCCATCTATTACCTTTTGGAGAGTGGTGTCTCCTAGATTGGTTAGGTGTCACTTGGGAGCCTCCGTCAAGATTGTGGAGTTGAACCAAGGAGTTTGTATGGGCAAGGAGATCGCCTACTTCATGAAGATCTACCCTAGTGAGGCAAGTCCTTCATGGGCATTGGCCATGGTGGGATTGAGAAGGTTGCTTCTTCGTGGACCCTTCGTGGGTGGAGCCCTCCGTGGACTCGCACAACCATTACCCTTCGTGGGTTGAATTCTCCATCAACATGGATGTATGATAGCACCACCTATCGGAACCATGCCAAAAATCTCCGTGTCTCCAATTGCGTTTGCACACTCCAATCTCATCTCTTCACATTCTTGCAAATTGCATGCTTTACTTTCCGCTGCTTATATACTCTTGTCATGCTTGCTTGATATGTATTGTGAATGTTTAAACTTATGCTAAAAATTATACCTTAACTTGAAGAAAATAAAAACTACAACTTTTCTTTGTTAGGAGTCTATTCACCCCCCTCTAGACACCTCTTCTCGATCCTTTCACTTCGTGATCCAACCGATCAAGTACCGAACGTACGGCACCTCCGCGATCTGCACACGTTCAGCTCGGTGACATCCTTCGAACTCTTGATCCAGCTGAGGTTGAGGGAGAGTTCCGTCAGCACGACGGTGTGGTCACGGTGATGATGAAGTTACCGGCGCAGGGCTTCGCCTAAGCACTGCAACGATACGACCGAGGTGTGTTTCTGTGGAGGGGGGCACCGCACACGGCTAAGAGAAACTTTGGTGTGTCTTTGGGGTGCCCCCCTCCCACGTATATAAAAGGGGGAGGGAGGAGGAGGCCGGCCAGGGGGAGGAGGCGCGCCATGGGGGGGGCAATCCTACTCCAAGTAGGATTCCCCGCCCCTTTCCAATTCCAACAAGGAGAAGGGGGAAGATGAGGGAGGAGAGAAGGAAAGGGGGGCGGCCCCTCTAGTCCAATTCGGTTTGGGCTAGGGGGCACGCGCCCAGCTTTGGCCTGCCTCCTCTCTTCAACTAATAGGCCCATGAGGCCCAATAACCCCCCCCCCCCTGGGGGGGGGGGGTTCGGTAACCCCCCGATACTCCGAAAAATACCCGATACACCTCGGAACTATTCCGGTGTCCGAATATAGTCTTCCAATATATCAATCTTTATGTCTTGACCATTTTGAGACTCCTCGTCATGTCCGTGATCTCATCCGGGACTTCGAACTACCTTCGGTACATCAAAACACATAAACTCATAATACCGATCGTCATTGAATGTTAAGCGTGCGGACCCTACGGGTTCGAGAACTATGTAGATATGACCGAGACTCATCTCCGGTCAATAACCAGTAGTGGAACCTGGATGCTCATATTGGCTCCCACATATTCTACGAAGATCTTTATCAGTCAAACCGCATAACAACATACGTTCTTCCCTTTTTCATCGGTATGTTACTTGCCCGAGATTCGATCGTCGGTATCATCATACCTAGTTCAATCTCGTTACTGGCAAGTCTCTTTACTCGTTCGGATATGTATCATCCCGCAACTAACTCATTAGTCACTTTGCTTGGAAGGCTTATAGTGGTGAGCATTACCGAGAGGGCCTAGAGATACCTCTCCGAAACACGGAGTTTCAAATCCTAATCTCGATCTATGCCAACTCAATAAACACCATCGGAGACACCTGTAGAGCATATTTATAATCACCCAGTTACGTTGTGACGTTTGATAGCACACAAGGTGTTCCTCCGGTATTCGGGAGTTGCATAATCTCATAGTCATAGGAACATGTATAAGTCATGAAGAAAGCTGTAGCAATAAACTAAACGATCATAGTGCTAAGCTAACGGATGGGTCTTGTCCATCACATCATTGTCTAATGATGTGATCTCGTTCATCAAATGACAACACATGTCCATGGCTAGGAAACTTAACCATCTTTGATTAACGAGCTAGTCAAGTAGAGGCAAACTAGGGATACTCTGTTTGTCTATGTATTCACACATGTACTAAGTTTCCGGTTAATACAATTCTAGCATGAATAATAAACATTTATCATGATATAAGGAAATATAAATAACAACTTTATTATTGCCTCTAGGGCATATTTCCTTCAAAAAGAAAGGTGGGGGACTTCATCGGTCATTGAGCCAAGTGAAAGTGAGAAGCGGTCGAGAGGGAAGACCAATTCCAAGGTGCTTCGACACTTGCCTTCAATAAACTTTGAAGCGGACCCAAAGGAGATGGCAATTAAGAGGGAAGAGAGGAAGTTCCTAGAGAAGGAGGAGGCAAGGAAGGCTCAAGTTTGGTGAGACCAATGCCTGGTCACGATCAAATGAGATAAAGCTCGCCCTAATCATGAAGAAAGTGGAGATCATGGTGGCCGACATGTGCAAGACCCCAAGAAGAAGGGTTTTATTTGAGATGAAGTAGAAGGAAATGCTCGAGCTAGATGCGTGATCATAATTGGCCAAGATGCATGAACTACGTCCTAGACACGATTATTTTGTTACCGACATGAATTTTATCTTTATTTTGCAAGAGATGAAAAAACTATGATGGAGATGTGATTGTTTTGTAGACTGCCATGAATTCTAGCTTTAAATGTGCAATCCAGCAATGTTTTCATGATCAAAATATGTTTGTTTGGAAAAAAACCGAGCCAGACGTACCAAATAGGTCAGCGGTTGGGCGCACCGCACAGATTGGCGTGGATAAGAGCGGCCGCCGCCTCTACAGCCGACCCGAACAAAGAAAAATGGACAAATTTTGTGTCCATTTGCATCGGCACGTTGGAGTTGGCCTTAAGGCCGACACGACACAAACCTTTTAACACAGATCTTCGTCAAAATCTATTAACATGAATCTACTTTTGAAAATATCGACGCAAGAAATCCAAGTGAAAACGGTTCGTAACTTGGACGCACGGTTCAAGAGATCAAACGTTTTGAAAAAACACGAATCTATGAAAAAGGGAACTCTTTAGTTGTGCGTCATTTGTTAATGTGAGAGAAGGTGGGAAGTGACCTTTGTAAAGCATCTACACTACTATTAAAAAAGCAAACATGAGTTCCCCTAAAATCACCCCAGAAAGTGTACACGGAAGTACCAGAGACGTTTGATCAATCCCACTAAATCACATCCAACATTTTATATTACATCAAAGGTCTATCACACAAATCAACGCTCTTGATTAAATGTTCTGCCAAGGAAAACTTCCCTGCCTTCTCTCATGATCTGCCTCATGCAAACAAACCACCGCACAACACGCCGCAAGACGCATCTGAGGCCCCTATTCATCAGGTTTCATACGCGGTGCACCAAATTCTGAATTCTGATGGCTATGGCTGGAATTGCCGTTCTGTTCTCATGTCCCTCATGACTCTATGTGTATACTTTTTCTCTTGTTAAACTGATGTGTGATACTAGGTCTTTGCATATTTAATGATTCATCCTAGGAGCCATATGATCTATTAGTTGATGACAGTAATTTGCACAAGAATCTCACACATCTAAGTGATCATGCAGCTGCACTGCAAAAGTACCGCACGATCATGACCTTTCTTTCTTTTATCTTCACAAGGTTGAAACTTGTGAGAGCATCACCTGATGAGTTGTGCCACTAGCCCACTACTCAGGTCATCTTGTTCAAGCACTAGTACATGTTCGTTGTTCTGATGTCGTGATGGAAGGCGAGGAGGATTCTGCTGAAGAAAAGTGACATAAGGCGTTAGTTGCCTTGCTGGTAACCAGCCCATTGAATCATTTCCGCCTTGCATTTTCTTCACGATTTGGTGCATGTGCATTTTCACAAAATTTGTAACAAACCAATTCAGAGATTCATTGCATATGAATAACCAACCAAATGAACACTGATGATAATCAGCGTCATCCCGGACGTAACGAATATTTTAGTCTGAATTTATAACACTATGAGAATAGGGTAAATGATAACCAAAATTCAGAAGTCTGACATTATTATTAATATACTATCTGTAATCAATTCTCTTCTGCTTTAAGTTAGTTTGGCGATCATCATGACCAACTAAAACTAATTAAACCGGTAGATCCCGACCTGAAATGGCGCCAGTGCTCTATGAAAGCTTGGGATTTACCCTGCTAATGTACTTGTATTAGGACGTTGTCTACACATTTGGAATAGATTATCAAGAAAATTTATCTAAAGTCTGATCAAATTCATTTAGATCCAGTTTAATTATAGGGTCTGTTAATTTTTACATTGATTTTATCGTGTTATAAAATTGCCATACCATATAGTTCTTAAAACTGCATATGTTTTCCTACTGCAGGTGCCACTCTTGTCACAATGCTGCAAAGAGACTTTGCATGGATGTATATTTTAACTCTCATGAGTGCTTGTAAAAAACAATTGTACAATGCTGAAAGATGTTTTGAAGTAGCATGTCCTCGTGCTTACTATCCTTATAGGGGTGATTGACTAGGTGCCACCATGTTAGTACAATGCCAGTTTTAGTTTTTGTGTTTCATATAATGCTTAATTATAATTGATTGTGCCTTCATTTCTAAACAAACAAAATGTACTGTAATTATCTAATTCAATGTGGATTGAATTATCATACATTTTGCCTAAATGTAAGGCCTATTATGTATTTATGTAGTGTATTAATTACTTGAGAATACTGTTATGGAGCTAATGAGAATATGGAAATCCATGACATGTTCATATCTGCATATAGAATACATTGATGTAGCATATCTGCATTGCATGTTCATATCTGCATATAGAATACATTGATGTAGCATATCTGCATTGTTCATGTACAACTGAAAGTTTTTTTCGAGAAAACGCAAAAGAGCTTGCGTTTCTTTGTATTGAAAAGAGGGGCAAATAGTTACAATCCTCCTAGGAGGTGGTTACATCTCTGGATGGAAGTCAATGAACGTCCCAGGTTTGCGTGATGATAGCTCTAGGGCCTAACGCGCCAGCGGCAGCCCAAAGGGCGGCCTCCTCCTTGATCTTTGTGAGCAGCTCCATAACCGAAGGGCGGCCATGGTTGAAAATGCAGTCATTGCGGTGCTTCCATAGCATCCAAGGGACAAGCAAGACTGCAGAGGCGAGGCCCTTGCGCATGGCCTTAGGCACGAGCGGCCTCGTGGATTGCCACCAGTCGTTGAGTGAGGGCTCATGGGCAGGAAGGGGGCATGGGGCCCGGAGCCAGCCGAGCGTCTCGTGCCAGGTCTGCCGGGCGAAGGGGCATGTGAGGAGGAGGTGGTTCATGGTCTCGGGCGCCTGGTCGCAGAGTGGGCAGCGCGCGGGGTGTGGCAAGCCGCGGCGGGCGAGACGGTCCGCTATCCAGCATCGGTCCAAGTGTGCAAGCCAATGGAAGAATCGGACGCGTGGCGGCACCCAGCTCTTCCAGGTGAGCTTCCAAGTGTTGCAGGTGACGGAGCCATGGAACATGGCCGGGTAGGCTGATCGAGCAGAGCAGTCGCTGCTCGCACTCCACTTCCAGCTTAGGCGGTCCGGTTCGGCGGAGAGAGTGGTGTGCTCGATCTTGTGCCAAAGCTGTAGGTATTGCCCAATTTCCTGGACTCCCACGGTGCCCTGGATGTCTTGCGCCCATCGGTTGGCGAAGAGGCCGCCCGCTGATGTCTACTACACAACCTTCTTCTTATAGACGTTGTTGGGCCTCCAAGTGCAGAGGTTTGTAGGACAGTAGCAAATTTCCCTCAAGTGGATGACCTAAGGTTTATCAATCCGTAGGAAGCGTAGGATGAAGATGGTCTCTCTCAAGCAACCCTGCAACCAAATAACAAAGAGTCTCTTGTGTCCCCAACACACCCAATACAATGGTAAATTGTATAGGTGCACTAGTTCGGCGAAGAGATGGTGATACAAGTGCAATATGGATAGTAGATAAAGGTATTTGTAATCTGAAATTATAAAAACAGCAAGGTAACTAATGATAAAGGTGAGCGTAAACGGTATTGCAATGATAGGAAATAAGGCCTAGGGTTCATACTTTCACTAGTGCAAGTCCTCTCAACAATACTAACATAATTGGATCACATAACTATCCCTCAACATGCAACAAAGAGTCACTCGAAAGTCACTAATAGCGGAGAACGAATGAAGAGATTATGGTAGGGTACGAAACCACCTCAAAGTTATTCTTTCCAATCAATCTGTTGGGCTATTCCTATAAGTGTCACAAACAGCCCTAAAGTTCGTACTCGAATAACAACTTAAGACACAAATCAACCAAAACCCTAATGTCACCTAGATACTCCAATGTCACCTCAAGTATCCGTGGGTATGATTATACGATATGCATCACACAATCTCAGATTCATCTATTCAACCAACACAAAGGACCTCAAAGAGTGCCCCAAAGTTTCTACCGGAGAATCACGATGAAAACATGTGCCAACCCCTATGCATAGGTTCATGGGCGGAACCCGCAAGTTGATCACCAAAACATACATCAAGTGAATCACGTGATATCCCATTGTCACCACAGATACACACGGCAAGACATACATCAAGTGTTCTCAAATCTTTAAAGACTCAATCTGATAAGATAACTCCAAAGGGGAAACTCAATTCATTACAAGAGAGTAGAGGGAGGAAGAAACATCACAGGATCCAAATATAATAGCAAAGCTCGCGATACATCAAGATCGTATCACCTCAAGAACATGAGAGAGAGAGATCAAACACATAGCTACTGGTACATACCCTCAGCCCCGAGGGAGAACTACTCCCTCCTCGTCATGGAGAGCACCAAGATGATGAAGATGGCCACCGGAGAAGGATTGCCCCCTCCGGCAGGGTGCCGGAATGGGTCTAGATTGGCTTTCGGTGGCTACGGAGGCTTTTGGCAGCGGAACTCCCGATCTATTGTGCTCCTTGATGATTTAGGGTATATGGAGATATATAGGTGGAAGAAGTACGTCAGGGGGGCCACGAGGGGCTCACGAGGGTGGAGGGCGCGCCCAGGGGGTGGGCGCGCCCCCTGCCTCGTGACCTCCTCGCTGATCCCCCGACGTGCACTCCAAGTCTTCTGGGCTTCTTTCCTTCCAAAAATGAGTTCCGTGAAGTTCCAGGTCAATTGGACTCCGTTTGATTTTCCTTTTCTTCAAAACCCTAAAACAGGGTAAAAACTGGCACTGGGCTCTGGGTTAATAGGTTAGTCCCAAAAATGATATAAAAGTGAATAATAAAGCCCATAAACATTCAAAATAGTAGATAATATAGCATGGAGCAATCAAAAATTATAGATACGTTGGAGACGTATCAGCATCCGCAAGCTTAAGTCCTGCTCGTCCTCGAGTAGGTAAATGATAAAAATAGAATTTTTGAGGTATAATTTCAATGTAATTCTTCTTAATTGTGGTATGAATATTCAGATTCAAAAGATTCAAGACAAAAGTTCATATTGACATAAAAATTATAATACTTCAAGCATACCAACTAAGTAATCATGTCTTCTCAAAATAACATGGCCAAAGAAAGCTATCCCTACAAAATCATATAGTCTGGCTATGCTCTATCTTCACCACACAAAATATTTAAATCATGCACAGCCCCGATGACAAGCCAAGCAATTGTTTCATACTTTTGATGTTCTCAAACTTTTTCAATCTTCACGCAATACATGAGCGTGAGCCATAGATATAGCACTATAGGTGGAATAAAATGGTGGTTGTGGAGAAGACAAAAAGGGAGAAGATAGTCTCACATCAACTAGGCGTATCAATGGGCTATGGAGATGCCCATCAATAGATATCAATGTGAGTGAGTAGGGATTGTCATGCAACGGATGCACTAGAGCTATAAATGTATGAAAGCTCAAAAAGAAACTAAGTGGGTGTGCATCCAACTTGCTTGCTCATGAAGACCTAGGGCATTTTGAGGAAGCCCATCATTGGAATATACAAGCCAAGTTCTATAATGAAAGATTCCTACTAGTATATGAAAGTGACAACATAGGAGACTCTCTATCATGAAGATCATGGTGCTACTTTGAAGCACAAGTGTGGTAAAAGGATAGTAGCATTGCCCCTTCCCTCTTTTTCTCTCATTTTTTTATTTTTTTATTTGGGCCTTCTCTTTTTTTTGGGCCTCTTTTCTCTCTTTTTTTATTTGGGCTTCTTTTGCCTCTTTTATTTATTTTCGTCCGAAGTCTCATCCCGACTTGTGGGGGAGTCATAGTCTCCATCATCCTTTCGTCATTGGGACAATGCTCTAATAATGATGATCATCACACTTTTATTTACTTACAACTCAAGAATTACAACTCGATACTTAGAACAAGATATGACTCTATACGAATGCCTCTGGCGGTGTACCGGGATGTGCAATGATGCAGGAGTGACATGTATGAAAGAATTATGAACAGTGGCTTTGCCACAAATACTATGTGAACTACATGATCATGCTAAGCAATATGACAATGATGGAGTGTGTCATAATAAACGGAACGGTGGAAAGTTGCATGACAATATATCTCGGAATGGCTATGGAAATGCCATAATAGGTAGGTATGGTGGCTGTTTTGAGGAAGGTATATGGTGGGTTTATGGTACCGGCGAAAGTTGCGCGGTACTAGAAAGGCTAGCAATGGTGGAAGGGTGAGAGTGCGTATAATCCATGGACTCAACATTAGTCATAAAGAACTCACATACTTATTGCAAAAATCTATTAGTTATCGAAATAAAGTACTACGCGCATGCTCCTAGGGGGATAGATTGGTAGGAAAAGACCATCGCTCGTCCCCGACCGCCACTCATAAGGAAGGCAATCAATAAATAAATCATGCTCCGACTTCATCACATAACGGTTCACCATACGTGCATGCTACGGGAATCACAAACTTCAACACAAGTATTTCTCAAATTCACAACTACTCAACTAGCATGACTCTAATATTACCATCCTCATATCTCAAAACAATCATCAAGTATCAAACTTCTCTTAGTATTCAACACACTCATAAGAGAATTTTATTATTCTTGAATACCTAGCATATTAGGATTTTAAGAAAATTACCATGCTATTTAAGACTCTAAAAATAATCTAAGTGAAGCATGAGAGTTCATCTATTTCTTCAAAATAAAACTACCACCATGCTCTAAAAGATATAAATGAAGCACTAGAGCAAATGACAAACTACTCCGAAAGATATAAGTGAAGATCAATGAGTAGTCGAATAATTGTGCAACTATGTGAAGACTCTCCCATTCAATAATTTCATACATTGATACTTTATTTAAACAGCAAGCAAAACTAAATAAAATGACATCTAAGAATAGCAAACATCATGTGAAGAAGCAAAAACTTAGGATCAACCGAAACTAACTGATAGTTGTTGAAGAAGAAAGGTGGGATGCCAACCGGGGCATCCCCGAGCTTAGATGCTTGAGACTTCTTGAAATATTGTCTTGGGGTGCCTTGGGAATCCCCAAGCTTGAGCCTTTGTGTCTCCTTAATTCCTCTCATATCACGGTCTCCCTAAACCTCAAAAGCTTCATCCACACAAAACTCAACAAGGACTCGTGAGATAAGTTAGTATAAACCATTGCCAAAACCTTATCATACTCTACTGTAGCAAATAACTAAAAATTATTATTCAACATTGCAGACTAAATGCCTCTGCATATTTAATAGTCCTATCCTCAAATAGAATCATTAAAGAAGCAAACATATGCAAACAATGCAAACATAACAGCAATCTGCCTAAACAGGATAGTCTATAAAGAATGCAGCAACATCCATACTTACCTAGATCCAAAAATTATGAAAGAAAATTACCACTGTAGTAAATTTATCAGAGCTTAATATGCAAAAGGTTTCAACATTTTATCACATTCTGACTTTTCTAGAGAATTATTGCAACAGCGGTAAACTTTCTGTTTTCAAACAGGAACATGTGGACTTGTAACATAGGCATAGTAAAGACTATCAATGCCACTTTTATTGGAATAAAAGATGCAAAAAATTGTTCTAAATAATATCAAGCAAATCCTAACAAAATAAATTGACGCTCCAAGCAAAACACATATCATGTGGTAAATACAAATATAGCTCCAAGAAAAGTTATCGATGAACGAAGACGAAAGAGGGGATGCCTTCCGGGGCATCCCCAAGCTTAGACTCTTGGCTATCCTTGAATATTACCTTGGGGGTGCCTCGGGCATCGCCAAGCTTAGGCTCTTGACACTCCTTATTCCATAGTCCATCGAATCCTTACCCAAAACTTGAAAACTTCACAACACAAAACTTAACAGAAAACTCGTAAGCTCCGTTAGTATAAGAAAATAAATAACCACTTCAAGGTACTGTAATGAACTCATTCTTTATTTATATTGGTGTTAAACCTACTGTATTCCAACTTATCTATGGTTCATACCCTCCGATACTACTCATAGATTCATCAAAATAAGCAAACAACACATAGTAAACAGAATCTGTCAAAAACAGAACAGTCTGTAGTAATCTGGATCAAACGTATACTTCTGGAATCCCAAAAATTCTAAAATAAATTGCTGGACCTGAAGAATTTATCTATTAATCATCTGAAAAAATAATTAACTAAATAGCACTCTCCAAATAAAAATGGCATCAATTCTCGTGAGGGCTAAAGTTTCTGTTTTTTACAGCATGATCAACAAGACTTTCCCCAAGTCTTCCCAAAGGTTCTACTTGGCACAAACACTAATTAAAAGCATAAAACCACATCTAAACAGAGGCTAGATGAATTATTTATTACTAAACAGGATCAAAAATCAAAGAACAAAAATAAAGTTGGGTTGCCTCCCAAGAAGCGCTATCGTTTAATGCCCCTAGCTAGGCATGATGATTTCAATGATGCTCACATTAAAGATAAGAATTGAAACATAAAGAGAGCATCATGAAGAATATGACTAGCACATTTAAGTCTAACCCACTTCCTATGCATAGGGATTTTGTGAGCAAACAACTTATGAGAACAAGAATCAACTTGCATAGGAAGGTAAAACAAGTATAACTTCAAAACTTTAAGCACATAGAGAGGAAACTTGATATTATTGCAATTCCTACAAACATATGTTCCTCCCTCATAATAATTTTCAGTAGAATCATGAACGAATTCAACAATATAACCAGCACCTAAAGCATTATTTTCATGATCTACAAGCATAGAAAATTTACTACCCTCCACATAAGCAAAATTCTTCCCATTCGGAATAGTGGGAGTATCATAAGAGACTTGAATACAATAAATTGTTTCCACATTAAAAGAGTAATGTTCAGAAAATGGGTAACCATAATCATGACAAGTTTTATAAATATAATCATTACTACTTTTTATAGCATATGTATTATCACAATAATTATCATAAGTAGGAGGCATGCTATCATCATAACAACTTTGCATATCAAAACTTGAGAGGCTAAAAATATCATCTTCATTAAGCATAGCATCCCCAAGCTTGGGACAAACATTAATTGCAGCAAATATATTCTCAAATATGTCATCCTCATCAAACATAGCTTCCCCAAGCTTGGGCTTTTCATATCATAAGCATAATCACTCTCATCATTAATTGTATGGATAGCACCAATAGTATAGCAATTATTATATCCTTCCAAGCAAGTGCCAAAAAGATTTTCAAGATCATAAGAAGTATCATTATCTTCCCAATCATAATCATCACAACAAGCAATAGGCATAACGAGATCATCATCAAGTGTATCATCTTCATTTTCATGAGGTACAGCAATAATAGGAGCAACTTTATTTGGGAGCGATACCTTTTTACCTCTCTTCCTTTTTCTTTTCTTCTTCTTCACCTCATGTGTGGGTTCAATCATCTTTTTGGAGCTCCTTATTAATGAGATTGGTTGAATAGAAGGCTCCTCCTCGTTACCTGATTCATCATAAGAAATAATAGGAGGATATTGGGAAGTCTCTTCCCTTTCATTAGTATTCTCTTCATCTCCTATTTGTTTTCCTTTCTTCATGTAATTGGCAATATAAGGATTTTCAATGCAATTCACCGCACAATACATATAAATATTCTCTAGATCAAAACCAAGAAGTTTATCGGGATTAAATTTTGGAATACCCTCAGTTATACGTTTAATTTCTTCATAACCCAAGAGCAAACTAAGTTCATTATGATGTGCAAGGGAAATCAAGTCATCACAATTTTGGGACACGATACGGTCATGAAACAATTTGCATTTGATATTTAAATGACCATGTTCATTGCAAAGTTCGCAAGTATGGGTAAGATATCTTAACTTTTCAGCACATTCATCTAGCTCTTCTTGCAAAAATTTGGTTTCTAAGTACTTATGCCCCTTGCAATATCTATCTTCCCTATTTGGTGTGTACTTGCAAACATGCACTCCACAAAAATTAACATGTTTATAGGAGGCATTTTCATCATAACTAGTGCAATCATCATTAGCATCATGGGTATTCAAAGAATCCATACTAACAACATTGCAATCATGCTCATCATTCAAAGATTTAGTGCCAAACATTTTATAGATTTCTTCTTCTAGTACATGAGCACAATTTTCCTTTCCATCATACTCACGAAAGATATAAAAAGGTGAAGCATAGGAGTTTCACTCAATTCCATTATTTTTTGTAGTTTTCTTTTATAAACTAAACTAGTGCTAAAACAAGAAACAGAAAGATTCGATTGCAAGATCTAAAGATATACCTTCACTAGCCTCCCCGGCAACGGCGCCAGAAAAGAGCTTGATGTCTACTACACAACCTTCTTCTTGTAGACGTTGTTGGGCCTCCAAGTGCAGAGGTTTGTAGGACAGTAGCAAATTTCCCTCAAGTGGATGACCTAAGGTTTATCAATCCGTAGGAGGCGTAGGATGAAGATGGTCTCTCTCAAGCAACCCTGCAACCAAATAACAAAGAGTCTCTTGTGTCCCCAACTCACCCAATACAATGGTAAATTGTATAGGTGCACTAGTTCGGCGAAGAGATGGTGATACAAGTGCAATATGGATAGTAGATAAAGGTATTTGTAATCTGAAATTATAAAAACAGCAAGGTAACTAATGATAAAGGTGAGCGTAAACGGTATTGCAATGATAGGAAATAAGCCCTAGGGTTCATACTTTCACTAGTGCAAGTCCTCTCAACAATACTAACATAATTGGATCACATAACTATCCCTCAACATGCAACAAAGAGTCACTCCAAAGTCACTAATAGCGGAGAACGAACGAAGAGATTATGGTAGGGTACGAAACCACCTCAAAGTTATTCTTTCCAATCAATCCGTTGGGCTATTCCTATAAGTGCCACAAACATCCCTAGAGTTCATACTCGAATAACACCTTAAGACACAAATCAACCAAAACCCTAATGTCACCTAGATACTCCAATGTCACCTCAAGTATCCGTGGGTATGATTATACGATATGCATCACACAATCTCAGATTCATCTATTCAACCAACACAAAGGACCTCAAAGAGAGCCCCAAAGTTTCTATCGGAGAATCACGACGAAAACATGTGCCAACCCCTATGCATAGGTTCATGGGCGGAACCCGCAAGTTGATCACCAAAACATACATCAAGTGAATCACGTGATATCCCATTGTCACCACAGATACGCACGGCAAGACATACATCAAGTGTTCTCAAATCTTTAAAGACTCAATCCGATAAGATAACTCCAAAGGGGAAACTCAGTTCATTAAAAGAGAGTAGAGGGGGGAAGAAACATCACAGGATCCAAATATAATAGCAAAGCTCGCGATACATCAAGATCGTATCACCTCAAGAACACGAGAGAGAGAGATCAAACACATAGCTACTAGTACATACCCTCAGCCCCGAGGGATAACTACTCCCTCCTCATCATGGAGAGCACCAGGATGATGAAGATGGCCACCGGAGAAGGATTGCCCCCTCCGGCAGGGTGCCGAAATGGGTCTAGATTGGCTTTCAGTAGCTACGGAGGCTTCTGGCACCGGAACTCCCGATCTATTGTGCTCCTTGATGTTTTAGGGTATACGGAGATATATAGGCGGAAGAAGTACGTCAGGGGGGCCACGAGGGGATCACGAGGGTGGAGGGCGCGCCCAGGGGGTGGGCGCACCCCCCCTGCCTCGTGACCTCCTCGCTGATCCCCCGACATGCACTCCAAGTCTTCTAGGCTTCTTTCCTTTCAAAAATGAGTTCCGTGAAGTTTCAGGTCAATTGGACTCCGTTTGATTTTCCTTTTCTTCGAAACCCTAAAACAGGGTAAAAACAGAAACTGGCACTGGGCTCTGGGTTAATAGGTTAGTCCCAAAAATGATATAAAAGTGTATAATAAAGCCCATAAACATTCAAAACAGTAGATAATATAGCATGGAGCAATCAAAAATTATAGATACGTTGAAGACGTATCACTCGCCATAGTTCGAAGCTTGCGGCGGCACTTGGGGATGCACGCTTATAGGCATGGCATGATCTCGTGGATGGAGCGCCCATCAATCCACCGGTCCTCCCAGAAAAGGGCTTGCGCACCGTTCCCGACCACCATGGTGGTGGAGGCGAAGAAGAATGCGTGCTCCTCATCGCTGAACTGCAGGTCAAGCCCAGCCCATGCCCGACCTAGGTCCGTACAACTGAACAAAAGCCATCGTGTGCGGAGCACAAGGCTTGTGCGTGCCAGGTCGCGCATGCTAGGTCCGCCAAGAGAGGTCGGCCTAGAGGCGCCCTGCCAGTTGACATGGCAATTGCCGCCATTGGCCTCCGCACGCCCATCCCAAAGGAAGCCCCTCTGGATCTTCTCGAGCGCCTTCAGGGTCTTCTTTGGTGGGGCAAGCACGAGTAGCTGATGGATAGGGATCGCCGCGAGGACCACCTTGATGAGCGTGAGGCGGACCGCCTTGTTCATGAGATACGCCTTCCTGCAAGGCAGCATGCCGGCGGCCCTATCGATTACGGGCTGAAGCTGGGAGGCAGTGGACCTCTTCAACATGAGCGGGATGCCCAGGTAGGTGAGCGGCATCTCAATGACGGGGCAGCCCAGCACGTCAAGGGCCGGTGCGGCGTCCTCCCTGTTGCCTCGGATCAGGGTGGCGAAGCTCTTCGCGAAGTTGACATGGAGGCCTGAGGCGCGCCCGAAGAGCTGCAAGATGCTCCTGATGGCGGATGTGTCGCTCGGCGTGGGGTGGCAGAACAAGATCACGTCGTGCGCGTACGGCAAGACAGAGGGGATCGGGCGTCGGGGATGCAGCTGCTGCAGGATGCCCAGCTCAGCGGCGCGACGAAGCAGGCGGCCAAGCGTGTCCACCGCGAGGACAAAGAGCTGGGGTGACACAGGGTCGCCTTGCTGTAAACCTTGACGGTGCCAAATGGGTGGTCCAGGCTCGCCGTTCATGATCACCTTGGAGCTTGCCGACGAGAGTAGGACCGCAAGCTAGCCCAAGAATCGAGTGCCAAAACCATATTGGCGTAGGACGTCGAAGAGGAATGGCCAGCTAATCGAGTCAAATGTGCGGGTTAGGTCCAGCTTGAGTAGGGCATGCAGTGCGCCGAGATGATGTAGCATGCGGGCGGACTGCCGCAGAAGGACGTAGTTGTTGTGCAGGCTTCATCCCGGGATGAACGCATTTTGGCTGGCGCTGACAAGGGCGTTGAGCTTGGGCGCGAGGTGGAGCGAGAGGACCTTTGCAAAGATCTTGGCGACGAGGTGGATCAGGCTAATGGGCCGGTAATCGCCGAGGCCTCTGGCATCCGCGCGCTTCGGGAGCAGCGTGAGGAGCGCCTGGTTGAGGCAGCTGAAGCCGCGCCCTATCAGCTCGTAAAGCTGCTGAAAGACAGCCAAGAGATCCTGTCGGATGATGGGCCAGCACGCGCGAAGGAACTCAGCGGTGAAGCCGTTAGGACCAGGGGCCTTGCGTGTGGCCAGACGCTTCAAGGCGTTCCATATCTCCTTGATGTCGAAGGGGGCCTCGAGGTCGTCCAAGACGACGGGCGTGATCAACGCATCAAGGCCCAAGGAGCACTCGCGGGGAGGCGTGGAGCCAAGGAGGCCATCAAAGTGCTCGTACGCCGCCGCAGCCATGTCACAGGGGCCCGTGATCACCTGCCCGTCCACCATAAGGCTGTGGATCCTGTTCTTTTGCCGCCGATAGGTGCACTATCGGTGCAAGAAGTACATGTTGGTGTCGCCCTCCTTGAGGGAGGCGAGGTAGGAGCGCTGTCGGGCAATAGTCCGCTCGAGAGAGGCGAGTCCGAGGTAGGAGGCCTTGATTTGCCGGCGTAGCCAATCCTCGTGAGGAGACAGGGCTCGATGGTCTTGCATGGTGTCAAACCATAGGAGAAGCTCCCGGGAGATCGCTAGCTTAAGCCGCACGTTACCCACCATTTTGGCGCTCCAGCTTGTGAGCCTGCGCGCGGTCGCCTGCATGCGCAGCATAAGGCGGTGGAAGGGGTCGGCGTTGCTCACAGACTGCCAAGCAGCCTCCAAGATGTCATGGAACCCGTCCATGCGCGTCCAGAAGTCCTCGAAGCGGAAGCGGTGATGCGCTGGCGGCATCGGCGAGCAGTCCAGCGACAAAGGACTGTGGTCAGTGTCGTGGTTCTAAGTCTGACAGTAGAATAGGGGGTAGGGATGTAGAGGCAAGATCCTAGCTATGGAGTAGTTGTACACACGAGTTTTACGAGTTCAGGCCCTTCTCGGAGGAAGTAACAGCCCTACGTCTCGGTGCCCTGAGGCGGTCGATTGGATTATGTGTGTGTCTGTTTACAAAGATGTGAACCCCTGTTCCAGAGGAGGAGGGTGGCTTATATAGAGTGCGCCAGGACCCCTGCTCCCCTCCGTTACACAGGGTTCAATGTACATTAAGAGAGAGCGTTACAGGTAACGTCTGTAATAAAGTGCTATAAATGATCATTAAATATACGAGTAAATGCCCGACCATTGCTGCGTAGAGCGGCTTTAGGTCTTCTTGTACGTTGAGTGGTCTTTTACATGGTCGAATGGTTGAGTAGTCGAGTGACTCAAAGAAGAAGGAGTCTCCGAGTGAAGGGTAGGTCGAGTGGATTGCACTCGACACCTTCATTGGATCCTCCCTGTTTACTCTTTAACTTCTTTGCTTCTAAAACAAGGACCTTAGGTAGGACGTATAGGTCGGGCCTATTACCATACCCCAGGTCCATGTCCTCATCATTAGCCCCCGAATGGATTGAGGTCCGAGTGAAAAGAAGGTTCAAGTTGATCTTGCCCTGACTCTTGCCTTTCTCAAGAGTTCATCTCTGAATGGAGGCCAGTGTGGGAACTTTCGGCTTTGTTTCAGTCGCCTTGATCGATTCAGAAATTACCAATTGGTTTTATAATGTCGCCTGTCTAGTGTCATCTTTGATGCGAAATCTTTGGCGTGATCAGTTGCAGATGATCCCGGATTTCGCGGGTTTCGAAATTTCGGTAGAAGCGCGCCATGGTAAGCGGAGTGGATAAACAGGGCATTTCAATTTCCACGCCACCTTTTTCGCCACATATCCCGCATGTGACTGTTGAGAGATTTGACAGGATCGCCCAGACCCATGCGTCAGCCACTCGGAAGTGGGCCTTTAAAAGCGGCGAGACCGAGGCGTCCGCACTGTGCGTGCCCATTCTCCTTCTTTTTCCTCTTGCTCTTTCACCCCATCCGGCTTCTCCACTCTCGACGTCACCGCTCCGCCGCCATGGGGAAGGAGAAAACGGCGGCACTGGAACGCGCGAAGAAGGCGACGGGGTGGCGAAAAGCAAGAAGACGAATCGGGGGTCTTCATCGCGCTCGGGGCTGCCGTCGGGTTGGATCTAGGGAGATTGGATCCGATCTTTGCTTTGACAGGAAGACTTGGACGATATGGCCGAGTTAGGGTTGATCGACCATGAGTCCGCGCGGCTGCCGGACGGGGAAACGGAGCCGCAGCCGCGACCGGGTGAGTGCGTTCTGCTCGCCACTCATATCGACCGCGGCTTCTCGCTTCCTCCGCATCCCTTCTTTCGAGGTTTCCTGAATTTCTTTGGGGCCCAACTCCATCATTTTACTCCCAACACTATCACGTATCTCGCTGCATTCATATCCATGTGCGAAAATTTCTTGGGGTGTCGACCGCACTGGGGTCTTTTCAAGCACATCTTTACCATCCGCTCCCAAACGGTGAAGAAAATGAACTCGAACGATGATAAAACCCACGTTATCCAGATGTGTGGGGGTCTGGGTATTCAGAAGAGGAAGAGGAGTTCCTTCCCTTTGATGACTCTCCCGGAATCAGTCAGAGGCTGGCAGTCGACCTGGTTCTACTGCCAGGATATCGCGACTCCGGGCCAGTCGACTGGGCTTCCTCCTTTCTCTTTCAATCGTGTCCAAACTCCATCTTCGTTGAAAGTTACTGCCATGGAGAAGGCGGAGACATGCATGCTAGTCGAGAGAGTAGTTCAATTGATCAACCAAGGAGTCACCGGCATGGATCTGCTAGAGGTGTTCCAGAGTCGGCATATCCAACCACTCCAAGCTCGCGACCACTCCATGTGGATGTATTCCGGGGCTGGTGACACTGCTCGGGTTCATCCGGAGGAGGTGGCGGCCAAAACAGTGGCTCAGTGGCTGAGGGGTATCACCAGGAACAAGGACAACCCTAGGGGCGCCAGGAGAGTCAACCCTTTCAGCAACAACAACCAACCAGATAAGGTTTGGTTATTACAACTGAGCTTTTTGGACGTGTTTTCCGACTGTTTCTTGTTCCGGCTGACTTGTATTCGGCTTCCTTGTTTTGTAGATTTACACGGAGATGTACTCAATGCCCAATGGTGAACAAGCTCTGGAGCAAGACCAAGAGGGCGAGGACAGTGCGGAGGAGAGTGGCGAGTGGGAGTCACCAGCCGACGATGATGAAGATGAGAGCGATGAGTCGGGCGATAAGGAGGTAGCCGACTCACCGCCTCGTTCTGAACGTCGATCCAAGCAGCTCAATGATCCCGTGGGCAGGCGGGGCCAAGCTGTGGAGCCGAGTGCTCCATCTAAAAAACGCGCTCGGTCTTCGACTCCAGAATTGGCTGAGAAGGTCACCAAGCAGCCCAAGATCAATCCTTCGAAGGCTCAGAAGACCTTGCCTAGAATCAAGATGGACGTTCCTGTTGCTTCTGCGTAAATGTTCTTCCCGTATTTTCTTGTTCTGACCAAGTGGATGAGAAACCTTTACAGCCCGACCTCAGCTGCGACTGACATGGACATTGACAAGAACCCGGACGATGAGGAAACCGATGACGCAACTACCTCCAAAGCCAGTAAGTCTGCCTGATTCGAATTTATTTGGACGACTGGATTGTTTGTCAGCTATCCGTACGACTTTCTCTGTTTATTGCAGTTCCACGGGACGTTGTTGTGCTCCCGGACGATGAAGAAGAAGTACTGCTGAGGGGGAGGAAGAGGAAAGACAAGGAACTGGGCGGGAAAGCGCCTGAGGGCCAAGTTCCTCAGTCGACCGTGACACCTGGGATGGCAGTCGAGCGGTCGACAGACCTGGCTCACACCAACGTCACCTTTGCTATCCCGCTGTCGACTAATTTCCCATCAGGATCAGCTGCTCAGACTTCTGTTGCACCAATACAACTCCACGCTTCAGATCCGGCGGTTGCTCCGATTGCTCTACCAGCATCGCTTTTCACTGCGTATCAAACTCCGGATGACCCATCGACTGCTGCCAAGGAAGCTCTTCTTCGGTTGAATCTTGTGATGGGGCAAATGAAAGTGGTGCATGAGGCCAGTCAGGTGGCCTTCAACGCCGGAGCTGCTCTGCAAACCAATGTCCAGGTTAGTCGATTTCCGATTGATCAAATTTCTCGTCTGATCACCCACTGGGGTGTGGCTGTTTTGAAATTGCATAGGTCACTTTGGATCGATTCGAGCTAAATCTTTGAACTAGTGGGGGCACTCTGAGTGCACCCACTGGGTGTAGTCCCCGAGACCATAGTTGACTGCGGGCAATCGACTGTGGTCTGAGAATCTAAACCTCTCTCTCTCTTTTTTCAAAACTAGTGGAGGCACGCTAAGTGCACCCACTGGGTGTAGTCCCCGAGACTGCCGTCGAATGTTTGATTCGATGGTAGTCTTGAAGTAACTGTCGCAGTGATGTCTTTCATTTCAGTCGACTGACAAGTCTTATGTGTTGGCCGCAGAAATCTCGTGATCTCGGTGCTCAACTCTCTACACTGAACAAGCAACAAATTAGCCTCAACCTTGATCTGGAACTGGCCAGAAAGAATCTCAAGACTGCTCGCGATGAAGTAGCTGCCATGGGAGGTAACCAATTATCAACTGTCTATCTTACTGCTACTGGCACTTTTCATTTCCGTTTTTTTTCTACCGAGTTACTCCACTCGAGCTGATGTATGTAGTGAAAACTGTCAACTCCAAGCCCTTCTGAAGAATGTTATTTATTTAGAGAAAATGAAGCAGGCCTTGGAGAATAAGGATCTGGATCTTGCTGCTGCACAGAAGGAAGCGCGAGAAAAAAATGCGCTTGCTGACAAGAAGCTTGCTTAGGTCGCAAGTTAGAAGAAGAGAATTCCAAACTAAAGACTACTGTTTCTGATGCCAATCGGGAGGTCGAGCAACTGAATAAGGACAAGGACAAGCTGACTGACGAGGTTGGGAGCCTCAAAGTTAAGAAGGGCGAGTTGGAGTATTATCTGGGCCAGCTTGCTGCAAAGCTGGTCTTAAACCTTGAAGGTACTGATGATTGACTGACTTATTTCTGTCAACTATCAAGTCTAATTATATCGTCGACTCACCATTTACTTGACTATGCAGAGTTTTGCCAAGACTTTGAAGCGGAAACTGGGCGGGTCGAGACGGGTCTTGATCCCATAAACTGTCCAGTCAAGGATGACATTGCGATGAATGTGCTACGGTTGGAATCTCGCATGGACAACGCTTATCTTGCCCGCCTGAAAACGGCGATGACTCGGGTTGATGCTGAACTCTGGCCTCAGGCGGAACTATCTCAAGATCTCGAGTCCCTGATGGCTCGACTGAATCAAATCCCCGACCGAGTGCAAGAATGGAAGAAGTCATCCGCTCGCTGTGGCGCTGATGTCGCGGTGTCCCTGATCCGAGTGCACTGCAAAGACGTCAAAGAAGACAAGCTGGCGGAACTCAAGGTTGCTAACACAAAGAGACACACTTTCCAGTCCTTCATGGACACCTTCCTTGAAGCTGCCACTCATATTGCAGACAGCATAGACCTTGACAGTTTCTGCGACCCAGCCAGTCCTTCTCCTGATGCGTGACCGAGAAACATTATGCTCCACCTTTATTTTCCTCGGAATGTCGAGTGATTGTGTAACCGTTAAACTTCTTCAGGCTTGATGCTCGAATACTTTTGATCCGTCTTCCGGAACTTTAGGATTTATCTGAACTTGGTTTATTTCTGAATATGCTTGTATTTGCCTTCGAGTGGAATTTGCTCTTTTCTCTGAATAATCGTTCGACCTGCATCTTGTTGCCCTTGCGGACAGGGATGGAGCGCATATTGTATTTGTGGCGCAGCTCTGAAGGAGAAGGTTGCAGTCGACCTACACCTCGTCGTCCTTGCGGATGGGGATGGGGCACGCGTTGTATTTGTGGCGCAGCTCCGAAGGACAAGGTTGCAGTCGACCTGCACCTCGTCGTCCTTGCGGATAGGGATATAGCGCCTGTTGTATTTGTGGCGCAGCTCCGAAGGAGAAGGTTGCAGTCGACCTGCACCTCGTCGTCCTTGCGGATAGGGATGGAGCGCACGTTGTATTTGTAGCGCAGCTCCGAAGGAGAAGGTTGCAGTCAACCTGCACCTCGTCATCCTTGCGGATAGGGATGAAGCGCACATTGTATTTGTGGCGCAGCTCCGAAGGAGAAGGTTGCAGTCGACCTGCACTTCGTTGTCCTTGCGGATAGGGATGGACTTTAAACCTTAGGCGAGTACTGGACTGCAGCTAAGCCCCCGAGTGGGAGGGTTGCTCACCACTCGGTAAGATTTTTTAAACTTAGGCAAGTACTGGACTGCAGCTAAGCCCCGAGTGGGAGGGTTGCTCACCACTCGGTAGGATTTTTGAAACTTAGGCGAGTACTGGACTGCAGCTAAGCCCCCGAGTGGGAGGGTTGCTCACCACTCAGTAGGATTTTTGAAACTTAGGCGAGTACTAGACTGCAGCTAAGCCCCCGAGTGGGAGGGTTGCTCACCACTCGGTAGGATTTTTGAAACTTAGGCGAGTACCGGACTGCAGCGAAGCCCCCGAGTGAGAGACTTACTCATCACTCGGTAGGATTTTTTAAACTTAGGCGAGTACTGGACTGCAGCTAAGCCCCCGAGTGAGAGACTTGCTCATCACTCGGTAGGATTTTTTGAAACTTAGGCAAGTACTTGACTGCAGCTAAGCCACCCACTGGGGGATTTCAGAAACATATGTAAACAATTGACAATCTTTTTAGAAGACTGTAAAACTCTTGTCTTTTATAAACAAAATACAAAGGTGTTCTTTATTACATCTCAGCAGACTGAGTGTTTAAGTATAAAAGGGGCGGAGCAGCTCTGCATTCCATGCGCGCGGCTCGTCTTTCTTGTGCTCGATGTCGTAAAGGTGGTACGCTCCATTGTGGAGCACTCTGGTGACCACGAAGGGGCCTTCCCAAGAGGGGGCAAGCTTGTGTGATTTCTGCTGATCCACTCGGAGAACTAAGTCTCCCCCTTGAAATGCTCGACCCCTCACATTTCTGGCATGGAATCAACGCAGATCTTGCTGATAAATGGTTGATCGGATCAAGGCTATCTCTCTTTCTTCTTCAAGGAGGTCAACTGCATCTTGTCGCGCTTGTTCTGCTTCTCCCTCTGTGAAAAGCTCGACTCAGGGTGCATTGTGGAGCAAGTCACTCGGAAGTACGGCTTCGGCTCCATAAACCAAGAAAAATGGGGTTCTGCCAGTCGACCGATTGGGAGTTGTCCTCAATCCCCATAATACTGATCGAAGTTCATCAACCCAGGCTCCTGCTGCGTGTTTGAGGTCACGCATCAGTCGAGGTTTCAGTCCTTTGAGAATCAATCCATTGGCCCTTTCAGCCTGTCCATTCGACTGGGGGTGAGTGAGCGAGGCATAGTCGACTCGAGTACCTTGTGAAGCACAAAAAGTCCTGAACTCATCAGAATCAAAGTTTGATCCGTTGTCAGTGATGATGTTGTGGGGAACACCATATCTGAATGTTATCTCTCTGACAAAGCTGACGGCAGTACTGGCATCAAGTTTCTTGATAGGCTTGGCTTCAATCCATTTGGTGAACTTGTCGGCTGCTACAAGCACATGAATGAATCCACTCCTGCCAGTCCTCAAAGGTCCAACCATATCCAATCCCCAAACAGCAAAAGGCCAGACGAGCTGAATGGTTTTCAGGGCTGACGCAGGCTTGTGAGACATGTTGGAGTAGAACTGACAACCTTCACATTTGTCGACTATTTCTTGTGCCATCTCATTTGCTCGAGGCCAGTAAAATCCCGCTCGGTATGCTTTGGCCACAATGGTCCGAGAGGACACATGGTGACCACAGGTCCCCGAGTGGATATCATTGAGAATCACTCGACCTTCTTCAGGTGTTATGCATTTCTGGCTGACTCCGGTTGCGCTTTCCCTGAACAGTTGTCCTCTTATCACAGTAAAGGCCTTGGATCGACGGACGATCTATCGAGCCTCTTCTTCATCCTCTGGGAGTTCCTTCCTAAGGATATATGTAATGTATGGCACTGTCCAGTCAGGAGTGATGACCAAAACCTCCATGATCAGGTCGACCACGGCTGGGATCTCGACTTCAGTCGGATCTGCGCACTCTTAGGCTGCGGGAGCTCTTCAGTGAAAGGATCTTCTTGAACTGTCGGTGTGTGAATGTGCTCCAAAAACACATTGCTAGGAATGGCTTCTCTCTTGGATCCTATCTTTGCTAAATCATCGGCTGCTTGATTTTTCAGTCGGGGTATATGATGGAGCTCTAACCCCTCGAACTTCTTTTCCAACTTCCTCACTGCGTTGCAGTAGCCAGTCATGGCTGGGCTTCTGATATCCCATTCCTTCATCACTTGATTGACTACCAAATCTGAGTCGCCATAGACCATGAGGCGACAGACGCCGAGTGAGATGGCCATACGCAACCTATATAAGAGTGCTTCATATTCTGCTTCATTATTGGAGGAATCAAAGTGAATCTTGAGGACATATCTGAGCTTTTCTCCTCGGGGGGATACCAGTACTACCCCAGCACCGAAACCATTCAGCATCTTGGAACCATCGAAGAACATGGTCAAGTGCTCCGAGTGAACTTGAGTCGGCAGTTGCTGTTCGATCCACTTGGCGAGGAAATGTGCTATTGCTTGGGACTTGATAGCTTTATTTGCCTCGAACTTGATATCTAAGGGAAGGAGTTCAATCGCCCACTTTGCCACTCGACCAGTTGCATCTCTGTTGTTCAAAATCTCTGACAATGGAGCGTCGCTGATGACTATAATGGAGTGGTCAGAGAAGTAGTGTGCAACCTTCTTCTTGGACATATAAATCCCATAAACAAGCTTCTGATAATGTGGATATCTTTTCTTTGACGGAGTCAAAACTTCAGAGACATAATATACTGGGCGCTGAACTTTGTAAGCTTTTCCTTCTTCTTCTCACCCGACCGTAAGTACTGTACTGACGACTTGTCAAGTGGCTACAATGTAAAGCAGTAAAGGCTCTTTGCTGATTGGGGCAGCAAGCACCGGCTAGGTGGAAAGCAGGGCTTTAAGCTCTGCAAATGCTGTATCAGCTTCAGGAGTCCACTCGAACTTATCTAACTTCTTCATCAGTCGGTAAAGAGGCAGTGCCTTTTCACCGAGGCGAGAAATGAATCGACTTAGAGCGGCCAAACAACCAGTAAGCTTCTGGACATCATGCACACGCACATGGCATCTCATCCGGAGTATGGCACCCACTTTCTCTGGATTAGCGTTGATCCCTTGTTCGGAAACGAGAAAACCGAGTAATTTTCCACCTGGAACTCCGAACGTGCACTTTGATGGATTAAGCTTGATATCATACCTTCTGAGGTTGGCAAAAGTTTCAGCAAGGTCAGCCAGTAGGTCGGAAACTTTACATGACTTGACCACAATGTCATCCATGTATGCTTCCACATTCCGACTGATCTGAGTGAGTAAACACTTCTGAATCATCCGCATGAATGTAGGTCCAGCGTTCTTCAAGCCGAATGGCATAGTGACATAACAGAAGCACCCGAATGGGGTGATGAAAGCTGTTTTTATCTCATCGGGTCCATACAGATGGATCTGATGATACCCGGAATAAGCGTCCAAAAAGGACAAACACTCACACCCCGCAGTCGAGTCGACTATTTGGTCGATGCGAGGGAGGGGAAAGTGATCTTTCGGGCAGGCCCGATTGATATGCTTGAAGTCAATGCACATGCGAAGTGAGTCGTCCTTCTTCGGGACCATGACAACATTAGCTAACCACTCGGAGTGGTAAATCTCTCAGATGAACTCAGCTGCCAGGAGCCGAGCCACTTCTTCGCCAATTGCTTTTCTCTTCTGGACGGCGGACCGTCGAAGATGTTCTTTGACTGGTTTTATTTTTGGGTCGACTTGCAAACGATGCTCAGCCAATCCGCTGGGTACACCAGGCATGTCAGAAGGTTTCCATGCAAAGATGTCCCAGTTCTCACGGAGGAACTGGATGAGCGCTTCTTCCTATTTGCTATCAAGTGTTGACGAGATATGGGTCGGAGCAGCATTGGGATCGGTCGGGTGGATATGAATCGGCTTCGTTTCCCCTGACGACTGAAATGCGGACTCTGTGGTAGGCTTCTTGGCTCGCAGCAAATCACTCGGATCTGCATTTTTCTGGTACTCTTGTAGTTCCACTACTACCATCTATGCATCGGCAATTTTTGAGCCCTTCTGGAAGCACTCTTCTGCCTTCTGCCGATTGCCAGTGACAGTGATTACTCCTTTGGATCGATTCGAGCTGAATCTTTGAACTAGTGGGGGCACTCTGAGTGCACCCACTGGGTGTAGTCCCGAGACCATAATTGACTGTGGGCATCTTCAATTTGAGATACACGTAACATGGTCGAGCCATAAAACGTGCATAAGCGGGTCTCCCCAGGATGGCACGGTAAGCACTCTTGAAATCCACTACCTCAAACATCAACTTTTCCTTGCGGTAATTCTTGGAATCACCGAAAACCACATCAAGTGTGATCTAGCCGAGTGACTGAGCTTTCTTGCCAGGTATAACACCGTGGAAACTCATGTTGCTTTCACTCAGCTTGGACATCGGAATGCCCATTCCCTTCAAGGTTTCAGCATAAAGAATATTCAAGCCACTGCCACCATCCATCAGCACTTTAGTCAGTCGGGTGCCTTGGACTACTGGGTCGACCACCAGTGCTTGCCTCCCAGGGGTGGCTATATGCGCTGGGTGGTCTGACTAGTCGAATGTGATGGCAGTCTGGGACCACTTCAGATAACTGGGTGTTGCCGGAGCAACCATGTTCACCTCCCTGTTAATAACCTTCAATCGACTTTTGCTTTCAACATTAGCAAAAATCATCAGCGTGGAATTGACATTGGGAAAGCCGTCATCATCATCTTCCCTATCCTCACCTCCGTCCGACTTCTTTTCCTTTTCCTTGGGTTGTTTCTCTCGGAACTGCTGAATCAGGAAATGACACTGTCGAGTGGTGTGTTTAGGGTAAATGATGTTCCCCTCTTCATCTTTCTTGGTATGAATATGGCACGGTAAATCCAACACATCATTCCCATCTTTATCCTTAACTTTCTTGGGATTCCAGGACCCTTTGGGTTTTCCCTTGAAATTTCCTTGCGCAACTGCTAAAGCTTCACCAGGAGCAGCTGGTTCAGCTTTTCGCTTCCGTTTCCGACTGGAATTCCCTCCTCCGGTTTCTTGGGCGACTTTTTGTGTTTGCCACTCCGGAGTCGGTCTTCCTCTTCACCATTGGCATATTTGGTGGCGATCTCCATCATTTGAGTCAGAGTCATATCTCCTGTCCGACCGAATTTCAGGTTCAATTCCCGATACTTCACGCCTTCCTTGAAGGCACAAATTGCTTGGTGATCTGACACATTCTCCACTGTATGGTGCAACGTGATCCATCTCTGAATATAATCCCTCAAAGTTTCATTCGGTTTTTGGACACAACACTACAATTCTGTCAACCCTGCCGGCCTTTTGCAAGTGCCTTCAAAGGTCCTAACAAACACTCGAGCAAGCTCTTCCCAACTGTATATGCTGCCAGGAGCCAACTGATTCAACCACGCTCTGGCAGAGCCCTCCAACATCAAGGGGAGGTGCTTCATGGATACATCATCATTGCCACCACCAATCTGCACAGCCACTCGGTAATCCTCAAGCCAAGTCTCTGGCTTGGATTCGCCGGTGAACTTGCTGACTCCAGTCGCCAACCTGAAGTTTGGAGGAATCACTGCTGCTCTGATAGCTCTTATGAAACACTCGGGTCCTGAAACGTGTACCCTGCTTCCAGTCGGATGATCTCTATCGTGGCCTTCTCTGTGAGCTCTGTTTCTATCAACCAAACCTTGAACGAGGATTGACCTTGCATCAAAGCCTGGTTCTCTGGGGTCGACTGGAATTCTCCGTTCGCCGCTGTGGGGGCGCCTGTCATCTTGTCGCCGAGGCACGTACGACCCACTCCTCGGAGGAGACGCGGGCACTCGACGACGATCGTTGTGGTCGAGTCGATGATCATACTGCTCACGGTTCCTGTATTGATCTTGCTGGTATCCACGTCCCTCACGCCGCGGAGGCGGTCTTGGGCTATGGGCAGACTGGACAGTATCCGCCACCACAGACTTGCTATGAATCCTATTCTGCGACTGAGATACCGCTGTATTCTGCTCTCCTGTTGCCCGGAGCAAAGCCCGGATCTGCATCAAACCCCGGCCAGCTTCTGACTGGGAAGGTTGAATTGACTCTGCTATTCGAGCTGCAGCTGTGAGATTCTGGATCGGAGTTTGATATACCTGAGTCAGAGGCGGAAAAAGTTGTCGTCGACTGGACTTGGGGATCCGCTGCCGAGCACGCTCGTCGAGTGCGCGCTAGAGGTTCTCCGGTCGAGTGCGCTCAGCCAAGTTGGCCAAGCGCGCCTCCTCCAAGGCCTGGGCCTCAGGGGTTTCTCCAACAATAGGAGTGTGGAGCGCATCCATATTACGGCGACGAAGATCTTCCCTCCGCTGCGAAGAGAGGGGTTCGGGACGCTACTCCTCGTCAACACGCGACGGATCACCGGCGCCATCGCCACCGCCTTCCCGAGTGAAGCCAGGAGGACTGTGTGGTCCATTGACCATCAAGACTTCCGCCGTGGGGTCGCTGCTGTCGCATTCAGACGCAGTCTCGGCGGAGCCAGTCGACAGATCGAACAGGCCGTAGAGAGTTTCATCGGGCTCGATTACCGCGATTTGCGGGGTGGCCGATTGGCGGGCCACCATGTGCCTCACCCACCGCTGAAGCCGTGACCGACCGGATCGCTGGCGCCGGCGAACAACGGAGAGGGAGGTTGCCACAGGACTCGACTGATACGGAGTCGACGGTTGTCGAAGAAGGACGCCGCGAACACATGCGCGGAAGTATGTCGCCCCGCGGACGGGGAGCGCCTCGATGTCGAGTGGAGCTTCATGAAGCCAAGCGGAATCGTCGGTGATGAAGACGAGCGCGCCGAGACGGATCTCGCGGCCTTCAGCCAATCCTCCACTTGAAACCATGATGATGGGAGTCGGAAGAATCGCAACTTCTCCAATAAACAGCTAAGACACCTTCCCCACGGTAGGCACCAACTATCGTGGTTCTAAGTCTGACAGTAGAATAGGGGGTAGGGATGTAGAGGCAAGATCCTAGCTATGGAGTAGTTGAACACATGAGTTTTACGAGTTCAGGCCCTTCTCGGAGGAAGTAACAGCCCTACGTCTCGGTGCCCTGAGGCGGGCGATTGGATTATGTGTGTGTCTATTTACAAAGATGCGAACCCCTGTCCTAGAGGAGGAGGGTGGCTTATATAGAATGCGCCAGGACCCTTGCTCCCCTCCGTTACACAAGGTTCAATGTACATTAAGAGAGAGCGTTATAGGTAATGTCTATACTAAAGTGCTACAAATGATCATTAAATATACGAGTAAATGCCCGACCGTTGCTGCGCAGAGAGGCTTTAGGTCTTCTTGTACGTCGAGTGGTCTTTTACATGGTCGAATGGTTGAGTAGTCGAGTGACTCAAAGAAGAAGGAGTCTCCGAGTGAAGGGTAGGTCGAGTGGATTGCACTCAACACCTTTATTGGATCCTCCCTATTAACTCTTGAACTTCTTTGCTTCTAAAACAAGGACCTTAGGTAGGACGTATAGGTCGAGCCTATTACCCTACCCCAGGTCCATGTCCTCATCAGTTAGAGACGACCGAGGCGAGGCAGCGGAGGTGGCATTCGCCATGCAACTCCTCCCAGTCCGCGGTGCAAAGCACGCCGTCGAGGTGGACTAGCGTCGGGGGCGACTGCTCGTTTGACCACGTGTAGCGGCGACTAATGAGGTATACCTCCTTGAGCGCTAGGTCGTTGAGGGCGTGCCGGAAGCGACCCATCATCCGCTGGTTGACGTTCCCATTGTTCTTTTCCGCGTCACAATATATGAGGTTGAAGTCGCCGCAGATCATCCAGGGTCCAGCGCAATTCGTACGTATGTCACAGAGTTCCTGTGGAAAGGCGATTTTGGCCTCGTCCGGCTATGGTCCGTAGACGACGGTGATCCACCATGGCGTGCCAGCGCCGGTGGGGGAGGAAACGCGGGCAGACAGGGCGTTGGCGGTGAACAGGGGGTTGGTGATGACTACCTCCCTGCTCTTCTAGGCCTACAGGATGCCACCACGGGTTCCGAGCGTGTGCAGGTACGCGTAGTCATCATATTCCGAGCCGAGGGCTTCGAGGACAGTCGACGAGAAGATCAAGGCCATCTTTGTTTCTTGCAAGCAAACCAGGGACGTGTTGGCGGTTATAACAAGGGATCTGACAGCAGTGCGACGCGCGCGCGTGTTAAGGCCACGCACGTTCCATATTAGGATCTTGGGGTTGTGCTCCATGGGGACGAGGTCGACGAAGGGCGCAGGGGCGCAGCTAGGCCTCGATCAGGCTGCCCACAACCACCGTGGTGGTCGGCGCGACGGCGGGATCAGCAAGGAGCTCACGATCCACCAAGGCGGCAATGGCCGAGAGCACTGACAGGGGGATGGGCGCAGTGAAGAGGTCATCATATGCCTTCATCTCAGTGGGTGTGATCCTCTGGTTAACCCCAACAACGCCGAGGGTGCGGAGGATTTGTACTTTGGCGTGCCTCTCGGTCGTGGGAGGGGCAGCTGCCTTGCAAGCAGCGGCGGACGCCGAACGCCCGCGGCATGGAGAGAAGTTGGGCGGGCAATGCCGTGGCCGCCTGCTAGGGGTCGGGAGGGCCGCGTCGATCTGCTTGGTGGCAGCAGTGAGGAAGTCGCCAAGGGTCCAAGCTGTCGTGGCCGCCGTGGAGGGGCGGGATCGGTGCATCATGATGGGCGGCGACGCGAAGCACGTGGCCGGGCTTGGGGTAGCGGGGCATGCAGTGCGGGCGCCATCAGCTACGTGTGCACCATGTTGGGCCTAGCGACACACCTCAGTAGGTTGCGCCTCATGATGGGCCGCATGCAGGTCCACGGGTGGCTGGGCCGTGAGGGGGCCCGAGGTATTCTTGCTCAGCACGCCACGAGCGGGATCGGCCGGGTCCTGAGCAGCATGCAGGGCAGGCCCCAGCGTGGGGCGGCTCTTCGTGGACTAGGCAGCATGTGACGAGGCGTGGGCAGGAGAGGGCGGAGACAGACTTCCACTTTGCCCCGACAGTGGATCAGGCGCGGGGACCGAGGGTTGGGAATCTGGGACCTCGCTATCCAAAGACAGGTGGTCCACGGAGCCAGCCGGATCCGCATGCACGCTGGGATTGGCCACTGTAGGCACAGCCACAGCACAGGCGGGGTCAACCGCGCAATGTGACGAGGGGGGCCTGGCTGATGCTGCAGTGTCACAGCGCACAGCGGGGGAGCCAGGGCCAGCAGGCGTCGTGACGCGCGTGTCGGGGCGCGCTGGTGTGCCAGTCGGTGAGGAAGTCGTAGGGGGGCAGCTCTGGCCCAACTAGCCGCTTCTGTTACCATCCCGCGCTTGCCTCCCTGCTTTCCTCTTTTGGAAAAGCGACGAGGGCGGCACGACCCGTTGGCAGAGGGCCATGGGTCCATGGTACGGCCCTCGGGGGCCGCATCGATCATACGGCGACAGGGGGGGTGCCCCAGCCAACATCGACAGCGATCCCGTCGGCCCGGCGATGGTGGGCGGTGGCGCGCGAGCCAGAGGAGTCAACAACCATGCCATCGGCGCAACCGCAGGGGTCGCCGGAGGAGCGTCGCCGCTTGCGTCCGCGGTGGCCGCCGCGGTTGCGGCCCGCGTCGTGTCCGCGACCAACATCCCCCTCGTTCCCATCGGGTGCGTCGTCGCTCGGACCCTGCCCGCGGCGGGCAGGGGGCATGGCCGTTTGGCCGGCCAGAGCACTAGCGAGCGTGATGGTCACGGGGTAGGAAAGGGTGCAGATGGCAGGCGGGCTGTGGTCGCGGGCGGGGACCGGCTCCACAATCTCCAAGATGGCCGAACGACGGATGGTGGCCGGGTCACGGGTGCGCGCCGTCAGCTGGAAGGTGGCAAGGTCGGCACGAGAGTGCGTGCTCGGATGAAGATGCTCAATCCAGCAGCTGCTGCCGAGAAGGTGCTCCACCGTGGACAGGTGTCAGGCCTGCGCCGGGATGCCTCGGATCTCCAACTGGATGCTGAGGTCAAGGGAGTCGACGATGGCATGGGCGAGCCTGTTCCAAGGGCGGAGCGACATGGTGAAACTGGGCACGTTGATGAAGTGGTCGCCTACGAGGCGGTCCATGAGCTTGCGCGTGGAGAGGATGACGAGGAAGTCCTCGGGGTGGTGCGCGTGGATGGTGAAGTCACTGGGTTGGAGGCGGAGGGAGGAGTACAGCACCTCCTCAACGTCGGCAGATGCGACCACCGGCCTGGCCCCGGTGATAGACACGACCATCGCACGACGCTAGACCAGCTCGGCCTCCTCCATCTCCACAGAGCGCGACAAGATGATGCGCACTAGGTCGGCGGGTGAGGCAGGGGATGCGGGAGGGGTCAGCGAGCCGCGACGCCGTGCCTCCGGCGCCACTACGGCGGGCGCAACCACGACGGCGGTGGGAGTGCGCAGAACGCCCTTGTGGTACTTCTTGCAGTCACGCGATCCATGGCCGGGGTATCGGCAGCGACGACAGTGGATGTCATTGGTGCAGTCACGCACGGGGTGGCCCGGGTCGAGGCAGCAGAAGCAGAGGCCGGCGGTCGCCTCCGGGGACGGGCTGCGGCGGCGCGGAAGCTGGGGGGCGGAGGCGGCAGCGCGGCGAGCGCCACGGTGCCGGTTCCTACGACGCGGCCGCTGGAAGCCGTCCGCATCAACCTCTGGGGCGGCGTTGATGTGGCGGACCTCGGAACGCGGCCCCAGGCGAGAGGCGGCGGGGGCGCACTGGGGGGGGGCGCGACCGTTCCATGCGTGGCCGGGGGCGGAGGGGTTCGAGCGACGTCGTTGTAGGACCACGGAGAGGATTCCCCATCGGAGTCCATCCAGCGACGCGAGCCCGAGGAGCTGAGGGAGAGGTCGCCAGAGCTACCACTGGGGGTGCCATGGCGAAGGAGGAGGAGTAGGGAGGGAGAGCTACATGGAAGCTCGTCGATGGCGCGGCAGGAGGGAGGTGCGGCGCTAGGCTAGGGGGAGCACGGGAGTGGAGCCTCCATCGTTCAAATCTAGCTGATATTTTTTTCTCGTACAACTGAAAGTGACTAACTCTATTGTTTTTTCCTCGCCAACTTAATACAGTATATAGTTCCCATTTAATCTAAATTGAGTTAGATATTAACTGGTGATTTCTTCTGCAATTGCTGCATCAACCCATCTAAAATAAACTAAAACATTTTTATCTAACTTATATAATTGTGGTTGTTCAGAATTAGATTATATAATATTAAAAAAAGTATTAGATTATATAATTATGCGGATGTGCTGCTGATAGTACATCAAACTATGTATCTTCTGTGATAACCACGTCAAATTGTATAACATGACTGGCGGGGAACTCCGGTCGCAGGGAACGGGGAGCTTCGACAGCAAGGAACGGCGAGCACGGATGCTCTGCTGGCGGAATCATGTTTTGTGGATGGGGAGACCTCCGGCCGTGGGGAATGGAGAGAGCTTTGGATGCAAACTGAATTTCATCTCCCTCTCTCTGTTCTTTTTTCGCTGATAACACGGAGGAACATTGGTAATGTTGAGCCGACAAAGAGAAGTAGCAGGCTAATTTCTATGTCAGACTAGATGATGATTTGCTCCCTGTATGTGGTTTTCTCTGTATTCTCTATATGAGATTATTTTGTTATTGTTGGAGTATGGAAATAGCATGGTGTGCAGTTGTGCCCTTGTGAGCAATCTCTGATGCTACTGATGTTTATATATGTATTACTTATGACACTTGGATTCAATCCTCACCGAAGATTGAATTCCATCTTCTTGGTTAGAAATTAGAATACACAAAGGATTTGAGTTGTGAATCTTGTAAGGACATTTATTCTGTGAAATTTAACATGACTAATTTGAGACCGGCAAAGAGGACTGGGCCAGAAGAAATGCTGATATTGAGCTAGGTACAAAAGGAGATATGTCGAGATCTGCATAGCCTGGTTTCAATAGCTTATTTAAACATGTGTCTCCTTTTCCTTTGTATGTGTTTTCGAGTCTCTTTTTGTGTAAAAATAGCATGTAGATGTCCTACAGTGTGATTTTATTTTTCGAGTTCAACTCTGTGTTATCATAGAATCCAGGTTAGGGAGATCAAGAAGATGTTTCATATGTTAGCACAATTACTGGAAGATGTTGGAAATATGAGCAAATTACTACGAGATTTAATCCGAATAAACAGAAGATAAATCATGACTACATTAGCGGAGATTGAACTAATCATGCGAACTAGCATAGTAGATGAACAGATCACACCTAGGGCACATACTAGAAACATGAATTCTACCACGATCTCGAACAGGATGGATAGAATCACATACGGTGCAGCGGGAGCAGCACCGCCAGCGTTCACGTTGTCGCCCATGTCGTCGAGGATGAGGTTGCCGAGGTCGGGGAAGAAGACGTCATTCGCGAAGTCGTCGCTGCCAACAGTCGCGCGAGTGCGCTCCCCAAAAACCTGATCGCCCCTCTCTCGTATAGGATCACGAGAGGCGGGGTTCTGGAGGCCTGCTGTCCTTTCTCCCGGTGCACTCCAAAAGGAGGGATGGAGAAGACTTACTTGGCGGCGCAATGATCTGGAACAGTGATGAGAAACCATACGAAGCGGCGGCGGCTAGGGTAGATGTCTGCCTGACTATATAGTGCGAGCCAGGTAGGTCGTGGGAGTAAACCCCACGTCCGAGTCGTCACGGTCCAAAAAAATCAGAAACGGTTCAGTAATTAATGTGTCCGTTAATTATTAATTAATGACTCATTAATTTTTCCCGAGCAGCAAAAATATAGATAACGCGCATAGCTCTGTCCTCGGCTCGGCTCAATCCCGCATCCCGCAACCCGCGGCGTGTCGTGACGAGGCGTGGCGTGGCGAGGCGAGCGAGGAGGAGGAGCGCGCGTGTAGGTCTCCTCTTCTCATGCTCATACAAGTGGTAGAAGAGCTCACCTTATAAAGAGGTGCAACTCTCTCTCAACTTCCGGGGGGACTAAATTTTAGTCTCACTCACTCCACTCACATGTGTGCATGAATGGGCCAAGAGAATTTCATAATTTTAGTTGGGCTTTGGGCCAAAGGCCTAGTAGTAAAATTCCAACAATCCCCCACAAAGTCTCATTGGCACATCTCATCATTTAGTTCCAAAACATTGTTTATATACTGGTGCTTAGTGGAGACTGTGAAGTTGAACTTCCACTTAGATTTTTATGCTACACTAGATCACAACTTGAATAATGGAATATGCCTTGAACTACAAGTTTTCCGCGAAACTAGTTTCACACAAATTCTTGACACATACTGGGTTGCCGCACGGCTTCCCCGCGGGTGGAGCATATACGTCATACTCCAGGGCATTTCATGAATTTATTAGAGAACACCCAGTTCTCACAGACTGCAACATTAACAGTGAATTCATATAGGTGTGTTGCTCAGAAGATGTTCTGCAGGACAACATCTCTACTTACCTGAATAAGCCACTTGGAACACATTAAGATAAGTATCAACCTTCCATGCAGGTCAGGAGAGTATTGCATCTTCACGAAGTGGGATAATTATTATAGGGATACTCTCCTCCCAGCTGACCAATAGCTTGTCTCCCACGTCTACTTCACGGGATCTCCGATCACATAGAGTGGGTTACCACTATGGACAACTCATACAGTGGGTCTCAAGCCCATCTCCATCGATGCATTATCTATCACGTTACGTGATAGACCCTTTGTGAAGGGATCTGCCAAGTTTTTCGACGTTTGGATATAATCCAACGTAACAACTCCGGAGTTCCTTAATTTTCTGACAGATTTTAGTCTCCTCTTCACATGCCTTGAGGACTTCATATTGTCCTTAGACCTGTTTATCTTGACGATCACGGTTTGATTATCACAGTTCATCGGGATAGGGGTATTGGTTTTTCAACCATAGGTAAGTCCATCAAGAGCTCACGAAGCCACTCTGCTTCAACATTGGCAGTGTCTAATGCTGTGAGTTCTGCTTCCATAATTGACCTCATTAAGATGGTCTGCTTGCAAGACTTCCAGGAAACAGCGCCACCACCAAGTGTAAAAACATAACCACTTATAGCTTTAATCTCATCAGCATCAGATATCCAGTTTGAGTCACTATAACCCTCCAGTACCCTTGGATACCCGGTGTAGTGAATCCCATAGCTCGCGGTGCCTTTCAAATAGCGCATAACTCTCTCAAGAGCATGCCAATGATCATCTCCCGGTTTTGACACAAACCGACTCAGCTTGCTCATAGCAAACGAGATGTCAGGCCTTGTGGCACTCGCCAAATACATAAGCGAGCCAATAATCTGAGAATACCTTAGTTGATCTCTAGCAATTCGTCGATTCTTTTGAAGCAACACACTAGCATCATATGGAGATGGAGAAGGCGTGTAGTCGCTATACCCAAAACGACTCAAGATCTTTTCCACATAGTGAGACTGAAGCAGTGTGATCCCACCATTCTCATCTCTCAACAGCTTGATGTTTAAGATAACATCAGCTACTCCTAGATCCTTCATCTCAAAACAGTGAGATAAGAAATCCTTAACCTCCTTGATTAAATCAAGTTTGGTTCCAAAGTTCAATATGTCGTCGACATACAGACAAAGAATAACTCCTTCGCCCCCACCATGGCGATAGTACACACACTTGTCACCATCGTTTACTACAAAGCCGGCAGCAGTTAATGTTCTTTCAAACTTCTCATGCCACTCCTTAGGAGCTTGTTTAAGGCCATATAAAGACTTTAATAACTTTCACACCTTTCCTTCCTCACCAGGTACTACAAAGCCATCTGGTTGATCCATGTAAATTTCCTCCTTCAACTCTCCATTGAGGAAAGCCATCTTAACGTCCATTTGATGAACGAGAAGACCATGTGAGGCGGCCAGTGATAGTAGCACCCGAATTGTGGTCAGTCTAGCCACGGGTGAGTAAGTATCAAAGAAGTATTCACCTTCTTTCTGGGTATAACCCTTAGCCACAAGCCGTGCCTTGTACTTTTCGATCGTACCATCAGGTCTAAGCTTCTTCTTGAACACCCACTTACATCCTACAGGTTTGCACCCATAAGGACGGTCAGTGATCTCCCAGGTTCCATTAGCTAAGATGGAATCCATCTCGCTACGAACAGCTTCCTTCCAGTAGTCAGCATCAGGAGATGCATAGGCTTCTGAAATAGTCCTTGGTGTGTCATCCACAAGGTACACAATGAAATCATCGCCAAAGGACTTTGCAGCCCTCTGTCTCTTACTCCTCACAGGAGTTCCATTGTCACCCTCAATAGGATTCTCAATGTGTTCCATCGCAATGGTGGGTTCAGGAATTACAGCGAATTCCTCACTAGATGGAGTAGGTATCTCCTGGTTTGATGAACTCGACATATCCTTCATAGGAAATATGTCCTCAAAGAAAGTCGCATCATTCGAATCCATAATCGTACCAACATGCATGTCGGATACCTCAGATTTTATTATCAAAAATCTATAGCCAACGCTATGAAAAGTATAGCCCAGAAGAACACAATCCATGGTTTTTGGTCCAAGCTTGCGCTTCTTGGGAATTGGTATATTGACTTTCGCCAAACAACCCCAAGTATGTAGGTAAGAGAGTTTCAATCTTTTCCTTTCCCATTCCTCAAATGGAGTCATGGTCTTATGCTTTGTGGGAACTCGGTTTAGGACATGACACGCAGTCATTAGCGCCTCCCCCCACCATTCCTTAGAGAGACCCGAAGTGTCTAACATGGTGTTAACCATATCAGTTAGAGTCCGGCTCTTTCTTTCGGCTACCCCATTTGACTGAGGTGAGTAGGGAGGCGTCCTCTCATGGATTAGACCATGTTCCGCACAAAACAGATCAAATTCATTGGAAAAATACTCTCCACCATGATCGGACCTAAGCCGTTTAATTTTCCGATCAAGTTGGTTCTTGATGACCCACAAGTATAGCGGATCTATCGTAGTCCTTTCAATAAGTAAGAGTGTCGAACCCAACGAGGAGCAGAAGGAAATGATAAGCGATTTCCAGCAAGTTATTCTCTGCAAGTACTCAAATAAGTGGTAACAGATAGTTTTGTGATAGGATAATTTGTAACGAGCAACAAGTAACAAAAGTAAATAAAGTGCAGCAAGGTGGCCCAATCCTTTTTGTAGCAAAGGAAAAACCTGGACAAACTCTTATATAGAGAAAAGCGCTCCCGAGGACACATGGGAATATCGTCAAGCTAGTTTTCATCACACTCATATGATTCGTGTTCGGTACTTTGATAATTTGGTATGTGGGTGGACCGGTGCTTGGGTACTGCCCTTACTTGGACAAGCATCCCACTTATGATTAACCTCTATTGCAAGCATCCGCACTACAACAAAAGTATTAAGGTAAACCTAACCATAGCATGAAACATATGGATCCAAATCAGCCCCTTACGAAGCAACGCATAAACTAGGGTTTAAGCTTCTGTAACTCTAGCAACCCATCATCTACTTATTACTCTCCAATGCCTTCCTCTAGGCCCAAACAATGGTGAAGTGTCATGTAGTCGACGTTCACATAACACCACTAGAGGAGAGACAACATATATCTCATCAAAATATTGAACGAATACCAAATTCACATGACTACTAATATCAAGACTTCTCCCATGTCCTCAGGAACAAAAGTAACTACTCCCAAAGCATAAACATGTTCATAATCAGAGGGGTATTAATATGCATATAGGATCTGAACATATGATCTTCCACCAATTAAACCAACTAGCAGCAACTACAAGGAGTAATTAACACTACTAGCAACCTACTAGCACCAATCCCAGACTAGGAGACAAGAATTGGACACAAGAGATGAACTAGGGTTTTGAGAGGAGATGGTGTTGATGAAGATGTTGATGGAGATTGCCCTCTCCCGATGAGAGGAGCGTTGGTGATGACGATGGCGATGATTTCCCCCTCCGGGAGGGAAGTTTCCCCGGCAGAACAGCTTCGCCAGAGCCCTAGATTGGTTCCGCCAAGGTTCCGCCTCATGGCGGCGGAGTTTCGTCCGAGAAGATGGCTTGTTATTTTTTCCCATTGAAAGACTTCATATAGCAGAAGATGGCCACCAGAGGGCCACCAGGGGGCCCACCAGGTAGGGGGCACACCCAGGGGGGTAGGGCGCGCCCCCCACCCTCGTGGGCAGGGTGTGTCCCCCCTGGTGAATTTCTTCCGTTGAGTATTTTTTATATAATCTGAAAACGTCTTCCGTGAAGTTTCAGGACTTTTGGAGCTGTGTAGAATAGGTATCTAATATTTGCTCCTTTTCCAGCCCAGAATCCCAGCTGCCGGCATTCTCCCACTTTATGTAAACCTTGTAAAATAAGAGAGAATAGGCATAAGTATTGTGACATAATGTGTAATAACAGTCCACAATGCAATAAATATCGATATAAAAGCATGATGCAAAATGGACGTATCAACTCCCCCAAGCTTAGACCTCGCTTGTCCTCAAGTGAAAGCCGAAATCGGAAAATATGTCCACATGTTTAGAGATAGAGGTGTTGATAAAAAATAAAATACGGACATGAGGGCATCATGATCATTCTTAGAACAGCAACTTATGTAATTCTTGCCATATAATTTCTTATGCTAGAGTAATAATTCAATCACAATTTCAAGTATGAATCGTAAACTTCATTGACAACTAACAAACTATAATCTCAGTCATTGGAGCAATTGAAATTTGTCATAACATACGAAAGAGTCAACATATAAGAGCTTTTCAGCAAGTCCACATACTCAACTATCATATAGTCTTTCACAATTGTTGACACTCACACAATACTTATGGGTATGGAGTTTTAATCGGACACGGAGAAAGATAGGGGCTTATAGTTTTGCCTCCCAACGTTTTACCTTAGGGGTAATGTCAACGGTAATAGTTCATGAAAACTCACATCCAATTAGCCATATATACCAGGATCTTTCCAACATACTATGCTTGCCAAAGGATAAAATGTAAAAAGGAAGGGTGAAGATCACCATGACTCTTATGCAATGTAGGAGATAAAAGTAAAAGATAGGCCCTTCACAGAGGGAAGCAGAGGTTGTCATGCGCTTTTATGGTTGGATGCACAAAATCTTAATGCGAAAGAACGTCACTTTATATTGCCACTTGTAATATGGACCTTTATTATGTAGTTTGTTGCTTTTATTTCTTCCATATCACACGATTGTATAAAGTTTATTTTCTCCCACACTAATAAGTCATACATATTTAGAGAGAAATTTTTATTGCTTTGCACCGATGACAACTTACTTAGAGAATCTTACTCAATCCATAGGTAGGTATGGTGGACTATGATGGCAAAACTGGTTTAAGGGTATTTGGAAGCACAAGTAGTATCTCTACTTGGTGCGATGAATTTGGCTAGCACGAGGGGGGAGGCAAGCTCAACCATGTTGGATGATCCATGACAATATAATTTATCTCAGATGTAAGAAAACATAACCCATTACGTTGTTTTCCTTGTCCAACGTCAACTCTTTTAGCATGTCATATTTTAATGAGTGCTCACAATCATAAAAGATGTCCAAGATAGTATATCTATATGCGAAGACCTCTCTTTCTTTATTACTTCCTATTAATTGCAATGATGACCAAAACTATGTTTGTCAACCCTCAACAACTTTTATTCATCATACTTTTTCTATGTGAGCTCATTACTCTCCATAAGACTCACATGATCTCTTTGTTTCTTTTTATTTCTTTCTCTTTTCTTTTATTCACTTAAGATCATGGCAAAATAGTCAAGCCCTTGACTCAACACTAATCTTTATTATATAGCTCACAGACTCGATTACATATAAGAATTATAAAGCAATACTCATGACTAGATCATACTAAGAACTTTTATTCTACTAGATCAAGATATTACCAAAAGGATCGAACTAAGAAAAACGGTACAGATAAAAGTGATGGTGATACGATACCGGGGCACTCCCCCGAGCTTGGCAGTTGCCAAGGGGAGTGCCCATACCAGATACTCAATTCTTTGTTGGTGGAGATGGTGGTGATTTTGTTGATGGCATAGGCTTGTCGTCCTTCTTCCAAGGCATAGGCTCCCCATCGTAGAAGGATGACCGAGTCTCCTGGAACCTCAAATCTGCAGCGAAACTCATCCTCTTGAATCTATATTCATACTCACAGTTTTGATTTTGCAGGTCATAGATCTGGGCTTGGGGTGCTCGTTTTTCTCATGAAGCTTGAGAATCGCCTCCCCAATGTCCTTGACGTCCAGCTTGTGGTTGTTGGTGAACTCCATGATCATGATGTGATTGGAATCGAGTCCACGCTCCACCATCTCCTGACACTTGAAAACTTCTTGCTCCAATGCCTCGAGCCTTGCCTCCGTGCTTCCGGTCTTCCTTGGTCCCTCAGCATCGCGGATGTGCAACAACCCCTCACGCATCTCAATGGTTTGAGGGTGTTGCAGCACTTCTGCGAGGTAGGGGTTGATGACCTTCTCGAAGAACTGGTCTTTGGGGGCGCTTGAAGACGACATGACGACCTGGATCTGTCAGAAAAACAACTCGAAACAAAAACAGGAGATTTTTGCGTGATACGGGAGTCAAAACCTTCGGGAGATTATATAATGATTTTTTACCGACCAAAATACGTGCCGTGTACGAAAACGGAGTCCGGGGAGCACACGAGGTGCCCATGAGGTAGGGGGGCACGCCCAGTAGGGTAGGGCGCGCCCTCCACCCTCGTGTCCTTCCCAGACTTCTTCTTATTTTTCTTTTTTTCTAAATATTCTAAAACGGAGAAATATTGCCTTAAAAACTGTTTTGGAGTCGGTTTACTTACCGTACCACATACCTATTCCTTTTCGGAGTCTGAAATGTTCCGTAAAGTGTCCCTTATGTATTCCTCCGGGGTTACGGTTTCAACATTTATGGGATTACCTGAGATATAATGTTTGATTCTTTGACCATTCACCACCTTCAGATTTGTGCCTTCAAAGTTGTTGATTTTTATGGCACCGGAACGATAGACCTCCTCGATAACGTAAGGACCTTCCCATTTAGAAAGAAGTTTTCCTGCAAAAAATCTTAAACGAGAGTTGTATAGCAACACATAATCACCTACATTAAACTCACACTTTTGTATCCTTTTGTCATGCCATCTTTTAACTTTTTCTTTAAACAACTTGGCATTTTCATAGGCTTGGGTTCTCCATTCATCAAGTGAGCTAATGTCAAATAACCTCTTCTCACCGGCAAGTTTGAAATCGTAATTGAGCTCTTTAATAGCCCAATATGCCTTGTGTTCTAGTTCAAGAGGTAAGTGACATGCTTTTCCATAAACCATTTTATACGGAGACATACCCATAGGATTTTTATATGCAGTTCTATAGGCCCATAATGCATCATCAAGTTTCTTGGACCAATTTTTTTCTAGATCTATTAACAGTCTTTTGCAAAATTAATTTGAGCTCTCTATTACTCAATTCTACTTGACCACTAGACTAAGGATGATAAGGAGATGCAATTCTATGATTAACATCATATTTAGCAAGCATTTTACGGAAAGCACCATGAATAAAATGTGAACCACCATCAGTCATTAAATATCTAGGGACTCCAAATCTTGGAAAAATAATTTCTTTAAGCATTTTAATAAAAGTGTTATGATCAGCACTACTAGTTGGAATAGCTTCTACCCACTTAGTAACGTAATCAACAGCAACTAAAATATGTGTATATCCATTAGAGGAAGGAAAGGGTCCCATATAGTCAAAGCCCCAAACATCAAATGGTTCAATTACGAGTGAATAGTTCATAGGCATTTCTTGACGTCTACTAATATTACCAATTCTTTGACATTCATCACAAGATAAGACAAACTTACGGGCATCCTTGAAGAGAGTAGGCCAATAAAAACCAGATTGTAATACCTTATGTGCAGTTCTATCTCCAGCATGGTGTCCTCCATAAGCTTCGGAGTAACACTTGCGTAGGATCTGTTCCTGTTCATGCTCAGGTACACAACGTCTAATAACACCATCTACTCCTTCTTTATAAAGATGTGGGTCATCCCAAAAGTAATGCTCAAATCATAAAAGAACTTTTTCTTTTGCTGGTATGTGAAACTAGGTGGTATAAACTTAGCAACAATGTAATTAGCATAATCAGCATACCATGGAGCAGTATGAGAAGCATTTATGACATTTAATTGCTCATCAGGAAATCTATCATCAATAGGTAGTGGGTCATAAAGAACATTTTCTAACCTAGACAAGTTGTCTGCAACGGGGTTCTCAGCTCCCTTTCTATCAACAACATGCAAATCAAATTCTTGTAGCAAGAGAACCCATCTAATAAGTCTAGGTTTAGCATCTTTCTTTTCCATAAGATATTTAATAGCAGCATGATCAGTGTGAATAGTTACTTTAGAATCAACAATATAAGGTCTGAACTTATGACAAGCAAATACAACCGCTAAGAATTCTTTTTCAGTAGTAGCATAATTTCTTTGAGCGTTGTCTAGGGTTTTACTAGCATATTGAATAACATTTAATTTCTTATCAACTCTTTGCCCTAGAACAACACCTACAGCATAATCACTAGCATCACACATAATTTCAAAGGGTAAATTCCAATCAGGTGGCTGAACAATAGGTGCAGAGATTAATGCTTTCTTAAGTATTTCAAATGCTTCTACACAATCATCATCAAAAACAAATGGTATATCTTTTGTAATAAATTAGTCAGAGGCCGAGAAATTTTTGAGAAGTCCTTAATGAACCTCCTATAAAATCTGGCGTGACCAAGGAAACTTCTTATATCTTTGATGTCCTTGGGACATGGCATCTTCTCAATAGCATCAACCTTTTCTTTATCAACCTCAATACCTCTTTTAGAAACTTTGTGCCCCAAGACAATACCTTCGTTAACCATAAAGTGGCACTTTTCCCAATTCAAGACAAGATTAGTTTCTTCACATCTCTGCAAAACTCGATCAAGATTGCTCAAGCAATCATCAAAAGAAGATCCATAGATGGAGAAATCGTCCATGAAAACCTCACAAATCTTTTCACAAAAGTCAGAGAATATAGCCATCATGCATCTTTGAAAGGTAGTAGGTGCATTACATAGACCAAAAGGCATACGTCTATAAGCAAAAGTACCAAAAGGGCATGTAAAAGTAGTCTTTGATTGATCTTTGGCTGACACAGGTATTTGAGAGAAACCAAAATAACCATCTAGAAAGAAAAAATGTGTATGTTTGGATAATCTTTCTAGCATTTGATCGATAAAAGGTAATGGGTAATGATCCTTTTTAGTTGCCTTATTTAATTTGTGGAAATCAATTACCATCCTATAACCTGTAATAATTCTTTGAGGGATCAATTCATCTTTATCAATAGGAACAACAGTAATACCTCCCTTCTTAGGGACACAATGGACAGGTCTTACCCACTGACTATCAGCAACGAGATAGATTATACCTGCCTCAAGGAGCTTTAGTATTTCCTTTCTTACCACTTCTTTCATTTTAGGATTCAGCTGTCGTTGATGATCACAAACTGGTTTAACATCTTCTTCCAAATTAATTTTATGTTCACATAGAGTGGGACTAATGCCCTTAAGATCATCAAGAGTATAACCAATAGCAGCACGGTGCTTCTTCAGAGTTTGCAATAATCTCTCTTCCTCATGCTCTGAAAGGTTAGCACTAATAATAACAGGATATATCTTTTTCTCATCAAGATAAGCATATTTAAGAGTATCAGGCAATGGTTTAAGCTCAAACACGGGATCACCCTTGGGTGGAGGAGGATCCCCTAAGATTTCAACAGGCAAATTGTGTTTCAGAATAGGTTCCTGTTTAAAGAATACTTCATCTATTTCCCTTCTTTCATTCATAAACATGTCATTTTCATGGTCTATCAAATATTGTTCTAAAGGATCACTAGGAGGTACGGCAATAGAAGCAAGACCAATAAGTCCATCCTTACTAGGTAATTCTTCTTCACGGTGTTGTCTACTAAATTTAGAGAAATTAAATTCATGAGTCATATCATCTAAACCGACAGTAACAACATCCCTTTTGCAATCTATGGTAGCATTAACAGTGTTCAGGAAGGGTCTACCAAATATAATGGGACAAAAGCTATCATGTGGGGAACCAAGAACAAGAAAATCAGCAGGATATTTAGTTTTCCCACACAAGACTTCAACATCTCTAACAATTCCCATTGGTGAAATAGTATCTCTATTGGCAGGTTTAATTGTGACATCAATATCTTCTATCTCAGCAGGTGCAATATCATGCATAATTTCTTTGTATAAGGAATGAGGTATTGCACTAGCACTAGCACCCATATCACATAAGCCATGATAACAATGATCTCCTATTTTAACAGAAATAACATGCATGCCTACCATAGGTCTAGGTTTATCTTTAGCATAGGGTTTAGCAATTCTAGCAGTTTCATCGCAGAAATAAATAACATGCCCATCAATATTATCAGACAAGAGATCTTTAAAAATAGCAATATTAGGTTCAACTTTAACTTGCTCAGGAGGTGTATATGTTTTAATATTGCTTTTAAGAATCATAGTTGAAGCTTTAGCATGATCCTTTATCCTAATAGGGAAAGATGGTTTCTCAATATAAGCAGTAGGAACGATAGGATCATTATAAGTGACAATATTTTCTTCAACTTTAATAGGTGCAGCTACTTTAACTTCTATGGGAGGATGATATTTAAACCACTTCTCCTTGGGGAGATCAACATAACTAGCAAAAGATTCACAGAAAGAAGCTACTATATCAGAGTCAAGTCCATATTTAGTGCTAAATTTATGAAAAATATCGGTATCCATAAAAGATTTAACACAATCAAAACTAGGTGTCATACCTGACTCCTTACCTTTGTCGAGGTCCCAATCTTCAGAGTTGCATTTAATTCTTTCCAATAAATCCCATTTGAATTCAATAGTCTTCATCATAAAAGAGCCAGAACAAGAAGTATCAAGCATGGTGCGATTGCAATCAGAAAGAAGAGCATGAAAATTTTGAATAATCATTTATCTTGAGACCTCATGATTGGGGCATGAATATAACATTGATTTAAGCCTCCCCCAAGCTTGAGTGATGCTTTCTCCTTCGCGAGGCCAAAAATTATATATATAATTGCGATCACGATGAACAAGATGCATAGGATAAAACTTCTGATGAAATTCCAATTCCAATCGTTTGTAATTCCAAGACCCCATATCATCACATAGCCTATACCATGTCGATGCATCTCCCTTCAAAGATAAAGGGAAGACCTTCTTATTAACAACATCTCCGGGTACACCTTCAAGCTTAAATAATCCACAAACTTCATCCACATGTATTAGATGCTCATCAGGATGCTTTGTTCCATATCCTAAAAAGGGATTCGCTAGCAGTTTTTCTATCATACCCGAAGGAATTTCAAAGCAAACATTTTCATTTTCAGTAGGTTCAGTAGGTTGAGGAGCAACTCTTTGCTCTACTGGTCGGGGTGAAGATACCCCGAACAAGCCCCTCAGAGGATTACTTTCCATAGTAACAAGTGACAGTAAATTTCAGCACACTATATAAATTTTTCCTTACCAAATTCCACCTACCAAAGGCGCTTCACTCCCCGGCAAAGGTGCCAGAAAAGAGTCTTGATGACCCACAAGTATAGGGGATCTATCGTAGTCCTTTCGATAAGTAAGAGTGTCGAACCCAACGAGAAGCGGAAGGAAATGATAAGCGGTTTCCAGCAAGGTATTCTCTGCAAGTACTGAAATAAGTGGTAACAGATAGTTTTGTGATAGGATAATTTGTAACGAGCAACAAGTAACAAAAGTAAATAAAGTGCAGCAAGGTGGCCCAATCCTTTTTGTAGCAAAGGACAAGCCTGGACAAACTCTTATATAGAGAAAAGCGCTCCCGAGGACACATGGGAATATCGTCAAGCTAGTTTTCATCACGCTCATATGATTCGCGTTCGGTACTTTGATAATTTGGTATGTGGGTGGACCGGTGCTTGGGTATTGCCCTTACTTGGACAAGCATCCCACTTATGATTAACCTCTATTGCAAGGATCCGCAACTACAACAAAAGTATTAAGGTAAACCTAACCATAGCATGAAACATATGGATCCAAATCAGCCCCTTATGAAGTAACGCATAGACTAGGGTTTAAGCTTCTGTCACTCTAGCAACCCAGATCTACTTATTACTCTCCAATGCCTTCCTCTAGGCCCAAACAATGGTGAAGTGTTATGTAGTCAACGTTCACATAAAACCACTAGAGGAGAGACAACATACATCTCATCAAAATATCGAACGAATACCAAATTCACATGACTACTAATAGCAAGACTTCTCCCATGTCCTCAGGAACAAAAGTAACTAATCCCAAAGCATAAACATGTTCATAATCAGAGGGGTATTAATATGCATATAGGATCTGAACATATGATCTTCCACCAATTAAACCAACTAGCATCAACTACAAGGAGTAATTAACACTACTAGCAACCTACTAGCACCAATCCCGGACTAGGAGACAAGAATTGGATACAAGAGATGAACTAGGGTTTTGAGAGGAGATGGTGCTGATGAAGGTGTTGATGGAGATTGCCCTCTCCCGATGAGAGGAGCATTGGTGATGACGATGGCGATGATTTCCCCCTCCGGGAGGGAAGTTTCCCAGGTAGAACAGCTCCGCCAGAGCCCTAGATTGGTTCCGCCAAGGTTCCGCCTCATGGCGGCGGAGTTTCGTCCGAGAAGATGGCTTGTTATTTTTTTCCCATCGAAAGACTTCATATAGCAGAAGATGGCCATCGGAGGGCCACCAGGGGGCCCACAAGGTAGGGGGCGCGCCCAGGGGGGTAGGGCGCGCCCCCCACCCTCGTGGGCAGGGTGTGGCCCCCCTGGTAAATTTCTTCCGCTGAGTATTTCTTATATATTCTAAAAATGTCTTCCGTGAAGTTCCAGGACTTTTGGAGCTGTGCAGAATAGGTCTCTAATATTTGCTCCTTTTCCAGCCCAGAATCCCAGCTGTCGGCATTCTCCCTCTTTATGTAAACCTTGTAAAAGAAGAGAGAATAGGCATAAGTATTGTGACATAATGTGTAATAATAGTCCATAATGCAATAAATATCAATATAAAAGCATGATGCAAAATGGACGTATCAGTTCTCTGCCTCAGCTTTATAGTTTTTGAAGAAAGTTAAAGCCCATCTTTTGATTTCAGAAGATACACATAACAATATCTAGTGGAGTCATCAATCAACGTCATGAAGTATCTCTTTCCACCTTTTGTCAACACGCCATTCATCTCACAAATATCAGAATGTATGAGCTCTAGTGGCGCCAAGTCTCTTGCCTCTGCAGTCTTATGGGACTTGCGAGGTTGCTTAGCTTGCACACATACTTGGCACTTGGAGCCTTTGACAGTAGAGATTTTTGGAATTAAGTTCATATTGGCTAGCCGCGTCATGCAACCAAAGTTAATGTGACAAAGTCATTGATACGTCTCCAACGTATCTATAATTTTTGATTGCTCCATGCTATATTATCTACTGTTTTGGGCAATATTGGGCTTTATTATCCACTTTTATATTATTTTTGGGACTAACCTATTATCCGGAGGCCCAGCCCAGATTTGCTGTTTTATGCCTATTTCAGTGTTTTGAAGAAAAGGAATATCAGACGGAGTCGAAACGGAACGAAATCAACTAGAGAAGTTATTTTTGGAAGGAAACACACCTGATGGACTTGGACCCCACGTCAGAAGATACGGGAGCTGCCCACGAGGGTGGGGGGCGCGCCCACCCCCCTAGGGCGCGCCCCCCTGCCTCGTGGGGCCCCCGTGGCTCCCCTAATGTGCTTCTTCTGCCTATATAACTCCATATACCCTAAAACTTCCAGAAGAGAACATAGATCGGGAGTTCCGCCGCCAGAAGCCTCCGTAGCCACTGAAACTCAATCTAGACCCGTTCCGGCACCCTGCCGGAGGGGGCAATCCTTCTCCGGTGGCCATCTTCATCATCCCGGTGCTCTCCATGACGAGGAGGGAGTAGTTCTCCCTCGGGGCTGAGGGTATGTACCAGTAGCTATGTGTTTGATCTCTCTCTCTCTCGTGTTCTTGAGATGATGCGATCTTGATGTATCGCGAGCTTTGCTATTATATTTGGATTCTATGATGTTTCTTCCCCCCTCTTCTCTCTTGTAATGAATCGAGTTTCCCCTTTGAAGTAATCTTATCGGATTGAGTCTTTAAAGACTTGAGAACACTTGATGTATGTCTTGTCGTGGATATCTGTGGTGACAATGGGATACCACGTGCCACTTGATGTACGTTTTGGTGACCAACTTGCGGGTTTCGTGACATTGGGAACCTATGCATAGGGGTTGGCACACGTTTTTGTCGTGATTCTCTGGTAGAAACTTTGGGGCACTCTTTGAGGTTCTTTGTGTTGGTTGAATAGATGAATTGAGATTGTGTGATGCATATCGTATAATCATGCCCACGGATACTTGAGGTGACATTGAAGTATCTAGGTGACATTAGGGTTTTGGTTGATTTGTATCTTAAGGTGTTATTCTAGTACGAACTCTAGGGCTGTTTGTGACACTTATAGGAATAGCCCAACGGATTGATTGGAAAGAATAACTTTGAGGTGGTTTCGTACCCTACCATAATCTCTTCGTTTGTTCTCCGCTATTAGTGACTTTGGAGTGACTCTTTGTTGCATGTTGAGGGATAATTTTATGATCCAATTATGTTAGTATTGTTGAGAGGACTTACACTAGTGAAAGTATGAACCCTAGGCCTTATTTCCTATCATTGCAATACCGTTTACGCTCACTTTTATCATTAGTTACCTTGCTGTTTTTATATTTTCAGATTACAAATACCTTTATCTACCATCCATATTGCACTTGTATCACCATCTCTTCGCCGAACTAGTGCACCTATACAATTTACCATTGTATTGGGTGTGTTGGGGACACAAGAGACTCTTTGTTATTTGGTTGTAGGGTTGCTTGAGAGAGACCATCTTCATCCTACGCCTCCTATAGATTGGTAAACCTTAGGTCATCCACTTGAGGGAAATTTTCTACTGTCCTACAAACCTCTGCACTTGGAGGCCCAACAACGTCTACAAGAAGAAGGTTGTGTAGTAGACATCAAGCTCTTTTCTGGCGCCGTTGCCGCTGAGGTGAGTGCTTGAAGGTATATCTTTAGATCTTTCAATCGAGTCTTTTAGTTTCTTGTTTTATCACTAGTTTAGTTTATAAAAGAAAATTACAAAAAATGGAATTGAGTTTGTCTCATACGCTTCACCTTTTTAATATCTTTCGTGAGTATGATGGAAAGGATAATTGTGCTCAAGTGCTAGAAGAAGAAATCTACAAAATGTTTGGCACTAAATCTTTGAATGATGAGCATGATTGCAATGTTGTTAGTACGAATTCTTTGAATATCCATGATGCTAATGATGATTGCACTAGTTATGATGAAAATACCTCCTATAAACATGTCAATTTTTGTGGAGTAGATTGGGTTTGCAAGTACACACTGAATAGGGAAGATAGATATTGTAAGAGGCATAAGTACTTAGAAACTAAATTGTTGCAAGAAAGTCTAGATGAATGTGCTGAAAGATTCAATATTCTCCGTGCCCCTTGTGAACTTTGCAATGAACATGGTCATTTAAAGCTCCAATGCTATTTGTTTCATGATAAAGTCGTGTCCAAACATTGTGATAATTTGATTACCCTTGAGCATCATAAAGAGCTTAGCCTTCTTTTGGGTTATGAAGAAATGAAACGTATAACTGAGGGTATTCCAAAGTTTAATCTTGATAAGAGTTCTTGATTTTGATCTAGAGAATATTTATATGTATTGTGCGGTGAATTGCATTGAAAATCCTTATATTGCCAACTACATAAAGAAAAGGAAACAAATAGAAGATGAAGAGAATACTAATGAAAGGGAAGAGACTTCCCAATATCCTCCTATTATCTCTTATGATGAATCAGGCAACGAGGAGGAGCCTCCCATTCAACCAATCTCATTAATAAGGAGCTCCAAAAAGAGGATTGAACCCACACACGATGTGGTAAAGAAGAAGAAAAGAAAAAGGAAGAGAGGTAAAAAGGTATCTCTCCCAAATAAAGTTGCTCCTATTATTGTTGTGCCTCATGAAAATGAAGATGATGCACTTGATGATGATCTTGTTATGCCTATTGCTTGTTGTGATGATTATGATTGGGAAGATAATGATACTTCTTATGATCTTGAAAATCTTTTTGGCACATGCTTGGAAGAATATAATAATTGCTATACTATTGGTGCTATCCATGCTATTAATGATGAGAGTGATTATGCTTATGATACGAAAAGGCCCAAGCTTGGGGAAGCTATGTTTGATGAGGATGACATATTTGAGAATATATTTGCTGCAATTAATGTCTGTCCCAAGCTTGGGGATTCTATGTTTAATAATGATGATATTTTTAGCCTTCCATGTTTTGATATGCAAAGTGATTATGATGAGAACAAAGTTGCTACTTATGATGATTATTGTGATGAAACTTATGCTATAAAAAGTAGTGATGATTATATTTATAAAACTTGTCATGATTATGATTACCCCTTCTCTGAACATTACTCTTTTAATATGGAAACAATTTATAGTATTCGACTTTCCTATGATACTCCCACTATTCCGAATGAGAAGAATTTTGCCTATGTGGAGAGTAATAAATTTTCTATGCTTGTAGATCATGAAAAGAATGCTTTAGGTGCTGGTTATATTGTTGAATTCATTCATTATGCTACTGAAAATTATTATGAGGGAGGAACATATGCTTGTAGGAATTGCAATAATATCAAGTTTCCTCTCTATGTGCTTAAAATTTTGAAGTTATGCTTGTTTTACCTTCCTATGCAAGTTGATTCTTGTCCCCACAAGTTGTTTTCTCACAAAATACCTATGCATAGGAAGTGGGTTAGACTTAAATGTGCTAGTCATATTCTTCATGATGCTCTCTTTATGTTCCAATTCTTATCTTTTATGTGAGCATCATTGAAATCATCATGCCTAGCTAGGGGCGTTAAACGATAGCGCTTGTTGGGAGGCAACCCAACTTTACTTTTGTTCCTTGCCTTTTGCTCCTGTTTAGTAATAATTAATTCATCTATATTCTGTTTAGATGTGTTTTTATGTTTTAATTAGTGTTTGTGCCAAGTTAAACCTATTAGATCTTCTTGGAAGATAGTTATTTGATCTTGCTGTAATTTCCAGAATCTTTGCGCTCAGTGCCCGAATTGTCAAAAATCACCAGAACGTGATAAATAGTGGTTCAAATTGCTTCTGGTCAATAAACAAATTGCCCAGGTCTTCTAATTTTGGTATAATTTTTTGGGTTCCAGAAGTTTGCGTTAGTAACAGATTACTACAGACTGTTCTGTTTTTGACAGATTCTGTTTTGCGTGTGTTGTTTGCTTATTTTGATGAATCTATGGCTAGTAAAATAGTTTATAAACCATATAGAAGTTGGAATACAGTAGGTTTAACACCAATACAAATAAACAACAAGTTCACTACAGTACCTTAAAGTAGTCTTTTGTTTTCTTTCTCTAACGGAGCTCACGAGATTTCTATTGAGTTTTGTGTTGTGAAGTTTTAAAGTTTTGGGTGAATTCTTTTGATGGATTATGGAACAAGGAGTGGCAAGAGCCTAAGCTTGGGGATGCCCATGGCACCCCCAAGATAATCCAAGGACACCAAAAAGTCAAAGCTTGGGGATGCCCCGGAAGGCATCCCCTCTTTCGTCCACTTCCATCGGTAATTTACTTGGAGCTATATTTTTATTCACCACATGATATGTGTTTTGCTTGGAGCATCTTGTATTATTTGTGTCTTTGCTTGTTAGTCTACCACAATCATCCTTGCTGTACACACCTTTTGAGAGAGCCATGTATGAATTGAAATTTGTTAGAATACTCTATGTGCTTCACTTATATCTTTTGAGCTTGATAGTTTACTCTATGTGCTTCACTTATATCTTTTTGAGCGTGATAAGTTTTGCTCTAGTGCTTCACTTAGATCTTTTAGAGCACAGTGGTGGTTTGTTTTAAAGAAACTTGATCTCTCATGCTTCACTTATATTATTTTGAGAGTCGTTAATAGCATGGTAATTTGCTTAATGTTAATACACTTGGTATTTAAGATATGTGAAACTTTCTTTTTAGTGGGTTGAATACTAAGATAAGTTTGATGCTTGATAATTTTTTTGAGATATGGAGGTGATAATATCATAGTCGTGCTAGTTGAGTAGTTGTGAATTTGAGAAATACTTGTGTTGAAGTTAGCAAGTCCCGTAGCATGCACGTATGGTTAAAGTTGTGTAACAAATTTGAAACATGAAGTGTACCTGGCTTGTGCATCCTTATGAGTGGCGGTCGGGGACGAGCGATGGTCTTTTCCTACCAATCTATCCCCCTAGGAGCATGCGCGTAGTACTTGATTTTTGATGACTTCTAAATTTTTGCAATAAGTATATGAGTTCTTTTGACTAATGTTGAGTCCATGGATTATACGCACTTTTACCTTTCCGCCATTTGCTAGCCTCTTCGGTACCGTGCATTGCCCTTTCTCACATTGAGAGTTGGTGCAAACTTCGCCGGTGCATCCAAACCCCATGATATGATATGCTCTTTCACACATAGACCTCCCTATATCTTCCTCAAAACAGCCACCATACCTACCTATCATGGCATTTCCATAGCCATTCCGAGATATATTGCCATGCAACTTCCACCATCATCATCATCATCATGACATGCTTTACTTTTGTCATATTGCCATTGCATGATCTTGTAGTTGACATCGTATTTGTGGCAAAGCCACCATGCATTATTTTTCATACATGTCACTCTTGATTCATTGCACCATCCTGGTACACCGCCAGAGGCATTCATATAGAGTCATATCTTGTTCTAGTATCGAGTTGTAATCATTATGTTGTAATCAATAGAAGTGTGATGATCATCATTATTAGAGCATTGCCCAATCAAAAAAAGAGAAATGCCAAAAAGAAAAAAAAAAGAAAGGCCCAAAAAAAGAGAAAATAAAAAGGGCAATGCTACTATCTCTTTTTCCACACTTGTGCTTCAAAGTAGCACCTTGCTCTTCATGTAGTGAGTCTCATATATTGTGCTTCAAAGTAGCACCATGATTTCATATAGTGAGTCTCATAAGTTGTCTTGTTCATACTAGTGGGAATTTTTCATTATAGAACTTGGCTTGTATATTCCAACGATGGGCTTCCTCAAAATGCCCTAGGTCTTCATGAGCAAGCAAGTTGGATGCACACCCACTAGTTTTCTTTTGTTGAGCATTCTTAGCTCTAGTGCATCCGTTGCATGGCAATACCTACTCCTTGCATTAACATCAATTGATGGGCATCTCCATAGCTCATTGATTAGCCTCGTTGATGTGAGACTTTCTCCTTTTTTGTCTTCTCCACACAATCCCCATCATCATATTCTATACCACCCATAGTGCTATGTCCATGGCTCGCGCTCATGTATTGCGTGAAGGTTGAAAAAGTTTGAGATTATTTGAGTATGAAACAATTTCTTGGCTTGTCATCGGGGGTATAGAAGTTGGGAACATCTTTGTGTGACGAAAATGAAGCATAGCCTAACTATATGATTTTGTAGGGATGAACTTCCTTTGGCCATGTTATTTTGAGATGACATAATTGTTTGATTAGTATGCTTGAAGTATTATCATTTTTATGTCAATATGAACTTTTGTCTTGAACCTTTCGGATCTGAATAGTCATACCATGATTAAGAAGATTTACATTGAAATTATGCCAAAGTATCACTCCGCATCAAAAATTCTCTTTTTATCATTTACCTACTCGAGGACGAGCAGGAATTAAGCTTGGGGATGCTTGATACGTCTCCAACGTATCTATAATTTTTGATTGCTCCATGCTATATTATCTTCTATTTTGGGCAATATTAGGCTTTATTATCCACTTTTATATTATTTTTGGGACTAACCTATTAACCGGAGGCCCAGCCCAGATTTGATGTTTTATGCATATTTCAGTGTTTTGAAGAAAAGGAATATCAGACGGAGTCGAAACGGAACGAAATCAACTAGAGAAGTTATTTTTGGAAAGAAACACACCTGATGGACTTGGACCCCACGTCAGAAGATACGGGAGCTGCCCACGAGGGTGGGGGGCGCGCCCACCCCCCTAGGGCGCGCCCCCTGCCTCGTGGGGCCCCCGTGGCTCCCCTGATGTGCTTCTTCTGCCTATATAACTCCATATACCCTAAAACTTCCAGAACAGAACATAGATCGGGAGTTCCGCCGCCAGAAGCCTCTGTAGCCACCGAAACTCAATCTAGACCCGTTCCGGCACCCTGCCGGAGGGGGCAATCCTTCTCCGGTGGCCATCTTCATCATCCTGGTGCTCTCCATGACGAGGAGGGAGTAGTTCTCCCTCGGGGCTGAGGGTATGTACCAGTAGCTATGTGTTTGATCTCTCTCTCTCTCTCGTGTTCTTGAGATGATACGATCTTGATGTATCGCGAGCTTTGCTATTATATTTGGATTCTATGATGTTTCTTCCCCCCTCTTCTCTCTTGTAATGAATCGAGTTTCCCCTTTGAAGTAATCTTATCGGATTGAGTCTTTAAAGACTTGAGAACACTTGATGTATGTCTTCCCGTGGATATCTGTGGTGACAATGGGATACCACGTGCCACTTGATGTACGTCTTGGTGACCAACTTGCGGGTTTCGTGACAATGGGAACCTATGCATAGGGGTTGGCACACGTTTTCGTCGTGATTCTCCGGTAGAAACTTTGGGGCACTCTTTGAGGTTCTTTGTGTTGGTTGAATAGATGAATTGAGATTGTGTGATGCATATCGTATAATCATGCCCACGGATACTTGAGGTGACATTGAAGTATCTAGGTGACATTAGGGTTTTGGTTGATTTGTATCTTAAGGTGTTATTCTAGTACGAACTCTAGGGCTGTTTGTGACACTTATAGGAATAGCCCAACGGATTGATTGGAAAGAATAACTTTGAGGTGGTTTCGTACCCTACCATAATCTCTTCGTTCGTTCTCCGCTATTAGTGACTTTGGAGTGACTCTTTGTTGCATGTTGAGGGATAATTTTATGATCCAATTATGTTAGTATTGTTGAGAGGACTTACACTAGTGAAAGTATGAACCCTAGGCCTTATTTCCTATCATTGCAATACCATTTACGCTCACTTTTATCATTAGTTACCTTGCTGTTTTTATATTTTCAGATTACAAATACATTTATCTACCATCCATATTGCACTTGTATCACCATCTCTTCGCCGAACTAGTGACCTATACAATTTACCATTGTACTGGGTGTGTTGGGGACACAAGAGACTCTTTGTTATTTGGTTGCAGGGTTGCTTGAGAGAGACCATCTTCATCCTACGCCTCCTACGGATTGATAAACCTTAGGTCATCCACTTGAGGGAAATTTGCTACTGTCCTACAAACCTCTGCACTTGGAGGCCCAACAACGTCTACAAGAAGAAGGTTGTGTAGTAGACATCAGTCGTGAATGCCAAATATCAGACTCATTATTGTGGCAAACGTTATTAATAACTTTAGTGCAAATATCTGACAAAGACAGGCGGAACAAGCCTCCGCTCTCATAGCCTTTTCCAACAAATTGTCCATACTTAGAAATTTCAACTTTATTGGATTCGAAAACCAACTTAAAACCATCTCGACATAAACGGGAACCGCTAACGAGATTTTTATTGATGAACGACACATGATGAACGTTCTTCAGACGCATGGTCTTCCCCGAAGTAAACTTCAGATCGACCGTACCAACACCTCGAACGATGGCATGTGACCCGTTCCCCATCAGCATGGGAGAAGTCCCTGTGACCTGGTAAGAAGAAAACATGGAGGCATCAGCACAAACATGTACATTGGCACCGGTGTCAATTAACCAATCAGGAGATTGAAATACTGAAAGGATGGTAGGAAGAATATCGTACCCAGAATCCTTCATATCAGTATCACCGATGACAACATTAGCAGACTTGCCGCTCTTCTCATGTTCGTGCTCCTCAAAGAGGTTAGGACACTTTGGAGCCCAGTGATTAGGATCACCGCAGACATGGCAAAGTCCCTTCCCCTTCTTATGAGAATTCTTCTTGAAGTTGGTAGAATGTGATGGCTTGTTCTTTGTATCAAACTTTCCTTTGCCCTGAGTTTTGTTCTTGTTGTTTTTGAACTTGTTGGGCTGGAAGTTCTTCTTCTATACCATGTGGGCACTAGAAGCTCCCTCAGCAACTCGAGCACGTGTGTCCTTTGCTCTCGCCTTCTCTTCAACATCAAGAGTACATATGAGATCCGCAACGGAAAACTCCTGTCTCTTGTGTTTCAGGGAAGTAGCAAAATTGTTCCACGAAGGTGGAAGCTTGGCAATGATGCCTCCGGCAACAAATTTGTCTGGCAACACACACTTGAAGTACTCAAGTTCTTTTGTGAGCGACTGTATCTCATGAGCCTACTGTACAACATAGCGCTCATCAGTCATTGTAGTCATAGAATTGCTCCATGACGTGCAACTCGATGTCGGCGTCCGAGGCACCAAACTTGGCCTCGAGCACAGCCCACATGTCCTTGCCGTTTTCAAACGACATATACAAATCCATAATGGAATCATCCAGAACACTTAGAAGAGTTCCTTTAAAGAGAGTATCGATCTTCTCAAAAGCTTCCAGTTGTGCTGGATTAAGATCGCCCTCACGCTTGCCCTTGGTGGCCTCATAGTAGCCCATGGTCTGAAACCAGTAGACTGCTCTCGTGTGCCACCTCTTATATTGCGCCCCCTTAAAGGCAGGCGGCTTCATATGCGCAGCAAAACCACTCGGAGTAAATTGCCTATAATCAGGTTTTTGGATTGTTGGAAATATGAGCAAATTACTACAAGATTTAATCCGAATAAACAGAAGATAAATCATGACTACAGTAGCAGAGATTGAACTAATCATGCGAACTAGCATAGTAGATGAACAGATCACACCTAGGGCACATACTAGAAACATGAATTCTACCACGATCTCGAACAGGATGGATAGAATCACATACGGTGCAGCGGGAGCAGCACCGCTGGCATTGACATTGTCGCCCATGTTGTCGAGGATGAGGTTGCCGAGGTCGGGGAAGAAGTCGTCGTTCGCAAAGTCATCGCTGCCAGCAGTCGCGCGAGTGCGCTCCCTAAAAACCTGATTGCCCCTCTCCCGTACAGGATCACGAGAGGCGGGGTTCTGGAGGCCTGCTGTCCCTTCTCCCAGTGCACGCCGAAAGGAGGGATGGAGAATACTTGCTTGGCAGTGCAATGATCTAGAGCGGTGATGAGAAACCATACGAAGCGGCAGCGGCTAGGGTAGACATCTGCCTGACTATATAGTGCGAGCCGGGTAGAGCGTGGGAGTAAACCCCACGTCCGAGTCGTCACGATCCAAAAGAATCGAAAATGGTTCAGTAATTAATGTGTCCCTTAATTATTAATTAATGACTCATTAATTTTTCCCGAGCAGCAAAAATATAGACAACGCGCATAGCTCTGTCCTCGGCTCGGCTCAATCCCGCAACCTGCAACCCGCGGCGCGTCGTGACAAGGCGTGGCGTGGCGACGCGAGCGAGGAGGAGGAGTGCGCGTGTAGGTCTCCTCTTCTCATGCTCATACAAGTGGTAGAAGAGCTCACCTTATAAAGAGGTTCAACTCTCTCTCAACTTCCGGGGTGGGACTAAACTTTAGTCTCACTCACTCCACTCACATGTGTGCATGAACGGGCCAAGAAAATTTCAGAATTTTAGTTGGGCTTTGGGCCAAAGGCCTAGTAGTAAAATTCCAACAGAAGATGTTTCATTTGTTAGCGCAATTACTGGAGGATTTGCAGGTGATCAACTATTATGTGAGTTTGGATGACAGAATATCATTAGTACATCAAAATCTACGGCTTTATATACTTTGTCACATACTGTCTTATTTCATATATGTTGGCCATATCAATCAAGTGTTTGTTTCTTTTTCATTCAGAGTATACATTGCTTCCAGTGTAACAAGAAAAGAAAATAAGGTACTCTCTAAATAATGTCTGAGGTTTCAGATTCTGTAATTTGTATTACTGGTTCTAACAGCATGCTTAGATAATGGGGTGATTTGAGTGGAGTTTCGGAGTCGACCATCCATGTCTGCAGTCTCAAGTTTCTATATGTATAGTCTGCAAACTAATAAGTACTAGTCATTTCAGAAAGTTTCATGTTTCATACTTATGACTGATACTGATGTTAAACAACCTGTCATGTTGCATTGGTTCAACTGCACCTTGACACATTGAGCCGCATCAGGAGTCCAGAATCTTGGTAGAGATAAGTTAGGTAGTTGATTCATATTTATCTGTTGTAGCCTATTCTATCTCTTCTTCTCTAAGTCTTCTGTAAGATCTCAACTGTATGCGCCTCAGGGTTATTGCGCCCCTGCTGTATAACACGTAACACTTCCTCGAGCTAGGGTAAGACGTTTCCGCACATCGCACATGGTAATCAGAGCGATCCTCTCCACAGCCATCTAGCGATCCAATCTCCAGCCATGTCTTCCTCCGGCGCCTCCCAAACTAACCTCAGCGGCAAGTCACGGAGAAGCTAACCCGCACCAACTATGTCCTCTGGAGCGCGCAGGTGAGGCCGTAGCTCAAGGGCGCGGGAGTCTTCGGCTACGCCGACAGCACTACACCGGAGCCAGCCAAGTTCCTCTCCACCAAAGATAAGGATGGGAAGGAATCCTCTGAGCCCAACCCTCTCCACTCCCTTTGGGTCCGGGGGGACCAGCAAGTGCTGGGATATCTCCTCAACAACCTCACCAAGGAGGTCCTGCTGCAGGTGACCACGGTCACCATGGTGAGCACGTTCTAGACGACGCTCACAGGTATGTTCTCCTCGCAGTCTTTGAGCCGTGTCAATAACATTCGCACGGCCCTGCTCATCGCACAGAAGGGCACCCAATCAGTGGCCACCTTCTTCGCCCACATGCGCGGCCTCGCTGATGAGCTGGCGGCCGTCGGCAAGCCTCTCCAGGATAACGAGCTGATCTCCTACATCCTTCACGACCTCGACAAGGAGTGCCAGCCCTTGGTCTCTGCCCTCGACGTCCGCACCACCCCGGTCTCCCTCGATGAACTCTTCGCTATGCTCAGCAACTTCGACCAGCGGGTGGCCCTGTACCAGGGGACGGGCGGCTTCAAATCTTCTGCAAACGCCGTGACTCGTGGCCATGGCGGCTACTCCTCTCGCCACCGTGGTCCTCCTCACTCCAAGGGCAGGCCTGGCGGTAGCGGAGGCTAATAACCCACAAGTATAGCTGATCGCAACAGTTTTCAAGGGTAGAGTATTCAACCCAAATTTATTAATTCGACACAAGGGGAGCCAAAGAATATTCTCAAGTATTAACAGTTGAGTTGTCAATTCAACCGCACCTGAAAAACTTAATATCTGCAGAAAAGTATTTAGTAGAAAAGTAATATGATAGTAGCGGTAACGGTGGCAAAATTAACAGTAGCAGTTTTGTAGTGATTGTAACAGTAGCAACGGAAAAGTAACTAAGCGGAGATCAATATGTGAAAAGCTCATAGGCATTGAATTAGTGATGGATAATTATGTCGGATGTGATTCCTCATGCAACAGTTATAACATAGGGTGACACGGAACTAGCTCCAGTTCATCAATGTAATGTAGGCATGTATTCTGAATATAGTCATGCGTGCTTATGGAAAAGAACTTGCATGACATCTTTTGTCCTACCCTCCCGTGGCAGCGGGGTCCTATTGGAAACCGAGGGATATTAAGGCCTCCTTTTAATAGAGTACCGGAACAAAGCCTTAGCACTTAGTGAATACATGAACTCCTCAAACTACGATCATCACCGGTAAGTATCCTGATTATTGTCACTTCGGGGTTAACGAATCATAACACATAATAGGTGACTATAGACTTGCAAGATAAGATCAAGAACTCACATATATTCATGGAAACATAATAGGTTCAGATCTGAAATCATGGCACTCGGGCCCTAGTGACAAGCATTAAGCATAGAAAAGTCATAGCAACATCAATCTCAGAACATAATGGATACTAGGGATCAAACCCTAACAAAACTAACTCGATTACATGATAAATCTCATCCAACCCATCACCGTCCAGCAAGCCTACGATGGAATTACTCATGCACGGCGGTGAGCATCATGAAATTGGTGATGGAGGAAGGTTGATGATGACGATGGCGACGGATTCCCCTCTCCGGATCCCCGAACGGACTCTAGATCAGCCCTCCCGAGAGAGATTAGGGCTTGGTGGCGGCTCCATATCGTAAAACGCGATGAATCCTTCTCTTTGATTTTTTTCTCCCTGAACATGAATATATAGAGCTGGATTGAGGTCGGTGGAGCCTCAGGGGGCCCACGAGGCAGGGGGCGCGCCCAGGGGGGTAGGCGTGCCCCCACCCTCGTGGACAGGGTGTGGGCCCCCTGGTCTTGATTCTTTCGCCAGTATTTTTTATATATTCCAAAAATATTCTCCGTGAAGTTTCAGGTCATTCCGAGAACTTCTATTTCTGCACAAAAATAACACCATGGCAATTCTGCTGAAAACAGCGTCAGTCCGGGTTAGTTCCATTCAAATCATGCAAGTTAGAGTCCAAAACAAGGTCAAAAGTGTTTGGAAAAGTAGATGCGATGGAGACGTATCAACTCCCCCAAGCTTAAACCTTTGCTTGTCCTCAAGTAATTCGGTTGACAAACTGAAAGTGATAAAGAAAAAATTTTACAAACTCTGTTTGATCTTGTTGTTGTAAATATGTAAAGCCAGCATTCAAGTTTTCAGCAAAGATTATGAACTGACCATATTCACAATAACATTTAGGTCTCATGTTTACTCATATCAATGGCATAATCAACTGGCGAGCAATAATATTAAATATCAGATGACAACACTTTCTCAAAACAATCATAATATGATATAACAAGATGGTATCTCACTAGCCCTTTATGAGACCGCAAAACATAAATGCAGAGCACCTTTGAAGTTCAAGGACTGACTAAACATTGTAATTCATGGTAAAAGAGATCCAGTCACAGTCATACTCAATGTAAACTAATAGTAATACATGCAAGTGACAGCAGTGCTCTCCAACTGGTGCTTTTTAATAAGAGGATGATGAGTCAACATAAAAGTAAATACATAGGCCCTTCGCAGAGGGAAGCAGAGATTTATAGAGGTGCCAGAGCTCGATTTTGAAATAGAGATAAATAATATTTTGAGTGGTATACTTTCATTGTCAACATAACTACCGAGAGATCTCGGTATCTTCCATGCTACACACATTATAGGCGGTTCCCAAACAGAATGGTAAAGTTTATACTCCCCCTACCACCAACAAACATCAATCCATGGCTTGTCCGAAACAATGGGTGCCTCCAACTAACAACAATCCTGGGGGAGTTTTGTTTGCAATTATTTTGATTTGGTTAGAGCATGGGACTGGGCATCCCAGTTACCAGCCATTTTCTTGTGAGTGAGGAGCGGAGTCCACTCCTTTTGAGAATAACCCGCCTAGCATGGAAGATACAGACAACCCTAGTTGATACATGAGCTATTCGAGCATACAAAACAGAATTTCATTTGAAGTTTTAGAGTTTGGCACATACAAATTTACTTGGAATGGCAGGTAGATACCGCATATAGGAAGGTATGGTGGACTCATATGGAATAACTTTTGGGGTTTATGGAAGTGGATGCACAAGCAGTATTCCCGCTTAGTACAAGTGAAAGCTAGAAAGAGACTGGGAAGCGACCAGCTAGAGAGCGACAACAGTCATGAACATGCATAAAAATTAATCAACACTAAGTGCAAGCATGAGTAGGATACAATTCACCATGAACATAAATATTGTGTAGGCTATGTTGATTTTGTTTCAACTACATGCGTGAACATGTGCCAAGTCAAGCCACTCGAATCGTTTAGAGGAGGATACCACCCTATCATACCACATCACAACCATTTTAATAGCATGTTGGCACGCAAGGTAAATCATTATAAACTCCTAGCTAATTAAGCATGGCATGAGAAACTATAATCTCTAATTGTCATTACAAACATGTTTCATTCATAATAGGCTGAACCAGGAACGATGAACTAACCATATTTACAAAAACAAGATAGGTCGAGTTCATACCAACTTTTCTCATCTCAATCAGTTCATCATATATCGTCATTATTGCCTTTCACTTGCACGACCGAACGGTGTGGATAATAATAATAGTGCAAGTGCATTGGACTAAGCTGGAATCTGCAAGCATTCAATATACAGGAGAAGACAAGGTAATATGGGCTCTTGGTTAGATCAACAATAATGCATATGAGAGCCACTCACCATTTTCATCATCGTCTTCTCCTCTCGACCCCCAAAGAAAAGAAAAGAAACAAAACCATTTACACAGGAAAGTTCCCAACAAGCAAAAGAAGAACGAGAAATCTTTTGGGGTTTTCTTTTTAATTATTACTACTACAGGCATAGAAAGCAAACTAGTTAAAAGCTACAACTAAATATTTTTTTGGTTTTTCTTAAGGTTTTTCAAACACACAAGAAGAATGTTGGAAAAGAAAATAAACTAGCATGGATATTACAATAAAAAAGTATGAGCACCGGCAACTAGCATGCGTGTGAACATGAATGTAATGTCGGTGAGAAATACGTACTCCCCCAAGCTTAGGCTTTTGGCCTAAGTTGGTCTATGGCCATGGCTCAAAGCCGCCATCTCCAGCGTACGGAGGAGTGTCCTCTGGGTGCCACTGGTTGGCAATCTCCTCCGTATCCCACTGATAAACAGACTGGCGGTGAGGATCAAGTGGTGGCTTTGGCTCAGGCTCTGGAGCTGATGTCAGGCTCCAGTATGCATGAACGGCCTCCGAAAGAACAAGGTACGTTCCTGAAAATATGTTGAACAAAGAAGGAGTGGGCAAGGTAATAGTCTCAAAGTAATTTTTATCAAATATCAGTCTATATTTAAGCATCTTCTTCTTATCCTTCACAATAAAATCATGTGCTACCATACTCTTATAATCTAGAAAAATAGGATGCAGTAACTTTTCCTCTTTCTCATAAGCCTAATATGTATGTTAAAGTATGCAGCAAGGCGCGAGGCAAAGAGGCCTCAAAAGACGGGACCCTTTGTACGGTTCAGATTTAACCGTTTAGCAACAATAGCGCCTAAACTAAAAGTGGTATCACGAAACAAAGCATGGCGCAAAATAACAATATCAGGGGCACTAAGATTTCCACTGTTCCCGCGACCAATTAAGCATCTACTAGCAAATATTGCAAAGTAGCGTAGAAAAGGAAAATGTATGCTAGTAATTCTTGCATCGGAAACCTTCCTTGTTTCCCCTACAGCAATCATATCAATAAACCCCTCCACATCATTATGATGTGGTTCCTCTATGCTACCCGCAAAGGGTATCTTACAGACCCAGCAAAACTCGTGTAGTGACATCTCCTTAACCTCATCATATAAATGAAATTCCACTGAAGGTGGTGATTTCTTAGCATGAAAGTAAAAAATTTGCACGAAAATATTAGTGAGGAGGAGATACTGTTCACGCTGGCCGCGGAGGAAGTCGATGAGGCTTGCATTCTCAGCCAAATAATAAAAGTCCTCATAAAGCCCGGCTGCTCTCAAGAACTCATCACAAGGCCATTCGCACGGCCGAACCTCCGCAGTGCGAGGGAGATTATATTTGGGTTTCTTATTCTCTTCACTTTGCTTATCCTTCGAGCTTCGGCTCGAAGAGCCCCTCAACAATCTCTTCATCATTTCCTCTAAAAAAATTCTGAAATTTTTAGTACCTCAAAATAAAAGTAAACCAAACTCAACAAGATTGATAGCAACTTCTCCCACAAGTGCCTAGAGGCCATATCATGCATTAAAACTACTTTTGACCACATAAATTTGACATGCGAGCTCAAGAACAGGGTCACCTAAGCAGCAAAAATTTACAATAAATAAAGCGCTAGAACAAAAACTAATTGGACCATTGGAGGAGTCACATACCGAAGAACAATCCCCCAAAGCAGTTTTGTGAATGGAGCTTTGAGCAAGGAGATCGAAAATGGCAGCAAGATGAGCTAGAACTCGGGTTTGAGTTGGTGAAGGATTTTTTCTGGAGGAATACGAAGTGTGTGGGTGCAAGAATAAGTGGAGGGGCCCACGTGGGGTCCACGAGGCAGGGGGCGTGCCCTCCACCCTCGCGGGCACATGGAGGGTGCCCCTGGTGTGTTCTCAGTGCCAAATATTCTTAAATATTCTATAAAAAATCATATTAAATTTTTAGGACATTTGGAGAACTTTTATTTTCAGGGTATTTTTTATTGCAAGGATAATTCAGAAAACAGACAGAAAATACTAATTTTGCTTTATTTAAACTAAATAACAGAAAGTAAAAGGAGGGTACAGAGAGTTGTGCTTTCTAACTTCATCCATCTCATGCTCATCAAAAGGAATCTACTAACAAGGTTGATCAAGTCTTGTTAACAAACTCTTTTTGAGTAACATGAAACCGGAGAATTTTCGAATAACACTAGGTTACCTTAATGGGGATATGCATGTCCCCAACAATAAGAATATCATATTTCTTCTTGAGAGTAGGAAGAGGGAATTCAAAACCTCCAGTAATAATCGTTGAAGGTTTTCCAATAGAATTAATACTGTGGACTTGAGGTTGTTTCCTCGGAAAGTGCACCATATGCTCATTACCATTAACATGAAAAGTGACATTGCCTCTGCTGCAATCAATAACAGCCCCTGCAGTATTCAAAAAGGGTCTACCAAGAATAATAGACATACTATCGTCCTTGGGAATATCAAGAATAAAAAAGTCCCTTAAAATAGTAACGTTTGCAACCACAATAGGCACATCCTCACAAATACCGACAGGTATAGCAGTTGATTTATCAGCCATTTGCAAAGATATTTCAGTAGGTGTCAACTTATTCAAATCAAGTCTACGATATAAAGAGGGAGGCATAACACTAACACCGGCTCCAAGATCACATAAAGCAGTTTTAACATAGTTTCTTTTCATGGAGCATGGTATAGTTGGTACTCCTGGATCTCCTAGTTCCTTTGGTATTCCACCCTTAAAAGTATAATTAGCAAGCATGGTGGAAATTTTAGCTTCTCGTATCTTTCTTTTATTTGTAACAATATCTTTCATATACTTAGCATAAGGATTCATTTTAAGCATATCAGTCAAACGCATACGCAAAAAGATAGGTCTAATCATTTCAGCAAAGCGCTCAAAATCCTCCTCATCCTTTTTCTTGGATGGTTTAGGAGGAAAGGGCATGGGTTTCTGAACCCATGGTTCTCTTTCTTTATCGTGGTTCCTAGCAACAAAGTCTCTCTTATCATAATGTTGATTCTTTGGTTGTGGGTTATCAAGATCAACAGCAGGTTCAATCTCTACATCATTGTCATTGCTAGGTTGAGCATCAACATGAACATCATCATTAACATTATCACTAGGTTCATGTTCATTACCAGATTGTGTTTCAGCATCAGATATAGAAATATCATTGGGATTCTTAGGTGTGTCAACAACAGGTTCACTGGAAGCATGCAAAGTCCTATCATTTTTCTTTTTCTTCTTCTTAGAAGAACTAGGTGCATCAACATTAGTTCTCTGAGAATCTTACTCAATTCTCTTAGGGTGGCCCTCCGGATATAAAGGTTCCTGAGTCATTTTACCCCCTCTGGTCATAACTCTAACAGTATTATCATTTTTCTTATTATTGAATTCATTGAGCAAATCATTTTGAGCTTTAAGCACTTGGTCTACTTGAGTGGTAACCATAGAAGCATGTTTACTAATAAGTTTAAGATCACCTTTAATTCTAGACATATAATCACTCAAGTGTTCAATCATATAAGCATTACGTTTCAATTGTCTACCAACATAAGCATTGGAGTTTTCTTGTTTAACCATAAAGTCATCAAAGTCATCCAAGCATTGGCTAGCAATTTTAGTAGACGGGACTTCACATTTATCAAATCTATAGAGAGAATTTACCTTTACTACCTGTGTCGGGTTATCAAGACCATGTATTTCTTCAATAGGTGGTAAATTCTTAACATCTCCAGCTTTAATACCATTTTCTTTCATAGATTTCTTTGCCTCTTGCATATCTTCAGGATTGAGAAATAGAATACCCCTTTTCTTCAAAGTTGGCTTAGGAGTTGGTTTAGGAAGTGTCCAATCATTTTCATTACTCAACATATTATTCAATAGCAATTCAGCTTGATCAGCAGTTCTTTCCCTGAAAACACAACCAGCACAACTATCCATGTGGTCTCTGGAAGCATCAGTTAGTCCATTAAAAAAGATATCAAGTATTTCATTTTTCTTGAGAGGATGATCAAGCAAAGCATTAAGTAATCGGAGAATCCTCCCCCAAGCTTGTGGGAGACTCTCTTCTTCAATTTGCACAAAATTATATATTTCCCTTAAGGCAGCTTGTTTCTTATGAGCGGGGAAATATTTAGCAGAGAAGTAATAAATCATATCCTGGGGACTACGCACACAACCAGGATCAAGATAATTAAACCATGTTTTAGCATCACCCTTTAATGAGAACGGAAATAACTTAAGGATAAAGTAATAGCGAGTTTTCTCATCATTAGTGAACAGGGTGGCTATATCATTTAATGTAGTAATATGTGCCACAACAGTTTCTGATTCATAGCCATAAAAAGGATCAGATTCAACCAAAGTAATTAACTCAGGATCGACAGAGAAATCATAATCCTTATCGGAAATACAGATAGGTGAAGTAGCAAAAGCAGGGTCATATTTCATTCTAGCATTCAAAGATTTTTCTTTCAGCTTAGCTAATAGTTTCTTAAGATCATATCTATCATTGCAAGCTAAAAAAACTCTAGCAGTTTCTTCATCCATAACATAACCCTCAGGCACAACAGGCAATTCATATCTAGGGGGAGAATCGTCATCATCACTTTATTATCAGTTTCAATAATTTCATTCTCTCTAACCCTAGCAAGTTGGTCATCAAGAAATTCACCTAGTGGCACAGTATTATCAAGCATAGAAGTAGTTTCATCATAAGTATCATGCAAAGCAGAAGTGGCATCATCGATAACATGCGACATATCGGAATGAATAGCAGGAGTAGGTGTTGCAAGTTTACTCATAACAAAAGGTGAATCAAGTGCAGAGCTAGATGGCGGTTCCTTACCTCCCCTCGTAGTTGAGGGATAAATCTTGGTTCTTTCATCTTTTAAGTTCTTCATAGTGATCAACAGATATAAATACCAAGTGACTCAAAGAATAGAGCTATGATCCCCAGCAACGGCGCCAGAAAATAGTCTTGATAACCCACAAGTATAGGGGATCGCAACAGTTTTCGAGGGTAGAGTATTCGACCCAAATTTATCGATTCGACACAAGGGGAGCCAAAGAATATTCTCAAGTATTAACAGTTGAGTTGTCAATTCAACCACACATGAGAGACTTAATATCTGCAGCAAAGTATTTAGTAGCAAAGTAATATGATAGTAGCGGTAACGGTGGCAAAAGTAACAGTAGTAGTTTTGTAGTGATTGTAACAGTAGCAACGGAAAAGTAACTAAGCGGAGATCAATATGTGAAAAGCTCGTAGGCATTGGATCAGTGATGGATAATTATGTCGGATGTGATTCCTCATGCAACAGTTATAACATAGGGTGATATAGAACTAGCTCCAGTTCATCAATGTAATGTAGGCATGTATTCCGAATATAGTCATACGTGCTTATGGAAAAGAACTTGCATGACATCTTTTGTCCTACCCTCCCATGGCAACGGGGTCCTATTGGAAACTAAGGGATATTAAGGCCTCCTTTTAATAGAGTACCGGAACAAAGCATTAGCACTTAGTGAATACATGAACTCCTCAAACTACGGCCATCATTGGTAAGTATCCCGATTATTGCCACTTCAGGGTTAACGGATCATAACACATAATAGGTGACTATAGACTTGCAAGATAAGATCAAGAACTCACATATATTCATGGAAACATAATAGGTTCATATCTAAAATCATGGCACTCGGGCCCTAGTGACAAGCATTAAGCATAGCAAAGTCATAGCAACATCAATCACAGAACATAATGGATACTAGGGATCAAACCCTAACAAAACTAACTCGATTACATGATAAATCTCGTCACCCATCACCGTCCAGCAAGCCTACGATGGAATTACTCACGCACGGCGGTGAGCATCGTGAAATTGCTGATGGAGGAAGGTTGATAATGACGATGGCGACGGATTCCCCTCTCCGGAGCCCCGAACGGACTCCAGATCATCCCTCCTGAGAGAGATTAGGGCTTGGCGGCGGCTCTGTATCATAAAACGCGATGAATCCTTCTCTCTAATTTTTTCTCCCTGAACGTGAATATATAGAGTTGGAGTTGAGGTCGGTGGAGCCTCAGGGGGCCCACGCGGCAGGGGGGCGCGCCCCCCACCCTCGTAGACAAGGTGTGGCCCCCCTGGTCTTGATTCTTCCGCCAGTATTTTTTATATATTCCAAAAATATTCTCTGTGAAGTTTCAGGTCATTCCGAGAACTTTTATTTCTGCACAAAAATAGCACCATGGCAATTCTGCTGAAAACAGCGTCAGTCCAGGTTAGTTCCATTCAAATCATGCAAGTTAGAGTCCAAAACAAGGTCAAAAGTATTTGGAAAAGTAGATACGATGGAGACGTATCAGCGGCGGCAACACCAACAGCTCCAACTCCCGTGGCGGGCGCCCCTCCTCCAACAACACTCGGGGTCGCCGCGGCAGGAACAGCAAATCTTGCCCGGATGCCGAGTGCTGCCAGATCTGTGGTAAGCTCGGGCACTCGGCTAGAGACTACTGGTACCGTTTTGAAGAAGATGAGGCTTCGTCAGAAGATGAAGAGAAGGTTGCTACCGCTGCCGATGGTGCCTACGGTGTTGACACGAACTGGTACCTTGACAGCAGTGCAACCAACCATCTCACCGGTGAACTTGAGAAAGTAACCCTTCGTGAGAAGTACCCCGACAAGGACCAAATCCACACCGCAAGTGGGGCAGGTATGAGGATCCGTCATATTGGTCATTCAGTTATACATACCCCTCATCATAAAATCCACCTTAGGAAAATTTCGGATGTCCCTAGTGCCAACAAAAATCTACTTTTTGTTCATAGAATTGTGCTTGACAATCATGTCTTCATTCAGTTTCATCCTTTTTTTCTTCTTGATTAAGGATCAGGTCACGAAGAAAATCCTATATCGAGGTAGATGTGTTCGAGGGCTCTACCCATTGCTTCCGGAGTTTAGAAGATTGAATAAACAAGCCTATGGTGCTGTCAAGCTTTCCTCCACATGATGGCACGATCGTCTAGGGCATGCTTCTTTTTACTTAGTTGAACGTTTGCTTAGAAAGAATAAGCTCCCGTTTGTTGGTGAGCGTCATGTTGAAACCATTTGTGATTCCTACCAAAGAGCAAAAAGTCATCAATTACCTTATCCTGTTTCTACTAGTGTTTCTACTCAACCTTTAGAATTAATTTTTTCGGATGTTTGGGGTCCTGCCCCTAGTTCGGTTGGTAGACACACATATTATGTAAGATTTAGTGATGACTATAGCAAATTCTCGTGGATCTATCTTCTCAAGAAATGATCCGAGGTATTTCAAGTATTTCTAAACTTTCAAGCACTCATTGAAAGAAAGTTTGATCGCAAAATTATTGTTGTCCAGTCTGACTAGGGGGGAATACGAAAAGCTCAATTCCTCCTTCCAAAACTTGGGCATCTCCCATCATGTCTTGCCCACACGCTCACCAACAGAACGGCTCTGCTAAACGCAAGCACAGACACATCGTTGAAGTTGGTCTAGCTCTCCTCGCTGGTGCTTCTATGCCCCTTAAGTTTTGGGATGAAGCCTTTCTCACCGTCGTTCACATCATAAACATGCTTCCTAGTCATGTCATCAACAATGAAACACCCATAGAAAGACTCCTTCACACCAAACCAGACTATAAGTCTCTACTTGTCTTTGGCTGCGCTTGTTAGCCCAATCTTCGCCCTTACAACAATCGCAAGCTCATGTTTCGCTCCAAACAGTGTGTCTTTCTTGGGTATAGTTCTCAACACAAGGGTGTAAGATGTCTCGATGTATCCACCGGTCGTGTCTATATTTCTCGTGATGTTGTTTTTGACGAGACAAAGTTTCCCTTCGCCGACCTTCACCCTAATGCTGGTGCACTCCTGCACAAGGAGTTTCTCCTTCTGCCTCCTCATCTCACCGCTTTTGATCAAGGGGGAAATAGCTGCAATGATCAATTATTGACTGACCCTCTTAACGCCCTGTGTGAGCCTTGTGATGATGCAGGAGAATACATAGAAAAAAACGGAAGCCAAAATGGTGAAGAAATGCGCCCTACAGAGCCATATTTCATGTGCTCCAGCGAAGGGAACAAATCCCTCTCGGGATTCGTGCTGCCAGATGCGTCAGCCACATCGTCTTCGGGATCCGGGCGGCCAAAACCGTTAGACCGGCCAGGTGCATCCGCGTCAGATCCTGCGCCGACAGCCTCGCCAGGCGCAGCTGCGCGTGAGCCACCACATGTCCTCTCCAAGTCGACCACGCGGCGCGCCTCGCTAGGCGCGGTCGGGCGCGACCCATCGCGCGTCGTCTCCGAGCCAACCACACGGCGCGACGCTACTGGAGAACGAGCCATGATGACCCACAAGTATAGGGGATCTATCATAGTCCTTTCGATAAGTAAGAGTGTCGAACCCAACAAGGAGCAAAAGGAAATGACAAGCGGTTTTCAGTAAGGTATTCTCTGCAAGCACTGAAATTATCAGTGACAGATAGTTTTGTGATAAGGTAATTTGTAACGGGTAACAAGTAACAAAAGTAAACAAGGTGCAGCAAGGTGGCCCAATCCTTTTTGTAGCAAAGGACAAGCCTGGACAAACTCTTATATAAAGGAAAACGCTCCTGAGGACACATGGGAATTATCGTCAAGCTAGTTTTCATCATGCTCATATGATTCGCGTTTGGTACTTTGATAATTTGATATGTGGGTGGACCGGTGCTTGGGTAGTGACCTTACTTGGACAAGCATCCCACTTATGATTAACCCCTCTTGCAAGCATCCGCAACTACAAAAGAAGTATTAAGGTAAACCTAACCATAGCATGAAACATATGGATCCAAATCAACCCCTTACGAAGCAACGCATAAACTAGGGTTTAAGCTTCTATCACTCTAGCAACCCATCATCTACTTATTACTTCCCAATGCCTTCCCTTAGGCCCAAACAATGGTGAAGTGTCATGTAGTCGATGTTCACATGACACCACTAGAGGAAATACAACATACATCTCATCAAAATATCGAACGAATGCCAAATTCACATGACTACTTATAGCAAGACTTCTCCCATGTCCTCAGGAACAAACGTAACTACTCACAAATCATATCCATGTTCATAATCAGAGGGGTATTAATATGCATAAAGGATCTGAACATATGATCTTCCACCAAATAAACCAACTAGTCTCAACTACAAGGAGTAATCAACACTACTAGCAACCCACAGGTACCAATCTGAGGTTTTGGGACAAAGATTGGATACAAGAGATGAACTAGGGTTTGAGAGGAGATGGTGCTGGTGAAGATGTTGATGGAGATTGACCCCCTCCCAATGAGAGGATCGACGGTGATGATTTCCCCCTCCCGGAGGGATGTTTCCCTGGCAGAACAGCTCCACCGGAGCCCTAGATTGGTTCCGCCAAGGTTCCGCCTCGTGGCGGCGGTGCTTCGTCCCGAAAGCTTGCTTATGATTTTTTCTAGGGCAAAAGACTTCATATAGCCAAAGATGGGCACCGGAGGCCTGCCAGGGGGCCCACGAGACAGTGGGCGTGCCCCTCACCCTCGTGGATGGTGGGTGGCCCCCCTCTGGTGCTTTCTTCACCCAATATTTTTTATATCTTCCAAAACTGACTTCCGTGGAGTTTCAAGACTTTTGGAGTTGTGCAGAATAGGTCTCTAATATTTGCTCCTTTTCCAGCCCAGAATTCCAGCTGCCGGCATTCTCCCTCTTCGTGCAAACCTTGTAAAATAAGAGAATAGGCATAAGTATTGTGACATAATGTGTAATAACAGCCCATAATGCAATAAATATCGATATAAAAGCATGATGCAAAATGGACGTATGAACTCCCCCAAGCTTAGACCTCGCTTGTCCTCAAGCAGAAGCCAATAACAAAAAATATGTCCACATGTTTAGAGATAGAGGTGTCAATAAAATAAAATACAGATATGAGGGCATCATGATCATTCTTATAACAGCAATATATATATATATATATATTATCATGTGATTTCTTATGCTAAAGTAACAGTCTTATTCACAATGTAAAGTATGAACCAGAAACTTCGTTGAAAACTAACAAACTATAATCTCAGTCATTGAAGTAATTGCAATTTATCATAACATCGGAAAGAGTCAATATAAGAGCTTTTCAGCAGGTCCACATACTCAACTATCATTTAGTCTTTCACAATTGCTAAAACTCACGCAATACTTATGAGTATGAAGCTTTAATCGGACACAGAGAAAGATAGGGGCTTATAGTTTTGCCTCCCAACCTTTTACCTCAAGGGTAATGTCAACAATAATAGTTTATGAAAACCCACATCCAATTAGCTATATATATCAAGATCTTTCCAACACACAGTGCTTGCCAAAGGATAAAATGTAAAAGGAAAGGTGAAGATCACCATGACTCTTGTATAAAGTATAGGACAAAAAAAAGACAGGCCCTTCGCAGAGGGAAGCAGAGGTTGTCATGTGTTTTTATAGTTGGGTGCACGAAATCTTAATGCAAAAGAACGTCACTTTATATTGCCACTTGTGATATGGACCTTTATTATGCAGTCTGTCGTTTTTATTTCTTCCACATCACAAGATCATATAAAGCTTATTTTCTCCACACTAATAGATCATACATATTTAGAGGGAAATTTGTATTGCTTATGACAACTTACTTGAAGGATCTTACTCAATCCATAGGTAGATATGGTGGACTCTCATGGAAAAATTGGGTTTAAGGATATTTGGAAGCACAAGTAGTATCTCTACTTGGTGCAAAGAATTTGGCTAGCATGAGGGGGGAAGGCAAGCTCAACATGTTGGATGATCCATGACAATATAATTTATTTCGGATATACGAAAACATAACCCATTACGTTGTCTTCCTTGTCCAACATCAACTTTTTAGCATGTCATATTTTAATGAGTGCTCACAATCATAAAAGATGTCCAAGATAGTATATTTATATGTGAAAACCTCTCTTTCTTTATTACTTCCTATTAATTGCAATGATGACCAAAACTATGTTTGTCAACTCTCAACAACTTTTATTCATCATACTCTTTATATGTGAAGTCATTACTCTCCATAAGATCAATATGATCTCTTTATTTCTTCTTATTCTTACTTTTATTCCCTCAAGATCATAGCAAGATAGCAAAGCCCTCGACTAGAAACTAATCTTTATTATATATAGCTCACGGACTCGATTACATAGAAGGATCATAAAGCAAAACTCCAAACTAGATCATAATAAAACTTTATTCTACTAGATCAAGATATTACCAAAAGGATCGAACTAAGAAAAACAGTAAAGATAAAAGTGTGATGGTGATACGATACCGGGGCACTCCCCCAAGCTTGGCAGTTGCCAAGGGGAGTGCCCATACCCATGTATTTATGTCTCTTTCTTCGGGGGTGAAGGAGATGGTGATGATGATGCCAATTGTGCCTTCAACTTTTTCATATTGTAATTGAGAAGAGCGATCTCCTCCTTTAAATCATCGACCTCCGATTCCAGCTTCAAGATCTTGTCACATAAATCTCCTTTGCTTTTCTACCAAAAACGAGAAGGAATAGATCGGTTGTTAGACAGTTTAGCCCTCTTAGGGAGAGTAGACTTCTTCAACTTCACATGCATATCCCCAGGTTGAGGTAGAGGAACATCCTCCTCCTCCGAACTTGAATCATTGATCCTCCTCAAATGAGCATCCTCCTCATCATCCGTAGTTCGACCACAAGGAGATAGGTCCCCATAGGTCTTTGGGTCAGCAATGAGATGTGAGACATAGCTCTCTCCGTTAGAGTCTTGAGATGACATCTTGCTCTAAATCTGCTGCAGAAACAGCTCAAAACAAAAACAGAGGATATTTGCGTGGTACGATGGTCAAAACCTTCAGGAGATTATATAGTGAATTTTTACCGACCAAAAGAAGTATCGTGCAAGAAAACAAAGTCCGGAGGGCACACGAGGTGCCCACGAGGCAGGGGCGCGCCCAGGGGGTAGGGCGCGCCCTCCAACCTCATGGACGCCTCGTGTCCTTCTCGGACTGCTTCTTATTTTCCTATTTTCTTAAATATTCCAAAACGGAGAAAAATTGCTATTAGAACTGTTTTGGAGTCGGTTTACTTACCGTACCACATACATCTTCCTTTTCGAAGGCTGAAACGTTCTGGAAGGTGTCCCTTATATACTCCTGCGGGGTTACAGTTTCAATAACATTAGTTTCAACATTTATAGGATTACCTGAGATATAATGTTTGATTCTTTGACCATTCACCACCCTCGAATTTGTGCCTTCGAAGTTGTTGATTTTTATGGCACCTGAATGATATACCTCCTCGATAACGTAAGGACCTTCCCATTTAGAGAGGAGTTTTCCGGCAAAAAATCTTAAATGAGAGTTGTATAACAATACATAATCACCTACATTAAACTCACCTTTTTGTATCCTTTTGCCATGCCATCTTTTAACTTTTTCTTTAAACAGTTTGGAATTCTCATAGGCCTGGGTTCTCCACTCATCAAGTGAGCTAATGTCAAATAGTCTCTTCTCACCGGCAAGTTTGAAGTCATAGTTGAGCTCTTTAATGGCCCAATATGCCCTATGTTCTAGTTCGAGAGGTAAGTGGCATGCTTTTCCATAAACCATTTTATATGGAGACATACCCATAGGATTTTTTTATGCAGTTCTATAGGCCCATAATGCATCATCAAGTTTCTTTGACCAATTCTTTCTAGATCTATTAACAGTCTTTTGCAAAATTAATTTAAGCTCTCTATTACTCAGTTCTACTTGACCACTAGACTATGGATGATATGGAGATGCAATTCTGTGATTAACATCATACTTAGCAAGCATCTTACAAAAAGCACCATGAATAAAATGTGAACCACCATCAGTCATTAAGTATCTAGGGACTCCAAACCTCGAAAAATAACTTCTTTAAGCATCTTAATAGAGGAATTATGATCAGCACTACTAGTTGGAATAGCTTCTACCCACTTAGTAATGTAATCAACAGCAACTAAAATATGTGTATACCCATTAGAGGAAGGAAAGGTTCCCATATAATCAAAGCCCCAAACATCAAATGGTTCAATAACAAGTGAATAATTCATAGGAATTTCTTGACGTCTACTAATGTTACCAATTCTTTGACATTCATCACAAGACAAGACAAACTTACGGGCATCCTTGAAGAGAGTAGGCCAATAAAAACCGGATTGCAATACCTTATGTGCAGTTCTATCTCCAGCATGGTGTCCTCCGTAAGCCTCAAAGTGACACTTGCGTAAGATATGTTCCTGTTCATGCTCAGGTACACAACGTCTAATAACACCATCTACTCCTTCTTTATAAAGGTGTGGGTCATCCCAGAAGTAATGTCTTAAATCATAGAAAAACTTTTTATTTTGCTGGTATGTGAAACTATGTGGTATAAATTTAGCAACAATGTAATTGGCATAATCAGCATACCATGGAGCAGTACGAGAAGCATTTATGACAGCTAATTGTTCATCAGGAAAGCTATCACCTATAGGTGGTGGGTCATCAAGAACATTCTCTAACCTAGATAAGTTGTCTGCAATGGGGTTCTCAACTCCTTTTCTACCAATAATATGCAAATCAAATTCTTCTTGTAGGAGAACCCATCTAATAAGTCTAGGTTTAGCATCTTTCTTTTCCATAAGGTATTTAATAGCAACATGATCAGTGTGAACATTTACTTTAGAATCAACAATATAAGGTCTGAACTTATCACAAGCAAATACAACTGCTAAAAATTCTTTTTCAGTGGTAGCATAATTTCTCTTGGCACTGTCTAGAGTGTTACTAGCATATTGGATAACATTTAATTTCTTATCAACTCTTTGTCCTAAAACAGCACCTACAGCATAATCACTAGCATCACATATAATTTCAAAGGGTAAATTCCAATCAGGTGGTTGAACAATGGGTGCAAAAATCAAAGCTTTCTTAAGTATTTCAAATGCTTCTACACAATCATCATCAAAGACAAAAGGAACATCTTTTTGTAAGAGATTAGTCAGAGGCCTGGAAATTTTTGAGAAGTCTTTAATGAACCTCCTATAAAAATCGGCATGACCAAGGAAACTTCTTATACCTTTAATGTCCTTTTTAGAAATTTTATGCCCCAAGAAAATGCCTTCATTAACCATAAAGTAGCACTTCTCCCAATTCAAGACAAGATTAGTTTCTTCACATCTCTGCAAAACTCGATCAAGGTTGCTTAAGCAATCATCAAAAGAAGTTCCATATACAGAAAAATCATCCATGAATACCTCAACAATCTTTTCACAAAAGTCAGAGAATATCGCAGGCATACATCTTTGAAAGGTAGCATGTGCATTACATAAACCAAAAGGCATACGTCTATAAGCAAAGGTACCGAAAGGGCAAGTAAAAGTGGTGTTTTCCTGATCCTATTTCGACACAGGTATTTGAGAGAAACCAGAATAACCATCTAGAAAGCAAAAATGTGTATGTTTGGATAATCTTCCTAGCATTTGATCAATAAAAGGTAAAGGGTAATGATCCTTTTTAGTAGCTTTATTTAATTTCCGGAAGTCAATTACCATTCTATAACCTGTAACAATTCTTTGTGGGATTAATTCATATTTATCATTAGGAACAACAGTAATACCTCCCTTCTTAGGGACACAATGGACAGGACTTACCCACTGACTATCAGCAACGGGCTAAATTATACCTGCCTCTAGAAGCTTTAGTATTTCTTTTCTTACCACTTCTTTCATCTTAGGATTTAACCGTCGTTGTGATCAACAACCGGTTTAGCGTCTCTCTCTAATTTTATTTTGTGCTGGCATAGAGTGGGACTAATGCCCTTAAGATCATCCAGAGTATATCCAATAGCAGCACAGTGCTTCTTCAGAGTTTTCAATAATTTCTCTTCTTCATGCTCTGAAAGATTAGCACTAATAATAACAGGATATATCTTCTTTACATCAAGATAAGCATATTTAAGAGTATCATGCAATGGTTTAAGCTCAAACACGGGATCGCCCTTGGGTGGAGGAGGATCCCCTAGAATTTCTACAGGCAAGTTGTGTTTCAAAATAGGTCCCTGTTTAAAGAATACTTCATCTATTTCCCTTCTTTCATTCATAAACATATCATTTTCATGGTCTGGCAAATATTGTTCTAAAGGATCATTAGGAGGCACGGCAATAGAAGCAAGACCAATAAGTTCATCTTTACTAGGTAATTCTTTATCATGGGGTTGTCTACAAAATTTAGCAAATTAAAATCATGAGACATATCCCCTAAACCAACAGAAACAATATCCTTTTTGCAGTCTATGTTAGCATTAACAGTATTCAAGAAGGGTCTACCAAATATAATGGGACAAAAGTCATCTTGTGGGGAACCAAGAACAAGAAAATCAGCAGGATATTTAACTTTCCCACACAAGTCTTCAACATCTCTAACAATCCCAACCGGTGAAATAATATCTCATTGGCAAGCTTAATTGTAACATCAATACCTTCTAACTCAGCAGGTGCAATATCATGCATAATTTCTTCATATAAAGAATGAGGTATTGCACTCGCACTAGCACCCATATCACATAAGACATGATAGAAACTATCTCCTATTTTAATAGAAATAACAGGCATGCCTACAACAGGTCTATGTTTATTTTTAGTATCGGGTCTAGCAATTCTAACAGCTTCATCACAAAAGTAAATAACATGCCCATCAATATTATCGGATAAGAGATCTTTAACCATAGCAATACTAGGTTCAGCTTTAATTTGCTCAGAGGGTTTGGGTGTTCTAATGTTACTTTTGTTGACCACAGTTGAAGCTTTAGCATGATCCTTTATTCTAACAGGGAAATGTGGTTTCTCAATATAAGCAGTTGGAACAATAGGATCAACATTATAAGTGATAGTATTTTCTTCAACTTTAGTAGGTTCAACTACTTTTACTTCAATGGGAGGATGATATTTAAGCCACTTATCCTTAGGGAGATCAACATGCGTAGCAAATGATTCACAGAAAGAAGCTACTATCTCAGAGTCAAGTCCATATTTAGTGCTAAATTCATGAAAAGCATCGGTATCCATAAAAGATTTAACACAATCAAACTTAGGTGTTATACCTGACTCCTTACCTTCGTTGAGTTCCCAATCTTCAGAGTTGCGTTTAATTCTTTCCAATAAATCCCATCTGAATTCAATAGTCTTCATCATAAAAGATCCAGTACAAGAAGTATTGAGCATGGAGCGATTATTGAGAGAAAGCCTAGCATAAATTTTTTGAACAGTAAGTTCTCTTGAGAGCTCATGATTGGGGCATGAATATAACATTGACTTAAGCCTCCCCCAAGCTTGAGCGATGCTTTCTCCTTTGCAAGGCCAAAAATTATATATATAATTACGATCACGATGAACCAGATGCATAGGATAAAACTTCTGATGAAATTCCAATTTCAATCGGTTGTAGTTCCATGGTCCAATATCATCACATGGCCTAAACCATGTCAATGCCTTTCCCTTCAAAGATAAAGGGAAGACCTTCTTATTGATAACATCCTCGGGCATACCTGCAAGCTTAAATAATCCACAAACTTCATCCACATAGATTAGGTGCAAATCGGGATGCAATGTTCCATCTCCTGTAAAAGGATTAGCTAGCAGTTTATCTATCATACCAGAAGGAATTTCAAAGTAAACATTTTCAGTAGGTTTAGTAGGTTGAGGAGCAACTCTTTGCTCTACTGGTCGGGGTGAAGGTACCCCGAACAAGCCCCTCGAAGGATTACTTTCCATAGTAACAAGTGACAGTAAATTTCAACACACTATATAAATTTTTCCTTACCAAAGGCGCTTCACTCCCTGGAAACGGCGCCAGAAAAGAGTCTTGATGACCCACAAGTATAGGGGATCTATCGTAGTCCTTTCGATAAGTAAGAGTGTCGAACCCAATGAGGAGCAGAAGGAAATGACAAGCGGTTTTCAGTAACGTATTCTCTACAAGCACTAAAATTATCGGTAACAGGTAGTTTTGTGATAAGGTAATTTGTAACGGGTAACAAGTAACAAAAGTAAACAAGGTGCAGCAAGGTGGCCCAATCCTTTTTGTAGCAAAGGACAAGCCTGGACAAACTCTTATATAAAGGAAAACACTCCTGAGGACACCTGGGAATTATCGTCAAGCTAGTTTTCATCATGCTCATGTGATTCGCGTTCGGTACTTTGATAATTTGATATGTGGGTGGATCGGTGCTTGGGTACTGCCCTTACTTGGACAAGCATCCCACTTATGATTAACCCTGATACGTCTCCAACGTATCTATAATTTTTTATTGTTCCATGCTATTATATTATCAACCTTGGATGTTTTATATGCATTTATATGCTATTTTATATGATTTTTGGGACTAACCTATTAACCCAGAGCCCAGTGCCAGTTTCTGTTTTTTCCTTGTTTTAGAGTATCGCAGAAAAGGAAAATCAGACCGAGTCCAATTGACCTGAAACATCACGGAACTTATTTTTGGAAGGAAAGCAACCCGGGAGACTTGGAGTCCACGTCAAGGAAGCTTCGAGGAAGCCACGAGGTAGGGGGGCGCGCCCTCCACCCTTGTGGGCCCCTCGTGGCTCCCCTGACATACTTCTTCCTCCTATATATCTCCATATACCCTAAAACGATCGGGGAACACAATAGATCGGGAGTTCCGCCGCCAGAAGCCTCCGTAGCCACCGAAAACCAATCTAGACCCGTTCCGGCACCCTGCCGGAGGGGGAATCCCTCTCCGGTGGCCATCTTCATCATCCCGGCGCTCTCCATGACGAGGAGGGAGTAGTTCTCCCTCAGGGCTGAGGGTATGTACCAGTAGCTATGTGTTTGATCTCTCTCTCTCTCTCGTGTTCTTGATTTGGCACGATCTTGATGTATCGCGAGCTTTGCTATTATAGTTGGATCTTATGATGTTTTCTCCCCCCTCTACTCTCTTGTAATGGATTGAGTTTCCCCTTTGAAGTTATCTTATCGGATTGAGTCTTTAAAGATTAGAGAACACTTGATGTATGTCTTGCCATGCGTATCTGTGGTGACAATGGGATATCACGTGATTCACTTGATGTATGTTTTGGTGATCAACTTGCGGGTTCCGCCCATGAACCTATGCATAGGGGTTGGCACACGTTTTCGTCGTGATTCTCCGGTAGAAACTTTGGGGGACTCTTTGAGGTTCTATGTGTTGGTTGAATAGATGAATCTGAGATTGTGTGATGCATATTGTATAATCATACCCACGGATACTTGAGGTGACATTGGAGTATCTAGGTGACATTAGGGTTTTGGTTGATTTGTGTCTTAAGGTGTTATTCTAGTACGAACTCTAGGGCTGTTTGTGACACCTATAGGAATAGCCCAACGGATTGATTGGAAAGAATAACTTTGAGGTGGTTTCGTACCCTACCATAATCTCTTCGTTTGCTCTCCGCTATTAGTGACTTTGGAGTGACTCTTTGTTGCATGTTGAGGGATAGTTATGTGATCAAATTATGTTATTATTGTTGAAACAACTTGCACTAGTGAAAGTATGAACCCTAGGCCTTGTTTCCTAGCATTGCAATACCGTTTGCGCTCACTTTTATCATTATTTACCTTACTGTTTTTATATTTTCAGATTACAAAAACCTTTATCTACCATCCATATACCACTTGTATCACCATCTCTTCGCCGAACTAGTGCACCTATACAATTTACCATTGTATTGGGTGTGTTGGGGACACAAGAGACTCTTTGTTATTTGGTTGCAGGGTTGCTTGAGAGAGACCATCTTCATCCTACGCCTCCTACGGATTGATAAACCTTAGGTCATCCACTTGAGGGAAATTTGCTACTGTCCTACAAACCTCTGCACTTGGAGGCCCAACAACGTCTACAAGAAGAAGGTTGTGTAGTAGACATCAAACCCCTCTTGCAAGCATCCGCAACTACAAAAGAAGTATTAAGGTAAACCTAGCCATAGCATGAAACATATGGATCCAAATCAGCCCCTTACGAAGCAACGCATAAACTAGGGTTTAAGCTTCTATCACTCTAGCAACCCATCATCTACTTATTACTTCCCAATGCCTTCCCCTAGGCCCAAACAATGGTGAAGTGTCATGTAGTCGACGTTCACATGACACCACTAGAGTAAATACAACATACATCTCATCAAAATATCAAACGAATGCCAAATTCACATGACTACTTATAGCAAGACTTCTCCCATGTCCTCAGGAACAAACGTAACTACTCACAAATCATATTCATGTTTATAATCAGAGGGGTATTAATATGCATAAAGGATCTGAACATATGATCTTCCACCAAATAAACCAACTAGCATCAACTACAAGGAGTAATCAACACTACTAGCAACCCACAGGTACCAATCTGAGGTTTTGGGACAAAGATTGGATACAAGAGATGAACTAGGGTTTGAGAGGAGATGGTGCTGGTGAAGATGTTGATGGAGATTGACCCCCTCCCGATGAGAGGATCGATGGTGATGATTTCCGCCTCTCGGAGGGATGTTTCCCCGGCAGAACAGCTCCGCCAGAGCCCTAGATTGTTTCCGCCAAGGTTCCGCCTCGTGGCGGCGGTGCTTTGTGCCGAAAGCTTGCTTATGATTTTTTCCAGGACGAAAGACTTCATATAGCCAAAGATGGGCACCGGAGGCCTGCCAGGGGGCCCACGAGACAGGGGCGTGCCCAGGGGGGTAGGGCGCGCCCCCACCCTCGTGGATGATGGGTGGCCCCCCTCTGGTGCTTTCTTCACCCAATATTTTTTATATATTCCAAAACTGACTTCCGTGGAGTTTCAGGACTTTTGGAGTTGTGTAGAATAGGTCTCTAATATTTGCTCCTTTTCCAGCCCAGAATTCCAGCTGTCGGCATTCTCCCTCTTCGTGCAAACCTTGTAAAATAAGAGAGAATAGGCATAAGTATTGTGACATAATGTGTAATAATAGCCCATAATGTAATAAATATCGATATAAAAGCATGATGCAAAATGGACGTATGAAGCCCCCTCTGCTCCGCACCAATCAACAGCTGACACCTGGCGATCAGCCGCCGGGCCTGTCGTGGTTCTAAGCCTGACAGTAGAATAGGGGGGTAGGAATGTAGAGGCAAGATCCTAGCTATGGAAGAGTTGTACACGTGAGTTTTACGAGTTCAGGCCCAGCCCTACGTCTCGGAGCCCGGAGGCGGTCGGCTGGATATATGCGTGTGAATTACAAAAGGTGTGAACCCTTGTCCCAGAGGAGGGGGTGGCTTATATAGAGTGCGCCAGGACCCCAGCTCCCCTCCGTTACACAGGGTTCAATGTTCATAAAGTAGGAGCGTTACTGGTAACGTCCGGAGTAAAGTGCTATAAATGATTATTAAAGCTATGACTTAAATCCTGACCGTTGCAGAGTGAGTGGCTTCACATCTTCTGGTGGTCGAGTGGTTGTTCGCATAGTCGAGTGTCTTCAAAGCTGTCGAGTGGAACATAACTTCATGGTCGAGTGGATGATGATCTCTCTTCGACTGCTTCTGGTTCTTTTAGAGATGTCCTTGGGGAGGGTATCTTGGACAGATCCATGACCCTACCCTAGGTACATAGCTTCGTCATTAGCCCCCAAATGGATCAGGGTTTGAGTGGGGAAGGAGTTGAGAACACTTCCGACTCATTCTTCATGCTGTGAGTATAACTTGTTCTGGAGCCATGAACTGAGGAGACAATGCCAACTTCTTCAGTCGCCTTGGTCCATTCTTAGTTTTTTGTCGAGTGAATTTTCATGGTAGAATTCCGAATGATAATGTAGAGGACGTTTTCAGTCTGACAAGTTGCTCTGCTCTCCGCAGATTTCGCGGGATTCGAATTTCGGGAAGTGCGCCAGACGGGCGGGGCCGTGGTAATCGGGACGGATTAGGCAAGTCTCCTCGATCTCCATGCCACCTTTTTCGCCACGTACTGCGCGCGTGACTATTGTGGGATTTGTTTAGATTGTCTGGGCCTACCAGTCAGTCACTCGGGGAACGACCTTATAAAAGGCACCAGACCGGGTCTCTGCCCCGTGCACTCCCATTCTCTTTTCTTCTTCCTTTGACCTCTCCGCCACGCTCGCTCCTGCTCTCGTCGCTGAACCCTCGCTCGAACTCGATCCGTCGTCAAGGGAAAAGAGAAGACGATGGCGCTGGAGCGCGTGAAGAAGGCGACCGCGAAGGCGAAGGGCAAGCGGACCAGCCGGGGCGGATCCTCGTCGAGATCCGGCCTGCCGCCGGGCTGGATCCAGGGCGACTGGATCCACTCGACGATCAGCCAGGACGACCTCGACGACCTAGTGGAGGGGGGGACTGATCCCCCACAAATCGGCGCGGCTCCCAAGGAACGAGACCGAGCCGCAGCCAAGGGAGGGTGAGTGCGTTCTCCTTGCCACCCACGTCGATCGCGGGTTTTCTCTGCCTCCCCATCCTTTCTTTCGGGGCTTTTTGAACTTCTTTGGGGCTCAGCTCCACCACTTCACTCCAAACACCATAGTCTATCTGGCTGCTTTCGTGTCAATGTGTGAAAATTTCTTGGGCTGTCGACCGCACTGGGGTCTTTTCAAACACATCTTCACCTGCCGCTCCTAGTTGGTCAAAAAGGCCAATCCGAGTGATGAGAGGACGCACGTGATCCAGATGTGCGGGGGTCTGGGGATCCAGATGAGGAACAAGAGCACCTTCCCAGCAATGATCCTTCCCGACTCGGTCCGGGGCTGGCAGTCGACTTGGTTTTACTGTAAGGATCAGCCGACCCCGGGTCAGTCGACTGGACTTCCTCCCTTTTCTCTAGCTCGAGTGGAGAAGCCCTCCTCCCTGAAGGTGGTCCCAGAAGAGAAGGCGCAGGTCAAGGTGCTGGTCGAGCGGGTCGTCCAACTCATCCGCGACGGGGTGACTGGGATGGACCTGCTAGAGGTCTTTCTCGATCGACGCATCCAACCGCTTCAGGCTCGTGATCATCCGATGTGGATGTACTCTGGACTTGAGGACTCCACTCGGATCCACCCGGAGGACGTCAGCGAGGACATCTTGGAGAAGTGCCTGATGGGAATCACCAGCAACAAAGACAACCCCCGGGGGTCTAGGAGGGTGATTCCATTCGACCACTCGCGCCAGCCGGAGCAGGTATGATTCTGTTTTACCAAGTATCTTTCCGATTCACTGTGTGACACCTTGTTGATGGTCGACTGAATTTCTTCTGATCGTTGTCTTTTCAGGCCCTCATTGACATGTACTCGATGCCCAATGGAGTGCAGGAGCAAGACGTCGAGGAAGGAGCGAGCAGGGGCGAGAGCGGCGAGTGGCGCTCGGATGCCGAGGAGGACGAGGAGAGCGACGAATCGACTGAAGACGAAGAGGTCGACCCGCCTCCTCGCGGGGAGAGGAGATCCAAACACGCTCATGACCCAGTGAGCACTCCGGGCCTGGTGACTGCGTCGACTGGGCAGTCTTCGAAGCGTCCCAGGACGTCTTCCCCAGCGCCGATTGAGAAGGCTCCGAAGCAGCCCAAGGTTGTGCTGCCTCCAGCGCCAAAAGCACCGAAAGCCACCTCCTCCAAACTGCCAAAAGCTCTGCCCAGGATCAAAGTGACCATCCCTACCATCCCCGGGTAATCATCTGACTTGTTTTTTTGTGTCGACTCGAACAACAGAACATAACCGACTGGGTGCGGGTCTTTGCAGTGCTGCTACATCAGGAACCTCTTCTCTCCAGTACTGAGACGAGGAGATGGAAGACGCGGTCACCTCCAACCCAGGTAAAAACTCTTATGATCTTGCTCTTGGCTACTCGGTCGATTGAATTCTAGCGGTTTACTTTAGAGTCGACTGGTCTTCTCCGCAGCTCCGTCCAACGTCATTGATCTCCCAGATGACGATGAAGATGTGGCTCTTAGGCCCAGGAAGAATAAAAAGGCGACGGCTGGTAAGGCGTCTTAGCAGGGACCTACGACAACACCAACCGTCTATCAATCTGAAGACGCGGGCGGGGCCTCTGTAACCTTCGTTGTACCCTTGGCGAGTGAGCGCCCCGCACCGTTGACTGTACCGGTCATTCCTTCAGTCGTCCCATCTCATGCCTCGGAGGTCCAAGCGGCTGCACCTGGGTCGTCTGCTCTCTTCTTCACCAGCTACCCCGTTCCGGACAACCAGTCGGAAGCGGCTGCGGAAGCCATCCGACAGGCTGACGTGATGATGGAGCGGATGAAGACAGTGCATGAGAATAGCCAGGCTGCCTATGACGCCAGCGCTGCTCTCCGGGCCAATGTCCAGGTAAGTAGACTTTTCGACTACCTTGTTCTATCAGGATATGCTAACCGAAATTTTTTCTTCTATACAATCTCTTGTTGTTTGCGTCGAATCAGTGCACCCACTGGGTGTTTTGTTGTCTTTGGTAGTTGCGTTCTTCCACTCGGTCTGGGCGAGTAGGATCTGAACCGGTGGGGGCACGCTAAGTGCACCCACTGGGTGTAGTCCCCGAGACCGCAGTCGACTGCTGGCAGTCGACTAGGGTCTGAGTTCTACCTTCCTTTCTTTTCTTCCACTCGACTCAAGCGGACCGGTCGAGTAGGATCTGAACCGGTGGGGGCACGCTAAGTGCACCCACTGGGTGTAGTCCCTGAGACCGCAGTCGACTGCTGGCAGTCGACTCAGTCGACTGGGGTCTGAACAGTGTTTTTTTATACTCGATCCGGGCGGACCGATCGAGTGGGGTCTGGATCAGCGGGGGCACGCCAAGTGCACCCGCTGGGTGTAGCCCCCGAGACCGCAGTCGACTATGTGCGGTCGGCTGGGGTCTAAGCGAACTTCTTTAAGTTTTATCCACTCGAAGTGAACAACCTTTGATCTTGTCGATTGACACGTCTTTTGCCTTCTGCAGAAGTCTTGTACTCTCATTTCCAAGTTTGCTGAACTTCAGGAGAAGCAGAGGCAACTCAACCTCGACTTGGAGTTGGCCCAGCAGAATCTGAAGAAAGCTCAAGACGAAGCTGCTGGTATGGAAGGTAACTACCTGTCGACTGTTTTTTTTAACATTTCTTCGAGCTCTTGTCTGATCCGATTGCTTCTTTTACAGAGAAAATGAAGTTGGCTCTAGAGAAGAAGGACTCGGACCTCGCCGCTGCACAAAAAGAAGCCCAAGACAAAACTGCCCTCGCAGACCAGAAGCTGGCTTCAGTCGAAACACTGGAAGGGGAGGTGACCAAGCTGAAGTCTTGTCTCAACGAGTCTAACCGAGAGGTGACTCGTCTGAAGAAGGACAAAATTACTCTGAACGAAAAGCTGGAGTCTGTGGTCCACAAGAGGAATGACACGGAGGCTTATTTGAGAACTCTCGCCAAGAAGCTTTATCTTATGCTGGAAGGTATTTCTTTTAGACCGACTGTGTTGATGCTTGCAAACGGATCCTATCCGGTCGACTGACTAATTTTCGGCTGCAGAATTCTGCCAAGACTTTGATGAGGAAACTGGAAAGGTCGAGACGGGTCTGGACCCTATCGCTTCTCCAGTTTGCGACGAAACTACAATGAACGTGCTCCGACTGGAGTCTCGTGTCGCCAGGGTCACAAGCTACCTCGCGCGCCTGAAGGAGGCAGTCTCAAGAGTGGACTCATTGCTCTGGCCAAGGGCGACGCTTCAAAATGACCTGGAATCCCTGATGGCTCGACTCAACGAGATCCCTGACCGAGTGCAGGAATGGAAGAAGTCCTCCGCCCGGTGTGGTGCTGACGTGGCGCTGTCTTTGGTGCGAGTCCACTGCAAGGAAGCTCGTTAAGACAAACTGGCGGCGATCAAGGTCGCTAACACCAAAAAGCATGACTTCCAGTCCTTCATGGAGACCTTCATCGCTGCTGCCACTCGGATCGCGGATGGGATCAACCTGGACAAATTCGTGGAGCCTGCCAGCCCTCCTCATGCCGAGTGAACAAACTTATGAGACTTGAATCTGCTTTAAATTTGCCTCGGAATGCCGAGTGGTTGCTGTAACCGTTAAACTCCTTCGGGCTTGATGCTCGGATACTTTTGGTTTGCTGCTTGGAACCTTAGGATTTATCCGAATTTGGTTTATTTCCGAGTATGCTTGTGTTTTGCCTTCAAGTGGACTTTGTTCTCTGCTCGGAATAGTCTTTGCGTCGGAGACGCAGTTCTGAGATGGCGACTCCAGTCGACCTACGCTTCATCACCCTTGCGGATAGGTATGGAGCGCACATTGTACTTGTGGCATAGTCCCAAAGGAGGAGGTTGCAGTCGACCTGCACCTCGTCGTCCTTGCGGATAGGGATGGAGCTCATGTTGTACTTGTGGCGTAGCTCCGAAGGGGAAGGTTGTAGTCGACCTGCACCTTATCATCCTTGCGGATAGGGACGGAGCGCATGTTGTACTTGTGTCGTAGCTCCGAAGGAGAATGTTGCAGTCGACCTGCACCTCGTCATCCTTGCAGATAGGGATGGAGCACACGTTGTACTTGTGTCGTAGCTCCAAAGGAGAAGGTTGCAGTCGACCTACACCTCGTCGTCCTTGTGGATAGGGATATGTTTCGAACTTAGGCGAGTACTGGACTGCAGCTAAGCCTCCGAGTGGGAGGGCTGCTCTCCACTCGGTAGGATTTTACAAACTTAGGAGAGTACTGGACCGCAGCTAAGCCTCCGAGTGGGAGAACTTAGGCGAGCTCTGGACTGTAGCTAAGCCCCCGAGTGGGAGGACTGCTCTCCACTCAGTAGGATTTTTCAAACTTAGGCGAGTACCGGATTGCAGCTAAGTCTCCGAGTGGGGGAACTTAGGCGAGTACTGGACTGCAGCTAAGCCCCCGAGTGGGAGGATTGCTCTCCACTCGGTAGGATTTTTTCAAACTTAGGCGAGTGCCGGACTGCAGCTAAGTCTCCGAGTGAGAGAACTTACGCGAGTACTGGACTGCAGCTAAGACCCCGAGTGGGAGGGCTGCTCTCCACTCGGTAGGATTTTACAAACTTAGGCGAGTACTGGACCGCAGTTAAGCCTCCGAGTGCGAGAACTTAGGCGAGCACTAGACTGCAGCTAAGCCCCCCGAGTGGGAAGATTGCTCTCCACTCGGTAGGATTTTTTCAAACTTAGGCGAGTGTCGGACTGCAGCTAAGTCTCCGAGTGAGAGAACTTAGGCAAGTACTAGACTGCAGCTAAGCCCCCGAGTGGGAGGATTGCTCTCCACTCGGTAGGATTTTTTCAAACTTAGGCGAGTGCCGGACTGTAGCTAAGTCTCCGAGTGAGAAAACTTAGGCGAGTACTGGACTGCAGCTAAGCCCCCGAGTGGGAGGATTGCTCTCCACTTGGTAGGATTCTTTCAAACTTAGGCGAGTGTCGGACTGCAGCTAAGTCTCCGAGTGAGAGAACTTAGGCGAGTACTGGACTGCAGCTAAGCCCCCGAGTGGGAGGATTGCTCTCCACTTGGTAGGATTCTTTCAAACTTAGGCGAGTGTCGGACTGCAGCTAAGTCTCCGAGTGAGAGAACTTAGGCGAGTACTGGACTGCAGTTAAGCCCCCGAGTGGAAGGATTGCTCACCACTCGATAGGGTTTTCTTTTGAACTTAGGCAAAACGGATTCGCAGCTAAGCCTCCCGAATGAGAGGCTTGCTCGTCACTCGGTAGGATTTTCTTTCGAACTTAGGCGAAACAGATTCGCGGCTAAGCCCACCCACTGGGGGATTTCAGAGGTAAATAAGAACAACAACAATCGTAAGAGAGGACTATAAAGCTCTTGTCTTTGGTAAACAAATTACAAAGGTGTTTCTTGTTACATTTTATTCGAACAAGTGCTTAAGTATAAAAGGGGCGGAGTAGCTCCGCGTTCCAGGCTCGTGGCTCGTCCTTCTGATGCTCAACACTGTAAAGATGGTATGCTCCATTGTGGAGAACTTTGGTGACGATGAAGGGGCCTTCCCAAGCCGGGGCGAGCTTGTGTGGTTTCTGTTGATCCACTCGAAGAACCAGGTCTCCTTCTTGGAAGGCTCGACCTCTCACATTTCTGGCGTGGAATCGACGCAAGTCTTGCTGATAGATGGTCGACCGGATCAAGGCCATCTCTCTTTCCTCCTCTAGGAGATCGACTGAATCTTGTCGGGCCTGCTCTGCTTCTTCTTCGGAGAAAAGCTCGACTCGGGGTGCGTTGTGGAGCAGGTCACTTGGTAGAACAGCTTCGGCTCTATAGACCAAAAAGAAAAGGAGTTCGTCCAGTCGATCGGTTGGGAGTTGTCCTCAAACCCCACAGAACTGACGGAAGTTCATCGACCCAAGCGCCTGCTGCGTGTTTGAGATCACGCATCAATGGGGTTTCAATCCTTTGAGAATTAGGCCATTGGCTCTTTCTGCTTGTCCATTCGACTACAGGTGAGCGACTAAAGCATAGTCGACTCGTGTGCCTTGAGAAGCGTAGAAAGCTCTAAACTCATCGGAATCGAAATTCGATCCGTTGTCAGTGATGATGCTGTGGGGGACTCCATATCTGAATGGCAATTCTCTGATAAAACTGACAACGGTGCTGGCTTCAAGATTCTTGATAGGTTTAGCTTTGATCCATTTGGTAAACTTGTCGACTGCAACGAGCACATGAGTGAAGCCGCTCCTACCAGTTCTCAGTGGTCCAACCATATCTAGTCCCCAAACAGCAAAGGGCCAGACAAGGGGAATGGTCTTCAGGGCTGACGCTGGATTGTGAGACATGTCGGAGTAAAACTGGCAGCCTTTGCATTTGTCGACTATATCTTTCGCCATTTCATTTTCTCGTGGCCAATAGAATCCGGCTCGGTATGATTTAGCCACGATGGCCCGAGAGGACGCATGGTGACCACAGGTCCCTGAGTGGATGTCATTGAGGATCATTCGACCTTCTTCTGGCGTTATGCATTTCTGACTGACTCTAGTCACGCTTTCCCTGAACAACTGTCCTCTTATCACAGTAAAGGCCTTGGATCGACGGACGATCTGCCGAGCCTCTTCTTCGTCTTCTGGGAGTTCTTTTCTGAGGATGTATGCAATGTATGGCACTATCCAGTCGGGTGTGATGGCCAGAACCTCCATGATCAGGTCGACCACTGCTAGGACCTCAACTTCAGTCGGATCTGTGGTGCTCTTAGGTTGCAGGGGCTCTTCAGTAAAAGGATCTTCTTGAACGGTCGGTGTGTGAATATGTTCCAAAAACACATTGCTGGGAATGGCTTCTCTCTTGGAACCTATCTTTGCCAAGTCATCGGCAGCTTGATTTTTTAGTCGGGGTATGTGATGGAGCTCTAACCCCTCAAACTTCTTTACCAACTTCCTCACCGCATTGCAGTAATCAGTCATGGTTGGGCTTCTGATGTCCCACTCCTTCATCACTTGATTGACTACCAAATCTGAGTCGCCGTAGACCATAAGGCGACGGACGCCGAGTGAGATGTCCATACGCAACCCATACAGGAGTGCTTCATATTCAGCTTCATTATTGGAGGAATCAAAGTGAATCTGGAGGACATATCTGAGCTTGTCTCCTCGGGGGGATACCAGAACCACCCCAGCACCGGAACCATTCAGCATTTTGGGTCCATCAAAGAACATGGTCCAGTGCTCCGAGTGAACTTGAGTCGGCAGTTGTTGTTCAATCCACTCGGCGAGGAAATCTGCTATTGCTTGGGACTTAATAACTTTCTTTGCCTCGAACTTGATATCTAAGGGAAGGAGTTCAATCGCCCATTTTGCCACTCGACCAGTTGCATCTTTGTTGTGCAGAATCTCTGATAATGGAGCGTCGCTGATGACTGTAACAGAGTGATCAGAGAAATAGTGTGCAACCTTCTTCATGGTCATATAAATTCCATAAACGAGCTTCTGATAGTGCGGATATCTCTGCTTTGACGGAGTCAGAACTTCAGAAATATAATAAATTGTGCGCTGAACTTTGTAGGTTTTTCCCTCTTCTTCCCGCTCGACCGTAAGTACTGTACTGACAACTTGTCCAGTGGCTGCTATATGAAGCAGTAAAGGCTCTTTGCTGATTGGGGCAGCAAGCACCGGCTGGGTGGAAAGCAGGGATTTTAGCTCTGCAAATGCTGCATCAGCTTCAGGAGTTCACTCGAACTTATCTGATTTCTTCATCAGTCGGTAAAGAGGCAGTGCCTTTTCACCAAGGCGAGAAATGAATCGACTTAGGGCGGCCAAGCAACCAGTAAGCTTCTGTACATCATGCACACGCACAGGGCGTTTCATTCGGAGTATAGGACCCACTTTCTCTTGGTTAGCATCGATCCCTCATTCGGAAACGAGAAAACCGAGTAATTTTCCGCTCGGAACTCCAAACGTGCACTTTGATGGATTAAGCTTGATATCATACCCTCTGAGGTTGGCAAAGGTTTCAGCAAGGTCAGTCAGTAGGTCGGAACCTTTACGTGACTTGACCACGATGTCATCCATGTATGCTTCCACATTCCGACTGATCTGAGTGAGCAGGCACTTCTGAATCATCCGCATGAATGTGGCTCCAGCGTTCTTCAAACCGAATGGCATTGTGACATAACAAAAGCACCCAAACGGGGTGATGAAAGCTGTCTTTATCTCGTTGGGTCCGTACAGACGGATCTGGTGGTACCCGGAGTAGGCGTCCAAAAAGGACAAACGCTCGCACCCCGCAGTCGAGTCGACTATCTGGTCGATGCGAGGGAGAGGAAAGTGATCTTTCGGGCATGCTCGATTGATATGCTTGAAGTCAATGCACATGCGAAGTGAGTCGTCCTTCTTTGGGACCATGACAACATTGGCTAACCACTCGGAGTGGTAAATCTCTCGGATAAACTCAGCTGCCAAAAGCCGAGCCACCTCTTCACCGATTGCCTTTCTCTTCTGTATGGCGGACTGTCGAAGATGTTCTTTGACTGGTTTCACTTTTTGGTCGACTCGCAAATGATGTTCAGCCAGTGCCCTGGGAACATCCGGCATGTTCGAAGGTTTCCATGCAAAGATGTCCCAGTTCTCACGGAGGAACTGGATGAGCACTTCTTCCTATTTGGAGTCGAGTGTGGCTGAAATGTGAGTCGGAGCAGCATTGGGGTCTGTCGGGTGAATGTGAATCGACTTCATTTCACCAGACGACTGGAATGCTGAATCTGTGGCTGGCTTCTTGGCTCGCAACAAATCACTCGGATCTATATTTTTCTGGTATTCTTGCAATTCTGCCACGGCCATCTGTGCATCGGCGATCTTTGAACCCTTCTGGAAGCACTCTTCTGCCTTCTTCCGATTACCAGTGATAGTGATCACCCCTTTGGGACCAGGCATCTTCAATTTGAGGTATACGTAACATGGTCAAGCCATAAAACGTGCATAAGCTGGCCTGCCCAGAATGGCATGATAGGCACTCTAGAAATCCACAACTTCAAATGTCAACTTTTCTTTGCGGTAATTCTTGGAATCACCGATAACCACGTCGAGAGCAATCTGGCCGAGTGATGCAGCCTTCTTGCCTGGAATGACCCCATGGAAACTCATATTGCTTTCACTGAGTCTGGACATCGGAATGCCTGTTCCCTTCAACGTCTCTGCATACAGTATGTTCAAGCCACTGCCACCATCCATCAGGACCTTTGTCAGTCGAGTGCCTTAGACTACCGGGTTGACCACCAGTGCTTGCCTCCCAGGGGTGGCTATGTGCGCTGGATGATCAGACTGGTCAAATGTAATGGCAGTCTGCGACCACTTCAAATAACTGGGTGTCACCGGAGCGACCATGTTCACTTCTCTGTTGATGACTTTCAATCGAATTTTGCTCTCAACGTCAGCAAAAATCATCAGAGTGGAATTCACGTGGGGATAACCATCATCATCTTCTTCCTCATCCTCAGCCTTGTCTGCTTCCTTCTCCTTTTCCTTGGGATGTTTCTCTCGGAATTGCTGGATTAGGAGTCGACACTCCGAGTGGTGTGCTTCGGATAAATGAAATTACCCTCTTCATCTTTTTTGGTGTGGATGTGGCACGGCAGATCCAGCACGTCATTTCCATCTTGATCTTTTACTTTCTTGGGGTTCCACAGCCCTTTGGGCTTCCCCTTGAACTTGCCTTGAACCACAGCTAAGGCTTCACCAGGAGCAGCTGGCTCGGCCTTGCGCTTCTGTTTCCGACCGGAGTTTCCTCCTCCGGCTTCATGGGCGACTGCTTTGTGCTTGCCACTCTGGAGTCGTTCATCTTCTTCACCATTGGCATACTTGGTGGAAATCTCCATCATCCGAGTCAAAGTCATATTTCCTGTCCGACCGAATTTTAGATTCAACTCCCGATACCTGACACCTTCCTTAAAGGCACAAATTGCCTGATGATCAGACACATCCTCCACCGTGTGGTGCAGGGTGATCCATCTCTGGATATAATCCCTCAAAGTTTCATTCGGTTTCTGAACACAACACTGTAATTCTGTCAAACCTGCCGGCCGTTTGCAAGTGCCCTCGAATGTTCTGACAAACACTCGGGCGAGATCTTCCCAAATATAAATACTGCTAGGTGCCAACTGATTCAGCCATGCTCTAGCCGAGCCCTCCAACATCAGAGGAAGGTGTTTCATGGCCACTTCATCATTGCCTCCACCAATCTGGACAGCCACTCGGTAGTCTTCAAGCCAGGTGTCAGGCTTGGACTCACCAGTGAACTTACTGACTCCAGTCGCTAATCTGAAGTTGGGGGGAATCACTGCAGCCCTGATGGCTCTGCTGAAGCACTCTGGACCTGAGACATGCACCTTGCTGCTGGTTTGCAGATCCCTATCATGGCCCTCTCGGTGAGCTCTGTTTCTGTCGACCAAGCCCTGAATGAGAATAGATCTCGCATCAAAGCCTGGCTCCCTGGGGTCGACTGGAATCCCTCGCCCAACGCTGTGAGGGCGCATGTCTTCATGCTGCTGAGGCACGTACGACCCACTCCTTGGGCGAGGCGTGGGCACTCGACGACGATCATCGCGATCGACTCGGTGATCATACTGCTCACGGTTTCTGTACTGATCTCGTCGATCTCCACGTCCCTCATGCCTCGGGGGCGATCTTGGGCTGTGGGCCGGCTGAACTGTGTCTGCAACCACGGATCTGCTATGGATCCTATTCCGCGACTGAGATACGGCTGTGTTCTATTCTCCCGCCGCTCGGAGCAAAGCTCGGATCTGCACCAAACCTCGGCCAGCTTCTGACTGGGAAGGTTGGATCGACTCCGCTATCCGGGCAGCAGCTGCTAGATTCTGGATCGGGGTTCGGTATACCTGAGTCGGAGGTGGAAAAAGCTGGCGTCGACTGGATTCGGGAGCATGTTGCCGAGCGCGATCGTCGAGTGCGCGCTGGAGGTTCTCCAGTCGAGTGCGCTCAGCCAAGTTGGCCAAGCGCGCCTGCTCCAAGGCCTGGGTCTCAGGGGTTTCTCCAACTATAGGAGTGTGCAGTGCATCCATGTTCCAGCGGCGAAGTTCCTCCCTCTGATGCGAAGAGAGGGGTTCGGGGGGGAACTCTTCATGAACGCGTGACGGATCGCCGTCCCCATCACCTCCGTCTTCACGGGTGAATCCAGGAGGACCGTGTGGTCCATTGACCATCAAAACTTCTGCCACTGGGTCGCTCCTGTCGCACTCGGATGCAGTCTCTACGGAGCCAGTCGACAGATCGAACAAGCCGTAGAGATTTTCGTCGGGCTCGATTGCCGCGACTTGAGGGGTGGCCAACTGGCAGGCCACCGCATGCCTCACCCACCGCTGAAGCCTCGACCGACCGGAACGTTTGCTCCGCCGAGCCACAGGGAGGGGGAAAGCTGCTAGAGCCGACTGATACTGGGTCGACAGCTGCCGCAGGAGGACGCCGCGGACGCACACGCGAAAGTGCGTCGCCCCGCGGACGGGGAGCGCGTCGACGTCGAGTGGAGCCTCTTGAAGCCAAGCGGAGTCGTCAGCGATAAACACGAGCGCGCCGAGACGGATCTCGCGGCCCTCAGCCAAACCTCCACCTGAGACCATGATGACGGGGATCGGAAAACTTGCAACTTCTCCAAAAAAATCGCTAAGACACCTGCCCCACGGTGGGCGCCAACTGTCGTGGTTCTAAGCCTGACAGTAGAATAGGGGGTAGGAATGTAGAGGCAAGATCCTAGCTATGGAAGAGTTGTACACACGAGTTTTACGAGTTCAGGCCCTTCTCGGAGGAAGTAACAGCCCTACGTCTCGGAGCCCGGAGGCGGTCGACTGGATATATGCGTGTGAATTAGAAAAGGTGTGAACCCTTGTCCCAGAGGAGGGGGTGGCTTATATAGAGTGCGCCAGGACCCCAGCTCCCCTCCGTTACACATGGTTCAATGTTCATAAAGGAGGAGCGTTACTGGTAATGTCCAGAGTAAAGTGCTATAAATGATTATTAAAGCTATGACTTAAATCCTGACCGTTGCGGAGTGAGTGGCTTCACATCTTCTGGTGGTCGAGTGGTTGTTCGCATGGTCGAGTGTCTTCAAAGCTGTCGAGTGGAACATAACTTCATGGTTGAGTGGATGATGATCTCTCTTCGACTGCTTCTGGTTCTTTTAGAGATGTCCTTGGGGAGGGTATCTTGAACAGGTCCATGACCCTACCCTAGGTACATAGCTTCGTCAGGGCCCTCAGCTCATTTTCCGTCCCAGCCAATATGCTACAAAAGGCGAGACGTGCGCCACCCGATAGTTGTTGGCCTGTCAGGCGTGGGATCCCACGTTGATGGCCGGCCCACACAATCATGCGCCAATGATGAGGCACGCGGGAAAGGATCTTCTGTGCCTGCTGCAACGCCTACTGCTTCACCACCACCACAGAAGATCCGGCGCGCACAGATGCTGCTGCTGGTACTGTTTCAGATTCGGCTGCAGGATCTTCTGTGCCACAAATTGAAGCTGCATCATCCCCACGCCGTACACAACTACAAAAAAGGGTAATACAGTCCGTTGATTATAAACGTGTAACTAAGTATGGGATGGTGTGCTCTACAGGTGAACCTTACACGCTTGAAGAAGCACTAAGCAATGAGAAGTGGAAGAAGGCTATGAATGAAGAATTCATGGCACTGTAGAAAAATAAAACATGGCATCTGGTTCCTCCACAGCAAGGTAAAAATCTTATTGATTGCAAGTGGGTATTTAGGATTAAAAGAAAGTCTGATGGAACCATTGATCAGTACAAGGCCAGATTAGTGGCAAAAGGTTTTAAACAACGGTATGGCATAGACTATGAGGACACATTTAGTCCTGTTGTAAAGGCTGCCACTATTCGTCTTGTTTTGTCTATTGATGTATCCAAGAGCTGGAGTCTCAGGCAGCTAGATGTATAGAACGCGTTTCTCCATGGTGTTCTGGAAGAGGAAGTGTACATGAAGCAACCTCCTGGGTTTGTGAACAAAGATGCACCTTCTTTTGTGTGCAAACTTGACAAGTCATTGTATGGGTTGAAACAAGCTCCAAGAGCATGGTACTCATGTCTCAGTCACAAAATGCAAACACTTGGTTTTGTCCCTTCTAAGTCTGACACCTCACTGTTCATTTGCAACAAGTACAATACACACATATTTGTACTCATATATGTTGATGATATTATTGTCACAAGTTCGTCAGATGAGGCCATTATAGGACTTTTGAAGGATCTTGGTACATAGTTTTCTCTCAAGGATCTTGGAGATTTACACTTTTTCCTAGGGATTGAGGTGAAGAAGCATGAGGATGGACTTCATCTATCCCAGGAGAAATATGCAACAGATCTGGTAAAGAAGGCTGGTCTGCAAGGTTGTAAACCCTCACCCACTCCTTTGTCAAGTTCAGAAAAAAAAAATTGGCTCTTACAGAGGGGCAGTCTCTAAGTCAGGATGATAGTACAAAATACAGAAGTCTAGTAGGTGCTCTTCAATACCTGACACTTACTAGGCCTGATATCTCCTTTGCTGTTAACAAAGTTTGCCAATTTCTTCATGCACCCACTACAGTTCATTTGACTACTACCAAATGCATTGTTAGATATATCAAGAACACTCTTAATGTTGGTCTGAATTTCAGCAAGTCTCCATCTACACTTGTGAGTGCCTTCTCAGATTCTGATTGGGCAGGATGCTTGGATGATAGGAGGTCCACTGGTGGATTTGCAGTATTTTTTGGTCCTAATTTGATATTGTGGTGTGCAAGAAAGCAAGCTACTGTCTCCAGGTCCAGTACAGAGGCAGAGTATAAGGCATTAGCAAATGCAACAACAGAAATTATTTGGTTACAATCCATCCTGAGGGAACTTGGTATTAAAAGTACTCAAGCTCCATGTTTATGGTGTGATAACCTAGGTGCAACATACTTGTGTGCTAATCCAGTTTTCATGCCGGAACAAAGCATATTGAGATAGACTTTCATTTTGTCAGAGAAAGAGTTGCCAAGAAGCAACTTGAAATTCGGTTTGTGCACTCCAAAGATCAAATTGCAAATGGATTCACAAAACTGTTGCCCACAAGAAGCTTTGAAGACTTCAAGCATAATCTCAACTTGATGAAGTTGTGATTGCGGGAGGGTGTTAAACAACCTGTCATGTTGCATTGGTTCCACCGCACCTTGACACATTGAGCCGCATCAGGAGTCCAGAATCTTGGTAGAGATAAGTTAGGTAGTTGATTCATATTTATCTGTTGTAACCTATTCTATCTCTTCTTCTCCAAGTATTTTGTAAGATCTCAACTGTATGCGCCTCAGGGTTATTGCGCCCCTGCTATATAACACGTACACGTCCCCTAAGCTAGGGTAAGACGTTTCCTCACATCGCACAACTGATTGTATTCACGTAACTGGGCCACTTGATTATGGTGGTTAGCTAAATAATAAGTAAGATGTCCCCAGTTCTGCATAAAGACTTAGGCACCCTAATTTCTTAAGCTTTGTGGAGTCAGAACTGTTGAACGTTTTTGTTTGGAGTCTTTCTGAAATGATGAGTGATGCATACCCATTCAATGTTTTACATGGTACTGCAAGTGAAGAAATGATTTGTACTGAACCATCTAACGGATTATTGTGTTTCTTTGAAGTCATGAATTTGTAGCAAGTGACGCCCTCATTGGCAATCTTTTTGAAAGATATCCAAGATAGTTAAAGCATCATGGGTTTGAGGAGGTCGAGCAGTCCGTGGTGTCTCCGTCGTCGCCGGCCGCACTGGTATGTTGTGCCCCTTTCCCTGCTCCACGACCCAGGCTACTCCACCACCACCGGATACGAGTGTGGCCACGACAGAGGAGGCTCATGCAAGGGGGTCTGATGCATAGCATGTTATGCACATGTAATGGAAATGTTATACAGCGAAACACATTTTGATATTCTAATATTAATATGCATTGTTGGTACTCCCTCCTTCCATCTATATAGGGCCTAATGCGTTTTTTAAGACCGTCTTTGACTATTGACAATATTAATAGTACATGACATGCACAATGTGAAAATTATATCATTGAAAGCTCCTTTCACACACGAAATTAACGGTGTGCTTTGTGTAAGTTGCATGTTATATATTATCGCTCTAATATTTGGTCAAAGTTAGCCTCGAAAAACGCATTAGGCCCTATATAGATGGAAGGAGGGAGTATAAAGGTTATGTTTCCTGTTTCACACACACACACACACAGGTGTTCCATGGTTAATTTTGTAATGGGAAAAAATTGAGGACTAAAGGTTTCCGTATGTCCAATTGTTGACCTGCCATCGGAAGTGCATGATTGTCTGATAGGCTTGAATTGTTAGGGTTTCTTTATTATTGTTGTTTTTTTATTTTGGGGAAAACCCATGATTTTACCCTAACCCAAAATTGGCGAGTTAAAGCCGGAGAGGCTCTATGAGAAGTTTCGGGACATGGAAGAAATTGACTGTTCTAATTAAAGTAATATAAAAAGAAAAGTGACTGTTCTAATTTATGGGCCCAGATCTTGCGTAATAAGTACCTTACCACTAAGACCCTAGCACAGGTGACAGTTAGGCCAACTGACTCACCATTTTGGAAAGGACTAATGAAAGTGAAAGTAGCATTTTTCAATAGAACAAAGTTTATCATTGGTAACGGTTTCTCCACGAGATTCTGGGAAGATACGTGGCTTGGGAAGACGCCCCTAGCTATCCAATATCCATCTCTCTATAATATTGTTCAACGTAGAGATGCTTATGTTGCAACAGTGTTACAGTCCAACCCTCTAAATATTCAATTCAGAAGGACGCTGGTCGAAAATCGTTGGGAAGCATGGCTCCATCTTGTGAGAAGATTGATGGATGTCCAGTTGTCTCAGCAGCCAGATCTGATTCATTGGAAACTAACAAAAAATGGAACGTTTTCAGTGAAGTCCATGTATCTGGATTTAATCAACTTTGTACCCATACCTCGGTCTGTTCACATTTGGAAGGCCAAAGTACCCTTACGGATTAAAGTGTTTATGTGGTTTGTCCATAAATAAGTAATTCTCACTAAGGACAACTTGGCCAAACATAAATGGAATGGGTCTTCGAGATGTAGTTTCTCTGACCGTGATGAATCTATCAAACACCTCTTTCTTGATTGCCCGCTGGCCAAAGTTTTATGGTGCTCGGTACATATAGCGTTTAACATTACTCCTCCAACTAGTATCAACACGTTTTTTGGGATGTGGCTAAACGGAGTTGACAAAGAATTAGCGAGTCACATCCGTGTATGCGTTTGTGCACTATTATGGGCTATATGGAATTGCAGGAATGGTATGGTTTTTAACAGAGCAAGAATGTGCATTTCTTGCAGGTTATCTTTCGGGCCACTACTCTGATCCGTATGTGGTCGCTACTCACTTTGATGGATGCCAGGAAGCATTTGGTTACTAGGTCTATCCGTTGGGAGATGGTAGCACGAGCTATCTTCAACCGGTTTGGATGGCGGTCATGTAATATGATAGGAATTTAGGTCCTATCTTTCTTTTATGCCACCGGTTGTGGTTATCCTGTCTTTTCCTTTTTGGCTCGGTGTGAGCATTTTGTATCTTATGATTTGAGATTTGAAGACTTTGCTGGTACAATTTACTTATTAATAAGATGGTCGTATGCATCGCTTTGATGCAGAGGCCGGGGGCTGACCTCCTTTTCTATAAAAAAAAGTAATATAAAAATAAAAGTAGTATTTTCTCAATATTTTCTATTAGTAACATATGTTTATAAGATTATGATTTACCTCTGCTAATAGAAGTCGTCGTTGCAAAGAAACATGCCCAAAATTGTAAGCCCATATTGGTATTACTTTCCAGTAATCAACAACCAACAAAATATATATTTATGAATGATCTATTATCTTGCCATGAATAACAATGATAAATTTGTTGTTGACTCATGTTATATCCTCACAAATAAAGTGCTACGGGGAACTTTCTCTATCAGTTCAGGCTGGTTCAGGCTGGACGAGCAAGACAACATACTGCAGACCGGGAACATGGTTTGAAGATTAGATGGAAATTGATGTAGCATATGTACAGCTACGTTTGTTAATCTTCTTCACAGTTTTTCCTTTTTCTTTGCAGAGTTATGTTCATCATCAGTGATATGTGTTAATACTCTCCTAGAGATTGATTTCTTTGCTTTCGCAAAACTAAGGCTATGTTCGATTATCCCCACCCCCGCCGGGATCGGGTCGAAACCCCGCTGATCCCCGTGGGTTTCTCCCCTGCTAGGGTCAGATCCCGGTCTGGCTTATAACAGTCTTCGGTTAGACCTGGCCAGGATTAGTTCCCTCCCAAACTCCGTGGAAATCGCAGGGAAACGGCCCACGCGTCACATCTCGTGGAAGCTCTCTGTCTTTCGCGAAACGGCACACTCTCTCGCCCGACCTCTTTCGTGTCGTGGCGGCGCCGGAGACTGCAGAGACTGCGGCGGCGTGCCCCCCTCCCCCCTCTCTCTCCTGTCCAACCGGCGCCACAGCATCTAGTTGCAGCGGCAAGCTCGGCGGAGACCCGGACCTAACTGACGGCGGCGACGGCGAACGACGCCAAGGCTTCCAGATCCGGCGGACGGCAGCCCTCTCCCTCCGACCTCCGTCGGTCCCAGGACCCAAAGGCCACTCCACTTCCTCCGTCGGCCGTGCGGGTATGGCCCTGCCTTCCGGCTGCAGTTCCGGCGTCCGCGGTGGTGCAGTTCTGCTGCTCCGATTGTCCAGCTCGTAGTCTGGGCGCTAGAAGTCCCAAAATGATTCATCTACTGATCGTAATTTCATCTGCTGATCGTAATTTTATCTACTGATCTACAACTCTGTACAAGGTAATTTCTCTGCTTTTTTGAACAAACCACAGGCTTTTTTGTTGGCTTCTAAGCATGCTGCTGATTCCTACTTCTTGTAATTGTAACTGATTGCTTTCACTAATGAACAAGACTTATATTACTCTTGTTGTGCTGCTGTGATGTTGTATACTGTTGTTATGCTGCCGTATACTACGAAGTGTTTTTGCTGGTGAGTTGAACAGAGATTAGGTGAGAAGGATTAATCCCCCTAGTGGAATGATTCCACGTGGGGGTTGGGTGGCGACACCAAAACCCTGCAGGTATTAGATCCACTAGTGGATATAATCTGTTGGAACCGAACATAGACTAAGGGGGTCAGATACATGGCGAGCTTTTCCAAATATCAGGTTGCAAATACCTTCGTTGCTTTGGACCTTGCCATGGAAGGATGAACACTAAATGACCACAAATGCCTCTAGATTATGAGTAAGCGTGGTTCTACCTTCAGTGGTTTGCGCATCTGCTTTGTCTCTCAGGCTGGTTTCACGGGTACGTGATTTTAGCTTGGAACAGCCACAGGTGCTGCAGCTTGGTTTGCTAACTAGCAATGTTTTGTTTCTTAGGTGGACAAACTTGTATCTCACAACCTTGATGAATTATTTCATTTGATCAGCTTATGTGAAAAAAAAGAGTACTATTTATCATTGCCTCTGTACACACACTTGCATATCTTTTTTTTCTGTTGCTTATTGGCAATGGCCCACTCATAGGCACGACCTAGAAGAAAATAAGATCAAAGATGTATTTTTCTTGGTTGGAAATACTATACCTCAAATTTACTTCAGTTTGGATACACTGATGACTCGAAGATCGAAATAACTGGTGAATTATGTCAGTTATACAGTTTAAGAGGCCATGGAATGTGATATATGAGAAACAATTTTGTTCATGATACATGAATATCTATATGGCACTGTGGACGCTGGCGAGATGTTGGTAATGACCTTGGTTGTCGAGATGCACTAGCTAGGGGTGCATGCTTGGCCATAGGCCACAATTAAATTTTCTTGATGGACTGATTTTATGTCAATTAGTTAATGATCAATGGTATTTGCTAAGCAGTGGACATGGGCCTGTTGATTTATAGAGCACAATATTTACAGTCATTTATACGAGTTAGGAATTATATGCTTTTTGCGTGAGATTTCAGCTGTTCAAAAAGTAGATTTATGTTATGACAGAATTATTAAGTTTCATAATAGAACATATTTAATCGAGATATGTGTTGCACGTGCATACTTACTAGTAGCCTTTAATTAGTGATTTTAGTGTTGAATGGTTTTTTCTTAACACGAGCCGGCCTGTAGCCGTGGCATGCCAAACCGCCCTTTTTAAGTCGGATGCCAGGATGCTTCTTGAGCCTAGGCCTTCGGGCAAGCTGTGTGTCAGGTCTATTTATAGGCGGGTCGTGTCGTGTTTGTACCGGTCTAAGTTTGCTCACTCTTTGTCACAATCAAACCTAGCCACATAGATCGCGTCGACCATTAGCACGTCATGGACCCGGCATGGGACACCATATGTGTGAGGCCATGCCGGGCCACAAAGCCAAACCCGCATGCCGGCATGACACAACCATTTGTTTATTTATTGTTTATTCAAAAAAATATTTCTGATGTACACACCCAAAATAGCTAAATTGGCTAAAAACAAACAATCCATACAAGATAAATGAGAAAAAACTAATATGTCGTGCATGGACCTACCACTGTGCCTGCCATATGGGCCTCCTACTATGCCTGCCGGCATCAACTATAATAGATATGCGAAATCACTAATTGTGGAGTACTTCTTTCAAAGATCATCCCCTGTCGTGACAAATGACGCGCTACATGTGCGCACAACATGAGAGTTTTTCTTTGTTTTCGTAGATTCATTTATTTAAAATGTTTTATCTCTTAAACAGTGCGTCTAAATCTCAAACATTTTTCATTATTGGATTCCTCGCATCAAGAATTTCAAAACTATATCCATGTTGACAGACGTGCCTCTCGCGGAAGCAAAACCGTACAACTTACGGAAGAAGAAAAAGAAGAGAAAACACATTCTTCTTCGTTTTCGAGAGGCACGGTTGTGCCTCTTGCGGAAGAAAAAAAAGAGAAAATGTGTTTTTTTTTGTTTTCTAGAAACACTCGTGAAAGCAAAACCATAGCTCTTGTGAAAGAAAAATTATGTCTCTAAATGTGTATTTTTTCTGTTTTCGAGAAGTATGACTGTGCCTCTCGCGAAAGTAAAATTGTATAATGGGTCGTCACGGGCCATGCCATGCAAGGGGTCGAGCCGGCCCATTTGGCCAGGTGCTCACAAGGCACCTACTGAATGAAATGTCAGTTCTCAAAAAAAAACTGACTGAACTGTCCTTAAGAAAAATGGACTGGAATTGCTCAAAGAAAAAAAAAGGAGACCGTACCGCCGGCGAGGGTTAGGATAGGAGAATGCGTCGTCTCCGCCTGCGGCGACAGGCGCACCCCCAGCTGCCGGCCAAGTCTCCCTCGCCCACCGTGGCCGACGCGAAGTTGACTCCTGGCGGCGGCGACAGCGAGGTAAGCCATCCAACTTCACCACTAGCGAAGTCGCCGGTACAGATACCCGTGCTATTGCATTTGCTTGAATGCTGCTTCCGCTGACAAAACGAAATGTATCCTATGGTGTATCTTGATCAAAGGTGCAAGTACGTATCAGCCCGATGCACCCTCTCGATCTCCTTTTATCTTACCGGAGTCGAATACTGTGAGTAAATTCACAAAGCACACAGTTTCCTGAAGACTTTTCTGGCGAAAAATTAGCTAGGGTCTCTTGGTCGTGATCTGTTGAGGACGGTCATGTTCTCATGCCGTGCAGGTAGAGGTAGCTGCCGATTCTCCTCCGGTCCTTTATGGCTTATTCTGAATTGTTTTACCTGTCGACAGGTCTCGATCAGATTGTCCTTGGTGTATCATCCATGCCACCATGCCTGCCAGCATCAACTATCAGAATTAATTATTGGCAAGGATCCCAAGCTCTGTATTTAGCAATAATAATTAATAAAAGTGGTGACTGGTGTGCATAAATTTTTTATAAATAAGCTGACTGGTGAGTAGTACTAAAGAGTAAAGACACTTCTCGTTGCCGTGCTTCATCTGCACACTGAAACATGACGGCCACGCCATGTTTCCCGAAGTTTCTCAAGGGCTGGTGAGAGCAATTATTGGTTTGGTACAAAGATACACATCTTGTGACCATAGAAACTTTAACAGACCTGAGCTTGGGAGTGCTTCTCATCAGAAGTATGGGATCGACGAACGGCAGATCTTCTCAACAAAGCAGCGGCTTACCTTAGCAGGTATGCATAAGTTATTTTCGTTGATTAATCTGCATGTATCAGCCTCCATAGTTTGCTGGTGCAGACATCTTCTTGTTCTCCCAACCACCAATCAAAACAAGATCTGGCTCAAAACTGCAAGATCCTACAAAACCAAACTACTCAAATACCCAGCTTCAGCCGACTTTAGTTGCCAACTTGCCATTGAGTCATTGTTCCCGTAGGTTGCTTGGTATTATGCATCCATTGTTTTCCTTCTAGACTAGATCTGCAAATTGTTTGGAGGAAATAGCACCTTATGAGTTAAAATTCTTCGTTGTTCCTTAATATGCTTGGCTCATAATTCGTGTATCTCCTTGCAGAAGTATGGTAATTCATGGTTTAGTACTGCAGTGTGATAATAATATATACCTTGTAATTTTTTAGGCTGGGCCACAGAAATTATCTGAAGACACACAGGCTACCTGCTGTGCAACATATCTGTCTCAGCTCTGACTTGAGGTGCAATGGCCGAGGTTGTGATTCTCTCGGCAGTGGCAAAGATCGGTGTAGCTCTGGGGAATGAAGCAATGAACCAGGCTACTTTACAGTTCAATAACTTTATAAAACAGCTAACAGAGCTTCAAGGAAGCATGGGTCGCATCAGAAGGGAGCTCAGATTGATGCATGAATATCTTTGCCGAATGGACATACGGAATCGCAACAATCAGACATATGAAATCTGGGTGGAGGAGGTGAGAATCTTTGTTCATGGGATTGAGGACATTGTGGATGAGTATTTGCATCTTGTTGGTCAGAAACATGACAGTGGATGGAGTGCCTGTCTGAAGAAAGGATTCAAACAACCAAATGTTTTCTTCTCTTTAAACAGGATAGCTTCTTTGGTTAAGGAAGCGGAGGTCAATCTTGTGCACCTGTTCCAGGCTAAAGATCGATGGGTGTCAATGGTAGATAGTGGGTATATGAATGACTCGAGTTACATTGTTGAGAGGTCTCAGCATCTAGCAAGCACTTCACGTTCCCTTGCCGAAGAAGATCTCGTGGAGGTTGATGGAAACAGAAAAAAGCTTGAGCAGTGGTTGGCAGGTGATGAGTTGGAACGCTCTGTGATAGTGCTGCATGGTATGGGAGGGCTTGGTAAAACAACTTTGGCTGCAAATGTCTACAGGAAGGAAAGTGAAAATTTTGATTGCCACTGTTGGGTCTCTGTCTCTCAAACTTATTCCAGAGAAGATGTTTTGAAAAAATTAATCAAGGAGCTTTTCAAAGATAAAGCCATTGTTCCATCTAATATTGAGACCATGGACATCATAAGCCTTGAAGAGGCACTGAAGAATTTTTTAGAGCAGCGTAAGTATTTGATCATGCTGGATGATGTTTGGACTCCTGAAGCATTCCATGATCTTTCTGGGGTGGTTATTCGTAACAAGAAGGGCAGCAGAGTTGTGATCACAAGCAGGGAAGGCAATGTTGCTCGACTTGCTTCTCAAGGACAGGTCTTAACACTAAAACCTCTATCAAAGGATGGATCATGGGAACTCTTCTGTAAGACAGCTTTTCCCAGAGATACAAAATATGAGTGTCCCACAGAACTGACAGAATTAGCACATGAAGTGGTTGACAAGTGTAAAGGCATACCCCTCGCAATTGTCTCTATTGGCAAGCTCCTCTTTGTACGTGACAAGACCAAAGAGGAACTGAAGCGAATACATGACCAGCTCGACTGGGAGCTAATTAACAATCCAAGCTTGGAACATGTCAGGAATATCCTTTATTTGAGTTACTTGTACCTCCCGACATACTTGAAAAGTTGTTTCCTATACTGCAGCTTGTTCCCAGAGGACTATCTTTTCAAAAGGAAAAAGCTGATACGGTTGTGGGTAGCAGAGGGCTTCGTCAAGGGAAGGGGTGAAAGCACAATGGAGGAAGTGGCTGAAGGTTATCTAGAAGAGTTGGTTCACAGAAATATGCTTCAAGTTGATACAAGAAACCCATTTGGTAGGATAAAATCATTCCGGATGCATGATATTGTACGTGAGTTGGCAGTAGATTTGTGTCGCCGGGAATGCTTTGGTGTTGTTTATGAGGAGGATGAACACATGGAATCTCTTGATGAGACGGATGCACGTCGGCTGGTAATACACAAAATGAAGAAGGATATTTATCAGTCAGTATCGGGTGTACACCGTCTCCGCTCTGTTATCGCATTGGACATCAATATTCCATCATCCACTCTACTGCCTCTAATAGCAAAGAAGTCCAGATATATGTCGGTGCTGGAGTTAAGTGGCCTACCCATTGGGAAGGTTCCAGATGGTATTGGAGATCTTTTCAATCTCCGCTATCTGGGTCTGCGTGGTTCAAAAGTGAAGCTCCTTCCCAGGTCTCTTGAGAAACTCTCAAGTTTGTTGACACTGGACCTTTCAGGGTCTGGCATGAAGGAGCTGCCTAGAGGCATTGGTAAACTAAAAAAGCTTAGGCAGTTATTCACTGACAAAGCTAGTGATCGATTCAGGAGAGATTTCCGGTGCGGCAGTGGTGTATGCATCCCCAAGGGCCTTGAGAACCTGACAAGTCTGCAGACACTAGTATCACTGGAAGCGCAGGATGAGTCCGTTAGACAGTTGGGGGAGCTGAGGCAACTGAGAAGCTTGGAGATATGGAATGTGAAAGGAACCTACTGCGGACATATATGTGCTTCTCTAGCCGAGATGCGACACCTTTCTTACCTACATGTGAATGCAAGCCAAGACAATGAGGTTCTCCGGTTGAATGGTCTACCCCCAAACCTGCAAAGGCTTAGCTTGACTGGCCGATTAGCGGAATGCACATTGGGAGAGTCTCCTCTCTTCCAAACTGCGGGGCGGAACCTGTATTCACTGTCTCTATCTTGGTCCCAGATGATAGAAGACCCCTTACCATCTCTTTCTCGACTGTCAAATTTGACAGACCTGATGCTCACCAGGGCATACAGCGGAAAGCAGATGACATTTCTTGCCGAGTGGTTCCCCAAGCTAAAAACCCTGAGACTGAGAGACCTGCCAAATCTGGAGGTTCTAGAGATGAAGGAGGGTGCCGTGGTGAGCCTGGAAATATTGACACTAGTCAACCTTGAAGGCATGGTGGAGGTCCCACCTGGCATAGAGTTTCTCACGCACGTAAAGCATATTTCGTTCCGGGAAATCACCAGTGAGTTTTTGACTTCGCTGCGACAATGTCCTAGAACTCAAGGGGTGCAGTGGCGGCATACTCTTCGGTGACATTGACCCTGTTGGTCTCGAAATTAGTATTTAGGCCGCGCTTGGATGCGGTGTATTCTAATATGGATGTATTTATTCTACACGTGTGTCTTACCAGCCATGAACAGATTTTCAGCTGGAAACAAAACGACGAGCAGAGACCTGTGTCTTTTACAAGGGTATTTGAGACAGAAACGGTAATCCAAACAAGGCCTAAGCCACTCAACTACAGACCACTGTTCCACTACCAGTTTCCTCGTGTAACTTCACCTTCATGTCTGTATTGGTTTGGTTGTTATTCTGAAGCATGGTATTCCAAATACTGTACCAGAATGAAATATGCTTGTCGTTACTACTGTGTTTGTGATTGTGAAGCATGGTATTGTCTGTTTATTCTGGTTTTGCCTGTGAGTTAAATAACAAGACATTTGCATGATTGCGTTTGGGTTCGGACCTTTGTGATATTGCGTATCAGGTGATACCGGGGCTTAAATGCTCCCATGATACGAGTTCGGCTTTCAACATTCTGCAAAAAAGACCTTTTGAAGTCAACAAATTGCAAACAAGTACGGCAGCCTTTCAGATTCCTGGTGCAGTGATCATAAGAAGACTATGTGGCTCATTCACTGCAGTTATCCACTCCCCTTAAATTGGATTTCAGTATATGTCAATTTGTCATTAATGGTTTTGGCAGCTCTCCTGCCAACATTCAAAAAAGTACTATGGCACTGCCATGTCTGCATGACTGGTAGTTGAGTGGAGAAGAATACACTGAAACTCGACGCAGAAGGGTAGCATATCCTGAAATCTAGCATACAATATTCCTTTGCCACGCTTGACTTGAATATCCCGTCAACTCTTTCTTTTTCAAAACCAACTTGTAAATAGCCTGGTCTTCTTGGCAGTATCAAGACAAACTCATTCTGCACAGAAATGAACAGAGGGCAACAACTTCCGGCGTGTTTGGCCGCCCCAGTCGCGGCCGAGGGCTGTCAAGTACTCCCTCCGTTCCAAATTACTCATCGCAGAAATGAATGTATTTAGAACTAAAATACATCTAGATACATTCATTTCTGCGACGAGTAATTCAGAACCGAGGGAGTAGTAACCATGCTCATAATTTAGCAAATTGTGATTATGATTATAATCATAATGATAATTAAAATCACCGCTCGTTGTGTTGTCATAATCATAATCATAACACCGTGATCGAGGGCTTGGTGAACAAATGTGAATTAAAATCACCTTTTGTTATGTAATAATAATCATAATTTGGCATTTTCTTCTACTATTTAAGAGGGGATGACAAAACAAAACATCTTAATGTTGTCACAAAATACTAAAAGTTAATCAGGGGTCCCAATATTGGTACAATAGGTTATGATAAAAATCTAAGAAGAATACAAATAAAGAAATAATGATTGGTTCACCAAATGGACTATCTCCCATAACAAATGCAAATTCCATAAACCCAATTTTAGTGATCAGCATTTTTCCACTTCAAAAAATTTATATACCATGGTTTAAGATATATAATAAGAAATGTGAATTAAAATCATCTTTCGTTATGTAATAAATGTAGTTTAGCATTTTCTTCAACTTTTAAGAAGAAAAAAAAATTGTGAAACTTTTCACGGTCTCTTAACATCGGTACATAAGCTTGTCATAAAAATCTCAGACTATTTCTCGGAAGTTGGAAAACCATTTACTTAGAAATGCCCCATTTTGGTCTACCTATAGCACCATTTTAATTCTCGAAAGTTGGAAAACCACTTGCTTAGAAATGCCCCGTTTGGTTTATCTATAGCACGATTTTGTAAAACTGACCAAAATTCATGTTTCTCCAAAAAAAAATTAAAATATTCCAGTAATTCTACATGCACGTATTTGCACGAGATGGAAAAGTTTAGCTTTAAAAGTATATCTTGAAATAGTGCCATCACTTAATTCGAACTAGGAAATGTTTCATTTTTTGTGTGAGATGAAGGGAACGGCAAAGGGGGCAGATCCAACGGTTACAGCCATCTCGATCGAATGTCTTTGACGGGGACCGATCTAGGGCCTGCGCCGATCGACCGGCACAGAGCGCTGCCCAGAAAATAAACAACACAGCAACATAGTTGCTCACTTGTGTACAACCTTTTTTCTTTTCTTTTTTGTTAGTTTTCCGGTTAAGAAACATTGAACGTTCTGACGGTTGCAATTCTCGATCGAAATCTTCATTGTATAGGAGGAATCAGCAATTTTTTGGGTCAATTTGTTTTTGTTGTTGTTTTTTTTAGGAAAAGGGGTCAATTTGTTCTTCGCTGTATACTTCATGTTATTAGAGGATAAATAGCCGAAGATGCGCCGCCCAGAAAATCAAGAAAACCAGTTAACTGAAGGAGCGATTTAGGAGTAGTTAATTAGGTAAATCTTTCATTCTTACATATTCACCACTCCATCCATAGTGGAGATAGATGAAGCAATTACAGGGACACATGCATACACATACACACAGGGACAGCAAGGGCAGAGCATAGGCGGAGAGCGAGCAAGTAAACCACACACACACGCACACTTGCTCCACTCCATCAGATCAGACGCTCGTTATTCACGTATACTCTCACACCATCACACGTACTACGTACGAGTGCATGCAGCTTAACAGTTGCAGGGGTTGCACTTGCAGTTGTCGCCGCAGCTGCAGCCCTCGCCGGACTGCCCGGCGGCCACCTCGAACTGTCCCGCCTTGTTCTCAGGCGCCACGCCGAGGACGACCACGGCGGCGACCTCGGCGGCGGCGCTGCCCTGCTCCGTCAGATCAGGGTACATCTTCCTGCAACGGGCGAAGGCAACCGGTAGGCGAATCAAATCGATAGTTCATCACCACAAGGAACTAATTCTTACCAGATACAGAGATCACCAGATCAAGTAGATAAATAGCATGAGAGTATTTTCGCAAGGAGAAGCATCCATTAACGTCAATCAAAAAATAAAAATAAAATAAAGCATCCATACCCGCACTTGCAGTCTGAGCCGCAGCTGCAGCCTGATCCGCAGTTGCAAGACATCCTCCAAATCTGTGGACCCAAAAAGATTTCAAGGAGAAGAAGATGAGCTTTGGTATCAGGGATGATGATGCGCACAATTGAATTGAATGGATAGCCTCACACCGGCGCCACTATTTATAGACGAATGGTGTACACAAGCTTTGGTAGCGTACAAGAGGAGGCCACTCTAGTCTAATAAGCTGCCGTTGCGTGGCACGATGCTACTGGTGCGCCGGCCTCCCGGAACTAGTCCAATTTCTCAAAATCGATTGCCTTAAGACAGAGACAAAAAGCTCTTCACTCGATAATTTTTTTATTATCCTTGAGGTGGTTAGATGTAATTCTCATAATACAAGAGCGTTTTTGACATTACAAGTGAATTTCTTGTAGTGATAAAAGGGGTTGCGGTAGCTGGTTAAGTTAAGCACGAAGACAAACCTGAGCTGATCTTTCTAGTTGCTTCCTGAAAAAACGAATAAAAAAATATCCAAGCCCACTAATAATAGTTCGGCACGCCAACAAATCCAACGTATGGACCTCCTCTACCTTCAAATCTCTCTCTGGATTACATTCGCAGTATACTGTTCCTTGATGAAGACATGCATGGATGGTTTGTGTCAAAAGGAATAATGCGTAGTTGACTTCCCTTCCCTTCCCCTTCTTTTGATTTCAAACTATTCGACATCATTTTGTATCTTCTCGAAAAGAAAAGAAAAAACTATGATTTTCTATATATGACTTTCTCTACTGCAAGACGGCAAGAAGTGGGCCTTTTTTGTTGCTTCTCAAAATTTCTTTTGCCGTACATCAAGTAGCTTTTAGATATTAAACAAAGAACCATTCATTTAATATCTATCTACAAGTTGTAGGGAATAAAAGTGCAATATTTCTATTTCTTTTAAAGAAAGTATGGTGAACATAAGTACTTTTTTTTGTGGATAACTTTCTTCTTATTTCACTAGTTCCCTCAATCGAGAGGGTACATAACGAATTAGTATTTTGTAAGCATGGGGTATACTTGTACTGGAAGCAATTGTTTTCTCCACTCCAATTGCATGTCACAGTTTTCTGTTTCAGGAAGAAGCCCGTATGAATCACAATGGTATGCATTACCAGCAATGATCATTCTGAAGACTACTACTATATGAGAACTATTTTTTTTTAAACATTGATGATGCTAGATCACAGCTTGTTTGTTCTAGTTCTTGTAACCGAGACCGCAACAAAACATCACATCCAATACATCGACAATCTAGAAGGAGATATCTTATTTTGATGCGGGACATAGAAAACTTTATCACAAAACATTAACAAAGATTATGTCACATCCTTAGGTACTAACTAGTCCTGCACGTCAAAAACAAAAGAGAATTAAGTACTGGACAAACTCCACGGCGGAGAATATCTCATCAACAGAAACTCAACAAGGCCTATTTTCTCCTATGAATCATAGTTTCAGAATAAATCTTCATATCACAGTTTGAAGATTTGTTTTTAATGACGTCTTGGCTCCACGTGGATTATGAAGCTAGTTGAAGCTATTTGTTCCAATAATTACTTCCAATCTCAAAGAAAAACAATCCTGGGCAGGTTTCTAAACTATGGCTACAAACGTCGAAACATCACGCATCAGATCACAAGAGTCTTCAGTGAAAAAGAAATCGGCATATTTTGCAGTAAATTTCTATTAGATTCAACTAACGTGCTGGAATTATTGGCTCCGTCACTTATCAATGCCTAGTTTCTTAAAATTGTTGATGTGACTTGTGAGTTTGAAATGCTTGCGCCCGTGTCCAAAAGATAACTTTCATGCCTAGATTTCAAGTTGAAGCTGGTTGCTGTCACTTATCGGTTTGAAATGCTTCACACTTGTACCAGAAAGATAGCTTTCATGCCTAAATTTCAAGCCGAAAGATGCTTGCTGTTACTTGTCACTTTGAAACGCTTCCTGTTTATCAAGGTCATTCAAATTCAGCAAGTTTAGAGGATTGGTTTGGCAGCTGTGCCGTGCTTTTTCAGAAATGACAACGCTTCCAAGTGTAGGTTCATTTTGTTCAGACTTCATAGCCAAGTGAGTTGGGGCATGATCTTGTCAACAATATACCAATATATATAGCATGGACTTTTTTTTTGAAATCACGAACTGTACTCCATAGAACTGGTGGCATATACAGTATATAAATACCAATATCCGTATGTAGATGGGCAGTTGAGAGTTGACGGGAAAAGTAATGGCCTGGTGGATCCAAAAAACTGTATGACAAAGGTGGCTGGCTTTAAAAAAATAACAGTGGACACGTTGACAAGATCTGTATGTAGATGGGCAGTTGAGAGTTGACGGGAAAAGTAATGGCCTGGTGGATCCAAAAAACTGTATGACAAGGGTGGCAAGTTTAGAGGATTGGTTTGGCAGCTGTGCCGTGCTTTTTCAGAAATGACAACGCTTCCAAGTGTAGGTTCATTTTGTTCAGACTTCATAGCCAAGTGAGTTGGGGCATGATCTTGTCAACAATATACCAATATATATAGCATGGACTTTTTTTTTGAAATCACGAACTGTACTCCATAGAACTGGTGGCATATACAGTATATAAATACCAATATCTGTATGTAGATGGGCAGTTGAGAGTTGACGGGAAAAGTAATGGCCTGGTGGATCCAAAAAACTGTATGACAAGGGTGGCTGGCAGTTGAGAGTACAGTTTAGAGGATTGGTTTGGCAGCTGTGCCGTGCTTTTTCAGAAATGACAACGCTTCCAAATGTAGGTTCATTTTGTTCAGACTTCATAGCCAAGTGAGTTGGGGCATGATCTTGTCAACAATATACCAATATATATAGCATGGACTTTTTTTTTGAAATCACGAACTGTACTCCATAGAACTGGTGGCATATGCAGTATATAAATACCAATATCTGTATGTAGATGGGCAGTTGAGAGTTGACGGGAAAAGTAATGGCCTGGTGGATCCAAAAAACTATATGACAAGGGTGGCTGGCTTTAAAAAAATAACAGTGGACACGCCCACCGTGGGGCTCGAACCCACGACCACAAGGTTAAGAGCCTTGCGCTCTACCAACTGAGCTAGACGGGCTTATTTGATTAATCTTTTTCAGCATTCTAATTGTTCGCTGTACTCGGAAAAAGTTGACAGATGGTGACCTCTATTCTTGAAATACAATAGATAAACATCAGCAAAGTTGCTTAACTTTGGCGCAAGTTTCAGCATACACCAGTCAATAACAATCAAAATCCATGGCATCTGGACCAAATGGACGTCAGTGCACCTCCACGAGACCATGACTTTGAGAAACAAAGCAAAGTACGCCTACAGGTTTCAGTCAAGTTCTTGGTGATAGGTCCCATGCAAAACTCACCAGTACACTGTCCTAAATGCAAATCAAATTGTATTTATTTCCAGAAAAAATATTACTGTGATATTTCGGACACTAGAAATAGCGCTTGAATGAACCTTTTTGGTAGTACGCATTGCTGTTCCTATGAAAGACCAAAGCATACATACTGGTAACCCTTAGTTATTATTACACTGAATTTTCTAAAACAATAGATGATCTATTCTGCAACGCAGAAAATTAGAGCAATTTTTGCAACATGGATCTACAGTGCATCTGTAAGCAGACAGTGCTCAAGGGGAAAAAATCAGAGAATAATTCTTCTCCAACGAGGGGCAAAGCCTTTTAGTCTACAATAATTTTGCTCAAATCAACACCTTGCGGATCCGAGGCATCAATAAGGTCTCTCAGGCCAACTCTCAGATCAGGTACTCCCTCTTGCAAGATGGCACACACTGGAAATATAGGAACACCTTGCACTCTCCTCTTCAGTTCTTCATACATTGCTTCAGCTCCCTCTTCATCTATTTTGTTTGCGACAATCAACGATGGGCGCTTTGTCATGCCTTCTTGGTAATGCTCTAGCTCCACGACCAGATCGCATAGCTGCTCCCATGGTGGGATACCCTTCCTACCGTTGAGTGTTGCTGCCAGGTCAAGTACATAGGACAGAACTTTGGTGCGCTCAATGTGCCTCAAGAAGGCATGGCCCAGGCCACGGTTCTCATGGGCACCTTTGATAAGACCAGGCATGTCAGCAACTTTCACTGACAAGTAGTCGTCGTAGGTCAGGCTACCAATATTGGGCCTTAGTGTGGTGAATGCATAGTCAGCGATCTCCGGCCGAGCCCTAGAGAGAGCACTCAGAAGTGTGCTCTTTCCGGCATTAGGCAAACCAACAAGGCCAACATCAGCAATGCTCTTCAGTTCTAAGACAAGAAAAGACTCTGTTCCTGCCTGTCCAGTACTTAAACGGGCTACCTCCTCTTGTCTATTTCCTTTGGATAGACGGACGTCTCTGCCGATAGAAGCATTCCCTAGCCCACCCTCCCCTCCTTGTGCTACGATCAACCGTTGCCCAGGTCTTGTCATTTCAGCAACAGAATACTGTATGTCATCTTCTTCCCTCTCCCCATCTGCATCTAGAGCCTCTTCCTCCGTTTCATCTTCATCCTCCCAAAATTCTTCATCGTCGTCATCAAACTGATCATTTTCATCAAACTCGACCTGATGTTGAATGCTACTTGCATCACCATCTTCAGCATTCGAAAACCCAGTCTTGGAGCATGTACTAGGGTATGTTTGCTTCTCCCGCTGATTGCTACTTTCTCTTTCAGCTTCATTTCCATTAATGCCATCCTTGTTCTTCTGATTGGAACTGTCTGCAGAGTCATCCACAGCATCTGGGATATCCCAGGGATCTAGAGATCTGGTTGGTTTATTTACAGTGAAAGACGGCCGCTCCCCTCGGACTAGATGAATCACTGTGCCAACTGGTACTTGTGCAACCTGTCAGACACACGAAGAGAAGGTTATATATTTCGAAAAGGAACTTAGTAAATGCGAAATGCACATGTATATACATATATTTCTGGTAACCTTGTCAGGACCTCTTGTCCCTATCTGTTTCTTAGAAAGTCCATTGCCTCCTCGGACTGCTTTCTGGAAACACAAAGTAAATAAGTGTAAAACCATGACACTGAAAAGCATAAATTCTGCAGAATCTTCTTCATTTGCAAAGACTCAATGTGATATTAAGTTAGAGTGTGAATAAGTCGCTCTTAGTCTTAAGTCCAACAGAAGTAAGGGTGAGCTTCTAACTCGATAATATGCACAGGCTAAGAATTTACACCAAGAGATTAGTTCTTTTACGAAGAGGGATAATGCATCTAGCAAAACAAAGAGCCCATGACATCTATATACCTCATGCCGAAACACAAAATAAGATGATACCAAAAGCATACCGTGTGATGTTGCAAGTTACTGAAATCCCAGACAGATCTTGAGCACTCAAGAATGACATTACCACCTGTCCCTCCATCGCCACCTGCAATATTTTATTGTGAATAAGAAATTCTGGGCGCATGAAAACTAGACTAAGTAGCAGAAAATCACTTGGGCTATTAGAAACATTTTGACATAGTGTAGATGGCACAGTATAAATCTACAATGATTTTTCACAGCATCCGGAGCTCAATGAAACACAACCAAATCAGATGATCCGTTGCACCATAGTAACATACATTTGGATGGTCAATGATGCAAACAAACAGAACCGATAACACCACAACCATAGTTGCATCAGACTCTGAATTCAGAGCTTTATCAGTCTACAAGGATTTGGATGGCTTGCATACATATGACAGCAATGAACAGTGCACAAAAAAAGATAATGGATTAAATTTGGAAAGGCTCACCATCGGGCCTGCCTTGGCGATCGGACCTGGAGCGCCTTTGGCTGATGCAGCCATTGCCACCGTCGCCACCCCTGGCAAGTAGCCGGAACCTATCCACCATCCCACGTGCCTGGAACAACGGGTATTCAATGCCTTGGCTCGTCGTTGATTCGTCGGAACAAGCTTGAGGACAAGTGTAGCCCACATAAAGCTGTAAGAAGATAGACTCTGACCTGCAAAGGCGCCGCGTTTCCCTTCCCCCCCTCTGACGAGGAGCCATGGTAGCTCGCCCCACCACCAGTCCATGCCGCTGGAGACAGGTTCGCCAGCGAGACGCGACACAGGACAGCTTGCGGCCGCCGCAACATCTTCACTACTCAGGGACGGAGCCAGGATTTGGATAGGGGGGGGGGGGGGGGCACTACTGTGGGGGGGCCAAGCCAAGTAACAAAGAAAATCCCAGTACAAAAATTAATCGTATAGAACAAGGTTTTGCTTAAGTGACATAAAAATATCATTACATTCGTAATAATTTAAAGTGGCCTCTACGACTGCCAATAAGATCAAAAATATTAATAATTTGATTATAAAGTCGGCTCAATTCTGAAGATAAAAAGCAACCAAGATATAACTTAATGCAGTATAAGTACTTTTAGAGAGTAGAAAAACATACTTGCGGTTAACTGGACTCAGATTTGAAGCAACCGGCTTAAAAAGCATTAATCTTAATGGTGTTTGGCCCTGCTTTTCTCTTCATAACCTCTGCCTGCTGGATTGCAATGGAGAATTAACATAATCTATAAGTTCGACAATAAAAAATATTGCATCACAGATAGGAACTAATACAAGGTAATTTGCATCACAAAAATAGGAACTGGCCGAGACACACCAGTACACCACTGAATTCATGATAATTGTGGGACTGTGACATTTACAAAATAGACATATCCTGATCAGAAGCGTTAACAAATTACAGAAGCAAATTACCAAAACAAAACAAAATCTGGAGTATCAATTCCACAATCGACAGTGATACAGGATGAGAATCTACAGAGATTAAACCTTTGCTCGTTCGTTGATTAAGCGGGAAAAATTGACAAGTGCAGCAGCCAAATACCTGAATCTGTGAATCAGATCGACTGATCAAGAGCAGCAGGGCTGGGTCCTGGGAGTAGGGCGAGAAGAGGCGAACGGACGACGTCGGCTAGGGCGTCGAAAACTGGAACGGCGGCGACTAATCTTGCAGTTACTACGATGGAAGATAGGGGTGGCAGACTAGAGTCAATGCCCATCGGCCACTACTACTGGGCTTTTTTCACATGGGCCTTTTTTCCATTATTGAGATTGTCACGTTGAGGATAATCTGATAGGGGGGGCCAGATACATGTGTACCTGCCATCGTATCGCTGAGTACGTTCGCTCGATCGTTGTTGGGGGAGGGAGGGGGGGGGGGCAGAAACACGAACTGCTGGATCAGTATTAGATCGGAAAGCTGGAGTAGCATTGATTTCGGCGCTGTGGCGAACTACAAAGAAATTGTTAGGCGGGCCAAGCTAAAGAAGAACGCGAAAATTTTAAAATTCTGAATCATTGTCATTAGTAAGTATCCTCTGTTCCCATTTGTTACAAGATCAAGTGAGTAGATGTGGGACTTGGCTTAGCTTGCTCCGCGCCTAGCTTGCTCCGCCCGCCCCGCACCCACACACCGCCGGTGGCCACTCCGGCCCCGGCATCCACGCCCTCGCCCGCACTGGCGCCTCCGCTCGCTACTGCCATGGCCTCCTTCCCCCCCTCCTCTGGGCATGGGAGGACCCGTGAGCTTCGTTGGCGAGATGCCAGCCCGACCGGCTCCCCTGCCTCGGCCCGCCCTGCTTCCTATGCCCAGGCGGCAGCCTCGCCCCCGTCGCCTTCTCCTCCGGCCGCCCGTCCGTGCCCACACTCCGAGATCCACCGCGTCTATCCGGTGGAGGAGCCTGTGGATCTGCTGGCGGATGCAGGCTGGACCGATGTCCGCGGCCGTGGTCGTGACCGCCGTCCCCGCCTGCGCCCGCGTCCTCCTCGCCGCGACCGGGCCGCTCCCCACCGGGACCCTGCCTCCCCGTGGCCCGCGGAGTGCCCGCGCTGCCTCAGCCCCTCCCCCGACCACCGCCCTGCCGAGTGTCGGCGCGACGTGCGCTGCCGCCATTATGGCCACGTCGCTCGGTTCTGCTCCGCTCCGCGCGCCCACTCCTCTGGTTCGCCGCCCCACAAGCGGCTGCACCCCCGCTCCCCTGGATCGTCTGCGGCGAGCGTCGCTGGACCGTGCGGCCCTGCGTCCTCCTGGGCTCGGTCCGTGCCGTCCTCGCTTGCGGCCTCGGCGTCCGCCTCTCCGCCTGTGGCCTCGCCGCGCGCCTCCCCGCCGACTTCGGAGTCCCCCCCCATCCCCCCCGCGGTTCGGTCTGGTCCGTCCTCTGCCACAGCCTCGCCGCTGTCCGGCCATCCATCCCTGCGCCCCGCGGCGGCGGTCTGTTACCTCCCGTGGTGCGATAAGATGGCGGAGGCTGAGTTGGAGCTGCAGTCTGCGCTTGTGGCTACGGTGGACGGCAACCGCGGCGGCATCTCTGTCGAGATCACCGCGGCGCTCCTGGAGTGGTTTGGCCTCCAGCGTCACGCGTTCTCCGTGAACCGCCACTATCCCGACGACTTCCTCGTCCGTTTCCGGTCTCTGGAGGACCGTGCTCAGGTGGCGGCCAGCAGCCTCCGCTCCCCCCGCTTTCGCCTGATGTTCAGCCCCTGGAGCCACCTCGCCGGCGATGAGCCGGTGACCGCACATTTCCGTGTGCGCATCTCGATCCGCGGTATCCCAGATCATGCCTGGTCCCGCTCTTCTGCGGAATTCCTCCTGGCCCCCTTCTGCCTCATTGAGGACCTGGCGCCTGAGACGAGCTCCGGCCAGGACATGTCGGAATTCCGCCTGTTCGCTTGGACCGCCAATCCTGACAGCATCCCACGCATGTCCGAGCTCCTCTTGCCGGCGCGCGACGGGATTGATCACCGCGCCGACCCAGACCGCGTCTTCCGGTTCGCGCGCCCGCTCCTCCGCTTCCCGGTTTCCATCCACGTCGAGGAGACTAAAGATTACCGCCTCCCGGGCCCGCCTTCGCCGCCCGACGTTGATCCGGACGCCCCGGACCGTGGCTCTCCTCCGGTCCCTGGCCCCTGGCCCCGTCGCCACGAGCAGCCTCCCCGTTGATGGACAAGTCTGTGTACTAGGGTCGTTGTGGGGCTGCAACACATGGTCCTTGTAGCAGTTAGGATAGAGTTCCTGACCATCAAGGACTGGCAGTTAGGATAGCATCTTAGACTGGCATCTTAGACTAGCATCTTAGTAGCATCTCAACATATGCTTGGCTGGCTAGCAGCCTATAAGTATGTATCCCCAACCTCTCAGGTTGGCATGGCATTGTGTGAGAAATAAACCAACGAAAATTGTCCCAACTCTCCTAATGTCATCCACAACTATCAATGCTCAGGTTCAAAGGTCTAACAAGTGGTATCAGAGCCTCGTTATCCTGTACCCTGAGCATTTCCTGTGAGCAGCCTAAGTCGGTAGCAGCAGCTGCTCCGTCTGCCTCTGGTTACCTTCCTCCCTCAGGACTGTCGAGCAGCAGTTTGTCTTCAACAGCCTCCTCCTCACGCAACAGCCCCCCTGCAGCGAGCCATGTCTGCAAGTCGCTCTCAGCACACGGCTACCTCGAGCATACGACGCCGGCAGGAGGCCGAGCGCGTCGTGGCAGAGGAGCGTGAGCGAGCAGCTGTAGCAACAGCTGTTGCGGCAGCAAGGGTGTCAAGGCTGGCTGCAGCGGAGCTGGCAGCAGCCAGGGTGGAGGTAGAAGCAGCAGCAGCAGCAGACGCAGCACGTGAGGCTACGGCGGATGCCAAGGTACTCCGCGGCGGCTCCGGCAGCTCCAACAGCTCCACGCCTGCGAACGACGGCGCTGACGCAGACCGCGCCAAAGTGGCGCAAGAGCGGACGACGCAGTGGGCAGCCGAGCACGCCCGCGCTCCAGGTGGAGATGCGCACTGCGACGGCGGCTGCAACGACCAGGACCGCGGCCTCTACGAGGTCCGGACTGTGGTCAGGGATGTTGGTCCCAGTGTCGGGTGACCTACCCTCACTAAAACCAACTACGTCGAGTGGGCCAGGATCATGAAGATCAGGCTCCAGGTGCGGCGCATGTGGGAGGCAGTCCAGGACAGCAACGTCGACCACCAAGAGGACCGACGGGCGCTGGACGCCCTCATCGCCGCAGTCCCGCCCGAGATGCAGGTGAGGACGTTGATGACTTTGCTCTCCGTCTCAACACTCTGCTGCAGAAGTTGGTGAAGTTTGGTGATGCCACCTACACCGAGGAGAGAGCTGTCGAGAAGCTTTTTCGGTGCATCCCCGAGAAGTACAAGCAGATGGCTCGGTCGATCGAGTCTTTGCTGGACCTCTCCACGATGACAATCGAGGAGGCGATAGGTCGCCTCAAGGTCGTCGACACCGACGAGCCACAGCCTTCCTCGGGGCCCATCACCAACGGCGGGAAGCTGCTCCTAACTCGGGAGTCGTGGGAAGCCAGCCTTGGTGACAGGAAGAAGGGGGAGCCTTCTTCCACGACGGGCGGCCGCAAGCGTGGCAAGCAGCGTAAGACGCGAAGAGGCCCCCCGGGCAGGGCACAAGGACGTGCCGAAGGTGACGCCCGCGGAGGCGCTAAGGACGGCGCCGCTAGCAAGCCCAAGCCGGCACAAGACAACAGTTGTCACAACTGTGGCCGGTTTGGCCATTGGGCCAATGAGTGTTGGCAACCACGACAAGGCCAGGCTCACGTCGCACAGGCGAAGCAGGAGGAGACGGCTCTGTTCATGGCGCATGCAAGCATTGAGCTATCTTCAGCGACACCAGTCGCAAAAGCTCTCATCCACCTCGACGAGCCAAAAGCACACGCTCTTCTCGGCGATGGCTCCGGGAAGGACAAGACTACGGGGTGGTGCCTCGACACCGGCGCCACCCACCACATGACCGGTCGAAGGGAATTCTTCGCCGAGCTCGACTCCAATGCGCGAGGCTCCGTCAAGTTTGGGGATGCCTCCGCTGTGGAAATTAAGGGCGTCGGCTCCGTCATCTTCACCACCAAGACGGGAGAGCACCGGCTGCTCACCAGTGTCTACTACATCCCCGCGCTAAGGAACTCCATCATCAGCTTGGGGCAGCTGGATGAGAACGGCTCACGCATGCTGATTGAGCATGGGGTCCTACGCATCTGGGATCACCAGGGTCGCCTTCTCGCCAAGGTACCCAGAGGTGAAAATCGACTTTACGTCCTTGATGTGCAGGTGGCACAACCGGTCTGTCTCGCTGTCCGTCGGGACGACGAGGCATGGCAATGGCATGAGCGCTTTGGGCACCTTCATTTTGAGGCCCTGAAGCGTCTAAGTGCCAAGGAGATGGTACGAGGCCTGCCATGCCTCGACCATGTGGAGCAGTTCTGCGACATCTGCGTACTGACGAAGCAGAGACGACTCCCCTTTCCCAAACAGGCGAGTTTTCGGGCCAAGGAGAAGCTGGAGCTCGTGCACGGAGACTTGTGCGGCCCGGTGACGCCAGCCACACCAGGAGGTCGACGCTACTTCCTGCTACTCGTCGACGATCTCTCTCGCTACATGTGGGCGGTGATTCTCGGCAGCAAGGGAGAAGCGGCAGACGCCATCAGGCGCGCGCAGGTTGGTGTGGAGGCGGAGAGCGGCCGCAAATTGCGCGTGTTGCGCACTGACAACGGCGACGAATTCACGGCGGCTGAATTCGCGCCGTACTGCGCCGATGAGGGCATCCAACGCCACTACACGCCGTACAGTCCGCAGCAAAACGGAGTCGTCGAGCGGCGCAACCAGACGGTTGTGGGGATGGCTCGGGCTCTCCTCAAGCAGAGAGGGATGCCGGCTGTTTTCTGGGGAGAGGCGGTGCTGACGGCCGTCTACATCCTCAACCGCTCGCCTACTAAGGCACTCGATGGCAGGACACCATACGAGGCCTGGCATGGGCGGAAGCCGGCGGTCTCCCATTTGCGGGTCTTTGGCTGTCTTACGTTCGCTAAGGAGCTCGGCCACATCGGCAAGCTCGACGACAGGAGCACTCCGGGAGTCTTCATCGGCTACGCGGAGGGGTCAAAGGCCTACCGCATCCTCGACCCAAAGACACAGCGTGTGCGCACAACAGGAGACGTCGTGTTCAACGAAGGGCGAGGGTGGCAATGGGACAAGGCGGTCGACGACGGCTCGACGCTGACGTATGACGACTTCATTGTCGAGTATGCCCACTTCAAGGAAGCCGGGGGAGCAAGCAGCTCCTCTTCGCCGGGCACGTCTACCCCGACCCCCAAAACTGCATCGACTCCGGCGCCTGCTACGCCGACGGCACCACAACTGGCGACGCCGCATACTCCAGCCCCGGCAGTCACCACTGTGGGTTCGTCTTCATCAGCACCAGCTCACTCAGAGCACAGCCCGATGAAGTTCGCTTCCCCGCTCACTCACGACGAGGAGCGTGTCGACGCGTGGTATGGAGGCGAACAGTTGCGGTATCGCACGATGAATGATCTACTCGGCGACCAACCGGTGCCGGGACTGATGCCACGTGACCTGGAGGCGCAGCTACAACTCGCGTGTGAGGACGGCGAACCACGGTCCTTTGCAGAGGCCAAGGGAGATGTGGCGTGGCGCGCCGCGATGCAGTTGGAGATGGATGCGGTCGAGCAAAACCGCACCTCGGAGCTCGCTGAACTCCCTCGTGGTCACCATGCAATCACCCTTAAGTGGGTGTTCAAGCTGAAGAGGGATGGAGCTGGCGCCATCATCAAGCACAAGGCTCGCCTGGTGGCCCGAGGCTTCTTGCAGCAGGAAGGAGTCGACTTCGACGACGCCTTCGCTCCCGTGGCACGGATGGAGTCCGTGCGACTTCTCCTTGCGCTGGCTGCCCAGGAGGGCTGGCGTGTCCATCACATGGATGTCAAGTCAGCGTTCCTCAACGGCGACTTGAAGGAGGAAGTCTACGTGCATCAGCCATCGGGATTTGCGATTCCCGGCCAGGAGGGCAAGGTACTCCGCCTGCGCAAGGCTCTCTATGGCCTACGGCAGGCACCTAGGGCGTGGAACGCCAAGCTGGACTCCACGCTAAAGAAGATGGGCTTCAAGCAAAGCCCGCATGAGGCTGCCGTCTACCGACGGGGCAGTGGAGGAAATGGCCTGCTGGTGGGCGTCTATGTTGACGACTTGGTGATCACCGGCACCAAAGATGCAGAGGTGGCGGCGTTCAAGGAAGACATGAAGGCCACCTTCCAGATGAGTGATCTGGGGCTCCTCTCCTTCTATCTAGGGATTGAGGTACACCAGGACCACTCCGGGATCGCGCTTCGACAGTCCGCCTACGCCAAGCGCATCATTGAGCTAGCTGGGCTCACCGACTGCCACCCAGCTCTCACTCCGATGGAGGAGAGGCTGAAACTGAGCCGCGACAGCACGACGGAGGAAGTGGATGCTACGCAGTACCGACGCCTTGTGGGGAGCCTTCGCTACCTCACCCACACATGGCCGGACTTAGCATTCTCCGTCGGCTATGTCAGTCGGTTCATGGAGCGACCGACGTCGGAACACCAGCAGACAGTGAAGAGGATCGTCCGTTACGTAGCAGGGACCCTCGACCACGGCCTCCACTACCCTAGGTGTCCGGGAGCGGCACACTTCGTCGGGTACAGTGACAGCGACCACGCCGGCGACATCGACACCGGCAAGAGCACGAGCGGGATCCTCTTCTTCCTCGGCAAGTGTCTTGTGAGCTGGCAATCAGTCAAGCAGCAGGTGGTGGCCCTGTCCAGCTGTGAGGCTGAGTACATAGCGGCCTCCACCGCCTGCACTCAGGCGCTCTGGCTCGCTCGACTGCTTGGTGATCTTCCCGTTCAAGACACCAGAACGGTGCAGCTCCTGGTGGACAGCAAGTCCGCCCTGGCCCTGGCAAAGAACCCCGTGTTCCACGAACGGAGCAAGCACATCCGACTGAGGTATCACTTCATCCGCAGCTGTGTGGAAGAAGGGAGCATCGAGGTGAGCTACATCAACACCACGGACCAGCTCGCAGACCTGCTCACCAAGCCTCTTGGGAGGGTCAAGTTCCTCGAGCTTTGCTCCAGGATCGGGATGATTCAACTCTCCCACAAGACGACATACAAGACTTAGGGGGAGAATGATGGATAAGTCTGTGTACTAGGGTCGTTGTGGGGCTGCAGCACATGGTCCTTGTGGTAGTTAGGATAGAGTTCCTGACCATCAAGGACTGGCAGTTAGGATAGCATCTTAGACTGGCATCTTAGACTAGCATCTTAGCAGCATCTCAGCATATGCTTGGCTGGCTGGCAGCCTATAAGTATGTATCCCCAACCTCTCAGGTTGGCATGGCATTGTGAGAAATAAACCAACGAAAATTGTCCCAACTCTCCTAGTGTCATCCACAACTATCAATGCACAGGTTCAAAGGTCTAACACTCGTCGCCCGGCGAGCCGGGCTGCCCGCCCCCGCCCCGTTCTGGTTCCTCAGGTGGCCGAAGGTCTCGCCGCCGGCCGCTCCCTCACCGTGGGTGGCAGGGTCTTCTGGGCCCGCACCCTTCCATCCCTGCGTCTACTGCCAGGGTCCCACCTGCCCTGTGTCTGACACCTGCGCCTACTGCCCGGGTCCCACCTGCTCTGCGCCTGACGTGGCCTTCCCCGCCTTTGGACCCTGCGACGACCAGGGTGGGGCCGGCCCCGGCCGTTCAAACGAGCCTTGTTCAAAATCCGCTGGATCCAACCCCACCTGCTTCAGCTCCGCGGAGCCAGTCCAACCCAGCTTCGCCGTGTGTCCAGCCAGCGACTCTGGAACCTTCCCCTGGCCCTGCCCCAGGCGCAGCCTCCCCTCCCCCCGCGGACCGGTCATGCGGTGGCCCCACCCCGCCACCAACCCTGGGGGCACAGTCTGACCAGATTCCTGCTGCCCCGAGGCCTGCTTTGGCCAAGCTGATCCGGTCGCTGGGCCCGCTAACGGCCAGCCTGATCCTGTCGCGAAGACCGTCATGCGGCCTGTGGAAGATGCCTCGGATCCGGTGGTGATCCCCTCCCTGGCTTGCCCGGATCACGAGGACGATCTGCCCCCTGCCTCGAATCCATCCACTCCCGCGCCCGCGCCTTGGGTGGATGGGGTGGACCCCGCCCTGCATGCAAGCCCGCCCATGCCCGTGGCCCAGAGCGAGCCACGTCGCCCCTCCCCATGCATGGCCATGCAGCGCTCTCCTACCCACGTACCCCCACTCCAAAGCTTCCTGGCTTCCATCTCGGCTGCAGTGAACCCAGTCCTGCCTACCCTTGGTCCGCGGCGAGGCCGATGCACAGTGCCGCCAAGTTTCACTCCCCGCCGTAGCATGCGCATTGCCAAGGCTAACCGGGGCTTGATTCCGAGGCAAAGGCAAAGCGCGTTCTTCTACTCCGCTTGGGCCTCCGAAAAGATGATGAGCCGGTGTCAGATGCCATCCTCGACCCATACTACAAGCTTTTCGAGCGTCCTCTTGCGTCAAGGTCGTTTGTGCATTTGCGGATTTCTATGGGTGGCACCTCCCCCAATCGATCCTTGATGGCCTCGCCCCCCCTCTTCCCCGTCATGTCGGCTCGCGGCATGAGCGCTGGTTGCCGGGCCTCCACTCCGTGTTTTAATTATTCTTATGGATATCAACTTCAAAGTTATTTTCTGGAATGTCCGGGGCCTTAACAACCGGGCTAAGCACGCAGCCATTCGCTCTGTTATCGCTTCCGTGTCTCCCTCTATTGTGTGTCTTCAGGAGACCAAGCTCTCCTCGGTCTCTCCGGTTCTCATCTTTGAGACTCTTAGTAGCCCCTTCGATGGGTTCTACTTCCTCCCGGCGATAGATACCCGGGGTGGAATCATTCTTGCTTGGCAGAGTAGCTTGTTATCCCTTACCAGCCCGTCGGTCGGCGAACACCGCGTCTCCGCTGCGGTGAGCTCCCCCCTGGGTGGGCCTCATTGGTGGCTAACCGGGGTCTATGGTCCCCAAGGCGATGACGCGAAGCTGACCTTTCTCGTCGAGCTCCGGATCTCCGCACTAGCATTGCTGGCCCTTGGCTTCTTGGGGGTGACTTTAATATGATCACCTCGGCGGCTGATAAGAACAACGACCGGATCTCTCAACGCACTATGAATCGCTTTCGCCGCTTCATCTTTGATCACGGACACTACTACATCTACATGCACGGCCGGCGATATACCTAGTCTAACGAGCAAACGAATCCCACTCTCGTCCGGAACGACCGCGTCCTCTGCACCCCCTCCTGGGAGACGGCCCACCCGCACTGCCTCCTTCGGTGCCTTTCGTCCACGGCCTCGGATCATTGCCCCCTACATATAGATTGTGTCGTCCGATCTACGGGGGGCCGGCGCTTCCACTCCCAGAGATTCTGGCCCAAACTGGATGGGTTTCATTCCACCGTGCTGGCGGCCTGGAACTCCATTCCCCCTGAACCGGATCCGTTCCGGCGCTTCTTCGCTCGCCTCAAAGCTACGACCCGCAGCCTTCAACAATGGAGCTCTCGCATCACTACCAATATCACCACCCAATTGGGCGTCGCTCGGGAGCTTATCGCGCGGTCTGATGCGGCTCAGGACTCCCGGCCCCTCTCCTCCGCCGAGGCATGGCTACGCCGCGAGCTCAAGTGCAAATACCTAGGCCTCGCATCCCTCGAGCGCATTATCGTGTGGCAGCGTATCCGCCTGCGCTGGCTAAAGGAGGGCGAGGCTTCCTCCACATTCTCCAAAATCCACGCGTCACACCGCGCCGGCAAGAACAGGATCCTAGACCTCACTGTTGACGGGCAACATGTCTCCGGCGATGCCAACCTTGCCCGGGCTGCGTTTGACCACTTCTCCTCCATCCTTGGTCACCAGGAAGATCAGGCCTTCACGATTGATCTTGACGCTATCGATCATCGCTCCTTCGATTTACCCGAGCTCGAAGCGCCTTTCACGCCTGATGAGATTTGGGAGGCCATTAAGAAGCTCCCGTCCGGCAAAGCACCTGGCCCCGATGGGTTCACAGCGGAGTTCCTTTGCTCCTGTTGGGATATCGTCAAGCACGATCTTTGTGCCGTCTTCGACAAGCTCTACGCGCTCAATGGGCACGCATTCCAGCGACTCAATGAGGCCCTCATTACCTTGATCCCTAAAAGACCAAACGCAGCCTCCTTGTTTGACTACCGGCCCATTAGCCTCATTCACCTGGTTGCGAAGCTCTTTGCCAAAGTCCTCTCGCTCAGATTGGCACCTCGTCTGCGCGTTCATCGCGGGGAGAAGTGTGCGCGACAATTTCACCCTTGTCCAGCAGACGGCAAGGCAGCTTCACAGGCTCCGGCTCCCTCGGGTCCTCCTCAAGCTTGACATTGCTCGCGCCTTCGATTCTGTCTCCTGGCCTTTCCTCCTCCAGGTCCTTGAGCACTTGGGATTCGGGCCAAGGTGGAGAGAGTGGATCTCCATCCTCATCTCCACGGCCTCCACGCGGGTCATGATCAACGGCACACCCAGCCCCCCCCCCCATCCCTCACCACCAAGGTCTTCGGCAGGGCGACCCCGTCTCCCCGATGCTCTTCACCCTCGCCATTGATGTCCTCAACTCTCTCCTCCAGCACGCAGTCACCACCGGCACCATACGGCGCCTCACGGAGCGTCAGGCCGCATCGAGCGTTTCCCTCTTTGCGGATGACGTGGTCATCTTTTGCCATCCCGACCCGGCTGAGCTCACTGCCGTTAGTGGCCTCCTGGACTTCTTCGGATTCGTCTCCGGCCTACGCACCAACTTTGCTAAATGCTTGGCCGCGCCGATCCAGTGCACCGCCGATGTCTCTGACAGTATCGGATCCTCCCTCGCGTGCCCGGTTGTGGCCTTCCCGATACAATATCTTGGGCTCCCCTTTCCCTCGGGAAGGTGCCGGCTTCACAGCTCCAACCTCTCGTGGAAAAATTGCTCCGCAAGCTGGCAACATGGAAGGCCACACTTCTCTCGCGCGGTGAGCACCTTGCCTTGGTCCGGCAAGTTTTGACGGCCCTGCCCATGCACATTCTCCTGGCCATGTCGCTCTCCCCCCCCCCTATCCTCAAGAAGGCGAACAGGATCATCCGCGACTTCCTGTGGCATGGCCGCAAAGACGCGCGTGCAGGCTGCTGCCTCGTCAGTTGGGCGCGAGTCTGTCGCCCCATCGAGCTTGGCGGCCTCGGGATCCGGGACCTTCATCGGACTGGCATCTCTCTCCGCGTTAGATGGCTCTGGTTACACGCCTTTGACAGCTCGCGCCCTTGGTCTCACCTCCAGCCGCCCTCGGACCCCGAAGCCCTTCAATTCTTCCGGGCCTCGACGACGTTGATCCTGGGCAATGCTACCTCCTGCCGCTTCTGGACTAACAAATGGTTGCAGGGCTACTCCATCCAGGACCTGGCCTCAAACCTGGTGGCACTTGTGCCGAGCCGACCACGCCGCTCTCGCACAGTTGCGACCGCCCTTCAAGACCGCGCCTGGATCAGAGATATCCATGACTCCCCTAGCCCGGAGGCCATGCTCCAGTACGTTGAGACCTGGCGCAGGCTTCAGTCTGTCACCCTGACCACGGAGCCCGACACCATTCGCTGGAAGTGGATGGAGCATGGTGCCTATTCCGCTTCCTCCTGCTACAACGCCCTCTTCACCGGATCCACAACGTCCGAGCATTGGCGCCTCATGTGGAAATCCGGCGCCCCCCTCTCGGTCAAGTTCTTCATCTACCTCGCATCCGTCAACCGCTGCTGGACGGCTGATCGCCTAGTCCGTCGCGCGCTTCCACATGAACCGACATGCGTGCTTTGCTCCCAACAGGCCGAGACCTTGCACCACATTCTCATCGAGTGCGTCTTCGCTCGCGTCATTTGGCATGGCATCCTCTCCTGGTGCTGCCCCACGATTGCGGCTCCGGATGGTTTTCTTGGGTTCTTTGACTGGCTGAGCAGGATCCTCCCATCGATGACTACCGACAAGCGACGTGGCCTTTCCACCATCGCGGTGCTCACGGCATGGTCACTCTGGCGCCACCGCAACGCCATGATTTTCGACAAGATTACGACCTCTTCCGCCTCTCTCCTGGCTGCGATACAGGAGGAGGCACGCTTAGCACTATCATCCCTGTAATCTAAACATTTTTGTAGGGCTGAGCAACCCATTCCCATGCTCACTGAGCATCACGGTAGCGCCATTCTGTGTACGCGTCCGTGATGCCAACCTGTATGTTCACCCCCCCCCCCCCCCCTATCAATGCAATGATACGCTCCTAAGTGTATTCGTGAAAAAGTGAGTAGATATAAACAAAAGAAGCTATACCGCAATACAGTTTCCCCATTAGACTATTTTAGTTAGCCATTACAAAAGCTTGGAGATATCAAACTACAGACGAATTGAGTGAATTATTGATACTGCCAAACTGGATTATTTTTTTGTCAAAATGTACAGAACAATGCCTTTGTATAAACTGTAAACGATGGCTTTGCATAAAATGTAAACGATAAGATTTTCAGTGGTTTATTTATGCCACCACAGTCCACATACGAACAGACAATAACCTAAATGAAAGAAATTGGGAACGAATCAAAGAAAATTAGCTGTGCAGCTTACGTGGGTCGGCCGACTTGCCGTCGTCGCGCTGCTGGCTGCCGGTGGGCTAGTCGTCCGTGGGCGGCGGCCGATTTGTGCCGCTGGCCAGCGGGAGCGGGGGGCGGCTGGCTGCTGTGCCCTGTGTGACGATCCGGCGGCGGGCGGCGGCCGCTGGAGAAAACAGTGTTTGTTGTCCGTGCCGTGAGTTCCTGGATGCTGGGCTGCTGCGTGTTGCGTTATGCTGGTCAGCTGGTGTGGGCTGGGCCTAGCTAAATTTGGTTTCCAGCGATGGGCGGGCCACGGCCCAGGTTGGCCCTTACATAGCTCCACCCTTCGGCGATGCTCAGCGAAATCAAAAGGAGGACTTGTATTTGGTTTTGGTTTTGGTTTTGGTCACCGGATGAAATATAACGGGTCCGTCCCGTGCCTGCCCCACGTTCTTCTATTTTGACAGATTTTTTGACATCTATATGGATGGATGACTTGTATTTTGACATGAATATGAATGCACGACTTGTATTTTAACAACTTTTAGGCCAGTGTTTTGACAGATTTTTGACATGTATATGAGTGATAACTAGTACTCCCTCCATTCCAAAATATAATGCGTCCGCGCTTCCCGAGATCCAACTTTAACCATAAATTTAATCAACGAGACCAACTGCGGCGGGAGAAAAAAATATATAATTGAAAACTTATTTGAAATACGAATTCACTGATATAATTTTTGCTCCTGCTGCAATCGGTCTAAATAGTTAAATTTATGGTCAAAGTTGAAACACGGAGATAGAGGAAACACTACATTGTGGAATGGAGGGAGTATTTTGTTTGGCACTTTTTTATTATGCGTTAAAAATACAAAGACTTGTGACAATTATGCATATACGTGACATTATCTTTATCGAATAATGGAACCATTCTATTACACCTATTTGTCCAACCAAATATAGAAACGGAACCAACCCATTTCTAGTGGAACAGAATGTCATGAAACCATGACATTTCATTCCACTTTGTTCCCTAACCAAACACTCTTACAAAGGTCACTTCCATCTTTCAAAGTTGTGATAAATGGTGCATGTGAGCTACCTGTTACAATCTAAGAGTTTTTCTTTTTTCATAGATTCATTTATTCAAAACGCTTTATCCCTTAAACCGTGCCTTCAAATCTGAAACCGTTTTCACCATTGAATTCCTCGCGCCGAGTTCTTCAAAAGTAGATCACATGTTAATAGGTTTTCACGAAAAAAATAGACGAAAAAGTCAAGCCGGGAGCATTTTTTTCCTTTCAAAAAGAGGCACGAATGTGCCTCTCACGGAAGCATAAATCTGTGTCTCTCGCAGGGAAAAAAAGAAAACGCATTTTTTTCGTTTCGAGAAAGGAAAAAACATGTTTTTTCGCGAAAGCAAATCCATGCCTCTCACGAAAGGAAAAACGTGTTTTTTTTCGAGAAAAGCACGACTGTGCCTCTCGCGGAAGGAAAAAACGCGTTTAATTGTGCCTCTCACAGAAGCAAATCCGAGAGGCACAGTTGTACCTCTCGCGGAAGCAAATCCGTTCCTGCATGAGAAATAAATTTATACCTCTCATGAAAGGAAAAATACGAGTTTATTCGCGGAAAAAATCAATTTTTTTGTTTTAAAACCTAAGGAAAACCAAAAAGACGAAAATGTGTGGAAAAATAAAAAGAAACAAAAATTAAAAAGAACGCCCAAAGTGCGACACGTGACGGCGAGTGAGAGTGGCGCGCTCTTAGCCCACCTGAGATGACTCTTGCAAGGGCTTCCGAAGGAGTACTTGTTTGTTAGTTGCTCCCGGTGCTCGGGCAATGCAGGAGATTTCCTACTTAGCGCTTCAGCCACCCATTCATAGGCCCTTTGGCAAATTGGCGCAACACCCCCCCCCCCCCCCCCCGGCCCGCGGCCCGGTTTGACTTCCACTTTCTTCTGGACTCGCACTAACCAACTAGACAGACCACACGTTGTGATAATGTATTTTCTTTTTATATTTTCTCCAGCTAGTCTTTTTGGTTTTTGTTCATTCTGGATTTTTTTACCGGATTTTGTTTTTTCTCTTTTTCTATTTATTTTCTTTCATCATTTTTCCTTTTTGTTTCTATTTTTTCTATTTCTTTTTATTTTTTTAATTTTGTTTTTTTGGACCAGTTTTATTTTTTTTCTATTTTTTAACAAAAATTATGTTTTACTTTTTTCTTTTTCAAAATGCACATTTTGTTTCAATAACGATGACCTTTTTCCAAAATTGATGAGCTTTTTAATATTTGAGAATTGTTTTTCAAAATAGATGAACTTTTTTCCAAATTTGATGAAATTTATTAAATTTGTGTGCTTTTAAAAAATGATGAACTCTTTTTCAAAATCAATGATTTTTTCCAAAATCAATGAACTTTTTCTGAAAAATGATGAACTTTTTCTCAAATTCGATGAACATTTTTGAATTCATGATTTTTTTGATTTTTTCAAAAATATGGTTGATCGGTCAATCGTTGACCGAGCAAGCAAATTCTTTTTTTAGGGGACTAAGCGAGCGAGCGAATGTATGATTGTGGGAGCTACCAGCACGTTGTTAGGCCAGCCCATGGGAGTGGCTGCGTGGGCGCCATTTTCTTGGTACGACAACTCATGGATAGATATCTCTACTACTTAAAAAGAACGTTTCCCTAAAAAACTTAAAAGGAACGTAAGGTTCCCATTTAACCTTTCTTTTCACCACCCATTCGTTCAATCTTCCATGTATATGATAATCAATTACTTTAATTTACTTACCTTCAATTCCACTTTAATTTACTTACCAAAGTTCTAATCAAAATATAAGGTAATTCACAGTCAGAATTTGATGAACATTTATTTACACAATCGTATTATTATTGACAGGTAAGTCACAAGCTAACGTACTAGAATATTTATATCTTGTTGCAACACACGGGCATTGTTCTAGTATGGAGCAAAAGAAGGACCTGCATATGGTGTACATCGACTTAGACAAGGCCTACGATAAGATACTGCGGAATATCATGTGGTGGGCCTTGGAGAAACACAAAGTCCCAGCAAAGTACATTACCCTCATCAAGGACATGTACGACAATGTTGTGACAAGTGTTCGAACAAGTGATAGTGGCACTGGCGACTTCCCAATTAAAATAGAACTGCATTAGGGTCAGCTCTGAGCCCTTATCTTTTTACTTTGGTGATGAGGTCACGAGAGATATACAACGAGATATCCCACGGTGTATGCTCTTTGCAGATGATGTGGTGCTAGTCGATGATGGTGAGACGAGGGTCAGTAGGAAGTTAGAGCTATGAAGACAAACCTTGAAATCAAACGGTTTTAGACTTAGTAGAACTAAAACTGAGTACATGAGGTGCGCTTTTACTGCAACTAGGCACGAGGAGGAGGAGGTTAGCCTTGATGGGCAAGTGGTGCCTCGGAAGGACAGCTTTTGATATTTGGGGTCAATGCTGCAGAACGATGGGGATGTCGATGAAGATGTGAAGTATCGAATCAAAGCCGGATGGATGAAGTGGCGTCAAGCTTCCGGCATTCTCTGTGACAAGAGAGTGCCAATAGGACGTCAGTTCGACCTGCAATGTTGGATGGCGTTGAGTGTTGATCGACTAAAAGGCGACATCTTCGGCAGTTAGGTGTGACGGAGATGTGCATGTTGAGGTGGATGTGTGGCCACACAAGGAAGGACCGAGTCCAAAATGATGATATATGAGATAGAGTTGGGGTAGCACAAATTGAAGAGAAGCTTGTCCAATATCGTTTGAGATGGTTTAGGCATATTCAGCGCATGCCTCCAGAAGCGTCGATGCATAGCAGACAGCTAAAGAGAGGTCGGGGTAGGCCAAACTTAACATGAAAGGAGTTCATAAAGAAAGATATGAAGGACTAGAGTATCACCAGAGAACTAGCCATGGACAATGAATGCGTGGAAGTTTGCTATCCATGTGACAGATCTTATGAGTTTCATCTCTAGCCTATCACAACTCGTTTGGGACTAAAGACTTCTTTGTTGTTGTTAAGCACAAGATTTGGAAAGGGAAAGGGTAGAGTGAAGATGGTATGCCACTGATGGGCGGGTGTCCGCGGCGTGTCCACGCAGACATAAACCAAGTCAAATTTTGGGCTGAAAATGAATCAAAATAGACAGCAAAACAGACATCAGTCTATCTCTGTCACCACAATAGGCCATGATTTTTGTCCGTGCAAACAAAGGCAGAAGAAGTGTGCCGACCCATTGAAGGCACAACAAAGCATGCGTCCCCTTCTAGTTTTAGTCATGTAATAGGATAAGCGATTAGTTTACCTATCTTCTATTTTGCCAACCAGTTATGATTTCTTGTGCATTCTATTACTAACCGTTCTTTTTTGTTTTCAGACTAAACTTGTTGAACCTCATTTATTTTTTAATAAATGTGGCCGTATGCATTGTTCTGATGCAGAGGCCAAAGAGTCTCCCTTTTTCGAAAAAAAACAAGCGACAAGCTTGTTTATACGTTGAAAGAAGACAATGTTACTGCACAAGGACTATTTGTGAGTTATATCTCTCAGTTGACCAATTTGTCATAGAAAGGTTACAGCATCGGCTGGAAACGTAGAACATATAGGTACTCAAATATTAAGAGCAACCAAGGCTTCAGGACAGGAAGCACATAACACAAGGGCAACCGAGGGAGGAGTAATATCCATTGCCACTGCGATAATTTCAGCATGTCTTAGCCCACATAGGACACAATAACGAAACACTGATCCCACATTCTACGGCCACTGCAATACCAAGTTCCCACACAAAATAAGCCCTAAACTTCAATTGCAAAAGGAGGGCATCCATACATTAATGCCACGTCAGATTCAAGCAATTTTCTGGGCAATGTCCTTGGTAACCTTGTCCATGTCGAGCTCCCTCATCTTGTTGAAGGGCCGTGGCATGTTCTGCATGTCAATTTTCAGCATTAAAAATATTTGGAGTGGCATCAAGCTGTGCAACAAGTTTAGGTTCTCTAAATTGTTGGCTAGTACTCCCTCCATCCAGAAATACTTGTCATCAAAATGGTTAAAAAGGAATGTATCTAGATATATTTTAGTTCTAGATACATCTCTTTTTATCCATTTTAATGACAAGTATTTTCGGACAGAGGGAGTATGAAACCATCAGACTGGAACAAACAAAGAATATGGATTATACTACTCCCTCCGTTCTAAAATTCTTGTCTTAAATTTGTCTAAATACGAATGTATCAAGTCATGTTTTAGTATTTCTTACATCCGTATCTAGAGTTCTAGACGAATCTAAGACAAGAATTTTGGGACGGAGAAATACTCCCTCGGTTCCAAAATAGATGACACAACTTTGTACTAAAGTTAGTACAAAGTTGGGTCGTCTATTTTAGAACGGAGGGAGTAGTTAGCAAGCTTTCACAGGAAAATGAGGTTCTTTGTTATCTGATCAGTGTAGTATGGTTCAGAAATTAACCCAGAGACAGTTAAGATTACCAGCAGTGAAATGAACACATCACCACCTTCCTCCCGTATCTCGAGGCATCCACGGCGTGGCTGAAAAAAGACAGAAAGATATGTCAATTCAGATGTAGATATACACGAAAAAATGCCAATTAAAAGATCAATATACACAAAAAATATGCCAAAAAAGATGTGGCAAAGTTGATGATTATGTAGATGAAACACAGTGAAGATACCTTTTCAGGGTTGATTATCACAGAAACCCCAGGGACAGCACTTTCAAGATCCTCCTTCACCTTTAAAGCTCTTCTCTTGAACTGTTGGCACTGGGTGCTGGAGAGTTCAACAAACAAGCAATCAGTAAGACGAAAGAACAACCATAACTGCAGAGCTTATTGAGTTTACATACAGACAGCTGGAGAAGTCTTGCAGATTATTTAAATGACCAAGGATATTGAAGTACATGCTTTGAGTCTAAGGTATGTCCAGATCAAATGTAACCATGTCAGAAATATTTTGAGTATCAAGGTAGAAAACAATGGTTTTTTAGTAGATGATACAGAACAATGGTTGCACCCAGCCAACTATAATTCACTACTCCAGTTTCCTACATAAGAAGAGAAATATCTCCAAGAAACAATAAAGAACAGGTTGTTTTGGGTGTAGTTGCCATATATCAAATTACAGTAATGGAAAGGTGCAATTAAAGAGAGCGCGAATGGGGTATTCTACCACCCTTGCTACTGAAAATCATTTAATCTTTCCATTGAAATTGGTATGAAAGAAACAAAAAGACTGTTGTTAGAAAGCCACCAAAGGAGAGGAATTTTTAGAACCAGAAAAAGAAGATGGTGTAACCTTCTTTCGGTGCTAACTATTCAACAAGTTAGCAAGTGTTGCAAAGATAGATGATTCTCCAAGCCAGCTTAATGGACGTATTTAATCCAACATGATGTTTGGACTTTGGATGGTGGTTAAGATGGCAACTGGCAGAATGAAACTTACATTTTCAGCTGATGTTTTCATATTATTAATCACATTTTAGAACAGTAGCCTAGTATATTCCGACTTGTGAATCATATTATACTATATTTATTTACAAATTGGAACGCATGCAATACATATTTGATCATGATCATGCATGATGCATACCATTTAAATCACATATTTTGATTTTTTCCACGGTTAACTACAGAGTGAATATGTGATGAGATTCAAGAAGAGTAGAAGTAGTTCCTGTGTGGAACCATCTACAAGCAGCAGCATATATAATTAAAAAAAAGAAGTGAAAATAACAGATCTGCTTAATGTCGCTCCGTTCATCTTCCCCCCAAAATCAGTTTCAACCTTTTCCCCATCTAAACTACGAAATAATAATCTTAAACAACACCTTTTTCATTCATTAATCGTACCCAAAGTCCCGTTAAATCCGACACAAAATCAGTTAAAATCATCCATGGTCACAAAAAGCTAAACCTAACCGTCACGTGCACCGGCGCAAGCACTTACCAAGCCTCGACGATGACGCGCTTCCCATTTTCAGCACCGGCACCGCCCGCCACCACCTCCTTCTTGGCATTTTTTTTCACCTTCTGCTTGGGCGCTGCAGGAGGCGACAGTACCGTCTCCACCTCCTTCGCCACCGCAGACACCTCCTTCTTGGCCTTCTTCCTCCCCTTCTCCGCGGCCGCCGCCGGCGCCGCCTGTGCTTCCTCCTTTTTGGCCGGAGCGTCGGCGCCCCGCTTCCCGGCGGCCATGCTCCGGGTCATCCTAGGCGGCATTGCGGGGGCCGCCGCCGTCGCAACCGGGGACTTGCGCTTGGGAGGCATCGCTTGGTTAGTGGATTGGGTGGGTGTTTGGCTCTTCGGTTTTCGCGGAGGAAAGAGATTGTATCTTATAGAAGAAGATGGTGGAGAATGTGAAAAGGGCGCGCGTGGGAGAGAGTTTCCCGCCAATTGGGCAGTAGGGGCGGGAGATGAAGGAACATGGGCCGTTTCCGCTTCACAACCCACGCCACGTTCATGTTTCGGCAATGTCCATGAGTAGATCTTTCTTTTTTTTCGAACTCAGAGACCTGCTTCCACTAACACCGGCTGGGGCCAAACAAGCCCCACAGATAATTACATCTCACAGACTTACAGAGGGGCAAAATAAATCGTCCTTCAAAAAGGCATGACCTATAATAACTAGTAGAATGCCCGCCGTGTATTATCACAGGCTTTTGAAATATTTTGCTGGAATTATGTAAATATAATGTATGTTATATTTCACATGTAGAAAAAAATAGCACGGGCATATTGAGTAATAATTTAAGTCTGCTTCACTTACATTAAAAATTGTTAACAAAAGGCAATTTGACAATGCATACATATAGAGCAATGATCCAACTAAAAATCTGTTACAAATTAATATATATTTGATGTGTTTAAAAAAATCTCGCACAATATCAGAAATGTTATCTTTAGTTTCATTCATACGATATTTGAGCAAGTATAATAAAAATGTCTTTCTCACCGGCCTTCGGGTCCGTCCACTTTCACGCCAACCACGGTGGCCAATCTTGACACAGACTTTGACTTCTTTGGTTGCGCGATGGCAGACGCCTCGCTCACTCGAAAACACCGTGATGGTCACCATCCACCCTACCTTGCCTACCGGCAGCACTTTTCTTCCAGCACGGGCTCGTCGACCACCTCTCTCCCAGGACCAGCTCCACAACTACACGGTGGCCGCAACCAACCGTCCGCCATGACTGCTCCACCACCACCCTGAGGCTCGACATGAGTCAACTTTAATCGTGTCAAACATACATTGTTTGGATCTTCATGCACATTAAGCAACATTCTTGATTTTTTTTTCTGCCTATAAACCACTATTCTTCTTCATCTTCGTTCTCCTGCTCCTCTTCACTTACTATCTCTACCTTCCCTATCCAAGCCAGCCGCAATCATCAATGTCCCATCCGGCTCAAAATCCCCAAACCTTCTACACCCATGCTATGAATTTTGAGGGACCTTTTGCCATTATTTTCTCCTTTCAAGTCTACAAGCAATAATATCAATGTAGAAGTAATTAGTGTAAACTCCTCTATGCCCGCTCATGGCCACTACGACCACAGCTATGACGTCTCGCCTACATGATGTGCATCCACTCCCACAGTTTCCCCCCTTACTCTGGCGAGGACTCCATTACTTTCCAATATTTTGTTCGGATTATTTGCCATCAAGGAGAAATTAGCATATTGCGCATGAAGATATGTGATAAAAGTTTCTGCGACTTGACACTACAGAGGTAGAGCAACATGAAAATAAAAGATCATGCTTCTAATCTTCAGACTTCTGTAGTTTAAAAAAATGGCGATAACCTTACAACAATTTTCAGACTTCCGTCCATATTAAAAATGATTCATGCATTAAGGAACACCACATAAAGTATGGAATCCAACAAAACTAACAACAAGAGACAATGACATGGATGGCTACCTTATTGTTTTGAAAGTGGATGGCATGAGCCATCGCCCAGATGCACGAAACAGTCCTGACTATGCACAACTAGCCGAGAAACGTTGGGTCAAAACAAGGGTGTTGGTACCTTGAGCAACAATTCCATCGCGTTGACAAATGCCCAACCCAACTGCTCGTGGCCATCCTCGGCCACCACCTGTCCACCTGGACACACTCCTCTAGGCCCAACCGTTCCGAACGACATCCTCCCCGCTTCCCCAGCGCGATGGCCGACTACCGTAATTTCTCTGAAGCGAATCCTTCCAAAGGCGCTGCCGACAACGTCGTCCCTGTGGCGCCGCTCCTTCCTTCTCGTGCCTTTTGCTCCATTAACCTCCTTACTATGAAATTTTAGTAACAAGGTACATTTCAGTAATCAGTAAAAAATGCAGATTTTAGTACAAGAAAATGAGCCTCTTGACAAAGTTTTAGTAGAAATCAGATTTCCGTACAACAAGATATTTTAATACTTGCTAAAAAAGAATAGTACAAGAGCAATCATCCGAAAAATATCATCATAAGTATGAAACTGAACCTTTAGTCACAGCAGGTGACTACCCTTGTCATCTCAATATCATCGTATATTTTTTAAAGAAAATTGATGTCTACTACACAACCTTCTTCTTGTAGACGTTGTTGGGCCTTCAAGTACAGAGGTTTGTAGGACAGTAGCAAATTTCTCTCAAGTGGATGACCTAAAGTTTATCAATCTGTGGGAGGCGTAGGATGAAGATGGTCTCTCTCAATCAACCCTGCAACCAAATAACAAAGAGTCCCTTGTGTCCCCCAACACATCCAATACAATGGTAAATTATATAGGTGCATTAGTTCGGCGAAGAGATGGTGATACAAGTGCAATATGGATAGTAGATAAAGGTTTTTGTAATCTAAAAATATAAAAACAGCAAGGTAACTAATGATAAAAGTGAGCACAAACGGTATTGCAATGCTAGGAAACAAGGCCTAGGGTTCATACTTTCACTAGTGCAAATTCTCTCAACAATAATAACATAATTGGATCATATAACTATCCCTCAACATGCAACAAAGAGTCACTCCAAAGTCACTAATAGCGGAGAACAAATGAAGAGATTATGGTATGGTACGAAACCACCTCAAAGTTATCCTTTCTGATCGATCTATTCAAGAGTCCGTAGTAAAATAACATGAAGCTATTCTTTTCGTTCGATCTATCATAGAGTTCGTACTAGAATAACACCTTAAGATACAAATCAACCAAAACCTTAATGTCACCTAGATACTCCAATGTCACCTCAAGTATTCGTGGGTATGATTATACGATATGCATCACACAATCTCAGATTCATCTATTCAACCAACACAAAGAACTTCAAAGAGTGCCCCAAAGTTTCTACCAGAGAGTCGAGACGAAAACGTGTGACAACCCCTATGCATAAGTTCACGAGGTCACGGAACTCGCAAGTTGATCACCAAAACATACATCAAGTGGATCACATGATATCCCATTGTCACCACAGATAAGCACGTGCAAGACATACATCAAGTGTTCTCAAATCCTCAAAGACTCAATCCGATAAGATAACTTCAAAGGGAAAACTCAATCCATCACAAGAGAGTAGAGGGGGAGAAACATCATAAGATCCAACTATAATAGCAAAGCTCGCGATACATAAAGATCGTACCACCTCAAGAACACGAGAGAGAGAGAGATCAAACACATAGCTACTGATACATACCCTCAGTCCCGAGGGTGGACTACTCCCTCCTCGTCATGGAGAGCGTCGGGATGATGAAGATGGCCACCGGAGAGGGATTCCCCCCTCCGGCAGGGTGCCAGAACGGGTCTAGATTGGTTTTCGGTGGCTACGGAGGCTTCTGGCGGCGGAACTCGCGATCTATTCTCGTTTCTGATGTTTCTAGGGTATATGGATATATATAGGCGAAAGAAGTCGGTCAGGGGGGCCACAAGGCAGAGAGGCGCGCCCAGGGGGTAGAGCGCGCCCCCCACCCTCGTGGTGGCCTCAGGACTCTTCTGGCCCGGCTCCGGTAATCTGTGGGCTTCTTCTGGTCCAAAAATGATCTCCGTGAAGTTTCAGGTCAATTGGACTCCGTTTGGTTTTCCTTTTCTGCGATACTCAAAAACAACGAAAAAATAGAAACTGGCACTGGGCTCTAGGTTAATAGGTTAGTCCCAAAAATCATATAAAATAGCATATAAATGCATATAAAACATCCAAGGTTGATAATATAATAGCATGGAACAATCAAAAATTATAGATACGTTGGAGACGTATCAAAAATCATAAGCATCAGCACCACTACATGGAAGACAAATCTCCTAGCTTCTTTATGATTCAGAATTCAACCCGCATTCAGGCCAATATGAATAGCATCTCAAGGATCTAGATAAATACCTGGAACAAAACTCAATGAAGAACCGTAACATCAGTCGAAACTAAACATAAAAAATTTGAACTCGCTGACTTTATATCAATCCAGTAGTATTAGTAATACAAGCGCTGGTAGAAAATGCAATTCTTAAGGTGCATATAGATATGCTATTATCTTGTTGCTAGAAAATGTAGAGCTCAAGGTACATATAGATATGCCATTGTCTTGCTGTGAAATAGACTGCTTGGTTTGTTAGCTAGATCAGGAAACCTAAGCTTTCCAACAATTCCAATCTGGAAGCACAATCAGACCTCATAGCCTATAAAGATAAATGAAAAGCAATTAAACCATTGGCGACAACTTTTGATTGCAGCTCTGAGAGAGCTCTGGTCCATTTGTAGTTTGCCTAGAAATAAAATCAATCATAATGGAAATCAATCAAATTATAATTTGACTAGAAACAAGACCTCAATGGCATGCAGCCGATCACCTTTCATGTCCTTTTATCACATTAAATTAAATGATTGTTGCACTGTCTACGGATGAGCCAAAATTGCTATGCCCCCAATTCTACAAATTAGATGCACAATAAATTCCCCATTCAGTCCAATACCACTGCAAATGAACAATAGAAATCCACATTAGTAAATACATCACGTACCCTGGTTAAGTAGTTAATTTCAAGCCCCAAAAATTAACACACTCCTGGCCAATGTGCACGGTCAACCATGAGCTATCGCGTCCTTGCCAAGTGTCCTCGTCCCACTCTTCCGCTTGGCGCGAGGCCTCAACAGGACCTGCACGATCTATCCATCAGCGCATTGATAGGATTGTTACCAAAATTCTTGTTCCTACGATCAAGCGGGAGGAGTAACCTATAAAATTTTGGCATCCTGTTGTTGTGACAAGAATGCATCCTATGATAAAAATTTATCCGACATCCTCAATCTCAAGCTAGAAAAAGACACGAGTCTCTTACTTACTATGACAAAGTTACCAATATTTTTATCATTAACTTAAGACACAAAGGCTCAGGGTTGACATGAGTAACATGAAAGACCTTGGGAAATATGAAGAAATTAGGCACACTTTTTGTGCATGACGTGAAGTAGAAGTAAAAAATCAAAATGTCTCATCTCGTGTTCAGTTCTACATACCAAGGTTGTAGTTATACAAGTACAACAATTATTCAGATAAGATCAGCAAGGAGATGAGAGGATGCCCTCACAATTATTCTGAAAATCGATAGTTGGAGTCAACTTGCTTAATTCTATGTGCATGCATATTCAAAACAACATGGAGAATCGTTGTAGGTTGGCTTGGGAGTACCTTTGCAACATGGACAATCGTTGTAGGTTGCCTTGCTTAATTCTGTGTGCATGCATATTTTGAAGTTGATTATGCGACGTCCTCATGGTGAAATATTTTGTTGATTCGTTGGGAGTACCTTTGCGACCTCATCTGTAGAAGATAATACTTCTCCCATACCGAACATTGAACACCGCAATATCAATGAGATCTCTATCAGGGTCAAACACTTAAAGGTACTTTTATTGTCGTTGCTAATTTATGAATATCAATATCATCAATGGACCTAGTTGGGCAGATGCGGGAATAACTATACTACGAACCTTGTCTGAAATAATTGTGCAATTAATTTCCCACAAAGACAATTGAATTTTTCTTGGGTTGAGGAAAGAATAGTCCACATCGACCAAGCACAACTGCAATGGGTTGTCAGTCGCACACATGCTAATATGTTGGGGAACATAGTAATTTCAAAATTTTCCTACGCACACACAAGATCATGGTGATGCATAGCAACAAGAGGGGAGAGTGTTGTCCACGTACCCTCGTAGACCGAAAGCGGAAGCGTTAGCACAATGCGGTTGATGTAGTCGTACGTCTTTATGATCCGACCGATCCAAGTACCGAACGCACAGCACCTCCGAGTTCAGCACACTTTCAGCTCGATGACGTCCCGCGAACTCCGATCCAGCAGAGCTTCACGGGAGAGTTCCGTCAGCACGACGGCATGGTGACAGTGATGCTGTTGCTACCGACGCAGAGCTTCGCCTAAGCACCGCTACGATATGACCGAGGTGGAATATGGTGGAGGGGGGCACCGCACATGGCTGGGAGAGATCAACTGATCAACTTGTGTCTAGAGGTGCCCCCTGCCCCTGTATATAAAGGAGCAAGGGGGAGGCCGGCTGGCCCTCTATGGGCGCGCCAGGAGGAGGAGTCCTCCTCCTAGTAGGAGTAGGACTCCCCTTTCCTACTCCTACTAGGAGGAGGAAAGGAAGGAGGAGAAGGAGAAGGAGGGAGAAGGAGGAAAAGGAGGAAAGGGGGGCCGGCCCCCTAGTCCAATTCGGTTTGGGCTAGGGGGGGCGCGCGCCTTGCCTCCTCTCTTCCACCACTTGGCCCGTGAGGCCCATTACTTCCTCGTATTCCAGTAACTCCCGGTACCCCCGAAAATACCCGAATCACTCGGAACCTTTCCGATGTCCGAATATAGTCGTCCAATATATCGATCTTTACGTCTCGACCATTTCGAGACTCCTCGTCTTGTCCCTGATCTCATACGGGACTCCGAACTACCTTCGGTACATCAAATCACATAAACTCATAATATAATCGTCACCGAAACTTTAAGCGTGCGGACCCTACGGGTTCGATAACTATGTAGACATGACCGAGACATGTCTCCAGTCAATAACCAATAGCGGAACCTGGATGCTCATATTGGCTCCCACATATTCTACGAAGATCTTTATCAGTCAGACCGCGTAACAACATACGTTGTTCCCTTTGTCATCGGTATGCTACTTGCCCGAGATTCAATCGTCGGTATCTCAATACATAGTTCAATCTCATTACCGACAAGTCTCTTTACTTGTTCCGTAATACATCATCCCGCAACTAACTTATTAGTTGCAATGCTTGCAAGGCTTAAGTGATGTGCATTACCGAGAGGGCCTAGAGATACCTCTCCGACACTCGGAGTGACAAATCCTAATCTCGAAATACGCCAACCCAACAAGTACCTTCGGAGACACTTGTAGAGCACCTTTATAATCACCCAGTTACGTTGTGACGTTTGGTAGCACACAAAGTGTTCCTCCGGTAAATGGGAGTTGCATAATCTCATAGTCATAGGAACATGTATAAGTTATGAAGAAAGCAATAGCAACAAACTAAACGATCAAGTGCTAAGCTAATGGAATGGGTCAAGTCAATCACATCATTCTCCTAATGATGTGATCCTGTTAATCAAATGACAACTCATGTCTATGGTTAGGAAACTTAACCATCTTTGATCAACGAGCTAGTCAAGTAGAGGCATACTAGTGACACTCTGTTTGTCTATGTATTCACACATGTATTATGTTTCCGGTTAATACAATTCTAGCATGAATAATAAACATTTATCATGAAATAAGGAAATAAATAATAACTTTATTATTGCCTCTAGGGCATATTTCCTTCAGTCTCCCACTTGCACTAGAGTCAATAATCTAGTTCACATCGCCATGTGATTTAATACCAATAGTTCACATCACCATGTGATTAACACCCATAGTTCACATTGACATGTGACCAACACCCAAAGGGTTTACTAGAGTCAATAATCTAGTTCACATCGCTATGTGATTAACACCCAAAGAGTACTAAGGTGTGATCATATTTTGCTTGTGAGAGAAGTTTAGTCAACGGGTCTGCCACATTCAGATCCGTACGTATTTTGCAAATTTCTATGTCAACAATGCTCTGCACGGAGCTACTCTAGCTAATTGCTCCCACTTTCAATACGTATCTAGATTGAGACTTAGAGTCATTTGGATCAGTGTCAAAACTTGCATCGACGTAACCCTTTACGACGAACCTTTTGTCACCTCCATAATCGAGAAACATATCCTTATTCCACTAAGGATAATTTTGACCAATGTCCAGTGATCTACTCCTAGATCACTATTGTACTCCCTTGCCAAACTCAGGGCAGGGTATACAATAGGTCTAGTACACAGCATGGCATACTTTATAGAACCTATATCTGAGGCATAGGGAATGACTTTCATTCTCTCTCTCTATCTTCTGCCGTGGTCGGGTTTTGAGTCTTACTCAACTTCACACCTTTGTAACACAGGCAAGAACTCCTTCTTTGACTGTTCCATTTTGAACTACTTCAAAATCTTGTCAAGGTATGTACTCATTGGAAAACTTATCAAGCATCTTGATCTATCTCTATAGATCTTGGTGCTCAATATGTAAGCAGCTTCACCGAGGTCTTTCTTTGAAAAACTCCTTTCAAACATTCCTGTATGCTTTGCAGAATAAATCTACATTATCTCTGATCAACAATATGTCATACACATATACTTATTAGAAATGTTGTAGTGCTCCCACTCACTTTCTTGTAAATACAGGCTTCACCGCAAGTCTGTATAAAACTATATGATTTGATCAACTTATCAAAGCATATATTCCAACACCGAGATGCTTGCACCAGTCCATAGATGGATTGCTGGAGCTTGCATATTTTGTTAGTACCTTTAGGATTGACAAAACCTTCTGGTTGCATCGTATACTACTCTTCTTTAATAAATCCATTAAGGAATGCAGTTTTGTTTATCCATTTGCCAGATTTCATAAAATGTGGCAATTGCTAACATGATTTGGACTGACTTAAGCATAGATACGAGTGAGAAACTCTCATCGTAGTCAACACCTTGAACTTGCCAAAAACCTTTTTGCGACAATTCTAGCTTTGTAGATAGTAACACTACTATCAGCGTCCGTCTTCCTCTTGAAGATCCATTTAATCTCAATGGCTCGCCGATCATTGGGCAAGTCAATCAAAGCCCATACTTTGCTCTCATACATGGATCTCATCTCAGATTTCATGGCCTCAAGCCATTTCGCGGAATCTGGGCTCATCATCGCTTCCTCATAGTTCGTAGGTTCGTCATGGTCAAGTAACATGACCTCCAGAACAGGATTACCGTACCACTCTGGTGCGGATCTCACTCTGGTTTACCTACAAGGTTCGGTAGTAACTTGATCTGAAGTTACATGATCATCATCATTAGCTTCCTCACTAATTGGTGTAGTAGTCACAGGAACAGATTTCTGTGATGAACTACTTTCCTATAAGGGAGCAGGTATAGTTACTTCATCAAGTTCTACTTTCCTCCCACTCACTTATTTCGAGAGAAACTCCTTCTCTAGAAAGGATCCATTCTCAGCAACGAATATCTTGCCTTCGAATCTGTGATAGAAGGTGTACCCAACATTTTCTTTTGGGTATCCTATGAAGACGCACTTCTCCGATTTGGGTTTGAGCTTATCAGGTTGAAACTTTTTCACATAAGCATCGCAACCTCAAACTTTAAGAAATGACAGCTTATGTTTCTTGCCAAACCATAGTTCATACGGTGTCGTCTCAACGGATTTAGATGGTGCCCTATTTAACGTGAATGTAGCTGTCTCTAGTGCATAACCCTAAAACGATAGCGGTAAATCAGTAAGAGACGTCATAGATCGCACCATATCTAATAAAGCACGGTTACGACGTTCGGACACACCATTACACTGTGGTGTTCCAGGTGGCATGAGTAGTGAAACTATTTCACATTGTTTTAACTGAAGGCCAAACTCGTAACTCAAATATTTTACTTCTGTGATCATATCGTAGAAACTTTTATTTTGTTATGATGATTCTCCACTTCACTCTGAAATTCTTTGAACTTTTCAAATGTTTCAGACTTGTGTTTCATCAAGTAGATATACTCATATCTGCTCAAATCATCTATGAAGATCAGAAAATAATGATACCTGCCGCGAGCCTCAATATTCATCGGACCACATACATCAGTATGTATGATTTCCAACAAATCTGTTGCTTGCTCCATTGTTCCGGAGAACGGAGTCTTAGTCATCTTGCCCATGAGGCATGGTTCGCAAGCATCAACTGATTCATAATCAAGTGTTCCAAAAGCCCATCAGCATGGTTTTTCTTCATGCGCTTTACATAAATATGACCTAAACGGCAGTGCCACAAATAAGTTGCACTATCATTATTAACTTTGCATCTTTTGGTTTCAATATTATGAATATGTGTATCACTACGATCGAGATCCAACGAACCATTTTCATTGGGTGTGTAACCATATAAGGTTTTATTCATGTAAACAGAACAACAATTTATTCTCTTACTTAAATGAATAACCGTATTGCAATAAACATGATCAAATCATATTCATGCTCAACGCAAACACCAAATAACACTTATTTAGGTTCAACACTAATCCCGAAAGTATAGGGAGTGTGCGATGATGATCATATCAATCTTGGAACCACTTCCAACACACATCGTCACTTCACCCTTAACTATTCTCTATTCATTCTGCAACTCCCGTTTCGAGTTACTACTCTTAGCAACTGAACCAGTATCAAATAACGAGGGGTTGCTACGAACACTAGTAAAATACACATCAATAATCTGTATAAATATACCTTTGTTCACTTCGCCATCCTTCTTATCCGCCAAATACTTGGGGTAGTTCCGCTTCCAATGACCAGTCCCTTTGCAGTAGAAGCACTCAGTTTCAGGCTTAGGTCCAGACTTGGGTTTTTCACTTGAGTAGCAGCTTGCTTGCCGTTCTTCTTGAAGTTCCCCTTTCTTCCCTTTGTCCCTTTACTTGAAACTAGTGGTTTTGTTTACCATCAACACTTGATGCTTTTCTTGATTTCTACCTTCGTCGACTTCAGCATCACGAAGAGCTTGGGAATTACTTTTGTCATCCCTTGCATATTATAGTTCATCACTAAGTTCTAGTAACTCGGTGATAGTGACTAGAGAACTTTGTCAATTACTCTCTTATCTGGAAGATTAACTCCCACTTGATTCAAGCAATTCTAGTACTCAGACAATCTGAGCACATGCTCACTAGTTGAGCTATTATCCTCCATCTTGTAGGCAAAGTACTGTCAGAGGTCTCATACCTCTCGACACGGGCATGAGTATGAAATACCAATTTCAACTCTTGGAACATCTTATATGCTCCATGGCGTTCAAAACGTCTTTGAAGCCCCGATTCTAAGCTGTTAAGCATGGTGCACTAAACTATCAAGTAGTCATCATATTGAGCTAGCCAAACGTTCATAACGTCTGCATCTGCTCCTGCAATAGGTCTGTCACCTAGCGGTGCATTAAGGACATAATTCTTCTGTGCAGCAATGAGGATAATCCTCAGATCACGGATCCAATCCGCATCATTGCTACTAACATCTTTCAACTTAATTTTCTCTAGGAACATATCAAAAATAAAATAGGGGAGCTAAACGCGAGCTATTGATCTACAACATAGATATGCTAATACTACCAGGACTAAGTTCATGATAAATTAAAGTTCAATTAATCATATTACTTAAGAACTCCCACTTAGATAGACATCACTCTAATCATCTAAGTGATCACGTGATCCAAATGAACTAAACCATAACCGATCATCACGTGTAATGGAGTAGCTTTCAATGGTGAACATCATTATGTTGATCATATCTACTATATGATTCACGCCCGACCTTTCGGTCTTAGTGTTCCGAGGCCATATCTGCATATGCTAGGCTCGTCAAGTTTAACCTGAGTATTCTGTGTGTGCAAAACTGGCTTGCACCCGTTGTAGATGGACGTAGAGCTTATCACACCTGATCATCACGTGGTGTTTGGGCACGACGAACTTTGGCAACGGTGCATACTCAGGGAGAACACTTATACCTTGAAATTTTAGTAAGGGATCATCTTATAAAGCTACCGTCGAACTAAGCAAAATAAGATGCATAAAAGATAAACATCATATGCAATCATAATATGTGACATGATATGGCCATGATCATCTTGCGCCTTTGATCTCCATCTCCAAAGTACTCTCATGATCTCCATCGTCACCGACATGACACCATGATCTCCATCATCTTGATCTATATCAATGTGTCGTCACATGGTCGTCTCGCCAACTATTGCTCTTGCAACTATTGCTATCGCATAGCGATAAAGTAAAGCAATTATTTGGCGCTTGCATCTTATGCAATAAAGAGACAACCATAAGGCTTCTGCCAGTTGTCGACAACTTCAACAAAACATGATCATCTTATACAACAACTTATATCTCATCACGTCGTGACCATATCACATCACAACATGCCCTGCAAAAACAAGTTAGACGTCCTCTACTTTGTTGTTGCAAGTTTTACGTGGCTGATACGGGCTGAGCAAGAACTGTTCTTACCTACGCATCAAAACCACAACGATAGTTTGTCAAGTTGGTGTTGTTTTAACCTTCGCAAGGACCGGGCGTACCCACACTCGGTTCAACTAAAGTTGGAGAAACTGACACCCGCCAGCCACCTGTGTGCAAAGCACGTCAGTAGAACCAGTCTCGCGTAAGTGTACGCGTAATGTCGGTCCGGGCCACTTCATCCAACAATACCGCCGAACCAAAGTATGACATGCTGGTAAGCAGTATGACTTATATTGCCCACAACTCACTTGTGTTCTACTCGTGCATATGACATCTAGCATAAAACCAGGCTCGGATGCCACTGTTGGGGAACGTAGTAATTTCAAAATTTTCCTATGCACACGCAAGATCATGGTGATGCATAGCAACGAGAGGGGAGAGTGTTGTCCACGTACCCTCGTAGACCGAAAGCGGAGGCGTTAGCACAATGCAGTTGATGTAGTCGTACGTCTTCACGATCCGACCTATCCAAGTACAGAACGCACGGCACCTCCGAGTTCAGCACACGTTCAGCTCGATGACGTCCCGCGAACTCCGATCCAGCAGAGCTTCACGGGAGAGTTCCGTAAGCACGACGGCGTGGTGACGGTGATGATGTTGCTACCGACGCAGGGCTTCGCCTAAGCACCGCTACGATATGACCGAGGTGGAATATGGTGGAGGGGGGCACCGCACACGGCTAGGAGAGATCAACTGATCAACTTGTGTCTAGAGGTGCCCCCTGCCCCTGTATATAAAGGAGCAAGGGGGGAGGCCGGCCGACCCTCTATGGGCGCGCCAGGAGGAGGAGTCCTCCTCCTAGTAGGAGTAGGACTCCCCTTTCCTACTCCTACTAGGAGGAGGAAAGGAAGGAGGAGAAGGAGAAGGAAGGAGAAGGAGGAAAAGGAGGAAAGGGGGGCCGACCCCCTAGTCCAATTCGGTTTGGGCCAGGGGGGCCGCGTGCCCTTCCTCCTCTCTTCCACCACTTGGCCCATGAGGCCCATTACTTCTTCCTCGTATTCCCGTAACTCCCCGGCACCCCCGAAAATACCCGAATCACTCGGAACCTTTCCGATGTCCGAATATAGTCGTCCAATATATCGATATTTACGTCTCGACCATTTCGAGACTCCTTCTCATGTCCCCGATCTCATCCGGGACTCCGAACTACCTTGGGTACATCAAATCACATAAACTCATAATATAATCGTCACCGAAACTTTAAGCGTGCGGACCCTACGGGTTCGAGAACTATGTAGACATGACCGAGACATGTCTCCGGTCAATAACCAATACCGGAACCTGGATTCTCATATTGGCTCCCACATATTCTACGAAGATCTTTACCGGTCAGACCGCATAACAACATACGTTGTTCCCATTGTCATCGGTATGTTACTTGCCCGAGATTCAATCGTCGGTATCTCAATACCTAGTTCAATCTGGTTACCGGCAAGTCTCTTTACTCGTTCCGTAATACATCATCCCGCAACTAACTTATTAGTTGCAATGCTTGCAAGGCTTAAGTGATGTGCATTACCGAGGGCCCAGAGATACCTCTCCGACAATCGGAGTGACAAATCCTAATCTCGAAATACGCCAACCCAACAAGTACCTTCGGAGACACCTGTAGAGCACCTTTATAATCACCCAGTTACGTTGTGACGTTTGGTAGCACACAAAGTGTTCCTCCGGTAAACGGGAGTTGCATAATCTCATAGTCATAGGAACATGTATAAGTAATGAAGAAAGCAATAGCAACAAACTAAACGATCAAGTGCTAAGCTAATGGAATGGGTCAAGTCAATCACATCATTCTCCTAATGATGTGATCCCGTTAATCAAATGACAACTCATGTCTATGGTTAGGAAACATAACCATCTTTGATCAACGAGCTAGTCAAGTAGAGGCATACTAGTGACACTCTGTTTGTCTATGTATTCACACATGTATTATGTTTCCGGTTAATACAATTCTAGCATGAATAATAAACATTTATCATGAAATAAGGAAATAAATAATAACTTTATTATTGCCTCCAGGGCATATTTCCTTCATGATAAGCCTCCGTTGTGTCCTAATCTAAGTAGCGGGCTAATCACCTGATGATTTGAAAAGATGACATGAATGTTCAGAGCTTTCAGGTGCAATTCTACCAGTGTCTTCAGACCAACCTGCAGAGCAACCTGCACGATCCATCCATCAGTGCATTGACTGGATTGTCAAAGTTGCCGACTTTGGTGTGCGACTGGGCACCGAAGATTGCTGCAAGGAAGATAACAACATCAATGACGATGGTGCAAGTTACTGATTAGAACATATGGGCGAGTGTGTGGAAGACAATCAAGAGAAGAGATTAAAGATGATCTCACTAGCGAGGTATTAGTCCTTGGGCGCCACTTTTCGCACTGGTGGCATTGCATGCGTCGCCGGGGTCCCTGGCCATGTGCTACCTCTTGAGCTTGCGTTGGTTTTTCCCTTGAAGAGGAAAGGGTGATGCAGCAAAGTAGAGTAAGTATTTCCCTCGGCTTTTGAGAACCAAGGTATCAATCCAGTAGGAGACAACGCAACAAGCCACCGAATACCTGCAGAAACAAACACCAACTTGCACCAAATGCGACAAAGGGGTTGTTTGCAAAGTGAGATCTGATATAGATGGATAAACGGTAAAGTAATATTTTCGGTATTTTTGGTTTATGGAATGGAAAGTAAAAGATTGCAAACAAACTAAATAGGAAACTAAAATTGTAGATCGGAAACTTATATGATGGAAAATAGACCTAGGGGCCATAGGTTTCACGAGAGGCTTCTCTCGAAATAGAAAATGTTACGGTGGGTGAACAAACTACTGTTGAGCAATTGATAGAAAAGCGCAAAGTTATGATGATATCTAAGGCAATGATCATGAATATAGGCATCACGCCCGTATCAAGTAGACCGAAACGATTCTGCATCTACTACTTTTACTCCACACATCGACCGACTCCTGCCTGCATCTAGAGTATTAAGTTCATAAGAACAGAGTAACGCATTAAGTAAGATGACATGATGTAGCGGAATTAACTCAAGAAATATGATGAAAACCCCATGTTGTTATCCTTGATGGCAACAATACAATATGTGTCGGTTCCCCTTCTGTCACTAGGATCGAGCACTTCAAGATTGAACCCAAAGCTAAGCACTTCTCCCAATGCAAGAAAAACCAATCTAGTTGGCCAAACCAAATCAATAGTTCGAAGAGACTTGCAAAGATACCAAATCATGCATATAAGAATTCAGAGGAGATTCAAATAATATTCATAGATAAGCTGATCATAAATCCACAATTCATCAGTTCTTGGCAGACACACCGCAAAAAAGTATTACATCGAATAGATCTCCAAGAACATCGAGGAGAACATGGTATTGAGAATCAAAGAGAGAGAGAAGAAGCCATCTAGCTACTAGATATGGACCCGTAGGTCAGTGGTAAACTACTCACGCTTCATCGGAAAGGCAATGGTGTTGATGTAGAAGCCCTTCGTGATCGAATCCCCCTCCGGCAGGATGCCGGAAAAGGCCCCTATATGGGATCTCATGGGTACAGAAGGTTGCGATGGTGTAAAAGTGGTTTTGTGGCTCCCCTGGAAGGTTTTGGAGTATTTGAGAATATATAGGCGGAAGAAATAGGCCGGTGGAGTCATGAGGGGCCCACAAGGGTGGGGGGCGTGCCCTACCCCCCTGGGCGCACCCTCCAACCTTGTGGCCGCCTCGTGGCATTCCTGACATGCACTCCAAGCCCTCTGGATATCTTCTGGTCCAAGAAAAATTATCGCGATAGTTTCATTCCGTTTGGTATTCCTTTTTTGTGAAACTCTAAAACAAGAAAAAAAACATGAACTGGCACTAGCCTCTAGGTTAATAGTTTAGTCCCAAAAATCATATAGAATAACATATTAATGCATATAAAACATCTAAAACAGATAATATAATAGCATGGAACAATCAAAAATCTCCAACGTATCACCATGGCGTAACAATGGTGCTACCTCTTGAGCTTGCGTTGGTTTTTCCCTAGAAGAGGAAAGGGTGATGCAGCAAAGGAGAGTAAGTATTTCCCTCAGTTTTGAGAACCAAGGTATCAATCCAGTAGGAGACAACGCAACAAGCCACCGAATACCTGCACAAACAAACACAAACTTTCACCCAACGCGACAAAGGGGTTGTCAATCCCTTCACGGTTATTTGCAAAGTGAGATCTGATATAGATGAATAAACGGTAAAGTAATATTTTTGGTATTTTTGGTTTATAGATCGGAAAGTAAAAGATTGCAAAGAAAGTAAATATATAGGAAACTAAAATTGTAGATCGGAAACTTATATGATGGAAAATAGACGTGGGGGCCATAGGTTTCACTAGAGGCTTCTCTCAAGATAGAAAATATTACGGTGGGTGAACAAATTACTGCCGAGCAATTGATAGAAAAGCGCAAAGTTATGACGATATCTAAGGCAATGATCATGAATATAGGCATCACGTCCGTGTCAAGTAGACCAAAACAATTCTGCATCTACTACTATTACTCCACACATCGACCGACTCCTGCCTGCATCTAGAGTATTGAGTTCATAAGAACAGAGTAACACATTAAGTAAGATGACATGATGTAGCGGAATTAACTCAAGCAATATGATGAAAACCCCATATTGTTATCCTCGATGGCAACAATACAATACGTGTCGGTTCCCCTTCTATCACTAGGATCGAGCACCGCAAGATTGAACCCAAAGATAAGCACTTCTCCCATTGCAAGAAAAATCAATCTAGTTGGCCAAACCAAATCGATAGTTCGAAGAGACTTGCAAAGATATCAAATCATGCATATAAGAATTCAGAGGAGATTCAAATAATATTCATATATAAGCTGATCATAAATCCACAATTCATCGGATCTCGGCAAACACACCGCAAAAAAGTATTACATCGAATAGATCTCCAAGAACATCGAGGAGAACATGGTATTGAGAATCAAAGAGAGAGAAGAAGCCATCTAGCTACTAGCTATGGACCCGTAGGTCTGAGTAAACTACTCACGCTTCATCGGAGAGGCAATGGTGTTGATGTAGAAGCTCTCCGTGATCGAATCCCCCTCCGGCAGGACGCCGGAAAAGGCCCCTAGATGGGATCTCATGGGTACATAAGGTTTGGCGGTGGAAAAGTGGTTTTGTGGCTCTCCTAGAAGGTTTTGGGGTATTTGACAATATATAGGAGAAATAAATAGGTCGGTGGAATCACGAGGGGCCCATAAGGGTGGGGAGCACGCCCTACGTCCTTGTGGATGCCTCGTGGCTTCCGTGTTGTGTACTCCAAGTCTTCTGGATGTCTTCTGGTCCAAGAAAAATCATCACTAAAGTTTCATTCCGTTTGGTATTCCTTCTGTGCGAAACTCTAAAACAAGGAAAAAGAGAAACTAACACTGGGCTCTTGGTTAATAGGTTAGTCCCAAAAAACATAGTATAAAATAGCATATTAATGCATATAAAACATCCAAAACAGATAATATAATAGCATGGAACAATAAAAAATTATAGATACGTTGGAGATGAAGGAAATATGCCCTAGAGGCAATAATAAAGTTATTATTTATTTCCTTATATCGTGATAAATGTTTATTATTCATGCTAGAATTGTATTAACCGGAAACATAATACATGTGTGAATACATAGACAAACAGAGTGTCACCAGTATGCCTCTACTTGACTAGCTCGTTGATCAAAGATGGTTAAGTTTCCTAGCCATTGACATGGGTTGTCATTTGATTAATGATACGTCTCCGTCGTATCTACTTTTCCAAACACTTTTGCCCTTGTTTTGGACTCTAACTTGTATGATTTGAATGGAACTAACCCGTACTGACGCTGTTTTCAGCAGAATTGCCATGGTGTTGTTTTATGTGCAGAAAACAAAAGTTCTCGGAATGACCTGAAACTCCACGGAATATCTTAGAATAAATAATAAAAAAATCCTCGCCAAAGATGAAGACCAGGGGGCCCACACCCTGTCCACGAGGGTGGGGGGCGCGCCCCTCCCCCCTGGGCGCGCCCCCTACCTCGTGGGCCCCCTGGTGGCCCTCCGACGCCAACTCCAACTCCATATATTGGCTTTCAAGGAGAAAAAAATCAAAGAGAAAGTTTCATCGCGTTTTACGATACGGAGCCGCCGCCAAGCCCTAATCTCTCTCGGGAGGGCTGATCTGGAGTCCGTTCGGGGCTCCGGAGAGGGGGATTCGTCACCGTCGTCATCATCAACCATCCTCCATCACCAATTTCATGATGCTCACCGCCGTGCGTGAGTAATTGCATCGTAGGCTTGCTGGACGGTGATGGGTTGGATGAGATTTATCATGTAATCGAGTTAGTTTTGTTAGGGTTTGATCCCTAGTATCCACTATGTTCTGAGATTGATGTTGCTATGACTTTGCTATGCTTAATGCTTGTCACTAGGGCCCGAGTGCCATGATTTCAGATCTGAACTTATTATGTTTTCATGAATATATGTGAGTTCTAGATCCTATCTTGCAAGTCTATAGTCACCTACTATGTGTTATGATCCGGCAACCCCGAAGTGACAATAATCGGGACCACTCCCGGTGATGACCATAGTTTGAGGAGTTCATGTATTCACTATGTGTTAATGCTTTGTTCCGGTTCTCTATTAAAAGGAGGCCTTAATATCCCTTAGTTTCCAATAGGACCCCGCTGCCACGGGAGGGTAGGACAAAAGATGTCATGCAAGTTCTTTTCCATAAGCACGTATGACTATTTGCGGAATACATGCCTACATTATATTGATGAACTGGAGCTAGTCCTGTGTCACCCTATGTTATGACTGTTACATGATGAACCACATCCGGCATAATTATCCATCATTGATCCGGTGCCTACGAGTTTTCCATATACTGGTTTACGCTTATTTACTTTTCCGTTGCTACTGTTACAATCACTACAAAAATACCAAAAACATTACTTTTGCTGTCTTTACTTTGTTACCGTTACCACCACTATCATATTACTTTGCTACTAAACACTTTGCTGCAGATACTAAGTTTCCAGGTGTGGTTGAATTGACAACTCAGCTGCTAATACTTGAGAATATTCTTTGGCTCCCCTTGTGTCGAACCAACAAATTTGGGTTGAATACTCTACCCTCGAAAATTGTTGCGATCCCCTATACTTGTGGGTTATCAAGACCTTTTTCTGGCGCCGTTGCCGGGGAGCATAGCTCTATTCTTTGAGTCACTTGGGATTTATATCTGCTGGACACTATGAAGAACTTGAAAGACGCTAAGACAAAAATTTATCCCTCAACTATGAGGGGAGGTAAGGAACTGCCATCTAGCTCTGCACTTGATTCACCTTCTGTTATGAGTAAGCTAGCGACACCTAAACCTACTACTGCTATGAATTCTGATATGTCGCATGTTATTGATGATGCCACTTCTGCTATGCATGATACTTATGATGAAACTACTTCTATGCTTGATACTACTATGCCACTTGGTGAATTTCTAGATGAGTTCTAAGTCTAGAGATAGAGAAATTAATGAACCTAAACACGATGATGTTAGTGATGATGAACCTATGCCTATTATTCCTGAGGGTTATCTTTTTAATAATGAATCTTATGAAGCTATTCTTGCTTGTCCGGATAAACCTAAACGTAAGAGGTTACTAATTAAGTGGAGTAAGGAATCTTTTAGAGGTAGGATGAGACCCGACCCTGCTTTTGCTACTTCACCTATCTGTGTTCCTGATCAGGATTATTATGATATTACTGTTGATCCAGATATAATTACTTTGGTTGAATCTGATCCTTTTTATGGCTATGAATCTGAAACTGTTGTGGCACATCTTTGCAAGTTAGATGAAATAGCTGCCCCGTTTACTAATAATCTGAGATCGCGCCACTTTTATATACTCAAAATATTTCCGTTCTCATTAAAGGGTGATGCTAAGAAATGGTTTAATTCTCTTGATCCTGCCTATGTGCAAAGTCCCCAGGATATGATTTATTACTTCTCTGCTAAATATTTCCCTGCTCATAAGAAACAAGCTGCTTTGAGGGAAATATACAATTTTGTGCAAATTGAAGAAGAGAGTCTCCCACAAGCTTGGGGGAGGCTTCTCAAGTTACTTAATGCTTTGCCTGATCATCCTCTTAAGAAACCTGAAATATTTGATATCTTTTATAATGGACTAACTGATGCTTCTAGAGATTACCTGGATAGTTGTGCTGGTTCTCTTTTCAGGGAAAGAACACCGGATGACGCTGAAATTTTATTGAATAATATGTTGGCAAATGAAAAAAATTGGGCACCTCCTGAGCCACCTCCCGAGCCAGCTCCTGAGCCAATTATTGAGCCTATTCCTAAACCAACTCCGAAGAAGAGAGGTGTTCTATTTCTCAGTCCCGAAGATATGCAAGAGGCAAAGAAATCTATGAAAGAAAAAGGTATTAAAGCTGAAGATGTTAAGAATTTACCTCCTATTGAAGAAATACATGGTCTTAATTTACCGCCTGTTGAAGAAGTATATGATCTCAATTACTTATTTACTGAAGAACCTCCCGATATCCCGACACGGGTAGTAAAGGTAAATTCTCTCTATAGATATGATAAAGTTGAAGTCCCTCCTACTAAAATTGCTAGTCAGTGCTTGGATGAGTTTGATGACTTTATGTTTAAGCAAGATGACTTTAATGCTTATTTTGGTAGACAATTAAAGCAGAATACCTTTATGATTAAACGCTTGAGTGATTATATGGATAATATTAGAGGTGAACTTAAACTTGTTAGCAAACATGCTTCTATGGTTACCACTCAAGTAGAACAAGTACTTAAAGCTCAGAAAGAAATGCTTGATGAAATGAATAGTAAGAAAAATAATTATGCTGTTAGAGTGGCTACTAGAACTAGTAGAATGACTCAGGAACCTTTGTATCCTGAAGGCCACCCTAAGAGAATCGAGCAAGATTCTCAAAGAAATAATATTGATGCACCTAGCTCTTCTAAAAGGAAGAAAAAGAAAAATGATAGAACTGTGCAAACTTCTAGTGAACCTATTGCTGAACCACCTGATAATCCAAATGATATCTCTATGTCTGATGCTGAAACACAATCTGGTAATGAACATGAACCTAGTGAAAATGTTAATGATGATGTTCATGATGATGCTCAACCTAGTAATGATAATGATGTAGAAGTTGAACCTGCTGTTGATCTTGATAACCCACAATCAAAGAATCAACGTTATGATAAAAGAGACTTCGTTGCTAGGAAACATGGTAAAGAAAGAGAACCATGGGTTCAGAAACCCATGCCTTTTCCTCCGAAACCATCCAAGAAAAAGGATGATGAGGATTTTGAGCGCTTTGCTGAAATGATTAGACCTATCTTTTTGCGTATGCGATTGACTGATGTGCTCAAAACAAATCCTTATGCTAAGTATATGAAGGATATCATTACTAATAAAAGAAAGATACCGGAGGCTGAAATTTCCACCATGCTTGCTAATTACACTTTTAAGGGTGGAATACCAAAGAAACTTGGAGATCCAGGAGTACCTACTATACCATGCTCCATTAAAAGAAATTATGTTAAAACTGCTTTATGTGATCTTGGAGCCGGTGTTAGTGTTATGCCTCTCTCTTTATATCGTAGACTTGACTTGAATAAGTTGACACCTACTGAAATATCTTTGCAAATGGCTGATAAATCAACTGCTATACCTGTCGGTATTTGTAAGGATGTGCCTGTTGTGGTTGCAAACGTTACTATTTTAACGGACTTTGTTATTCTTGATATTCCCGAGGATGATAGTATGTCTATTATTCTTGGAAGACCTTTCCTTAATACTGCAGGGGCTGTTATTGATTGCAACAAAGGCAATGTCACTTTTCATGTTAATGGTAATGAGCATACGGTGCACTTTCCGAGGAAACAACCTCAAGTTTATAGTATCAACTCTATTGGAAAAATTCCATCGATTATATTTGGAGGTTTTGAATTTCCTCTTCCTACTGTCAAAAAGAAATATGATATACTTATTGCTGGGGATGTCCATATCCCCGTTGAGGTAACATAGTGTTATTCAAAATTTCTCCGGTTCCATGATTATCGGAATGAGTTTGTTAACAAGACTTGATCAACCTTGTTAGTGGATTCTTTTTTATGAGCATGAGATGGATGAAACTAGAAGCACAACCTTCTGTACCCTCTTTATATTTTCTGTTCTTTAGTAGAAATAAAGTAAAATAGTATTTTTCTGTCTGTTTCCTGACTTATCCATGCAATATAAAAATATCCCGAAAATAGAAGTCCTCAGAATGCCATGCCAATTTAATATGATTTTTTCGGGAATATTTAAGGATTTTTAGTGCAAAAATTACCGCGGGGGGAGCTTCCACCTGGTCACGAGGGTGGAGGGCGCGCCCTACCCCCCTGGGCGCACCCCCTTACCTCGTGGGCCCACGGTGGCCCTCCTCCACTTATTCCTGCACCCATCTTCTTCCTCTGTCTCGCACAAACGCAAAAAACCAACTCAAGCTCGTGTTCCAGCAACTTTTGCTGCGATTTTCGATCTCCTTGCTCAAAGCACCTCTCGCAAAACTGCTTGGGGAGATTGTTCCTTGGTATGTGACTCCTCCATTGGTCCAATTAGTTTTTGTTCTAGTGCTTTATTCATTGCAAATTTGTGCTGCATAGGTGACCATGTTCTTGAGCTTGCATGTCAAATATATATGGTTCCAAGTAGTTCTAATGCTTGATATATGCTCTAGGCACTTGCATGAGTAGTTGCTATCAATCTTATTGAAGTTGGTTCACTTTGTTTGAAGTTACTAAAAATTTCAGATTGTTTCAGAAATAATGAAGAGACTTTTGAGGGGCTCGTCGATCCGAAGTTCTAAGGAGAAACAAAAGGAAGAAGAACAGAAGCCCAAATTTAATCTGCCTCGTATCGCGGAGGTCCGGCTGTGTGAATGGCCTTTCGATGACTTCTTGAGGAGTGCTGGGATTTATGAAGATTTCTATCTATTGATTGAGAACGCCGGCCTCACCAACTTCCTCCACGACCAACGTCATCAGTATCTCTTACTCACAAATACTTTTGTGCAGAACTTCTACTTTTTCCCTAAGAAATCACCTCCAATAGTAGAGTTCCATTTATATGATGTTGCTAGGGAGATGACATTAGCTGCATTTTGCGAGGTTTGCAAAATACCTTTTGAGGGTTCTTTAGATGAACCACACCGTAATGAAGTGGAAGCTTATATTGACACTATCACTATGGGAGAAACCAGGAAGGTTTCTGATGCAAGAATTACTAGCATACATTTCCCTGTTTTACGCTACTTTGCCTTATTTGCTAGTCGCTGCTTGATTGGTCGCGGGAACTGTGGGAACCTTAGTATTCCTGATATTATTATTTTGCTCCATGGTTTATACCGCAATAACTCTGTTAGTATGGGTGGAATTGTTGCTAGACGGTTGAGTATGAACCGTACTAAGGGCCCCATCTTTGGAGGCATTTATGCTTCATGCCTAGCTGAACATTTTTAAATACCTATTAGGCATGAGGAGAAAGAAGAAACAGCGCTGCCCCGTGCTTATTTAGATTATAAGAGTATGGTAGCGCATGATTTTCTTGTTAAGAATCGCGAAAGGGCGCTTAAATATAAATTGTACTTTGATAAACATCACCCTGAGACTATTACTTTGCCTGCTCCCTCTTTGTTTAACTTGTCTGCAGGTACTTACATTGTTCCGTGGGCGGCTGTTCAAGCCTATCGGAATCCTGCACCAGCCTCGGAACCGGAGCCTCCACGAATGTCTGTTTATTCTTGGGATCCTGAGGCGGTTGCCAGCCAGTGGCAGTCAGAGTCCTCTTCATCACATTATGATCCCAAATATTCTTCATCGCAGTACGACCCCAGCTTCACCTACGGATATCAGCCAGGTTATCCCTGGCAATAGACCAACTTAGGCCAAAAGCCTAAGCTTGGGGGAGTACGTATTTCCCACCGACATTACATTCATGTTCACACACACTCATTGCTAGATGTCGGTGCTCATACTCTTTCATTGTAATATCCATGCTAGTTTATTTTCCTTTTTCCTGCTTTCTTCTTGTGTGTTTAATAAACCTTAAGAAAAACAAAAAAAATAGTGTTAGTCTACTTTCCGTGCTTGTAGTAGAATTAAAAAGAAAACCCAAAAATATTTCCCGTCCTTCTTTTGCTTGTTGGGAGCTTTCCCGTGTAAATAGTTTTTATTTTTTCTTTTCCTTCCTTTGGGGGTCGAGAAGACTATATTGAAAATGCTTAGTGGCTCTTATATGCAAGATTGTTTATTTAACTTAGAGCCCATATTACTTGTCTTCTCTCTTGAGTTGAATGCTTGCAGATTCCAGCTTAGTCCAATGCATGTGCACTCTTATTATTATACACACCGTTCGGTCGTGCAAGTGGAAGGCAATAATGATGATATATGATGGACTCATTGGGATGAGAAAAGCTGGTATGAACTCGACCTCTCTTGTTTTTGTAAATATGATGATTCATCGTTCCTGATTCAGCTATTATGAAGTAAACATATTTGCAATGACATTTAGAGATTATAGTTGCTTGTGCCATGCTTGATTAGCTATGAGTTATAATGGTTAACCTTGCGTGCCAACATGCTATTGAGATGATTATGATGTGGTATGATAGGATGGTATCCTCCTTTAAATGAATTGAGTGACTCGACTTGGCACATGTTCACGCATGTAGTTGAATCAAATCAACATAGCCTTCATGATATTTATGTTCATGGTGGATTATATCCTACTCATGCTTATATTCGGTGTGAATTAATTTTAATGCATGTTTACGACTGTTGTCGCCGTCTCAGTTGGTCGCTTCCCAGTCTTTTGCTAGCCTTCACCTGTACTAAGCGGGAATACTGCTTGTGCATCCAAACTCCTTAAACCCCAAAATTGTTCCATATGAGTCCACTATACCTTCCTATATGCGGTATCTACCTGCCGTTCCAAGTAAATTTGTATGTGCCAAACTCCAAACCTTCCAATGAAATTATGTTTTGTATGCTCGAGCAGCTCATGTGCAACTATGGCTGCCTATATCTTCCATGCTAGGTGGGTTATTCTCAAGAGGAGTGGACTCCGCTCCTCATTCATGAGAAAGGGCCGGTAACCGCGATGCCCAGTCCCATGATCCAAAAAGATCAAAGCAAATCAAAATAATTAAACAAAACTCCCCCTGGGACCCGTTGAATGTTGGAGGCACTCGTTGTTTCGAGCAAGCCATGGATTGATGCTTGTGGAGTAGGGGGAGTATAAACCTTTACTATTCTGTTTGGGAACTGCCTATAATGCATGTAGTATGGAAGATACAGCCATCTCATAGTTGTTGCGTTGACAGTGAAAGTATGCCGCTCAAAATATTATTTATCTCTATTTCAAAAATCGAGCTCTGGCACCTCTACAAATCCCTGCTTCCCTCTGCGAAGGGCCTATCTATTTACTTTTATGTTGAGTCATCACCCTTCTTATTAAAAAGCACCCGCTGGAGAGCACACTGTCGTTTGCATTCATTATGATTGGTTTATATTGGGTATGACTTGACTGGATCTCTTTTACCATGAATTACAATGTTTAGTCAGTCCTTGATCTTTAAAGGTGCTCTGCATTTATGTTTTGCGGTCTCAGAAAGGGCTAGCGAGATACCATTTTGTTATATCATGTTATGATTATTTTGAGAAAGTGTTGTCATCCGAGTTTTATTATTATGGCTCGCTAGCTGATTATGCTATTGATATGAGTAATTGTGAGACCTACGTGTTATTGTGAGTATGGTTAGTTCATAATAATTGCTAAAACTTGAATGCTGGCTTTTCATGTTTACAACAACAAGAGCAAACAGAGTTTGTAAAAGTTTTTCTTTTTCTCTTTCAGTTTGTCAACTGAATTGCTTGAGGACAAGCAAGGGTTTAAGCTTGGGGGAGTTGATACGTCTCCGTCGTATCTACTTTTCCAAACACTTTTGCCCTTGTTTTGGACTCTAACTTGTATGATTTGAATGGAACTAACCCGGACTGACGCTGTTTTCAGCAGAATTGCCATGGTGTTGTTTTATGTGCAGAAAACAAAAGTTCTCGGAATGACCTGAAACTCCACGGAATATCTTAGAATAAATAATAAAAAAATCCTCGTCAAAGATGAAGACCAGGGGGCCCACACCCTGTCCACGAGGGTGGGGGGCGCGCCCCCTACCTCGTGGGCCCCCTGGTGGCCCTCCGACGCCAACTCCAACTCCATATATTGGCTTTCGAGGAAAAAAATCAGAGACAAAGTTTCATCGCGTTTTACGATACGGAGCCGCCGCCAAGCCCTAATCTCTCTCGGGAGGGCTGATCTGGAGTCCTTTCGGGGCTCCGGAGAGGGGGATTCGTCGCTGTCGTCATCATCAACCATCCTCCATCACCAATTTCATGATGCTCACCGCCGTGCGTGAGTAATTGCATCGTAGGCTTGCTGGACGGTGATGGGTTGGATGAGATTTATCATGTAATCGAGTTAGTTTTGTTAGGGTTTGATCCCTAGTATCCACTATGTTCTGAGATTGATGTTGCTATGACTTTGCTATGCTTAATGCTTGTCACTAGGGCCCGAGTGCCATGATTTCAGATCTGAACCTATTATGTTTTCATGAATATATGTGAGTTCTAGATCCTATCTTGCAAGTCTATAGTCACCTACTATGTGTTATGATCCAGCAACCCCGAAGTGACAATAATCGGGACCACTCCCGGTGATGACCATAGTTTGAGGAGTTCATGTATTCACTATGTGTTAATGCTTTGTTCCGGTTCTCTATTAAAAGGAGGCCTTAATATCCCTTAGTTTCCAATAGGACCCCGCTACCACGGGAGGGTAGGACAAAAGATGTCATGCAAGTTCTTTTCCATAAGCACGTATGACTATTTACGGAATACATGCCTACATTATATTGATGAACTGGAGCTAGTTCTGTGTCACCCTATGTTATGACTGTTACATGATGAACCACATCCGGCATAATTATCCATCATTGATCCGGTGCCTACGAGTTTTCCATATACTGGTTTACGCTTATTTACTTTTCCGTTGCTACTGTTACAATCACTACAAAAATACCAAAAACATTACTTTTGCTATCTTTACTTTGTTACCGTTACCACCACTATCATATTACTTTGCTACTAAACACTTTGCTGCAGATACTAAGTTTCCAGGTGTGGTTGAATTGACAACTCAGCTGCTAATACTTGAGAATATTCTTTGGCTCCCCTTGTGTCGAATCAACAAATTTGGGTTGAATACTCTACTCTCGAAAACTGTTGCGATCCCCTATACTTGTGGGTTATCAATTAACGGGATCAGATCATTAGGAGAATGATGTGATTGACCTGACCCATTCCGTTAGCTTAGCACATGATCATTTAGTATGTTGCTATTGCTTTCTTCATGACTTATACATGTTCCTATGACTATGAGATTATGCAACTCCCATTTACCGGAGGAACACTTTGTGTGCTACCAAATGTCACAACGTAACTGGTGTTGGGGAACGTAAAAACAACAACAACAACAAAGCCTTTAGTCCCAAACAAGTTGGGGTAGGCTAGAGGTGAAACCCATAAGATCTCGCAACCAACTCATGGCTCTGGCACATGGACAGCAAGCTTCCACGCACCCCTGTCCATAGCTAGCTCTTTGGTGATACTCCAATCCTTCAGGTCTCTCTTAACGGACTCCTCCCATGTCAAATTCGGTCTACCCCGCCCTCTCTTGACATTCTCCGCACGCTTTAGCCGTCCACTATGCACCGGAGCTTCTGGAGGCCTGCGCTGAATATGCCCAAACCATCTCAGACGATGTTGGACAAGCTTCTCTTCAATTGGTGCTACCCCAACTCTATCTCGTATATAATCATTTCGGACTCGATCCTTCCTCGTGTGGCCACACATCCATCTCAACATACGCATCTCCGCCACACCTAACTGTTGAACATGTCACCTTTTAGTCGGCCAACACTCAGCGCCATACAACATTGCGGGTCGAACCGCCGTCCTGTAGAACTTGCCTTTTAGCTTTTGTGGCACTCTCTTGTCACAGAGAATGCCAGAAGCTTGGCGCCACTTCATCCATCTGGCTTTGATTCGATTGTTGGGAAACGTAGTAATTTCAAAAAAATTCTTACGCACACGCAAGATCATGGTGATGCATAGCAACGAGAGGGGAGAGTGTTCTCTATGTACCCTCGTAGACCGTTCGTGGAAGCGTTATATCAACGCGGTTGATGTAGTCGTACGTCTTCACGTTCGACCGATCCAAGTACCGAAAGCACGACACCTCAGAGTTCTGCACACGTTCGGCTCGGTGATGTCCTCGCCTTCTCGATCCAGCAAGAGGGGCGAAGTAGTAGATGAGTTCCGGCAGCACGACGGCGTGGTGACGGTGTTGGTGAAGAACAATCTCCGCAGGGCTTCGCCTAAGCACTACGAAAACTATGATGGAGGATAAACTAGAGGGTACGGGGTTGCCGGCACACGGCTTGGTGTTTCTTGATGTGTCTTTGGTGCTAGCCCTACCCCTCTATTTATATGTTGAGCCCTGGGGTCGAAACTTGGAGTAAAAGCCTCCTCAAAGTCGGTTTCACCCGAAAGGCAAGAGTCCTTCTCGGACTCCAGGGCTAGACGCCAGGGTTCCCGGCGTCTACCCCCTAGACGCCAGGGTTCCTGGCGTCTAGCCTCTGGTCTCCACAAAACTTCCTTTTGCACTTTCCAAAAGCCTCGTGGGCTTTCCCCTTTGACCCAGATAAAGTGTTCTCGTGCCCAAACATTTCGGGAAACATCCGGAACCCCTTCCGGAGATCAAACACTACTATCCCATATATCAAACTTTATCTCCGGACCATTCCGGAGTTCCTCGTCATGTCCGTGATCTCATCTCGGACTCCGAACAACATTCGGTCATCAACATACATAACTCATATAGTACTATATCGTCAACGAACGTTAAGCGTGCGGACCCTACGGGTTCGAGAACTATGTAGACATGACCGAGACACCTCTCTGGTCAATAACCAATAGCGGGACCTGGATGCCCATATTGGCTCCTACATATTCTACGAAGATCTTTATCGGTCAGACCACATAACAACATACTGTAACGCCCTCGATGTGGCTATATCTCCCACGTGTCGAAGCACGACTTAGAGGCATAACCGCATTGAAAGCAATGTCGCAAGTGAGGTAATCTTCACACAACCCATGTAATACATAAGGGAAAGAGATACATAGCTGGCTTACAATCGCCACTTCACACAAATACAAGAATAAAGCATTACATCATCCAGATACAATCAAGGCCCGACTACGGAGCCAAAATAAAAGAAGACTACCCCAAATGCTACACAGATCCCCGATCGACCCCAACTGGGCTCCACTACTGATCAACTAGAATGAAACAACACAAAGGACAAGATCTTCATTGAGCTCCTCCTTGAGCTGGGTTGCGTCATCTGCACGGACTCATCGGCACCTGCAAGCTGGTTTTGCAAGTATCTGTGAGCCACGGGGACTCAGCAATCTCGCACCCTCGCGATCAAGACTATTTAAGCTTATGGGTAAGGTAAAGGTATGAGGTGGAGCTGCAGCAAGCGACTAGCATATATGGTGGCTAACCTATTCGCAAAAGAGAGCGAGAAGAGAAGGCAAAGCACGATTGAGAAACTATGATCAAGAAGTGATCCTAGAACAACGTACGTCAAGCATTACTCCAACACCGTGTTCGCTTCCCGGACTCCGCCGGAAAGAGACCATCACGGTTACACACGCGGTTGATGTATTTTAATTAAGGTCAACTTCAGGTTTTCTACAACCGGACATTAACAAATTCCCATCTGCCCATAACCACGGGCACGGCTTTCGAAAGTTCAAAACCCTGCAGGGGTGTCCCAACTTAGCCCATCACAAGCTCTCACGGTCAACGAAGGATATTCCTTCTAGCGGGAAGACCCGATCAGACTCGGAATCCCGGTTACAAGACATTTAGACAAGGTAAAACTAAACCAGCAACACCGCCCGAATGTGCCGACAAATCCCGATAGGAGCTGCACATATCTCATTCTCAGGGCACACTCAGATGAGACATCCTACGAGTAAAACCAAACCTCAAGTTGCCCCGAGGTGGCCCCGCGGTCTGCTCGGTCAGACCAACACTCAGAGGAGCACTAGCCCGGGGAGGGTGGGGTTAAAATAAAGATGACCCTTGAGTCTACATAACCCAAGGGAAGGTGGTAGGTTGTTAGTGCAAATGGTAAAACCAAGGTTGGGCATTGCTGGAGGAGTTTTATTCAAGGCGATTTGTCAAGGGGTTCCCATTATTACCCAACCGCGTAAGGAACACAAAATCCGGGAACATAACACCGATATGACGGAAACTAGGGCGACAGGAGTGGAACAAAACACTAGGCAAAAGGCCGAGCCTTCCACCCTTTACCAAGTATATAGATGCATTAATTAAATAAGAGATATTGTGATATCCCAACACGTAAACATGCTCCAACAAGGAACGATCTCCATGTTCCAACAAGGAACAAACTTCAATCTTCACCTGCAACTAACAACGCTATAAGAAGGGCTGAGTAAAGCGGTAACATAGCCAAACAACGGTTTGCTAGGACAAGGTGGGTTAGAGGCTTGGTTCAACAATATGGGAGGCATGATAAGCGAGTGGTAGGCATCGTAGCATAGGCATAGCAAAAGAGCGAGCAACTAGCAAGCAAAGATAGAAGTGATTTCGAGGGTATGGTCATCTTGCCTGAAATCCCGCAAGGAAGAAGAACGAGTCCATGAAGACAAACGGACATAGTCGAACAGGTCCTCACAAACGCAACGTTATCAGAACCAACCCGAAGAAGCAACACCGAAAAGAAGCAAACAATCATGGTAAACAACCATCACATAACATGGCATGATGCGCAAAACAATTATGATGCATGTCCAGTTTAAATATGCATGGCATGGCAAAGGGCACAAACAAAAATACAAGTTAAGTGGAGCTCAATATGCAACGAGTTGCATATTGACAGAACACCACATCATTTATTTAGTTCACTCTCGGTTAGGTACTCCACAATATTAAATGTTGGTTAACATGGCAAGAGGTGAAGCATAACAAAACTATATCATCTAAACAATTTAAATGGGGCCGGATATAACAAATAACAAATCCGGTAAGTCCCCATATGCATTAGCAATTTTTAAAGCAACAACAATTTTAACCATCTTAAAGTTGTTAACATGATGCGGATGACATGTTCAAGTTTATGCAATTTTTATTAAAAGTTGACAAGAGCATTAGGAAGAATTTGTCACCATAGTAGAAAGAAAGGGGTGCCACGGCGACGATAACGAAACGGTGCCACTGCAACATTCCGGTTCTAACAACTCATTGAGAACGTTGGTGCAAAAGAAAGTGTGGCGGGAGTGTGCAAAAGATGGTGGGGTGATCCCGGTTACTGGGTTCCCACGAGTCAACGACGGCATGGCAACGAGGAGGAACCACTAACGTTCACGGGCGAAAACAACAACTAAACATGCATCTCATACAACACATGCTTTCGTCCACGGGTCATCGTCTCGGTGGTTATACCTTCCAGGTGCATTCTCGGAGCGGTTCGGGTTCATAGAGGAAGTAGAGGAAGTAGTCGTCCTCGCACGCTCTAGGGTTGGTGGTAGAGGTTCTCGCGATCTCAGCGACGGTAGTGGTACATGTTTATCGTTGCACGAGTTTCCGTAGACGTTCATGTCATCGGTGTCGTGGTACTTGGGGTCTTCGGACTTTCCGGTCCCGTTCTTGCGACGGTAGTCGTTCACATTCGTTCGGAGAGGTACTTGATGGCTCCAACATCTTCGGGGTGACGGTAGTGGTGCACGCGACATTGGGGTACTTGTCGGTCCGGTCTTGGCGGCGTAGACATACACGTTGTCGGGGTACTTGTCGCATCATCGGGTGTAGTTGTACATGAGGGTCTTGACGAATCCGACGGGGTACTTGACGGGTCCGGTCTTGGCGATTCAGGTTTCGTAGTGTCCTGGTACTTGACGCTTGGGATTGATTCCACGGTTGCATGCATCCATGGCAACACAGCATAGATGCAAAGAGGCAACGACTTGGCACGGTTCCGGTGGTCGAACAAGGCAGGGCAGCTCGGCCACGCGCGCTGCGGGCGACAGAGGACAGGCAGAGGAGCAGCAGTGCGATGGAAGACATCGACGCAGGCGAGGAGCAGCCCCAGCGGTGGAGCTCCATGGGAGGCTTAGCCATGCGCGGCCGCTGTAGCTCCTCCAGCAGAGAAGAAGCCGGCAGGCTGCGGTGCCCGGCGGCCCCGGCGACGCGGTGGGGCGGGCGAGCTGGACCCTCGCGCCCATGGTGGCAAGGAGGAAGACCATGGAGGAGGCGCACGGGTCGCGGGCTCCTGGCGGGCGGAGTTAACGCAGGGGAGGCGCTGGCGATGGTGGGGATCGGGCGCACGGCTCCTGCGGGATTGAGCGAGAGGCTCTCGCTCTGGCGCACGAGCAGGGGAAGGAGACGAGGGAGTGAGGGAGATCGAGAAGGGGAAGGCAGCGAGCGAAAGAGGGATCGGGCTCGAGGGAGAGAGAGATTTCGGGCGCTGGGAGAACGAGAGGGAGATGGGATCAGGCGCGCTCTCCCTGGCGGCACTGGGTGGAAGGGGTACGAGGGAAGAGGGGAGGGGATCGGGCCAGGGGGTAGCAATGCGGGAGCGCTAGGGTTAGGTGGAAAGGGGCCGGCTGGGCCTTGGCTAAAAGGCTGCAGGGTTAGGATGGGCCTTCCGCTGGACCTGAGCTGGGCTTCGCTCTTCCTCTCTCTTCTTCTTCTAAGAGAAAATAAATAGAGAGAAAAAAAAGAAAAGGAGGGTTAAGGAAAGGATTTTTGAGCATGGGGATAATTTTCCCGAACTCACAAAAATATACTCGTTCTGAGAAAAATAGAAAAAGCCCGATCGAACAAAAGATTTCAAACTCATTTGAATTTAATTCAAATGGGTTTGAACTGGGACGAGGTTTCTAGAGTGACCAAAAATGTTGAAATTTTAGGTGAAGCTTCGGAAAATGACGAAAGGATATAAGGCAAGGTTAGAGAGTCAACACTTGAAGAAGGAAAGGCCAAAGGAATTAATATGCAAGTGTGTTAAGGTAAATTTCCAAAGAATGGATTATTTATCAGAGCTCCCTAATATTGGGAGGGTATGTTATAAAGAGAATCACCACATGAATTCCATCGATTTAAATGGACCGAAGATCCATGCAATTTATTTAGTTGAGTTGCAAAAGATTTATGAGATGATGGCATGATGACATGATGCAATGCACATGATGCAACGAACCAAACAAATCACACAACGAAACTCGAAAACCCTGGAAGGCATCTGAAGCTCCGGTCTTGGGCGTCACACATACGTTGTTCCCTTTGTCATCGGTATGTTACTTGCCCGAGATTCGATCGTTGGTATCTCAATACCTAGTTCAATCTCGTTACCAGCAAGTCTCTTTACCCGTTCCATAATACATCATCCCACAACTAACTCATTAGTTGAAATGCTTGCAAGGCTTATAGTGATGTGCATTACCGAGTGGGCCCAGAGATACCTCTCCGACAATCGGAGTGAAAAATCCTAATCTCGAAATACGCCAACCCAACAAGTACCTTTGGAGACACCTGTAGAGCACATTTATGATCACCCAGTTACGTTGTGACGTTTGGTGGCACACAAAGTGTTCCTCCGATAAACAGGAGTTGCATAATCTCATAGTCATAGGAACATGTATAAGTCATGAAGAAAGCAATAGCAACAAACTAAACGATCAAGTGCTAAGCTAACGGAATGGGACAAGTCAATCACATCATTCTACTAATGATGTGACCCCGTTAATCAAATGACAACTCATGTATATGGTTAGGAAACTTAACCATCTTTGATCAACGAGCTAGTCAAGTAGAGGCATACTAGTGACACTCTGTTTGTCTATGTATTCACACATGTATTATGTTTCCGGTTAATAGAATTCTAGCATGAATAATAAGCATTTATCATGATATAAGGAAATAAATAATAACTTTATTATTGCCTCTAGGGCATATTTCCTTCAGTCTCCCACTTGCACTAGAGTCAATAATCTAGTTCACATCGCCATGTGATTTAACATCAATAGTTCACATCACCATGTGATTAACACCCATAGTTCACATCAACATGTGACCAACACCCAAAGGGTTTACTAGAGTCAATAATCTAGTTCACATCGCTATGTGATTAACACCCAAAGAGTACTGAGGTGTGATCATGTTTTGCTTGTGAGAGAAGTTTAGTCAACGGGTCTGCCACATTCAGATCCGTAAGTATTTTGCAAATTTTCTATGTCAACAATGCTCTGAATGGAGCTACTCTAGCTAATTGCTCCCACTTTCAATATGTATCCAGATTGAGACTTAGAGTCATCTGGATCAGTGTCAAAACTTGCATCGACATAACCCTTTATGACGAACCTTTTGTCACCTCCAGAATCGAGAAACATATGCTTATTCCACTAAGGATAATTTGACCAATGTCTAGTGATCTACTCCTAGATCACTATTGTACTCCCTTGCTAAACTCAGGGCAGGGTATACAATAGGTCTGGTACACAGCATATCATACTTTATAGAACCTATGGCTGAGGCATAGGGAATGACTTTCATTCTCTTTCTATCTTCTGCCGTGGTCGGGTTTTGAGTCTTACTCGACTTCACACCTTTGTAACACAGGCAAGAACTCCTTCTTTGACTGTTCCATTTTGAACTACTTCAAAATCTTGTCAAGGTATGTACTCATTGAAAAACTTATCAAGCGTCTTGATCTATCTCTATAGATCTTGATGCTCAATATGTAAGCAGCTTCACTGAGGTCTTTCTTTGAAAAACTCCTTTCAAACATTCCTTTATGCTTTGCAGAATAATTCTACATTATCTCCGATCAACAATATGTCTTTCACATATACTTATTAGAAATGCTGTAGTGCTCCCACTCACTTTCTTGTAAATACAGGCTTCACCGCAAGTCTGTATAAAACTATATGCTTTGATCAACTTATCAAAGCGTATATTCCAACTCCGAGATGCTTGCACCAGTCCATAGATGGATCGATGGAGCTTGCATATTTTGTTAGTACCTTTAGGATTGACAAAACCTTCTGGTTGCATTATATACAACTCTTCTTTAATAAATCCATTAAGGAATGCAGTTTTGTTTATCCATTTGCCAGATTTCATAAAATGCGGCAATTGCTAACATGATTCGGACAGACTTAAGCATAGATACGAGTGAGAAACTCTCATCGCAGTCAAAACCTTGAACTTGTCGAAAACCTTTTTGCGACAATTCTAGCTTTGTAGATAGTAACACTACTATCAGCGTCCGTCTTCCTCTTGAAGATCCATTTAATCTCAATGGCTCGCCGATCATTGGGCAAGTTAATCAAAGTCCATACTTTGTTCTCATACATGGATCTCATCTCAGATTTCATGGCCTCAAGCCATTTCGCGGAATCTGGGCTCATCATTGCTTCCTCATAGTTCGTAGGCTCGTCATGGTAAAGTAACATGACCTCCAGAACAGGATTATCGTACCACTTTGGTGCGGATCTCACTCTGGTTTACCTACGAGGTTCGGTAGTAACTTGATCTGAAGTTACATGATCATCATCATTAGCTTCCTCACTAATCGATGTAGTAGTCACACGAACAGATTTCTGTGATGAACTACTTTCCAATAAGGGAGCAGGTACAATTACCTCATCAAGTTCTACTTTCCTCCCACTCACTTCTTTCGAGAAAAAGTCCTTTTCTAGAAAGGATCCATTCAAAGCAATGAATATATTGCCTTCGGATCTGTGATAGAAGGTGTACCCAACATTTTCTTTTGGGTATCCTATGAAGACACACTTCTCCGATTTGGGTTAGAGCTTATCAGGTTGAAACTTTTTCACATAAGCATTGCAACCTCAAAATTTAAGAAACGACAGCTTAGGTTTCTTTCCAAACCATAGTTCATACAGTGTCGTCTCAACGGATTTAGATGGTGCCCTATTTAACGTGAATGCAGCTGTCTCTAATGCATAACCCCAAAACGATAGTGGTAGATCGGTAAGAGACATCATAGATCGCACCATATCTAATAAAGTACGGTTATGACGTTCGGACACACCATTACACTGTGGTGTTCCAGGTGGCGTGAGTAGTGAAACTATTTCACATTGTTTTAACTGAAGGCCAAACTCTTAACTCAAATATTTTACCTCTGCGATCATATCGTAGAAACTTTTATTTTCTTGTTACGATGATTCTCCACTTCACTATGAAATTCTTTGAACTTTTCAAATGTTTCAGACTTGTGTTTCATTAAGTAGATATACCCATATCCGCTCAAATCATCTGTGAAGGTCAGAAAATAACGATACTTGCCGTGAGCCTTAACACTCATCGGACCGCATACATCAGTATGTATTATTTCCAATAAGTCAGTTGCTCGCTCCATTGTTCCGGAGAACGGAGTCTTAGTCATCTTGCCCATGAGGCATGGTTCGCAAGCATCAACTGATTCATAATCAAGTGATTCCAAAAGCCCACCAGCATGGATTTTCTTCATGCGCTTTACACCAATATGACCTAAACGGCAGTGCCACAAACAAATTGCATCATCATTATTAACTTTGCATCTTTTGGTTTCAATATTATGAATATGTGTATCACTACGATCGAGATCCAACGAACCATTTTCATTGGGTGTGTAACCATATAAGGTTTTATTCATGTAAACAGAACAACAATTTATTCTCTTACTTAAATGAATAACCGTATTGCAATAAACATGATCAAATCATATTCATGCTCAACGCAAACACCAAATAACACTTATTTAGGTTCAACACTAATCCCAAAAGTATAGGGAGTGTGCGATGATGATCATATCAATCTTGGAACCACTTCCAACACACATCGTCACTTCACCCTTAACTAGTCTATGTTCATTCTGCAACTCCCGTTTCGAGTTACTACTCTTAGCAACTGAACCAGTATCAAATACCGAGGGGTTGCTACGAACACTAGTAAAATACACATCAATAATCTGTATATCAAATATACCTTTGTTCACTTTGCCATCCTTCTTATCCGCCAAATACTTGGGGCAGTTCCGCTTCCAGTGACCAGTCCCTTTGCAGTAGAAGCACTTAGTCTCAGGCTTAGGACCAGACTTGGGCTTCTTCACTTGAGCAGCAACTTGCTTGCCGTTCTTCTTGAAGTTCCCCTTCTTCCCTTTGCCGTTTTCTTGAAACTAGTGGTCTTGTCTACCATCAACACTTGATATTTTTCTTGATTTCTACCTTCGTCGATTTCAGCATTACGAAGAGCTTGGGAATCGTTTCCGTTATCCCTTGCATATCATAGTTCATCACGAAGTTCTACTAACTTGGTGATGGTGACTAGAGAATTCTGTCAATCACTATTTTATCTGGAATATTAACTCCCACTTGATTCAAGCGATTGTAGTACCCAGACAATCTAAGCACATGCTCACTGCTTGAGCTATTCTCCTCCATCTTTTAGCTATAGAACTTGTTGGAGACTTCATATCTCTCAACTCGGGTATTTTCTTGAAATATTAACTTCAACTCCTGGAACATCTCATATGGTCCATGACGTTCAAAACGTCTTTGAAGTCCCGATTCTAAGCCGTTTAAGCATGGTGCACTAAACTATCAAGTAGTCATCATATTGAGCTAGCCAAATGTTCATAACATCTGCATCTGCTCCTGCAATAGGTTTGTCCTAGCGGTGCATCAAAGACATATTTCTTCTGTGCAGCAATGAGGATAAACCTCAGATCACGGATCCAATCCGCATCATTGCTACTAACATCTTTCAACTTAGTTTTCTCTAGGAACATATAAAAAAAATAGGGGAGCTAAACGCGAGCTATTGATCTACAACATAGATATGCTAATACTACCAGGACTAAGTTCATGATAAATTAAAGTTCAATTAATCATATTACTTAAGAACTCCCACTTAGAAAGGCATCCCTCTAATCTTCTAAGTGATCACGTGATCCAAATCAACTAAACCATAACCGATCATCACGTGAAATGGAGTAGCTTTCAATGGTGAACATTAATATGTTGATCATATCTACTATATGATTCATGCTCGACCTTTCGGTCTCAGTGTTCTGAGGCCATATCTGCATATGCTAGGCTCGTCAAGTTTAACCTAAGTATTCTGCGTGTGCAAAAACTGGCTTGCACCCGTTGTAGATGGACGTAGAGCTTATCACACCCGATCATCACGTGGTGTCTGGGCACGACGAACTTTGGCAACGGTGCATACTCAGGGAGAACGCTTTTGCCGGTTGCCGATAACTTCAACAAAACATGATCATCTCATACAACAACTTATATCTCATCACGTCTTGACCATATCACATCACAACATGCCCTGCAAAAACAAGTTAGACGTCCTCTACTTTGTTGTTGCAAGTTTTACGTGGCTGCTACGGGCTGAGCAAGAACCGTTCTTACCTACGCATCAAAACCACAACGATAGTTTGTCAAGTTGGTGTTGTTTTAACCTTCGCAAGGACCGGGCGTAGCCTCACTTGGTTCAACTAAAGTTGGAGAAACTGACACCCGCCAGCCACCTGTGTGCAAAGCACGTTGGTAGAACCAGTCTCGCGTAAGCGTACGCGTAATGTCGGTCCGGGCCGCTTCATACAACAATACCGCCGAACCAAAGTATGACATGCTGGTAAGCAGTATGACTTATATCGCCCACAACTCACTTGTGTTCTACTCGTGCACAACATCAACGCATAAAACCTAGGCTCGGATGCCACTGTTGGGGAACGTAGTAATTTCAAAAAAATTCTTACGCACACGGAAGATCATGGTAATGCATAGCGACGAGAGGGGAGAGTGTTGTCTACGTACCCTCGTAGACAGTTCGCTGAAGCATTATATCAACACGGTTGATGTAGTCGTACGTCTTCACGTCCGACCGATCCAAGTACCGAAAGCACGGCACCTCCGAGTTCTGCACATGTTCGGCTCAGTGACGTCCTCGCCTTCTCAGTCCAGCAAGAGGGGCGAAGTAGTAGATGAGTTCCAGCAGCACGACAGCGTGGTGACGGTGTTGGTGAAGAACAATCTCCGCATAGCTTCGCCTAAGCACTACGAAAACTATGACGGAGGATAAACTAGAGGGGACGGGGTTGCCAGCACACGGCTTGGTGTTTCTTGATGTGTCTTTGGTGCTAGCCCTACCCCTCTATTTATATGTTGAGCCCTAGGGTCGAAACTTGGAGTAAAAGCCTCCTCAAAGTCGGTTTCACCCGAAAAGCAAGAGTCCTTCTCGGACTCCAGGGCTAGACGCCAGGGTTCCCGGTGTCTACCCCCTAGACGCCAGGGTTCCTGGCGTCTAGCCTCTGGTCTCCGCAAAACTTCCTTTTGCACTTTCCAAAAGCCTTGTGGGCTTTCCCCTTTGGCCCAGATAAAGTGTTCTCGTGCCCAAACATTTCGGGAAACATCCGGAACCCCTTCCGGTGAATTCCGGAACCCTTCTGGAGATCAAACACTACTATCCCATATATCAAACTTTATCTCCGGACCATTTCGGAGTTCCTCGTCATGTCCGTGATCTCATCCCGGACTCCGAACAACATTCGGTCATCAACATACATAACTCATATAGTACTATATCGTCAACAAATGTTAAGCGTGCGGACCCTACGGGTTCGAGAACTATGTAGACATGACCGAGACACCTCTCTGGTCAATAACCAATAGCGGGACCTGGATGCCCATATTGGCTCCTACATATTCTACGAAGATCTTTATCGGTCAGACCGCATAACAACATACGTTGTTCCCTTTGTCATCGGTATGTTACTTGCCCGAGATTCGATCGTCGGTATCTCAATACCTAGTTCAATCTCGTTACAGGCAAGTCTCTTTACTCGTTCCGTAATACATCATCCCGCAACTAACTCATTAGTTGCAATGCTTGCAAGGCTTATAGTGATGTGCATTACCGAGTGGGCCCAGAGATACCTCTCCGACAATCGGAGTGACAAATCCTAATCTCGAAATACGCCAACCCAACAAGTACCTTTGGAGACACCTGTAGAGCACCTTTATAATCACCCAGTTACGTTGTGACGTTTGGTGGCACACAAAGTGTTCCTCCGGTAAACGGGAGTTGCATAATCTCATAGTCATAGGAACATGTATAAGTCATGAAGAAAGCAATAGCAACATACTAAACGATCAAGTGCTAAGCTAACGGAATGGGTCAAGTCAATCACATCATTCTCCTAATGATGTGATCCCGTTAATCAAATGACAACTCATGTATATGGTTAGGAAACTTAACCATCTTTGATCAATGAGCTAGTCAAGTAGAGGCATACTAGTGACACTCTGTTTGTCTATGTATTCACACATGTATTATGTTTCCAGTTAATAAAATTCTAGCATGAATAATAAACATTTATCATGGAATAAGGAAATAAATAATAACTTTATTATTGCCTCTAGGGCATATTTCCTTCAACTGGGTGATTATAAAGGTGCTCTACAGGTGTCTCCGAAGGTACTTGTTGGGTTGGCGTATGTCAAGATTAGGATTTGTCACTCCGATTGTCGGAGAGGTATCCCTGGGCCCTCTCGGTAATGCACATCACTTAAGCCTTTTAAGCATTGCAACTAATGAGTTAGTTGCGGGATGATGTATTACGGAATGAGTAAAGAGACTTGTGGGTAACGAGATTAAACTAGGTATTGAGATACCGACGATCGAATCTCGGGCAATTAACATACCGATGGCAAAGGGAACAACGTATGTTGTTATGCGGTCTGACCGATAAAGATCTTCGTAGAATATGTGGGAGCCAATATGTGAATCCAGGTTCCTCTATTGGTTATTGACCCGAGACATGTCTCGGTCATGTCTACATTGTTCTCGAACCCGTAAGGTCCGCACGCTTAACGTTTCGATGACAGTTATATTATGAGTTTATATGTTTTGATGTACCGAAGGTTGTTCGGAGTCCCGGATGTGATCACGGACATGACGAGGAGTCTCTAAATGGTCGAGACATGAAGATTGATATATTGGAAGCCTATGTTTGGATATCGGAAGTATTCCGGGTGAAATCAGGATTTTACCGGAGTATCGAGGGGTTACGAGAAGCCCCCGGGGGCTTAATGGGCCATAGTGGGCCTTGTGGAGAAGAGGAGAGGCGGCCAGGGCAGGGCCGCGCGCCCCTCCCCCCTAGTCCTAATAGGACAAGGAGAGGGGGGCGCCCCCCTTCCTTCCTCTCTCCCTCCTCTTTCCCCCTCCACTCCTAGTCCAATAAGGAAAAGGGAGGGAGTCCTACTCCCGGTAGGAGTAGGACTCCTCCTGGCGCACCCCCTCTAGGACGGCCGCACCTCCCCCCTTGCTCCTTTATATACAGGGGCAGGGGGCACCCTAGAGACACAACAATTGATCGTTTGATCTTTTAGCCGTGTGCGGTGCACCCCTCCACCATAGTCCACCTCGATAATACTGTAGCAGTGCTTAGGCGAAGCCCTGCGTCGGTAGAACATCATCATCGTCACCACGCCGTCGTGCTGACAAAACTCTCCCTCAACACTCGGCCGGATCGGAGTTCGAGGGACGTCATCGGGTTGAACGTGTGCTGAACTCGGAGGTGTCGTATGTTCGGTACTTGACGGTCGGATCGTGAAGACGTACGAATACATCAACCGCGTTGTGCTAACGCTTACGCTTTCGGTCTACGAGGGTATGTGGACAACACTCTCCCCTCTCGTTGCTATGCATCACCATGATCTTGCATGTGCGTAGGAATTTTTTTTGAAATTACTACGTTTCCCAACAGTGGTATCAGAGCCAGGTTTTATGCGTAGATGTCATATGCACGAGTAGGACACAAGTGAATTGTGGGCGATACAAGTCATACTGCTTACCAGCATGGCATACTTTGGTTCGGCGGTAATGTTGGATGAAGCGGCCCGGACCGACATTACGTGTACGCTTACGCGAGATTGGTTCTACCGACGTGCTTTGCACACAGGTGGCTGGCGGGTGTTAGTTTATCCAACTTTAGTTGAACCGAGTGTGGCTACGCCCGGTCCTTACGAAGGTTAAAACAACACCAACTTGACAAACTATCGTTGTGGTTTTGATGCGTAGGTAAGAACAGTTCTTGTTAAGCCCGTAGCATCCACGTAAAATTTGCAATAACAAAGTAGAGGACGTCTAACTTGTTTTTGCAGGGCATGTTGTGATGTGATATGGTCAAGGCATGATGCTAAATTTTATTGTATGAGATGATCATGTTTTGTAACCGAGTTATCGGCAACTGGCAGGAGCGATATGGTTGTCGCTTTATTGTATGCAATGCAATCGCCCTGTAATGCTTTACTTTATCACTAAGCAGTAGCGATAGTCATAGAAGCATAAGATTGGCGAGACGACAACGATTCTATGATGAAGATCAAGGTGTCGCGCCGGTAACGATGGTGACCATGACGGTGCTTCGGAGATGGAGATCACAAGCACAAGATGATGATGGCCATATCATATCACTTATATTGATTGCATGTGATGTTTATCTTTTATGCATCTTCTCTTGCTTTGATTGACGGTAGCATCATAAGATGATCCCTCACTAAATTATCAAAGTATAAGTGTTCTCCCTGAGTATGCACCGTTGCAAAAGTTCTTCGTGCTGCGACACCACGTGATGATCGGGTGTGATAGGCTCTACGTTCAAATACAGCGGGTGCAAAACAGTTGCCCACACGGAGTACTCAGGTTAAACTTGACGAGCCTAGCATATAACAGATATGGCCTCAGAACACGAAGACCGAAAGGTCGAGAGTGAATCATATAGTAGATATGATCAACATAGTGATGTTCACCATTGAAACTACTCCATCTCACATGATGATCGGACATGGTTTAGTTGATTTGGATCACGTGATCACTTAGAGGATTAGAGGGATGTCTATCTAAGTGGGAGTTCTTAAGTAATATGATTAATTGAACTTAAATTTATCATGAACTTAGTACCTAATAGTATCTTGCTTGTCTATGTTGATTGTAGATAGATGGCCCATGTTGTTGTTCCGTTGAATTTTAATGCGTTCCTTGAGAAAGCAAAGTTGAAAGATGATGGTAGCAATTACACGGTCTGGGTTCGTAACTTGAGGATTATCCTCATTGCTGCACAGAAGAGTTACGTCCTAGAAGCACCGCTAGGTGTACCACCTGCGACAGCAACTGCAGACATTGTGAATGCCTGGCAGTCACGTGTTGATGACTACTCGATAGTTCAGTGTGCCATGCTTTACGGCTTAGAACCGGGACTTCAACGACATTTTGAACGTCATGGAGCATATGAGATGTTCCAAGAGTTGAAGTTAATATTTCAAAAGAATGCCCAGATTGAGAGATATGAAGTCTCCAATAAGTTCTACAGCTGCAAGACGGAGAAGAATAGTTCTGTCAGTGAGCATTTACTCAAGATGTCTGGGTACTGCAATCACTTGATTCAACTAGGAGTTAATCTTCCGGATGATAGCGTCATTGACAGAATTGTTCAATCACTGCCACCAAGCTACAAGAGCTTCGTGATGAACTATAATATGCAAGGGATGGATAAGACAATTCCCGAGCTCTTCGCAATGCTAAAGGCTGCGGAGGTAGAAATCAAGAAGGAGCATCAAGTGTTGATGGTCAATAAGACCACCAGTTTCAAGAAAAAGGGCAAAGTGAAGAAGAAAGGGAACTTCAAGAAGAACAACAAGCAAGTTGCTGCTCAGGAGAAGAAACCCAAGTATGGACCTAAGCCTAAGACTGAGTGCTTCTACTGCAAGCAGACTGGTCACTGGAAGCGGAACTGCCCCAAGTATTTGGCAGATAAGAAGGATGGCAAGGTGAACAAAGGTATATGTGATATACATGTTATTGATGTGTACCTTACTAATGCTCGCAGTAGCACCTGAGTATTTGATACTGGTTCTGTTGCTAATATTTGCAACTCGAAACAGGGGCTACGGATTAAGTGAAGATTGGCTAAGGACGAGGTGACGATGCACGTGGGAAATGGTTCCAAAGTCGATGTGATCGCGGTCGGCATGCTACCACTACATCTACCTTCGGGATTAGTTTTAGACCTAAATAATTGTTATTTGGTGCCAGCGTTGAGCATGAACATTATATCTGGATCTTGTTTGATGCGAGACGGTTATTCATTTAAATCAGAAAATAATGGTTGTTCTATTTATATGAATAATATCTTTTATGGTCGTGCACCCTTGAAGAGTGGTCTATTTTTGTTGAATCTCGATAGTAGTGATACACATATTCATAATATTGAAGCCAAAAGATGCAGAGTTGATAATGATAGTGCAACTTATTTGTGGCACTGCCGTTTAGGTCATATCGGTGTAAAGCGCATGAAGAAACTCCATACCGATGGACTTTTGGAACCACTTGATTATGAATCACTTGGTACTTGCGAACTGTGCCTCATGGGCAAGATGACTAAAACGCCGTTCTCCGGTACTATGGAGAGAGCAACATATTTGTTGGAAATCATACATACAGATGTATGTGGTCCGATGAATGTTGAGGCTCGTGGCAGATATCGTTATTTTCTCACCTTCACAGATGATTTAAGCAGATATGGGTATATCTACTTAATGAAACATAAATCTGAAACATTTGAAAAGTTCAAAGAATTTCAGAGTGAAGTTGAAAATCATCGTAACAAGAAAATAAAGTTTCTACGGTCTGATCATGGAGGAGAATATTTGAGTTACGAGTTTGGTCTACATTTGAAACAATGTGGAATAGTTTCGCAACTCACGCCGCCCGGAACACCACAACGTAATGGTGTGTCCGAACGTTGTAATCGTACTTTACTTGATATGGTGGGATCTATGATGTCTCTTACTGATTTACCGCTATCATTTTGGGGTTATGCTTTAGAGATGGCTGCATTCACGTTAAATAGGACACCATCGAAATCCGTTGAGACGATGCCTTATGAACTGTGTTTTGGCAAGAAACCAAAGTTGTCGTTTCTTAAAGTTTGGGGCTGCGATGCTTATGTGAAAAAACTTCAACCTGATAAGCCCGAACCCAAATCGGAGAAATGTGTCTTCATAGGATACCCAAAGGAGACTGTTGGGTACACCTTCTATCACAGATCCAAAGGCAAGACTTTTGTTGCTAAATTCGGAGTTTTTCTAGAGAAGGAGTTTCTCTCGAAAGAAGTGAGTGGGAGGAAAGTAGAACTTGATGAGGTAACTGTACCTGCTCCCTTATTGGAAAGTAGTTCATCACAGAAACCGGTTTCTGCAACACCTACACCAATTAGCAAGGAAGTTAATGATGATGATCATGAAACTTCAGATCAAGTTGTTACTGAACCTCGTAGGTCAACCAGAGTAATATCCGCACCAGAGTGGTACGGTAATCCTATTCTGGAAGTTATGTGACTAGACCATGACGAACCTACGAACTATGAAGAAGCGATGGTGAGCCCAGATTCCGCAAAATGGCTTAAGGCCATGAAATTTGAGATGGGATCCATGTATGAGAACAAAGTATGGACTTTGGTTGACTTGCCCGATGATCAGCAAGCAATTGAGAATAAATGGATCTTCAAGAAGAAGACTGACGCTGACGGTAATGTTACTGTCTATAAAGCTCGACTTATTGCGAAAGGTTTTCGACAAGTTCAAGGGATTGACTACGATGAGACCTTCTCACCCGTAGCGATGCTTAAGTCTGTCCGAATCATGTTAGCAATTGCCGCATTTTATGATTATGAAATTTGGCAAATGGATGTCAAAACTGCATTCCTGAATGGATTTCTGGAAGAAGAATTGTATATGATGCAACCGGAAGGTTTTGTCGATCCAAAGGGAGCTAACAAAGTGTGCAAGCTCCAGCGATCCATTTATGGACTGGTGCAAGCCTCTCGGAGTTGGAATAAACGCTTTGATAGTGTGATAAAAGCATTTGGTTTTGTACAGACTTTTGGAGAAGCTTGTATTTACAAGAAAGTGAGTGGGAGCTCTGTAGCATTTCTAATATTATATGTGGATGACATATTGCTGATTGGAAATGATATAGAATTTCTGGATAGCATAAAGGGATATTTGAATAAGAGTTTTTCGATGAAAGACCTCGGTGAAGCTGCTTATATATTGGGCATCAAGATCTATAGAGATAGATCAAGACGCTTAATTGGACTTCCACAAAGCACATACCTTGACAAAGTTTTGAAGAAGTTCAAAATGGATCAAGCAAAGAAAGGGTTCTTGCCTGTGTTACAAGGTGTGAAGTTGAGTAAGACTCAATGCCCGACCATTGCAGAAGATAGAGAGAAAATAAAAGATGTTCCCTATGCTTCAGCCATAGGCTCTATCATGTATGCAATGTTGTGTACCAGACCTGATGTGTGCCTTGCTATAAGTCTAGCAGGGAGGTACCAAAGTAATCCAGGGGTGGATCACTGGACAGCGGTCAAGAACATCTTGAAATACCTAAAAAGGACTAAGGATATGCTTCTCGTTTATGGAGGTGACAAAGAGCTCATCGTAAATAGTTACGTTGATGCAAGCTTTGACACTTATCCGGATGATTCTAAATCGCAAACCGGATACGTGTTTACATTGAACGGTGGAGCTGTCAGTTGGTGCAGTTCTAAACAAAGTGTCGTGGCGGGATCTACGTGTGAAGCGGAGTACATAGCTGTTGGGAACATAGTAATTTCAAAAATTTCCTACGCACACGCAAGATAATGGTGATGCATAGCAACGAGAGAGGAGAGTGTTGTCTATGCACCCTCGTAGACCGGCAACGGAAGCGTTGACACAACATAGAGGAAGTAGTCGCACGTCTTCCCGATCCGACCGATCCAAGTACCGAACGTACGGCACCTCCGAGTTCTGCACACGTTCAACTCGATGATGTCCCTCGAGCTCCGATCCAGCAAAGTGTTGAGGGAGAGTTTCGTCAGCACGACGGCGTGATGACGGTGATGATGTTCTACCGACGCAGGGCTTCGCCTAAGCACCACTACGATATGACCGAGGTGGAATATGGTGGAAGGGGGCACCGCACACGGCTAAGGAACGACCACGAGGATCAACTTGTGTGTCTATGGGGTGTCCCCCACCCCCGTATATAAAGGAGTGGAGAAGGGGGAGAGGGCCGGCCCCTATGGCGTGCCCTGGAGGAGTCCTACTCCCACCAGGAGTAGGATTCCTCCCTTCCCTAGTTGGAGTAGGAGAGGAAAGGAAGGAGGAATAGGAGAGAAGTAAAGGGGGGGGACGCACCCCCCAAACCTTCTCCAATTCGGCCTCCTACCCAAAGGGGGCGCACCAGCCCCTTGTGGGCTGGTGTGCTTCCTTCTTATGGCCCATAAGGCCCATAACTTCTCCCGGGGGGTTCCGGTAACCTCCCGGTACTCCGGAAAAATGCCTGAACCACTCGGAACCCTTCCGATGTCCAAACATAGTCATCCAATATATCAATCTTTACGTCTCGACCATTTAGAGACTCCTCGTCATGTCCCCGATCTCATCCGGGACTCCGAACAACCTTCGGTACATCAAAACACAAAAACTCTTATTACGATCGTAACCGAACTATAAGCGTGCGGACCCTACGGGTTCGAGAACTATGTAGACATGACCGAGACACGTCTCCGGTCAATAACCAATAGCGGAAGCTAGATGCTCATATTGGCTCCCACATATTCTACGAAGATCTTTATCGGTCAAACAGCATAACAACATACGTTGTTCCCTTTGTCATCGGTATGTTACTTGCCCGAGATTCGATCGTCGGTATCTCAATACCTAGTTCAATCTCGTTACCAGCAAGTCTCTTTACTCATTCCGTAACACATCATCTCGCAACTACTCATTAGTTGCAATGCTTTCAAGGCTTATAGTGATGTGCATTACCGAGTGGGCCCAGAGATACCTCTCCGACAATCGGAGTGACAAATCCTAATCTCGAAATATGCCAACCCAACAAGTACCTTCGGAGACACCTGCAGAGCACCTTTATAATCACCCAGTTACGTTGTGACGTTTGGTAGCACACAAAGTGTTCCTCCGGTAAACGGGAGTTGCATAATCTCATAGTCATAAGAACATGTATAAGTCATGAGGAAAGCAATAGCAACAAACTAAACGATCAGGTGCTATGCTAACGGAATGGGTCAAGTCAATCACATCATTCTCCTAATGATGTGATCCCGTTAATCAAATGACAACTCATATCTATGGTTAGGAAACATAACCATCTTTGATCAACGAGCTAGTCAAGTAGAGGCATACTAGTGACACTCTGTTTGTCTATGCATTCACACATGTATTATGTTTCCGGTTAATACAATTCTAGCATGAATAATAAACATTTATCATGATATAAGGAAATAAATAATAACTTTATTATTGCCTCTAGGGCATATTTCCTTCAGTCTCCCACTTGCACTAGAGTCAATAATCTACTTCACATCTCCATGTGATTTAACACCAATAGTTCACATCACCATGTGATTAACACCTATAGTTCACATCGACATGTGACCAACACCCAAAGGGTTTACTAGAGTCAATAATCTAGTTCACATCGCTATGTGATTACCACCCAAAGAGTACTAAGGTGTGATCATGTTTTGCTTGTGAGAGAAGTTTAGTCAACGGGTCTGCCACATTCAGATCCGTAAGTATTTTGCAAATTTCTATGTCAACAATGCTCTGCACGGAGCTACTCTAGCTAATTGCTCCCACTTTAAATATGTATCTAGATTGAGATTTTGAGTCATCCGGATCAGTGTCAAAACTTGCATCGACGTAACCCTTTACGACGAACCTTTTGTCACCTCCATAATCGAGAAACATATCCTTATTCCACTAAGGATAATTTTTGACCAATGTCCAGTGATCTACTCCTAGATCACTATTGTACTCCCTTGCCAAACTCAGGGCAGGGTATACAATAGGTCTGGTACACAACATGGCATACTTTATAGAACCTATGGCCAAGGCATTGGGAATGAGTTTCATTCTCTTTCTATCTTCTGCCGTGGTCGGGTTTTGAGTCTTACTCAGTTTCACACCTTGTAACACAGGCAATAACTCTTTCTTTGACCGTTCCATTTTGAACTACTTCAAAATCTTGTCAAGGTATGTACTCATTGAAAAACTTATCAAGCGTCTTGATCTATCTCTATAGATCTTGATGCTCAATATGTAAGCAGCTTCATCGAGGTCTTTCTTTGAAAAACTCCTTTCAAACACTCCTTTATGCTTTGCAGAACTATTCTACATTATCTCTGATCAACAATATGTCATTCAGATATACTTATCAGAAATGATGTAGTGCTCCCACTCACTTTCTTGTAAATACAAGCTTCACAGCAAGTCTGTATAAAACTATATGCTTTGATCAACTTATCAAAGCGTATATTCCAACTCCGAGATGCTTGCACCAGTCCATAGATGGATCGCTGGAGCTTGCATATTTTGTTAGCACCTTTAGGATTGAAAAAACCTTCTGGTTGCATCATATACAACTCTTCTTTAATAAATCCATTAAGGAATGCAGTTTTGTTTATCCATTTGCCAAATTTCATAAAATGTGGCAATTGCTAACATGATTCGGACAGACTTAAGCATAGATACGAGTGAGAAACTCTCATCATAGTCAACACCTTGAACTTGTCGGAAACCTTTTGCGACAATTCTAGCTTTGTAGATAGTAACACTACTATCAGCGTCTGTCTTCCTCTTGAAGATACATTTAATCTCAATGGCTCGCCGATCATTGGGCAAGTCAATCAAAGTCCATACTTTGCTCTCATACATGGATCTCATCTCAGATTTCATGGCCTCAAGCCATTTCACGGAATCTGGGCTCATCATCGCTTCCTTATAGTTCGTAGGTTCGTCATGGTCAAGTAACATGACCTCCAGAACAGGATTACCGTACCACTCTGGTGCGGATCTCACTCTGGTTTACCTACGAGGTTCGGTAGTAACTTGATCTGAAGTTACATGATCATCATCATTAGCTTCCTCACTAATTGGTGTAGTAGTCACAGGAACAGATTTCTGTGATGAACTACTTTCCAATAAGGGAGCAGGTACAGTTACTTCATCAAGTTCTACTTTCCTCCCACTCACTTCTTTCGAGAGAAACTCCTTCTCTAGAAAGGATCCATTCAAAGCAATGAATATCTTGCCTTCGGATCTGTGATAGAAGGTGTACCCAACATTTTCTTTTGGGTATCCTATGAAGACGCACTTCTCCGATTTGGGTTTGATCTTATCAGGTTGAAACTTTTTCACATAAGAATTGCAACCTCAAACTTTAAGAAATGACAGCTTAGGTTTCTTGCCAAACCATAGTTCATACGGCGTCGTTTCAACGAATTTAGATGGTGCACTATTTAACGTGAATGCAGCTGTCTCTAATGTATAACCCCAAAATGATAGTGGTAGATCGGCAAGAGACATCATAGATCGCACCATATCTAATAAAGTACGATTATGACGTTCGGACACACCATTACACTGTGGTGTTCTAGGTGGCGTGAGTAGTGAAACTATTTCACATTGTTTTTAACTGAAGGCCAAACTCGTAACTCAAATATTTTACTTCTGCGATCATATCGTAGAAACTTTTATTTTTGTTACGATGATTCTCCACTTCACTCTGAAATCTTTGAAATTTTCAAATGTTTCAGACTTGTGTTTCATCAAGTAGATATACTCATATCTGCTCAAATCATCTGTGAAGATCAGAAAATAATGATACCTGCCGCGAGCCTCAATATTCATCGGACCACATACATCAGTATGTATGATTTCCAACAAATCTGTTGCTCGCTCCATTGTTCCGGAGAACAGAGTCTTAGTCGTCTTGGCTATGAGGCATGGTTCACAAGCATCAACTGATTCATAATCAAGTGATTCCAAAAGCCCATCAGCATGGATTTTCTTCATGCGCTTTACACCAATATGACCTAAACGGCAGTGCCACAAATAAGTTGCACTATCATTATTAACTTTGCATCTTTTGGTTTCAATATTATGAATATGTGTATCACTACGATCGAGATCCAACGAACCATTTTCATTGGGTGTGTAACCATATAAGGTTTTATTCATGTAAACAGAACAACAATTTATTCTCTTACTTAAATGAATAACCGTATTGCAATAAACATGATCAAATCATATTCATGCTCAACGCAAACACCAAATAACACTTATTTAGGTTCAACACTAATCACGAAAGTATAGGGAGTGTGCGATGATGATCATATCAATCTTGGAACCACTTCCAACACACATCATCACTTCACCCTTAACTAGTCTCTGTTCATTCTGCAACTCCCGTTTCGAGTTACTATTCTTTGCAACTGAACCAGTATCAAATACCGAGGGGTTGCTACGAACACTAGTAAAATACACATCAATAATCTGTATATCAAATATACCTTTGTTCACTTTGCCATCCTTCTTATCCGCCAAATACTTGGGGCAGTTCCGCTTCCAGTGACCAGTCCCTTTGCAGTAGAAGCACTTAGTCTTAGGCTTAGGACCAGACTTGGGCTTCTTCACTTGAGCAGCAACTTGCTTGCCGTTCTTCTTGAAGTTCCCCTTCTTCCCTTTGCCCTTTTCTTGAAACTAGTGGTCTTGTCTACCATCAACATTTGATATTTTTCTTTATTTCTACCTTCGTTGATTTCAGCATTACGAAGAGCTTGGGAATCGTTTCTGTTATCCCTTGCATATCATAGTTCATCACGAAGTTCTACTAACTTGGTGATGGTGACTAGAGAATTCTATCAATCACTATCTTATCTGGAAGATTAACTCCCACTTGATTCAAGCGATTGTAATACCCAGACAATCTGAGTACATGCTCACTGCCTGAGCTATTCTCCTCCATCTTTTTAGCTATAGAACTTTGTTGGAGACTTCATATCTCTCAACTCGGGTATTTGCTTGAAATATTAACTTCAACTCCTGGAACATGTCATATGGTCCATGACATTCAAAACATCTTTGAAGTCCCGATTCTAAGCCGTTAAGCATGGTGCACTAAACTATCAAGTAGTCATCATATTGAGCTAGCCAAACGTTCATAACGTCTGCCTCTACTCCTGCAATAGGTCTGTCACCTAGCGGTGCATCAAAGACATAATTCTTCTATGCAACAATGAGGATAATCCTCAGATTACGGATCCAATCCGCATCATTGCTACTAACATTTTTCAACATAATTTTTCTCTAGTAACACAATAAACTGGGAGCAACATCGCGAGCTATTGATCTACAACATAGATATGCTAATACTACCAGGACTAAGTTCATGATAAATTAAAGTTCAATTAATCATATTACTTAAGAACTCCCACTTAGACAGACATCCCTCTAATCTTCTAAGTGATCACGTGATCCATATCAACTAAACCATGTCCGATCATCACATGAGATGGCGTAGTTTCAATGGTGAACATCACTATGTTGATCATATCTACTATATGATTCACGCTCGACCTTTCGGTCTCCGTGTTCCGAGGCCATATCTGTTATATGCTAGGCTCGTCAAGTTTAACCTGAGTATTCCGCTGTGCAACTGTTTTGCACTCGTTGTATTTGAACGTAGAGCCTATCACACCCGATCATCACGTGGTGTCTCAGCACGAAGAACTTTCGCAATGGTGCATATTCAGGGAGAACACTTATACCTTGATAATTTAGAGAGAGATTATCTTATAAAGCTACTGCCGAACTAAGCAAAATAAGATGTATAAAAGATAAACGTGCCTTTTATCTCCATCTCCAAAGCATCGTCATGATCTCCATCATCACCGGCATGACACCATGATCTCCATCATCTTGATCTATATCAATGTGTCGTCACATGGTTGTCTCACCAACAATTGCTCTTGCAACTATTGCTATCGCATAGCAATAAAGTAAAGCAATTATTTGGCGCTTGCATCTTATGCAATAGAGAGATAACCATAAGGCTTTTGCCGGTTGCCGATAACTTCAACAAAACATGATCATCTCATACAACAACTTATATCTCATCACGTCTTGACCATATCACATCACAACATGCCCTGCAAAAACAAGTTAGACGTCCTCTACTTTGTTGTTGCAAGTTTTACGTGGCTGCTACGGGCTGAGCAAGAACCGTTCTTACCTACGCATCAAAACCACAATGATAGTTTGTCAAGTTGGTGCTGTTTTAACCTTCGCAAGGACCGGGCGTAGCCACACTCGGTTTAACTAAAGTTGGAGAAACTGACACCCGCCAGCCACCTGTGTGCAAAGCACGTCGGTAGAACCAGTCTCGCGTAAGCGTACACGTAATGTCGGTCCGGGCCGCTTCATCCAACAATACCGCCGAACCAAAGTATGACATGCTGGTAAGCAGTATGACTTATATCGCCCACAACTCACTTGTGTTCTACTCATGCACAACATCAACGCATAAAACCTAGGCTCGGATGCCACTGTTGGGAACGTAGTAATTTCAAAAATTTCCTACGCACACGCAAGATCATGGTGATGCATAGCAATGAGAGAGAGGAGAGTGTTGTCTACGTACCCTCGTAGACCGGCAACGGAAGCGTTGACACAACGTAGAGGAAGTAGTCGTATGTCTTCCCGATCCGACCGATCCAAGTACCGAACGTACGGCACCTCCGAGTTCTGCACACGTTCAACTCGGTGACGTCCCTCGAGCTCCGATCCAGCAAAGTGTTGAGGGAGAGTTTCGTCAGCACGACGGCGTGATGACGGTGATGATGTTCTACTGACGCAGGGCTTCGCCTAAGCACCGCTACGATATGACCGAGGTGGAATATGGTGGAAGGGGGCACCACACACGGCTAAGGAACGATCACGAGGATCAACTTGTGTGTCTATGGGGTGCCCCCACCCCCGTATATAAAGGAGTGGAGGAGGGGGAGAGGGCCGGCCCCTATGGCGCGCCCTGGAGGAGTCCTACTCCCACCGGGAGTAGGATTCCTCCCTTCCCTAGTTGGAGTAGGAGAGGAAAGGAAGGAGGAGTAGGAGAGAAGGAAAGGGGGGGACGCAGCCCCCAAACCTTCTCCAATTCGGCCTCCTGCCCAAAGGGGGCGCACCAGCCCCTTGTGGGCTTGTGTGCTTCCTTCTTATGGCCCATAAGGCCCATAACTTCTCCCGGGGGGTTCCGGTAACCTCCCGGTACTCCGGAAAAATGCCTGAACCACTCGGAACCCTTCCGATGTCCAAACATAGTCATCCAATATATCAATCTTTACGTCTCGACCATTTCGAGACTCCTCGTCATGTCCCCGGTCTCATCCAGGACTCTGAACAACCTTCGGTACATCAAAACACAAAAACTCTTATTACGATCGTCCCCGAACTTTAAGCGTGCGGACCCTACGGGTTCGAGAACTATGTAGACATGACCAAGACACATCTCTGGTCAATAACCAATAGCGGAACCTGGATGCTCATATTGGCTCCCACATATTCTACGAAGATCTTTATCAGTCAAACCGCATAACAACATACGTTGTTCCCTTTGTCATCGGTATGTTACTTGCCCGAGATTCGATCATCGGTATCTCAATACCTAGTTCAATCTCGTTACCGACAAGTCTCTTTACTCGTTCCGTAACACATCATCTTGCAACTACTCATTAGTTGCAATGCTTGCAAGGCTTATAGTGATGTGCATTACCGAGTGGGCCCAGAGATACCTCTCCAACAATCGGAGTGACAAATCCTAATCTCTAAATACGCCAACCCAACAAGTACCTTCGGAGACACCTGTAGAGCACCTTTATAATCACCCAGTTACATTGTGACATTTGGTAGCACACAAAGTGTTCCTCCGGTAAACGGGAGTTGCATAATCTCATAGTCATAGGAACATGCATAAGTCATGAGGAAAGCAATAGCAACAAACTAAACGATCAAGTGCTATGCTAACGGAATGGGTCAAGTCAATCACATCATTCTCCTAATGATGTAATCCTGTTAATCAAATGACAACTCATGTTATGGTTAGGAAACATAACCATCTTTGATCAACGAGCTAGTCAAGTAGAGGCATACTAGTGACACTCTGTTTGTCTATGTATTCACACATGTATTATGTTTCCGGTTAATACGATTCTAGCATGAATAAGAAACATTTATCATGATATAAGGAAATAAATAATAACTTTATTATTGCCTCTAGGGCATATTTCCTTCAATAGCTGCTTCGGAAGCAGCAAATGAAGGAGTCTGGATGAAGGAGTTCATATCCGATCTAGGTGTCATACCTAGTGCATCGGGTCCAATGAAAATCTTTTGTGACAATACTGGTGCAATTGCCTTGGCGAAGGAATCCAGATTTCACAAGAGGACCAGGAACATCAAGAGACGCTTCAATTCCATCCGGGATTTAGTCTAGGTGGGAGACATAGAAATTTGCAACATACATACCTATCTGAATGTTGCAGACCCGTTGACTAAGCCTCTTCCACGAGAAAAACATGATCAGCACCAAGGCTCCATGGGTGTTAGAATCATTACTGTATAATCTAGATTATTGACTCTACTGCAAGTGGGAGACTGAAGGAAATATGCCCTAGAGGCAATAATAAAGTTATTATTTATTTCCTTATATCATGACAAATGTTTATTATTCATGCTAGAATTGTATTAACCGGAAACATAATACATTTGTGAATACATAGACAAACAGAGTGTCACTAGTATGCCTCTACTTGACTAGCTCGTTGATCAAAGATGGTTATGTTTCCTAGCCATTGACATGGGTTGTCATTTGATTAACGGTATCACATCATTAGGAGAATGGTGTGATTGACCTGACCCATTCCGTTAGCTTAGCACACGGTCGTTTAGTATGTTGCTATTGCTTTCTTCATGACTTATACATGTTCCTATGACTATGAGATTATGCAACTCCCGTTTACCGGAGGAACACTTTGTGTGCTACCAAACGTCACAACGTAACTGGGTGATTATAAAGGTGCTCTACAGGTGTCTCCGAAGGTACTTGTTGGGTTAGCGTATTTTGAGATTAGGATTTGTCACTCCGATTGTCGGAGAGGTATCTCTGGGCCCTCTCGGTAATGCACATCACTTAAGCCTTGCAAGCATTGCAATAATGAGTTAGTTGCTGGATGATGTATTACAGAACGAGTAAAGAGACTTGCCGGTAACGAGATTAAACTAGGTATTGAGATACCGATGATCGAATCGCGGGCAAGTAACATACCGATGACAAAGGGAACAACGTATGTTGTTATGCGGTCTGACCGATAAAGGTCTTCGTAGAATATGTTGGATCCAATATGAGCATCCAGGTTCCGCTATTGGTTATTGACCTGAGACATGTCTCAGTCATGTCTACATAGTTCTCGAACCCGTAGGGTCCGCATGCTTAACGTTTCGATGATAGTTATATTATGAGTTTATATGTTTTGATGTACCGAAGGTTGTTCGGAGTCCCGGATGTGATCACGGACATGATGAGGAGTCTCAAAATGGTCGAGACATGAAGATTGATATATTGGAAGCCTATGTTTGGATATTGGAAGTGTTCCGGGTGAAATCAGGATTTTACCGGAGTACCGAGGGGTTACCGGAACCCCCGGGGGCTTAATGGGCCATAGTGGGCCTTGTGGAGAAGAGGAGAGGTGGCCAGGGCAGGGCCGCACGCCCCTCCCCCCTAGTCCGAATAGGACAAGGAGAGGGGGGCGGCGCCCTCCCTTTCCTTCCTCTCTCCCTCCTCTTTCCCCCTCCACTCCTAGTCCAACAAGGAAAAGGGAGGGAGTCCTATTCCCGGTAGGAGTAGGACTCCTCCTGGCGCGCCCCCTCTAGGCCGGCCGCACCTCCCCCTTGCTCCTTTATATATGGGGGCAGGGGGCACCCTAGAGACACAACAATTGATCGTTTGATCTTTTAGCCGTGTGCGGTGCCCCCCTCCACCATAGTCCACCTCGATAATACTGTAGCGGTGCTTAGGCGAAGCCCTGCGTCGGTAGAACATCATAATCGTCACCACGCCGTCGTGCTGACGAAACTCTCCCTCAACACTCGGCTGGATCAGAGTTCGAGGGACGTCATCGGGCTGAACGTGTGCTGAACTCGGAGGTGCCGTATGTTCGGTACTTGATCGGTCGGATCGTGAAGACGTACGACTACATCAATCGCGTTGTGCTAACGCTTCTGCTTTCGGTCTACGAGGGTACGTGGACAACACTCTCCCCTGTCGTTGCTATGCATCACCATGATCTTGCATGTGCGTAAGATTTTTTTTGAAATTACTACGTTTCCCAACAGGAGACATATCAGACATCCCCAAGCTTAATTCTTGCTCGTTCTCGAGTAGGTAAATGATAAAAACAGAATCTTTGATGTGGAATGCTACCTAACATATTTATCCTTGTAATTCTCTTTAATGTGGCATGAATGTTCAGATCCGTATGATTCAAAACAAAAGTTTAATATTGACACAAAAACAATAATACTTCAAGCATAGTAACAAAATAATTATGTCTTCTCAAAATAACATGGCCAAAGAAAGCTTATCCCTACAAAATCATATAGTTTGGCTATATTTGAATTGTGGGTTTATGATCAAGTCTATCTAGGAACAATATTTGAATCTTCTCTGAATTCTTTATGCATGATTGGTTATCTTTGCAAGTCTCTTCGAATTATCAGTTTGGTTTGGCCTACTAGATTGATCTTTCTTGCAATGGGAGAAGTGCTTAGCTTCGGGTTCAATCTTGCGGTGCTCGATCCCACTGACATAAAGGGAAATGACACGTATTGTATTTTTTACATCGAAGATAAAAAGATGGGGTTTATATCATATTGCTTGAGTTTATCCCTCTACATCATGTCATCTTACCTAATGCGTTATTCTGTTCTTATGAACTTAATATTCTAGATGCATGCTGGATAGCGGTCGATGTGTGTAGTAATAGTAGTAGATGCAGGCAGGAGTTGGTCTACTTGTCACGGACATGATGCCTATATTCATGATCATGCCTAGATATTCTCATAACTATGCTCAATTCTATCAATTGCTCGACAGTAATTCGTTCACCCACCGTAATACTTATGCTATCTTGAGAGAAGCCACTAGTGAAACCTATGGCCCCCGGGTCTATTCTCCATCATGTAAGTTTCCAATCTATTTTACTTTGCAATTTTTACTTTCAATCTATATCATAAAAATACCAAAAATATTTATCTTATCATTATCATATCTATCAGATCTCACTCTCGTAAGTGACTGTGAAGGGAATGACAACCCCTTTATCGCGTTGGTTGCGAGGTTCTTATTTGTTTCTGTAGGTACGAGGGACTTTCGTGTGGCCTCCTACTGGATTGATACCTTGGTTCTCAAAAACCGAGGGAAATACTTATGCTACTTTGCTGCATCACCCTTTCCTCTTCAAGGGAAACCCAACACAGTGCTCAAGAGGTAGCACCTTTCCTAAGTTGCTTTCCACTCAAATCATCTTTCTACCAAATCCAATCCCATGAGAGAGAGCTAAGTGTTGGGGAGACTATAATTTGAAGCACAAGATCAAGGAGTTCATCATCAACACACCATCTATTACCTTTTGGAGAGTGGTGTCTCCTAGATTGGCTAGGTGTCACTTGGGATCCTCCGTCAAGATTGTGGAGTTGAACCAAGGAGTTTGTACGGGCAAGGAGATCGCCTACTTCGTGAAGATCTACCCTAGTGAGGAAAGTCCTTCATGGGCGATGGCCATGGTGGGATTGACAAGGTTGCTTCTTCGTGGACCCTTCATGGGTGGAGCCCTCCGTGGACTCGCGCAACTGTTACCCTTCATGGGTTGAAGTTTCCATCAACGTGGATGTACGATAGCACCACCTATCGGAACCACGCCAAAAATCTCTGTGTCTACATTGCGTTCGCTCCCTCCAAACTCCTCCCTTTACCTTCATATGCAAGTGTTTTACATTCCTATACTCTTAGAATTGTAGGTGTGGGTTGATTACTTATATTGTGCTAAGTTGCTAAAATCTGCCAAAACTTAAAATTGGGAAAAGGCTAGATTTTTATTTGGTCAAGTAGTCTAATCACCCCCTCTAGACATACTTTCGATCCTACAAGTGGTACCAGAGGTTTAGTGTCCATTTGCTTTGATTTCCTTAGCTTTTGGTGATATAGCCTTGGTTTCACAACCTAGGAGAGTATGGCGTCTAGTGAGGGAAATTACCACCGTAGAGGTCCTTACTTTGATGGTACTAATTTTGCTAGTTGGAAGCATAAGATGAAAATGCATATTCTTGGACATAACCCCGCCGTTTGGGCTATTGTGTGTATTGGCTTGCAAGGTGAATTATTTGATGGGAGAGAACCGAACCGTGAAGCTACCGCGGAAGAGTTGAAGATGCTGCAATACAATGCTCAAGCTTGTGATATTCTCTTCAACAGATTGTGCTCCAAAGGATTCAACAAAATCAGCCATCTTGAGAATGCAAAGGAAATTTGGGATACTTTGATTGATATGCACGAAGGTACCGACTCTGTCAAGGAATCCAAATTGGATGTGCTTCAAAGTCAACTTGACAAGTTCAAAATGAAAGATGGTGAAGGTGTTGCTGAAATGTAGTCTAGGCTTGCTCTCATCAAAAATGAGATTGCCAGCTTAGGAAGTGAAGAGATGACCAATAGATTCATCATCAAGAAGATACTAAGAGCCTTGGATGGAAAATATGATACCGTGTGCACATTGATCCAAATGATGCCCAATTACAAAGATCTCAAGCCAACGGAAGTCATTGGAAGAATTGTTGCTCATGAGATGTCAGTCAAGGATAAGGAAGAGCTTCACAACAAGTCAAGTGGTGCTTACAAAGCCTCATGTGATGCTCCCACATCATCAAGTGAGAAACAAACCTTCAACGAAGAATTGAGCCTAATGGTGAAGAACTTCAACAAGTTTTACAAGAGTAGAAGCAAGGAAAGAAGTTCCAAGTCAAGGTCCTACAATGACAAAAGATCTTCTAGTCATGAGCGCAATTACTACAATTGTGGAAGACCCGGACACTATTCTAATGAGTGTACGGCTCCCTATAAAAGAAGAGAAGATTCTCCTAAAAGAAGAAGTAGAAGAGAAGAATCACCTCCAAGAGAGAGAAGGAGTAGAGATGATTGTTATGAACGAAGAACATCACGGAGAAGCAAGGATTTGGGAAGGAAGGACAAGTCATCAAAGAGCTACACAAAACAAAGACATCAAGCTCATGTTGGTGAATGGGTATCCGGCTCCGACTCCGACGATCACTCCGAGAGAAGTTATCGCTTCGACTCTGAATATACTCAAGATGAAGGTGTTGCCGGTCTAGCACTTGTGTCAACCAACTCCTATGACATATTTCACTCACCAAATGAAGGGATTGGAAGATGCTTCATGGCTAAAGGCCCAAAGGTATCACACCCTGAGTATGTTGATTTCAGTAGTGATGAAGATGATTTGCTAGGAGATGATGATTTACTTGTTGACAACTCTAGTTATGAAAACTATGATGAACTTTGTATTAATCATGCTAATCAAGATAAAATGAATGACAATGATAAGAAGGAGATTGAGCGTCTAACTAAAGAACTAAACACTCTTAAGTTAGCTCATGAAACTACCTTGGAAGATCATCGAGAACTTTTAAAGACTCATGAGAAGCTACGTTTTGAAAAGCTCAACCTTGAGCAAGAGCATGAGTTCTTAAAAGAAATCAATGATGATCTTCACAAGAAAAGTTCTTCTTACATTGCCAAGCGTTTACTCTTATCTACTTACATGCCACAAGTTAAATCTAGCAACAAGAACAAGAAAGATTCTTCCTCTAGTAGTAACAACAATCATGCTAAATCCAATGTTGTTGCTTCTAGTAGTTCTCTTGATTCCACTAATGATTCTCTTAGCCAAGTTACACTTGAGCAAGAAAATAGCTTATTGAAGGGAATTATAGAGAAAGGTGTTTACAAGAGTCTTGCCGGAAGCAAGCAATTTGAGGAAATTGTACGCTAGCAAGGAAGACACCGGAAGAATCAAGGTGTTGGTTTTGAACGAAAGTTCAATGCCAATGGAGTTGAGTGGGAAGAAGATCAATACCCCAAGACGAAGTTTGTTCCTCAACAAGAGAAGTATGATCCTACTTCTTTCCAAGGAACACAAGCTCAAGATGATCTTCCACCACAAGACCACAAGCTAAAAGGCAAGGACAAGCTTCAAGAGGAGATTGATGAATTTGAAGAAGCACCTAAGGCCTTGGTCAAGTGGGTTCCCAAGACTACATCAAGTTCCACTTCATCAAGTATGACTACAACTCCAAGGATTCCCATCAAGATGGCGTGGATCCCTAAGAAGAAGAACTAGAGAGTTCTTGAGGGTGACTCCGCCAACATACTTCACTCTTATCATCTTGGCAAGGACAAGTGCAAACAACTTCCATATCTTGCACTAGTTCAAGGAGTCACAAACCCTCTTGTTGGTAGGACAAGGGACAAGGTAACCTAATGCTTTCATGGACATCATCCTATGTGAACATCACTCTATGTCTATGGATATACTTGTTTGTTCCTTGTGGGACTAACCTGTGTAGGTATTGAAAGTGCAACTCACTCCAAAGGATTGCACCGAATGATCTACATCAACATTGAGCATCTACATCTTCAACACCTACATGAAGTCATCATCGACAAAACCCAAAGTTAGTTCATCCCTCTTAGGGGGGATATCACATCTAGGGGGAGCTTTACTCTAATCAATTGAGCTAAAGCAACTCTAATGATGTGAGCACAACAATGCTTTATGTAAAGGTGGCAACCCCACTTGTGCTTAAACGATGAGTATGACCTATGATCAAATGTTCTCATTTGACTCCTAAGTCAATATACTCATATATAGATGACCTAGTCATCGTCAAATTGCTTGATAGATGCAGTGACTGTGCATGCTTGGTCACATATTTCATTTGTCATCTTATTGTGTGAGCATGTTGGATGCATATTTTACTCATTCGAGGACATCCATTTGTTGCTTTGATTGTTTGGCTTTTTCTCTTTTGCCAAATGGATGGACAAGAATGCGTAAGAACTCCCTCTAGCTATCTATGCTTTTCTCATCTCAAACTCTATTCATGCTACATCACAAAGTTTGATCAAGTCAGAAGGAGCACTTGGAGTCCCCGATTCGTCATAGACTTAAACTTCCAAAACCTCTTTGTGAATTTTGGTATGACCGAGTCATCCATTTCGGTCACACCAAGATCACTAAGTTGATATAGGTTTTCAATCTCAGTGCAACTGATTTGAACTTTTCGGTCACACCGAGTTGCAGTAACCGCTTGCGATTCTGCATCTCGGTGCCACCGAGTTGTTCCACTCGGTCACACCGACAGGGTCGGGATATATAAACCCACGGGTGAGATTTTGGAAATTTCTTCGAAGCCTCTCAGCCTGCGCGCATCATGCTCTGCCGCCTCGGGTCTCCGGATCGTTCTCTCGCCGCTAGTGACCTCCCGCCGCTGGTTTCCATCACCGTCAACAGATTTCTTCCCCTCCGTTGCCGCCGTAGCGAACTCCGCCGAACTAGGGTACGCGTTCGATCCTTTGTGCTACTCTTTTAACTCCGATTCGTAGCACATTACTTTGCCATGATCATGACCACGTATGCAATCAATCTATCCACTGAAAACATCCTTTAGATTAGATTGGATTTGAAAATTTAGGGTTAGGTCTCCGCCGAACTCATCTCGGACTGACCGAATTGTAGAAATCGGTCTCACCGATTTGGCTTAGGCCATTGCAGTTGCACTTTCGGTCTGACCGAAAACTGCAAATCGGTGTGACCGAGTTCGATTCTTTGGGAAACCCTAGCAGTCTCGGTGCCACTTGAAAGTGCTAGTTATCGACTAGAGGGGGGGGGGGGTGAATAGGCGATTTTTATGTAAGTCTTCAAAACATGGAAGTTTCGAAGACAAACGATAGAAATAAACCTATTAACATGCAGCAGAAGGTAGACTACACTAGGCAAGCCATAGTCAAGTATTCAATGAAGTGAAAGCACGAAGACTATTAGCAGCTAGGCAGTAAGGATCAGGATGGAAGATAGTGTGAAGCCAATCAGGACAAGTAGTCATATAGAGAAGTCAAACAGATAATGCAAGCAGGCAATGACTTCACGAAGACAAACTGTAAGTAAAGAGAAGGAAGAGATAGAACCAGTTGCTTGGTGAAGAAAAAGGATTTGTTGGACCAGTTCCAGTTGCTGTGACAACTGTACGTCTGGTTAGGGAGGCTGAGATTCAACTCAGAAGACCATGTCTTCACCTTATTCCCCTTGAGCTAAGGACACCTAGTCCTCACCCAATCACTCAAGTAAGTCTTCAAGGTAGACTTCCAAACCTTCACAGACTTCGTTCACCGATGATCCACAATGACTCTTGGATGCTCAGAACGCGACGCCTAACCGGCTGGAGGATTCACAGTCCTCAAGTGTAACAAGTCTTCAGGTCACATAGACAGAAAGACTTCAGTGATTCCTAACACTCTTTGGCTCTGGGTGTTTAGGGCTTTGTCCTCGCAAGGATTTCTCTCTCAAAGGCTTCGAAGGTGGGTTGCTCTCAAATGACAAAAGTCGTGCACTAACTCTGAGCAACCACCAATTTATGGTGTAGGGGGTGGGCTATTTATGGCCACTAGGCAACTCGACCTGATTTGTCTGAAATGACCCTGGGTCACTAAGGAACTGACACATGTTCCAACGGTCAGATTTCAAACACACGCGGCAGCTTGACTTGGGCTACAAGTAAAGCTGACTTATCCAGCTCTGGATAAGATTTGCTCTCATTGTCTTTGTTCGAAGACTTAGGATTTGGTTGAGCATCACTTTAGTCACTCTGACTTTGTTCACTTGGACCCCACTTAACAATATGGTGGTTCCTACGACTCAACAAAGAAGAAAATGAAACTACGAAACAACTATGTCTTTGCGCTCCAAAGACTTCATGCGATGTCTTCTCATGTCATAGTCTTCAATGTGAATATCTTCACATACCACCATTATCTTCAATGTCTTCACACATTTTTAGGGGTCATCTCTGGTAGGTAAACTGAATCAATGAGGGACTACTAACTGTGTTATCCTGCAATTCTCACAAACACATTAGTCCCTCATCCAGGTTTGTCGTCAATACTCCAAAACCAACTAGGGGTGGCACTAGATGCACTTACAATCTCCCCCTTTTTGGTGATTGATGACAAACTAGTTGAAGTTTTCAACGGGGATAAAAGTATGTGAAATTGTAAGGGATTAAGGTATTGTCTTCGTAAGTAGCAAAAGGCTCCCCCTGAAGATGTGCATATAAGTATTTTGCTTTTGAATGCAAATGCACATGGCAGGTTGTACTTGTGGAGATCCTCTTCAACTTATGAAGACAGTTCATCATGCATGAAGAGATATAATGAAGATAATGACATGCATAATGAAAAATGGATGTCTGCAAAATGTCTTCGTGCGGAATTTATCATCGCACATGCGGAATTTATCATCGCATCACATAGTGACAGAAAAGGTAGCAGATGACCATCAAGTTTAAGTGTTACAACTCAAAGAACCAAATGTATCAAAAGCGAGAGTTGTAAGCACTTGGCAAATGTAGCAAATGTATAGCAACCACCCATATGGACCCACTTGAAGACTATCAACTCATATGCTTCTCCCCCTTTTGTCAGTAATGACCAAAAAGGTTTGAAGACATAGAGCTTTCTACTCGTTCCCGTGAGGAGTAGGCGAAGCAGCAGTGTCGCCGTTGAGGTTTGGTGGTGCAGAAGAACTTGGTGCAATGTTGATACGCGCCGAAGTTGGAGGCGGTGAAGTAGCATCATCTTGGTCATCAATGACTCTGGCATTAATAGTTGCAGCTAGGGAGGAATAGTCAGAGTCTTCGAGTGAGGGAGTCCGACGCAATGAGTGTTCCGGGGAGGAGTTGAATCAAACTTGAATCTCTCCATGAAGCCATCCTGTTGAAGATCATCTTTAGAGCTCAGCAATGTCAGACTCTTCCACGACCGGCGACAGGATTCATGAGTGACAAATGCATTCTTGGTGGCAAGGTTGCGAATGCGATTAACATCCACCAAGAGGCTCTGCATCTGACGCTTGAGCCAGTCATGATGCTTATCCTATTTCTGATGCAGGGCGGCGAGAAGATCTCGGTCATTGAGAACATGAGATCGCTTTCGAGGCCTTTGGGCAAGTGTGCTTTTAGTGGCTTCAGTTTGGGCACGAAGGGCACGTGCATTGCCAGCCAAAGGATAAACACGAGTGATGGCCTGAACTCCTTCAATGGGTTGGGTGAAACTTTGACGATCGACGTTGTGAAGATAAATTGCCTCCTTGGCAGGCTCTGGGTATATGACCTCGACAGACAGATCAACCTTTGGCAAAAATATGAGATGATTGCGTGCAGAAGGCTGATAGTTGATAGCAGAGTGAAGCTTGATGAGGCGCATTACCCAGGGAGCATAGAACTTCAGACCAAATATATCGGAGACAGATGCAGCCAATTGCCTGATGAAGAAGTCTTGAGCATTGAAGCTGATGCCATTGAAGATATAGAAAACCAATGTCTTCATTGCTCCTTCAAGCTTCGCTGCAGGAGAGTGTCCTTTGACAGGCCATAGAGTTCGCCCGATGATATGATAAATAGTGCGGGGCAGATACTCTAGGTCTTCAATAAAGAACTCCTTTGGATATTCAGTGTCTTGCGGCAGTGGCTTCATCTTACTCAGCATTTGTCTCATGTTGGGCTCAGGGTTCTGGAAGATGCTCTCCAAAGCATTTTGGTGCAGTTGACAACCTGGTTCATTGTGTTCACCAGGAGTGGGCAGGGCAGTAAGCTCAATGATGTCTTGGGGTTTGGCTTCATGGTGTACATCGCATGTCATCCACTCAAGGATCCAAGTCTTCGGATCCTTGTTGTAGCCGCGAATGTGGAGGGTAGCATAAAATTGTAGCAGAAGCTCTTCATTCCAATGCTCTTTAGCAGTCACAAAGTTCAGGAGACCAGCATCACGGAAACAGTCAAGTGCCTCTTCTAAGCAGGGCAGTCCAGCAATAGCTTCACTATCGAGACGCATATGGGGAAAGATGCGCCCTTGATCATAGAGAACACATGAATAGTAACTGCGCTGCTGATAGCTCCAGAATCGATCAGATGAAATTCTTAGCTTGGAGTAGGGGTTCTTGGCACTATCAAAGAAGATGTTGTGTGCTATGAAGCCATTCACATTAAATGATCCTGGTGAAGTTGCAGTACCTGGAAACCTTGGCATCCTTGGCTTTGGCTTCTGGACCTGAGGCATGTGCTCCACATGATAGTCAAATTGAGGTTCGGGAGCAGGCAGAGGAACCAGAATGGGCCAGCGGACGGTAACAAGCTGACCACGATCATATGCTTGCTCAATGGTGTGAGGTCTTGGAGGTGGTACAGGAGCAGAGGCATTGTCTTCGAGCTGTGATGCAGCATTGGCTTCAGGCGCCACATTAGCTTCGGCCATGACAAAGTCATTGGCTTCAGTATTGGTGTTAGTGGCCGCCTCAGAATTTTCAACCTCCACTCGAGTAGCTGGAGGGTCGGACACGTTCTCCTCGAGAACAACTTCAGGGTTGGACGGGGGTGTAGCAACATTTTCTTCTTCTTCTATTGGTTCTTCTTGTTCATCGGCTGATGCAGTCGGAATGTCTTCAGCAGCTTTTGCTTCGGACTCAGAGACATTCACAGTTGGAGTGGCGTTAGGGAACACTTGTCGTGCCACTGAATTATGTTGCTCTTCTCCTTCTGGAACGCTCAACAGAGTGACTTGTGTCCTTGGTCCTTTGTGAAGCCTGCGGAGTGCGGGCGACGCCTTTGGAGAGGGAGTCGGCTAGACCACAAAGTCATCATCTTCAGGCACCTGAGTGGTGGCTTGAGGTGGGGGAGTACTTGGTGATTCTTGACGGGGGAGTCTTGAGGGTGACCAGCCCATGAATCATCCTGAGCAATTGGCGTCAAAGGACGACCGATGCTGATGAGTTCGCTGTTCGTCAGAGCAGGCGATGATACCATGTTGTGCTCGATCTGAGGAAGGACTTCATCATCTTCTACATTGTCTTGGGGACCAATGTCTTCAGCTACGGTGGGGTCAACAGCTGGATCTTCTTCAGCTTCAGGAGCCTCTGTGGTAGCAGGCTCATGAACTATCAACTGACACTCACGGTGTTCGGACGCAGGGCGAGCAACTGAGATTGGCTCAACGACAAGGGGCTCTGTGGGAGCAACCCGATCTTTCTTCTTGGTCTTTCTTTTCTTGGTCGGTGGAGCGTCGTCAGTGGTGTTCTTGGTCTTGTGCTTTCGGGCTTCGGCTTCAGCTGCCCTTGTTTTCTTGAGTTCTGAAGTAGCTGTTGGGACCTTAGGCTTCGAGCCTGTCATACTGGCAGGGAAGACAATGCAAGGTTCTTCCCGCCTTGATGCTTCATCTTGGGCCACAACAAGCTTCTTCTCCTTCTTGGCAGCCATTCTGGGGTCGATGCCAGGATGCCCCAGAGCCTTGCGCTTTTTCTGCTTCATTGTGAGCTTGAACACTTTTCTTAGCAAAGTACTTCATTCTCTCTCTTGAACCTTTTGCTTCCTGGTGTTTCTGGTGGAACTGCTCCTTGAGCTCATGTAGCGTTTGCTTGAAGCTTTGAACACCATCCACACTGAGGTTGGCCATATTCTTCTTGAACCGAGCCTTATCATAATCAATTTTGTTCTTCAGTTCAACAATCTTCTGAGCCAGAGCCAGCTCAGTAGCAATGGCACCGTGGAAAGAGACACTGATGCCAATTGGAAGCTCAAGGTCATCGAGGTTGATGCTGGGGTTTTCGAACCATCCATCAATGAAGTTATTTAAGATATCCACATCAAACAGGGGTAGATCATTGAAGATCTCCGCCTCTTCCTTGCTCTTTATCAACAACTCAAGAGCGTCATTGCCAAGATCGTCGTCACTTGACAGATCAATGGCTTCATTCTCGTTCCTCAGAACAGCAGCTGGGGTCAGTGCTTGACCAGAAATTTGAATGGGCTTCTTCTTCTTCTTAGTCTTGGAGATGCGAGAGAGATCTTCAGACTGCACACTGGCTTCAGGAGGTGCAGTGGCCAGAGGCTTCGCACACGAAGCTCTTGGTGCAGAGCAGGGCTTTGAAGCCTTTGGTTCTTCTGCTTCTGTGGCTTGGGAGGAGCAGGCGCTTCATCAGAATCAGCGTCATCTGCAGAGTGCTCCACGACTGCCCCCTGAATAGCAATGTGTGAGATGATACCTTCAAGGTTGTAGAAGGGCCCGATGATATTGGGTTCGGCATCACGAGTGCCATCGGCATGAGGAAATGATGGACCCGGGTTGAAGTCTAGACCAAGGTCCTTCTCGTTCTTCTTTGCAAACTCTTTGGCAAACTGAAGGTTGCGCTTAAAGATATTGTCTTCACTACACCATAACAGAGAGGATGGGTCGGCATTAGCAGGCTGAGGTCCACGGACCATGCAGGGGTAGAAACATTGAGCAATGGCTTCGGACTTCGACTTGGGCTGAAGACCTTTCTATATAATATCTCCCTAGGGGCCCTTGATGGTATTCTTTCAAGAATATTCGTCAGTGACAAATTTATACTTGAACCATTTGAAAGTGCGTTATATCGACTAGAGGGGGGGTGAATAGGCGATTTTTATGAAAGTCTTCAAAACGTGGAAGTTATGAAGACAAACGATAGAAATAAACCTATTACCCTACAGCGGAAGGTAGACTACACTAGGCAAGCCATAGTCAAGTATTCAATAGAGTGAAAGCACAATGACTAATAGCAGCAATGTAGTAAGGATCAAGTAGGAAGATATTGTGAAGCCACACAAAACACGCAGTCACTCAGTGAAGACAAAAGATAGTTTGAACATACAATGACTTCACAAGGAGTAACAGTAAGTAAAGGGAAGGGAAGATGAAACCAGTGACTCGCTGAAGACAATGATTTGTTGGACCAGTTCCAGTTGCTGTGACAACTGTACGTCTGGTTAGGGCGGCTAGGTATTTAAACCTTAGGACACACAGTCCCGGACACCCAGTCCTGAACACGCAGCTCAGGACACCCAGTCCTCACCGTATTCCCCTTGAGCTAAGGTCACACAGACCTCGCCCAATCACTCTGGTAAGTCTTCAAGGTAGACTCCCAAACCTTCACAGACTTCGTTCACCGGCAATCCACAATGTCTCTTGGATGCTCAGAACGCGACGCCTAACCGGCTGGAGGATGCACAGTCCTCAAGTGTAATAAGTCTTCAGATCACACAGACAAGAAGACTCAAGTGATGCCTAATTCTCTTTGGCTCTGGGTGGTTAGGGCTTTATCCTCGCAAGGAATTCTCTCTCAAAGGCTTCGAGGTGGGTTGCTCTCAAACGACAAAAGCCGTACTCTGAATCTGAGCAGCCAACCGTTTATGGTTGTAGGGGGTGGGCTATTTATAGCCACTTGGCAACTTGACCTGATTTGTCCAAAATGACCTTGGGCCACTAAGGAACTGACACGTGTTCCAACGGTCAGATTTCAAACTCACACGGCAACTTTACTTGGGCTACAAGCAAAGCTAACTTGTCCGACTCTGGACAAGATTCGCTCTCATAGTCTTTACTCAAAGAGATAGGTTTTGTTTAAGCATCACTTTAGTCATTCTGACTGGTTCTCTTGGACCCCACTTAATAGTACGGTGGTTCCTATGACTCAACACAGAAGAAAAAGAACTACGAAAGATCTAAATCTTCGAGCTCCATAGGCTTCATGTGGTGTCTTCTCTTGTCATAGTCTTCAATGTGAATATCTTCATATACCACCTTTGACTTCAATGTCTTCATACATTTTTAGGGGTCATCTCTGGTAGGAAAACCGAATCAATGAGGGACTTCTACCTGTGTTATCCTGCAATTCTCACAAAAACATTAGTCCCTCAGCTAGGTTTGTCGTTAATACTCCAAAACCAACTAGGGTTGGCACTAGATGCACTTACAACGGGGAATATAATCTGTGAAATTGTAAAGGATAAGGAATTGTCTTCATAAGTTGCAAGGGCTCCCCCTAAAGATGTGCATATAAGTAGTTTGCTTTTGGAATGCAAATGCACATGGCAGGTTGTACTTGTGGAGATCCACTTCAACTTATGATGACAATCCACTATGCATGTGAAAGTATATGAAGATAATGACATGCATAATGGAAAATGGACGTCTACAGAATGATCTAAGTGCGGAATTTATCGTCGCACATGCGGAATTTGTCATCGCAACACAAGGTGGCAGATAAGTAGCAGACGACCATCGAGTTTAAGTGTTACAACTCAAAGAACCAAATGTAGCAAAACGAGAGTTGTAAGCACGAAGCAAAATATAAAGCACCCGCCCATATGGACCCGCTTGAAGACTATCAACCTCATATGCTTCTCCCCCTTTTGTCAGTAAGGACAAAAAAGGTTTGAAGATATAGAGCATCTACTCATTCCCATGAGGAGTAGGTGAAGCAGCAGGGTCGTTGGTGGTGTTTGGCGGTGCTGAAGAGCTTGGAGCAGAGTCGAAGCATGCTGAAGGAGGTGGCGGTGAATTAGCATCGTCTTCATCCTCGATCACTCTGGCAGTCACAGTTGCAGCAGAGGAAGAGAACTCAGAGTCTTCAAGGGATGGAGTTCATCACAGCACTGCCCTTCGAGGAGGTGTGGAGTCAAACTTGAATCGCTCAGTGAAGCCATCCTCTTGAAGATCATCTTCAGAACACATCAGCGTTAGCCCTTTCCATGTGTGGCGAGAGGTTTCATGGGCAACAAAAGCATTCTTGGTGGCAAGATTGCGAATGCGATTAACATCCACCAAGAGGCTTTGCATCTGACGCTTCAGCCAGTCATGATGCCTATCCTGTTTCTGATGAAGAGCCACAAGAAGCTCTCGGTCATTGAGAACACGAGTGCGCTTCTTGGGTCGTGGAGCAGTTGTACTGTCAGTGGCTTCAGTGAGAGCAGGATGCGGTGCACGTGTAGTGCCAGCCAAAGGATACACACGAGCGACTGCTTCAACTCCTTCAATGTTCTGAGAAAAACTCTGATGCTCTGCATTCTGAAGACTTAGGGGTTCCTTGGTAGGCTCAGGATAGATGGCTTCAATCAACATATCCACATCAGGCAGAAAAATCCGATGATTGCGAGCAGATGGCTGATATGAGATAGTGGAGTGAAGTTTGATCAGCCGCATGACCCATGGGGCGTAGAACTTCAAGCCAAACAGATCAGAGCCTGATGCAGCAAGTTGGCGAATGAAGAAGTCCTGTGCATTGAAGCATTTTCCATGAAGAATATAGAAGACCAAAGTCTTCATTGCACCTTCAAGCTTGGCATGTGGAGAGTGTCCTTTGATTGGCCAGAGAGTTCACCTTATGATGTGATAAATGGTTCTTGGTAGATACTCAAGGTCTTCAATGAAGAACTCCGTGGGATAAGTAGCATCTTGGGGCAATGGCTTCATCATACTGAGCATCTGACTCATATTAGGTCCAGTCTTCTGAAAGATGCTCTCAATAGCTCCACTATGAAGCTGACAGCCATGCTCGTAGAGATCGCCAGGAGTGGGCAAACCAATGAGCTCAATGATGTCAAAGGCTTGAACGTTTCCTGTCATCCACTCCAGGACCCAAGTCTTCGGATTTCTGCTATACCCGCGGATGTGAAGTGTGGCATAGAATTGGAGCAGCAACTCTTCATTCCAATGCTCTTGGTCAGTGACGAATGGCAGCAATCCAACTTCTTTGAAGCAATCCAGAGCTTCTTCCAGACAGGGCAGACCAGCTATAGCTTCAATGTCAAGGTGCTTGTGGGGGGAGATGCGACCTTGATTGTATAGAATGCAGGAGTAATAGCTTCGCTGCGGATAGTGTCGTGGTTCTAACTCTGACAGTGATGTAGGGGGGTGAGTATGGAGAGGCGAGATCCTAGCTATTGGGAAGTTGTTACACGCGAGGTTTACGAGTTCAGGCCCTTCTCGGAGGAAGTAATAGCCCTACGTCTCGGAGCCCGGAGGCGGTCGACTGGATTATGCGTGTATAGATTACAGGGGTGCGAACCCTTCCTACTGAGGAGGGGGGTGGCTTATATAGAGTTCTCCGGCCTCCTCCTGCCCTCAGTAATGCAGGGTTTAAAGTACATTTAAGATGGGGCGTTACTGGTAACGCCTCTAATAAAGTGCTGTAATGACCATGAAGACTACTTAACAGCTGACCGTTTGCCTACGGAGTGACTGTAGATCTCCTGGCAGTCGAGTGAATAGCTTCATGGTCGAGTGGTAGCTTCTTGGTCGAGTGTCTTGAGCCCGTCGAGTGGAGTACCTTCAAGTCGATTGATGGGTGATTTCTTCTAGGGATGTCCTTGGGTAGGACTCTTTGGGACGGGTCCGTGCTCCTACCCCAGGTACACACCTTCATCATTAGCCCCCGAATGGATCGAGGTTAGAGTGGGGGAAGAGTTGGGGATCCTTTCCGACCGGTTCTTTGGGGCTGTAAGAGTGCCTCGCTTAGGGTCAGTTGTCGCGGACGAAGTCACCAACCTCTTTCAGTCGCCTTGATCCATTCCAAGCCCTTCGTCGAGTGAATATCCTTGCTTGCGACATGCCGAGTGTTGGTACGAGCGGGATACTCTGTTTTTGGCAAGCGGTTCTGCAGCCCGCGGATCTCACGGGATTTGGATTTTGGGAAGCGCGCGGGACGGGAGCAGCCGCAGTAATCGGAAGTGATAAAGCGGAAACTCCTCGATCCTCGCGTCGCCTTTTTCGCCACGTACTGCGCGCGCGTCTGTTGCGGGATTTGACTGGGCTGCCTGGGCCTACCGGTCAGCCACTCGGGAGCGGCCCCTTATAAGTTGCCGGCTCGGGGTTTCCAAGCCGCGCGCTTCTCTTCTGCTTCCTTCTTTCTTTCTTCCTCTCTCCCTTCGCCAGCCCTCCTGCGACCCTCGGCCGTACCCTAGCGTCGTTAGCCCATGCGAGACCTCGCCGGCGACGATGATGAAGGGCAAGACCACTGCTTTGGAGCGTGCGAAGAAGGTGGCGGCGGCGGGGAAAGGAAAGAAGTCTTCGCGAGGTGGATCTTCCTCCCGGACCACCCCGCCCAAGGGTTGGATTCAGGGCGATTGGATGCCATCGGTGCTCCGGCAGGAAGATCTCGACGACATGGTCGAGGGAGGAGCCATTCCCCACGAGGCTGCGCGTCTCCCGGGGAGGGAGATCGAGCCGCAACCCCGCGACGGTGAGTGCGTGCTCCTCGCCACCCACATCGACCGAGGGTTTTCTTTGCCTCCCCATCCATTCTTCCGGAGCTTCTTGAATTTCTTCGGAGCGCAGCTCCATCATTTTACCCCCAATTCCATAGTCTACCTTGCCGCGTTCATTTCCATGTGCGAGGCCTTCCTGGGTTGCCGTCCGCATTGGGGGCTTTTCAAGCATATCTTTACTTGCCGCTCTCAGTCGGTGAAGAAGGTCAAGTCGAGTGACGAGAAGACGCAAGTCATCCAGTTGTGCGGGGGTCTGGCGATCCAGACGAGGGGGAAGAGCTGTTTCCCCTCTATCACCTTCCCGGAGTCGGTCCGCGGCTGGCAGTCGACCTGGTTCTACTGCCAGGACCAGGCGACCCCCGGACAGTCGACCGGTCTTCCTCCTTTTTCACTCGACCGAGCCGAGAAGCCTATCTCTCTGAAAGTCATGCCAGAGGAAAGTGCCCAAGTCAAGGTATTGGCAGGTCGAGTGGTTGAACTTGTCCGTGAGGGGGTGACTGGGATGGACTTGTTAGAGGTCTTTCTCCAGAGGCGCATCCAACCGCTCCAGGCGCGAGACCATCCGATGTGGCTGTATTCTGGCCTTGACGGCACCACTCGGATCCACCCGGAGGAGGTCACCGATGAGATGCTGGAGGGGTGGCTGTCAAGCATCACGGGGAACAAAGACAACCCCCGAGGAGCCAGAAGGGTGATTCCACTCGACAACTCATATGAAGTGGATCAGGTATGTCTTTGTGTCGGATATCTGGCCTTCTGTATTAGTCTTCTTTGTGTAAGTCGACTGACTTTCGTCCTGTCCGTTGTCCTCCAGGCTACCACTGAGATGTACTCGACGCCCAACAGGGCACAAGGGCCGACCGAGGAAGGTGAGGGGAGCGGAGGCGAGTGCGGGGACGACCAGGTCGAGTGGGAGTCCGACGGTGAGGGAGAGGAGGGCGACGACATCTTCTCCAGTGAAGAGGAGGAGGAGGCTGAACCCTCCCGCCCAGAGGGACGGTCCAAGCTCGCCCACGATCCAGCGCAGGAACGTGGCAAGGCGGCCGCTCCTGTTGGGCAGTCGTCGAAACGCCCTCGGACTTCTTCTCCTCCGTCGACCGGGAAGGCTCCCAAGCACCCACGAACGGCGCCATCTAAGCCGCCCAAGGCCTTGCCCAAGATGAAGATAGCTGTTCCCACCATTTCGGGGTAACAACAACACTTGCTTTCCTTTGTCGACTGTGGACGGATCCTTGGTCGATTCACTGGGCCAACTGACTAACTTTTGAGATTTGCAGTGGTGCAACTTCTGAGGTCTCCGCCAGGAAAGACGACCAAGAGATGGAGGACGCTGCCACCTCCAACCCTGGTACGATCACTGTCGTCCTGCTTACGAGTCGACTGAAGCGTTGGTCGATTGAATGTTTTCCTTGCAGCTCCTCCTCATGTTATCGACCTCCCGGACGACGACGACAACGCACCACTGAGGGTGAAGAGGAAGAAGAAGGTGTTGGCTGGCAAGACTCCGCAATCCACTCCCGCGCCTGAGGCTGCAGTTCAGGATGATGGCGAACCCACTCGGGCTTCCGTGACTTTCGCTGTTCCTTTGACGAGTGTGCAGCCTTCAGCGTCGACTGCAGATCCATCTTCGCTTTTTGCTGCGTACCCCGTCCCCGAGGACCTAGCGGCTGCTGCGAAGGAGGCTGTACGCCAGGCTGGAGTCATGATGGAACAGGTAAAAGTGGCTCGGGAGGCTTGCCAGGCGGCTTACGACGCAAGCTCGGCTCTTCAGAGCAATGTCCAGGTCAGTCGACTTCAACACTTGGTCTGTTTTGGTATGTTCTTTGAAGAATCTCTTTTCCGAAGATCTTTAAGTTTGTACACCCACTGGGTTTTTTTTTGGACGAGTGGGGGCACGCTAAGTGCACCCACTGGGTGTAGTCCCCGAGACTACGGTCGGCTGCTGGCAGTCGGCTGTAGTCTTTAAATTGAGTTGTAGTTGAGTTTCTTCGCTCTGTCTGATCGGGCCATGTCGAATGGAACGGTATCCCGTCGACTGCGGGCAGTCGACGTCTTTCTCTCTCTTCTTTTTTTACTGGGTGTAGGCTTATTGTCTCTTAGCTGCTCGGAAGCAACTTGTCTTTGACTCGACTTCAGGGGTCGGTCGGGTGGTCTTTGACTCGACTTCGGGGGTCGGTCGGGTGGGATAGGAACCGGTGGGGGCACGCTAAGTGCACCCACTGGGTGTAGTCCCCGAGACTATGGTGGACTGCTGGCAGTCGACCGTAGTCTTAGTATTTATTGTCTTTGTTGCTCTTCTTCTTTTTTTACTGAGATTGCAACTCCTCCCCTTCGACTTCAGAAGTCTTGTGATCTTGGAACCCGCTTGGCTGACCTGGAGAAGCAGCAAATTCAAATGAACCTCGATCTGGAGCTGGCCAGGACGGAGCTGCAGAAGGTCAGAGACGGCACCGCAGGTAAGACGCCTTTGTCGACTGGTTAGTTTTCAGGCGTGAGCATCTCTTCGCTTTCTCCGACTCAATCATCATTTTTGCAGAAAAACTGAAAGAAGCTCTGGCTAAGAAGGATCAGGACTTGGCTGCTGCCCGTAAGGAGGCTGATGACAAGACCACTCTGGCCGCGCAGAAGCTGGCTTCGGTCGACCAATTAGAAGGGGAGAACACCAAGTTGAAGACCGCTCTGAAGGAAGCCAACAGGGAGTGTTCGCGTTGGAAGAAGGAGCACCTCACCCTGAGCGAGAAGATGGAAAGCATCGCTCGCAGGAGAGACGACCTGGAGAGCTACTTGAGGAGCTTTGCCAAGAAGCTGTACATCAAGCTCGAAGGTGCACAATCAGTTCCGACTGGTTCTTTTTGTGTCGACTCAGTTTTATGAAATTCGACTTATCCTTGGGTCGTGCATGTAGAACTTTGCTAGAACTTCGAAGAGGAGACCGGGCGGATCGAAACAGGTTTGGATCCAATCAACTCTCCGGTGCAAGACAAAGCTGCCATGAATCTGCTCCGACTGGAATCCCGCGTTGACGGCATCGTGGATTACTTGGCTCGACTGAAGGTCGCCATGACGCGGATCGACCCGACGCTTTGGCCAGAGTCCACGCTCCAGAATGATCTCGAGTCTCTGATGACTTGACTCAACGGAATCCCTGACCGAGTGCAAGAGTGGAAGAAGTGTTTAGCTCGGTGTGGTGCCGACGTGGCTCTGTCTTTGGTCCGCGTCCATTGCAAGGAGGTGCGGGAGGAGAAGCTGGCCGCCATCCAAGTTGCCAACACGAGGAAGCACAACTTCCAGGACTTCATGGAGACATTTATTGCTGCTACCCGCATCGCAGATGGGATCGACTTGGATGAGTTTTTCGCCCCTGCCAGTCCTCCTCCTCCTGAGGAATGAAAAAACTTGCCTTGGGATGCCGAGTGTATTTTGTAATCCGTTAAACTCTGCCTTAAATTTGCCTTGGAATGCCGAGTGGAAGTGTAACAGTTAAACTCTGCCGAGCTGTGGGCTCGAGTACTTCGATCTGAGGTCTCTCGGATATTTTAGGCTTTATTTGAACTTGATTTGTCGTTGAATCTCTTTGTGGATGACCCGTCGAGTGGGATTTGATCTTCACTCGAAATAACTTTGTGTCTGTGGTGCAGCTCCGAAGGAGAAGGTGGCGGTCGACCTGCCCCTCGTCGTCATTGGGAAATGAGAAGTGTTTCATACTTAGGCGAGTGCGGGACTGCAGCTAAGCCTCCGAGTGGGAGGATTGCTCTCCACTCGGTAGGATTTTTCAAACTTAGGCGAGTGCTGACTGCAGCTAAGTCTCTTCGTAAGAGAACTTAGGCGAGTGCTGGACTGCAGCTAAGCCCCCGAGTGGGAGGTTTGCTCTCCACTCGGTAGGATTTTTCAAACTTAGGCGAGTGCTGACCGCAGCTAAGTCTCTTCGTAGGAGAACTTAGGCGAGTGCTGGACTGCAGCTAAGCCCCCGAGTGGGAGGTTTGCTCTCCACTCGGTAGGATTTTCAAACTTAGGCGAGTGCTGACCGCAGCTAAGTCTCTTCGTAGGAGAACTTAGGCGAGTGCTGGACTGCAGCTAAGCCTCCGAGTGGGAGGATTGCTCTCCACTCGGTAGGATTTTTCAAACTTAGGCGAGTGCTGACTGCAGCTAAGTCTCTTCGTAAGAGAACTTAGGCGAGTGCTGGACTGCAGCTAAGCCCCCGAGTGGGAGGTTTGCTCTCCACTCGGTAGGATTTTTCAAACTTAGGCGAGTGCTGACCGCAGCTAAGTCTCTTCGTAGGAGAACTTAGGCGAGTGCTGGACTGCAGCTAAGCCCCCGAGTGGGAGGTTTGCTCTCCACTCGGTAGGACTTTTCAAACTTAGGTGAGTGCTGACCGCAGCTAAGTCTCTTCGTAGGAGAACTTAGGCGAGCGCTGGACTGCAGCTAAGCCCCCGAGTGGGAGGTTTGCTCTCCACTCGGTTGGATTTTTCAAACTTAGGCGAGTGCTGACTGCAGCTAAGTCTCTGCGTAGGAGAACTTAGGCGAGTGCTGGACTGCAGCTAAGCCCCCGAGTGGGAGGTTTGCTCTCCACTTGGTAGGATTTTTCAAACTTAGGCGAGTGCTGACTGCAGCTAAGTCTCTTCGTAGGAGAACTTAGGCGAGTGCTGGACTGCAGCTAAGCCCCCGAGTGGGAGGTTTGCTCTCCACTTGGTAGGATTTTTCAAACTTAGGCGAGTGCTGACTGCAGCTAAGTCTCTTCGTAGGAGAACTTAGGCGAGTGCTGGACTGCAGCTAAGCCCCCGAGTGGGAGGTTTGCTCTCCACTCGGTAGGATTTTTCAAACTTAGGCGAGTGCTGACTGCAGCTAAGTCTCTTCGTAGGAGAACTTAGGCGAGTGCTGGACTGCAGCTAAGCCCCCGAGTGGGAGGTTTGCTCTCCACTCGGTAGGATTTTTTTCTTTCTGAACTTAGGCGAAACGGATTCGCGGCTAAGTCACCCACTGGGGGTTTTCGTATGTAAACAAAAGTGATAGCAATCATTGGAACACTCTTGTCTTTTGATAAAAATGAACCGTGGAAGTTTCTTTTATTACATCTTTATAGGAAGGGACTTAAGTGTAAAAGTGGCGGAGCAGCTCTGCGTTCCAAGCTCGCGGCTCGTCGATCTGGCGATCAACATTGTAGAGGTGATATGCTCCGTTGTTGAGGACTCTGGTGATGATGGAGGGGCCTTCCCAAGTAGGAGCAAGCTTGTGCGGTTTCTGTTGATCCACTCGGAGGACCAAATCTCCCTCTTGGAAAGATCGACTCTTCACATGCCGGGCATGGAATCGACGCAAGTCTTGCTGATAAATGGTCGATCTGATCATGGCCATCTCTCTTTCTTCTTCCAGGAGGTCTACTGCATCTTGCCGAGCCTGTTCTGCTTCATCTTCGGTGTAAAGCTTGACTCGGGGAGCGTTGTGAAGGAGATCACTTGGCAGAACGGCTTCGGCTCCATAAACAAGAAAGAATGGGGTTCTTCCAGTCGACCGGTTAGGGGTGGTCCTTAATCCCCACAGAACTGACGGAAGCTCGTCGACCCAGGCACCTACTGCGTGCTTGAGATCCCGCATTAGCCAAGGCTTCAGTCCTTTGAGGATCAGACCATTTTCTCTTTCAGCTTGTCCATTCGACTGGGGATGGGCGACCGATGCATAGTCGACACGAGTGCCTTGAGAGGCGCAAAAGGCTCTGAACTGGTCTGAATCGAAGTTTGACCCATTGTTAGTGATGATGCTGTGAGGGACTCCATATCTGAACGTTAGTCCTCTGACGAAACTAATAGCAGTGCCAGCATCGAGGTTCTTGATAGGTTTAGCTTCAATCCCCTTGGTAAACTTGTCGACTGCCACAAGCACATGGGTGAAACCGCTCCTGCCTGTTCTCAGAGGACCGACCATGTCCAGTCCCCAGACAGCGAAGGGCCAGACGAGTGGAATGGTCTTCAGGGCTGATGCGGGCTTGTGGGACATGTTGGAGTAGAACTGGCACCCCTCACACTTGTCAAGTATCTCCTTTGCCATCTCATTTGCTCTCGGCCAGTAAAATCCTGCTCGGTATGCTTTGGCCACAATGGTCTGGGAGGACGCATGGTGACCACAGGTCCCCGAGTGGATCTCATCAAGGATCATCTGACCTTCTTCCGGTGTTATGCACTTCTGGCCGATTCCAGTCGCGGTTTCTCTGTACAATTGTCCTTTTATGACTGTGAAGGCCTTGGATCGACGGACGATCTGTCGAGCCTCTTCTTCGTCCTCCGGGAGTTCTTTCCTTAGGATATACGCGATGTATGGTATCGTCCAGTCGGGAGTGATTGCCAAGACTTCCATGATTAGGTCGACCACAGCAGGAACTTCGACTTCAGTCGGGTCTGTGGCATTTTTTGGTTGTGGGCCTACTTCTGTGAAAGGATCTTCCTGGACTGACGGCGAGCGGATGTGCTCCAAAAACACATTGCTGGGAATGGCTTCTCTCTTGGAGCCTATCTTTGCCAAGTCATCAGCTGCTTGGTTTTTCAGTCGGGGGATGTGATGAAGCTCCAACCCCTCGAATTTCTTTTCTAGCTTTCTCACTGCATTGCAATAACCAGTCATAGCTGGACTTCTGACGTCCCACTCCTTCATCACCTGATTAACCACCAAATCTGAGTCGCCATAGACCATGAGGCGACGGACGCCGAGTGAAATGGCCATGCACAACCCATACAAAAGTGCTTCATACTCTGCTTCATTGTTGGAGGAATCGAAGTGAATCTGGAGAACATATCTGAGCTTATCTCCTCGGGGGGAGACTAGAACTACCCCAGCATCGGAACCATTCAGCATCTTAGATCCATCGAAGAACATGGTCCAGTGCTCCGAGTGAACTTGAGTCGGAAGCTGCTGTTCAATCCACTCGGTGACGAAATCTACGATTGCTTGGGACTTAATAGCCTTCTTTGCTTCAAACCTGATATCTAAGGGAAGGAGTTCAATCGCCCACTTGGCCACTCGACCAGTTGCATCTCTGTTATGCAGTATCTCTGACAGTGGGGCGTCGCTGACGACTGTAATGGAGTGGTCAGAGAAGTAATGTGCAACCTTCTTCGTGGTCATGTAAATCCCATATACAAGCTTCTGGTAGTGAGGGTATCTTTGTTTTGAAGGGGTCAAAACTTCGGACAGATAATAGACTGGGCGTTGAACTCTGAAGGCCTTTCCATCTTCTTCCCGCTCGACCGTAAGTACTGTACTGACAACTTGTCCCGTGGCCGCAATGTACAGCAGCAGAGGCTCTTTGCTGATTGGGGCGGCAAGCACCGGCTGGGTGGAGAGCAGAGCTTTGAGTTCTGCAAACGCTGCGTCAGCTTCTGGAGTCCACTCGAACTTGTCAGACTTCTTCATCAGTCGGTAGAGAGGCAACGCCTTTTCACCGAGACGAGAAATGAATCGACTTAAAGCTGCCAAGCAGCCTGTAAGCTTTTGGACATCGTGCACGCGTACAGGGCGCTTCATCCGGAGTATGGTGCCAATTTTCTTAGGATTGGCGTCGATCCCTCGTTCGGAAACGAGAAAACCGAGTAACTTTCCGCCTGGAACTCCGAATGTGCACTTTGATGGATTGAGCTTGATATCATACCTCCTGAGGTTGGCAAAGGTTTCGGCAAGGTCAGCTCGCAGGTCGGAACCTTTGCGTGACTTGACCACAATATCATCCATGTATGCCTCCACATTCCGACTGATTTGAGTGAGTAAACACTTCTGAATCATTCTCATGAACGTGGCTCCGGCGTTCTTGAGGCCGAACGGCATAGTGACATAACAGAAGCATCCGAATGGGGTGATGAAAGCTGTTTTGATTTCGTCGGGTCCATACAGACAGATCTGATGGTACCCGGAATAAGCATCTAGAAAAGACAATCTCTCGCACCCCGCAGTCGAGTCGACTATTTGGTCGATGCGAGGGAGAGGAAAATGATCTTTTGGGCAGGCCCGATTGATATGTTTGAAATCAATGCACATGCGAAGAGACTTGTCCTTCTTGGGGACCATGACGACATTGGTGAGCCACTCGGAGTGGTAAATTTCTTGGATGAACTCTGCTGCTAAGAGCCGAGCCACCTCCTCGCCAATGGCTTGCTTCTTCTGGACGGCGGACCGTCGAAGATGTTCCTTCACAGGCTTGAATTTTGGGTCGACCCGTAGACGGTGCTCAGCCAGCCCCCTGGGAACTCCAGGCATGTCAGAGGGTTTCCATGCGAAGATGTCCCAGTTCTCACGGAGGAGCTGGATGAGCGCTTCCTCCTATTTGGAGTCAAGCGTCGTTGAGATGTGAGTTGGGGCAGCATCGGGGTCGGTCGGGTGAATGTCGACTGTCTTTGTTTCACCGGACGACTGAAAAGCTGATTCTGAAGCAGGCTTCTTGGCTCGTAGCAACTCGCTTGGGTCGGCAGTCTTTTGGTACTCTTGCAACTCGACCACTGCCATCTGAGCATCTGCAATCTTTGAGCCCTTCTGAAAGCACTCTTCCGCCTTCTTCCGATTGCCTGTGACAGTGATCACACCTTTGGGGCCAGGCATCTTCAGTTTGAGGTACACGTAACATGGCCGGGCCATGAAGCGTGCGTAAGCTGGCCTGCCCAAAATGGCGTGATAAGCACTTTGGAAGTCCACGACCTCGAATGTCAACTTTTCCTTGCGGTAATTCTTTGAATCACCGAAAACCACATCAAGAGCGATCTGGCCGAGTGATTGGGCTTTCTTCCCAGGAATGACTCCATGGAAACTCATGTTACTGGTGCTGAGCCTGGACATCGGAATGCCCATTCCTTTCAATGTTTCAGCATACAATATGTTCAGGCCACTGCCTCCATCCATCAGGACTTTAGTCAGTCGGGTGCCTTCAACAATTGGGTCGACCACCAAAGCTTGCCTCCCAAGGGTGGCAATGTGCGTCGGGTGATCAGACTGGTCGAATGTGATGGCAGTCTGGGACCACTTCAGGTAACTGGGTGTTGCCGGGGCAACCATGCTCACCTCTCGGTTAATGACTTTCAGTCGACTTTTGCTTTCGACATCGGCAAAAATCATCAGGGTGGAATTGACTTGGGGGTATCCATCGTCACTGTCTTCCTTGTCCTCGACTCTGTCCGACTCTTTTTCCTTATCCTTGGACTATTTTCCTTGGAACTGCTGGATCAGGAGCCGGCACTGTCGAGTGGTATGCTTTGGGTAAATAAAATTACCCTCTTCATCCTTCTTGGTGTGGATGTGACATGGCAGATCCAAAACATCATTTCCGTCTTGATCCTTGACTTTTTTGGGCTTCCAGGTGCCCTTGGGTTTTCCCTTGAAGTTTCCCTGGGTTACGGCCAGGGCCTCTCCAGGGGCGGCTGGCTCGGCCTTCCGCTTCTGCTTCCGACCGGAATTGCCTCCAGTTTCCTGGGCGATTGTTTTCTGCTTGCCACTCCGGAGTCGATCTTCGTCTTCTCCATTAGCATACTTGGTGGCAATCTCCATCATCCGATTCAGAGACATCTCTCCAGTTCGACCGAACTTCAGATTCAACTCTCTGTATTTAACACCTTCCTTGAAGGCACAAACCGCTTGATGGTCCGGTACATTCTCAACCGAGTGATGCAGCGTGATCCACCTCTGGATGTATTCCCTCAGAGTTTCATTCGGCTTCTGCACGCAAGACCGCAGCTCGGTTAGGCCTGCAGGTCGCTTGCATGTTCCTTCAAAGGTTGTGATAAACACTCGGGAGAGGTCCTCCCAAGTGTAAATGCTGCTGGGTGCCAACTGATTTAGCCATGCTCTGGCCGAGCCCTCTAACATGAGAGGCAAATGCTTCATGGCCACCTCGTCATTGCCACCGCCAATCTATACAGCCACTCGGTAATCTTCGAGCCAGGTGTCAGGCTTAGATTCACCGGTGAACTTGCCGATTCCAGTCGCCAACCTGAAATTGGGAGGTATCACTGCGGCTCTGATGGCTCGACTGAAACACTCTGGCCCTGAAGCACGTACTCTGCTGCTGGCAGGCGCATCTCTGTTGTGGCCTTTTCGATGAGCTCTGTTCCTGTCAACCAAACCTTGAACGAGGATGGATCTCGCATCAAAGCCTGGGTCTCTGGGGTCGACTGAAATCCTCTGCCCAACACTATGAGGGCGTCTGTCATCTTGCCGTCGAGGCGCATATGACCCACTCCTCGGGGGAGGGGTTGGCACTCGACGTCGATCATCACGGTCGAATAGGTGATCATACTGCTCATTCCTCCTGTACTAATCATGCTGGCCACCACGTCCCTCACGCCTCGGGGGCGATCTTGGGCTGTGAGCTGACTCGACTGTATCTGTTGCGACAGACCGACTGTGGATCCTATTCCGCGACTGAGAGACAGCGGAATTCTGGTCTCCCGCCGCCCGGAGCAATGCTCTGATCTGTAACAAGCCCCTGCCAGCCTCCGACTGGGAGGGCTGAATCGATTCTGCTATACGGGCCGCGGCGGCCAGATTCTGAACTGGGGTTCGATATACCTGCGTCGGCGGGAAGAGCTGGCGTCGACTAGACTCGGGAGCCCGCTGACGCGCTTGCTCGTCGAGTGCTCGCTGGAGATTCTCCAGTCGAGTGCGCTCGGCCAAGTTGGCCAAACGCGCGTCCTCCAAGGCCCGGGCCTCGGGGGTCTCTCCGACGATAGGAGTGCGGAGCGCGTCCATGTTCCGGCGGCGAAGCTCCTCTCGCTGCAATGACGTGAGAGGTTCGGGGAGATACTCGTCGTGGGGATGCGACGGGTCGCCCCCACCCGCGCCTCCATCAGTGCGAGGGAAACCAGGGGGACTGTGTGTTCCATCGACCGCCAGAACCTCAGCCGCTGGATCGCTGCTGTCGCACTCGGATGCGGTCTCCACGGAGCCAGTCGACAGGTCGAACAGGCCGTAGAGGGATTCGACGGGCTCGATGGCCACGACTTGCAGGGCTGCCGATTGGCGGGCCACGGCGTGCCTCACCCACCGCTGAAGTCTTGACCGACCGGAGCGCTTGCGCTGGTGGGAGACAGGGCGGGGAGACGATACGGGGGCCGACCCATATTGGGTCGACGGTTGCCGCAGGAGGACGCCACGAACGCATGCGCGGAAATGTGTCGCACCGCGGGCGGGGAGCGCGTCGATGTCGAGCGGTGCCTCCTGAAGCCAGGCGGAGTCGTCGACGATGAAGGTGAGCGCGCCGAGACAGATCTCGCGGTCCTCCACCAAAACTCCGCAAGAAAACATGATCAAAGGGATCGAGAAAAATCACAACTTCTCCAACTAAGCGCTAAGATTCCGGCCCCACGGTGGGCGCCAACTGTCGTGGTTCTAACTCTGACAGTGATGTAGGGGGGTGAGTATGGAGAGGCGAGATCCTAGCTATTGGGAAGTTGTTACACGCGAGGTTTACGAGTTCAGGCCCTTCTCGGAGGAAGTAATAGCCCTACGTCTCGGAGCCCGGAGGCGGTCGACTGGATTATGCGTGTATAGATTACAGGGGTGCGAACCCTTCCTACTGAGGAGGGGGGTGGCTTATATAGAGTTCTCCGGCCCCCTCCTGCCCTCAGTAATGCAGGGTTTAAAGTACATTTAAGATGGGGCGTTACTGGTAACGCCTCTAATAAAGTGCTGTAATGACCATGAAGACTACTTAACAGCTGACCGTTTGCCTACGGAGTGACTGTAGATCTCCTGGCAGTCGAGTGAATAGCTTCATGGTCGAGTGGTAGCTTCTTGGTCGAGTGTCTTGAACCCGTCGAGTGGAGTACCTTCAAGTCGATTGATGGGTGATTTCTTCTAGGAATGTCCTTGGGTAGGACTCTTTGGGACGGGTCCGTGCTCCTACCCCAGGTACACACCTTCATCAGATAGCTCCAGAACCGATCAGATGATATCCTTTCCCTTGAGTAGGGGTTCCTGGAGCTATTGAAGAATGTGTTGTCTGCTCTGAAGCCATTGATATTGACGGAGCCAAGTGCTGATGCAGGACCTGGGAACCTTGGCAATCTTGGGATTGGCTTCTGTACCTGAGGCCTGTGCTCAACATGATAGTCGAACTGGGGACCGGTAGCAGACTCAGGAACAGAAGTGGCGGGATCAGTGGCTTCGCTGACTTCTGGTGCTTTTGTTGGTGAGGGCTCCACATTAGCTTCAGCCATGACAGCGTCAGTGGCTTCAGTGGTGTTGGTGGTGGCAGCCTCAAGATGTTCAACCTCCACTTGATGAGTTGGAGGGTCGGTCACAGTCATGTTCTCCTCGAGAACAGCTTCTTGGTGAGACGGGGGTGTAACAGCGCTTGGGGTTTCTTCTTCATCGGCTGATGCAGCTGGAATGTCTTCAGCAGATTCAGCTTCAGACGTAGAGACTGGAGGCCTTGGTCCTTTGCGAAGCCTGCGCAACGCAGGCGACGCCTGTGTAGTTGGAGTTGGCTGGGCCTCAAAGTCTTCTTCCTCTTGTGGGCGATCAGCCCATGAAGCATCCTGAGCGATTGGCGTCAGAGGACGCCCAATGCTGATGAGTTCACTGTGCTCGAGCTGAGGAAGGACTGCACCATCTTCTACATGGTCACGTTGACCAATGTCTTCAGCAGCGATGGGATCAGCTGCTGGAAAGTCTTCAGCTTCACGAGCCTCTGTGAAAGCAGGCTCATGGATTGTGAGCTGGCGTTCAGCGTCAGGACGAACCATGGAAATGGGTTCAACTATCAAAGGCTCTGTGGGAGCAACCCGATCTTTCTTGGTCTTCCTCTTCTTCTTGGAGGGGGCAATAGGAGAGGCTTCAGGATGTTTCCTCTTCCTGGCTTCAGCCTCAGCAGTCCTCGTCTTCTTGAGCTCTGAAGCGGTTGACCGGCTTTTTGGCTTCGAGCCAGTCATTCTAGTTGGGAAGACAATGGGATCTGCTTCCTGCCTTGGTGCATCAGGTTCAGCCGTAGCGGGCTTCTTCATATTCTTTGCGGCCATCCTGGGGTCGATGCCAGGACGCCCAAGGGCCTTGCGCTTCTCAGCCTCATTGTAGGCTTGCACACATCTGTCAGTCGGAACCTTCATGCGCTCACACGAACCCTGAGCTTCTGCACGTTTCTTGAGAAAGGCTTCCTTGAGCTCGTGCAGCATAATCTTGAAGTTCTTCACTTCTTGCATGCTGAGCTTGGCCATATGCTTATTGAACTGTGCCTTTTCAAAGTTAATCTTCTACTTCAGTTCAACAATGCGCTGGGCGATAGCTAGTTCTGAAGCAATGGCGCCATGGAAGGCGACACTGAGGCCAATGGGTAGCTGCAGATCTTCGAAGCTGATGTTTGGCGTGTCAAACCACTCATCAATGAAGTTGTGGATGATTGTCACATCAAAGAGAGGCAGATCATTGAAGATTTATGCTTCTTCTTTGCTCTTGATGAGTTGCTCAAGAGCGTCATCTGCAAGATCTTCATCACTTGATAGATCAATGGCATCATTGCGCAGAATGGTAGCAGCTGTTAGCTCTTGGCCGGTGTGTGGTAGAGGCATCTTGACCTTCTGGGGCTTGGAGATGCGTGATAAATCTTCGGACTGCACACTGTCTTCAGGAGGTGCAGTTGCCAGTGGCTTTGCCCGTGAGATTTTTGGTGAAGGGGCAGGCTTTGAAGCTTTAGGCTTCTTCAACTTCTTTGGCTTTGGCGCTGCAGGCGCTTCATCTGATTCAGCGTCAGCTGCAGGCTCATTCACTGCAGTCCCTTGAACCAAGATATGGGTGATGAGGCCTTCAAGGTTGTAGAAAGGACCGATGACATTGGGTTCTGCATCTCGTGTGCCATCAGCCCTTGGAGCTGAGGGACCAGGGTTGAAGTCTAGTCCCAATGTCTTCTTGTTTTTCTTCGCTGAGTTCTGGGCAAACTGGAAGTTGCGCTTGAACAGAATGTCGTCATGACACCATAGTAGTGACGATGGGTGTGCATCAACAGGCTGTGGCCCACGGACCATGCAGGGATAGAAGCCTTGTTCAATGGCTTCATCTCTGGACCTGGGTTGAAGATTCTTGTATAGGATGTCTCCCCACGGTCTCTTGATGGCATTTTTCTCAGCATATTCCTGGGTTACAAATCGGTATTTGAACCATTGTTCTGCCCAATATCTTCGAATCCATTGGATTCGGGTCTTGCGCTGATTGTAATCCTCTTCAGGATCTGTCTTGTACAGTTCTGAGAGGCCATCTGGCAGATCTCTAGATGTTTCTCCATGACGCTTTCTGCCACCCTTCCTTGATGATTTCTCTGAAGCCATGAACTTTAAACTGAAAGGCTTCAACACGTTTAAAGGCTTCAAAGGTTTTTGCTTGCTGGATAAACAGGAACTGGCTTCGGGAGAATTTATGTGATGCTGAAAGAATTCTGCAAATGAATGCAGACTATGAGAACCAAAGGATTCTCCCACGGACATGTACCTGTGACAGCATTAAGGTGCGAGGGAAGGGGAAGAGGTCATATGCATTCTCAGAAGATTTTGAAGATAAATCAGTTTAGAAGACATTGACCTCATCGTGCGAAGACATTCACTCATAGATAAGGAGTTGGTTCCAGATTTGTACGAATCCAGAGATCAGTACAAGTGAGGAATCTAACTACTTTGTGAAGCATAAGTGAATATACTAGGCATGTTATGAGATGCAGTATGAGAGAGATCTAACTTGTGTGAATAGAAACTGCTTGTGGTAGAAAGTGACAAAGCCATAGGATCAACAGTGCCGTAAAAAGGAAGTTTTATTTACCACACTAAGAACTGCTAGACGGAGTGGAAGATGAGGCCGAGCAGTTTGATCTTCCGTGCCCTAACTTGGCGACGGAGGACACCTACGGCGATGGCGGAGAGGACGATGTCCGCGGTCGGCGTGAAGACGGCGTCGGAGAGGTTGCGGCAGCGAAGCGCTTCGTCGCCGGCGTCGTCGAGGGCTAGCGGTGGCGCTAGGGTTCGTGCGAGAGTGGAAGAAGAGATAATGACCACCGTGAAGTGTGTATTTATAGGTACAGGGGCGGCACTGCGTTATTACACAGGTGCCCCTGGCGATTCGCATCTGAGGAACACGTGGCCATTATGCGGAATTTTGGGGTTTGTTCCACGTCCCACACATGCCTGGATTGTCGGGTGGTCGTTCCTACTTCTCCGGGTTTCATGTGGAGGAATGAGCATTGAAAACGGACTTAATGGTTGTCTCTGTATCTTCTGCTGACAAGGACGCAGGGAAGACATTCGACAGTTTCAATAGAATGCATATGATTTGGAGAGATAGAATTTAAGATAGAAAGCATAGAGAGGTTAGGGTCCGATCACATTCACTTAGTTCAAAAGATTCAACAAGAAAACATAGCTATAAGTGAATGCTGTAGAGGACAGAACACTAGTATATATATATCTATATAATCAACATAGTGAAGATAATCATGAAGACATGTTGAGATTGAAGCCAAACCAAATGTGAAGACATAGCAAATGTAACGCCATGAGTGAAACAGAACATTTGGTGGTGGTGTTACCCACCGTATAGGAAGTATTAGACCCAGACACGGCGCACAATTATCGTGGCGCTCCTAAGTCAAATTCCACATTAATGTATTCACACTTAGAATGTATGTCTTCATTGATTGAAGATATACTTTACTTCGTGTGTTGCACATCTAAGTCATCAATATGCATAAGGGTTAGGATGTGTGCCTGATCACAGGACATTTGAGGATTCCAGGATATTTAGCTCACACCGTAACTTGCAAAATCTCTTCTCATCCAAGGGCTTGGTGAAGATATCTGCCAATTGCTCTTCAGTGTTGACGTGTATGATATCAATATCTTCCTTCACAACATGATCTCTGAGAAAGTGATGACGAATTTCAATGTGCTTTGTCTTCGAGTGCTGAACTGGGTTGTTGGCAATCTTGATGGCGCTTTTGTTGTCGCAGTAGAGTGGCACTTGCTTCAGATGAATGCCATAGTCTTTGAGCATTTGCTTCATCCAGAGAAGCTGAGCGCAGCAAGATCCAGCAACAATGTATTCAGATTCAGCAGTGGAGAGAGATACACAGTTCTGCTTCTTTGAAGACCAACATACAAGTGATCGTCCCAGAAAGTGACATGTGCCTGATGTAGACTTGCGATCAACTTTGTCACCAGCATAATCAGCATTCGAGAATCCAACCAGATCAAACTCTGAGCCCTTTGGATACCATAATCCTAGAGTTGGGGTGTGCACCAAATATCGAAGAATTCGCTTCACAGCTAAGTGATGCGACTCCTTTGGTGCCGCTTGAAATCGAGCACACATGCAAACACTAAGCATAATATCTAGCCTAGATGCACATAGATAAAGTAAAGAACCAATCATGGAGCGGTATACCTTTTTATCGAACTCTTTACCATTGTCGTCAGGACCCAGATGATGCTTGGCTAGAATTGGCGTCGTGAAGCCTTTGCAGTCTTGCATACCGAACTTCTTCAGGCAATCTTTGAGATACTTCTCTTGAGATATGAAGATGCCGTTGTGTTGCTGTCGTATTTGAAGACCGAGAAAGAACTTCAGCTCTCCCATCATAGACATTTGATATTGCTCTTGCATCATATATCCAAACTCTCCACTGTACTTCTGATTGGTGCAGCCGAAGATAATGTCATCCACATATATTTGCACACAAACAGTTCACCATCATATGTCTTCATGAAGAGAATGGGGTCGAGAGAACTAGGTATGAGGCCTTTGCTCTTCAGGAAGTATTTGAGTGTGTCATACCAGGCCCGAGGGGCTTGTTTGAGGCCATACGGTGCCTTGTTGAGCTTGTATACCATGTCAGGATGTTTTGGATCTTCAAAGCCAGGAGGTTGTGCAACATACACTTCTTCTTCAATCTTGCCACTGAGGAAGGCACTCTTCACATCCATTTGATAAATAAGTATGTTGTGATGATTTGCATAGGCCAGCAGTATGCGTATGGCTTCAAGTCTAGCCACAGGACCAAATGTTTCATCGAAGTCAATGCCTTCCACTTGAGTATATCCTTGAGCAACGAGACGAGCTTTGTTTCTGACAACTTGACCATGCTCATCTTGCTTGTTGCGGTATATCCATTTGGTGCCTATTATGTTGTGCTTCCGAGGATCGGGACGCTTGACCAGTTCCCATACATTATTCAGCTCAAACTATTGAAGCTCGTCTTGCATAGCTTGAATCCATTCAGGTTCCATGAAGGCTTCTTCAACTTTCTTGGGTTCTGTTATTGAGACGAATGCAAAGTGCCCACAGAAATTTGCTAGCTGAGTTGCCCTTGAATGAGTGAGTGGACTGGGTGCATTGATGCTATCAATTATTCTTTCAATCTGCACTTCATTGGCAACGCGAGGATGTACAGGGCGAAGATTTGGCTCTTGCTGATCATTGTCGTTGTTAGAAGGAATGTCTTCAGGCTGAGCATTGTCTTCATGTTGATCAGGTGCTGAGATGATAAGTTCTTCTTCAGGATGAGATTCAGAAGGTATAATTTCTCCAGTTCCCATTAGCTTGATTGATTCACTGGATGGAACTTCATCTAGCACATTTGGCAGTTGCTCTCTTTGTGAACCGTTGGTCTCATCGAACCGCACATCACTGTTTCAACCACTTTGTAATGAAAGAGATTGAAGACTCTGTAGGAGTGCGAATCCTTTCCATATCCAAGCATAAAACCCTCATGTGCTTTTGGTGCAAACTTTGAGGTGTGATGTGGGTCCTTGATCCAGCACCTGGCGCCAAATACTCTGAAGTAACTGACATTTGGCTTCTTGCCAGTAAGGAGCTCATAAGATGTCTTGTTCAGAAGCTTGTGAAGATAAACACGATTGATTGCATGGCATGCAGTATCAATGGCTTCAGGCCAGAATTTTCTTGGAGTCTTGTATTCATCTAGCATCGTTCTGGCCATCTCAATGAGTGTTCTGTTCTTGCGTTCGACGACCCCATTCTGCTGTGGCATGTACGGGGCTGAGAATTCATGTGTGATGCCCAAGGTATCAAGATATGTATCAAGGCCAGTGTTCTTGAATTCAGTGCCATTGTCACTTCTGATATGCTTTATCTTGGCGCCATAGTTGTTCATTGCTCGATTGGCAAAGCGTCTGAAGACATCCTGCACTTCAGTCTTGTAAAGGATTATGTGCACCCAAGTATATCTAGAATAATCATCAAAAATGACAAAGCCATAGAGACAAGCAGTAGTAGTAAGAGTTGAGTAATGAGTGGGACCGAAAAGATCCATGTGAAGTAGTTCGAAGGGTCGAGTAGTGGTCATGATTGTCTTCGAGGGATGTTTGGCCCTCGTCATCTTTCCTGCCTCACAGGCACCGCATAAGTGATCTTTCTTGAACTTGACGCCCTCGATGCCTATGATATGCTTCTTCTTTGCCAAGGTGTGGAGGTTCCTCATGCCAGCATGCCCAAGCCTCCGATGCCAGAGCCAGCATTCTGAAGCTTTTGCTAGAAGACATACGGCAAGCTGTGGTCCTGCCGAGAAATCTACCATGTACAAATCATCTTTTCGATACCCTTCAAATACTAGAGACTTGTCAGATTCCATTAGAACAAGGCAACGATATTTTCCAAATATTACGATCATGTTTAAATCGCAAAGCATTGAGACAGACATTAAGTTGAAGCCAAGGGATTCAACAAGCATGACTTTATCCATGTGTTGATCCCTTGAGATTGCAACTCTACCTAGACCCAATACCTTACTTTTACCAGTGTCAGCAAATGTGATGTGGCTCTTGTCGGATGGACGTAAGGTTGAGTCCATAAGAAGGCTTCTTTTGCCAGTCATGTGATTTGTACACCCACTGTCAATAATCCATTCTGAAGACGCTGGTGTCGTACCCTACAGTGCAGTTAGGGGGATAGGCTTCACGAAGAGCATTGTGAAGCAAAAACATTCGACGAACCAGTGGGTTATTAAAGCTTAGATCCAGATTAGGACTAATAGGGAGAGTAGCAAGCGATTTAGGAACAAAGTACATAGTAAGACCATTTGGGCATTTGATCTTGCGCCCTACAAGATGTTTAAGGTCCCCAGCAATAGCGTCAGACGATTTTGGTTTTCTGCTGGAGACCTTTCCCTGCAAAAGAGAGTTAAGCTTTCTTAGCCACCCACATCTTCAAGGGTGGCTTAGAAGCAATAAGTCTAAGTGCAGCATCTGAGAACTTTGGCTTTGGAGCCCTAGCAAACAGTCTTGCAGGCGGACAATAGTACTCATAAGAATAAGCAGAATAGTTCTTGGTCTGACGAACATGGCGGTTTGATAAACTGCTCTCATATTCATATGCCTGAGTATGGTTTCCCTGCAAAACATTTGCGTTAGTGCGACTCAGGTGAGTCCTTTGTCTGTATGAAGCCTTTGGACCGTATGAAGCCTTTGGTCTGAGGTTTGTCTTCTTCACGTGAGGTGTCATGATGACATTCACAGGAAGATTCTCCAGACACCTTTTCGGAACCCAGATCTTCTTCATAGGCGGTCCATTCCTGCAGTTAGTACCAATGTACCTGGCAAACACTTCACCATTCTGATTCTTAAACAGTTTATAGTTTGCATCAAGGGATTCATCAATGATAATGGGGTTAGCACAAGTGAAGCCAGATAGATTGGATGGATCTGCTGAAGGTTCCTTTGCAGCAACCCACGTGGTTTTGGGGTACTGCTCAGGTTTCCAGTAAGAGCCATCAGCATTCATTTTCCTTACGAACCCAACACCCTCTTTCCTCGGGTTTCGGTTCAGAATCTGCTTTTTGAGGACATCACATAGTGTCTGATGCCCTTTAAGACTTTTGTACATCCCTATTTCAAGAAATGTCTTCAACCTAGCATTCTCATCAGCAATAGCAGTGGTATCCTCAGCAGAGGGGTTAGTTACCACATCAACAGTTGAAGATATTGCAATAGTAGTAGCAGCAGAACATTCAGCAACAGAAGTAGCATTATCACGCTCAATGCATTTAAGACATGGTGGTTCAAATCCTTCCTGAGCGGAACTGATCTGTTTGGCGCGAAGTGACTCATTTTCCTTTTGAAGATCTTCATGAGCCACTCTCAATTTCTCAAGATCTTGCTTCCTTTGAAGATAATCATAGGAAAGCTTTTCATGAGTTGTTGAGAGAGTTTCATGACGACTTTCAAGTTCCACATACTTAACGTGAAGATTTTTTATGTCTTCAATTAAGGATTCAGATCGAGTCATTTCAGCACCTAACAGATCATCGCTTCTGTCTAACAGTTTTTGAATATGTTCCATAGCTTTCTGTTGTTCAGTTGCAATTTTAGCAAGTGTTTTGTAGCTGGGTTTTGAACCACAATCAGAGTCATCGTCACTAGATGTTTGATAGTGAGTAGTGCGTGTGTTTACCTTGGCACTGCGTGCCGTGAAGCAGTAGGTAGAAGCGGAGTAGTCCTTGTCATTTGCATCGGTGTCGGTGATGAAGTCATTGTCTTTAGTGTTGAAGATGGACTTGGCAACGTATGCTGTAGCCAGACTTGCGACGCCTGAATCGGACTCCTCCTCAGACTCCACCTCCGCCTCCTCAGAAGCGGACTCCTCCTCTGAATCCATTTCCTTGCCAACAAACGCACGTGCCTTGCCAGATGAGCTCTTCTTGTGTGATGAAGACTTTGAGGAAGACTTGGAAGAAGACTTTGAATATTTCTTCTTCTTCTTGTCGTCAGAGTCATATTCCTTGCTCTTCTTCTTCTTGTTATTCTCATTGTCCCACTGTGGACACTCAGAGATGAAGTGTCCAGGTTTCTTGCACTTGTGACATGTTTTCTTCTTGTAGTCGTGAGCAGAAGCTTCATCATTCCTTGAGCTTGATCGGGAAGACTTTCTGAAGCCTTTCTTCTTGGTGAATTTTTGGAACTTCTTGACAAGCATAGCAAGTTCCCTTCCAATGTCTTCAGGATCATCAGAACTGCTGTCAGATTCTTCTTCAGATGAGGAGACAGCTTTTGCCTTCAAGGCACGAGTTCGCCCATAGTTTGGACCGTAGATATCTCTTTTCTCAGAAAGCTGAAACTCATGTGTGTTGAGCCTCTCAAGTATGTCAGACGGCTCGATTGTCTTGAAATCAGGACGTTCTTGAATCATCAGGGCTAGGGTGTCAAACGAACTGTCAAGTGATCTCAGTAGTGTCTTGACGACTTCATGTTTGGTGATCTCAGTAGCGCCGAGGGCTTGAAGCTCATTTGTGATGTCAGTGAGTCGGTCAAATGTGAGCTGGACATTCTCATTGTCATTTCGCTTGAAGCGGTTGAAGTGGTTGTGAAGGACACTGATTCTCTGATCTCTCTGGGTTGAGACGCCTTCATTGACCTTGGAGAGCCAGCCCCAGACCAGCTTAGATGTTTCCAAAGCACTCACACGGCCATACTGTCCTTTGGTCAGATGACCACAGATGATATTCTTGGCAGTAGAGTCCAGTTGAACGAACTTCTTGACATCAACAGCAGTGACACCTTCTCCAACCTTGGGAACGCCGTTCATGACGACATACCATAGGTCGACGTCAATGGCTTCAAGATGCATGCGCATCTTATTCTTCCAGTAGGGATATTCAGTTCCATCGAAGACGGGGCACGCAGCGGATACTTTAATTATCCCTGCAGTCGACATAGCTAAAACTCCAGGTGGTTAAACCGAATCACACAGAACAAGGGAGCACCTTGCTCTGATACCAATTGAAAGTGCGTTATATCGACTAGAGGGGGGGGTGAATAGGCGATTTTTATGAAAGTCTTCAAAACGTGGAAGTTATGAAGACAAACGATAGAAATAAACCTATTACCCTGCAGCGGAAGGTAGACTACACTAGGCAAGCCATAGTCAAGTATTCAATAGAGTGAAAGCACAATGACTAATAGCAGCAATGTAGTAAGGATCAAGTAGGAAGATATTGTGAAGCCACACAGAACACGCAGTCACTCAGTGAAGACAAAAGATAGTTCGAACATACAATGACTTCACAAGGAGTAACAGTAAGTAAAGGGAAGGGAAGATGAAACCAGTGACTCGCTGAAGACAATGATTTGTTGGACCAGTTCTAGTTGTTGTGACAACTGTACGTCTGGTTAGGGCGGCTAGGTATTTAAACCTTAGGACACACAGTCCCGGACACCCAGTCCTGAACACGCAGCTCAGGACACCCAGTCCTCACCGTATTCCCCTTGAGCTAAGGTCACACAGACCTCGCCCAATCACTCTGGTAAGTCTTCAAGGTAGACTCCCAAACCTTCACAGACTTCGTTCACCGGCAATCCACAATGTCTCTTGGATGCTCAGAACGTGACGCCTAACCGGCTGGAGGATGCACAGTCCTCAAGTGTAATAAGTCTTCAGATCACACAGACAAGAAGACTTAAGTGATGCCTAATTCTCTTTGGCTCTGGGTGGTTAGGGCTTTATCCTCGCAAGGAATTCTCTCTCAAAGGCTTCGAGGTGGGTTGCTCTCAAACGACAAAAGCCGTACTCTGAATCTGAGCAGCCAACCGTTTATGGTTGTAGGGGGTGGGCTATTTATAGCCACTTGGCAACCCGACCTGATTTGTCCGAAATGACCCTGGGTCACTAAGGAACTGACACGTGTTCCAACGGTCAGATTTCAAACTCACACGGCAACTTTACTTGGGCTACAAGCAAAGCTGACTTGTCCGACTCTGGACAAGATTCGCTCTCATAGTCTTCACTCGAAGACATAGGTTTTGTTTAAGCATCACTTTAGTCATTCTGACTGGTTCTCTTGGACCCCACTTAACAGTACAGTGGTTCCTATGACTCAACACAGAAGAAAAAGAACTACGAAAGATCTAAGTCTTCGAGCTCCATAGGCTTCATGTGGTGTCTTCTCTTGTCATAGTCTTCAATGTGAATATCTTCATATACCACCTTTGACTTCAATGTCTTCATACATTTTTAGGGGTCATCTCTGGTAGGAAAACCGAATCAATGAGGGACTTCTACCTGTGTTATCCTGCAATTCTCACAAACACATTAGTCCCTCAGCTAGGTTTGTCGTCAATACTCCAAAACCAACTAGGGGTGGCACTAGATGCACTTACACCATTCCTCTGCCCAATGTCTTCAAATCCATTGGATTCGGTTCTTGTGTCCCCCATAGGTCTCTTCAGGATCTGACTTGTATAACTCATAGAGATCTGGTGGCAGGTCCTTAGCTGTATTCCCCCGGTGCTGTCTACCACCCTTCCTGACTAATTTTTCTGTCACCATGAAGTTTAGACTGAATGGCTTCAGAACTTGCAAAGGCTTCCGTCTGCTGGTCAGACAGGAACTGGCTTCGAGAGAATTGATGTGACGCTGTAAGAACTCTGCAAATGAATGCAGACTATGAGAACCAAGGGAGTCTCCCACAGACATGTACCTGTGACAGCATTAGAGATGTGAGGGAAGGGGAAGAGGTCATATGCATTCTCAGAAGATTTTGAAGATAAATCAGTTTAGAAGACATTGACCTCATATCGCGAAGACATTCACTTATATGATGAGAGTTGGTTCCAGATTTGTACGAATCCAAGAATAAGTACAAGTGAGGAATCTAACTGTGTGTGAAGCATAAGTGAATATACTAGGCATGTTATGAGATGCAGAACATGATAGATCCAAATTTGTAGGGACAGAAACCACTTGTCGTTGAAAAGGATGAATCTATCAGATCAGAAGGACAGTAAAAAAGAGGTTTTATTTACCACACAAGAACTGCTAGATGGAGTAGAAGATGAGGCCGAGCAGTTCAATCTTCCATGCCCTAACTTGGCGACGGAGGACACCTACGGCGGAGAAGACGATGTCCGCGGCCGGCGTGAGGACAACATCGGTGAGGTCGCGGCAGCTAAGCGCTTCGTCACCGGCGTCGTCGAGAGCTAGCGGTGGCGCTAGGGTTTGTGCGAGAAGGAGAGGTGGAAGAAGAGATAATGACTGGGGTGTGGTGTGTATTTATAAGGACAGGGATGGCACAACGTTATTACGCAGGTGCCCTTGGCGGTCCACATCTGAGGTACGCGTGGCATGCATGCAACACCTTGGAAGTTGTTCCATGTTCCCACACATGCCTGGATTGTCGAGTGGTCGTTTCCGCTTTTCCGGGTTTCAGGCACAAAGGATTGAGCATTTAAAACGGATTTAATGTTTGTCTCTGTATCTTCTGCTGACAAGGACACAGAGAAGACATTTGACGGTTTCAATAGAATGCATATGATTTGGATAGATAGATTTGAGAAGGGAGCATAGAGAGGTTAGGGTCCGATCACATTCACTTAGTTCAAAAGATTCAAACAAGAAGACATAGCTATAAGTGAATGTTGTAGAGGACAGAACGCTAATATCAGAATAAGACCAAATCAATATTGTGAAGATAAACATGAAGTCATGTCAATATTGAAGACAAACCGAATGCGAAGACTTTGCAAATGTAACGCTAACAGAAAACACTCCAAACAAAAGTTTGGTGGTGGCGTTACCCACCGTATAGGAAGTATTAGACCCAGACACGGCGCATAATTATTGTGGCGCTCTGAAGTCAAATTCCGTGTTAATGTATTCACACTTAGAGTGTAAGTCTTCATTAATTGAAGATATACGTTACTTCTTGTGTTGCACATCTAAGTCATCAACATGCATAAGTGTTAGGATGTGTGCCTAATCACATGACATTTGAGGATTCCAAGATATTTAGCTCACACCGCAACTTGCAAAACCTTTTCTCATCCAAGGGCTTCATGAAGATATCTGCCAGTTGCTCTTCAGTGTTGACGTGACTGATATCAAGATCTTCCTTCATGACATGATCTCTAAGAAAGTGATGACGAATTTCAATGTGCTTTGTCTTCGAGTGCTGAACTGGGTTGTTGGCAATCTTGATGGCGCTTTCATTGTCGCAGTAGAGTGGTACTTGCTTCAGATGGATACCATAGTCTTTGAGTGTTTGCTTCATCCATAGAAGCTGAGCGCAGCAAGATCCAGCAGCAATGTATTCAGATTCAGTAGTGGAGAGAGATACACAGTTCTGCTTCTTTGAAGACCAACAAACAAGTGATTGTCCTAGAAAGTGACATGTGTCTGATGTAGACTTGCGATCCACCTTGTCACCAGCATAATAAGCATCTGAGAATCCAACTAGATCAAATTCTGAGCCCTTTGGATACCATAATCCTAGTGTTGGGGTGTAAGCCAAATATCGAAGAATTCGCTTCACAGCTAAGTGATGCGATTCCTTTGGTGCCGCTTGGAATCGGGCACACATGCAAACACTAAGCATGATATCTGGCCTATATGCACATAAATAAAGTAAAGAACCAATCATGGAGCGGTAATACCTTTTGATCGAACTCTTTACCATTGGCGTCAGGACCCAGATGACTTTTGGTTGGCATTGGCGTCGTGTAACCTTTGCAGTCTTGCATTCCAAACTTCTTCAGGCAGTCTTTGAGGTATTTCTCTTGAGATATGAAGATGTCGTTGCTTTGCTGATGTATTTGAAGACCAAGGAAGAACTTCTGCTCACCCATCATGGACATCTGATATTGCTCTTGCATCATGTGTCCAAACTCATCACTGTATTTTTTATTAGTACAGCCGAAGATAATGTCATCCACGTATATTTGGCACACAAACAGTTCACCATCATATGTCTTCGTGAAGAGTGTGGGATCCAGGGAACCAGGTTTGAAGCCTTTCCTCTTCAGGAAGTCTTTGAGTGTGTCATACCAAGCACGAGGGGCTTGTTTGAGGCCATACAGTGCCTTATTGAGCTTGTATACCATATCAGGGTGTTTTGGATCTTCAAAGCCAGGCGGTTGTGCAACATACACTTCTTCTTCAATCTTGCCATTAAGAAAGACACTCTTCACATCCATTTGATACAGAAGGATGTTATGATGATTTGCGTAGGCTAGCAATATGTGAATGGCTTCAAGCCTAGCCACTGGAGAAAATGTTTCATCGAAGTCAATCCCTTCAACTTGAGTGTATCCTTGAGCAACGAGACGAGCCTTTTTTCTGACAACTTGACCATGCTCATCTTGCTTGTTGCAATATATCCATTTAGTGCCTATGATATTGTGATTACGAGGATCAGGACGCTTGACCAGTTCCCACACATTGTTCAGCTCGAACTGTTGAAGCTCTTCTTGCATAGCTTAGATCCATTCAGGTTCCATGAAGGCTTCAGCAACTTTCTTGGGTTCAGATATTGAGACAAATGCAAAGTGCCCACGGAAATTTTCTAGCTGTGTTGCTCTTGAACGAGTGAGTGGACCAGGTGCATTGATGCTATCAATTATCTTCTCAATATGTACTTCATTTGCAACACGAGGATGAACTGGACGAAGATTTTGCTCTTGCTGGTCATTGTCATTATTGGGAGGATTGTATTCAGGCTGAGCATTGTCTTCAGGTTGATTAGGTGCAAAAATGATAAGTTCCTCTTCAGCCTGAGCTTCAGGCAGTATGATTTCTCCAGTTCCCATAAGCTTGATGGATTCACTGGGTGGAATTTCATCTAGCACATTTGGCAGGTGCTCTTTTTGCGAGCCGTTAGTCTCATCGAACCACACATCCACAGTTTTAACCACTTTATAGTGAAAGAGGTTGAAGACTCTGTAGGAGTGCGAATCCTTTCCGTAACCAAGCATAAAACCTTCATGTGCTTTCGGTGCAAATTTTGAAGTGTGATGTGGATCCTTGATCCAGCACCTAGCACCAAATACTCTAAAGTAACTGACATTTGGCTTCTTACCAGTAAGGACTTCATAGGATGTCTTCTTCAGAAGCTTGTGAAGATAAACACGGTTGATGACATGGCATGCAGTATCAATGGCTTCGGGCCAGAACTTTCTTGGAGTCTTGTATTCATCAAGCATCGTCCGAGCCATCTCAATGAGTGTTTTGTTCTTGCGTTCCACGATGCCATTCTGCTGCGGCGTGTACGGAGCTGAGAACTCATGAGTGATGCCCAATGTATCAAGATAAGTGTTGAGGCCAGTGTTCTTGAATTTTGTGCCATTGTCGCTTCTGATGTGCTTAATCTTTACGCCATAGTTGTTCATGGCACGGTTGGCGAAGCGTCTGAAGACATCCCGCACTTCAGTCTTGTAGAGGATTATGTGCACCCATGTATATATTGAATAATCATCAACAATGACGAAGCCATAGAGGCAGGCAGTAGTAGTGAGAGTAGAGTAGTGAGTAGGACCGAATAGGTCCATATGTAGCAGTTCGAAGGGTTGGTTTGTTGTCATGATAGTCTTCGAGGGATGCTTGGCCCTTGTCATCTTTCTAGCTTCGCAGGCACCGCATAAGTGATCCTTCTTGAACTTGACACCCTTGATGCCTATGACGTGCTTCTTCTTTGCGAGAGTATGCAAGTTCCTCATGCCGGCATGCCCTAGCCTCCGATGCCAGAGCCAGCACTCTGAAGCTTTTGCAAGAAGACATACGGCAAGTTGTGGTCCCGCTGAGAAATCTACCATGTACAAATCATCTTTTCGATACCCTCAAAGACTAGAGACTTGTCAGATTCCATTAGAACAAGGCAACGATATTTTCCAAATATCACAATCAAGTTCAAATCACAAAGCATTGAGACAGACATTAAGTTGAAGCCAAGGGATTCAACAAGCATCACTTTATCCATGTGCTGATTCTTTGAGATTGCAACTCTACCTAGACCCAATACCTTGCTTTTACCAGTGTCAGCAAATGTGATGTGACTCTTGTCAGATGGACGTAAGGTTGAGTCCATGAGAAGACTTCGATCGCCAATCATGTGGTTAGTGCATCCACTATGAATAATCCATTCTGAAGCAGCTGGTGTCATACCCTACAGTGCAGTTAGGGGGATAGGCTTCACGAAGAGTATTGTGAATCATAAACATTTGACGAGCAAGTGGATTATGAAAGCTTAGATCGAGGTTAGGACTGATAGGATGAATAGCAAGCGACTCAGGAACGAAATACATAATAAGACCATTTGGGCATTTTATCTTGCGCCCCACAAGATGTTTTAGGTCCCCAGTAATAGCTTCAGACACCTTTGATTTCCGGCTGGAGACCTTTCCCTGCAAAAGAGAGTTATGTTTTCTTAACCACCCACATATTCAGGGGTGGCTTCGAAGCAATGAGTCTAAGTGCAGCATCTGAGAACTTTGGCTTTGGAGCCCTAGCAAATAGTCTTGCAGGAGGTGAATAATACCCATAAGAATAAGCAGAGTAGTTCTTGGTATTATGAACATGGCGGTTTGATGAAACACGCTCATATTCATAGGCCTGAGTATGGTTTGCCTGCAAAACATTTGTGTTAGGGTGACTCTGGTGAGTCCACTATCTGTATGAAGCCTTTGGACCATATGAAGCCTTTGGTCTGGGCTTTGTCTTCTTCCCTTGTGGTGTCATGACGACATTCACATGAAGATTCTCTAGACACCTTTTGGGCACCCAGATTTTCTTCATAGGTGGCCCATTCCTGCAGTTAGTACCAATATACCTGGCAAACAATTCACCATTCTGATTCTTAAACAGTCCATAGTTTGCATGAAAGGATTCATCAATGATAATAGGGTTAGCACAAGTGAAGCCAGATAGGGTGGATGGATCCACCGAAGGTTTCTTTGCAGCAACCCATATGGTTTTGGGGTACTGCTCAGGCTTCCAGTAAGAACCATCAACATTCATTTTCCTCTCGAACCCAACACCCTCTTTCCTAGGGTTTCGGTTCATAATCTTCTTTTTGAGGACATCACATAGTGTCGGATGCCCTTTGAGACTTTTGTACATACCTGTCTCAAACAATGTCTTCAACCTAGCATTTTCATCAGCAATAGCAGTGTCATCCTCACCAGAGGGGTTAGTTACCACATCAACAGTTGAAGATATTGCAACAGTAGCAACAGTAGAACATTCAGCAACAAAAGTAGTGTTATCATGCTCAAGGCATTTTAGACATGGTGGTTCAAATCCTTCTTGAGCGGGACTGATCTGTTGAGTGCGAAGTGACTCATTTTCCTTTTGAAGATCTTCATGAACTGCTCTCAATTTCTCAAGTTCATGCTTCCTTTGAAGATAATCATAGGAAAGCTTTTCATGAGTTGTTGAGAGTGTTTCATGACGACTTTAAAGTTCCTCATACTTAACATGAAGATTTTTTATGTCTTCAATTAAGGACTGAGATCGGGTTATTTCCGCGTCCAACAGGTCATCGCTTTTGTCTAACAGTTTTTGAATATGTACCATAGCTTTCTGTTGTTCAGTTGCAATTTTAGCAAGTGTTTTGTAGCTGGGTTTGGATTCACAATCAGAGTCATCTTCACTTGATGTTTGAAAGTAAGCATCGCGTGAGTTTACCTTGGCACCACGTGCCATGAAGCAATAGGTGGGAGCGGAGTCGTCCTTGTCATTAGCATCAACGTAGGTGACAGAGCCATTATCTTCACTGTTGAAGATGGACTTGGCAACGTAGGCTGTAGCTAGACTTGCAACGCCAGAGTCAGACTCCTCCTCAGACTCGACCTCCGCCTCCTCAGAAGCAGACTCCTCCTCTGAATCCATCTCCTTGCCAACAAAAGCACGAGCCTTGCCAGATGAGTTCTTCTTGTGTGATGAAGACTTGGAAGAAGACTTTGACGATTTCTTCTTCTTCTTGTCATCAGAATCATATTCCTTGCTCTTCTTCTTCTTCTTCTTCTTCTTCTTCTTGTTTTCATTGTCCCACTACGGACATTCAGAGATGTAGTGACCAGGTTTCTTGCACTTGTGGCATGTTCTCTTCCTGTAGTCATGAGTAGAAGCTTCATCATTTCTTGAGCTGGATCGTGAAGACTTTCTGAAGCCTTTCTTCTTGGTGAATTTCCGGAACTTCTTCACAAGCATAGCAAGCTCCTTTCCAATGTCTTCAGGATCACCAGAATTGCAGTCGGATTCTTCTTCAGATGAGGAAACAACTTTTGCCTTCAAAGCGCGAGTTCGGCCGTAGTTGGGACCGTAGATATCTCTTTTCTCGGAAAGCTGACACTCATGTGTGTTGAGCCTCTCAAGTATGTCAGACGGATCGAGTGTCTTGAAGTCAGGGCACTATTGAATCATCAGGGCTAGGGTGTCAAACGAGCTGTCAGGTGATCTCAAGAGTGTCTTGACGATTTCATGCTTGGTGATCTCAATGGCGCCGAGAGCATGAAGCTCATTTGTGATGTTTGTGAGGCAATCAAACGTGAGCTGAACATTCTCATTGTCATTTCTCTTGAAGCAGTTGAAGAGGTTGTGAAGGACACTAATCCTTTGATCTCTCTGGGTTGAGACGCCTTCGTTGACCTTGGAGAGCCAGTCCCAGATTAGCTTCGATGTTTCCAGAGCACTCACACGGCCATACTGTCCTTTGGTCAGATGACCACATATGATGTTCTTGGTAGTAGAATCCAGTTGAACGAACTTCTTGACATCAGCAGGGGTGACACCTTCACCAGTATTGGGAATGCCGTTCTTGACGACATACCATAGATCGACATCAATGGCTTCAAGATGCATGCACATCTTATTCTTCCAGTAGGGGTAATCAGTGCCATCGAAGACAGGGCACGCAACGGAGACTTTGATTATCCCTGTAGTCGACATAGGTAAAACTCCAGGTGGTTAAACCGAATCACACAGAACAAGGGAGTACCTTGCTCTGATACCAATTGAAAGTGCTAGTTATCGACTAGAGGGGGTGAATAGGTGATTTTTATGAAAGTCTTCAAAACATGGAAGTTTCAAAGACAAACGATAGAAATAAACCTATTAACATGCAGCGGAAGGTAGACTACACTAGGCAAGCCATAGTCAAGTATTCAATGAAGTGAAAGCACGAAGACTATTAGCAGCTAGGCAGTAAGGATCGGGATGGAAGATAGTGTGAAGCCAATCAGGACAAGTAGTCACACAGAGAAGTCAAACAGATAATGCAAGAAGGCAGTGACTTCATGAAGACAAACTGTAAGTAAAGAGAAGGAAGAGATAGAACTAGTTGCTTGGTGAAGACAAAGGATTTGTTGGACCAGTTCTAGTTGCTGTGACAATTGTACGTCTGATTAGGGAGGCTGGGATTCAACTCAGAAGACTGTGTCTTCACCTTATTCTCCTTGAGCTAAGGACACCCAGTCCTCGCCCAATCACTCAGGTAAGTCTTCAAGGTAGACTTCCAAACCTTCACAGACTTTGTTCACCGGTGATCCACAATGACTCTTGGATGCTCAGAACGCGACGCCTAACCGGCTGGAGGATTCACAATCCTCAAGTGTAACAAGTCTTCAGATCACACAGACAGAAAGACTTCAGTGATGCCTAACACTCTTTGGCCCTGGGTGTTTAGGGCTTTGTCCTCGCAAGAATTTCTCTCTCAAAGGCTTCGGAGGTGGGTTGCTCTCAAACGACAAAAGCCATGCACTAACTCTGAGGAGCCACCAATTTATGGTGTAGGGGGTGGGCTATTTATAGCCACTAGGCAACCCGTCTTGATTTGTCCGAAATGACCCTGGGTCACTAAGGAACTGACACGTGTTCCAACGGTCAGATTTCAAACACACGCGGCAGCTTGACTTGGGCTACAAGTAAAGCTGACTTATCCAGCTCTGGATAAGATTTGCTCTCATTGTCTTTGTTAGAAGGCTTAGGATTTGGTTGAGCATCAATTTAGTCACTCTGACTTTGTTCACCTGGACCCCACTTAACAGTACGGTGGTTCCTATGACTCAACAAAGAAGAAAATGAAACTACGAAACAACTATGTCTTCGCGCTCCAAAGACTTCATGCGATGTCTTCTCATGTCATAGTCTTCAATGTGAATATCTTCACATACCACCATTATCTTCAATGTCTTCACACATTTTTAGGGGTCATCTCCGGTAGGTAAACCGAATCAATGAGGGACTACTACCTGTGTTATCTTGCAATTCTCACAAACACATTAGTCCCTCAACCAGGTTTGTCTTCAATACTCCAAAACCAACTAAGGGTGGCACTAGATGCACTTACACCACCGAACTGTGACTCGGTCTGACCGAGTTCACTAGTTTAGGTTCCAAAAGCTGCTTCGGTATCACCGAGTTTACAAATCGGTAGCTCCGAAATGCTTTCTATGAAGAACTAAAACTAAGTTTTTAAGTCATATTTTTTGCAAAAAAAACTCTGCACTTTGTGATGCTCTTCCACTCTACCTCATCTATATCTATTCACAGGGTCTGCTGTCAGTAAGTTTGCAGAGATGTCTGACCAGAGTGACAGCCAGAACAAGTCTGAAGAACAAGTGCAATTGAGTGAGCGCACTAGTCCCTCTAGCACTTCTGATGATGGCAGCAGGAGCACACCAAGCAATTTTCCCAAAGCAGCCACCAGGTCAAGGAAGAGAAAACCTCAGATTCTAAAGATGAGGACTATGTGGCTGTTGAGGAGGAAGTCAGCTCCAAGAGGAAGGTGCTGAAGAAGGAATATGGCACGGCTGCATCAACTAAGCCTGGCTTGCACAAGAAGGACCCTCCCAAGAGGGTGCCCACCTTAAAGGTGAGAGCCTCAACTGCTAAAACCTCCAAGCCAACTGAAGAGGTTGTTGGAGAAGGAAAGAAGAGGAAGGAAAGGGTCAAGAAGACCACTGCCAGAGTGCTTGGTAAATCCTCCATTATGAGAGATCCAGAAGAAGAGGAGGAGGAAGAGGATGCTGCACCAGCTCCCAAGTCTGAGAAGCTTATGGGAGATGCAATTAAGTCAGGGGCTACTCCATCTAAGCCCAAATCTGCTCCCAAGGATGCTACTCAGAAACCTTCCAAACCCAAGAGGAATACCAGGAGTATACCTGCTGAGGAAAAGAACAAGGCCCCAGTGCCTGAAACTGAAGAAGAGGATGATGAATCCCATGTTTTGAGGAAGTTGAAGCCCAAAATTCCTGACCACAATGATGCTCATCCAGTTGCCGAGGACATGCACATCAAGAAAGATGCAGGACTGAGATTGTGGAGACAGTCTGATCCCTATGCTATTAGGAGGAGGACTGCAGTTTACTACAGGTTCCATACAAAGGAACAACAATACTTCTATGAGAAAATTTTGCTTGACAAGAAGCCCATTGTATGTGACATGAAATGGGTCGATTGGGAATATATCAAGGAAAATGAAGATCACTTCCCAAGAGTTTATGACAGCTTTAAGGCATGTGGAGTAGATGAATTCGTTAGAGAAAAGCTCACAAAATGGAATGATGAGCTGACCATGTAGTTTTACTCCACTGCCCACTTCTATCCAGATGGAAGGATAGTATGGATGTCTGAAGGTACCAGGTACCAATCCACAGTTGAGGAGTGGTCCAAGCTAATCAATGCCCCCGAAGAACATGAATATGACTTGGATGTGTATGCCACCAAGAAGAAAGACCACAACTCCATGGCAAACATGTACAAAGAGATCCCTGATAAGGCTTTGGAAACACACAAGCTTGGATCTGTACACTTCTTGTTGTCTGGTCTGCCCACTATTAACTGGATCTTAAGGCACACATTGCTATCCAAGTCAGGAGATCACAAGATGATCAGAGGACACTCCATCAACATGCTGCAAATTTTTGATGTCCCTCAGAAGTTCATAGTTATGAGCTTGATTGTAGAAATGATCAAGAGGACTGCTGCTGATCAAAAGATGAGTTGTGGGTATGGTCCACATATTCAGGAGCTCATCAATTCTAATATGGGCACATGAATTTATTTGCTACACAAGGAGCATCTACCCTTACATCCTGAATTTGAAGATAACACTGTTGTGATGAATGAGGATGAACCATCATCAGCTCAAGTCCAGGAGAAGAGAGCCAAGGCAAAGGCTGAGAAAGCTGCCAAGATGCCCAGTATTGAAGAGGCGTCTCAAGTTTTCCTGAAGAGAAAGCAAGATCAATTAGGCTATCTGATTCAAGCTACACTGAGGATTGAGAAGGGCTTGGAAACCCTGACTCAGAATCAGGAGAGCCTGGAGAGGATTGTGGAGACAAAATTCTATGATCTTGACCTGAAGGTAACTGAGATTCAGACTGCAGTTGAGCAGCTTCAGGAGGAAGCAGAGGAGAGGAGAGGAAAGGTAACTACTGATGCTTTTCAGCGTGTGCCACGAGGTCCAAGATCTAATGGAGTGCCAGTTTCAGATGCTAGAGCTACAGTGTCAGCACCAGCAGCTATAGCTCCAGTGCCACCTCCAGCACCCACTCCACCTCCACCAGCTCCAACTACATCATCGGAAGCCTTCGTCCTTGGAGTTCTCTCTACACCACCTCCCGAAGACCAAGCCTGAGAGACGCATAGCACTATGCATATTTGAACTTTTTGGTAACTAGTTGCCAAAGGGGAGAAATATGTATAGATAATAGGCTTTGAGAGAGAGTGTCTTGCTTTTTATCTCTCTTAGCTTTTGGTTGAACTTCTTGTTTTTGTGTGAGATACTTTATGTCCTTGTGAGATACTTATTTGATCATGTGGTTGATCATTTGCTACCTTAATGCTTGTTGAATGATACTATCTTTTATATCTCATATATGATCATTCACTTGCTTGGTGATGAGTGCATGCTATTAATTTCTATCATTTTGAGCGCTCCACCAATATGTATGTGACATGGAAGAGTAACCCATGAACCTAATCAATTGTGCATTTGCATTCAAAAACAAATTTTAAATAATGCACAAATTTAGGGGGAGCTCTTGCTTATCACATACTCAAAGCGAAGATGTATTTCAATCTTATTATCATTTGTCGAAGCTTTGATCTATATGTTGTCATCAATTACCAAAAAGGGAGAGATTGAAAGTGCAACTATCCCTGGGTGGTTTTGGTAATTCCTAACAACATATAGATCATTGAGCTAATGCTATTTGAAGATAAATATTTCAGGAAAGCTCAATGATTGGCATGGCATGGATTAGAAAGTGGACCCCTCAAAATGCGAAGGACAAAAGATTGGCTCAAGCTCAAAGCACAATACTCTACATTTTACTTTTAGTGATCCAAGATCACATTGAGTCCATAGGAAAAGCCAATACTATTAAAAGGGGGTGAGGTGTTGCTTAATGAGTTACTTGCTCAAAATGCTTAGTGATATTCTCCAAAAACCCTCAACTACTTTCTCATATCCACATATGTCCCAAACCAAAAGTCAAACTCGGCCCCATCGAAATCTTCTATCTGGCGCCACCGAGTTCACTTGACATAGCCACTGCCAGAAACCCTAGTCTCTTTGGTCTCACCGATAGGGATCTCGGTCTCACCGATATGGGATTGAAAACTCTCTATTTCTCTTCGTAACGTTTCGGTCTAACCAAGATGAGCGATCGGTCCCACCGAGATTGCAATGCAAACTCTCTGTTTCCCCTTCGTAATGTTTCGGTCTAACCGAGATGAGCGAATCGGTCCCACCGAGTTTGCTTCACCAACTCTTTGTTTGTCTATTACCAAAATCGGTCCCACTGAGTTTGTGTAATCGGTCTCACCGAGATTATGTTATGCCCTAACCCTAATGGAATCGATCCCACCGAGTTGATCATGTCGGTCCCACCAAAAATCCTAACGTTCACATTTTGAACTAAATTGGTTTGACCGAGTTTTATAATTCGGTCCCACCGAGTTTGGTGATTTGTGTGTAATGGATAGATTTTGTGTGGAGGCTATATATACCCCTCCACCCACTCTTCATTCGAGGAGAGAGCCATCAGAATATGCCTACATTTCCAAAATACATTTTCTGAGAGAGAACCACCTACACTTGTGTTGAGGTCAAGATATTCCATTCCAACAACATAAATCTTGATCTCTAGCCTTTCCCAAGTTGCTTTGCACTGAAATCATCTTTCTACCAAATCCAATACCATGAGAGAGAGCTGAGTGTTGGGGAGACTATCATTTGAAGCACAAGAGCAAGGACTTCATCATCAACACACCATCTATTACCTTTTGGAGAGTGGTGTCTCATAGATTGGTTAGGTGTCACTTGGGAGCCTCCGTCAAGATTGTGGATTTGAACCAAGGAGTTTGTACGGGCAAGGAGATCGCCTACTTTGTGAAGATCTACCCTAGTGAGGCAAGTCCTTCGTGGGCGATGGCCATGGTGGGATAGACAAGGTTGCTTCTTCGTGGACCCTTAGTGGGTGGAGCCCTCCGTGGACTCGCACAACCGTTACCCTTCGTGGGTTGAAGTCTCCATCAACGTGGATGTACAATAGCACCACCTATCGGAACCACGCCAAAAATCTCCGTGTCTACATTGCATTTGCTCCCTCCAAACTCCTCCCTTTACCTTCATATGCAATTGTTTTACATTCCGCTGCTATACTCTTAGAATTGCATGTGTGGGTTGATTACTTGTATTGTGCTATGCTGCTAAAATCTGCCAAAACTTAAATATGGGAAAAGGCTAGATTTTTATTTGGTCAAGTAATCTAATCACCCCCTTCTATACATACTTTTGATCCTACATGGCCATAGGTTTCACTAGAGGCTTCTCTCAAGATAGAAAATAGTACGGTGGGTGAACAAATTGCCGCCGAGCAGTTGGTAGAAAAGCGCAAAGTTATGATGATATCTAAGGCAATGATCATGAATATAGGCATCATGTCCGTGTCAAGTAGACCGAAACGATTCTGCATCTACTACTATTACTCCACACATCGACCGACTCCTGCCTGCATCTAGAGTATTAAGTTCATAAGAACAGAGTAACACATTAAGTAAGATGACATGATGTGGTGAAATTAGCTCAAGCAATATGATGAAAACCCAATCTTGTTATCCTCGATGGCTACAATACAATACGTGTCAGTTCCCCTTCTTTCACTAGGATCGAGCACCACAAGATTGAACCCAAAGCTAAGCACTTCTCCCATTGCAAGAAAAACCAATCTAATTGGCCAAACCAAATCGATAGTTCGAAGAGACTTGCAAAGATATCAAATCATGCATATAATAATTTAGAGGAGAATATTCATAGATAAGCTGATCATAAATCCACAATTCATCGGATCTCGGTAAACACACCGCAAAAAAGTATGACTATATTAGGAATACATGCCTACATTATATTGATGAATTGGAGCTAGTTCCGTGTCACCCTATGTTATAACCGTTGCATGATGAATGCCATCCAACATAATTATCCATCATTGATCCATTGCCTACGAGCTCATTTCATATTGATCTTTGCTTAGTTACTTTTCCGTTGCCACTGTTATGATTGCTACAAAACTGCTACTATTACTTTTGCCATTGTTACCGTTACTTCCATACTACTTTGCTACTAAATATTTTGCTGCAGATATTAAGTCTTTCAGGTGTGGTTGAATTGACAACTTAGCTGCTAATACTCAAAAATATTCTCTGGCTCCCCTTGTGTCGAATCAATAAATTTGGGTTGAATACTCTACCCTCGAAAACTGTTGCGATCCCCTATACTTGTGGGTTATCAAGACCTTTTTCTGGCGCCATTGGCAGGGAGCATAGCTCTATTATTTGAGTCACTTGGGATTTATATCCGTTGATCACTATGAGGAATTTGAAAGATCAAAGAACCTAGATTTTCCCCTCAACTACGAGGGAAGGTGATGAACTACCATCTAGCTCTGCACTTGATTCTCCTTCTGTTTTGAGTAAACTTGCGACACCTACTCCTGCTATTGATTCCGATATGTCGCATGTTATTGATGATGCCACTTCTACTATGCATGATGCTATTGATGATACTACTTCTATGCTTGATGATACTGTGCCACTAGGTGAATTTCTTGATGAACAACTTGCTAGGGTTAGAGAGAATGAAATTACTGAAACTGATGATATTATTGAAACTGATGATTATGATTCTCCCCCTAGATATGAATTGCCTATTGTACTTGAGGGTTATGTTATGGATGAAGAAACTGCTAGAGACTTCTTTGCTTGCAATGATAGAGAGGATCTTAAGAAATTATTAGCTAAGCTAAAATAAAAATCCTTGAATGCTAGAATGAAATATGATCCCGCTTTTGCTACTTCACCTATCTTTGTTACTAATAAGGATTATGAATTCTCTGTCGATCCTGAGATAATTACTTTGGTTGAATCTGATCCTTTCTATGGTTATGAATCTGAAACTGTTGTGGCACATCTTACTAAATTAAATGATATATCCACCCTATTTTCTCATGAGGAAAAAATCGCTCTTACTATATTCTTAATCTGTTTCATTTTTCATTAAAGGGTGATGCTAAGATATGGTTCAATTCTCTTGCTCCTCGTTGTGTGCATAGTCCCCATGATATGATTTATTACTTCTCTCAAAAATATTTCCGTGCTCATAAGAAACAAGCTGCTTTAAAGGAAATATTTAATTTTGTGCAAATTGAAGAAGAGAGTCTCCCACAAGCTTGGGGAGGCTTCTCCAATTACTTAATGCTTTGCTTGATCATCCTCTCAAGAAAAATGAAATACTTGATATCTTTTATAATGGACTAACCAATGCTTCCAGAGACCACCTCGATAGTTGTGTTGGTTGTGTTTTCAGGGAACGAACTATTGAGCAAGCTGAATTGCTACTGAATAATATATTGAGCAACGAAAATGATTGGACACTTCTTGAACCAACCCCGAAGAAAAGGGGTATTCTATTTCTCAGTCCTGAAGATATGCAAGAGGCAAAGAAATCTATGAAATAAAAAGGTATTAAAGCTGAAGAAATTGAATGTTATTCATTATGTAGTACAACTCTAGACAATGCTCAAAGAAATTATGCTACTACTGAAAAAGAATTCTTAGCAGTGGTGTTTGCTTGTGATAAATTTAGACCTCATATTATTGATTCCAAAGTAACTGTTCACACAGACCATGCTGCTATTAAATATCTTATGGAAAAGAAAGATGCTAAACCTAGACTTATTCGTTGGGTTCTCATGTTACAAGAATTTGATTTACATATCATTGATAGAAAAGGAGCTGAGAACCCCGCAGCTGATAACTTGTCTAGGCTTGAAAATGTGCTTGATGACCCACTACCTATTGATGATAGTGATACGTCTTCAACGTATCTATAATTTTTGATTGTTCCATGCTATTATATTATTTGTTTTGGATGTTTAATGGGCTTTAATATGTTCTTTTATATTATTTTTGGGACTAACCTATTAACTGGAGGCCCAGTGCCAGTTTCTATTTTTTTTGCCTATTTTAGAGTATTGCAGAAAAGGGATACCAAATGCAGTCCAAACGGAATGAAACCTTCGCGATGATCTCTCTTGGACTGAAAGCAATCCAGAAGACTTGGAGTCGAAGTCTGGAACTCCACGAGGAAGCCACGAGGCAGGAGGGCGCGCCCACGGGGGGTTAAGCGCGCCCCCACCCTTGTGGGCCCCTCGTAGCTCCACTGACGTACTTCTTTCGCGTATATATACTCTTATACCCTAGAAACATCAGGGAGAGCTACGAAACCACTTTTCCACCGCCACAACCTTCTGTACCCGTGAGATCCCATCTTGGGGCCTTTTTCAGACGATCTGCCGGAGGGGGAATCGATCACGGAGGGCTTCTACATCAACACCATTGCCTCTCCGATGAAGTGTGAGTAGTTTACCACAGACCTTCGGGTCCATAGTTATTAGCTAGATGGCTTTTTCTCTCTCTTTCATTCTCAATACAAAGTTCTCCTCGATGTTCTTGGAGATCTATTCGATGTAATACCCTTTTGCGGTGTGTTTGTCGGGATCCGATGAATTGTGGATTTATGAACAAGATTATCTATGAATATTATTTGGTTCTTCTCTGAATTCTTATATGCATGATTTGATATCTTTGCAAGTCTCTTCGAATTATCGGTTTAGTTTGGCCTACTAGATTGATCTTTCTTGCAATGGGAGAAGTGCTTAGCTTTGGGTTCAATCTTGCGTGTCCTTTCCCAGTGACAGTAGGGGCAGCAAGGCACATATTGTATTGTTGCCATCGAGGATAAAAATATGGGATTTATATCATATTGCTTGACTTTATCCCTCTACATCATGTCATCTTGCTTAATGTGTTACTCGGTTATTATGAACTTAATACTCTAGATGCATGCTGGATAGCGGTTGATGTGTGGAGTAATAGTAGTAGATGCAGAATCATTTCAATCTACTTGACACAGACGTGATGCCTATATTCATGATCATTGCCTTAGATATATATCTTCATAACTATGCGCTTTTCTATCAATTGCTCAGCAGTAATTTGTTCACCCACCGTAATACATGCGATCTTGAGAGAAGCCACTAGTGAAACCTATGACCCCCGGGTCTCTTTCCTATTATATTACATATCTTTTATTTACATCGCATCTCATTTACTATTTTTTAATCTTTACTTTCCAATCTATACAACAAAAATACCAAAAATATTTACTTTACTATCTCTATTAGATCTCACTTTTGCGAGTGACCAGAAGGGATTGACAACCCCTTTATCGTGTTGGTTGCAAGGTTCTTGATTGTTTGTGCAGGTACTAGGTGACTTCTGTGTTGTCTCCTACTGGATTGATACCTTGGTTCTCAAAACAGAGGGAAATACTTACGCTACTTTGCTGCATCACCCTTTCCTCTTCAAGGGAAAACCAACGCATGCTCAAGAGGTAGCAAGAAGGATTTCTGGCGCCGTTGCCGGGGAGATCTACGCCAAGTCAAGACATACCAAGTACCCGCCATAAACTCTTCTCCCTCGCATTACATTATTTGCCATTTGTCTCTCATTTTCCTCTCCCCCACTTCTAAAACGATTTTCGAAAACCTTTGCCTTTTCTTCGCCCCTCTTCCGTTCGTCTCTTTTCGCTTGCTTCTTGTGCGTCCGTGTGTTAGACCGTTTGTTTCGCCTTCATGGCTAGTCCTCCTATCATTGTTAATACTCCCGATAATAAAGTTCTCAATTTTAAACAAATGGAGGGAGAAAATCTAAAAGATGCTTGGTATATAATTTGCAATGCTAAAAATAGATCTACTAGAAAGCAATCCACTTCCATTCTTCTTCGCAATTTTTACGTAGGTATCACTCCTTGGAATAGATATGTTCTTGACACCATTACCGAAGGGAATTTCTTAGGAAGCCATACTTTTGATTCTTATAATGTTATGATAGATTTGGTTGGCCCACCACCTCTTTTGGTCAATGAAACTATTTTAACTTTGGAACATGTGATGCAAATGCTTGATATTATTGAAAATAAAATTGCCACTGTAGAGTTAATAGAAAATTTGTATAAAAAGATCCACAACCAAATTACCCAATATGGATCTAAGGTAGGAGTTACTCTGAAAAATCTTAGGGAGAAGGAACCCATAGTTAATGAGAAGATAGATCAAGATTCCACTAGAATTGATAAACTTGAAGATATTATTACCAACTTGGGGTCCGCTTTTTCTGCCATTAAAAATACCTCAAATCCTCCTCCTACCAAAGTTTCCAAGTTTATCTATGTTCCTAAAAATAAGGGTGAATCTTCTAGTAAGGAAAATGAAGACCTCAAATCAATAAGTGTTCACCCCAACTTTTTCGATATCATTAAGGAACCTTTTGCTGCAAATGAATTTCTTGATTTCTTGCCTAGGAGTTTGATCATTAACAAAACCAAAGAACCTCCTAAGGGTTATGTGTGTTCAATTGAAGAATTGCATACCAAAGATGGCAATACCTAGATGTATTCTTGTTTTTTTTGCCTAGCGAGGGGCGTTAAATGATAGCGCTTGTTGGGAGGCAACCCAATTTTATTTTTGTTCTTTGCTTTTTGCTCCTGTTTAGTAATAAATAATTCATCTAGCTTCTGTTATGATTGTGTTTTTATGTTTTAATTAGTGTTTGTGCCAAGTAAAGCCTTTAGGATCTTCTTGGGTGATAGTTGTTTGATCTTGCTGTAAAAACAGAAACTTTTACGCTCACAAAATTAATATTCATTTTTAGAAGAGAGAGATAAAATACCTACTCCACTTGCAGTAGATCAACATACAAATTTCTCAGACCGTCCTAATTTTTTCAGAATTTTTGGAGTTACAGAAGTATTTGAAAGTTACACATTGCTACAGACTGTTCTGTTTTTGATAGATTCTGTTTTTCGTGTGTTGTTTGCTTATTTTGATGAATCTATGAGTAGTATCGGGGGGTATGAACCATGGAGAAGTTGGAATACAGTAGGCTTAACACCAATATAAATAAATAATGAGTTCATTACAGTATCTTAAAGTGGTGGTTTATTTTCTTATACTAACGGAGCTCATGAGATTTTCTGTTGAAGTTTTGTGTTGTGAAGTTTTCAAGTTTTAGGGTAAAGATTTGATGGATTTTGGAATAAGGAGTGGCAAGAGCCTAAGCTTGTGGGTTCCCAAGGCACCCCAAGGTAAAATTCAATGACAACCAAAAGCCTAAGCTTGGGGATGCCTCGGAAGGCATCCCCTCTTTCATCTTCGTCTATCGGTAGCTTTACTTGAGGCTATATTTTTATTCACCACATGATATGTGTTTTGCTTGGAGCATCTTGTATTATTTGAGTCTTTGCTTTTTAGTTTACCACAATCATCCTTGCTATACACACCTTTTGGGAGAGACACGCATGAATCGGAATTTATTAGAATACTCTATGTGCTTCACTTATATCTTTTGAGCTAGATATTTTTGCTCTAGTGCTTCGCTTATATCTTTTTAGAGCACGGTGGTGGTTTTATTTTATAGAAATTATTAATCTCTAATGCTCCACTTATATTATTTTGAGAGTCTTTTAGAACAGCATGGTAATTTTCTTTGGCTATAAAACTAGTCCTAATATGATCAGCATCCAAGATGGGTATAATAAAATCTTTCATATAAAGCGCGTTGAATACTATGAGAAGTTTGATTCTTTATGATTGTTTTGAGATATGAATATGGTGATATTAGAGTCATGCTAGTAGAGTAGTTGTGAATTTGAGAGATACTTGTGTTAAAGTTTGTGATTCCCGTAGCATGCACGTATGGTGAACCATTATGTGATGAAGTTGGAGCATGATCTATTTATTGATTATCTTTCTTATGAGTGGCGGTCGGGGACGGGCGATGGTATTTTCCTACCAATCTATTCCCCTAGGAGCATGAGCGTAGTACATCGTTTCGATAACCAATAGATTTTTGCAATAAGTATGTGAGCTCTTTATGACTAATGTTGAGTCCATGGATTATACGCACTCTCACCCTTCCACCATTGCTAGCCTCTCTAGTACCACGCAACTTTCGCCGGTACCATAAACCCACCATTTACCTTCCTCAAAACAGCCACCATACTACCTATTATGGCATTTCCATAGCCATTCCGAGATATATTGCCATGCAACTTTCCACCGTTCCGTTTATTATGACATGCTCCATCATTGTCATATGGCCTTGCATGATCATGTAGTTAACATCGTATTTGTGGCAAAGCCACCATTCATAATTCTTTCATACATGTTACTCTTGATTCATTTCACATCCCGGTACACCGCCGGAGGCATTCACATAGTCATATTTTGTTCTAAGTATCGAGTCGTAATTCTTGAGTTGTAAGTAAATAAAAGTGTGATGATCATCATTATTAGAGCATTGTCCCAGTGAGGAAAGGATGATGGAGACTGTGATTCCCCCACAAGTAGGGATGAGACTCCAGACGAAAAAGATAAAAAAAAGAGGCAAAAAAAGAGAGGGCCAAAAAAACACAAAAAATGAGAGAAAAAGAGAGAAGGGACAATGCTACTATCCTTTTTCCACACTTGTGCTTCAAAGTAGCACCATGATCTTCATGATGGAGATTCTCTTATTTTGTCACTTTCATATACTAGTGGGAATTTTCCATTATAGAACTTGGCTTGTATATTCCAATGATGGCCTTCCTCAAAATGCCCTAGGTCTTCGTGAGCAAGCAAGTTGGATGTACACCCACTTAGTTTATTTTGTTGAGCTTTCATACATTTATAGCTCTAGTGCATCTGTTGCATGGCAATCCATAATCACTCACATTGATATCTATTGATGGGCATCTCCATAGCCCGTTGATACGCCTAGTTGATGTGAGACTATCTTCTCCATTTTGTCTTCTCCGCAACCACCCCTCTATTCCACCTATAGTGCTATATCCATGGCTCACGCTCATGTATTGCGTGAAGATTGAAAAAGTTTGAGAACATCAAAAGTATGAAACAATTACTTGGCTTGTCATCGGGGTTGTGCATGATTAAATATTTTGTGTGATGACGATAGAGCATAGCCAGATTATATGATTTTGTAGGGATAGATTTCTTTGGCCATGCTATTTTAAGAAGACATGATTGCTTTGTTAGTATGCTTAAAATATTATTGTTTTTATGTCAATATTAAACTTTTGTCTTGAATCTTTTGGATCTTAACATTCATGCCACAATAAAGAAAATTACATTGATAATTATGTTAGGTAGCATTCCACATCAAAAATTCTGTTTTTACCATTTACCTACTCGAGGACGAGCAGGAATTAAGCTTGGGGATGCTTGATACATCTCCAACATATCTATAATTTTTGATTGTTCCATGCTATTATATTATCTGTTTTGGATGTTTAATGGGCTTTAATATGCCCTTCTATATTATTTTTGGGGCTAACCTATTAATCGGAGGCTCAGTGCGAGTTTCTATTTTTTTAACCTATTTTAGAGTTTTGCAGAAAAGGAATACCAAACGGAGTCCAAACGGAATGAAACATTCATGATGATCTTTCTTGGACGGAAAGCAATCCAGAAGACTTGGAGTCGAAGTCTGGAACTCCACGATGAAGCCACGAGGCAGGAGGGCACGCCCAGGAGGGGTAGGCGCCCCCCACCCTCGTGGGCCCCTCGTAGCTCCACCGACATACTTATTTCGCCTATATATTGTAACATCCCAAATTTTCAATTTGGATTGTTATACATAGGTCATTCATGCATATCATATTTTATTGCATTTTCGTGTTCGGATCCTCGAAATTCTAAGCAACTCAAGGACCCACAAAGAGAGTTGGGGATTTCACCGTTTTCATATTTGAATTTTATCAAATATTGAGGCAAGGATCATTTGGTTTTAATAATTTTTCTCTCCGAAAATATTTCATATTAAAAATATATGAGAGGAGATAATATGACTTCTACAAAATAAATGAAATGTTGGAGGAAAATACTAAAATCAAATAATAGATTTTATTTGGATTTTATTGCGATTTATTTGATAGGAAAAATATGTGTTTTTAAAAATTGCATTAGAGTCCCAAATAAATGTTCACCTTGTCTGGAATATTATTAGAGGACCATGAAAATTTATTTCAGGATTTTCAGAGTCCGTTTAGTATTTCTTTCATTTGTTTTCCGTGTCAGGACTTATTTTAAAAAAGTCAAACCGACCTACGGGCCATAACCGGCCCGGAGTCCCCAGGCCGGCCCCCTTTATAAGGCGCCCGAGCCGCCCTCGCAGCCCACCCCGAGCCGCCAGCCCGCCCGCGCCTCCAGAACCCTAGCACCGCCGCCGCCCTAGCGCGCCGCCTCGTCGCGCTGCTGCGCAAGCCACCGGAGCCGCCCGCCGTTCGCCGGAGTTAGCCACTGCTGCCGCCGTTTTTTTCGTCGGTTTATTTCGGTAAACCCTAGATCTAGATCCGTTTCCGGTTTAATTTATTAGATCGGTTTTCTATCGGTTTATTTATTTAACGGACGTTCGTCCGTACGTTCGTTTTGATGAATGAACGTTCGTCCGTACGTTCGTTTTGACGAACGCAGTTCATCCGTTAGCCGCAGACAGCGAACGTTCGTTCGTTAGCCTGTTCGTCAGTTTTTCTTTTTCCAGGGTTTTTTCACGATTATTTTCGATTGCGATTTCTGCCCTAATCTTCGATCTAGTTTATCTTTTCGCTCGTTTATCCAAATCAGGTGAAACAAGCGGCTAGTTCTTCGTCTCGAAGCTCTCTTTCTGTTTAACCAACTTGAACAAGATTTTGGTATTGTAAAGTTTGACTTTAGTCCAGATTAGTAATCAGATCTTGTTTCTTTTGCAGTTTGAGTTTCGTTGCTCCGTTTGATTTGATTCTTTTTGCAAACCGGAGTTATTCAGTTGAAATTTTTGGTTAGACCTTCTTATTTGAGTTTTACCCATGCATCTTTGCTTGATTGCTTATGTATGGTATTGTTTGTTTGCGATAGAACACCTGTAGTGCGAAGCGTGCTACTACGAGTCACTAGGTTTTGCGGATTGTCAGCAAGGCAAGTAACACATTGATCATACTCTTTCATACCCAGTTTTTATGCGTTAGTTACAATCCTCAAACACTGCATGGTTAGGATGTGATTAACATGTGGGTATTGGGAAGTAGTTGATGAGGTAGAACCTATTACCTGTTTCTTTATCAAACCCTTGGGAGTTACTTCTACATTATGCTCGTAGACGTGGTTTGGGTTTGAGAGTATCCATGATAGATGTGAGTTTATTAATTAATGGTTCAACTTAAGGTGGCAACTTTAATACACATCTAGGTGGATTGTTGGTTTAGGGCACCTGGGGTTATACCAGTGTTGTCCTAGGAGATCCCAGGGTTATACCGTGTGATCCTCCTATGGTCCGCCACCCAGGCTCAAAGGGATCATAAGATTATTCATGCTAGAAACTTCCGTGTGTAGCCACAAGCTATTATGGGCTCTAGCATAGTGGAGTAAGTTGCATGACCTCTTCCAGTGGTAGGTTAGCAGATGTAGGGGATGTAGGTTGGTACTATCTACCCGGGGTTAGAGTTAATGCTTCTGAAAAACTGTGTCTCGGTCATCCGTTTCTCAAACACCATGTAGTGCGAGAAATCCAACGAAGGAGATCGAGTCTTGTGGGGAAAAGTGCGCAAACCCTGCAGAGTGTACAAACTAATCATGGTTAGTCGTGTCCCCGGTTATGGACAACTTGAGTATCTGGTTCTTGGATTATCATATGGATCTCATCACTCTAAATTAATTTGTTGGGTTGATAATTACTTTTAATTGGGATTGAGATGGGGTTACCATTCTCGATGTTTCAACTACTATGATAGTTAAATAAAATATATTCCTTTGTTGTAGGAAAAAATGGGTTTTCGCAAAACATTATAAAACATAGAGCCTCCACCAGCCAAATATGCATGTAGTGATAGCATTTAACTGTTCATTGCTCTACTGTGTTATATTGCCAGCATATTCCATGTGCTGACCCATTTTCGGGCTGCAACATATCATGTTGCAGACTTTTCAGACAAGGAGTAAGATGTCGTAGGTCGTTTGTCATGCACTCAGCTATGCCGTTGGAGTTGATGGACTCACTTTTTCTTCCAAGCCTTCCATTGTTATCGTTTTTAGATGGCCTTAAGCCATATTTATTGTAATAAGTTCTCTTTTGAGACATTCGATGTAATAAGTGTGTGATTGCAACTCTGTTATAAATCCTTCGAGTACTGTGTGTGTCAGCATTACCGATTCAGGGATGACACTGAACACAGAGACTTGACCGTCTGATGTCGGGTCGCTACATATATACTCTTATACCCTAGAAACATCAGGGAGAACCACCAAACCACTTTTCCACCGCCGCAACCTTCTGTACCCGTGAGATCCCATCTTGGGGCCTTTTCCGGTGATCTGCCGGAGGGGGGATCGATCACAGAGGGCTACTTGACACGGACGTGATGCCTATATTCATGATCATTGCCTTAGATATCTTCATAACTATGCTCCTTTCTATCAATTGCTCGGCAGTAATTTGTTCACCCACCGTAATACATGCTATCTTGAGAGAAGCCACTAGTGAAACCTATGGCCCCGGGGTCTCTTTCCTATTATATTACATCTCTTTTATTTACATCACATCTCGTTTACTATTTTTTAATATTTACTTTCCAATCTATACAACAAAATACCAAAAATATTTACTTTACTATCTCTATTAGATCTCACTTTTGTGAGTGACCGTGAAGGGATGGCCAACCCCTTTATCACGTTGGTTGCAAGGTTCTTGATTGTTTGTGCGGGTACTAGGTGACTTGTGTGTTTTCTCCTACTGGATTGACACCTTGGTTCTCAAAACTGAGGGAAATACTTACGCTACTTTGCTGCAGCACCCTTTCCTCTTCAAGGGAAAACCAACGCATGCTCAAGAGGTAGCAGATAGTTTTCCTGATGAGCAGTTAGCTGCAATAAATGTTGCTCATAGCACTCCTTGGTATGCTGATGATGACCCACAAGTATAGGGGATCAATTGTAGCTCTTTTCGATAAGTAAGAGTGTCGAACCCAACAAGGAGCAGAAGGAAATGACAAGTAGTTTTCAGTAAGGTAGTGTCTGCAAGTGCTGAAATTTGTAAGTAGCGAGTAGTTTGATAGCAATATAGTTTGTAAAGAGTAAGTAACGATAATTGCAACAAGTATGCAGCAAGGTAGCCCAATCCTTTTGAGGCAAATGACAGGCCAAAATGGTTTCTTATAATGAGCAAAGCGTTCTTGAGGGTACACGGGAATTTCATCTAGTTACTTTCATCATGTTGGTTTGATTTGTGTTCGCTACTTTGATAATTTGATATGTGGTTGGACCGGTGCTTAGGTGTTGTTCTTACTTGAACAAACCTCCTACTTATGATTAACCCTCCCGCAAGCATCCGCAAATACGAGAAAAGTATTAAGAATAAATTCTAACCATAACATTAAACTCTAGGATCCAATCCGTCCCTTACGGAATAGTGCATAAACTTGGGTTTAAGTTTCTGTCACTATCGCAACCCACCATCTATTTGCTACTCCACAATGCATTCCCTTGGGCCCAAATATGGTGAAGTGTCATGTAGTCGACGTTCACATGACACCACTAAGGGAATCACAACATACATACTATCAACATATCGAACACGTATCAAATTCACATGATTACTTGCAACACGATTTATCCCGTGACCTCAAGAACGAAGGTAACTACTCACAAACAAACATGCTCATGATCAAAGGGGTATTAATATGCATAATGGATCTAAACATGTAATCTTCCACCAAATAAACCATATAGTAATCAACTACAAGATGTAATCAACACTACTAGTCACCCCCTAGCAACAATCTGTAGTTCCGGTAACAAGATTGAATACAAGAGATGAACTAGGGTTTGAGATGAGATGGTGCTGGTGAAGATGTTGATGGAGATTGCCCTCCCCAGGATGGAAGAGTTGTTGGTGATGATGATGACAATGGTTTCCCCCCTCCGGGAGGGAAGTTCCCCTGGCAGAATCGCTTCGCCGGAGGGCAAAAGTGCTCCTGCCCAAGTTCCGCCTCGAGGCGGCAGCGCTTCATCTTGAAAGTCCTCCTCTTCTTTTTTCTAGGTCAAAACCACTTATATACCAAAAGATGGGCACCGGAGGTGGGCCGGGGAGGCCACAACCCACCAGGGCGCGCCAGGGGGGCCTGGCACGCCCAGGTGTGCTGTGCCCACCTGGTGGCTCCCTCTGGTGTTTATTGACTCCAATATTTCTTAAAATAATCCATAAAAAATCTTCGTAAAGTTTTAGCCCATTTGGAGTTGTGTAGAATAGGTGGCCTAACGTAGCTTTTCCAGGTCCATATTTCCAGCTGCCGAAATTCTCCCTCTTTGTGTGTTCCTTGCAAATTATGAGAGAAAAGGCATTGGAATTACTCCAAAAAGCATTATTATGGATAAAAACATTATAAATAACAGTAAGAAAACAAGATGCAAAATGGGCGTATCAACTCCCTCAAGCTTAGACCTCGCTTGTCCTCAAGCGAAAACCGAAATTGAAAAACATGTCCACATGCTTTGAGAGAGAGGTGTCGACAAAAACAAAATATGGACATAGAAGCATCATGTTGATTATTATAACATCAATAAAATTAAACATAGGACTTTTATCATATACTTCCTATGAATAAGTAACAGTTCATCACATAATCAAAGTATAAAGCAAAAACTCTATTAGAAACCAACAAACTATGTTCTCAGTCAACTTTGCAACTACAATTCATCATCTTTTCAGGAAGAGTCACGTCTCAAAGCCTTTAAAGCAAGTCCACATAATCAACCATCATATAGTCTTCTATGATTGCTAACGCTCACCTTGTACCCATGAACAAAACGTTTCAACCGGACACATAGAAAGATAGGGGCTTATAGTTTTGCCTCCCAACATGCTCACCTCAAGGGTGATGTCAACAATAATAACTCACGCTATCTATATTCAACTAGACATATGTGCCTAGATCATTCCTCACCACATGATGCTTGCCAAAAGACAAAATAAAAAAGGAATAGAGGGAAAACTTTGACTCTTTGCATAAAAGTAAAGGATAGGCACTTCACAGAGGGAAGCAGAGGTTGCATGCGCTTATTTGTTTGCATGCTCAATCCCTTAGTGCAAGAGAACGTCATGTTGTATTGCCCCTTAAGATGACAACCTTTATTATGGAGTCTGTCTTTTATTCTTTGTCATCCAAGTTCGTACAACGCTCAATTTTCTCTTACACTAAATGATCTCACATATTTAGAAGCAATTTTTATTGTCTTTTTGCACCAATGGCAACTTACTTGAGGGATCTTGCTCAATCCCTAGGTAGGTATGGCAGACTCTTGAAAAAAAGATTGGGGTTCAAGGGTTTTTGGATGTACAAGTAGTATCTCTACTTAGTACAGAATTTTTGGCTAGCAAAGATAGGGGCAAGCATCACATGTTAAAGGATCTATGACAATATGACTTCTATGTGAACATAAACAAACATAAACCATTAAGTTGTCTTCCTTGTCCAACGTCAACAATTTTGGCGTATAATATTTTGATGAGGGCTCATAATCAAAAAAGATTTCTAGGATAGTATATCTATATGTGAGTCTTCTCTTCGCTTATTAATTCTTTCATGAGTTGCATCATTGACTAATGCTATGTTTGTCAATCTCTAATAAAAATTTCTACCTATGCTTTTCCTTATGTGGTGCCATCACCTACCATAGGATTAGTATATAATCTTTTTGTTATTTATTTCCTTTCTTCATTTATTTCCTTTCTCTTTTTCTTTCTTTCTTATTTCTTTTCTTTATCTGCAACATGAAAGTAGAGAAAGCAGAAACTAAAACTAACTTCATTATATAACTTGCACACGATTACAAGGATAGATCACTAAGAAAACTCTTAGAAGAAGAAAGGATCGAACTAAACTTTATTTCATGTGAAAGCAAAAGATTGAACTAAGATAACTAAACGCAAAAGGATAGTGGGGGTGATACAACACTGGGGCACCTCCCCCAAGCTTGGCGGAAGCCAAGGGGAGTGCCGATACTCGATACTCAATTCCCTTTTGGTGGTGAAGGAAATGATGGTGGTGATGAAGGAGAGATCTTGCCCTTGGAGGAGCTTGAAGAAGCCATGGTAAATGGAATCTAACAAAAACAACAAGGAAAAAGAGAACAGAGGATTTCTCCACGACACAGTGATTAACAGGTTCGGGAAGTATACATAGATTTTTTTTATATTGCAGGACAAGTACATGGTAGAAAAATGGAGTGCAGGAGGTGTCCCAGGTGGGCACAACCCACCTGGGCGCGCGCCCTGGTGTCTTGTGCCCAGCAGGGGACGCTTCCTGGCAGTTTCTTTATTTCCAAAATTTTAAAATATTCCAAAACTGATAAAAATATTTTTGTAGATTTTTCGGAGTTCGTTTTCTTACCGTATCACGTACCTCCTTATTTTCACGATTCTGGAGTGTTCCGGAAGGACTCTTTTATGTGTTCTTCCGGTGTCAAAGTTTGAATAATATTACTTTCAACATTAATAGGCGTACCTGAGATATAATGCTTTATTTGTTGCCCATTGACAACCTTCGGGTTAGTACCTTCAAAATTATTTATTTTTATGGCTCCAGACTGGTAAACCTCCTCGATGACATAGGGGCCTTCCCATTTCGAGAGGAGCTCCCCTGCAAAAAATCTAAAACGAGAGTTGTACAAAAGAACATATCCTCCAACTTTAAACTCACGTTTTTGGATTCTTTTTTCATTGCCATCTTTTAACTTTTTCTTTGAATAACTTTGCATTTTCATAAGCTTGGGTTCTCCATTCATCTAATGAGCTTATATCAAATAACCTCTTTTCACCAGCAAGTTTGAAATCAAAATTGAGTTCTTTAATTGCCCAATAAGCTTTATGTTCTAACTCAAGAGGCAAATGACAAGCTTTTCCGTAAACCATTTTATAAGGAGACATACCCATAGGATTTTTATAAGATGATCTATAAGCCCAAAGTGCATCATCTAATTTCTTAGACTAATTCTTCCTAGACCTTTTGATAGTCTTTTGCAAAATTAACTTTATTTATCTATTGCTAAGTTCAACTTGACCACTATATTGAGGATGATATGGTGATGCAATTCTATGGTTAACATCATACTTTGCAAGCATTTTACGGAAAGCACCATGAATAAAGTGTGAACCTCCATTAGTCATTAAATATCAAGGGACTCCAAAACTTGGGAAAATACCTTCCTTAAGCATTTTAATAGAGGTGTTGTGATCAGCACACTATTAGTTGGAATAGCTTCTACCCATTTAGTAACATAATCAACAGCAACCAAAATGTGTGTATACCCATTGGAGGAAGGAAAAGGTCCCATGTAGTCAAATCCCCAAACATCAAAAGGTTCAACAACAAGTGAATAATTCATAGGCATTTCTTGACGCTTACCAATATTACCTATTCTTTGACATTCATCACAAGATGAGACAAACTTACGAGCATCCTTGAAGAGAGTAGGCCAATAAAATCCAGATTGCAATACCTTGTGAGTAGTTCTATCTCCAGCATGATGCCCTCCATAAGCCTCGGAGTGACATTTCCGTAAGATTTGTCCCTGTTCATGATCAGGTACAACGTCTAAGAATACCATCTACTCCTTCTTTATAAAGATGTGGGTCATCCCAAAAGTAATGTCTTAAATCATAGAAGAATTTTTCTTTTGTTGATATGTAAAGCTAGGTGGTAAATATTTAGCAACAATATAATTAGCATAGTCAGCATACCAAGGAGTACCGTTAGCAACATTTATTGCAGCTAAATGCTCATCAGGAAAACTATCATCAATAGGAAGTGGGTCATCAAGCACATTTTCAAGCCTAGACAAGTTATCAGCTACGGGGTTCTCAGTGCCTTTTCTATCAATAATATGCAAATCAAATTCTTGTAACAAGAGAACCCAATGAATAAGTCTAGGTTTAGCATCCTTATTTTCCATAAGATATTTAATAGCAGCATGGTCTGTATGAATAGTTACTTTGGAATCAACAATATAAGGTCTAAACTTATCACAAGCAAACACCATTACTAAGAATTCTTTTTGAGTAGTAGCATAATTTCTTTAGGCACTGTCTAGAGTTTTGCTAGCATAATGAATAACATTCAATTTCTTATCAACTCTTTTTCCTAGGACAACACCAACAACATAATCACTAGCATCACACATAATTTCAAAAGGCAAGTTCCAATCAGGTGGTTGAACAATAGGTGCAGAAATTAAGGCTTTATTGAGTGTTTCAAAGGCTTCCAGACAATTATCATAAAAAATAAAAGGAATATCCTTTTGCAAGAGACTAGTAAGAGGCCTAGAAATTTTAGAGAAGTCTTTAATAAATCTCACATATAAACCAACATGACCTAGGAAACTACGAATACCTTTGATGTCCTTAGGACATGGCATTTTATCAATAGCATCAACCTTAGCTTGGTCCACTTCAATACCTCTTTCAGAAATTTTATGACCCAAGACAATGCCTTCATTAACCATAAAGTGGCATTTCTCCCAATTCAAGACAAGATTTGTTTGTTCGCATCTCTACAAAGCTCGATCAAGATTGCTTAAACAATCATCAAAAGACTTCCCATAAACAGAGAAGTCATCCATGAAAACCTCAACAATATTTTCATAAAAGTCAGAGAATATAGCAGTCATACATCTTCGAAAGGTAGCAAGTGCATTACATAAACCAAAAGGCATACATCTATAAGCATAGGTTCCAAAAGGACAAGTAAAGTAGTTTTTTCTTGATCAGTTTGAGAAACAGGTATTTGTGAAAAGCTAGAATATCCATCAAGGAAGCAAAAGTGTGTGTGCTTAGATAATCTTTCAAGCATTTGATCAATAAAAGGCAAAGGGTAATGATCTTTTCTAGTTTCTTTATTTAATTTTCTGTAATCGATTACCATTCTATAGCCTGTAACAATTCTTTGCGGAATAAGTTCATTCTTATCATTAGGAACAACATGTATACCTCCCTTCTTAGGGACACAATGAACATGACTTACCCATATACTATCAGCTATTGGATAAATTATACCTGCTTCCAGAAGTTTTAATATTCCCATTCTTACCACCTCTTTCATCTTCGGATTTAACCGACGTTGGTGATCAACAACGGGTTTAGCATTAGGTTCCATATTAATTTTGTGCTAACATAGAGTGGGACTAATGCCATTTAAATCATCAAGAGTATATCCATAGCAGCCCGGTGCTTCCTTAGAACTTTCAATAATCTTTCTTCTTCATGTTCTGAAAGGTTAGCACTAATAATAACATGATATATCTTCTTTTCATCAAGATAAGCATATTTCAAAGTGTCTGGCAATTGTTTTAATTCAAACACAGGATCACCCTTAGGTGGAGGTGGACCTCCAAGAGTTTCAATAGGCAAATTGTGTTTAAGCAGAGGATGTTGTTCAAAGAAAATATTATCTATTTCATTTATTTCATGCATATGTAAATCATTCTCATGGTCTAGCAAATATTGTTCTAAAGGATCAGTAGGTGGCACAACAATAGAAGCAAGACCAATTAATTCATCCTTGCTAGGCAATTCTTTTTCATGATGGTTCCTACTAAACTTGGAAAAATTAAACTCATGAGACTCATCACCAAAGCTAACACCCACAGTTTGTTTCTGACAATCTATCCTAGCATTAACGGTGTTCAAGAAAGGTCTACCAAAGATAATGGGACAAAAGTCATCTTGTGGGGAACCAAGAACAAGAAAATTAGTAGGGTATTTTATTTTCCTGCACAAGACTTCAACATCTCTAATAATCCCACAAGGTGATATGGTGTCTCTATTTGCAAGTTTAATAGTGACATCTATGTCTTCTAACTCTATACGTGCTATATCTTCCCTAATTTCTTGATATAACTTGTAAGGAATAGCACTCACACTAGCACCCATGTCACATAAACCATGATAACAGTGATCTCCTATTTTAACCGTGTAGCGACCCGACCCTAATGGATCAAGTCTCTGTGCTTAAGTGTCATCCCTGGATCGGTATGCTGACACACACAGTACTCGAGGATTTATAACAGAGGTAAATCACATGTATAAGTAACGTAAATACCATTACCTCAATCCAAATAGCGGAAGTAACAAGGTTGTGGATTCCCACTAACACCAACGGCAAAGTTGAGTGTAGAAATCGTAACCCTAACGTATCACTTACTCATCGTAAGAAATCCTGAAACATGAGACATTATAGCCACAAAGGGCCAGTACATTGAATGTACTGGCAAATTCACACCAGAGGATAATGATGAAAAAAAGGCTATCACTACATGCATATTTGGCTGGTGGAAAGGCTCTAGGGTTATAATGTTTTTGCGAAAAGCCAATTTTTCCCTACTACAAAGGAATAAATTTTATTTAACTATCATGGTGGTTGTTAAACATTGAGAATGGTTGACAACATTCTCAATCCCAATTAAGCATCATCATTAAAACCCAACAATATTCATTTAAAGTAACGTGATGAGATTCACATGATAATTCAGGTACTAGATACTCAAGATGTCCATAACCGGGGACACGGCTAATCATGATTAGTTTATACACTCTGCAGAGGTTTGCGCACTTTTCCCCACAAGACTCGATCGCCTCCGTTTGGTTTCTCGCACTACATGGTGTTTGAGAAGACGGATGACCGAGACATAGTCTTTCAGAAGCGCTAGCACCTTACGATGGATAGATCGTTACACCTACTTTCCCCTACATTTGCTAGTCTACCCTGTAAGAGTTCGCACGACTTAATCAACTATGCTAGAGCTCATAATAGCTTGTGGCTGCACACGGAAGTTTCTAGTATGAAAAGTCTCATGATCCCTTTGAGCTTGGGTGGCGGTCCATAAAAAAACAGGCAATCCTGGTCTACCCAGGTGCCTAGATAGGCAATCCTAGAATACCCAGGTACCTCAATCCACCCAGATGTGTGTTTAAGTTGCCACCTTAAGTAAACCATTAATTAACAAACTCACATCTGTCATGAATACTCTCAAAACCCAATCCACGTCTACGAGCATAGCATGGCACTATAAGCATAACGTAATAGTAACTCCCAAGGTTTGAATGCAGGGCAATAGGTTCCTACCTCATCAACTACTTCCCAATACCCACATGTTATCAATCCTACTCATGCAATGTTTGAGGGTGAAACTAATGCATAAAAACTGGGTATGAAAGGGGATATGATCAAAGTGTGAACTTGCCTGCAATGTTGATGAAGATGATTCGCACTCAAAATTCTTGATAGTTCTACTCGTCACACTCCGGTCAATCTATCGTAAGCAAGCAATAGTAACTACACATAAGCAATCACTCAAAGTATCAGAAAGATCGAAGAAGACAATTCGGAAAACATCAAAACCAAGCAAATAACTCTTGCAACATAAAACAATTTCTAACAGTACCAAAATTATATGAATTTGTCCTTATCAGAAAGTTTAGGTCAAGAGCTTTGATTTGCAAAAAGAATCAACTCAAATGGAGCTACGAAACTCAAGTTATGATTAAACGAAGTTTGAATTCAAATCTGATCTAATTTAAATTTTAAACTTTTCAAAAACATGTTTGAGTTGGATTACTGGATAGAGGAGATCATAACGAAGAAGTGGGCGTTGGTTTCGTTGGATTTGGACAAACGAGTAAAAAGTTATGGCTATTTGAAAAATCAGGGCCAAGCTGTTTTACGGAAGAAAAAATAGCTACGGGCTAGGGTCTAATGTATAAATACGTAGACTAATTGATAATCTAATTATTTTATCATATTAGTCTAAAAATAATAAACTATGGAGGTATAAGAAGAAAAAAAAACAAAGAAAGATACAGAAAAGATGACTTTGGAGAGAAGAGAAAATTTCTATAAGTCGCGCCGGAGAAGAGAAATATATTTTTCTTAAATGAATCTAGTCAAACCAAAATATTGATTTAACCCGAATCGGATGATTTTTAGAGGCTCTATGGGTCTATATTTATTCATGGAAAAGAGGGTTAGGGGTCAAAGGCTAGGCAATGTGGGACTAAACGTAGATGAAAATATACGAAACAGAAAAGAAAAGAGGCGGATGGGCCTAAAGGCCTTCGGCCGTCCGCGGGCATGCTGCGGTGTAGTTTTTTTTTTACAAAATTCGGCCTAAGAGAAAAAAAGAAAAAAAGAAAAGGCTGGCTGGGCCTGGCCTATTTAACAGGGGGAAAAAAACAATGGGGTGCCAGAAGCCACTATACTGCGCATGTAGGCGATAAATAAATATGGGCCGCACGTACAGTTTTTTTAAAAATAGAAACAGAAGGAAAACCGAATAACAAAATAAAATAATTTTTTTATACAGGCATATTATATTTCAAAATTTTCAGAAAAAGATTTTCTACGACATGAACATTTTTCTAGCATTAAATAAAATACACACAAATTCTAATAATTCCAACAGTGCTCCTGCTCTAATAAAATCCAACAAAATCATTTTAAAAATACCAAAATGAAATCAACTTTATTTCTCTCCAATTTTCTGTTGTAGGGAATCATGTTACCCTATTTTCCATGTATTTTATTTTTGGAGAAAAATGATTTGAATAAAATCCAAATAACTCCAAATTGAAAAAATAATTCCAATAGACTTTGAATTTGATCCTTTGAAACTCCCAACTCATATTTCATATAATTTAAAGAAGTCATTTTATCTCCTCTCGTGAAAATCATTGAGTTGCATAAAGTTTCAGAATTGGAAATATTTTCCAAATGAAATTCAAATATTTTCAACACCCATTGTCATTTAAATAAATGGAAGAAGTCATGTCATCTTCTCTCCAGGGTTTCGTGGTGAAAAGAATTTGAATTCATGGAGATCACGAATGAAAAATGAAAGTTTGGGAAAGTCCTTTTATTCCCTCTCATTTAACTTTCAAAAAGGTTTCGAATTTCACTCAATTTCACACAATCAATCAAATCTATCTATTTATTATAACATTCCAAAATTTAGAATTTTGGGATGTTACAAACTGAAATGACAGGCAGGCCATCAACTAGTCTATTTTTATCTTTTCCATCAGATTTAGCAATTCTAGCAGCTTCTTCACAGAAGTAAATAACATGCCCATCCATATCTTCTTCCAAGAGATCTTTAACCATAGCAATGCTATGTTCTACTTTAATTTGTTCATCAGGTTTAGGTGTTCCAACATAGCTTTTGTTAATCACAGTTGAAACTTTAGCATGTTCCTTTATCCTAACAGAAAAAGGAGGTTTCTCAAAATAAGCAGTAGGAACAACTAGATCAACATTATAAAGTATAGTTTCTTCTTTAACTGGTACCAGTTCTTTATTTTCTTCTTTAATAGGTGGGTAATACTTAAACCACTTCTCCTTAGGGAGTTCAACATTAGTAGCAAATGATTCACAAAAGGAGGCTACTACCTCAGAGTGAAGTCCATATTTAGTGCTAAACTTTTGAAAAGCATCGGTATCCATAAAAGATTTAACACAATCATACTTAAGTTTAATACCTGACTCTTTACCTTCGTCGAGTTCCCAATATTCAGAGTTGTGTTTAATTCTTTCCAAAAGATCCCACCGGAATTCAATAGTCTTCTTCATAAAAGAACCAGCACAAGAAGTATCAAGCATGGTTTGATCATTACGAGAAAGCCGAGCATAAAATTTTTGGATAATAATTTCTCTTGAGAGCTCATGATTGGGGCATGAATATAACATTGACTTAAGCCTCCCCCAAGCTAGAGCAATACTTTCTCCTTCACGAGGCTAAAAATTATATATATAATTCCGATCACGACGAACTAGATGCATAGGATATTTTTTGGAGGAACTCCAATTTCAAACGATTCCAATTCCATGATCCAATATCATCACATAGCCTATACCATGCCAATGTTTTTTCCCTTCAAAGATAAAGGGAAAACCTTTCTCATCACCTCATCTCCGGGTAAACCTGCAAGCTTAAACAATTCACAAATTTGTTCCACATATATCAAGTGCATATCGGGATGTTCGGTTCCATCTCCTACATAAGGATCACCTAGCAGTTGTTCTATCATACCCGAAGGAATTTCATATTCAATATTTTCAGTAGGTGCAGTAGGTTGAGGGGTAGCTAATTGTGGTTCCGAACGAGGTGAAGATTGATACGTCTCCAACATATCTATAATTTTTGATTGTTCCATGCTATGATATTATCTGTTTTGGATGTTTAATGGGCTTCAATATGCTCTTTTATATTATTTTTGGGACTAACCTATTAACCAGAGGCCCAGTGGCAGTTTCTATTTTTTTGCCTATTTTAGAGTTTTGCAGAAAAGGAATACCAAACAGAATCCAAACGGAATGAAACCTTTGCGATGATCTTTCTTGGACCGAAAGCAAACCAGGAGACTTGGAGCGGAAGTCTGGAACTCCGCGAGGTGGCCACGAGGCAGGAGGGCGCACCCAAGGGGGTAGGCATGCCCACCACCCTTGTGGGCCCCACGAAGCTCCACCGACGTACTTCTTTCGCCTATATATACTTTCATACCCTAGAAACATCAGGGGGAGCCACGAAACCACTTTTCCACCATCGCAACCTTCTGTACCCGTGAGATCCCATCTTGGGGCCTTTTCTGGCGATCAGCCGGAAGGGGAATCGATCACGAAAGACTTCTACATCAACACCATAGCCTCTCCGATGAAGCGTGAGTAGTTTAGCATAGACCTTCGCATCCATGGTTATTAGCTAGATGGCTTTTTCTCTCTCTTTGATCTTCAATACAATGTTCTCCTCGATGTTCTTGGAGATCTATTCGATGTAATATTCTTTTGCGGTGTGTTTGCCGAGATCCGGTGAATTGTGGGTTTATGAACTTGATTATCTATGAATATTATTTGGTTCTTCTCTAAATTCTTATATGCATGATTTGATATCTTTACAAGTCTCTTCAAATTATCGGTTTAGTTTGGCCTACTAGATTGATCTTTCTTGCAATATTGCGGTGTCCTTTCCCAGTGACAGTAGGGGCAGCAAGGCATGTATTGTATTGTTGCCATCGAGGATAAAAAGATGGGGTTTATATCATATTGCTTGAGTTTATCCCTCTACATCATGTCATCTTGCTTAATGCGTTACTCTGTTCTTATGAACTTAATACTCTAGATGCATGCTGGATAGCGGTTGATGTGTGGAGTAATAGTAGTAGAAGAAGAATCATTTCGGTCTACTTGACATGGACGTGATGCCTATATTCATGATCATTGCCTTAGATATCTTCATAACTATGCGCTTTTCTATCAATTGCTCAGTAGTAATTTGTTCACCCACCGTAATACATGCTATCTTGAGAGAAGCCACTAGTGAAACCTATGGCCCCCGGGTCTCTTTCTTATTATATTGCATCTCTTTTATTTACATCGCATCTTGTTTACTATTTTGTAATCTTTACTTTCCAATATATACAGCAAAAATACCAAAAATATTTACCTTACTATCTTTATCAGATCTCACTTTTCCGAGTGACCGTGAAGGGATTGACAACCCCTTTATCACGTTTGTTGCAAGGTTCTTGATTGTTTGTGTAGGTACTAGATGACTTGTGTGTTGTCTCCTACTGGATTGATACCTTGGTTCTCAAAAACTGAGGGAAATACTTATGCCATTTGCTGCATCACCCTTTTCTCTTCAAGGAAATACCAACGCATGCTCAAGAGATAGCAAGAAGGATTTCTGGCGCCGTTGCCGAGGAGATTGTGACGCCCCCAATTTGACCGTACACTAATCATACACGCAACCGTGTACGATCAAGATCAGGGACTCACGGGAAGATATCACAACACAACTCTATAAATAAAATAAGTCATACAAGCATCATATTACAAGCCAGGGACCTCGAGGGCTCGAATACAAGAGCTCGGTCATAGACGAGTCAGCGGAAGCAACAATATCTGAGCACAGACATAAGTTAAACAAGTTTGTCTTAAGAAGGCTAGCACAAACTGGGATACAGATCGAAAGAGGCGCAGGCCTCCCGCCTGTGATCCTCCTAAACTACTCCTGGTCGTCGTCAGCGGGATGCACATAGTAGTAGGCACCTCCCGAGTAGTAGTAGTCGTCGTCGACGGTGGTGTCTGGCTCCTGGGCTCTAACGTCTGGTCGCAGCAATCGAGTATAGAAAGGGGGAAAAGAGGGAGCAAAGCAACCGTGAGTACTCATCCAAAGTACTCGCAAGTAAGGAGCTACACTACATATGTATGCATTAGTATCAAATGGAATAAGGGTATCATATGTGGACTGAACTGCAGAATGCCGGAATAAGAGGGGGATAGCTAGTCCTATCGAAGACTACGCTTCTGGTAACCTCCATCTTGCAGCAGAAGAAGAGAGTAGATGGTAAGTTCACCAAGTAGCATCGTGTAGCATAAACCTAACCGATGATCCTCCCCTCGTCGCCCTGTGAGAGGGCGATCACCGGTTATATCTGGCACTTGGAAGGGTATGTTTTATTAAGTATCCGGTTCTAGTTGTCATAAGGTCAAGGTACAACTCCAAGTCGTCCTGTTACCGAAGATCACGGCTATTTGAATAGATTAACTTCCCTACAGGGGTGCACCACATAACCCAACACGCTCGATCCCATTTGGCCGGACACACTTTTCTGGGTCATGCCCGGCCTCGGAAGATCAACACATCGCAGCCCTATCTAGGCACGATAGAGAGGTCAGCACGCCGGTCTAAATCCTATGGCGCAGGGGTCTGGGCCCATCGCCCTTTGCACACCTGCACGTTGCGAACGCGGCCGGAAGCAGACCTAGCCTAGCAGGCGTTCCAGTCCAATCCGGCGCGCGCCGCTCAGTCGCTGACGTCACGAAGGCTTCGGCTGATACCATGACGTCGAGTGCCCATAACTGTCCCGCGTAGATGGTTAGTGCGTATAGGCCAGTGGCCAGACTCAGATCAAATACCAAGATCTCGTTAAACGTGTTACCTTGAAATAACCGCGAACGCCGACCAGGGCCAAGCCCACCTCTCTCCTAGGTGGTCTCAACCTGCCCTGTCGCTTCGCCACAAAGATCCACACGGAGGGCTGTCGAGAAAGTATGTCCTTCCAGCCCCCAATTCGTGAATCAACTGCGGGTGCTCCTCGAGCCAACCCGACTTTAGTCATCACATGTATCATGTATAAAGTATGTAGTATATACCCGTGATCACCTCCCGAGTGATCACGGCCCGATAGTATAGCATGACAGACAGACAAGAATGTAGGGCCACTGATAATAAACTAGCATCCTATTCTAAGCATTAGGATTGCAGGTAAAGGTAACAACAGTAGTAGCGAGGACAGGCTATGCATCAAGATAGGGTTAACGGAAAGCAGTAACATGCTACACTACTCTAATGCAAGCAGTATAGAGAAGAGTAGGCGATATCTGGTGATCAGGGGGGGCTTGCCTGGTTGCTCTGGCAACAAGGAGGGGTCATCGACTCCGTAGTCGAACTGGGGTCGCCGACAGTCTCGGGGTCTACCGGAAAGAAGTAACGGAGGGGGAATACAATAAATAATAGAGCAATCAAAGCATTACAAATCATAACAAGGCAATACACGGTGCCGGGGGTGATCTAACGCAGGGATAGGTGATACCGGCAAAGGGGAGAAACATCCGGGAAAGTCCCGGTGTTTCGCATTTTCGGACAGATGAACCGGAGGGGAAAAGTTGCGTGTTCGCTATGCTAGGGATGTGTGGCGGATGAACGAACCTCGTATTCGGATTCGTCTCGTCGTTCTGAGCAACTTTCATATACAAAGTTTTTTCATCCGAGTTACAAATTATTTTATATGATTTTTCAAAGATTTAAATGATTTCCAAATTTTCTGGATTTACTTGTAATTCGAAAATAAATGGGAAAATGCTAGGTGCACCCAGATCAGTGTACACAAAAATGCACCACAGAATGACATGTGGGTCCACGGGGTCCAAGTTGACCAGTCAAACTTTGACTGGTCAACAGGGGGTGGGACCCCGCCGTCATTGTCTAATAAACTTAAGTTAATAGTTTGTTTTAGACTAATTAGGTTTTAGTTAATTAAGTTAACTAATTAAATTACTAATCAACTAATTAATTAATTTAATATTTATTATTTATATCCTCTGTTTTTTAACATCTCTCTTTTTTTGGCAGGGCCCAGGTGGCAGTGGCCAACCGGCCTCCTGGCCGGGCACTACGCACGGCCTCGCAGAGGAGGGCCGGCGGCCACGGTCAGGCGCAGGGGGGCAGGGGCCGGCCGGCAATGGGGCGGCTCCGGCGAAGGGCAGCGCCGGTGCCGGCTGGACGAGAGGGGCGGGCGCTGCAGGAAAAAGGGCGCAGGCAGGGAGCAGCGGCGGTAGCAGTAGCGAGCAACGACGGCGACTGGAGCAGGACCTGCATGCAAGGCGGCAGCAGCAGCAAGTGAACGAGCGGCGCGAGCGCGGCCAGGGCGCGGCAAGCGCACATGGGGCGCGGAATGCCCCCAGGGCGGCCAGGACTCGGTGGAGCGCGACGAGCGCACACACACAGAAAACTTCGGGCGTGGCAGTGACAGTGGCATACGGCGACTAAATCAAGGGGGGATAAGGGGGATGCAGGGGAGGAGCTCACCACGGAGCAGGGGACGTGGTCGGGGAGGCCGGGGACAGTCAGGATGGTGCGGATCGACGACGAGAAGGCGGCGGCCCGACGAAGAAGATGAAGACGATGTCGGCTACGCGGCTCCCCGGCTTGATGCGACATGCAGAACGGATGATGTCGACCGTGGTAGACTTCATGGACGTACTCCCGAGCGAAGGAGACAACGGTGGCCGCGGCAACGACGGCGATGAGCACGGTCACCGCACGAGTCCTCGAGTTTCAGATCGAGCAAAATGGGATGGGGAAGATGGGGGATCGAGGGGAAGACAGATGTGGCGGTCTAGGGTTTCGGGGGTGGCCACGGGGTCCGCTTGTAGGGGGGTTGGGGGCTGGATGGCCTCCACGCCTCCAGGTGCGACCATGGATGGCTGCCACGCCTCCCCTGCCTCCCTGTAGCGCTAGGTTGAAGAGGCTGGGGGTGGACTGGGCCAGCCTCTAATGCTAAATGGGCTGAGTGCTCAAATGCCCTCAAATTTTTCCTTTCTTATATTTTCTGTTTTTAAATTTTGTTATTGTTTCGTGTTAAGTTAAGCCACCAAAAAGAGTTTGTAAAATATGAAACTTGTCATATAAATACATTGCAATATTTTGAAGTGATCCACAAGGTTTCAATTATTTTAAATATTTTAAAGAATTGTTTATTGTTAAAATGGTCAATTAATTGCTGCTAGTCCAATTTAAAATAGGTTAAGGGAATTTTAATATTTTGTAAAATCTTTATTCTCACATAAAAAAAGTTAGCGAATATTTGTAACCCAACCTACCTTTTTGTTTTATGGATTGAAGAAACAATTTATTTAACTTTATATCAAATTTGAAAATGGCTTTGTTTTTTATCAAGTGGCATTTTGGCTTAGTTAAACGTGATGACATGGCACCATTAGTGTGAGGTCACTATAGCATGACACCGGGGGTGTTACAAATCTCCTCCACTATAAGAAATCTCGTCCCGAGATTTAAGAGGTAGTGAAAGGGGGGAAGGTTTGGTAACGAATCTAGCAGGTCTTCTCGGTCTGGCTTGCTCTTCTCGAAGAGGTCGATCCATTACGTTGATGTCTTAATTTCTCCGCTTCAGGTCTTCATGATGAAGTCGGCAGCCTTTCTTCGGGAATTCCATCGTACTTACTAATAGGTAAGGGGCAGCATGGCAACGATAGAATGCTATAGGAGGTAATCATCTGGGGTTATCCCATGATTGAACACATGAGTATCTCTCGAGTTAGAAAAAATAAAACGCATCGAGAGCAAGGTAAGAAGGTGCAGCAAGAATTTTCAAGTGGATAGGCAATCGTTGGTTGCCTGAAACAGAGTGTGAAAGGGTTTAGAGCAATGGCATTTAGTATTGTGTCTGATACCAGAATAGATCACTAGGCAGGTGGCCCGTGAATTACATATGAAGCCAAGCGCGAGGAATAACTTTGACAACATGGTGCACAGGAGAGTCAGGTTTCGATCATGTGCAACTGTGGTTTATGGGCCCACCATGTGGGTTAAAAGTAGGGAGGGCGCTATCTTCTTGCACGATCATGACAGCAAGGCATGTCAGAGAAGAGACTATCCGTTATGTCGGCAACAATATCGGTACCAAGGGCGAGGGATAAAGAGAACCATTTTCCTGCTCGTTGAACGAGGCAGACCAATAGGCAAAGTTCTCGTCCATCGGTGGTTACCGGAATGTCATCAACAATAGTAACAGGTTCTTGCTGTCAGAATTGTACACCGAAGTGTTTACATAAGCAGGAGAATATTGATGCTTAGATCATATAGATCACAAGAAAGGTTCCAACAAACAATGGAAAGTAAAATATGATTATCATATTAAACAGAACAATGGAAAGGAAAATGTGTTTAAACACATATTTCAGGGGTATATCCTTCCCAAGGGCAAGCAGAGCATGATATCCATGACAGGATATAACGTAGAAAACCATTTAGGTTAGGGGAGAGGAAGTTCATGACATTACCCAAACAACGGTGTTTGAATAATTGATAAGGAAATTTAGCATGGTGCTTCAAATGTTCTTATCGATGATCAGAGTACCACAGACATGCTTCGAGATAGCATTGACATGGTCATCAAGTAAGGGGTCAGAATTTGGATGCACAAAGGATTCATTAGGAACAACTTATAGAATAAGTCTTATGATTTCCTCAGGGAAGAATCGCTAAGCTTGCTAAAAAGGGAACTATAACAATAGGTCCTCCGGCCAGGGGTGATAGGCATAACCTCACCTTACCGATATATAAGGACCAATGTTATAACTCTTGGAAATAAGACCCAACCATCATATCTGACCGAGATTCAGATCTGATTGATGTCAGGATAACTCAGACTCAGGATGCCTGAGAAGAAAGGTGCAACACAAATTGCCGAGATGACATTGTAAGATTCTCGGGAATTGAACTATGGAAGCGAGTTCCGAAACACGAGTTCGTCATTAAATCAAGGAGAGAATGAGGAGGTGGCTGATGAACTCAGCGACAATTCAATGAGATTTCCAAAAGATGGATTTCCACAATTATGTGAAGAAGGAGATAACATTAGTCAGATCAAATGACTTAATGATGTATGTTGGAGGGAACCATACACAATTAAACATTGGTTGAAAGGTGCACCCGAAATATGGGTTGGGTTGCACGACCAACGTCGGAATGGCGATTGGGCAACCAACACACCAAATTGGAATCATTGTCCAATAACTCTGAAGCAATAGGGTTGCTAGAGATATTAAAGTTGCACAACGGAGTTCACTCAACACGGGGACCAAGTAAAGAATGGTGATGGCGAGAAGCATCACTGTATAACGAATTCTTAAGAGGTGGTGAAATTCTCACAACATTGATGACATAATAGATGGTAATGTTCCAAGGTAAAGAAGACCAATTGCTGGATAGCAAGGAACTGAAGGTATAACACCAAACATGAACAAGCTTGTGTTGGTGGGAAGGCAATAAAGTGGTCGATGATAATAAAATTCATCGAGGGCAAGGATGGTATTTCTCATCATGAATTCAATTGATATCTTGGAAGGGGTCAAAATGTTGATGATGATCATGACACATTTGTCGAGGGGTTTCAAGAAGATGTAACCGATCGGCGATGACATCAAGTCAATGGAATGATGAAGCGAGAAGTTATTGAGACCATAGGTACGACACAAACTTGAAATCAAGCTTGTCATTCAAGGACAATTGTTATGACGGGGAAGATCAACGTAAGATTATCTCACCTCGAAATTTTTGCTCTAGAAAGAAGGACTAGATAGCACAGTTAAAATTGGCATGATAAGGATATGGCCAAGCAGGCTAGGAATGACGTGATCGAGTTCAAACTCGTAAGTCATGAAGGTTACCAAGATTTGCTTAATCGCGGTGCTGAAAGTGCGTTATATCGACTAGAGGGGGGTGAATAGGCGATTTTTATGAAAGTCTTCAAAACGTGGAAGTTATGAAGACAAACGATAGAAATAAACCTATTACCATGCAGCGGAAGGTAGACTACACTAGGCAAACCATAGTCAAGTATTCAATGGAGTGAAAGCACAATGACTAATAGCAGCAATGTAGTAAGGATCAGGTAGGAAGATATTATGAAGCCAAACAGAACACGCAGTCACTCAGTGAAGATAAAAGATAGTGCAATCATACAATGACTTCACAAGGAGTAACAGTAAGTAAAGAGAAGGGAAGGATGAAACCAGTGACTCGTTGAAGACAATGATTTGTTGGACAAGTTCCAGGTGCTGTGACAACTGTACGTCTGGTTAGGGCGGCTAGGTATTTAAACCTGAGGACACACAGTCCCGGACACCCAGTCCTGAACACACAGCTCAGGACACCCAGTCCTCACCGTATTCCCCTTGAGTTAAGGTCACACAGACCTTGCCCAATCACTCTGGTAAGTCTTCAAGGTAGACTCCCAAACCATCACAGACTTTGTTCACCGGCGATCCACAATGTCTCTTGGATGCTCAGAACGCGAAGCCTAACCGGCTGGAGGATTCACAGTCCTCAAGTGTAATAAGTCTTCAGATCACACAGACAAGAAGATTTAAGTGATGCCTAATTCTCTTTGGCTCTGGGTGGTTAGGGATTTATCCTCGCAAGGAATTCTCTCTCAAAGGCTTCGAGGTGGGTTGCTCTCAAACGACAAAAGCCATACACTAACTCTGAGCAGCCAACCATTTATGGTTGTAGGGGGTGGGCTATTTATAGCCACTAGGCAACCCAACCTGATTTGTCCGAAATGACCCTGGGTCACTAAGGAACGGACACGTGTTCCAACGTTCAGGTTTCAAACTCACACGGCAACTTTACTTGGGCTACAAGCAAAGTTGACTTGTCCGACTCTGGACAAGATTCGCTCTCATAGTCTTCACTCGAAGACATAGGTTTTGGTTAAGCATCACTTCAGTCATTCTGACTGGTTCTCTTGGACCCCACTTAACAGTATGGTGGTTCCTATGACTCAACAAAGAATAAAAAGAACTACGAAAGATCTAAGTCTTCGAGCTCCATAGGCTTCATGCGATGTCTTCTCTTGTCATAGTTTTCAATGTGAATGCCTTCATATACCACCTTTGACATCGATGTCTTCATACATTTTTAGGGGTCATCTCTAGTAGGAAAACTGAATCAATGAGGGACTTCTACCTGTGTTATCCTGCAATTCTCACAAACACATTAGTCCCTCAACTAGGTTTGTCGTCAATACTCCAAAACCAACTAGGGGTGGCACTAGATGCACTTACAATCTCCCCCTTTTTGGTGATTGATGACAAAATAGTTGAAGTTTTCAACGGGGAATATAATATGTGAAATTGTAAAGGATAAGGAATTGTCTTCATAAGTTGCAAGGGCTCCCCCTGAAGATGTGCATATAAGTAATTTGCTTTTGGAATGCAAATGCACATGGCAGGTTGTGCTTGTGGAGATCCTCTTCAACTTATGATGACAATCCACTATGCATGTGAAGGTATGTGAAGATAATGACATGCATAATGGAAAATGGACGTCTGCAAAATGATCTAAGTGCGGAATTTATCATCGCACATGCGGAATTTATCATCGCATCACAAAATGGCAAATAAGTAGCAGACGACCATCGAGTTTAAGTGTTACAACTCAAAGAACCAAATGTATCAAAACAAGAGTTGTAAACATGAAGCAAAAATATGAAGCACCCGCCCATATGGACCCGCTTAAAGACTATCAAACTCATATGCTTCTCCCCCTTTTGTCAGTAAGGACCAAAAAGGTTTGAAGACATAGAGCATCTACTCGTTCCCATGAAGAGTAGGTGAAGCAGCAGGGTCGTCGGTGGTGTTCGGCGGTGCAGAAGAGCTTGGAGCAGTGTCGAAGCATGCGGAAGGAGGTGGCGGTGAAGTAGCATCGTCTTGATCCTCGATCACTCTGGCATTCACAATTGCAGCAGAGGAAGAGAACTCAGAGTCTTCAAGAGATGGAGTTCGTCACAGCACTACCCTTCGAGGGGGTGTGGAGTCAAACTTGAAGCGCTCAGAGAAGCCATCCTCTTGAAGATCATCTTCAGAACACATCAACGTCAACCCTTTCCATGTGCGTCGAGAGGTTTCATGGGCAACAAAGGCATTCTTGGTGGCAAGATTGCGAATGCGATTAACATCCACCAAGAGGCTTTGCATTTGACGCTTCAGCTAGTCATGATGCCTATCCTGTTTCTGATGAAGAGCCACAAGAAGCTCTCGGTCATTGAGAACACGAGTGCGCTTCTTGGGCCGTGGGGTAGTTGTACTGTCAGTGGCTTCAGTGAGAGCAGGATGCGGTGCACGTGTAGTGCCAGCCAAAGGATACACACGAGTGACTGCTTCAACTCCTTCAATGTTCTGAGAAAAACTTTGATGCTCTGCATTCTGAAGACTTAGAGGTTCCTTGGCAGGCTCAGGATAGATGGCTTCAATAGACATATCCACATCAGGCAGAAAAATCCGGTGATTGCGAGCAGATGGCTGATATGAGATAGCGGAGTGAAGTTTGATCAGCCGCATTACCCATGGGGCGTAGAACTTCAAGCCAAACAGATCAGAGCCTGATGCAGCAAGTTGGCGAATGAAGAAGTCATGTGCATTAAAGCATTTGCCATGAAGAATATAGAAGACCAAAGTCTTCATTGCACCTTCTAGCTTGGCATGTGGAGAGTGTCCTTTGATGGGCCAGAGAGTTCGCCTTATGATGTGATAAATAGTTCTTGGCAGATACTCAAGGTCTTCAACAAGGAACTCTTTGGGATATTCAGCATCTTGGGGCAATGGCTTCATCATACTGAGCATCTGACTCATGTTAGGTTCAGGCTTCTGAAAGATGCTCTCCACAGCTTCACTGTGAAGTTGACAGCCGGATTCGTAGAGATCGCCAGGAGTGGGTAGACCAGTGAGCTCAATGATGTCAAAGGCTTTGGCTTCGTGATGAATGTTTCCTGTCATCCACTCCAGGACCCAAGTCTTCGGATCTCTGTTATACCCGCAGATGTGAAGTGTGGCATAGAATTGGAGCAGCAACTCTTCATTCCAATGCTCTTGGTCAGTGACGAACGGCAGCAATCCAACCTCCTTGAAGCAATCCAGAGCTTCTTCCAGACAGGGCAGACCAGCTATTGCTTCAATGTCAAGACGCTTGTGTGGGAAGATGCGACCTTGATTGTATAGAATGCAGTAGTAATAGCTTCGCTGCGGATAGCTCTAGAACCGATCAGATGATATTCTTTCCCTTGAGTAGGGGTTCCTGGAGCTATTGAAGAATGTGTTGTCTGCTCTGAAGCCATTGATATTGAAGGATCCAGGTGCTGATGCAGGACCTGGGAACCTGGGCAATCTGGGGATTGGCTTCTATACCTGAGGCCTGTGCTCAACATGATAGTCGAACTGAGGACCGGCAGCTGGTGCAGGAACAGAAGCAGTGGGAGCAGTGGCTTCGCTGACTTCTGGTGCTTTGGTTGGTGAAGGCTCCACATTAGCTTCAGCCATGACAACGTCAGTGGCTTCAGTGGTGTTGGTGGTGGCAGCCTCAAGATTTTCAACCTCCACTTGACGAGCTGGAGGGTCGGTCACAATCACGTTCTCCTCGAGAACCGCTTCTTGGTGGGACAGGGGAGTAGCAGCTTGTGGGACTTCTTCTTCATCGGCTGATGCAGCCGAAATGTCTTCAGCAGTTTCAGCTTCAGACGCAGAGACTGGAGGCCTTGGTCCTTTGCGAAGCCTGCGCAACGCAGGCGACGCCTGTGTAGTTAGAGTTGGCTGGGCCTCAAAGTCTTCTTCCTCTTGTGGGCGATCAGCCCATGAAGCATCCTGAGCGATTGGCATCAGAGGACGACCAATGCTGATGAGTTCGCTGTGCTCGAGCTGAGGAAGGACTGCACCATCTTCTACATGGTCATGATGACCAATGTCTTCAGCAGCGATGGGATCAGCTGCTGGAAAGTCTTCAGCTTCATGAGCCTCTGTGAAAGCAGGCTCATGGATTGTCAGTTGGCGTTCAGCGTCAGGACGAACCATGGAAATGGGTTCAACAATCAAAGGCTCTGTGGGAGCAGCCTGTTCTTTCTTGGTCTTCCTCTTCTTCTTGGAGGGGGCAGTAGAAGAGGCTTCAGGATGTTTCCTCTTCCTGGCTTCAGCCTCAGCAGTCCTCGTCTTCTTCAGCTCTGAAGCGGTTGATCGGGCTTTTGGCTTCGAGCCAGTCATTCTAGTTGGGAAGATAATGGGGTCTGCTTCTTGCCTTGGTGCGAGAGGTTCGGTCACAATGGGCTTGCGCTTCTCAGCTTCGTTGTAGCCTTGCACACACTTGTCAGCCAGGCTCTTCATGCGCTCCCGAGAACCCCGAGCTTCTGCGCGTTTCTTGAGAAAGGCTTCTTTGAGCTCGTGCAGCATAATCTTGAAGTTTTTCACCTCTTGCACGCTGAGCTTGGCCATATGCTTCTTGAACTGAGCCTTTTCATAGTCAATCTTTTGCTTCAGTTCGACGATGCGCTGAGCGAGAGCTAGCTATGAAGCAATGGCGCCATGGAAGGCGACACTGAGGCCAATGGGTAGCTGCAGATCTTCGAAGCTAATGTTTGGCGTGTCAAACCACTCATCAATGAAGTTGTGGATGATTGTCACGTCAAAGAGAGGCAGATCATTGAAGATTTCTGCTTCTTCTTTGCTCTTAATGAGTTGCTCAAGAGCGTCATCTGCAAGATCTTCATCACTTGACAGATCAATGGCGTCGTTGCGCAGAATGGCAGCAGCTGTCAGCTCATGGCCGGTGTGTGGCAGAGGCATCTTGACCTTCTAGGGCTTGGAGATGCGTGACAAATCTTTAGACTGCACACTGTCTTCAGGAGGTGCAGTTGCCAGTGGCTTCGCCCGTGAGATTTTTGGTGCAGAGGCCGGCTTTGAAGCTTTTGGCTGCTTCAGCTTCTTTGGCTTCGGCACTGCAGGCGCTTCATCTGATTCAGTGTCATCTGCAGGCTCATTCACGGCTGTCCCTTGAACCACAATGTGAGTGATGAGACCTTCAAGATTGTAGAAGGGCCCAAGAAGATTGGGTTCAGCTTCGCGAGTTCCGTCGGCACGGGGAGCAGAGGGACCAGGGTTGAAATCTAAACCCAAAGTCTTCTTGTTCTGCTTCGCTGAGTTCTGGGCAAACTGTAAGTTGCGCTTAAACAGATTGTCGTCATGACACCATAGCAGGGACGATGGGTCAGCATCCGCAGGCTGTGGTCCACGGACCATGCAGGGATAGAAGCCTTGCTCAATGGCTTCTTCTCTGGTCCTGGGTTGAAGATTTTTGTAGAGGATGTCTCCCCATGGTCGCTTGATGGCATTCTTTTCAGCATATTCCTTGGTCACAAATCTGTACTTGAACCACTGTTCTGCCCAATAGCGTCGAATCCATTGGATTCGCGTCTTGCGCTGATTGTAATCCTCTTCAGGATCTGTCTTGTACAGCTGTGAGAGGTCATCGGGCAGATCTCTTGACGTTTCTCCTCGACGCTTTCTGCCACCCTTCCTTGTTGATTTTTCTGAAGCCATGAACTTTAAACTAAAAGGCTTCAATACATTCAAAGGTTTCAAAGGTTTTCGCTTGCTGGACAAACAGGAACTGGCTTCGGGAGAATTTATGTGATACTGTAAGAATTCTGCAAATGAATGCAGACTATGAGAACCAAGGGATTCTCCCACGGACATGTACCTATGACAGCATTAAGGTGCGAGGGAAGGGGAAGAGGTCATATGCATTCTCAGAATATTTTAAAGATAAATCAGTTTAGAAGACATTGACCTCATCGTGCAAAGACATTCACTCATAGATAAGGAGTTGGTTCCAGATTTGTACGAATCCACGGATCAGTACAAGTGAGGAATCTAACTACTTTGTGAAGCATAAGTGAATATACTAGGCATGTTATGAGATGCAGTATGAAAGAGATCCAACTTGTGTGAATAGAAACTGCTTGTGGTAGAAAGTGATAAAGCTATAGGATCAAATGGGCCGTAAAAAGGAGGTTTTATTTACCACACGAAGAACTGCTAGACGGAGTGGAAGAGGAGGCCGAGCAGTTCGATCGTCCGTGCCCTAACTTGGCGACGGAGGACACCTACGGCGACGGCGGAGAAGACGATGTCCGTGGTCGGCATGAAGACGGCGTCGGAGAGGTTGCGGCAGCGAAGCGCTTCGTCGCCGGCGTCGTCGAGGGCTAGCGGTGGCGCTAGGGTTCGTGCGAGAGTGAAAGAAGAGATAATGACTGCTGTGAGGTGTGTATTTATAGGTACAGGGGCGGCACTACGTTATTACACAGGTGCCCCTGGCGATTCGCATCTGAGGAACACATGGCCATCATGCAGCATATTGGGGTTTGTTCCACGTCCCACGCACGCCTGGATTGTCGGGTGGTCGTTCCCACTTCTCCGGGTTTCAGGTGGAGGAATGAGCATTGAAAACGGACTTAATGGTTGTCTCTGTATCTTCTGCTGACAAGGACACAGAGAAGACATTCGACAGTTTCAATAGAATGCATATGATTTGGAGAGATAGAGTCTGAGATAGAAAGCATGGAGAGGTTAGGGTCCGATCACATTCACTTAGTTCAAAAGATTCAACAAGAAGACATAGCTATAAGTGAATGCTGTAGAGGACAGAACACTAGTATATATATATATATATATATATATATATAATCAACATAGTGAAGATAATCATGAAGACATGTTGAAATTGAAGCCAAACCAAGTGTGAAGACATAGCAAATGTAACGCCATGAGTGAAACACTTCAAACAGAACATTTTGGTGGTGGCGTTACCCACCGTATAGGAAGTATTAGACCCAGACACAGCGCACAATTATCGTGGCGCTCCAAAGTCAAATTCCACATTAATGTATTCACACTTAGAATGTATGTCTTCATTGATTGAAGATATACTTTACTTCGTGTGTTGCACATCTAAGTCATCAATATGCATAAGTGTTAGGATGTGTGCCTGATCATAGGACATTTGTGGATTCCAGGATATTTAGCTCACACCGTAACTTGCAAAATCTCTTCTCATCCAAGCGCTTGGTGAAGATATCTGCCAATTGCTCTTCAGTGTTGACGTGTATGATATCAATATCTTCCTTCACAACATGATCTCTGAGAAAGTGATGACGAATTTCAATGTGCTTTTTCTTCGAGTGCTGAACTGGGTTGTTGGCAATCTTGATGGCGCTTTCGTTGTCGCAGTAAAGTGGCACTTGCTTCAGATGAATGCCATAGTCCTTGAGTGTTTGCTTCATCCACAGAAGCTGAGCGCAGCAAGATCTAGCAGCAATGTATTCAGATTCAGCAGTGGAGAGAGATACACAGTTCTGCTTCTTTGAAGACCAACATACAAGTGATCGTCCCAGAAAGTGACATGTGCCTGATGTAGACTTGCGATCCACTTTGTCACCAGCATAATCAGCATCCGAGAATCCAACCAAATCAAACTCTGAGCCCTTTGGATACCATAATCCTAGAGTTGGGGTGTGAGCCAAATATCGAAGAATTCGCTTCACAGCTAAGTGATGCGACTCCTTTGGTGCCGCTTGGAATCGAGCACACATGCAAACACTAAGCATAATATCTGGCCTAGATGCATATAGATAAAGCAAAGAACCAATCATGGAGCGGTATACCTTTTGGTCGAACTCTTTACCATTGTCGTCAGGACCCAGATGATGCTTGGCTGGCATTGGCGTCATGAAGCCTTTGCAGTCTTGCATACCGAACTTCTTCAGGCAATCTTTGAGATACTTCTCTTGAGATATGAAGATGCCATTGCGTTGCTGTCGTATTTGGAGACCGAGGAAGAACTTCAGCTCTCCCATCATGGACATCTGATATTGCTCTTGCATCATATATCGAAACTCTTCACTGTACTTCTGATTGGTGCAGCCGAAGATAATGTCATCCACATATATTTGGCACACAAACAGTTCACCATCATATGTCTTCATGAAGAGAGTGGGGTCTAGGGAACCAGGTATGAAGCCTTTGCTCTTCAGGAAGTATTTGAGTGTGTCATACCAGGCCCGAGGGGCTTGTTTGAGGCCATACAGTGCCTTGTTGAGCTTGTATACCATGTCAGGATGTTTCGGATCTTCAAAGCCAGGCGGTTGTGCAACATACACTTCTTCTTCAATCTTGCCATTGAGAAAGGCGCTCTTCACATCCATTTGATATAGAAGTATGTTGTGATGATTGGCATAGGCCAGCAGTATGCGTATGGCTTCAAGTCTAGCCACAGGAGCAAATGTTTCATCGAAGTCAATGCCTTCCACTTGAGTATATCCTTGAGCAACGAGACGAGCTTTGTTTCTGACAACTTGACCATGCTCATCTTGCTTGTTGCGGTATATCCATTTGGTGCCTATTATGTTGTGCTTCCGAGGATCAGGACGCTTAACCAGTTCCCATACATTATTCAGCTCAAACTGTTGAAGCTCTTCTTGCATAGCTTGAATCCATTCAGGTTCCATGAAGGCTTCTTCAACTTTCTTGGGTTCTCTTATTGAGACGAATGCGAAGTGCCCATAGAAATTTGCCAGCTGATGCATTGATGCTATCAATTATTCTCTCAATCTGCACTTCATTGGCAACACGAGGATGTACAGGACGAAGGTTTTGCTCTTGCTGATCATTGTCATTGTTAGTGGGATTGTCTTCAGGCTGAGCATTGTCTTCAGGTTGATTAGGTGCGGAGATGATAAGTTCCTCTTCTGGTTGAGCTTCAGAGGGTATGATTTCTCCTGTTCCCATAAGCTTGATTGATTTGCTGGATGGAACTTCATCTAGCACATTTGGGAGGTGCTCTTTTTGTGAACCGTTAGTCTCATCAAACCGCACATCCACTGTTTCAACCACTTTATAATGAAAGAGATTGAAGACTCTGTAGGAGTGCGAATCCTTTCCATATCCAAGCATAAAACCCTCATGTGCTTTTGGTGCAAATTTTGAAGTGTGATGTGGATCTTTGATCCAGCACCTGGCACCAAATACTCTGAAGTAACTGACATTTGACTTCTTGCCAGTAAGGAGCTCATAAGATGTTTTGTTCAGAAGCTTGTGAAGATAAACACGATTGATTGTATGGCATGCAGTATCAATGGCTTCAGGCCAGAATTTTCTTGGAGTCTTGTATGCATCAAGCATCGTTCGGGCCATCTCAATGAGTGTTCTGTTCTTGCGTTCGACGACGCCATTCTGCTGTGGCGTGTACGGGGCTGAGAATTCATGTGTGATGCCCAAGGTATCAAGATATGTATCAAAGCCGGTGTTCTTGAATCCAGTGCCATTGTCACTTCTGATGTGCTTTATCTTGGCGCCATAGTTGTTCATTGCTCGATTGGCGAAGCGTCTGAAGACATCCTGCACTTCAGTCTTGTAGAGGATTATGTGCACCCAAGTATATCTAGAATAATCATCAACAATAACAAAGCCATAGAGGCAAGCAGTAGTAGTAAGAGTTGAGTAATGAGTGGGACCGAAAAGATCCATGTGGAGCAGTTCGAAGGGTCGAGTGGTTGTCATGATTGTCTTCGAGGGATGTTTGGCCCTCGTCATCTTTCCTGCTTCACAGGCACCGCATAAGTGATCTTTCTTGAACTTGACGCCCTCGATGCCTATGACATGCTTCTTCTTTGTAAGGGTGTGGAGGTTCCTCATGCCAGCATGCCCTAGCCTCCGATGCCAGAGCCAGCATTCTGAAGCTTTTGCTAGAAGACATACGGCAAGCTGTGGTCCTGCCGAGAAATCTACTACATACAAATCATCTTTCCGATACCCTTCAAACACTAGAGACTTGTTAGATTCCATTAGTACAAGGCAGCGATATTTTCCAAATATTACGATCATGTTCAAATCACAAAGCATTGAGACAGACATTAAGTTGAAGCCAAGGGATTCAACAAGCATGACTTTATCCATGTGTTGATCCTTTGAGATTGCAACTCTACCTAGACCCAGTACCTTACTTTTACCAGTGTCAGCAAATGTGATGTGACTTTTGTCGGATGAACGTAAGGTTGAGTCCATAAGAAGGCTTCTTCAGCCAGTCATGTGATTGGCACACCCACTGTCAATAATCCATTCTGAAGACGCTGGTGTCGTACCCTTGGCACCGCGTGCCATGAAGTAGTAGGTAGGAGCGGAGTGGTCCTTGTCATTTGCATCGGTGTCGGTGATGAAGTCATTGTCTTCAGTGTTGAAGATGGACTTGGCAACGTATGCTGTAGCCAGACTTGCGACGCCAGAATCGGACTCCTCCTCAGACTCCACCTCCGCCTCCTCAGAAGCGGACTCCTCCTCTGAATCCATTTCCTTGCCAACAAACGCACGTGCCTTGCCAGATGAGCTCTTCTTGTGTGATGAAGACTTTGAAGAAGACTTGGAAGAAGACTTTGAGTATTTCTTCTTCTTCTTGTCGTCAGAGTCATATTCCTTGCTCTTCTTCTTCTTTTTGTTCTCATTGTCCCACTGAGGACACTCAGAGATGAAGTGGCCAGGTTTCTTGCACTTGTGACATGTTTTCTTCTTGTAGTCATGAGCAGAAGCTTCATCGTTCCTTGAGCTTGATCGTGAAGACTTTCTGAAACCTTTCTTCTTGGTGAATTTTTGGAACTTCTTCACAAGCATAGCAAGTTCCCTTCCAATGTCTTCAGGATCATCAAAACTGTTGTCAGATTCTTCTTCAGATGAGGAGACAGCTTTTGCCTTCAAGGCACGAGTTCGTCCATAGTTAGGACCGTAGATATCTCTTTTCTCAGAAAGCTGAAACTCATGTGTGTTGAGCCTCTCAAGTATGTCAGACGGATCGAGTGTCTTGAAATCAGGACGTTCTTGAATCATCAGGGCTAGGGTGTCAAACGAACTGTCAAGTGATCTCAGTAGTGTCTTGACAACTTCATGCTTGGTGATCTCAGTAGCGCCAAGGGCTTGAAGCTCATTCGTGATGTCAGTGAGTCGATCAAATGTGAGCTGGACATTCTCATTGTCATTTCTCTTGAAGCGGTTGAAGAGGTTGCGAAGGACACTGATTCTCTGATCTCTCTGGGTTGAGACGCCTTCGTTGACCTTGGAGAGCCAGTCCCAGACTAGCTTAGATGTTTCCAAAGCACTCACGCGGCCATACTGTCCTTTGGTCAGATGACCACAGATGATATTCTTGGCAGTAGAGTCCAGTTGAACGAACTTCTTGACGTCAGCAGCAGTGACACCTTCTCCAGCCTTGGGAACGCCGTTCTTGACGACATACCATAGGTCGACGTCAATGGCTTCAAGATGCATGCGCATCTTATTCTTCCAGTAGGGATATTCAGTTCCATCGAATTCGGGGCACGCAGCGGAGACTTTAATTATCCCTGCAATCGACATAGCTAAAACTCCAGGTGATTAAACCGAATCACACAGAACAAGGGAGTACCTTGCTCTGATACCAATTGAAAGTGCGTTATATCGACTAGAGGGGGGGTGAATAGGTGATTTTTATGAAAGTCTTCAAAATGTGGAAGTTATGAAGACAAACGATAGAAATAAACCTATTACCATGCAGCGGAAGGTAGACTACACTAGGCAATGACTAATAGTCAAGTATTCAATGGAGTGAAAGCACAATGACTAATAGCAGCAATGTAGTAAGGATCAGGTAGGAAGATATTATGAAGCCAAACAGAACACGCAGTCACTCAGTGAAGATAAAAGATAGTGCAATCATACAATGACTTCACAAGGAGTAACAGTAAGTAAAGAGAAGGGAAGGATGAAACCAGTGACTCGTTGAAGACAATGATTTGTTGGACCAGTTCTAGTTGCTGTGACAACTGTACATCTGGTTAGGGCGGCTAGGTATTTAAACCCGAGGACACACAGTCCCGGACACCCAGTCCTGAACACGCAGCTCAGGACTCCCAGTCCTCACCGTATTCCCCTTAAGCTAAGGTCACACAGACCTCGCCCAATCACTTTGGTAAGTCTTCAAGGTAGACTCCCAAACCTTCACAGACTTCGTTCACCAGCGATCCACAATGTCTCTTGGATGCTCAGAACGCGACGCCTAACCGGCTGGAGGATTCACAGTCCTCAAGTGTAATAAGTCTTCAGATCACACAGACAAAAAGACTTAAGTGATGCCTAATTCTCTTTGGCTCTGGGTGGTTAGGGCTTTATCCTCGCAAGGAATTCTCTCTCAAAGGCTTCGAGGTGGGTTGCTCTGAAACGACAAAAGCCGTACACTAACTCTGAGCAGCCAACCATTTATGGTTGTAGGGGGTGGGCTATTTATAGCCACTAGGCAACCCGACCTGATTTGTCTGAAATGACCCTGGGTCACTAAGGAACTGACACGTGTTCCAACGGTCAGATTTCAAACTCACACGACAACTTTACTTGGGCTACAAGCAAAGCTGACTTGTCCGACTCTGGACAAGATTCACTCTCATAGTCTTCACTCGAAGACATAGGTTTTGATTAAGCATCACTTCAGTCATTTTGACTGGTTCTCTTGGACCCCACTTAACAGTACGGTGGTTCCTATGACTCAACAAAGAATAAAAAGAACTACGAAAGATCTAAGTCTTCGAGCTCCATAGGCTTCATGCGATGTCTTCTCTTGTTATAGTCTTCAATGTGAATGTCTTCATATACCACCTTTGACATCAATGTCTTCATACATTTTTGGGGGTCATCTCTGGTAGGAAAACCGAATCAATGAGGGACTTCTACCTGTGTTATGTTGCAATTCTCACAAACACATTAGTCCCTCAACTAGGTTTGTCGTCAATACTCCAAAACCAACTAGGGGTGGCACTAGATGCACTTACAGGTGCGGACTTCAGTCAGTTATCGGTGTCTTTGCGTGTTTAATAAATCAGAGCCCGTGAAAAATTGGAATCAGTGAGAATGTAGCACTTGATGAAGAACTCATAAGAAGTATGCAGTTCCATGATAATCTCGAGATACCAGGGGGTAATACTCGACGACATATCATATTAGAGGTTGGACTAGGGTAATGCTCTGCAGAAGACAAGTGCTCGAATTTGCACGAGAAATGGAATCAAGGAGAAACATGGTCGGAACCATGTCCACAGATACAAGATGAACTTATAACAAGGGGATAATTATTTTAAGAGAAGCTTCCATGATAGGGTATACATTGTTTCCATGGGCATGAACACAGGGTTCAAGGTCGACTCCCACTTCTCCAATGCATAACCTTTCATTCACTTCTCATTTTCGAAGAAGTTGCAGTGTTGAAATTTTATATGGCGAAGCACCAGAAGAGTATGACTCGTGAAAACTTTCGGGTTCACATGGTTTTAGAGAAGGTATAGGTTCAACCCATCGGGGCATCTTAGAAACATATACCACAAGCTTCAAGAGTAAATATCACCAGCACAAAAGTAAAGCATGGTTGACAAAGCAGAGGATACAATTTACCAAAGGCATTTCATACCCGCGGAAAGGCTCACAAGGTTATTGAATATGAAGGACACTGTCGAATAATAAATTCAACAAAGGATCTGAAAGTCCATAACGGAGCTGATGTGAGCACCAACACACAATCAGAGGAACAAAACAATGCAAGGGCATTGGCTTATAGAAACAACTGACTAATCCAAAGCTCAAACACAAAGGAATTATGATTTCCAAATCAATGGATCAGAAGCAAATGCTCTGATTAAGGATGGATAAGTTGAGTAAGCATAGGGGTACAATCGACAACAATTGGATTGGTCAAGATCCAGCTCATCTTTAAAATGACGCCTGAGCCGGAAGGATGAATTCTAGGAACTGGCTGAAGATTGCGAGCAACCGCAACATATTGAATCAACAGACTCAAAATGATAATGACAAAGGATGTCAATAAAATTACTAGACTTATGGGATTAACCATAATGTAAGTAAGCAAGAATTTCAAGAGCAAAAGGCTCCTGAGGATTTTTGGAAGATCGAATGGTATTTTGAAGACTTTTGTGAAACACATGAACAACTGGGGATGAGCGGAAACTCGACAAGTGCGAGGACTTATTTGTAGGGGTATTCATGTGGCAAAGAACTGCAAGGCAGTAGGCACAAAGTATTCTCAGAACAATAGAGAAAACTTCAGGGTATCTTGTAATAACCAGATCAATGGGGGATGATCGTATGAATGGCAAGTGTAAATAGTTATCCATAAGGATTTATCGGTGGTAGGGAATAGCAAAAGTGGTGGGCACAAGTCTCGAGAGAATATCGAATAGTATCTTCGGAATCTTCTGGTGAAGCAGGCGGTCATCGGTAACACAGGGCTCTCCGATTGGAAGTGATCACGAGATCCTAATGTTAGAGTTAGAAAAATTCATTTAACCCGAATAGAAGGGAGATCAGAGTCCCAGAGTATAGACGAGGAGTAAAAGATCCTAATACCACCCAATGGCGATGTGGGCCCGTAAGCCGCACAACCATGTTAGTAAAAGTTTTTCAATGTAGACTCGACTTCGGCGAAGGAGTTTGAAAGGGGGATTCCTACAGGCAGTCGGCTCTGATACCAACTTGTGACGCCCCCGATTTGACCGTACACTAATCATACACGCAAACGTGTACGATCAAGATCAGGGACTCACGGGAAGATATCACAACACAACTCTACAAATAAAATAAGTCATACAAGCATCATATTACAAGCCAGGGGCCTCGAGGGCTCGAATACAAGAGCTCGATCATAGACGAGTCAGCGGAAGCAACAATATCTGAGTACAGACATAAGTTAAACAAGTTTGCCTTAAGAAGGCTAGCACAAACTGGGATACAGATCGAAAGAGGCGCATGCCTCCTGCCTGGGATCCTCCTAAACTACTCCTGGTTGTCGTCAGCGGGCTGCACATAGTAGTAGGCACCTCCCGAGTAGTAGTAGTCATCATCGACGATGGCGTCTGGCTCCTGGGCTCCAATGTCTGGTCGCAACAATCAAGTATAGAAAGGGGGAAAAGAGGGAGCAAAGCAACCGTGAGTACTCATCCAAAGTACTCGCAAGCAAGGAGCTACACTACATATGTATGCATTGGTATCAAATTGAATAAGGGTATTATATGTGGACTGAACTGCAGAATGCCGAAATAAGAGGGGGATAGCTAGTCCTATCGAAGACTACGCTTCTGGTAACCTCCATCTTGCAGCAGAAGAAGAGAGTAGATGGTAAGTTCACCAAGTAGCATCGTGTAGCATAAACCTAACTGATGATCCTCCCCTCGTCGCCCTGTGAGAGAGCAATCACCGGTTGTATCTGGCACTTGGAAGGGTATGTTTTATTAAGTATCCGGTTCTAGTTGTCATAAGGTCAAGGTACAACTCCAGTCGTCCTGTTACCGAAGATCACGGCTATTCGAATAGATTAACTTCCCTGCAGGGGTGCACCACATAACCCAACACGCTCGATCCCATTTGGCCGGGCACACTTTTCTGGGTCATGCCCGGCCTCGGAAGATCAACACATCGCAGCCCTACCTAGGCACGACAGAGAGGTCAGCACGCCGGTCTAAATCCTATGGCGCAGGGGTCTGGGCCCATCGCCCTTTGCACACCTGCACGTTGCAAACGCGGCAGGAAGCAGACCTAGCCTAGCAGGTGTTCCAGTCCAATCCGGCGCGCGCCGCTTAGTCGCTGACGTCACGAAGGCTTCGGCTGATACCACGACATCGAGTGCCCATAATTGTCCCTGCGTAGATGGTTAGTGCGTATAGGCCAGTGGACAGACTCAGATCAAATACCAAGATCTCGTTAAACATGTTATCTTGAAATAACCGCGAACGCCGACCAGGGCCAGGCCCACCTCTCTCCTAGGTGGTCTCAACCTGCCCTGACGCTTCGCCACAAAGATCCACACAGAGGGCTGTCGGGAAAGTATGTCCTTCCAGCCCCCAATTCGTGAATCAACCGCGGGTGCTCCTCGAGCCAACCCGACTTTAGTCATCACATGTATCATGTATAAAATATGTAGTATATACCCGTGATCACCTCCCGAGTGATCACGGCCCGATAGTATAGCATGGCAGATGGACAAGAATGTAGGGCCACTGGTGATAAACTAGCATCCTATTCTAAGCATTAGGATTGCAGGTAAAGGTAACAACAGTAGTAGCGAGGACAGGCTATGCATCAGGATAGGGTTAACGGAAAGCAGTAACATGCTACACTACTCTAATGCAAGCAGTATAGAGAAGAGTAGGCGATATCTGGTGATCAGGGGGGGGGGGGCTTGCCTGGTTGCTCTGGCAAGAAGGAGGGGGCATCGACTCCATAGTCGAACTGGGGTTGCCGGCAGTCTCAGGGTCTACCAGAAAGAAGTAACGGAGGGGGAATACAATAAATAATAGAGCAATCAAAGCATTACAAATCATAACAAGGCAATACACAGTGCCGGGGGTGATCTAACGCAGGGATAGGTGATACCGGCAAAGGGGAGAAACATCCGGGAAAGTATCCCGATGTTTCGCATTTTCGGAGAGATGAACCGGAGGGGAAAAGTTGTGTGTTCTCTATGCTAGGGATGTGTGGCGGATGAACGGACCTTGTATTCGGATTCTTCTCGTCGTTCTGAGCAACTTTCATGTACAATGTTTTTTCATCCGAGTTACAAATTATTTTATATGATTTTCCAAAGATTTAAATGATTTTCAAATTTTCTGGATTTACATGTAATTCGAAAATAAATGGGAAAATGCTAGGTGCACCCAGATCTCTGTACACAAAAGTGCACCACAGAATGACATGTGGGTCCACGGGGTCCCAGTTGACCAGTCAAACTTTGACTGGTCAACAGGGGGTGGGACCCCACCGTCATTGTCTAATAAACTTAAGTTAATAGTTTGTTTTAGACTAATTAGGTTTTAGTTAATTAAGTTAACTAATTAATTACTAATCAACTAATTAATTAATTTAATATTTATTATTTATATCCTCTGTTTTCTTAACCTCTCTTTTTTTGGCAGGGCCCAGGTGGCAATGGACAACCGGCCTCCTGGCCGGGCACTACGCACGGCCTCGCAGAGGAGGGCCGGTGGCCATGGTCAGGCGCAGGGGGGGCAGGGGCCGGCCGGCAACGGGGCGGCTCCGGCGAAGGGCAGCGCCGGCGGAGGGCAGCGCCGGTGCCGGCGGGACGAGCGGGGCGGGCGCTGTAGGAAAAAGGGCGCGGGCAGGGAGCAGCGGCGGTAGCAGTAGCGAGCAACGGCGGCGACTGGAGCAGGACCTGCGTGCAAGGCGGCAGCAGCAGCAAGTGAACGAGCGGCGCGAGTGCGGCCAGGGCGCGGCAAGCGCACATGGGACGCGGCGAGGGAATGCCCCCGGGGCGGCCAGGACTCGGCGGAGCGCGACGAGCGCACACACACAGAAAACTTCGGGCGCGGCAGTGACGCGGCATACGGCAACTAAATCAAGGGGGGATAAGGGGGATGCAGGGGAGGAGCTCACCACGGAGCCGGGGACGTGGTCGAGGAGGCCGGGGACAATCAGGATGGTGCGGATCGACGGCGAGAAGGCGGTGGCCCGACGAAGAAGATGAAGACGATGTCAGCTACGCGGCTCCCCGGCTTGATGCGACATGCCGAATGGATGATGTCGACCGTGGTAGACTTCGTGGACGTACTCCCGGGCGAAGGAGACAACGGTGGCCATGGCAACGACGGCGATGAGCACGGTCACCGCGCGAGTCCTCGAGTTTCAGATCGAGCAAAATGGGATGGGGAAGATGGGGGATCGAGGGGAAGACGGATGTGGCGGTCTAGGGTTTCAGGGGTGGCCACAGGGTCCGCTTGTAGGGGCGGGGGGGGTTGGGGGGCTGGATGGCCTCCACGCCTCCAGGCGCGACCATGGATGGCTGCCACGCCTCCCCTGCCTCCCTGTAGCGCTAGGTTGAAGAGGCTGGGGGTGGACTGGGCCAGCCTCTAATGCTAAATGGGCCGAGTGCTCAAATGCCCTCAAAATTTTCCTTTCTTATATTTTCTGATTATAAATTTTGTTATTGTTTCGGGTTAAGTTAAGCCACCAAAAAGAGTTTGTAAAATATGAAACTTGTCATATAAATACATTGCAATATTTTGAAGTGATCCACAAGGTTTCAATTATTTTAAAGAATTGTTTATTGTTAAAATGGGTCAATTAATTGCTGCTAGTCCAATTTAAAATAGGTTAAGGGCATTTTAATATTTTGTAAAATCTTTATTCTCACATAAAAAAAGTTAGCGAATATTTGTAACCCAACCTACCTTTTTGTTTTACGGATTGAAGAAACAATTTATTTAACTTTATATCAAATTTGAAATGGCTTTGTTTTTTATCAAGTGGCATTTTGGCTTAGTTAAACGTGATGACATGGCACCATTAGTGTGAGGTCACTATAGCATGACACCGGGGGTGTTACAGAGATCTACGCCAAGTCAAGACATACCAAGTACCCATCATAAACTCTTCTCCCTCGCATTACATTATTTGCCATTCGCCTCTCGTTTTCCTCTCCCCCACTTCTAAAAGATTTTCGAAAACCTTTGCCTTTTATTTGCCCCTTTTCCATTCGTCTCTTTTTGCTTGCTTCTTGTGTGCTTGTGTGTTGGATTGATTGTTTGTCACGATTGCTCAAGATAATACTAAATTGTGTGACTTTTCCAATACCAACAACAATGATTTTATTAGCACTCCAATTGCTCCTACTACCGATGCTGAATCTTGTGAAATTAATACCGCTTTGTTGAATCTTGTTATGAAAGATCAATTTTCCGGCCTTCCTAGTGAAGATGCCGCTACCCATCTAAACAACTTTGTTGCTTTGTGTGATATGCAAAAGAAGAAGGATGTTGATAATGTTATTATTAAATTGAAGCTATTTTTGTTTTCAAGTGCTAAAACCTGGTTCTCTTCTTTGCCTAAAAATAGTATTGATTCTTGGAATAAGTGCAAAGATGCTTTTATCTCTAAGTATTTTCCTTCCGCTAAGATCATCTCTCTTAGGAATGGTATTATGAATTTTAAGCAACTCGATCATGAGCATGTTGCACAAGCTTTGGAGAGGATGAAATTAATGATACGTAATTGCCCTACGCATGGTTTGAATTTGTGGATGATTATACAATTTTTTTATGCCGGATTGAATTTTGCTTCTAGAAATCTTTTAGATTCAGCCGCGGGAGGCACTTTTATGTAAATCACTTTAGGAGAAGCTACTAAGCTCCTAGACAATATTATGGTTAATTATTCTCAATGGCACACCGAAAGATCCACTAGTAAAAAAGTTCATGCGATTGAAGAGGTCAGGACTTTACATAGTAATGAACCCACAATTTTGGATTTCATGGAATTTAATTATGACAATTGCTCTTTGATATATTGTATTTCCTTGTTGCAATCCATGTTAAATTCTCCTCATGCTTATAATCAAAATAAAGCTTTTACTAGACATATCGTTGTTGCTTTAATGCAATCCTATGAAGAAAAGTTTGAACTAGAAGTTTCTATCCCTAGAAAACTTTATGATGAGTGGGAACCTACTATTAAAATCAAGATTAAAGATTATGAATGCTATGATTTATGTGATTTGGGTGCTAGTGTTTCCACGATTCCAAAAACTTTGTGTGATGTGCTAGGTTTCCGTGAATTTGATGATTGTTCTTTAACTTTGCATGTTGCGGATTCAACCATTAAGAAACCTATGGGAAGGATTAATGATGTTCTTATTATTGCAAATAGGAATTATGTGCCTGTAGATTTCATTGTTCTTGATATAGCTTGCAATCCAACATGTCCTATTATTTCTTGGTAGACCTTTCCTTAGAACGATTGGTGCAATTATTGACATGAAAAAAGGAAATATTAGATTCCAATTTCCGTTAAGGAAAGGCATGAAACACTTTCCTGGAAAGAAAATTAAATTGCCTTATGAATCTATTATGAGATCCACTTATGGATTGCATACCAAAGATGACAATACCTAGATCTATTCTTGTTTTTATGCCTAGCTAGGGGCGTTAAACGATAGCGCTTGTTGGGAGGCAACCCAATTTTATTTTTGTTCTTTACTTTTTTTCCTGTTTAGTAATAAATAATTTATCTCACCTCTCTTATTATTGTGTTTTTTTATGTTTTAATTAGTGTTTGTGCCAAGTAAAGCCTTTAGGATCTTCTTGGGTGATTGTTGTTTGATCTTGCTGATAAACACAGAAAGTGTGCGCTCACGAAAATAAAATTCATATTTACCAGAGAGCGATAAAATACCAATTCCAACTGCAGTAGATCAATATAAAAAATTTCCCGGTCATCCTAATTTTTCAGAATTTTTGGAGTTACAGGAGTATTCGAAACATCCAGATTTCTACATACTGTTCTGTTTTTGACAGATTCTGTTTTTCGCGTGTTGTTTGCTTATTTTGATGCATCTATGGCTACTATCGGGGGGTATGAACCATAGAGAAGTTGGAATACAGTAGGTTTAACACCAATATAAATAAAGAATGAGTTCATTACAGTACCTTAAAGTGGTGGTTTATTTTCTTAGACTAACGGAGCTCATGAGATTTTCTGTTGAGTTTTGTGTTGTGAAGTTTTCAAGTTTTGGGGTAAAGATTTGATGGATTTTGGAACAAGGAGTGGCAAGAGACTAAGCTTGGGGATGACCAAGGCACCCCAAGGTAAAATTCAAGGACAACCAAAAGCCTAAGCTTGGGGATGCCCCGGAAGGCATCTCCTCTTTCGTCTTCGTCTATTGGTAACTTTACTTGAGGCTATATTTTTATTCACCACATGATATGTGTTTTGCTTGGAGCGTCTTGTATGATTTGAGTTTTTTCTTTTTAGTTTACCACAATCATCCTTGATGCACGCACCTTTTGGGAGAGACACGCATGAATCTGAATTTATTAGAATGCTCTATGTGCTTCACTTATATCTTTTGAGCTATACAATTTTGCTCTAGTACTTCACTTATATATTTTTAGAGCATGGTGGTGGTTCTATTTTATAGAAATTATTGATCTCTCATGCTTCACTTATATTATTTTGAGAGTCTTTTAGAACATGGTAATTTGCTTTGGCTATAAAACTAGTCCTAATATGATGGGCATCCAAGATGGGTATAATAAAAACTTTCATATAAAGTGCGTTGAATACTATGCGAAGTTTGATGCTTGATGATTTTTTGAGACATGAGGATGGTGATATTAGAGTCATGCTAGTTGAGTAGTTGTGAATTTGAGAAATACTTGTGTTGAGGTTTGCAAGTCCCGTAGCATGCACGTATGGTAACCGTTGTGTAACAAATTTGAAGCATGAGGTATTTCTTTGATTGTCTTCCTTATGAGTGGCGGTCGGGGACGAGCGATGGTCTTTTCCTACCAATCTATCCCCCTAGGAGCATGCGCGTACTCCTTGGTTTTTGATGACTTGTAGATTTTTGCAATAAGTATGTGAGTTCTTTATGACTAATGTTGTGTCCATGGATTATACGCAGTCTCACCCTTCCACTGTTGCTAGCCTCTCTAGTACCACGCAACTTTCGCCGGTACCATAAACCCACCATTTACCTTCCTCAAAACAGCCACCATACCTACCTATTATGGCATTTCCATAGCCATTCCGAGATATATTGCCATGCAACCTTCCACCGTTCCGTTTATTATGACAAGCTCCATCATTGTCATATTGCCTTGCATGATCATGTAGTTGACATCAAATTTGTGGCAAAGCCACCATTTATAATTTTTTTCATACATGTCACTCTTGATTCATTGTACATCCCGGTACACCGCCAGAAGCACGCATATAGAGTCATATTTTTGTTCGAAGTATCGAGTTGTAATCTTTGAGTTGTAAATAAATAGAAGTGTGATGATCATCATTATTAAAGCATTGTCCCATGTGAGGAAACAAACAAAAAAGAGAGAGAAAAAGAGATAAGGGACAATGCTACTATCCTTTTTCCACACTTGTGCTTCAAAGTAGCACCAGGACCTTCATGATAGGGAGTCTCTTATTTTGTCACTTTCATATACTAGTGGGAAATTTTCATTATAGAACTTGACTTGTATATTCCAACGATGGGCTTCCTCAAATGACCTAGGTCTTCGTGAGCAAGCAAGTTGGATGCACACCCACTTAGTTTCTTTTGTTGAGCTTTCATACATTTATAGCTCTTGTGCATCCGTTGCATGGCAATCCCTACTCACTCACATTGATATCTATTGATGGGCATCTCCATAGCCCATTGATACACTTAGTTGATGTGAGACCATCTTCCTCCTTTTTGTCTTTTCTACAACCACCATTCTATTCCACATATAGTGCTATGTCCATGGCTCATGCTCATGTATTGTGTGAAGGTTGAAAAAGTTTGAGAATACTAAAGTATGAAACAATTCCTTGGCTTGTCATCGGGGTTGTGCATGATTTGGATATTTTGTGTGATGAAGATGGAGCATTGCTACCTCTTGAGCACTGCGTTGGTTTTCCCTTGAAGAGGAAAGGGTGATGCAGTAAAGCAGCGTAAGTATTTCCCTCAGTTTTTGAGAACCAAGGTATCAATCCAGTAGGAGACCACGCGCGAGTCACCTCGTACCTACACAAACAAATGAGAACCTCGCAACCAACGCGATAAAGGGGTTGTCAATCCATTCACGGCCACTTGCAAGAGTGAGATCTGATAGAGGTAATAATAATAAGATAAATATTTTTGGTATTTTTATGATATAGATTGAAAGTAAAGATTGCAAAATAAAATAGATTGGAAACTTGTATGATGGAGAACTCTCAAGATAGCATAAGTATTATGGTGGGTGAACAAATTACTGTCGAGCAATTGATAGAAAAGCGAATAATTATGAGAATATCTAGGCATGATCATGTATATAGGCATCACGTCCGTGGCAAGTAGACCGACTCCTGCCTGCATCTACTACTATTACTCCACACATCGACCGCTATCCAGCATGCATCTAGAGTATTAAGTTCATAAGAACAGAGTAACGCCTTAAGCAAGATGACATGATGTAGAGGGAAAAACTCACGCAATATGATGTAAATCCCATCTTTTTATCCTCGATGGCAACAAGACAATACGTGTCGTTTCCCTTCCTGTCACTGGGATCGAGCACCGCAAGATTGAACCCAAAGCTAAGCACTTCCCCCATTGCAAGAAAGATCAATCTAGTAGGCCAAACCAAACTGATAATTCGAAGAGACTTGCAAAGATAAACCAATCATACATAAAAGAATTCAGAGAAGATTCAAATATTGTTCATAGATAGACTTGATCATAAACCCACAATTCATCGGATCTCGACAAACACACCGCAAAAGAAGATTACATCGAATAGATATCCAAGAGAATCGAGGAGAACTTTGTATTGAGATCCAAAGAGAGAGAAGAAGCCATCTAGCTACTAGCTATGGACCCGAAGGTATGAAGTAAACTACTCACACATCATCGGAAGGGCCATGGATTTGATGTAGAGGCCCTCCGTGATCAATGCCCCCTCCGGCGGAGCTCCGGAAAAGGCCCCAAGATGGGATCTCTTGGGTACAGAAGGTTGCGGCGGTGGAAATAGGGTTTCGTGGTGCTCCTGGATGTTTGCGGGGTATATGGATATATATAGGAGGAAGTAGGTCGGTGGAGCAATGAGGGGCCCACAAGGGTGGAGGGCGCGCCGAGGGGGGGTAGACGCGCCCCCTGCCTCGTGGCCTCCTCGATTGTTTATTGACGTCCACTCCAAGTCCCTTGGATCACGTTTGTTCCAAAGATAATGCTCCCGAAGGTTTCATTCCGTTTGGATTCCATTTGATATTCCTTTTCTGCGAAACACTGAAATAGGCAAAAAACAGCAATTTGAGCTGGGCCTCCGGTTAATAGGTTAGTCCCAAAAATAATATAATATTGTAAAATAAAGCCCATTAACATCCAAAATAGATAATATAATAGCATGGAACAATAAATAGATACGTTTGAGACATATCAAGCATCCCCAAGCTTAATTCCTGCTCGTCCTCGAGTAGGTAAATGATAAAAACAGAATTTTTGATGTGGAATGCTTCCTAACATATTTCTCAATGTAATTTTTATTTATTGTGGCATGAATGTTCAGATCCGAAAGATTCAAGACAAGATTTTAATATTGACATAGAAATAATAATACTTCAAGCATACTAACTAAGCAATCATGTCTTCTCAAAATAACATGGCCAAAGGAAGTTATCCCTACAAAATCATATAGTCTGGCTATGCTCTATCTTCATCACACAAAATATTAAATCATGCACAACCCCAATGACAAGCCAAGCAATTGTTTCATACTTTTGATGTTCTCAAACTTTTTCAATCTTCACGCAATATATGAGAGTGAGCCATAGATATAGCACTATGGTGGAATAGAATGGTGGTTGTGGAGAAGAGAAAAAGGAGAAGATAGTCTCACATCAACTAGGCGTATCAACGGGCTATGGAGGTGCCCATTAATAGATATCAATGTGAGTGAGTAGGGATTGCCATGCAACGGATGCACTAGAGCTATAAGTGTATGAAAGCTCAACAAAAGAAACTAAGTGGGTGTGCATCCAACTTGTTTTCTCATGAAGACCTAGGGAAATTTGAGGAAGCCCATCATTGGAATATACAAGCCAAGTTCTATAATGTAAAATTCCCACTAGTTTATGAAAGTGACAACATAGGAGACTCTCTATCATGAAGATCATGGTGCTACTTTGAAGCACAAGTGTGTAAAAAGGATAGTAACATTGTCCCTTCTCTCTTTTTCTCTCATTTTTTGGGCCTTCTTTCATTTTTTTCTTTCTTTTGGCCTCTTTTCCTTTTTTTCGTCCGGAGTCTCATCCCGACTTGTGGGGGAATCATAGTCTCCATCATCCTTTCCTCACTGGAACAATGCTCTAATAATGATTATCATCACACTTCTTTTTACTTACAACCCAAGAATTACAACTCAATACTTAGAACAAAATATGACTCTATGTGAATGCCTCCGGCGGTGTACCGGGATATGCAATGAATCAAGAGTGACATGTATGAAAAAATTATGAATGGTGGCTTTGCCACAAATACGATGTCAACTACATGATCATGCATGGCAATATGACAATGATGAAGTGTGTCATAATAACGGAACGGTGGAAATTTGCATGGCAATATATCTCGGAATGGCTATGGAAATGCCATAATAGGTAGGTATGGTGGCTGTTTTGAGGAAGGTATATGGTGGGTGTATGTGATGACCCACAAGTATAGGGGATCTATCGTAGTCCTTTCGATAAGTAAGAGTGCCGAACCCAACGAGGAGCAGAAGGAAATGATAAGCGGTTTTCAGCAAGGTATTCTCCGCAAGTACTGAAATAAGTGGTAACAGATATTTTTGTGATATGATAAATTGTAACGAGCAACAAGTAACAAAAGTAAATAAAGTGCAGCAAGGTGGCCCAATCCTTTTGTAGCAAAGGACAAGCCAGAACAAACTCTTATAATAGGAAAAGCGCTCCCGAGGACACATGGGAATATTGTCAAGCTAGTTTTCATCACGTTCATATGATTCGCGTTCGATACTTTGATAATTTGATATGTGGGTGGACCAGTGCTTGGGTACTGTTCTTACTTGAACAAGCATCCCACTTATGATTAACCTCTATTGTGAGCATCCGCAACTACAATAAAAGTATTAAGGTAAACCTAACCATAGCATGAAACATATGGATCCAAATCAGCCCCTTACGAAGCAACGCATAAACTAGGGTTTAAGCTTCTGTCACTCTAGCAACCCATCATCTACTTATTACTTCCCAATGCCTTCCTCTAGGCCCAAATAATGGTGAAGTGTTATGTAGTCGACGTTCACATAACACCACTAGAGGCTAGACAACATACATCTTATCAAAATATCAAACGAATACCAAATTCACATGACTACTCATAGCAAGACTTCTCCCTTGTCCTCAGGAACGAACGTAATTACTCACAAAGCATATTCATGTTCATAATCAGAGGGGTAATAATATGCATATAGGATCTGAACATATGATCTTCCACCAATTAAACCAACTAGCATCAACTACAAGGAGTAATCAACACTACTAGCAACCTACTAGCACCAATCCCGAACTTTGAGACAAGAATTGGATACAAGAGATGAACTAGGGTTTGGATATGAGATGGTTCTGGTGAAGATGTTGATGGAGATTGCCCTCTCCCGATGAGAGGAGCGTTGGTGATGACGATGGTGATGATTTCCCCCTCCGGGAAGGAAGTATCCCCGGCAGAACAGCTCTACCGGAGCTCTAGATTGGATCCGCCAAGGTTCCGCCTCGTGGCGGCGGAGTCTCGTCCCAAAAAGTTCGTTCTTATTTTTTTCTCATTGAAAGACCTCATATAGGAGAAGATGGGCGTCGGAGAGCCACCAGGGGGCCCATGAGATAGGGGGGCGCACCCACCCTCGTGAGTAGGGTGTGGGCCCCCTGGCCTTCATCTTTGGCGTGGATTTTTCTTTATTTCTTTTAAGACGTTCCGTGGAGTTTCAAGACTTTTGGAGTTGCGCAGAATAGGTCTCTAATATTTGCTCCTTTTCTAGACCAGAATTCCAGCTGCCGGCATTCTCCCTCCTTATGTAAACCTTGTAAAATAAGAGAGAATAGCCATAACTATTGTGATATAAAGTGAAATAACAGTCCATAATGCAATAAATATCGATATAAAAGCATGATGCAAAATGGACGTATCAACTCCCCCAAGCTTAGACCTCGCCTGTCCTCAAGCGAAAAGCCGATAACAATAAATATGCCCTCATGTTTAGAGGTAGAGGCGTCGATAAAAATAAAATACGGACATGAAGGCATCATGATTATTCTTATAACAGCAACATATATAGGTTTTGTCATATGATTACTTATGTTTAAGTGATGATCTATTCACAATGCAAAAGTATAAATCATAAACCTTATTGGGCTCCGACAAACTATAATCTCAGTCATTGAAGCAATTGCAATTTATCATAACATTGGAAAGAGTCTATTTCAGAGCTGAAAAGCAAGTCCACATACTCAACTATCATTTAGTCCTCCAGAATTGCTAACACTCACGCGATACTTGTGGTTACAGAGTTTTAATTGGACACAGAGAAAGATAGGGGCTTATAGTTTTGCCCCACAACCTTTTACCTCAAGGGTAATGTCAACAATAATGGTTCATGCTCCCTTACATCCAATTAGATATATATATATATATCATGTTCTTTCCAACATGCTGAGCTTGCCAAAGGATAAAATAAAAAATAAAAGGTGAAGATCACCATGACTCTTGCATAAGGTAGAAGATAATAATAAAGGATAGGCCCTTCGTAGAGGGAAGCAGAGGTTGCCATGCACTTTTATGGTTGGATGTATAAAATCTCAATGCGAAAGAACGTCACTTTATATTGCCCCTTGTGATATGAACCTTTATTATGCAGTCCGTCGCTTTTATTACTTCCACATCACAAGATCGTATAAAGCTTATTTTTCCCACACCAATCAAACATACATATTTAGAGCAATTTTTATTGCTTTGCACCGATGACAACTTACTTGAAGGATCTTACTCAATCCATAGGTATATATGGTGGACTCTCATGGCAAAACTGGTTTAGGGATATTTGGAAGCACAAGTAGCATTTCTACTTGGTGCTGAGAATTTGGCTAGCATGAGGGGGAAAGGCAAGCTCAACAAGTTAGAGGAACCATGACAACATACTTTATCTCAGATATAAGAAAGACATAACTCATTACGTTGTCTTCCTTGTCCAACATCAACTCTTTAGCATGTCATATTTTAATAAGTGCTCCCAATCATAAAAGATGTCAATGATAATATATCTATATGTGAAACCTCTCTTTCCTTATTACTTCCTATTAATTGCAACAATGACCAAAGCTATGTCTGCCAACTCCCAACAACTTTTAATCATCATACTCTTTCTATGTGAAGTCATTACTCTCAATAAGATCAATATGAACTTTTTGTTTCTTTTATTCTTTTCTTCTTTCTTTTATTCACCCAAGATCATGGCAAAATAATCAAGCCCTTGACTCAACACTAATCTTCATTATATATAACTCACGGACTTGATTACATAGAGGGATCACAAAGCAAAACTCAAAACTAGATCATGCCATAAACTTTATTCTACTAGATCAAGATACTACTAATAGGATCAAACTAAGAAAACGGTAAAGATAGAAGTTGTGATGGTGATACGATACCGGGGCACCTCCCCCAAGCTTGGTAGTTGCCAAGGGGGTGCCCATACCTAGATACTCAATTCTTCTTTGTTGGAGGAGACGGTGGAGGTGTTGTTGATGATGTGAGCTTGTCATCCATCTTCCAAGGCATAGGTTCACCATCATAGAAAGATGATCGAGTCTCCGGAATCCTCAAATCTGCAGCCAAACTCATTCTTTTGAATCTATATTCATACTCACAGTTTTGGTTTTGAAGGTCATAGACTTGGGCTTGGAGCTGCTCGATCTTCTCATGTAGCTTGAAGATGGCCTCCTCGGTATTCTTGGCATCCGGCTTGTAGTTGTTGGTGAACTCCGCAAGCATCATGTGGCTAGCGTTAATTCCACGCTCCACCATCCTTTGGCACTTGAAAACTTGTTGCTCCACTGCTTCGAGCCTCGTCTCCATGCTTCCGGTCCCCTTTGGTCCCTCTTCATCACGGATGTGCAGCAACCCATCACGCATCTCAATGGTTTGAGGGTGTCGCAGCACCTCCGCGAGGTAAGGGTTGATGACCTTCTCGAAGAACTTGTCCTTAGAGGCGCTTGGGGCCGTCATGATGACCTAGATCTGTCAGAAAAACAGCTCGAAACAAAAACAGGAGATTTTTGCATGATATGGGAGTCAAAACCTTCGGGAGGATATATAATGAATTTTTACCGACCAAAATACGTAACGTGCAAGAAAACAGAGTCCAGAGGGCACACGAGGCGCTCACGAGGTAGGGGGGCGCACCCAGGGGGGTAGGGCGCGCCCACCACCCTCGTGGGGCCCTCGTGTCCTTCCCGGATTGCTACTTTTTTTCTATTTTTCTAAATATTCCAAAACGGAGAAATATTGCCTTAAAAATTGTTTTGGAGTCGGTTTACTTACCGTACCACATACCTATTCCTTTTCGGAGTCTGAAATGTTCCGGAAAGTGTCCCTTATGTATTCCTCCGGGGTTATGGTTTCAATAATATTGGTTTCAACATTTATGGGATTACCTGAGATATAATGTTTAATTCTTTGACCGTTTACCACCTTTGGATTTGTGCCCTCGAAGTTGTTGATTTTTATGGCACCGGAATGATAGACCTCTTCGATGGCGTAGGGGCCTTCCCATTTAGAGAGAAATTTTCCTGCAAAAAATCTTAAACGAGAGTTGTATAGAAATACATAATCACCTACATTAAACTCACGCTTTTGTATCCTTTTGTCATGCCATCTTTTAACTTTTTCTTTAAACAACTTGGCATTTTCATAAGCTTGGGTTCTCCATTCATCAAGTGAGCTAATATCAAATAACCTCTTTTCACCGGCAAGTTTAAAATCATAGTTGAGTTCTTTAATAGCCCAGTATGCCTTATGTTCTAGTTCGAGAGGTAAGTGACATGCTTTTCTATAGACCATTTTATACGGGGACATACCCATAGGATTTTTGTATGCAGTTCTATAAGCCCATAATGCATCATCAAGTTTCTTAGACCAATTCTTTCTAGACCTATTAACAGTCTTTTGCAAAATTAATTTGAGCTCTCTATTGCTCAACTCTACTTGACCACTAGATTGTGGGTGATAAGGGGATGCAATTCTATGATTAACATCATATTTAGCAAGCATTTTACGGAAAGCACCATGAATAAAGTGTGAACCACCATCAGTCATTAAATATCTAGGAACTCCAAACCTCGGGAAAATAACTTCTTTAAGCATTTTAATAGAAGTGTTATGATCAGCACTACTAGTTGGAATAGCTTCTACCCACTTAGTGACGTAATCAACAGCAACTAAAATATGTGTGTATCCATTAAAGGCAGGAAAAGGTCCCATATAATCAAAGCCCCAAACATCAAACGGTTCAATAACAAGTGAATAATTCATAGGCATTTCTTGACGTCTACTAATATTACCAATTCTTTGACATTCATCACAAGACAAGACAAACTTACGGGCATCCTTGAAGAGAGTAGGCCAATAAAAACCAGATTGCAATACCTTATGTGCAGTTCTATCTCCAGCGTGGTGTCCTCCATAAGATTCCGAATGACACTTGCGTAGGATCTGTTCCTGTTCATGCTCAGGTACACAACGTCTAATAACACCATCTACTCCTTTATAAAGATGTGGGTCATCCCAAAAGTAATGTCTCAAATCATAGAAGAACTTTTTCTTTTGTTGGTATGTGAAGCTAGGTGGTACAAACTTAGCAACAATATAATTAGCATAATCAGCATACCATGGAGTACTACGAGAAGTACTTATAACATTTAATTGCTCATCAGGAAAGTCATCATTAATAGGTAGTGGGTCATCAAGAATATTTTCTAACCTAGACAAGTTGTCTGCAACGGGGTTCTCAGCTCCCTTTCTATCAACAATATGCAAATCAAATTCTTGTAGCAAGAGAACCCATCTAATAAGTCTAGGTTTAGCATCTTTCTTTTCCATAAGGTATTTAATAGCAGCATGATCTGTTTGAATAGTTACTTTAGAATCAACAATATAAGATCTAAAATTATCACAAGCAAATACAACTGCTAAAAGTTCTTTTTCAGTAGTATCATGATTTCTTTGAGCATTGTCTAGAGTCTTACTAGCATAATGAATAACATTTAATTTCTTATCGACTCTTTGCCCTAGAACAGCACCTACAGCATAATCACTAGCATCACACATAATTTCAAAGGGTAAATTCCAATCAGGTGGCTGAACAATAGGTGCAGAGACTAATGCTTTATTAAGTATTTCAAATGCTTCTACACAATCATCATCAAAGACAAATGGTATATCTTTTTGCAATAAATTAGTCAGAGGCCGAGAATTTTTTGAGAAGTCCTTAATGAACCTCCTATAAAACCCAGCATGACCAAGGAAACTTCTTATACCTTTGATGTCCTTGGGACATGGCATCTTTTCAATAGCATCAACCTTGGCTTTATCAACTTCAATACCTCTTTCAAAAACTTTGTGCCCCCAAACAATACCTTCATTAACCATAAAGTGGCACTTTTCCCAATTTAAGACAAGATTAGTTTCTTCGCATCTCTGCAAAACTCGATCAAGATTGTTCAAGCAATCGTCAAAAGAGGAACCATAGACAGAAAAGTCGTCCATGAAAACCTCACAAATCTTTTCACAAAAGTCAAAGAATATAGCGATCATGCATCTTTGAAAGGTAGCAGCTGCATTACATAAACCAAAAGGCATACGTCTATAAGCAAAAGTACCAAAAGGGCATGCAAAAGTAGTCTTTGATTGATCTTTAGCCGACACAGGTATTTGAGAGAAACCAGAATAACCATCTAGAAAGCAATAGTGTGTGTGTTTGCATAATGTTTCTAGCATTTGATCAATAAAAGGTAAGGGGTAATGATCTTTCTTAGTAGCTTTATTTAATTCGCGGAAATCAATTACCATCCTATAACCTGTGGTAATTCTTTGTTGAATCAATTCATCTTTATCATTAGGAACAACAGTAATACCTCCCTTCTTAAGGACACAATGGACAGGACTTACCCACTCACTATCAGCAACGGGGTAGATTATACCTGCCTCCAGAAGCTTTAGTATTTCTTTTCTTACCACTTCTTTCATTTTAGGATTCAGACGTCGTTGAGGATCACGAACTGGTTTGGCATCTACTTCCAAATTTATTTTATGTTGGCATAGAGTGGGACTAATGCCCTTAGGATCATCAAGAGTATATCCAATAGCAGCATGATGCTTCTTCAGAGTTTTCAATAATCTTTCTTCTTCATGCTCTGAAAGGTTAGCACTAATAATAACAGGATATATCTTCTTTTCATCAAGATAAGCATATTTAAGATTATCAGGCAAAGGTTTAAGCTCGAACACGGGATCACCCTTGGGTGGAGGAGGATCCCCTAAGATTTCAACAGGCAAGTTGTGTTTCAGAACAGGTTCCTGTTTAAAGAATACTTCATCTATTTCCCTTCTTTCATTCATGAACATATCATTTTCATGGTCTAGCAAATAGTGTTCTAAGGGATCACTAGGAGGTACTGCAATAGAAGCAAGACCAATAATTTCATACTTACTAGGTAATTCTTCCTCACGATGTTGTTTACTAAATTTAGAGAAATTAAACTCATGAACCATATCATCCAAGCCAACAGTAACAACATTCTTTGTGCAATCTATGGTAGCATTGACAGTATTTAAGAAGGGTCTACCAAATATAATGGGACAAAAACTATCTTGTGGGGAACCAAGAACAAGAAAATCAGCAGGATATTTAGTTTTCCCACACAAGACTTCAACATCTCTGACAATTCCCATTGTTGAAATAGTATCTCTATTCGCAAGTTTAATTGTGACATCAATATCTTCTAACTCAGCAGGTGCAATTTCATTCTTAATTTCTTCATATAAAGTATGCGGTATAACACTAGCACCCATATCACATAAGCCATGATAACAATGATCCCCTATTTTAACAGAAATAACAGGCACGCCTACCACGGGTCTATGTTTATCTTTAGCACAAGGTTTAGCAATTCTAGCAGTTTCACCTTCGAACTGAATAACATGCCCATCAATATTATTAGACAAGAGATCTTTAACAATAGCAATATTAGGCTCTACTTTAACTTGTTCAGGAGGTGTATAAGTTCTAATATTGCTTTTACGAACAACAGTTGAAGCTTTAGCATGATCCTTTATTCTAACAGGGAAAGGTGGTTTCTCAATATAAGAAGTAGGAACAATAGGATCATTATAAGTGACAGTCTTTTCTTCAACTTTAATAAGTGCAGCTACTTTTACTTCTATGGGAGGATGATATTTAAACCACTTCTCCTTAGGGAGATCAACATAAGTAGCAAAAGATTCACAGAAAGAAGCTACTATCTCAGAGTCAAGTCCATATTTAGTGCTAAACTTACGGAAAATATCGGTATCCATGAAAGATTTAACACAATCAAACTTAGGTGTCATACCTGACTCCTTACCTTCGTCGAGGTCCCAATCTTCAGAGTTGCGTTTAATTCTATCCAATAAATTCCATCTGAATTCAATAGTCTTCATCATAAAAGAGCCAGCACAAGAAGTATCGAGCATGTTGCGATTGTTTTCAGAAAGCCAAACATAAAAAATTTGCATAATTATTTCTCTCGGGAGCTCATGATTGGGGCATGAATATAACATTGATTTAAGCCTCCCCCAAGCTTGAGCGATGCTTTCTCCTTTGCGAGGCCAGAAATTATATATGTAATTGCGATCACGATGAACAAGATGCATAGGGTAATTGTCGGTGTCAAAACCGGCGGATCTCGGGTAGGGGGTCCCGAACTGTGCGTCTAGGCCGGATGGTAACAGGAGACAAGGGACACGAAGTTTTACCCAGGTTCGGGCCCTCTCGATGGAGGTAAAACCCTACGTCCTGCTTGATTAATATTGATGATATGGGTAGTACAAGAGTAGATCTACCACGAGATCGAGGAGGCTAAACCCTAGAAGCTAGCCTATGGTATGATTGTTGATGTGTATGTTGTCCTACGGACTAAAACCCTTCGGTTTATATAGACACCGGGTAGGGTTAGGGTTACATAGAGTCGGTTACAATGGTAGGAGATCTGCATATCCGTATCGCCGAGCTTGCCTTCCACGCTAAGGAAAGTCCCTCCCGGACACAGGACGAAGTCTTCAATCTTGTATCTTCATAGTCCAGGAGTCTGGCTGAAGGTATAGTCCGGCCATCCAGACACCCCCTAATCCAGGACTCCCTCAGTAGCCCCTGAACCAGGCTTCAATGACGACGAGTCCGGCGCGCATATTGTCTTCGGCATTGCAAGGTGGGTTCCTCCTCCAAGTACTTCATAGAAGATTTTGAACACAAAGATAGTGTCCGACTCTAAAAAATAAGTTTCCACATATTGCCATAGAGAGAATAATATTTACACAAATCTAATCTGCTGACGTATTCCGTAGTGTGACATCACACCATGGCCAAGCTTTTATTCGAACCGTTTTACTGTCCCATCTCAGCGCGTTATGCGAGGCGGTTTCCTTGACACGTCTTGTTAAAGCAGAGATCGTGTCCCCTTATTCCGGGATTCTCATCAATACGGGCGTGGGTAACCCAACCGCGCCATCGATTACGGTGCTTGGAGATAAGCGAGTTTTATCAGGCTGGTGGGGACATGTTGCTGCGTCCACCCATATAAGGGGATAAAGATCCACCTTTTCACCTACACCTTCTTCCTCCTTCGCCTATCCATTCTTGCGCACTCGAGCTCCAGCGCCCAAGTCCGCACTCCTCACCTCAACCTTCTCCAGCCATGTCCGGAGCGGGAGGCAAGTGGATGGTCTCCTCCGTCACGGAGGGACATATCAAAAAGCTGAGGAAGGTCGGATACCTGTCTAACGACATCGCGTACCGGCTCCCCGAGAAGGGGCAGCTCATCCCCACCCCTAGGCCCCATGAGAGGGTGGTGTTTCTCCCCCATTTCCTCCGTGGACTGGGCTTCCCTCTCCACCCATTTGTCCGGGGGCTCATGTTCTACTTGAAGGAAATATGCCCTAGAGGTAATAATAAAGTTATTATTTATTTCCTTATATCATGATAAATGTTTATTATTCATGCTAGAATTGTATTAACCGGAAACATAATACATGTGTGAATACATAGACAAACAGAGTGTCACTAGTATGCCTCTACTTGACTAGCTCGTTAATCGAAGATGGTTATGTTTCCTAACCATAAACAAAAGAGTTGTTATTTGATTAATGGGATCACATCATTAGGAGAATGATGTGATTGACATGACCCATTCCATTAGCTTAGCACCCGATCATTTAGTATGTTGCTATTGCTTTCTTCATGACTTATACATGTTCCTATGACTATGAGATTATGCAACTCCCGTTTGCCGGAGGAACACTTTGTGTGCTACCAAATGTCACAACGTAACTGGGTGATTATAAAGGAGCTCTACAGGTGTCTCCAAAGGTACATGTTGGGTTGGCGTATTTCGAGATTAGGATTTGTCACTCCGATTTTCGGAGAGGTATCTCTGGGCCCTCTTGGTAATGCACATCACATAAGCCTTGCAAGCATTGCAACTAATGAGTTAGTTGTGAGATGATGTATTACGGAACAAGTAAAGAGACTTGCCGGTAACGAGATTGAACTAGGTATTAAGATACCAACGATCGAATCTCGGGCAAGTAACATACCGATGACAAAGGGAACAACGTATGTTGTTATGCGGTCTGACCGATAAAGATCTTCGTAGAATATGTGGGAGCCAATATGAGCATCCAGGTTCCGCTATTGGTTATTGACCGGAGACGTGTCTCGGTCATGTCTACATTGTTCTCGAACCCGTAGGGTCCGCACGCTTAAGGTTTCGATGACAGTTATATTATGAGTTTATGAGTTTTGATGTACCGAAGGAGTTCGGAGTCCCGGATGAGATCGGGGACATGACGAGGAGTCTCGAAATGGTCGAGATGTAAAGATCGATATACTGGACGACTATATTCGGACATCGGAAAGGTTCCAAGTGGTTCGGGTATTTTTCGGAGTACCGGGGAGTTACGGGAATACGGGAGAAGAAGTATATGGGCCTTATTGGGCTTTAGGGGAGAGGGAGAGGCAGGCTGCGCGCCCCCCCAAGGCCTAGTCCGAATTGGACTAGGGGGAGGGGCTGCGCCCCCTCCTTCCTTCTCTTCCCTCTTCCCCTTCCTTGTCTCCTACTCCTACTACATGGAAGGACTCCTAGTTGGACTAGGAAAGGGGGAATCCTACTCCCGGTGGGAGTAGGACTCCCCTAGGGCACGGCATAGAGAGGGCCGTCCCTCCCCTCCTCCACTCCTTTATATACGGGGGCAGGAGGCACCCCATAAACACACAAGTTGATCCACGTGATCATATTCTTAGCCGTGTGCGGTGCCCCCTTCCACCATAATCCTCGATAATATTGTAGCGGTGCTTAGGCGAAGCCCTGCGACGGCAGTACATCAAGATCGTCACCACGCCATCGTGCTGACGGAACTCTTCCCTGACACTTTGCTGGATGGGAGTCCGGGGATCGTCATCGAGCTGAACGTGTGCTAAAACTCGGAGGTGCCGTAGTTTCGGTGCTTGATCGGTCGGGCCGTGAAGACGTACGACTACATCAACCGCGTTGTGCTAACGCTTCCGCTGTCGGTCTACAAGGGTACGTAGATCACACTCTCCCCTCTCGTTGCTATGCATCACCATGATCTTGCGTGTGCGTAGGAATTTTTTTGAAATTACTACGTTCCCCAACAGTGGCATCCGAGCCTAGGTTTTATGTGTTGATGTTATATGCATGAGTAGAACACGAGTGAGTTGTGGGCGATATAAGTCATACTGCTTACCAGCATGTCATACTTTGGTTCGGCGGTATTGTTGGATGAAGCGGCCTGGACCGACATTACGCGTACGCTTACGCGAGACCGGTTCTCCTGACGTGCTTTGCACAAAGGTGGCTAGCGGGTGACAGTTTTCCAACTTTAGTTGAACCGAGTGTGGCTACGCCCGGTCCTTGCGAAGGTTAAAACAGCACCAACTTGACAAACTATCGTTGTGGTTTTGATGCGTAGGTAAGATTGGTTCTTGCTTAAGCCCGTAGCAGCCACGTAAAACTTGCAACAACAAAGTAGAGGACGTCTAACTTGTTTTTGCAGGGCATGTTATGATGTGATATGGTCAAGACATGATGCTAAATTTTATTGTATGAGATGATCATGTTTTGTAACCAAGTTATCGGCAACTGGCAGGAGCCATATGGTTGTCGCTTTATTGTATGCAATGCAATTGCGCTGTAATGCTTTACTTTATCACTAAGCGGTAGCGATAGTCGTGGAAGCATAAGATTGGCGAGACGACAACGATGCTACGATGGTGATCAAGGTGTCACGCCGGTGACGATGGTGATCACGACGGTGCTTCGAAGATGGAGATCATAAGCACAAGATGATGATGGCCATATCATATCACTTATATTGATTGCATGTGATGTTTATATTTTATGCATCTTATCTTGCTTTGATTGACGGTAGCATTTTAAGATGATCTCTCAATAATTATCAAGAAGTGTTCTCCCTGAGTATGCACCGTTGCGAAAGTTCTTCGTGCTGAGACACCATGTGATGATCGGGTGTGATAGGCTCTACGTTCAAATACAACGGGTGCAAAACAGTTGCACACGCAGAATACTCAGGTTATACTTGACGAGCCAAGCATATACAGATATGGCCTCGGAACACGGAGACCGAAAGGTCGAGCGTGAATCATATAGTAGATATGATCAACATAGTGATGTTCACCAATGAAACTACTCCATCTCACGTGATGATCGGACATGGTTTAGTTGATTTGGATCACATAATCACTTAGAGGATTAGAGGGATGTCTATCTAAGTGGGAGTTCTGAAGTAATATGATTAATTGAACTTAAATTTATCATGAACTTAGTCCTGGTAGTATTTTGCAAATTATGTTGTAGATCAATAGCTCGCGTTGTTGCTTCCCTGTGTTTATTTTGATATGTTCCTAGAGAAAATTGTGTTGAAAGCAATGATGCGGATTGGATTCGTGATCTGAGGTTTATCCTCATTGCTGCATAGAAGAATTATGTCCTTGATGCACCGCTAGGTGACAGACCTATTACAGGAGTAGATGCAGACGTTATGAAAGTTTGGCCAGCTCAATATGATGACTACTTGATAGTTTAGTGCACCATGCTTAATGGCTTAGAATCGGGACTTCAAAGATGTTTTGAACATCATGGACCATATGAGATGTTCCAGGAGTTGAAGTTAATATTTCAAGCAAATACCCGAGTTGAGAGATATGAAGTCTCCAACAAGTTCTATAGCTAAAAGATGGAGGAGAATCGCTCAACTAGTGAGCATGTGCTCAAATTGTCTGGGTACTATAATCGCTTGAATCAAGTGGGAGTTAATCTTCCAGATAAGATAGTGATTGACAGAATTCTCTAGTCACCATCACCAAGTTAGTAGAACTTCGTGATGAACTATAGTATGCAAGGGATGACGAAAACGATTCCCAAGCTCTTCATGATGAAATAGATGAAGGTAGAAATCAAGAAAGAGCATCAAGTGTTGATGGTTGACAAGATCACTAGTTTCAAGAAAAGGGCAAAAGAAAAAAAGGGGAACTTCAAGAAGAACAGCAAGCAAGTTGCTGCTCAAGTGAAGAAGCCCAAGTTTGGTCCTAAGCCTGAGACTAAGTGCTTCTACTGCAAAGGGACTGGTCACTGGAAGCGGAACTACCCCAAGTGATTGGCGGATAAGAAGGATGGCAAAGTGAACATAAGAATATTTGATATACATGTTATTGATGTGTACTTTACTAGTGTTTATAGCAACCCCTCAGTATTTGATACTAGTTCAGTTGCTAAGATTAGTAACTCGAAACGGGAGTTGCAGAATAAACAGAGACTAGTTAAGGGTAAAGTGACGATGTGTGTTGGAAGTGGTTCCAAGATTGATATGATCATCATCGCACACTCCCTATAATTTTGGGATTAGTGTTGAACCTAAATAAGTGTTATTTGGTGTTTGCGTTGAGCATGAATATGATTTGATCATGTTTACACGGTTATTCATTTAAGTAAGAGAATAAATTGTTGTTCTGTTTACATGAATAAAACCTTATATGGTTACACACCCAATGAAAATAGTTCGTTGGATCTCGATCGTAGTGATACACATAATCATAATATTGAAACCAAAAGATACAAAATTAATAATGATAGTGCAACTTATTTGTGGCACTGCCATTTAGGTCATATTGGTGTAAAGCGCATGAAGAAACTCCATGCTGATGGGCTTTTGGAATCACTTGATTATGAATCAATTGATGCTTGCGAACCATGCCTCATGGGAAAGATGACTAAGACTCTGTTCTTCGGAACAATGGAGCGAGCAACAGATTTGTTGGAAATCATACATACTGATGTATGTGGTCCGATGAATATTGAGGCTCGCGACAGGTATCATTATTTTCTGATCTTCACAGATGATTTGAGAAGATATGAGCATATCTACTTGATGAAACATAAGTCTGAAACATTTGAAAAGTTCAAATAATTCCAGGGTGAAGTGGAAAATCATCGTGACAAGAAAAAAAGTTTCTACGATCTGATCGCAGAGACAAATATTTGAGTTACGAGTTTGGTCTTCAATTAAAACATTGTGGAATAGTTTCACAAACTCATGCCACCTGGAACACCACAGCATAATGGTGTGTCCGATTGTCATAACCGTACTTTATTGGATATAGTGCAATCTATGATGTCTCTTACCGATCTACCACTATCGTTTTGGGGTTATGCATTAAACACAGCTGCATTCACGTTTGAAAGGGCACCATCTAAGTCCGTTGAGACGACACAATCTGAACTGTGGTTTGGCAAGAAACCAAAGTTGTCGTTTCTTAAAGTTTGGGATTGTGATGCTTATATGAAAAAGTTTCATCCTGATAAGCTCAAACCCAAATCGGAGAAATATGTCTTCATAGGATACCCAAAGGAGACTATTGGGTACACCTTCTATCATAGATCCGAAGGCAAGACATTCGTTGCTAAGAATGGATCCTTTCTAGAGAAGGAGTTTCTCTTGAAAGAAGTGAGTGGGAGGAAAGTAGAACTTGATAAGGTAATTGTACCTTCTCCCTTATTGAAAAGTAGTTCATCACAAGAAATCTGTTCCTGTGACTACTACACCAATTAGTGAGGAAGACTAATGATGATGATCATGTAACTTCAGATCAAGTTAATACCGAATCTCGTAGGTAAACCAGAGTGAGATCCGCACCAAAGTGGTACGGTAATCCTGTTCTGGAAGTCATGTTACTAGACCATGACGAACTTGCGAACTATGAGGAAGCGATGATGAGCCTAGATTCTACGAAATGGCTTGAGGCCATGAAATCTGAGATGAGATCCATGTATGAGAACAAAGTATGGACTTTGTTTAACTTGCCCAATGATCAGCGAGCCGTTGAGATTAAATGGATCTTCAAGAGGAAGACGGACGCTGATAGTAGTGTTACTATCTACAAAGCTAGAATTGTCGCAAAAAGGTTTTCGACAAGTTCAAGGTGTTGACTATGATGAGAGTTTCTCACTCGTATCTATGCTTAAGGCTGTCCGAATCATGTTAGCAATTGCCGCATTTTATGAAATCCAGCAAATGGATGTCAAAACTGCATTCCTGAATGGATTTCTGGAAGAAGAGTTGTATATGATGCAGCCGGAAGGTTTTGTCGATCCAAAAGGAGCTAACAAAGTGTGCAAGCTCCAGCGATCCATTTATGGACTGGTGCAAGCCTCTCGGAGTTGGAATAAATGCTTTGATAGTATGATCAAAGCATATAGTTTTATACAGACTTGCGGTGAAGCCTGTATTTACAAGAAAGTGAGTGGGAGCACTACAGCATTTCTGATAAGTATATGTGAATGACATATTGTTGATCGAAAATAATGTAGAATTATTCTGCAAAGCATAAAGGAGTGTTTTTAAAGAAGATTTTCAAAGAAAGACCTTGGTGAAGCTGCTTACATATTAAGCATCAAAATCTATAGAGATAGATCAAGACGCTTGATAAGTTTTTTCAATGAGTACATACCTTGACAATATTTTGAAGTAGTTAAAAAATGGAACAGTCAAAGAAAGAGTTCTTGGCTGTGTTACAGGGTATGAAATTGAGTAAGACTCAAAGCCCGACCACGGCAGAAGATAGAAAGAGAATGAAAGTCATTCCCTATGCCTCAGCCATAGGTTCTATAAAGTATGCCATGATGTGTACCAAATCTATTGTATACCCTACACTGTGTTAAGCAAGGGAGTACAATAGTGATCTAAGAGTATATCACTAGACATTGGTCAAAATAATCCTTAGTGGAATAAGGAAATATTTCTCGATTATGGAGGTGACAAAAGGTTCATCGTAAAAAGTTACGTCGATGCAAGTTTTGACACAGATCTGGATGACTCTAAGTCTCGATCTAGATACATATTGAAAGTGGGAGCAATTAGCTAGAGTAGCTCCGTGCAGAGCATTGTAGACATAGAATTCGCAAAATACTTACGGATCTGTATGTGACAGACCCGTTGACAAAAATTATCTCACAAGCAAAACATGATCACACCTTAGTACTCTTTGGGTGTTAATCACATAAATGATGTGAACTAGATTATTGACTCTAGTAAACCCTTTGGGTATAGGTCACATGACGATGTGAACTATGGGTGTTAATCACATGGTGATGAGAACTCTTAGTGTTGAATCACATGGCGATGTGAACTAGATTATTGACTCTAGTGCAAGTGGGGGACTGAAGGAAATATGCCCTAGAGGCAATAATAAAGTTATTATTTATTTCCTTATATCATGATAAATTTTTATTATTCATGCTAGAATTGTATTAACCGGAAACATAATACATGTGTGAATACATAGACAAACAGAGTGTCACTAGTATGCCTCTACTTGACTAGCTCATTAATCGAAGATGGTTATGTTTCCTAACCATAAACAAAAGAGTTGTTATTTGATTAACGGGATCACATCATTAGGAGAATGATGTGATTGACATGACCCATTCCATTAGCTTAGCACCCGATCGTTTAGTATGTTGCTATTGCTTTCTTCATGACTTATACATGTTCCTATGACTATGAGATTATGCAACTCCCGTTTGCCGGAGGAACACTTTGTGTGCTACCAAACGTCACAACGTAACTGGGTGATTATAAAGGAGCTCTACAGGTGTCTCCAAAGGTACATGTTGGGTTGGCGTATTTCGAGATTAGGATTTGTCACTTCGATTGTCGGAGAGGTATCTCTGGGCCCTCTTGGTAATGCACATCACATAAGCCTTGCAAGCATTGCAACTAATGAGTTAGTTGTGAGATGATGTATTACGGAACGAGTAAAGAGACTTGCCGGTAACGAGATTGAACTAGGTATTAAGATACCGACGATCGAATCTCGGGCAAGTAACATACCGATGACAAAGGGAACAACGTATGTTGTTATGGGTCTGACCGATAAAGATCTTCATAGAATATGTGGGAGCCAATATGAGCATCCAGGTTCCGCTATTGGTTATTGACCGGAGACGTGTCTCGGTCATGTCTACATTGTTCTCGAACCCGTAGGGTCCGCACGCTTAAGGTTTCAATGACAGTTATATTATGAGTTTATGAGTTTTGATGTACCGAAGGAGTTCGGAGTCCCGGATGAGATCGGGGACATGACGAGGAGTCTCGAAATGGTCGAGACATAAAGATCGATATATTGGACAACTATATTCGGACATCGGAAAGGTTCCGAGTGGTTCGGGTATTTTTCGGAGTACCGGGGAGTTACGGGAATACGGGAGAAGAAGTATATGGGCCTTATTGGGCTTTAGGGGAGAGGGAGAGGTAGGCCGCGCCCCCCCCCCAAGGCCTAGTCCGAATTGGACTAGGGGGAGGGGCTGCGCCCCCTCCTTCCTTCTCTTCCCTCTTCCTTGTCTCCTACTCCTACTACATGGAAGGACTCCTAGTTGGACTAGGAAAGGGGGAATTCTATTCCCGGTGGGAGTAGGACTCCCCTAGGGCGCGCCATAGAGAGGGCCGGCCCTCCCCTCCTCCACTCCTTTATATACGGGGGCAGGGGGCACCCCATAAACACACACGTTGATCCACGTGATCATATTCTTGGCCGTGTGCGGTGCCCCCTTCCACCATAATCCTCGATAATATTGTAGCGGTGCTTAGGCGAAGCCCTGCGATGGTAGTACATCAAGATCGTCACCACGCCATCGTGCTGACGGAACTCTTCCCTGACACTTTGCTGGATTGGAGTCCGGGGATCGTCATCGAGCTGAACGTGTGCTAAAACTCGGAGGTGCCGTAGTTTCGGTGCTTGATCGGTCGGGCCGTGAAGACGTACGACTACATCAACCGCATTGTGCTAACGCTTCCGCTGTCGGTCTACAAGGGTACGTAGATCACACTCTCCCCTCTCATTGCTATGCATCACCATGATCTTGCGTGTGCGTAGGAATTTTTTTGAAATTACTACGTTCCCCAACACTACTACGGCCTGGATTTCCACGATCTGGCCCCGAACTTCGTCCTCAACATCTCGGCGTTTATCGTCATGTGCGAGGCCTTCCTCCACATCCGCCCCCATTTCGGGCTCTGGCTCAAGACTTTCAACGTCAAGCCGAAGGTGGTGCGCGGCAGCCAGGCGGAGTGCGGAGGCGCCATGGTGGGCAAGATGGCCAACGTCCTCTCGCTCGGGGGCTCCTTTGTGGAGACCCTGAAGCGGTGGCAATCGGGGTGGTTTTACATCACCGAGCCGCGCGACGCCGAATGGGTCGCACCCCGCGAGTTCCGGTCCGGACCCCCAACGCAGCTCATGTCCTGGAAAGAGACGGGCCTGTCGTGGGGTAAAAAAGGAGAGCTAACCGGACTCCAAACATGCGTCAAAACCCTGGTGGACAAGAAGCTCAAACTTGTCAACATGGTCCAGGATATGCTGATCCGCTTGATCCTCCCGTGCCAACAACGGGCTTTCAACCTGTGGGAGTTCGACCCGGCGCGGCACCAAACTCTGAGCAGGCTCTTCGACACGACGTACGAAGATGCCTGGAAGGTGCTTTTCAAGGGCGCCGAGGCTCCTGCATCTGCTACTGAGGATCGCGGATTCAGTGCGCAACATCACGCTCTCGCGGTAAGCTGTTTTTTTTTCCTTTTATAGGGTATCAGTTTTTCATAGTTTGACTCCATGCGGGATCTAAACTCCCTTACCTTTGACAGGATTGGCAGGTGACCTCCGGATAGATCAACTATCCGGCTCCTTTGCCCGAAGGCCCAGCGGATGCTCGCTTGGCGAAGCTGCTGGTTCCGGCACCCTATGTGGTGCTGGAGAAGAAGGTCAAGAAGAAGGCCACGGGGACTCGAAAGAGTGCCCGACGCCCGGAGGTGTCGGATTCATCATCCAACGAATCCAAGACGCACTCCTCCCGTGAAGACGAGGAGGAGGAAGAAGAGACCCCTCCCCCTCCAGCGGGGGAAGGGAAGAAAAGGAAGGCCGCCCCCACTGGGGAGGCCGAAGGGTCCAAGAAGGGGAAAACTCTTCCTCCGGACTGCTCCACCGACGCCGACGGCGGCGGAGAGGATTGGACGCCTAGGGCCAAGCCCCTGGCAAAATCGTAAGTATCCGGATACCGGAGTAATTCATAGCATTCGTTTATTGCATAGCTTTCCCTAACGTCGAATATGTTTATGCAGCCCACCCAAAGACCGGCTCGATGCGTCGTCGAGCGGCTCACTGGACTCGTTGGATGTGAAATCACTTCCGACGGCTTCCTCCCCCTGCCCTACGGACGACACCGAAGTGTTGTCTCAACAGGTTCCAAGCCGGGAGGAGGTGGTCCTGGAGGCGCCGCAAGATGACCTCCCGGACTCCAGGAGTAAAGGGGATGGAACCCCTCAGGGTTCCAAGTCCGGCTCTAGGCTGGACACCGCTCCGGAACCTTCAAAGGTTCCAGAGTCCGGTGGGGGACCTCCTTCCAAGAGGAGCAAGTCCACCGTGCCGGCGGCCTCCGTCAAACCGGAGGCGCCGGACAATATGTTGGAGGCACTCCAAGGCGCCTCCATCGACGAGGAGCACCGCGCTATTATGAGTGCGGTGGTCCAGAAGGTTCAGTCCGCCAAAGACGGAATGACTGAAGCTTGTACTAGCCTTTTGACAGGCTTTGAGGTAAGTAAACAAAGTGTAAATAATAGTACCGCATAGACAGTAGCCCCTGATGCTCTGTTTGGTGTTCGGGAAGAAAAGTCGAATAGAGGATCAAATAGAATTCGCAGGAGTCTAACAAAAATGAGTCAATATGCATATGCAGGCTTCCCTGCTTGCGCCCGTCGCACTGACTGCGGAAGTGGACACGCTAAAGCAGAACCTCGAGCGGTCCGAGCAAGAGCTCGAACGTGCCAAGAAGCAGCTCGAGGACAATGAAGGTAAGAAATACCTTGTTAAAAATATATATAAAAAGGTGCAATGGCAAAGAATGACAGGATTATCGTGGCTATTGTAGGGGCCACGTCTGAAGTGGCGACCCTTAAGAAAGCGCTGGTCGAGGCCGAGAAGAGTGCAGCCTCAGAGCGCATCGAGCGGGAGAAATATGAGGCCGAGGTTGGCAAGGTGCGGCAAGAGCTCCAGGCTCTCATGGAAAAACATGAGAGTTTGGAGCTTGACTCAAAGACGCAAGCGTCCGAGCTCGCGGTGGCTATTGAGAATGCCAAATCTGCCAAGGCTGAATCCCAGAAGACCCTCCAGGAGTTGGATGAGGTGAAGAAGATAGCGGCGGGTAAGGCATTCTTTATGCAAAGCAAACACATAAACGTGAGTTACTTGTTACTTACCCGAATCCGGAGCTCTCCAGGAGCATTCGCAGATCTTCCCCGGAGTGTGTCCGATGCCGCCGCATTCTATCGAGCCGAGGAGGGCAGCTCGATGGAGAAGGTGTTCTGGTCTCAGTACGATGAGGCCGCACACCCCGTGCCCCTGAGCGACCAGCTGAAGCAACTGGTCGAGCTCCACAAGGCGGTCGAACAGGCCATGAAGGGCCTCATTGTTCGGCTGTGGCCTGGAGGTGCTCTGCCTGGGAGCTACTTCGGGCTGGTGCGGCGGCTGGTGGAGGCCTATCCAAGGCTCGAAGTCATCAAGCGCTCCGTCTGCATTGAGGGTGCCCGTAGGGCCCTTGCCCATGCTAAGGTGCACTGGGGCAAGCTGGATGCTGAGAAGCTTGTGAAGGACGGGCCACCACCGGGGAAAGAGCATCGCAAGCCCGGGAATTACTATAAGGACGTTATGAAGGGTGCTCGCCTTGTGGTGGATGAATGTTCTGGGGATGCAATTTTTGAGTGAAACTTGCCCGTTTTGTCCTGTGCGCTGAAAACTTGTTTATATGCGCTAAGCAATGCTGTTGGAATTTAAAATATTACCTTCTGTGTGGCTGTTTATCAATTCTGAGAGATGGCGAGTCGTCGGCTTCTGCCCCCGTGCCGCTAGTGCTGGGGTGTTCGGGGGTAAACCTGAGCGCTCTTTTTCCCATGTTTGGGTCCTTCGAGGGAGGCGCTCAGCCCAACGAACAAGGCAATCGGACTATAATGCGTGAACACTCTCACTTAGCCATAGAATTCTATAATTTTAAATTTCGGCAAAGCCCCTGGTATTCGGAAGACCGAGTTCGGGGCGCTATCCATGCCTTGGCCGGACAGAGCCGGCCCCTCGCCCTAAGCGGCATAAGTCTTTAGGGACTCGGAAAAACCTCTCGAACAGCGACCAGCTCTTGCTTCATCATGAAAGTCAGTTTTAGCTTTCTCCACTGAGGTGCTCGACCCAGCTCAACCGGGGCACAATCGCAGTGGTTCTCCTAGTGCTACCTTAGCCGATATAGCGGAACGTAAGGCACCAAAACATAGGAGCCGGGCAAACCCAACTATTGACCCAAGACATGATTCAGAGCTGATGCATATAATGCTATAAGTTCGGGGTGCCGCACTTGTTAAAGTGTTCGGACTTCTCACACCATATTGAGGGGTACTAAAGCCCCTGGCGTATTTTGGCCGTACCAGCGTGTACGGGTGCAACATGTCGTTAAGGAACATATATAAAGAAAAAAGGTAATGCAAAAATAGACGAAAGCTATGCATTGTTTATTAAAAAGGGGCTGCGATCAAAGCAGAACGATACAAATAATGCGATAAGTGGAAGGTTGGACTAGTTAACATGTCCGTTCCAGGGGCAAGCTGCGGAATAGTATGCGGAACGGGTATACTGCTCGTGATAGAGACCACCTGGGAGTTCCGTAGTGCGGCGTGGCTTGTCTGCTTCCCTGGTTCTTGCATCGTTTGTGAGGCAATTGAACTGCCGAACAGGCCTTCCGAAAGATGAAGTCCTGAAAGTAAGAGAAAATTAAGAAATCGGCAGCCCCTGGTACGGTTTAAGCCGTGTTTTGGGCATGCCGTGTTGGTGCCCCTCCCCCTGTGCCCATGGTATCTCTAGAGAGTAGTTATGTACGCGAAGTACTGGCGTCGCCTTTTTGCGAGGGTTGGGGTTGGGGCCGCATTGCTACGCCTGCTCGGATCGTGCCAGGCGGTCTTGTTGTGGGTTACTCCGGGCGCGCTTGACGGTGTCCGGTCGTTTAGTGGCTGGACTGGAGAACTGCCTGGAGAGGCTGTTTTGAACTTCCGCTGCAAGGGCCGCCGTGTGCTCCTCCGTTTGGAGGGAGCGTTCCGTGTTTCCATTGACCGTAATTACTCCTCGCGGGCCTGGCATCTTGAGCTTAAGGTATGCGTAATGCGGTACCGCATTGAACTTAGCGAATGCGGTTCGCCCGAGCAGTGCGTGATAGCCACTGCGAAACGGGACTATGTCGAAGATTAACTCCTCACTTCGGAAATTATCCGGAGATCCGAAGACCACTTCAAGTGTGACTGAGCCTGTACAGTTGGCCTCTACACCTGGTATTACGCCTTTAAAGGTCGTTTTGGTGGGCTTAATCCTCGAGGGATCTATGCCCATTTTTCGCACTGTATCCTGGTAAAGCAGGTTCAGGCTACTGCCGCCGTCCATAAGGACTCTAGTGAGATGAAATCCGTCAATAATTGGGTCTAGAACCAATGCGGCGAATTCGCCATGACGGATGCTAGTGGGATGGTCCCTTCGATCAAAGGTGATCGGGCAGGAGGACCATGGGTTGAACTTTGGGGCGACTGGCTCTACCGCGTATACGTCCCTTAACGCACACTTCCGCTCCCTTTTGGGGACATGGGTTGCGTATATCATGTTCACCGTCCGCACTTGTGGGGGAAAACCCTTCTGTCCACTGTTGTTCGGCGTCCGGGGCTCCTCGTCGTCATCGCTATTCAGCCCCTTGTTTTCATTTTCGGCGTTTAACTTGCCTGCCTGCTTGAACACCCAACAATCCCTGTTGGTGTGATTGGCTGGCTTTTCGGGGGTGCCATGTATCTGGCACGAGCGGTCGAGTATTCGGTCCAAACTGGACGGGCCCCTAGGATTCCTTTTGAATGGCTTTTTCCGCTGACCGGATTTAGAGCCTCTGAATCCGGCATTAACTGTCGTATCCTCAGCATTGTCGCCGTTAATGCGGCGCATCTGCTTGTTGCGACGCGACCTTCCACTACTGTCCCTGGTGTCCGAATTACCAGGGTTCTTGGTCATATTGTTGCTACGAGCAAGCCAGCTGTCTTCTCCCGTGCAAAAGCGGGTCATGAGTGTTGTGAGTGCTGCCATAGATTTCGGCTTTTCCTGTCCAAGGTGCCGGGCCAGCCACTCATCACGGATATTGTATTTGAAGGCTGCTAGGGCCTCAGCGTCCGGACAGTCGACTGTTTGATTTTTCTTTGTTAGGAACCGTGTCCAGAATTGCCTGGCCGATTCCTCTGGCTGCTGAATTACATGACTTAGGTCATCGGCGTCTGGGGGTCGCACGTAAGTGCCCTGGAAATTGTCGAGGAATGCGGCTTCCAGGTCCTCCCAACAACTGATTGATCTTGTTGGCAAGCTGTTAAGCCAATGCCGAGCTGGTCCTTTAAGCTTGAGTGGGAGGTATTTGATGGCGTGGAAATCATCGCTGCGGGCCATGTGGATATGGAGGAGATAATCCTCGATCCATACTGCGGGATCTGTTGTGCAATCATATGATTCGATGTTTACGGGTTTGAAACCCTCGGGGATTTGATGATCCATTATTTCGTCTGTAAAGCAGAGTGGGTGTGCGGCACCTCTGTACTGGGCAATATCATGACGTAGCTCCAATGAGCCTTGTCTACTTTGTTCGGCCCCGCCGAATTTGTGGCCGGCGTGACGGTTACCGTCTCGAGCCGTGGGGAGCCCACACGATCCATAGATCGATCTTGTTTGCCTTGCCTTGTCCTCCAACATGTCTCGTAAGTCCGGCGCATATTCCCGTGCCTTGGTACGGGGTGCGGCTTGAGTGGAGGGCCGAGAGGCCTCTCTGTCGCGACCACGAGGTGGCCGGTCGGCCGCATCAAGTGCTTCCTCCTCTAATCGGGGTAGCAACCTGCGCTTTGGGTAGCTCTTGGAGGGGCGTTCGAGTTTATGTTCTTCGGCCGCAAGGACTTCAGTCCATCTGTCGACTAGCAAATCTTGATCAGCTCTAAGTTGTTGTTGTTTTTTCTTGAGGCTTCTTGCCGTGGCCATAAGCCTGCATTGAAAACGCTTTTGCTCGACGGGATCCTCTGGCACGACGAATTCGTCGTTGTCGAGGCTTGCCTCGTCTTCGGAGGGAGGCATATAATTATCGTCTTCGACCTCTCTGTCTGCCGCTCTCTCATGAGGGATGGTTTCTCCATCCTCCTGTGCTAAATCTTGCTGGAGGGGGTTTTCTTTGGCGCTTTCGGGAGTATTATTATCTCCCGTGCTGGAATCACCGTGTTTGTTTTGGCGGGATTTTGAGCGGCGCCGCTGACGCCGGCGCTTAGATTGTTTCTTGGAGGGGTCATCCTCCGCTGTTCCATCGCCATCTCCCTCTTTTGGGGTGTCCACCATGTATATATCATACGATGAGGTGGCTTTTCAAGGCCTAGTAGGCACTGGTTCTTCATCATCTCCTTCATCGGCGTCCATACCGTCGATGTCCTCGGAGTCGAAGTCGAGCATGTCGGTTATTTCGTCGATAGTGGCTATAAAGTGGGTGGTGGCTGGGCTTTGAATTTCTTCATCGTCCGTACCCCAACCTTGCTGACCGTAGTCCGGCCAGGGCTCTCCTGATAAAGAGAGAGACTTCAGTGACTTCAGGATATCGCCGAAAGGCGAGTGCTGAAAGATGTCCCCGGCAGTGAACTCCATGATCGGCGCCCAATCGGATTCGATCGGTAGGGGCGCGGAGGGTTCGGAGTCCGGAGAGGAGTCCGGCTCCTTGGAGTCACGAGTCTCGCAGAGTACGGGGCTGGTGCTTGGCTCAATCGTCGTTGGGGTCGCAGCCCCCGAGGTGGCGTCCATCTGCCCATCCTCGATCGACGTATTTGGCTCCGAATCAAGGGTCGGAGCCGATGCGGGTGCGGCCTCCGAGGCACTGTTCGGCGGCAGAGCTAGATCATGCTCGTCGTGACAGCGCGGCGCGCTCGGCAGTGGCTCGAATCCGTCGAAGATCAAGTCCCCGCGGATGTCAGCCGTGTAGTTTAAATTTCCAAATCTGACCTAACGGCCAGGGGCGTAGCTTTCGATCTACTCCAGGCGGCCAAGCGAATTGGCCCGTAGTGCGAAGCCGCCGAAGACGAAGATCTGTCCGGGGAGGAAGGTCTCACCCTGGACTGCATCGCTATCAATGATCGTAGGAGCCATCGAGCCTGACGGCGACGACACAGAGGAACTCTCAATGAAAGCACCAATGTCGGTGTCAAAACCGGAGGATCTCGGGTAGGGGGTCCCGAACTGTGCGTCTAGACCGGATGGTAACAGGAGACAAGGGACACGAAGTTTTACCCAGGTTCGGGCCCTCTCGATGGAGGTAAAACCCTACGTCCTGCTTGATTAATATTGATGATATGGGTAGTACAAGAGTAGATCTACCACGAGATCGAGGAGGCTAAACCCTAGAAGCTAGCCTATGGTATGATTGTTGATGTGTATGTTGTCCTACGGACTAAAACCCTCCGGTTTATATAGACACCGGGTAGGGTTAGGGTTACATAGAGTCGGTTACAATGGTAGGAGATCTGCATATTCGTATCGCCAAGCTTGCCTTCCACGCCAAGGAAAGTCCCTCCCGGGCACGGGACGAAGTCTTCAATCTTGTATCTTCATAGTCCAGGAGTCCGGCTAAAGGTATAGTCCGGCCATCCGGACACCCCCTAATCCAGGACTCCCTCAGTAATACTTTTGATGAAATTCCAACTTCAATCTTTTATAGTCCCAGAATCTCATATCATCACATAGCCTATACCATATCAATGCGTCTCCCTTCAAAGATAAAGGGAAGACCTTATTCTTAGCAACATCATCGGGTATACCTACAAACTTAAATAATCCACAAACTTCATCCACATATATTAAGTGCTCATCGGGATGCTTTGTTCCATCTCCTGTAAAAGGGTTAGCTAGCAGTTTTTCCATCATAGCCGCAGGAAATTCAAAAGGAGTTTCATTTTCAATAGGTTCAGTAGGTTGAGGAGAAACTCTTTGCTCTACTGGACGGGGTGAAGATACCCCGAACAAGCCCCCCAGAGAATTACTTTCCATAGTAACAAGTGACAATAAATTTCAGCACACTATATAAATTTTTCCTTACCAAATTCCACCAACCAAAGGCGCTACACTCCCCGGCAACGGCGCCACAAAAGAGTCTTGATGACCCACAAGTATAGGGGATCTATCATAGTCCTTTCGATAAGTAAGAGTGTCGAAGCCAACGAGGAGCAGAAGGAAATGATAAGCGGTTTTCAACAAGGTATTCTCCGCAAGTACTGAAATAAGTGGTAACAGATAGTTTTGTGATATGATAAATTGTAACGAGCAAAAAGTAACAAAAGTAAATAAAGTGCAGCAAGGTGGCCCAATCCTTTTGTAGCAAAGGACAAGCCAGAACAAACTCTTATAATAGGAAAAGCGCTCCCGAGGACACCTGGGAATATCGTCAAGCTAGTTTTCATCACGTTCATATGATTCGCGTTCGATAATTTGATAATTTGATATGTGGGTGGACCAGTGCTTGGGTACTGTTCTTACTTGAACAAACATCCCACTTATGATTAACCTCTATTGCAAGCATCCACAACTACAACAAAAGTATTAAGGTAAACCTAACCATAGCATGAAACATATGGATCCAAATCAGCCCCTTACGAAGCAACGCATAAACTAGGGTTTAAGCTTCTGTCACTCTAGCAACCCATCATCTACTTATTACTTCCCAATGCCTTCCTCTAGGCCCAAATAATGGTGAAGTGTTATGTAGTCGATGTTCACATAACACCACTAGAGGCTAGACAACTACATCTTATCAAAATATCAAACGAATACCAAATTCACATGACTACTCATAGCAAGACTTCTCCCTTGTCCTCAGGAACGAACATAATTACTCACAAAGCATATTCATGTTCATAATCAGAGGGGTAATAATATGCATATAGGACCTGAACATATGATCTTCCACCAATTAAACCAACTAGCATCAACTACAAGGAGTAATCAACACTACTAGCAACCTACTAGCACCAATCCCGGACTTTGAGACAAGAATTGGATACAAGAGATGAACTAGGGTTTGGAGATGAGATGGTGTTGGTGAAGATGTTGATGGAGATTGCCCTCTCCCGATGAGAGGAGCGTTGGTGATGACGATGGTGATGATTTCCCCCTTCGGGAAGGAAGTATCCCCGGCAGAACAGCTCTGCCGGAGCTCTAGATTGGATCCGCCAAGGTTCCGCATCGTGGCGGCGGAGTCTCGTCCTGAAAAGTTCCTTATTATTTTTTTCTCATCGAAAGACCTCATATAGGAGAAGATGGGCGTCGGAGAGCCACCAGGGGGCCCACGAGATAGGGGGCGCGCCCTAGGGGGGGCGCCCCCCACCCTCGTGAGCAGGGTGTGAGCCCCCTGGCCTTCATCTTTGGCGTGGATTTTTCTTTATTTCTTTTAAGACATTCCGTGGAGTTTCAGGACTTTTGGAGTTGCGCAGAATAGGTCTCTAATATTTGCTCCTTTTCCAGACCAGAATTCCAGCTGCCGGCATTCTCCCTCCTTATGTAAACCTTGTAAAATAAGAGAGAATAGCCATAAGTATTGTGTTATAAAGTGAAATAACAGTCCATAATGCAATAAATATCGATATAAAAGCATGATGCAAAATGGACGTATCAGTATGATACCGGCGAAAGTTGCGCGATACTAGAGGCTAGCAATGGTGGAAGGGTGAGGGTGCGTATAATACATGGACTAAACATTAGTCATAAAGAACTCACATACTTATTGTAAAAATCTTTTAGTTATCAAAACAAAGTACTACGCACATGCTCGTAGGGGGATAGATTGGTAGGAAAATACCATCGCTCGTCCCCGACCGCCACTCATAAGGAAGGCAATCAATAAATAAATCATGCTCCGACTTCATCACATAACGGTTCACCATACGTGCATGCTACGGGAATCACAAACTTCAACACAAGTATTTCTCAAATTCACAACTACTCAACTACCATGACTCTAATATCACCATCTCCATATCTCAAAACAATCATCAAGTATCAAACTTCTCTTAGTATTCAATGCACTTATATGAAAGTTTTTATTATGCCTAAAAGAAAATTGCCATGTTGTTCTAAAGGACTCTCAAAATAATATAAGTGAAGCATGATAGATCAATTATTTCTATAAAATAAAACCACCACCGTGCTCTAAAAGATATAAGTGAAGCACTAGAGCAAAAACTATATAGCTCAAAAGATATAAGTGAAGCACATAGAGTATTCTAATAAATTCCGATTCATGTGTGTCTCTCTCAAAAGGTGTGTACAGCAAGGATGATTGTGGTAAAATAAAAAGCAAAGACTCAAATCATACAAGACGCTCCAAGCAAAACACATATCATGTGGTGAATAAAAATATAGCTTCAAGTAAAGTTACTGATGAACGAAGACAAAAGAGGGGATGCCTTCCGGGGCATCCCCAAGCTTAGGCTTTTTGGTGTCCTTGGATTTACCTTAGGGTGCCTTGGGAGTCCCCAAGCTTAGGCCCTTGCCACTCCTTTTTCCATAATCCATCAAATCTTTACCCAAAACTTGAAAACTTCACAACACAAAACTTAACAAGAAAATCTCGTGAGCTCCGTTAGCGAAAGAAAACAAAACACCACTTCAAGGTACTATAATAAACTCATTATTTATTTATATTGGTGTTAAACATACTGTATTCGAACTTCTCTATGGTTTCTAAACTCCATTACTAGCCATAGATTCATCAAAATAAGCAAACAACAGACGAAAAATAGAATCTGTCAAAAAACAGAACAGTCTGTAGTAATCCGTAGCTAACACAAACTTATGGATCCCCAAAAATTCTAAAATAAATTTCTGGACTTGAGGAATTTATCTATTAATCATCTGCAGAAATAATTAACTAAATAGCACTCTCCAATAAAAAATGGCAGCAATTCTCGTGAGCGCTTAAGCTTCTTTTTTTACAGCAAGATCAAAAAGACTTCCCCCAAGTCTTCCCAACGGTTCTACTTGGCACAAACACTAATTAAACACAAAAAAACACAACCAAAACATAGACTAGATAAATTATTTTATTACTAAACAGGAGCAAAAAGCAAGGAATAAAAATAAAATTGGGTTGCCTCCCAACAAGCGCTATCGTTTAACGCCCCTAGCTAGGCACAAAAGCGAAGATAGATCTAGGTATTGCCATCTTTGGTAGGCAATCCATAAGTGGCTCTTATAACAGATTCATATGGTAATTTAATTTTCTTTCTAGAGAAGTGTTCCATGCCTTTCCTTAACGGAAATTGGAATCTAATATTCCCTTTCTTCATATTAATAATTGCACCAATTGTTCTAAGGAAAGGTCTACCAAGAATAATAGGACATGAAGGATTGCAATCTATATCAAGAACAATGAAATCTATGGGCACATAATTCCTATTTGAAACAATAAGAACATCATTAATCTTTCCCATAGGTTTCTTAATAGTGGAATCCGCAAGGTGCAAGTTTAGAGAACAATCATCAAATTCACGGAAACCTAGCAAATCACACAAAGTTTTTGGGATTGTGGAAACACTAGCACCCAAATCACACAAAGCATAGCATTCATGATCTTTCATTTTTATTTGAATTGTAGGTTCCCACTCATCATAAAGTTTTCTAGCAATAGAAACTTCCAACTCAAGTTTTTCATTATAAGATTGCATCAAAGCATCAACGATATGTTTAGTAAAAGCTTTATTTGACTATAAGCATGAGGAGAATTTAGCACAAATTGCAACAAGGAAATACAATCTATCAAAGAGCAATTATCATAATTAAATTCCTTGAAATCCAAGATAGTGGGTTTGTTGCTATCTAAAGTTTTGACCTCTTCAATCCCACTTTTATCAATTTTTGCATCAAGATCTAAAAACTCCGAATTTTTGGGATGCCTTCTAAATAAAGTTGACTCATCTCTAGTCCCATCATTATCAAGATTCATATTGCAAAACAATGATTTAATAGGGGACACATCAATCACCTTTAGATCTTCATCCCTATTATCATGAAAACTAGAAGAACACGCTTTCACAAAGCAATCTCTTTTTGCACGCATCCTAGCGGTTCTTTCTTTGCACTCATAAATGGAAATTCTCATGGCTTTGAGAGACTCATTGATATCATGCTTAGGTGTAATAGATCTAAGTTTCAAAGAATCAACATCAAGAGAAATTCTATCCACGTTCCTAGCCAACTCATCAATCTTAAGCAATTTTTCTTCAATCAAAGCATTGAAACTCTTTTGCGAACTAATAAATTCTTTAATATTAGATTCAAAATAAGAGGGAATCTTATTATAATTTCCATAAGAATTGTTGTAGGAATTACCATAATTATTAGAGGAATTACTAGGAAATGGCCTAGAATTAAAATTACCTCTATACGCGTTGTTACCAAAATTGTTCCTACCAACAAAATTCACATCCATAGATTCATTATTATTCTCAATCAAAGTAGACAAAGGCATATCATTAGGATCAGTAGGAGCACTCTTATTAGCAAACAATTAAGCTACAGTAATTCTCTGCTAATGATGCCACATCACTTCGATTACTATCGCTAATCTCGTGTTAGTTCGAAACCGATTCAAATTCAAATTCAATTAAAGGCAAATAATAAAAGTTTTCAAATATTAAAACCAAATTGCTTGAGTTGTGCCAAATAATGCATATGTGATTATGGTGAAGCACCCATACTTTTATACTCCCTCCGGTCCTTTTTAGTTCGCATATAAGATTTGACTGAAGTCAAGGCTCATAAAGTTTGACCAGCTTTGTACAAAAAAGTGTCAACATTCACAATCTGAAATCAATACAACTAGATGTGTCATGACTTAAAGTTACATATTATATAACTTTAGCATGGCAGATGTTGATATATTTTCATATAAATACGATCAAACTTTGTGAAGTTTGACTTCACAGAATTCTAATATGTAGAGTAAAAAGGACCGGAGGGAGTACAACGTTTAAATGCTATAAGATAACTAAAATAGTAGCAAAAACTATTAATTAAATACTTTTAAATAATAAACAATTACAGAACTATTTTAGATTAGGTAGCTAGTTAATGTGGCAGTGGCATATTTGGTAACATCAAATTAGGTGCCATTTTGGTATTTTGCTAAATCAAAAATAAAAGGAAACTAAGCTAAAACAGAAAGGAAATAAAATAAATAAAAGAAAAGGAAAATACAAAACCAGAAAAACAAAACTAGCAAAAAAAGGAGAAAGAGAACCCCCCCCCACTTGACCCCTTGGCGGCCACCCCTAGCCTATAGGCCACCCCCACACCCCGGAAACCCTAACCCACCCCCACGATCCCCACTTCTCCCCCCACCTCTCGATACACTCGCTCTCCCTCACCTCCCTCGATCCCGATCGGATCGAGGCACCAGACGCTGCCGCCCGGAACCCCCGCCGGAGCCACCCTGCCACCCGCTGTCGTCGGTGCCCCCACCTCGTCTTCGTCCCTCGTCCTCATCCCCTCCTCGCGACGCCAACGCCCTGCGCCCCGACGCCGGCGTCACCTCGCCGCCGACGCCTCGCCTCCTTCCCGGAGCTCCCCGCTCGCTGACGCCCCCGTCGCCTCGCCTCACCTCACCGACCGCGCCCTCGCCGCCTGGAACGCCGCCTCGCCGGACTTCCTCCCCAACATCGCCGTCGTCCCTGACCTCCGTCAAGCCCATTGCCCCGACCCCTGCTCCGCACGGTGAGGCCACGACCTCCCTCTTCTCCTCCCCCCCTCGTGCTCGCGCACACGGCCGCGGCCTCCTCCCCTCGAGGCCGCGCTCGCCCGCGCCCGCCGTCGCGCCCCGGCACCCCTGATGCTGCTTCCCTGCACCCCACACGCAGCCTCCCTGGCCACGGCTCCCTGCAGCCGCGCGGCGCGCCCGCTCCGACCGCCCCCTCGCTTCGGTCTGCGTCCGCCCGCTCAATCTGCAGCCACGCGCTCGCCCCGCCATGGTCGCGCCTCCCGCTAGCGCCCGCGTCACCTGTCGCGGCCCCTGCTCACCGCCTCGCTGCCGTCGCGCTCGGCCGCTGCGGTCGGCCAGCCTCGCCCATGACGGCACTCCCCTGGCTGCGCTCGGCGCTCCCTGGCCGGCGCTCGGGGCCAACCGGGCTGCGCCCGCTCCAGCCGCCCGTCATCTGATCGGGCTTCGCCCGATGCCCACCTCGCTATGGCCCCTCTGGCCTATGACACGAGGGGCCCACGCCCCTGAAACAAAAAAAATAGAAGATAATAATAATAATAAGTTTAATTAATTAATCAAAATAATAAACTTAACCTAATCAATCTGTTAATTAAACCAATTAACTAGGTTAATTAGTTGTCAGTCAATGACATGTGGGCCACCTGTCCAGTTTGACCAGTCAAACTGTTGACTGGGTTGACCCAGTCCATGACAGGTGGGCCCTGTTTGACCCTGTTGACCAGTCAACAGTTGACTGGTCAAATGCTGACTAGACCGCCCTTGACCCCACCTGCCAGCCATACATACATTCTGTTGGGTACAATTCTGTGTACCCATAGCAATTTAATATTTAATTTTCAAATTAAAATAAATTAGAAAATAATTTAAAACTTTAAAATTAATATAAAATAAACCGTAGTTCGGATGGAAAAACTTTGTACATGAAAGTTGCTCAGAACGACGAGACGAATCCGGTTACGCAGCCCGTTCGTCCGCCATGCATCCCTAGCACAACGAACATGCAACTTTTCCCCTACGATTCATTTGTTTGAAAACGCGAAACACCGGGGATATTTTCCCGGATGTTTCCCCCTTCACCGGTATCACCTCATACCGCGTTAGAACACGTCTAGCTCTGCCTGTTGTCCTGTTATGCACTTGCTTGCTATGTATTTACTGTTTCTCCCCCCTCTTCTCTTCGGTAGACCCCGTGATGATGTTGATGCCCCTGTGGTCGACTACGTCACCGACAACCCCTCCTTGTCTGAGCAACTAGGCAAGCCCCCCTTGATCACCAGATATTGCCTATTCTTATCTCTACTGCTTGCATTAGAGTAGTGTAGCATGTTACTACTTCTGTTAATCCTATCCTGATGCATAGCCTGTCCTTGCTACTACTGTTGATACTTTACCTGCAATCATAAATGCTTAGTATAGGTTGCTACTTATCATCAATGGCCCTACATTCTTGTCCGTCTGCCATGCTATACTATCGGGCCGTGATCACTTGGGAGGTGATCACGGGTATATACACTATATATATTACACATGATACATGTTGTGACTAAAGTCGGGTCGGCTCGCTGAGTACCCGCAAGTGATTCGGAGATGGGGGCTGAAGGGGCAGGTGGTTCCATCCAGGTAGTGATGGTCCTGGGTTCCCGACAGCCCCCTGATGGTTACTTTGTGGCAGAGCGACAGGGCAGGTTGAGACCACCTAGGAGAGAGGTGGGCCTGGCCCTGGTCGGCGTCCGCGGTTACTTCAAAATAACATGCTTAACGAGATCTTGGTATTTGATCTGAGTCTGGCTACTGGCCTATACGCACTAACCAACTACGCGGAAACAGTTATGGGCACTCGACGTCGTTGTATCAGCCGAAGCCTTCATGACTTCAACGACTAAGTGGCGCGCGCCGGATTGGACCGTAAGCCTACTCTTGTGTTAAGGGGGCTAGGTCTGCTTCTGACCGCCCTCGCAACATGCAGGTGTGCAATGGGCGATGGGCCCAGACCCCTGCGCCATAGGATTTAGACCGGCGTGCTGACCTCTCTGTTGTGCCTAGGTAGGGCTGCGACGTGTTGATCTTCCGAGGCCGGGCATAACCCAGGAAAGTGTGTCCGGACAAAGGGGATCAAGCATGTTGGGAAATGTGGTGCACCCCTGCAGGGAAGTTTATCTATTCGAATAGCCGTGATCTTTGGTAACAGGACGACTTGGAGTTGTACCTTGACCTTATGACAACTAGAACCGGTTACTTAATAAAACACACCCTTCCAAGTGCCAGATACAACCCGGTGATCGCTCTCTAACAGGGCGACGAGGGGAGGATCGCCGGTTAGGATTATGCTATGCGATGCTACTTGGTGAACTTACCATCTACTCTCTTCTTCTGCTACAAGATGGAGGTGGCCAGAAGCGTAGTCTTCGACAGGACTAGCTATCCCCCTCTGATTCTGGCATTCTTCAGTTCAGTCCACATATGTTACCCCTTTTACATTTGATACCAATGCATTCATATGTAGTGTAGTTCCTTGCTTGTGAGTACTTTGGATGAGCACTCACGGTTGCTTTGCTCCCCCTTTTCCCCTTTCCTATACCCGATTGATGCGACCAGACATTGGAGTCCAGGAGCCAGACGCCACTGTCGATGACGACTGCTACTACTCGGGAGGTGCCTACTACTACGTGCAGGCCGCTGACGACGACCAGGAGTAGTTTAGGAGGATCCCAGGCAGGAGGCCTGCGCCTCTTTCGATCTGTATCACAGTTTGTGCTAGCCTTCTTAAGCAAACTTGTTTAACTTATGTCTGTACTCAGATATTGTTGCTTTCGCTGACTCGTCTATGATCGAGCACTTGTATTCGAGCCCTCGAGGCCCCTGGCTTGTAATATGATGCTTGTATGACTTATTTTATTTGTAGAATTGTGTTGTGATATCTTCCCGTGAGTCCCTGATCTTGATCATACACGTTTGCGTGTATGATTAGTGTATGATTGAATCGGGGCCGTCACAAGTTGGTATCAGAGCCGACTGCCTGTAGGAGTCCCCCTTCATACTTCTTGGCTGAAGTTGAGTCTAGTCATTACAAAACTTTTACTAACATGGTTGTGTGGCTTATGGGTCCACGTCGCCATTGGGTGGTATTAGGATCTTTTACTCCTCGATCTTTACTCCGGGAAACTCCTTTCTATTCAGGTTAAATGATTTTACTAATTCTAACCCTAGGATCTCGTAACCACTTCCTGTCGGAGAGCCCCTTACTACAGATGATCACCTGCTGCCCAGAAGATTTTGAAGATACTCTTCGATGCTTCTCGAGACCCTTATACCCTCTACCCTTTTCAGTTTCATATTACCAGTATACCCATATGAATAATGACATACACTTGTCATTCATACAATCATTCCCCGTCGATCTTGTTATTACAAGATACCCCGATATTCTCTCTATTGTCCAGAGAATACTTTGTGCCTACTGCCTTGCAGTTCTTTGCCACATGAATACCCCTACGGATACTTTCTCGCACTTACCGAGTATCCACTAGCTCCCAGTTGTTCATGTGTTTCACAGAAGTCTTCGAAATACCATTTGATCTTCCGATCCTTAACAGCCTATTGTTCTTGAAATTCTTGCTTGCTTGCATTATGGTTAATCCCATAAGTATGGTAATGTTATTGGCATCCTTTGTCATTATCATTTTGAGTCCCTTGATTCGATATGTTGTGAATGCTCGCAATCCTCAATCAGGTCCTAGTATTCATCCTTCCGGCTCAGGCATCATTTTGAACAAGAGCTGGTTCTCGACCAATCAATTGCCATCGATTGTGCCCCTAAGTCTATTCAACTTATCCATACTTGATCAGAGTGTCTGCTTCCGATCCTTCGATTTGGAATCATAATTCCTTTGCATTTGAGCTTTGAATTAGTCAGTTGTTTCTATAATCCGATGCCCTTTTGTTCCTCCTTCCTCTGGTTGAGTACCGATACTCACATCAGATCCTTTGTGGACCATCAAGTCCTTTGCTGGATTGTTATCCGATAGTGCCCTCATATTTAACCACCTTGTGAGTTCTTCCCTGATACATAATGCCTTTGGTAAATTGCATCCTCTCCTTTTTGCCAACCATGCTCTACCTTCGAGCTTGTGTTATTTACTCTTTAAGTTTTTGGTATATGTTCCTAAGATGCACCGATGGGTTGAACCTACGCCTTCCCTAATCCGCGTGAACTCAAAAGGTTTCACGGGTCATACTTATCTGGCATTGCACTAAGTAAAAACTTTTAACAACTAATTTCATTTTCGAAATACGAGAGGTGAATGGAAGGTTATGCATTGAAGAAGTGGGAGTCGACCTTGAACCTTTGTGTTCATGCCCATGGACACGATGTAGATCCTATCATGGAAGCTTCTTGTAATAATAACTACTTCCCTGATATAATATCATCTGGTATCTGTGAATTGATCCTTGGCAATCGTGGTTCCGACCATATGTTCTTCCTTGATCCCATTTCTCGGGCAAAGTTTAAGCACTGTCTTCTGTGGATCAATACACCTGTCCAACCTTTACTTTGGTCTATCGTCGAGTATTACCCCCCTGGTATCTCGAGATTGTCACGGAACTGCATAACTTCTTATGAGTTCTTTGTCAAGTACTACATTCTCATCGATTCCAAATTTTTCACGGGCTCTGAGTTATTAAACCCTCAAGGACACCGATAACTGAATCGAGTCCGCATCGCGATTAAACAACTCTTAGTAATCTTCTTTACTTGTGAGTTTGTACCCGACCACGCCATTCCTAGCCTGTTTGGCTATATCATTATCATACTAAAATTTCACTATGCTACATGGTCCTTTGCGGAGCACAATTTCCGATGATGAGCTAACCCTACGTCGATCTTCCTCGTCATATCATTTCGCCTTGAGCAGCAAACTTGATTTTGAGTAAGTGTCCTACTCCTATCCTTGGTTACAATAACCTTTCGCTTCATCATTCCTTTGACTTGATGTCATCGCCGATTGATTACATCTTCATGAGATCTCTCTACAAATGTGTTGTGATCATCATCAGCATTCTGAGCTCTTCCAGGATATCAATTGAATTCATGATGTGAAATGCCATCCTTATCCCCTCGATGATTTTTATTAACATCGACAACATTCTTGCATTCACTCTGACCCAAAACTTGTTCATGGTTTGTGTTGCACCTAGAGTTCCTTCCTATCCAACTTATAATAGGATTCTATCTTGGAGTATTACCATCTTTTATGTCAAGGATGTTGAGAGAATTGCTCTAGCTATTAATTCTTGCTATAGTGATACTTCTCACCATCACCATTCTAACATTGATCGTACTACCTAAGCCCATATTTCGGGTCCACTTTTCAACCAATGTTTAATGGTGTATGTTTTCCCCGAGCATACTTCCTTATATCATTTTGATCTGACATATGTTATCACCTTGTTCACATAATTGTGGAAATACATCTTTTGGAAATCCCAATGAATTGTCGCTGAGATCATCAACCACCTCCTCATTCTCTCCGTGGTTTACTAATGAACTCTTGTATCGGAACTCGCTTCCATAGTTCATTTCCCGAGAATCTTACGATGTCTTCTCATCAATTTGTGTCGCAACTTTTTCTTCTCAGGCATCCTGAGTCTAAGGTATCCTGACCCCAATCAGATCTGAATCTCGGTCTGATATGATGGTTGGAACATATTTCCAAGAGTTATAACATTGGTCTTTATGTGACCTGGTAAGGTGATGACGTGCCTAGCACACTTGGCCTAAGGACCTATTGTTATAGATTCCTTTTCAGCAAGGTTATCCATTCTTCCATGAGGAAATTGTAAGACTTATTCTACCAGTTATTCCTAATGGATCCTTTGTGTTTCCAAAGCCTGATCTTCACCTGTTGACCATGTCAATGCTATCTCAAAGCACGTCTATGGTACTCCGATTTTCAACAAGAACATTTGAAGCCCAATGCTAAAGGTTTCCTGCTTAATTATCCAAATACCGTTGTATGGGTAATGTCATGAAATTTCTCTCCCCTTACCTGAAGAGTTTTCTACATTATATCATGTCATGGATATCATGCTTTGCTTGTCTTTGAGAAGGATATACCCCTGAATTATGTGTTTAAACACATTTTTCCTTTCCATTGTTTTGTTTAACCTTCTTGAGGTTTATATGATCTAAGCAGTAATACGTCACTGCTTTTATAAGCACCTCAGTGTACAACTCTGTCAGTAAGACCCTGTTACTATTGTTGTTGACATTCCGGTAACCACCGATGGACGAGAACTTTGCCTATTGGTCCGCCTCGTTCAACAAGCAGGAATATGGTTCTCTTCATCCCTCACCCTTGGTACCGGTGTTGTTGCCGACATAACTGACAGGCTATCCTTTGACATGCCTTGATTACATGATCATGCAAGATGTCACCGCCCTTCCTAATTTTTACCCACGTTGTGGGCCCATAACCCATAGTTCCCAGGAACGAAACCTGACTCTCCTATACAACACTGTTTCTAATGGTTATTCTCCATGCTTAGCTTCATATTTAATTCATGGGCCACCTTCCTAGTGCTCTATTCTGGTATCAGACGCAATACTTGCTCTCACTACTCTGAACCCCTTCCTCACTCTGGTTCAGACTTCGAGCAACTATCTATCCGCTTGGAACCTCTTATTGTACCTTCGTACCTTACTCTCGATGTATTTCATATGTTCAACTCGAGAGATAATCTTATGCCCATTCATGGGTTAACCCCAGATTGTTTCCCTCAAAAGCATTCTGTTGTAGCTGAGCTGCCCCTTATCCTTTCGTAAGTACGATAGAGTTCCCGAAGAAATGATGACAAGTTTATCATGATGCATTGGAATAAAGAATTGAAGACATCAACGAAAGGGATGAACTTCTTCGAGAAGATCCGTTAGAATATCATAACCAGAACTTTCCCCCTTACTCCCCTCTTAAATCTCGAGACGAGATTTCTTGTAGTGGAGGAGAATTGTGATGCCCGGATAATTAAGCTACAGTAATTCTCTGCTAATGATGCCATGTCACTTCGATTACTATCGCTAATCTCGTGTTAGTTCGAAACCGATTCAAATTCAAATTCAATTGAAGGCAAATAATAAAAGTTTTCAAATATTAAAACCAAATTGTCCGAGTTGTGCCAAATAATGCATAGGTGATTATGGTGAAGCACCCATACTTTTATACAACGTTTAAATGCTATAAGAAAACGAAAATAGTAGCAAAAACTATTAATTAAATACTTTTAAATAATAAACAATTACACAACTATTTTAGATTAGGTAGCTAGTTAATGTGGCACTGGCATATTTGGTAACATCAAATTAGGTGCCATTTTGGTATTTTGCTAAATCAAAAATAAAAGGAAACTAAGCTAAAACAGAAAGGAAATAAAATAAACAAAAGAAAAGGAAAATACAAAACCAGAAAAATAAAACTAGCAAAAAAAGAGAAAAGGAGAAAGAGAACCCCCCCCCCACTTGACCCCTTGGCCCAACTGGGCCATTGGCCAGCCGGCCACCCCCTGGCCTATAGGCCACCCCCACACCCCGGAAACCCTAACCTACCCCCACGATCCCTACTTCTCCCCGCACCTCTCGATACACTCGCTCTCCTCACCTCCCTCGATCCAGATCGGATCGAGGCACCGGACGCCGCCGCCCAGAACCCCCGCCGGAGCCACCCTGCCACCCGCTGTCGTCGGTGCCGCCACCTCATCTTCGTCGCTCGTCCTCATCCCCCTCCTCGCGACGCTAACGCCCCGCGCCCCGACGCCAGCGTCACCTCGCCGCCGACGCCTCGCCTCCTCCCCGGAGTTCCCCGCTCGCCGAAGCCCCCGTCGCCTCGCCTCACCTCACCGACCGTGCCCTCGCCGCCCGGAACGCCGCCTCGCCGGACTTCCTCCCCAACGTCGCCGTCGTCTCCGACTTCCGTCAAGCCCATTGCCCCAACCCCTGCTCCGCACAGTGAGGCCACCGCCTCCCTCTTCTCCCCCCTCCCCCCCCCCCACGCTCGCGCACACGGCCGCAGCCTCCTCCCCGCGAGGTCGCGCTCGCCCACGTCCGCCGTCGCGCACCGGTGCCCTGATGCTGCTCCCCTGCACCCCCCGCGCAGCCTCCCTGGTCGCGGCTCCCCGCAGTCGCGCGGCGCGCCCGCTCCGACCGCCCCCTTGCTTCGGTCCGCGTCCGCCCGCTCAATCTGCAGCCACGCGCTCGCCCCGCCATGGTCGCGCCTCCCGCGCGCGCCCGCGTCACCTGCCGCGGCCCCTGCTCGCCGCCTCGTTGCCGTCGCGCTCGGCCGCTGCGGTTGGCCGGCCTCGCCCACGACGGCACCCCCCTAGCTGCGCTCGGCGCTCCCTGGTCGGCGCTCTCCTCCGTCCTGGCCGGCGCCCGGGGCCAACCGGGCTGCGCCAGCTCCAGGCGCCCGTCGTCTGATCGGGCTTCGCCTGATGCCCACCTCGCTATGGCCCCTCTGGCCTATGACACGAGGGGCCCACGCCCCTGAAACAAAAAGAATAGAAAATAATAATAATAATAATAATAATAATAAGTTTAATTAATTAATTAAAATAATCAACTTAACCTAATCAATCTGTTAATTAAAGCAATTAACTAGGTTAATTAGTTGTCAGTCAATGACATGTGGGCCACCTGTCCAGTTTGGCCAGTCAAACTATTGACTGGGTTGACCTAGTCCTTGACAGGTGGGCCCTGTTTGACCCTGTTGACCAGTCAATAGTTGACTGGTCAAATGCTGACTGGACCGCCCTTGACCCCACCTGGCAGCCACACATACATTATGTTGGGTACAATTCTGTGTACCCATAGCAATTTAATATTTAATTTTCAAATTAAAATAAATTAGAAAATAATTTAAAACTTTTAAAATTAATATAAAATAAACCGTAGTTCAGATGGAAAAACTTTGTACATGAAAGTTGCTCAGAACGACAAGATGAATCCGGCTACGCAGCCCGTTCATCCGCCACGCATCCCTAGCACAACGAACACGCAACTTTTCCCCTCCGATTCATCCGTCTGAAAACGTGAAACACTGGGGATATTTTCCCGGATGTTTCCCCCCTTCACCGGTATCACCTCATACCGCGTTAGAACGCGTCTAGCTCTGCCTGTTGTCCTGTTATGCACTTTCTTCGGTAGACCCCGTGATGATGTTGATGCCCCTGTGGTCGACTACGTCACCGACGACCCCTCCTTCTTGTCTGAGCAACCAGGTAAGCCCCCCTTGAGCACCAGATATCGCCTATTCTTATCTCTACTGCTTGCATTAGAGTAGTGTAGCATGTTACTACTTCCGTTAATCCTATTCTGATGCATAGCCTGTCCTTGCTACTACTGTTGATACTTTACCTGCAATCCTAAATGCTTAGTATAGGTTGCTAGTTATCATCAATGGCCCTACATTATTGTCCGTCTGCCATGCTATACTATCGGGCCGTGATCATTTGGGAGGTGATCACGGGTATATATACTATATATATTACACATGATACATGTTGTGACTAAAGCCGGGTCGGCTCGCTGAGTACCCGCAAGTGATTCGGAGATGGGGGCTAAAGGGGCAGGTGGTTCCATCCAGGTAGTGATGGGCCTGGGTTCCCGACAGCCCCCTGATGGTTACTTTATGGCAGAGCGACAGGGCAGGTTGAGACCACCTAGGAGAGAGGTGGGCCTAGCCCTGGTCGGCGTCCGTGGTTACTTCAAAATAACACGCTTAACGAGATCTTGGTATTTGATCTGAGTCTGGCTACTGGCCTATATGCACTAACCAACTACGCGGGAACAGTTATGGGCACTCAACGTCGTGGTATCAGCCGAAGCCTTAGTGACGTCAGCGATTGAGCGGCGCGTGCCGGATTGGACCGTAAGCCTGCTCTTGTATTAAGGGGGCTAGATCTGCTTCCGGCCGCCCTCGCAACATGCAGGTGTGCAATGGGCGATGGGCCCAGACCCCTGCGCCATAGGATTTAGACCGGTGTGCTGACCTCTCTGTTGTGCCTAGGTAGGGCTGCGACGTGTTGATCTTCCGAGGCCGGGCATGACCCAGGAAAGTGTCTCCGGACAAAGGGGATCGACGGTTGGGAAATGTGGTGCACCCCTGCAGGGAAGTTAATCTATTCGAATAGCCGTGATCTTCGGTAATAGGACGACTTGGAGTTGTACCTTGACCTTATGACAACTAGAACCGGTTACTAAATAAAACACACCCTTCCAAGTGCCAGATACAACCCGGTGATCGCTCTCTAACAGGGCGATGAGGGGAGGATCGCCGGTTAGGATTATGCTATGCGATGCTACTTGGTGAACTTACCATCTACTCTCTTCTTCTGCTACAAGATGGAGGTGGCCAGAAGCGTAGTCTTCGATAGGACTAGCTATCCCCCTCTTATTCTGGCATTCTGTAGTTCAGTCCACATATGTTACCCCTTTTCCATTTGATACCAATGCATTCATATGTAGTGTAGTTCCTTGCTTGCGAGTACTTTGGATGAGTACTCACGGTTGCTTTGCTCCCCCTTTTCCCCTTTCCTATACCCGATTGCTGTGACCAGACGTTGGAGTCCAGGAGCCAGACGCCACTGTCGATAACGACTGCTACTACTCGGGAGGTGCCTACTACTATGTGCAGGCCGCTGACGACGACCAGGAGTAGTTTAGGAGGATCCCAGGCAGGAGGCCTGCGCCTCTTGCGATCTGTATTCCAGTTTGTGCTAGCCTTCTTAAGGCAAACTTGTTTAACTTATGTCTATATTCAGATATTGTTGCTTTCGCTGACTCGTCTATGATCGAGCACTTGTATTCAAGCCCTCGAGGCCCCTGGCTTGTAATATGATGCTTGTATGACTTATTTTATTTGTAGAGTTGTGTTGTGATATCTTCCCGTGAGTCCCTGATCTTGATCGTACACGTTTGCGTGTATGATTAGTGTACGATTGAATCGGGGGCGTCACACTTTCTTTGCACCCATAAATGGAAATTCTCATGGCTTTGAGAGACTCATTGATATCATGCTTAGGTGGAATATATCTAAGTTTCAAAAGAATCAACATCAAGAGAAATTGTATCCACGTTCCTGGCCAACTCATCAATCTTAAGCAAATTTTCTTCAATCAAAGCATTGAAACTCTTTTGCGAACTAATAAATTCTTTAATATTAGATTCAAAATCAGACGGCATCTTATTATAATTTCCATAAGAATTGTTGTAGGAATTACCATAATTATTAGAGGAATTACTAGGAAACGGCCTAGAATTAAAATTACCTCTATACGCGTTGTTACCAAAATTGTCCCTACCAACAAAATTCACATCCATAGATTCATTATTATTCTCAATCAAAGTAGACAATGGCATATCATTAGGATCAGTAGGAGCACTCTTATTAGCAAACAATTTCATAAGTTCATCCATCTTTCCACTCAAAACATTAATCTCTTCAATTGCATCCACTTTTTTACTAGTAGATCTTTCCGTGTGCCATTGAGAATAATTAGCCATAATATTACCTAGGAGTTTGGTAGCTTCTCCTAAAGTGATTTCCATAAAAGTGCCTCCCGCGGCCGAATCTAAAAGATTTCTAGAAGCAAAATTCAACCCTGGCATAAATTTTTTGTATAATCATCCATAAATTCAATCCATGTGTAGGGCAATTACGTATCATTAATTTCATCCTCTCCCAAGATTGTGCAACATGCTCATCATCAAGTTGCTTAAAATTCATAATATCGTTTCTAAGGGAGATGATCTTAGCGGGAGGAAAATACTTAGAGATAAAAGCATCTTTGCACTTATTCCATGAATACTATTTTCAAGCAAAGACGAAAACCAAGCTTTAGCATGATCTCTAAGCAAAAACGGAAATAGCTTAAGTTTAACAATATCATTATCCACATCTTTCTTCTTTTTCATATCACACAAATCAACAAAGTTGTTTAGATGGGTAGCGGCATCTTCACTAGGAAGGCCAGAAAAGGGATCTTTCATGACAAGATTTAGCAAAGCAGTATTAATTTCACAAGATTCAGCATCGGTAAGAGGATCAATCAGAGTGCTAATAAAATCATTATTGTTGGTATTGGAAAAGTCACACAATTTAGTAGTATCTTGAGCCATGGTGACAAGCAAGCAATCCAACACATAAGAAAACAAGAAACAGGCAAAAGAGGCAAATTGAAAAAGAGAAGGGGAACGGAAAAAGAGGGCGAATAAAACGGCAAGGGTGAAGTGGGGGAGAGGAAAACGAGAGGCAAATGGCAAATAATGTAATGCGAAGGATAAGAGTTGTGATGGGTACTTGGTATCTCTTGACTTGGCGTAGATCTCCCCGGCAATGGCGCCAGAAATCCTTCTTGCTACCTCTTGAGCACTGCGTTGGTTTTCCCTTGAAGAGGAAAGGGTGATGCAGTAAAGCAGCGTAAGTATTTCCCTCAGTTTTTGAGAACCAAGGTACCAATCCAGTAGGAGACCACGCGTGAGTCACCTCGTACCTACACAAACAAATAAGAACCTCGCAACCAACGCGATAAAGGGGTTGTCAATCCCTTCACGGCCACTTGCCAGAGTGAGATCTGATAGAGATAATAATAATAAGATAAATATTTTTGGTATTTTTATGATATATATTGAAAGTAAAGATTGCAAAATAAAATAGATTAGAAACTTGTATGATGGAGAATAGACCCGGGGGCCATAGGTTTCACTAGTGGCTTCTCTCAAGATAGCATAAGTATTACGGTGTGTGAACAAATTACTGTCGAGCAATTGATATAAAAGCCAATAATTACGAGAATATCTAGGCATGATCACGTATATAGGCATCATGTCCGTGACAAGTAGACCGACTCCTGCCTGCATCTACTACTATTACTCCACACATCGACCGCTATCCAACATGCATCTAGAGTATTAAGTTCATAAGAACAGAGTAACGCCTTAAACAAGATGACATGATGTAGAGGGATAAACTCATGCACTATGATGTAAACCCCACCTTTTTATCCTCGATGGCAACAATACAATACGTGTCGTTTCCCTTTCTGTCACTGGGATCGAGCACCACAAGATTGAACCCAAAGCTAAGCACTTCCCCCATTGCAAGAAAGATCAATCTAGTAGGCCAAACCAAACTGATAATTCGAAGAAACTTGCAAAGATAAACCAATCATACATAAAAGAATCAGAGAAGATTCAAATATTGTTCATAGATAGACTTGATCATAAACCCGCAATTCATCGGATCTCGACAAACACACCACAAAAGAAGATTACATCGAATAGATCTCCAGGAGAATCGGGGAGAACTTTGTATTGAGATCCAAAGAGAGAGAAGAAGCCATCTAGATACTAGCTATGGACCCGGAGGTCTGAAGTAAACTACTCACATATCATCGGAAGGGCCATGGAGTTGATGTAGAGGCCCTCCGTGATCAATGCCCCCTCCGGCGGAGCTCCTGAAAAGGCCCCAAGATGGGATCTCTTGGGTACAGAAGGTTGCGGCGGTGGAAATAGGGTTTCGTGGTGCTCCTGGATGTTTGCGGGGTATATGGATATATATATATACACACACACACACACACACATAAACACTATTCTGATCACGGGATCAGAATAATATTCTGATCACAACCTGACCTGCCCCGCTAGTAGTACGTTGAACTTCCCTGTGAACTAGGTTGAACTTCCTCCAACATTGCCCAAATGGGACTTGCGATATACCGTTGGAAAGATATGGACCCCAATATCATGACCCAACTTAAATTTTTGGCAAAATATAAGCGGTTTAAGAGCAATTTTGAAAACCGTTCTTTCTTTGCACAAAAAACATGAATCATATTTTCGATCGCATTTCTAAACCGTTTGTCGGAATGAGGCATATAATATGGCGTTGGAAAGCTGCTGCAAAACCGCTCCTTCCACATGTTGAAAGTTTTGTCTAATTACCTATGGTTAAAGAGTAATTTGAAAAAACGTAAAATTTTGTAAACCGAACAGCTGAGTTCGTTTTTTCGATGTCATTTCTAAACGGCTAATCCAATGGAGGCATATGATATGGCGTTGGAAAGCTTATGAAAATGCGCTATTTTTTCATCTTGAAAGTTTTTTTTCTAATTTTGAATTGTTTAAGAGTAATTTAGAAAATGGTCCAAGTCCTACCGAGTTTGTATTTTTGAGCTAATTTTTTAACCGTGCATCCGAATGCAGCAAATGATATGGCGTTGGAAAGCTTGAACAAATACAAAACTTTTCTATATATATTGCTTCTCCTAATTCATTATGGTTTAATGTCAGTTTTGAAAATGGCTATAAACGTATTTTCGCCGTAATTTTTACAAACTTTATCGGAATGGGGCAAATAATATACCGCTGAAAAGCTAAGGAAAATGTGAAACTTTTTCATGTTGATGGTTTTCTCTGATTCCTAGCCGTTTTCAAGTAATTTCGAAAATGGCGAGATCATTCGTTCTGCCTTTATCGCGAAACAGATTCTTCGAAAATGCACCGCGTGAAGAACCTGAACTTCTCGGTGAATGTACCTGAACTTCACTCTGTTTTTCACGTGATTTTTTTGCTCGTAGCTCTCCATCCATTGCTCGTAGTTCTCCATCCACTCACCGGAATTGAGCAAATGACATACCATTGGAAAGTTGCTGTAAACATGCAACTTTTCCATGTTGATCGTTTTTTCATACTTGCGGTGATTTTAAAAGTTTTTCATCTAAAATTCATCCACTTTAGTAATTGAACTTCCTGCTGTTTTCAGTTGAACTTCTGTGACGTATTTTCGTTTGTAATTTTCTCATACATCATCAGTGTTACACAAATGATATTTCTTTTGTACAAATCTCTCACAATATTTTTTTAACTTTCTCTCACGAAGGACTTGAACTTGCAACAACAAAACTTTTAGTGTTTGCTTTTTTATTCTTTTTTTAATACAACATGCACACCGTGTAGTACATGAACTTCTGGCAGTTATCAACATGAACCTCTCTCGGTTATGTGAAAATATTTGAGTTTTTTAATGAATTTTTCATCTGATTTTTCTTAATCTTTTTTATGAATTTTGAAGCGCTCTATTTTTAATAGTTGAACTTCTTGTTATTTTATTTTTGGACTTCTTGTTTCCATTCTTTAATAACGAGGAAAATCTGAGTTTTCTATAATCATTGAACTTCTCCATCTTTTTAATATGGCCTTCCTGGTTTTATTTCTTAATATTTTTTTATGAAATTTTGAAGCATTATATTTTTAAAAGTTGAACTTCTTTGTTATTTTATTTTGAACCTCTTGTTTCCATTCTTTAATAACGAGGAAAATCTGAGTTTCTATAATCATCGAACTTCTCCATCTTTTTAATATGGACTTCCTAATTTTATTTTTTTCCATCTTTTATATTTCTTAATTAAACACCAAACTTCTCCCCATTTTTAAATTGAACTTCTTGGTTTTATTCTTCAGTAACAAGAAAAAATGTGTTTTTCATGTACATTGAATTACTCTATTTTTTAAAATTGAACTTCCTAATTTTTTAAAAAATGGGGAAAATCATTTTTATAACTTTTTTGTTGTTCCCTTATTTTAATTTGAACTTATTAGTCATTCTTTAGAACGAGAATCTGAGGTTATTATAAACTTTGAACTTATCTATTATTTTAACTTGAACTTCTTAGTTTTATTCTTTAGTAACAAGGAAAATCGAGTTTTTTGAACTTCTTTGTTTTGAAATTTTGAACTTCTTGATTTTATTTTTTAATAATGTGAAAAATCCGAATTTTTTATAGACATCGAACTTCACCATTTTTAAATTTGAACTTCTTAGTTTTATTGGTTAGTAACGAGGGAAATGTTTTTTATATAAACAATGATATAGCGTTGTTATTTTAATTTGAACTTCTAGTTTTTATAGAATGGAGAAAATCAATTTTTATATAATCTTTTTGAATTGCTCCTCTTTTTAATTTAAACTTCTCTGATTTTTTTTACAAACGGGTAAAATCCGTTATAAAGATTTTTGAACTACTTTTTTTACTTCTTGCTCAATTTTTTACGCATGGCAGAGGCGAAATAGGGAGGATGCACGGGTGGGGCGGAGCCTAGAGGTCGCGCCCACAGCAGTTGCGGCCTTCCTCATCCACGGCGAGCACCTGGATGACCCCGATCTAGATCCTAGATGGGGAAGAACCAGGAAAGGACCTGTGCAGCATGGGGATGGTGGAGCAGCGCCGGTCGGCGGTGGTCGGGAGGCCTGGCGGGGCAGCTGTGCGCCGCGGGGCAGGGCAGCGGCGCGCTGGGAGGAGGGGAGGCGGAGCGCTACAGGCAGGGCGGCGGCGCGCTGGGAGGCCGGGAGGCGCGCCGTTGGGTGGGGCGGTGGTGGCGGTGTGATCCGAGGAGGGTGGCTGCAGTGGCAGCGCGATTTGGGAGGGGCGGAGGCGGCGGATCGGTTCAGGAGGGCGACCGGGGGTCGAGGGGGAAGGGATCCTGGGCTTGGTTCCGGAGAGGCGGCCGGGGATCGAGGGAGAGGGGATCATGGGCTCGGTTCTGGAGAGGCGGCCGGGCGTGGGCGCGGTTCGGGGAGTTCGGGAAGATCTGCTCCGGCCCTATATAGGGCCCCGTGATCCAAATAGTTATTCTAATCCCAGGATTAGAATAGTGTCACTCTATATATATATAGGAGGAAGAAGTAGGTCGGTGGAGCAACGAGGGGCCCACGAGGGTGGAGGGCGTGCCTAGGGGGTAGGCACGCCCCTGCCTCGTGGCCTCCTCGATTGTTTATTGACGTCCACTCCAAGTCCCCTGGATCACGTTTGTTCCAAAAATAACGCTCCCGAAGGTTTCATTCCGTTTGGACTCCGTTTGATATTCTTTTTCTGCGAAACACTGAAATAGGCAAAAACACAACAATTTGGGCTGGGCCTCTGGTTAATAGGTTAGTCCCAAAAATAATATAATAGTGTAAAATAAAGCCCATTAACATCCAAAACAGATAATATAATAGCATGGAACAATCAAAAATTATAGATACGTTGGAGACGTATCAAGCATAATCAAACCATATGATTTTGTAGGGATGAACTTTCTTTGGCCATGTTATTTTGAGAAGACATAATTACTTTGTTAGTATGCTTGAAGTATTATTACTTTTATGTCAATATTAAACTTTTGTCTTGAATCTTTCGGATCTGAACATTCATGTCACAGTAAAGAAAATTACATTGATAAATATCTTAGGTAGCATTCCACATCAAAAATTCTGTTTTTATCATTTACCTACTCGAGGACGAGCAGGAATTAAGCTTGGGGATGCTTGATACGTCTCCAACGTATCTATAATTTTTGATTGTTCCATGCTATTATATTATCTGTTTTGGATGTTTAATGGGCTTTAATATGATCTTTTATATTATTTTTGGGACTAACCTATTAACCGGAGGCCCAGTGCCAGTTTTTTTGCATATTTTAGAGTTTCACCGAAAAGGAATACCAAAAGGAATCCAAACGGAATGAAACCTTCGCGATGATCTTTCTTGGACAAAAAGCAAACCAGGAGACTTGGAGTGGAAGTTTGGAAATCCGCGAGGCGGCCACGAGGCAGGAGGGCGCCCCCCACACTCGTGGGCCCCACGAAGCTCCACCGACGTACTTCTTTCGCCTATATATACTCTTATACCCTAGAAACATCTGGGGGCCACGAAACCACTTTTTCACTGCCGTAACCTTCTGTGCCCGTGATATCCCATCTTGGGACCTTTTCCAGCGATCTACCGGAAGGGGAATCGATACGGAGGGCTTCTACATCAACACCATAGCCTCTCCGATGAAGTGTGAGTAGTATACCACAGACCTTCGGGTCCATAGTTATTAGCTAGATGTCCTTTTCTCTCTATTTGATCTTCAATACAAAGTTCTCCTCGATGTTCTTGGAGATCTATTCGATGTAATATTCTTTTGTGGTGTGTTTACCGAGATCTGATGGATTGTGGGTTTATGAACTTGATTATCTACGAATATTATTTGGTTCTTCTCTGAATTCTTATATGCATGATTTGATATCTTTGCAAGTCTCTTCAAATTATCGGTTTAGTTTGCCCTACTAGATGGATCTTTCTTGCAATGGAAGAAGTGCTTAGCTTTGGGTTCAATCTTGCGGTGTCCTTTCCTAGTGACAGTAGGGGCAGCAGGGCACGTATTGTATTGTTGCCATCGAGGATAAAACGATGGGGTTTATATCATATTGCTTGAGTTTATCCCTCTACATCATGTCATCTTGCTTAATGGATTACTCTGTTCTTATGAACTTAATACTCTAGATGCATGTTGGACAACGATCGATGTGTGGAGTAATAGTAGTAGATGTAGAATCGTTTCGGTCTACTTGACACAGACGTGATGCATATATTCATGATCATTGCCTTAGATATCTTCATAACTATGCGCTTTTCTATCAATTGCTTGGCAGTAATTTTTTCACCCACCGTAATACATGTTATCTTGAGATAAGCCGCTAGTGAAACCTATGGCCCCCGGGTCTCTTTCTTATTATATTGCATCTCTTTTATTTGCATCGCATCTCATTTACTATTTTCAATATTTACTTTCTAATATATACAACAAAAAATACCAAAAATATTTATCTTACTATCTTTATCAGATCTCACTTTTGCGAGTGACCGTGAAGGGATTGACAACCCCTTTATCGCGTTGGTTGCAAGGTTCTTGATTGTTTGTGCAGGTACTAGGTGACTTGTGTGTTGTCTCCTACTGGATTGATACCTTGGTTCTCAAAAACTGAGGGAAATACTTATGCTACTTTGCTGCATCACTGTGACGCCCCCGATTTAATCGTACACAAATCATACACGCAAACGTGTACGATCAAGATCAGGGACTCACGGAAAGATATCACAACACAACTCTACAAATAAAATAAGTCATACAAGCATCATATTACAAGCCAGGGGCCTCGAGGGCTCGAATACAAGAGCTCGATCATAGACGAGTCAGCGGAAGCAACAACATCTGAGTACAGACATAAGTTAAACAAGGTTGCCTTAAGAAGGCTAGCACAAACGGGGATACAGATCGAAAGAGGCGCAGGCCTCCTGCCTGGGATCCTCCTAACTACTCCTGGTCGTCGTCAGCGGGCATCACGTAGTAGTAGGCACCTCCGGTGTAGTAGGAGTCGTCGTCGACGGTGGCGTCTGGCTCCTGGGCTCCAACATCTGGTTGCGACAACCAGGAAGAAAGGAAAGGGGGGAAAAGGGGGAGAAAGCAACCGTGAGTACTCATCCAAAGTACTCGCAAGCAAGGAGCTACACTACGTATGTATGCATTGGTATCAACTGGAATAAGGCTATTATATGTGGGCTGGACTGCAGAAAGCCGGAATAAGAGGGGGATAGCTAGTCCTTTCGAAGACTACGCTTCTGGCAGCCTCCGTCTTGCAGCATGTAGAAGAGAGTAGACTGAAGTCCTCCAAGCAGCATCGTATAGCATAATCCTAACCGATGATCCTCCCCTCGTCGCCCTATGAGAGAGCGACCACCGGTTGTATCTGGCACTTGGAAGGGTGTGTTTTATTAAGTATCCGGTTCTAGTTGTCATAAGGTCAAGGTACAACTCCAAGTTGTCCTGTTACCGAAGATCACGGCTATTCGAATAGATTAACTTCCCTGCAGGGGTGCACCACATACCCCAACACGCTCGATCCCATTTGGCCGGACACACTTTCCTGGGTCATGCCCGGCCTCGGAAGATCAACACGTCGCAGCCCCACCTAGACCAACAGAGAGGTCAGCACGCCGGTCTAAACCTAAGCGCCCAGGGGTCTGGGCCCATCGCCCTTAGCACACCTGCACGTTGCGTGGGCGGCCGGAAGCAGACCTAGCCTAGTGGCGTTCCAGTCCAATCCAGCGCGCGCCGCTCCGTCGCTGACGTCAAGAAGGCTTCGGCTGATACCACGACGCCGGGATACCCATAACTACTCCCGCGTAGATGGTTAGTGCGTATAGACCAAATGGCCAGACTCAGATCAAATACCCAGATCTCGTTAAGCGTGTTAAGTATCCGCGAACGCCGACCAGGGCCAGGCCCACCTCTCTCCTAGGTGGTCGGAACCTGCCCTGTCGCTCCACCTCAATGATCCACTCGCGGGTGCTCCTCAAGCCGACCCGTCTTTAGTCACCACATGTATCATGTATAAAGTATACAGTATATACCCGTGATCAACTCCCGAGTGATCACGGCCCGATAGTATAGCATGGCAGACGGACAAGGATGTAGGGCCACTGATGATAGACTAGCATCCTATACTAAGCATTAGGATTGCAGGTAAAGGCAACAACAGTAGTAGCAAGGACAGGCTATGCATCAGGATAGGATTAACGGGAAGCAGTAACATGCTACACTACTCTAATGCAAGCAGTATAGAGAAGAGTAGGCGATATCTGGTGATCAAAAGGGGGGGGCTTGCCTGGTTGCTCTGGCAAGAGAGAGGGGTCGTCAACACCGTAGTCGTAGGGGGTAGCAGCGGCGTCGGTCTCGGTGTCTAGAGAGAGAAGAGGGGGAAGAAACAATAAATATAATGCAAGCATATGCATAGTGAAGCATGACATGACAAGTATCGGTGCTAGGGGTGCCCTATCGCGGTATGAGGTGATACCGGTGAAGGGGGGAAAACATCCGGGAAAGTATCCCCGGTGTTTCACGTTTTCGGACAGATGAAACAGAGGGGGAAAGTTGCGTGTTCGCTATGCTAGGGATGCGTGGCGGATAAACGGGCTGCGTATTCAAATTCGTCTCGTCGTTCTGAGCAACTTTCATGTACAAAGTTTTTCCATCTGAGCTACGGTTTATTTTATATTAATTTTAAAAGATTTAATCATTTTTAGAATTTATTTAATTATTTAACTCTAACATTATCCAGAATAGTGTATGCTGACGTCAGCATGACGTCAGCAGTCAACGTTGACCGTTGACCTGGTCAACCTACTGTGTGGGTCCAGTGGGACCCACCTGTCATTCACTGTTTAGTTAATAATCAGTAGTCATTAGGTTAATTATACTTAATTAGTTAAATTAATCATAGTTAATTAAATTAATTATTTAATTAATTAATTTTAATATTAATATTATTAATATATATATTTTTTTATCTCTTTTTTTTAACAGAAACGTTCTGTGGGGGCTAGGCCCCACACGTCATTGGCCTAGGGGGGCCTTGCGGGCGTTGGGTGCAGGCCGCGGGCGCCACCCGTTAACGGGCGAACTCGGGCGGCCGCTGCAGGCGCGCGGGCCAGCACCGGCGAGGCGGGCTGGGCGCCGGCTGCAGGCGAGAGGGGAGGCGGGCCACGGTAGGGCGTGGCCGGCGGCGCTGCAGCGTCCACGGCGCCGGACCGGGAAGGCGCGGGCGTCGGCGCCCGATGCGGCCAGCGAGAGGGGAGGAAGAAGGGGGGGCGGCGCGTGGCTCGTGGCCGCGGCCAGAGCAGCGACGCGACGGGCCGTGAGGAGGCCGGAGTGGCGCCGGGCAGGGGACGGTGACAAACGCGGCGGAGGCTGCGAGGGGAGCGGTGGCCGGAGTTACGGGTGGTGGGGAGGACATGCAGGAGCTCGTATCCGAGCTCGGGAAGGCACAGGGGGGGTGGCGGAGCTCACAGCGATGCTGTAGGGACGGACAGCGGGCTCGGGGTGGTTCGACGAGGTAGATCGACGACGGGGGCGAGGTGGCAGCAACGGCGAATGGCGTCAGGTCGACGACGAGGCGAGGCGGCGGCTTCAGCTGGGCGCCGCGCGAGGGAGAGGAGGGGCGAGGAGTCCGGGAGGGGCGGCGCCGACGCCGGCTTGCATCGGGCGCAGGGGTGAGGCGGCGGGGCCGAGGCGCCGTCTCCCTCCATCTAGATCGGGGAGGGGCGAGGAAGACGCGCGGGGGAGGTTGAGGCAGAGGGCGGCGAATGGCGAGGCGGAGATGAGGAGGGCGGCAGCAGGGCGGCGCCGGCGACGGGCGCCGTCGTCGAGGTCGCGGGCGGGGCGGGATCGGGGCGATCCCGATTCAGATCGAGGAGGAGCGGGCGGCGTGGGGATCGAGCGAGTGGGGGGACGGGGGTGGTTAGGGTTCGGTCGACGGGGGGTTAAGGGGAGTGGGGTGGGCCGGCCTGGTGGCCCTATGGCCTGCTGGGCCATGGTCCAGCGGGGGGGGGGGATCTTCTATTTTTTTTGTTTAACTGTTTATAACATTTTTCTTTTACGGTTTTAATTCATACTATTTTTGTTTTATGAAATATAATTCTAGCACCTAAATTAGTGGTAGTAATTATATTACTGCCACAATTATCCTTTTATTTATTAAAAGTAGTTTTCAATAATTTAATCATTTAAGTGACGATTAAATAAATAATTTAGCTATTGTTTCTATCATTTAGTGCATCTAAGCATTTTATAAAATTTTGGGTTCACCACCCTGATCATATATGATTTATTTGCTACACTTTGAACATTTTAGATTTGACTTTAGAAAACTTTTATCGTTTAACTTTATTTTAAGTTAGAATTCGAAAGGGACGTGATACACCGCAAGATTAAAAATAGTAACCATGGTGACGTGGCATCATTATCGTGAGATTACTGTAGCCTAATTATCCGGACGTCACAATTCTCCTCCACTACAAGAAATCTCGTCCCGAGATTTAGGAGGGGACTAAGGGAAAGATGTGGCTACGAAATTCTATCGAGTCTTCTCGGTCTTGGTTGCTCTTCTCGAAGAGGTTGATCCACTACGCTGATGTCTTCATTCCCCTGCTCTGGGTCATCATGATGAAGCCGGCATCCTTTTCTTCAAGATCTCCATCGTCCTTATGGAAAAGATAAGGGAGGGAGACTCGGGAAGGACGGAGCTCAACACAAGCTAGGTACCTGGGGGCTATCTCAGTGAACAAGGCATAGAGGCATCTCTTGAGATGAAATTCAAGAGATTCATCAAGAGCAAGGCAAGAAGGTGCACTAAGAAATTTCAAGCGGATAGGCAATCGTTTGTTGCCTGAAATAGAGTGTGAAAGGTGTTCAGAGCAATGAACAAGAATGTTGCATCCAATACCGGAATGAAATATGGCAGGGAAGTTAGGTCGTGAATTACATACGAAACCAAGCGCGAGGAATAGCTTTGGAAACCGGGGGTGTACATGAGAGTCAGGTTTCGATCTTGTGGAACTGTGGGTTATGGGCCCACCATGTGGGATAAAAGTAGGAGGGGTGACATCTTGCATGGTCACGATAGCAAGGCATGTCAGAGGCTAGTCTGTCAGTTATGTCGGCAACAACATCGATACCAAGGGCGAGGGACGAAGAGAACCATTCTCCTGCTCGTTGAACGAGGCGGACCAATAGGCAAAGTTCTCGTCCATCGGTGGTTACCGGGATGCTATCAACAATGGTAACACGGTCTTACTGACAGAGTTGTACAACGAGGTGATTATCACTGCTCAGTTAAATCAGATTACAAGAAAGCTTAACAAGACAATGGAAGGGAAAATGTGATTATCAGGTTTAACAGAAGAAAGGAAAGGAAAATGTGTTTAAACACATAATTCAGGGATATATCCTTCCCAAGGACAAGCAGAGCATGATATCCGTGGCAGGATATCATGTAGAAAACCCATTAAGTAAGGGGAGAGAAATTTCATGACATTACCCATACAACGGTGTTTGGATAATGGTTAAAGAAAACTTAGCATTGCGCTTTCAATGCTCTTATTGAAAATCGGAGTACCACAGACATGCTTCGAGATAGCGTTGGCGTGGTATTCAAGTAAGGTCAGACTTAGGATGCATAAAGGATTCATCAGGAACAACTTGTAGAATAAGTCTTATGATTTCCTCAAGGAAGAATCGCTAAGCTAGCTAAAAAGGGAACTGTAACAATAGGTCCTCTGGCCAGGGGTGATAGGCATGACCTCACCTTACCGGTATATAAGGACCAATGTTATAACTCTTGGAAATAAGTCCTAACCATCATATCTGACCGAGATTCAGATCTGATTGGTGTCAGGATAACTCAGACTCAGGATGCCTGAGAAGAAAGGTGCAACACAAATTGCCGAGATGACATTGTAAGATTCTCGGGAATTGAACTATGGAAGCGAGTTCCGAAACAAGAGTTCATCATTAAATCAAGGAGATAATGAGGAGGTGGCTGATGAACTCAGCGACAATTCAAAGAGTTTTCCAAAAGATGGATTTCCACAATTAAGTGAACAAGGAGATAACCTTAGTCAAATCAAATGACTTAATGATGTATGCTGGAGGGAACCATACACAATTAAACATTGGTTGAAAGGTGCACCCGAAATATGGGTTGGGTTGCACGACCAACGTCGGAATGGCGATTGGGCAACCAACACACCAAATTGGAATCATTGTCCAATAACTCTGAAGCAATAGGGTTGCTAGTGATATTAGATTTGCACAACGGAGTTCACTCAACACGGGGACCAAGTAAGGAATGGTGATGGCGAGAAGCATCACTGTATCACGAATTCTTAAGAGGTGGTGAAATTCTCACAACATTGATGACATAATAGAAGGTAATGTTCCAAGGTAAAGAAAACCAATTGCTGGATAGCAAGGAACTGAAGGTATAACACCAAACACGAACACGCTTGTGTTGGTGGGAAGGCAATAAATGGTCGATGATAACACAAATCATCGAGGGCAAGGATGGTATTTCTCGTCATGAATTCGATTGGTATCCTGGAAAGAGTTAAAATTATGATGATGATCACAACAAATTTTGCCGAGAGGCTCCATGAGGATGCAATCGCTTGGCGATGACATCAAGCCAAGGGAATGGTGAAGCAAAAGGTTATTATAACCATAGATAAGATGCCATCTCAGAATTCAGAGTTGTCTCTCAAGACAACCAATATGATGGTGAAAGTTCGATGTAAGCTTAGAGCATTGTCGGGATTGTGTCTCGAGGATGAAGGACATAGGTAGAATGGTCAAGCAGTCAGCCTGACGATGATGATGTGGTCAATCAGCTGGGAATGACACAATCGAGTACAAACTCGTATGCATTGAAGGTTACTAAGAGTTGTTGAATCGCAGTGCGGACTCGATTCAGTTATCGATGTCTTTGAGTGTTAAATTACTCAGAGCTCATGAAAAATTTGAATCAATGAGAATGTAGCACTTGATGAAGAACTCATAAGAGGTTATGCAGTTCCGTGATAATCTTGAGATACTAGGGGGTAATACTCGACGACAAATGAAAGTAGAGGTTGGTCTGGGGTATTACTCCGCAGAAGACAAGTGCTTAAACTTGCACGAGAAATTGTATTTAAAGAAGAACATGGTCGGAACCACGATTGCAAAAGGCCAGATCCCAGATACAAGATGAACTTATACCAAAGGAATAATTAATTAAGAGAAGCTTTAATGATAAGATCTACATCGTGTCCATGGGCATGAACGCAAGGTTCAAGGTCGACTCCCACTTCTTCAATGCATAACTTTTCATTCACCTCTCGTATTTCAAAAATGACATTACTTGTTGAAAGTTTTTACCTGGTGCAATACCATATAAGTATGACCCGTGAAATCTTTTGGGTTCACACAGTTTTAGAGAAGGCATATGTTCAACCCATAGGGGCTTCTTAGAAACATATACCACAAGTTTCATGAGTAAATATTACCAGCTCGAAAGCAGAGCATGGTTGGCAAAAGGAGAGGATACAAATTACCAAAGGCATTATGTATCGGAGAAAGAACTCACAAGGTGATTAACTACGAATGACATTGTCGGATAATAATCCAACAGTGGATATGGTGACCCACAATGGAGCTGATGTGAGTATCGATACCCAATCAGAGGAAGAAAGAATGCAAATGCATCGTTTTACAGAATATCTGAATAATTCAACGTTTAAATAACAAAGGAATTATGATTTTCAAATCAAGGGATCAGGAGCAAACGCTTTGATCAAGGACGGACAAGTTGAATAGACTTAGGGGTACAATCGATGGCAATCTGATTGGCCGAGGACCAGCTCACGTTTTAAATGACATCTGAGCTGGAAGGATGAATTTTATGATCTGAGTGAGGATTGCGAGCATTCGCAACATATTGAGTCAATGGACTCAAAATGATATTGACAAAGGTTGCCAATAAGATTGCTATACTTATGGGATTAACCATAATGCAAGCAAGCAAGAATTTCAGGAGCAATAGGTTGCTGAGGATCTTCGGAAGACCGAATGGTATTTCGAAGAATTTTGTGAACTGCATGAATATCTAGGGATGAGCGGATACTCGATAAATGCGAGTAATTATCCGTAGTGGTATGCATGTGGCAAAGAACTGCAAGGCAGTAGGCACAAAGTATTCTCGGGGTATCTTATAATAACAAGAACGACTGGAAATAAAAGTAAGCACGACAGGTCTAAATACTTGTCCAAAGGGATATTTCGGTGGTAGGGAATTGCAAAAGCAACGGCATAAGGTTTCGGGAGAATATCAGAGAGTATTGTCAGAATCTTCTGTTGAAGCAGTCGATCATCTGGCCTGAATGGGGCTCTCCGGGAGGAAGTATTTTCGAGAACCTAAAGTTAGATTTTAGTCAAATCATTTAACCCGAATAGAAGAGAGATCAGAGTCCCAGAGTAAAGGTCGAGGAGTAAAAGATCCTAGTACCACCCGATGGCGACGTGGGCCCGTAAGGCACACAGCCAAGTTAGTAAAAGTTTTTGCAATGTCTAGACTCGACTTCGGCCAAGGAGTGTGGAAGGGGGGTTCCTACAGGCAGTCGGCTCTGATACCAACTTGTGACGCCCCCGATTTAATCGTACACAAATCATACACGCAAACGTGTACGATCAAGATCAGGGACTCACGGAAAGATATCACAACACAACTCTACAAATAAAATAAGTCATACAAGCATCATATTACAAGCCAGGGGCCTCGAGGGCTCGAATACAAGAGCTCGATCATAGACGAGTCAGCGGAAGCAACAACATCTGAGTACAGACATAAGTTAAACAAGGTTGCCTTAAGAAGGCTAGCACAAACGGGGATACAGATCGAAAGAGGCGCAGGCCTCCTGCCTGGGATCCTCCTAACTACTCCTGGTCGTCGTCAGCGGGCATCACGTAGTAGTAGGCACCTCCGGTGTAGTAGGAGTCGTCGTCGACGGTGGCGTCTGGCTCCTGGGCTCCAACATCTGGTTGCGACAACCAGGAAGAAAGGAAAGGGGGGAAAAGGGGGAGAAAGCAACCGTGAGTACTCATCCAAAGTACTCGCAAGCAAGGAGCTACACTACGTATGTATGCATTGGTATCAACTGGAATAAGGCTATTATATGTGGGCTGGACTGCAGAAAGCCGGAATAAGAGGGGGATAGCTAGTCCTTTCGAAGACTACGCTTCTGGCAGCCTCCGTCTTGCAGCATGTAGAAGAGAGTAGACTGAAGTCCTCCAAGCAGCATCGTATAGCATAATCCTAACCGATGATCCTCCCCTCGTCGCCCTATGAGAGAGCGACCACCGGTTGTATCTGGCACTTGGAAGGGTGTGTTTTATTAAGTATCCGGTTCTAGTTGTCATAAGGTCAAGGTACAACTCCAAGTCGTCCTGTTACCGAAGATCACGGCTATTCGAATAGATTAACTTCCCTGCAGGGGTGCACCACATACCCCAACACGCTCGATCCCATTTGGCCGGACACACTTTCCTGGGTCATGCCCGGCCTCGGAAGATCAACACGTCGCAGCCCCACCTAGACCAACAGAGAGGTCAGCACGCCGGTCTAAACCTAAGCGCCCAGGGGTCTGGGCCCATCGCCCTTAGCACACCTGCACGTTGCGTGGGCGGCCGGAAGCAGACCTAGCCTAGTGGCGTTCCAGTCCAATCCAGCGCGCGCCGCTCCGTCGCTGACGTCAAGAAGGCTTCGGCTGATACCACGACGCCGGGATACCCATAACTACTCCCGCGTAGATGGTTAGTGCGTATAGACCAAATGGCCAGACTCAGATCAAATACCCAGATCTCGTTAAGCGTGTTAAGTATCCGCGAACGCCGACCAGGGCCAGGCCCACCTCTCTCCTAGGTGGTCGGAACCTGCCCTGTCGCTCCACCTCAATGATCCACTCGCGGGTGCTCCTCAAGCCGACCCGTCTTTAGTCACCACATGTATCATGTATAAAGTATACAGTATATACCCGTGATCAACTCCCGAGTGATCACGGCCCGATAGTATAGCATGGTAGACGGACAAGGATGTAGGGCCACTGATGATAGACTAGCATCCTATACTAAGCATTAGGATTGCAGGTAAAGGCAACAACAGTAGTAGCAAGGACAGGCTATGCATCAGGATAGGATTAACGGGAAGCAGTAACATGCTACACTACTCTAATGCAAGCAGTATAGAGAAGAGTAGGCGATATCTGGTGATCAAAAGGGGGGGGGCTTGCCTGGTTGCTCTGGCAAGAGAGAGGGGTCGTCAACACCGTAGTCGTAGGGGGTAGCAGCGGCGTCGGTCTCGGTGTCTAGAGAGAGAAGAGGGGGAAGAAACAATAAATATAATGCAAGCATATGCATAGTGAAGCATGACATGACAAGTATCGGTGCTAGGGGTGCCCTATCGCGGTATGAGGTGATACCGGTGAAGGGGGGAAAACATCCGGGAAAGTATCCCCGGTGTTTCACGTTTTCGGACAGATGAAACAGAGGGGGAAAGTTGCGTGTTCGCTATGCTAGGGATGCGTGGTGGATAAACGGGCTGCGTATTCAAATTCGTCTCGTCGTTCTGAGCAACTTTCATGTACAAAGTTTTTCCATCTGAGCTACGGTTTATTTTATATTAATTTTAAAAGATTTAATCATTTTTAGAATTTATTTAATTATTTAACTCTAACATTATCCAGAATAGTGTATGCTGACGTCAGCATGACGTCAGCAGTCAACGTTGACCGTTGACCTGGTCAACCTACTGTGTGGGTCCAGTGGGACCCACCTGTCATTCACTGTTTAGTTAATAATCAGTAGTCATTAGGTTAATTATACTTAATTAGTTAAATTAATCATAGTTAATTAAATTAATTATTTAATTAATTAATTTTAATATTAATATTATTAATATATATTTTTTTTATCTCTTTTTTTTAACAGAAACGTTCTGTGGGGGCTAGGCCCACACGTCATTGGCCTAGGGGGGCCTTGCGGGCGTTGGGTGCAGGCCGCGGGCGCCACCCATTAACGGGCGAACTCGGGCGGCCGCTGCAGGCGCGCGGGCCAGCACCGGCGAGGCGGGCTGGGCGCCGGCTGCAGGCGAGAGGGGAGGCGGGCCACGGTAGGGCGTGGCCGGCGGCGCTGCAGCGTCCACGGCGCCGGACCGGGAAGGCGCGGGCGTCGGCGCCCGATGCGGCCAGCGAGAGGGGAGGAAGAAGGGGGGGCGGCGCGTGGCTCGTGGCCGCGGCCAGAGCAGCGACGCGACGGGCCGTGAGGAGGCCGGAGTGGCGCCGGGCAGGGGACGGTGACAAACGCGGCGGAGGCTGCGAGGGGAGCGGTGGCCGGAGTTACGGGTGGTGGGGAGGACATGCAGGAGCTCGTATCCGAGCTCGGGAAGGCACAGGGGGGGGTGGCGGAGCTCACAGCGATGCTGTAGGGACGGACAGCGGGCTCGGGGTGGTTCGACGAGGTAGATCGACGACGGGGGCGAGGTGGCAGCGACGGCGAATGGCGTCAGGTCGACGACGAGGCGAGGCGGCGGCTTCAGCTGGGCGCCGCGCGAGGGAGAGGAGGGGCGAGGAGTCCGGGAGGGGCGGCGCCGATGCCGGCTTGCATCGGGCGCAGGGGTGAGGCGGCGGGGCCGAGGCGCCGTCTCCCTCCATCTAGATCGGGGAGGGGCGAGGAAGACGCGCGGGGGAGGTTGAGGCGGAGGGCGGCGAATGGCGAGGCGGAGATGAGGAGGGCGGCAGCAGGGCGGCGCCGGCGACGGGCGCCGTCGTCGAGGTCGCGGGCGGGGCGGGATCGGGGCGATCCCGATTCAGATCGAGGAGGAGCGGGCGGCGTGGGGATCGAGCGAGTGGGGGGACGGGGGTGGTTAGGGTTCGGTCGACGGGGGGTTAAGGGGAGTGGGGTGGGCCGGCCTGGTGGCCCTATGGCCTGCTGGGCCATGGTCCAGCGGGGGGGGGGGATCTTCTATTTTTTTTTGTTTAACTGTTTATAACATTTTTCTTTTACGGTTTTAATTCATACTATTTTTGTTTTATGAAATATAATTCTAGCACCTAAATTAGTGGTAGTAATTATATTACTGCCACAATTATCCTTTTATTTATTAAAAGTAGTTTTCAATAATTTAATCATTTAAGTGACGATTAAATAAATAATTTAGCTATTGTTTCTATCATTTAGTGCATCTAAGCATTTTATAAAATTTTGGGTTCACCACCCTGATCATATATGATTTATTTGCTACACTTTGAACATTTTAGATTTGACTTTAGAAAACTTTTATCGTTTAACTTTATTTTAAGTTAGAATTCGAAAGGGACGTGATACACCGCAAGATTAAAAATAGTAACCATGGTGACGTGGCATCATTATCGTGAGATTACTGTAGCCTAATTATCCGGACGTCACAATCACCTTTTCCTCTTCAAGGGAAAACCAACGCATGCTCAAGAGATAGCAAAGATACCCCGAACATGCCCCTCAAAGGATTGTTTTCCATAGTAACAAGTGACAATAAATTTCAGCACACTACATAAATGTTTCCTTACCGAATTTCACTTACCAGAAGCGCTTCACTCCCCGGAAATGGTGCCAGAAAATAGCCTTGATGACCCACAAGTATAGGGGATCAATTGTAGCTCTTTTCGATAAGTAAGAGTGCCGAACCCAACGAGGAGCGGAAGGAAATGACAAGTAGTTTTCAGTAAGGTAGTGTCTGCAAGTGCTGAAATTTGTAAGTAGCGAGTAGTTTGACAGTAAGATAGTTTGTAAAGAGCAAGTAAGGATAATTGCAACAAGTATGCAGCAAGGTAGCCCAATCCTTTTGAGGCAAAGGACAAGCCAAAACGGTTTCTTTTAATGAGCAAAGCGTTCTTGAGGGTACATGGGAATTTCATCTAGTTACTTTCATCATGTTGGTTTGATTTGTGTTCGCTACTTTGATAATTTGATATGTGGGTGGACCAGTGCTTAGGTGATGTTCTTACTTGAACAAACCTCCTATTTATGATTAACCCTCCCGCAAGCATCAGCAACTACGAGAAAAGTATTAAGAATAAATTCTAACCATAGCATTAAACTCTAGGATCCAATCAGTCCCTTACGGAATAGTGCATAAACTTGGGTTTAAGTTTCTGTCACTATCACAACCCACCATCTATTTGCTACTCCACAATGCATTCCCTTGGGCCCAAATATGGTGAAGTGTCATGTAGTCGACGTTCATATGACACCACTAAGGGAATCACAACATACATAGTATCAACATATCGAACACATATCAAATTCACATGATTACTTGCAACACGATTTATCCCGTGACCTCAAGAACGAAGGTAAATGCTCACAAAAAACAAACATGCTCATGATCAGAGGGGTATTAATATGCATAATGGATCTGAACATATAATCTTCCACCAAATAAACCATATAGTAATCAACTACAAGATGTAATCAACACTACTAGTCACCCCCTAGCAACAATCTATAGTTCCGGTAACAAGATTGAATATAAGAGATGAACTAGAGTTGAGATGAGATGGTGTTGGTGAAGATGTTGATGGAGATTGCCCTCCACAAGATGGGAGAGTTGTTGGTGATGATGATGACGATGGTTTCACCCTCCGGGAGGGAAGTTCCCCGGCAAAATCGCTCCGCCGGAGGGCAAAAGTGCTCCTGCCCAAGTTCCGCCTCGAGGTGGCGACGCTTCGTCCCGAAAGTCCTCCTCTTCTTTTTTCTAGGTCAAAACACTTATATACCAAAAGATGGGCACCGGAGGTGGGCCGAGGAGGCCACAACCCACCAAGGCGCGCTAGGGGGGGCTGGCGCGCCTAGGTGGGTTGTGCCCACCTGGTGGCCCCCTCTGGTGTTTATTGACTCCAATATTTCTTAAATAATCCATAAAAAATCTCTGTAAAGTTTCAGCACATTTGGAGTTGTGCAGAATAGGTGGCATGGCGTAGCTTTTCCAGGTCCAGATTTCCAGCTACCGGAATTCTCCCTCTTGGTGCGTTCCTTGCAAATTATGAGAGAAAAGGCATTAGAATTACTCCAAAAAGCATTATTATGGATAAAAACACTATAAATAACAGTAAGAGAACATGATGCAAAATGGATGTATCAGCTGACTGTGCTAATTACATTGTTGCTAAATATTTACCACCTAGCTTTACATACCAACAAAAGAAAAAAATCTTCTATGATTTAAGACATTACTTTTGGGATGACCCACATCTTTATAAAGAAGGAGTAGATGGTATTATTAGACATTGTGTACCTGAGCATGAACAGGGACAAATCCTACGGAAATTCCACTCCGAAACTTATGGAGGGAATCATGCATGCTGGAGATAGAACTGCTCACAAGGTATTGCAGTCTGGATTTTATTGGCCTACTCTCTTCAAGGATGCCCGTAAGTACGTCTCATCTTGTGATGAATGGCAAAGAATAGGTAATATCAATAAGCGTCAAGAAATGCCTATGAATTATTCACTTGCTGTTGAACCATTTGATGTTTGGGGATTTGATTACATGGGACATTTTCCTTCCTCTAATGGGTATACACATATTTTGGTTGCTGTTGATTATGTTACTAAATGGGTAGAAGCTATTCCAACCAGTAGTTTTGATCACAACACCTCTATTAAAATGCTTAAGGAAGTTATTTTCTCAAGGTTTGGAGTCCCTAGATATTTAATGACTGATGGCGGTTCACACTTTATTCATGGTGTTTTCTGTAAAATGCTTGCCAAGTATGATGTTAACCATAGAATTGCATCACCCTATCATCCTCAGTCTAGTGGTCAAGTTGAACTTAGCAATAGAGAAATAAAATTAATTTTGCAAAAGACTGTTAATAGGTCCAGGAAGAATTGGTCTAAGAAATTAGATGATGCACTTTGGGCTTATAGAACAGCATATAAAAATCCTATGGGTATGTCTCCTTATAAAATAGTTTATGGAAAAACTTGTCATTTGCCTCTTGAGTTAGAATGTAAAGCTTTTTGGGCAGTCAAAGAGCTCAACTATGATTTCAAACTTGCTGGTGAAAAGAGGTTATTTGATATCAACTCATTAGATGAATGGAGAACCCAAGTATATGAAAATGCAAAGTTATTCAAAGAAAAAGTTAAAAGATGGCATGACAAAAGAATCCAAAAGCGTGAGTTTAAAGTTGGAGAATATGTTCTTTTGTACAACTCTCGTTTTAGATTTTTTGCAGGGAAGCTCCTCTCTAAATGGGAAGGCCCATATGTCATCGAGGAGTTTTACCAGTCTGGAGCCATCAAAATAAATAATTCCGAAGGTACTAACCCGAAGGTTGTCAATGGACAACGAGTAAAGCATTATATCTCAGGTATGCCTATTAATGTTGAGGGTAATATTATCCAAACTTTGACATCGGAAGAACACATAAAAGAGTCCTTCCGGAACACTCCAGAATCATGAAAATAAGGAGGTATGTGATACGGTAAGTAAATGGACTCCAAAAAATCCATATTTTTTTTATCATTTTGGAATATTTTAGAATTTTGGAAATAAAGAAGCTCCCAGGACGCGTCCCCTGGTGGGCACAAGACACCAGGGCGGGCCAGGCACATGTGGATTGTGTCCACCTGGGACACCTCCCGTACTCCATTTTTCTACCATGTACTTGTCCTCCAAGATAAAAAAAATCTATATATACTTCTGGAACCTGTTAACCACCGTATTGCGAAGAAATCCCCCGTCCTCTTTTTCCCTTGCTTTTTTCTTTCAGATCCCATCTACCATGGCTGCTTCAAGCTCCTCCAAAGACAAGTTCTTCAAGAACGTCATCAACCCATATTTGCGGGAGGTGGTGCAGCACCCTCAGGTCATTGAGATGCATGAGGGGTGCTTCACCTTCACGATGTGCCCTGCCCCAAGGGGATAGGAACCATGGAGGCTAGGCTTGAAGCTTTGGATCAAGATGTCTTCCGGTGCAAGGGGATGGTAGAGCGTGGACTCCATGCCAATCACCTCATGATCACGGATCTCTCTCGTGATCTCAAGATGGATGCAAGCCCATGAAGGACATCATCTTCACCTTCAACGAGCAAATCAACTTTCTCCAAAGCCAGATCTACAACCTCCAGAACCATGTCTTTGAATATGAGGCGAGGTTTAAAGGTATGAGTTTGGCTGCTAGTTGCAGGACCCGTGAGATTCACTCTTCCTCTTATGATGGTCGACCATTGCCATGGAAATCTAAGGACAAGGCCTCTTCTTCATCACCACCACCATCTTCTTCACCACCAAAGGAGAACTGAGTATCGGGTATGGGCACTCCCCTTGGCTTCCGCCAAGCTTGGGGGAGGTGCCCCGGTATCGTATCATCCCACTATCTTTTTGCTTTTACTTATCTTAGTTTGATCTTTTTTGCTTTATATGAAATAAAGTTTAGTTCGATCCTTTCTTATTTGAGAGTTTGCTTAGTGATCTATCCTTGTAATTTTGTGCAAGTTATATAATAAAATTTAGTTTGAGTTTTTGCTTTCTTTACTTTCATGTTGTAAATAAGGAAAAGAACGGAAATAAGAAAGAAATAAAAATAGAAAGGAAACAAACAAAAGAAAGGAAATAAATCAATAAGATTATATACTAATCCTATGGTAGGTGATGGCACCACATAAGGAAAAGTATAAGTAGGAAATTTTATTAGAGATTGACCAACATAGCATTAGTCAATGATGCAACTCATGAAAGAATTAACAAGGGAAGAGAAGACTCACATATAAATATACTATCCTAGAAATATTTTGTGATTGTGATCCCTCATCAAAATATTATATGCCAAAATTGTTGACATTGGACAAGGAAGACAACTTAATGGTTTATGTTTGTTTATATTCACATAGAAGTCATATTGTCATAGATCCTTCAACATGTGGTGCTTGCCCTATCTTTGCTAGCCAAAAATTCCGCACTAAGTAGAGATACTACTTGTGCATCCAAAAACCCTTAAACCCAAATCTTTTTCAAGTGTCCACCATACCTACCTAGGGATTGAGCAAGATCCCTCAAGTAAGTTGTCATCGGTGCAAAAAGGCAATAAAAATTGATTCTAAATGTGTGAGATCATTTAGTGTAAGAGAAAATTGAGCGTTGTACGAACTTGGATGACAAAGAATAAAAGCGACATATTGCATAATAAAGGTTGTCATCTTAAGGGGCAATACAACATGACGTTCTCTTCCATTAAGGGATTGAGCATACAAACAAATAAGCGCATGGAAACCCCTGCTTCCCTCTGTGAAGGGCCTATCTTTTACTTTTATGTATTTACTTTTATGTAAAGAGTCAAAGTTCTCCTTCTATTCCTTTTTATTTTTCTCTTTTGGCAAGCATCATGTGGTGAGGAAAGATCTAGGCACATATGTCCAGTTGAATATAGATAGCATGAGCTATTATTATTGACATCGCCCTTGAGGTGAGTATGTTGGGAGGCGAAACTATAAGCCCCTATCTTTCTATGTGTCCGGTTGAAACGTTTTGCTCATGGGTACGAGGTGAGTGTTAGCAATCATAGAATACTATATGATGGTTGAGTACGTGGACTTGCTTAAAAGGCTCTGACACGTGAGTCTTCCTGAAAAGATGATGAATTGTAGTTGCAAAGTTGACTGAGAACATAGTTTGTTGGTTTCTAATAGAGTTTTTGCTTTATACTTCGATTGTGTGATGAACTGTTACTTATTCATAGGAAGTATATGATGCAAGTTCTATGATAAAAGTCCTATGTTTAATTTTGTTGCTTTCATAATAATCAACATGATGCTTCTATGTCCGTATTTTGTTTTTCGATTTCGGTTTTCGCTTGAGGACAAGCGAGGTCTAAGCTTGGGGGAGTTGATACATCCATTTTGCATCATGTTTTCTTACTATTATTTATAATATTTTTATCCATAATAATGCTTTTTGGAGTAATTCTAATGTCTTTTCTCTCAAAATTTAAAAGGTACACACAAAGAGGGAGAATTCCGGCAACTGGAAATCTGGACCTGGAAAAGCTACGTCAGGCCACCTATTCTGCACAACGCCAAACAAGCTGAAACTTGATGGGGATTTTTTATGGAATATATAAGAAATATTGGAGCCAATAACTACCAAAGGGGGGCCAGCAAGTGGGCACAACCCACCTGGGTGCGCTAGGGCCCCCAGGTGCGCCCTGGTGGGTTGTGGCCTCCTCGGCCCACCTCCGGTGCCCATCTTTTGGTATATAAGTGATTTTGACTTAGAAAAATAAGGAGAAGGTTTTCGGGACGGAACGCCACCGTCTCGAGGTGGAACTTGGGCAGGAGCACTTTTGCCCTCCGGTGGAGCGATTCCGCCGAGGGAACTTCCCTCCTGAAGGGGGAAATCATCGTCATCATCATCACCAACAACTCCCCCATCTTGGGGAGGGAAATCTTCACCAACATCTTCAACAGCACCATCTCCTCTCAAATCCTAGTTCATCTCTTGTATTCAATCTTGTTACCGGAACTATAGATTGGTGCTTGTAGGTGACTAGTAGTGTTGATTACATCTTGTAGTTGATTACTATATGGTTTATTTGGTGGAAGATTATATGTTCAGATCCATTATGCTATTTAATACCCCTCTGATCATGAGCATGTTTGTTTTTTGTGAGCAGTTACCTTCGTTCTTGAGGTCACGGGATAAATCGTGTTGCAAGTAATCATGTGAATTTGATATGTGTTCGATATGTTGATACTATGTATGTTGTGATTCCCTTAGTGGTGTCATATGAACGTCGACTACATGACGCTTCACCATATTTGGGCCCAAGGGAATGCACTGTGGAGTAGCAAATAGATGGTGGGTTGTGATAGTGACAGAAACTTAAACCCAAGTTTATGCACTATTCCGTAAGGGACCGATTGGATCCTAGAGTTTAATGATATGGTTAGAATTTATTCTTAATACTTTTCTCGTAGTTGCTGATGCTTGCGGGAGGGTTAATCATAAATAGGAGGTTTGTTCAAGTAAGAACATCACCTAAGCACTGGTCCACCCACATATCAAATTATCAAAGTAGCGAATACAAATCAAACCAACATGATGAAAGTAACTAGATGAAATTCCCTTGTACCCTCAAGAACGCTTTGCTCATTAAAAGAAACCATTTTGGCTTGTCCTTTGCCTCAAAAGGATTGGGCTACCTTGCTGCATACTTGTTGCAATTATCTTTACTTGCTCTTTACAAACTATCTTACTGTCAAACTACTCGCTACTTACAAATTTCAGCACTTGCAGATATTACCTTACTGAAAACTACTTGTCATTTCCTTTTGCTCCTCGTTCGGTTCAACACTCTTACTTATCGAAAAGAGCTACAATTGATCCCATATACTTGTGGGTCATCAGGAGGGAGGTTGCGGTGGCCGGCTGATCCGTAGGGGCGGCAGTGCAGGGAGGGAGGGCTTGGGAGTTGGGAGAGGTAGGTCGGGGTTGGGGTCCTCGTCCGATTTTTTTTCGTTGCGTGCGAGGGAGCCCCGTTTGCCCGATTTGTTCGTTGTGTGGGACGGGATTACGTGCGAGGGGCCTCCTTGGTCCAATTTTTTTAACCGCGAGGGGTTTTCTATCGTGAAATGGGAGGTAAAAGCGAGGGAGTAATGGACGGTGGGAGGAGGGACGAAAAAAACAAGACGAAGGTGGGAGGTGGAACGAAGAAAAATCGAACCGTAGCAGGCTACAAGTGCTACATTAGGAGTAGAGAAAAAAATTAAGTAGGTACACAAAATGCTTTAATAATGAGATTTATTTTTTATGATTTACACATTAGTTTTTTAAAATCAGTTATTTGTTTCCTAATTAATGTGATTGAGCGATTTTTCTTAAAATAGATTATTTGTTTCCTAATTAATGTGATTGAGCTATTTAAGGTAAGGTTAATTAATTTAAATTTGATCTTTAGAGATTGATTATGATTGATTCTTTCACATAAATACATTGCTAAATAATTTACGCTAGCATGGAAAGTTCTGATCCGTTCAGATTTTTTCGTTGTATGAGAGGGTGATGCGAAAATAAACCAGTGGGGTGGGGGGAGATGACAAAATAAACAGACAAAAGAAACCAGATGAAAGGGGGGACAATAAAAACCCGTGGATGTCAGCCTACCAACTGCTCCATTAGGAGTAGAGATCCCTACGGAAAATTGGTAGCTCGGTATCCAGGTTTATTTTTGCCATACCTCCCACTGATTTATTTTCGCATCACCTTCTCTATGTTGGTTTTCATATCTACCGGTTTATTTTTCTCTTCACTCTTTCCTTGCAAACCAAGGCTTTCTTAAAATACAAAAAATCACGGATCTAATTTTCCTAAATTACCCAAATCAACTGATCTCTCCCATCAATGCAATTTACTTTAGGAAGCAAATAACGAATTTTAAGAAAACAAACAAGTAAATTATTATATACTTACTTAATTTGTTATGGAATAGTATCAGAATTATAGAGCATAATGAACATTCAATTTCTAAGGAAACAATCAACGGGAGCTCACACTCAGCTGGTGCCTCGAAGTCACGTCCAGATCTCTCGCCACCAATCGCACGCCCCTCCTCTCCCCCACCGATTTTCTCTCTTCCCTCGTCGATTTATTTTCACTTATCACAAAATTGTGTTACGAAACCAAGGAGCAGCCCACCCGCCTACGCCGTCAAGTGTGTTAACCAACGGGAGCTCACACTCAGCTGGTGCCTCAAAGTCACGTCCAGATTTGTCCATTAATGGGTCTAGATCCTCACCCCAACTGCAAGAAACTCAGGTGCCTACATTTCTCCTACACCATGGTGAGCCACTTTTTCTCCTTGATCTCTCCATCATGTTTTTTCTAGATTGGTGTAGTACATGACCATTAGCTCAAATAATCCTTCACCAAAATCTACACTGTAAAGATGAAGAAGCTATGGCACCAAGGTATCTTCATACTCTCATTTTGCTCGATTTGCTAGCCTATTACTTAGAGTTTGATGTTTTTTCTGCGGATCTGGAAAATGATGGCTAGGTGATACGCTAGAACAAGTGCACAACTTAGCCCACAATCTTGTGGAAGATCAATGAGTGATGTGTTTGTGCGATATCATATCTTCATAATGTAACTATGCATGTACTTGATATATTTTGTTCCAAGTGAGGGGAGATTGAAAAAATATACGTGCTAGTAAATATTTGGAAAAACTATGGTAAGAAGGCTAGCACATTCTGAAGTACTACTACACTTTTCTGGCTTCTCATGTTGCTACAATTTATGAATTTCAGTCAAGCATTTGTCCCTTTTCACTAATCTGTACAGTGAAGAATATTCACCTCTTCCAACTTATCATTGATTTGTATCCTGCCATGTAAGCTTCTCCTACTTGGAAATGTTTCAATGATTTGGTCTACTTAACGCGGAGACTTGGACCAGTGCAAAGAAATTATGCCAATCTTCACGTATAATTGTGATCTTCCCTTCATATGCATGTATGTATACAAGTTTCTGGAAACTAAAAACTATTAAATATTTTGGATTGTGGATTCCATGGTGTTGCAAGTTTAAACAAGAAGTTCATGTCCTAATATTCATGTATTCTGAATTCTGAAGAAGTTAGGGTATGAATTTGGATAATAAGTCCATCTCATACAAAAAGCTTGAAACTTCATATTGGCATTGTAGGTTCATGATTTAGTGATTGCAAGTGTTTCCTTTTGACAAAAAAACTGGAACCATTTTCTCTTTAGCAAGAGATTTTTCAAGTCAAACCCGAGGGACGTGGCTATCCGCTGGCAATTTCGAGGAGGGGAGATCTTCGGCGACAACACGACAGGCTGGAACGAGAGAGGGAGGGAGCTCTACTGGCTCATGTTCATGACATAGAGCCTGATGGCATCATGCCCAGGTAAGCTTTTGTCTATTCCAGTTATTGCACTGGGTCCTTTACTTTCTAAACCTGAAAAAAGAGTTTGCCTTGATTCCTAATAATACTTTAAATGCTGATGTCCACATCATTTATCTTGCTACTGGTGGTAATGTGTACAAGTAGATGACCTAAAGTTCTACCATAGTGCTGAAATATTTGGTGTAAATAATGTCAGATGCTATGTGCCGTCTTTATTCGTGATACAAGTACTCTAAACTATCACTGTTGCAGTGCACAAACGGCATATTTTTTCATTATATGTTGGTTGATATTAATTTATTTTATCTTCTAAAATGTATAGCCAAATTATGAAATTTAATGATTGCTTGATTTTCATGGTCAGATGTGGACATGGTTGAGTGGCCACAGGGAGAATGGGGGAAGTGGCGTGTGAGGCATTTAAGAAATGGGGACAAGGGACATTTTAGTTAATGGCGAATCTGTATTAGTTTAAAATTTTGTCTTTGTTGTGGTAAAAAAGTAAGGTTAGATTAACCACCACGTACATCATTAATTGTTTTTAAATAAGAAATATAATCAGAATATATTTTTTGAATCGATAAAATTTATATAATTTGTACAAGCACAAGGTCGAGCATGAAGGTGGAATGGTAGGAGGGATGGGGACAAGATTAGATATCGTTTTGTCTTCATGAGAGCAGATGATGGTTACGAAGAAATGAGTAGGCGGAAAGAAAGGAGAGAAAACTAGTTTTATTACTGTATAGATGGAAACACAAGCCATCTTGTCCAGCACACATTTTTGCATTAGGACAATTGTTAGATCACTATGTTTTTTATTCTGTGGCAACACACATACATTCAACTAGAAAATTCAAATTTACAGGTTCTTCATCCACCTTTTCAAGATATTTACATATTTGTCTATTGTCATCAAGTTTGCATATGATGTTGGGAAATTCAACATAAGGAAGTGAATATAAGGACACAGAAACGTTGCACTTTGAATATGAAAGAACTCAACATCCAAATAACAAATTAGTTGCTCTATCCATCTGTAAGCAAGAAATGTAAGCATCCTTCTAAATAAGATGTTAGATATCTTGAGGCCGGAAATGCATGCATCCTTTCTAAATAACAATATTCGTTATCTTCAGCCTGGAATGCAAGCATCCAAAATTAACAAAAATATCTCTAAAAACCAAAAACAATCTTGCAGTCTTGATATAAGAATGAAACATAAGCAACATCACAGATTTTGCTATTTATTTTGATGCTAAAATCAATAATGCTTATTTTAGAAAAGAAGGGGCGAAAGGATGCATGATATACACAATTTTGCATATCATGGCGGCAAAAACACCTTGTGGTCGTCGCCCTCGATTATGACGGTGTGCATTCTTTGGCATTGGGAATCGACCTGGGACACCGTAGAAGGGGGGGGGGGCAGGAGGGGGACGGCGACGTGGAGGGAAGGGGGGACGACGCCATGGAGGGAAGAGGAGACGATGCTGAGGGAAAGGTGTGGGCTGAACGCCATGACGTGGTTTGGTGCCAATGAGATCAACAAGGAGAGCATGACAGGAGAATGAGATGTGAGTGTGAATGTTGTGCCATGTGGTGAGAGAAAGAGAGAGTGAATTGCTTTTGTTCTAAAATAAAAATAAAAGGAGTAACACCTTTTTTAGCGAAAGCGTTTGTTTGCTATGAGGGAAATGTCATATATAGTTTCTGGAGACAAATGCCAACAAATCATTTTCGGAGAATATTACCATCAAGTGATTTATAGGCGAGCTTACAGTTTATTAAAATGGGAATGTGATTCACTTTACTAAAAAGCATGATCCCACTCACTCCGATTAAAAACGGCCACCTGCTCGCATTTGACATCTGACCAATAAATATATATTATATCTGAGCTTATTTTATTTTAATATTGTTTATATGTTCACTTTTGTAGATCAGAGACAAAAACCGATGCCTTCCGATGATGCTCTGAAAATGTTGATTAACAAAGCTTTATGATGCACTAGACTGAAAAATCATTGTGTTTTAACAATCAAAAAAGATGCATACAAATAATTGTTCTTTATACATTTGTTGCACATGATAATACAAAAGGTTTGTATTATCATTTGGATGGAGATGGATTATGTTGACATTCAAAACGAATTCATCGACAAGGGTGTTGAGGCGATATCATTGAAAGGGGCCAAATGTTCACTGAGTTTTATACAACAAAAGATCCTTGACAACGCACATGCATTCTACTAGTCTGTCTAAGGGAGGAGCCACGTGTAGAGGAGCCTTTCGTGGATGCCACGCAACCAAGACAGTTGCACACGCGACCGTACGCACCCTCTTCGCCAACCAGAGATGGACTTCAGTCGCCACTAGCGAACAAAGGAGAAGTCTGGATTTGGCGCCTTTGGATGATCACCTGAACGAACATCTAGAGATTGAAGCAGTTGAGTCCCGACATCTAAAGCATGCAAATCTAGCTGCAACGGATTATACAGGAGGCCGCTATTCGCGTCTGGACAAAACAACCGACTGAAATGGCTTGGCATCATATACACTTAGAGGGCCCGGAACAATGTCCAGCAGTCCTACAACGAGAACAGATCAACTGATGTAGGGGAATCTAGTGTTTGCACACAAATACTATGCAAAGCTGGGAATGAAACCTCAACGCATAGCCAAGTCGCTTCATCTTATATTTGATCGGCTGCTAGCAATCGCACATATAAGATTCCAGTCCGAGATCAAAGTCATGTGCCTCGACTGGGCATGATCGTGCAACCGTTGATGCAATGCAAATGGACCGAAGGGCCAACACCTCGCGTGGTGTGGTAACGTCCTGTAACGCCCGGGAGCAACTTCCCAGCCGGTCAACCATCCTGAAATTACTTCAAGCTGAGCATGCTTAACTTTGGAGTTCTGTCCGAATGAATTTTCGGAAAAGAAGGATTTCCTTATTAATATGAGTAGTCTATCATCCCTATTAAGCCAGACTATCACACGTCCCAAGCTCCCAGTGCATGTGTCGCTCAATGTGGTCTGAGTCAGAGCGTCATCATCTAGCGTGGCGTGATAAACTCCCAGGCTCCCAGAACATAATGGGTCACTTCTTTGTAAGAAAATCCGCTAAAGTACACAACTAGGATATCAAACCCCACACATGACGTGCACTTTATAAACATACACACATCATGCACGCCGTGTGTTGAAGACAACAAGTATCTCAACAAACTCTATGACTGGAAGCATGTATATTCAGAGGCTCTTTTGAGCAAAACATAACAGAGTTATTACAGTTTGGTACCCCCGAGGCACCAGATTGTCACATGTGACCTTCAAGCTATTCGTCAATGCCAATGTCAAGGTAGAGATCTGTGAGGAGATCAGTGTTCTCTTATGCAACAGCATATTAAGCAAGGGTGGGTACAAATGATGTAAAAGGTTTTATGTTAGTTTACGAGGGAGTACTCAGCAAGAGTTACATTAGAACTATCTACACATGCTCAAGTGTGAAAGAAGAGGATTGTGGACTAGTTTGCAAAAATGTCAGTTTTGACCTTTAGCTGACCTGGTTCACTTTTGTGCAATAGTGGCGGCCCAACCCGTCGAAGTCTGCTTACTTGTCCTTTGTGTCTTAAATGATTCACTTTTGTGCAATAGTGGCAGCCTACCTATCTTGATGGGCATGTTTGTATGAACTTTAAAGTTGGACCAAAGACTATTTTAAAATATTATCCTAGTTAAACTTGTTAGTGATGTAACAATTATTTAATTTGAATAAAGTGTGCCGCAAGTTTAAAAGGAAAGACTTACCGTTGAAAACGTTCGGAGTGATGTGAATACCTAACGTGAGTTCAACTAAATATGGATCTGATATGTGTATACATACTAGATCCGCCGTAAGATTTTCAAAACATACGGAACAGGGAGAGTAGTTTAATCCTTAGTTCGCCATAAACCCATCATGAAAACAAAAGGGAAACGTTTGCACCCGGCGGACTGGCCGAAGTTTCGGTCGGTCACACGCGTAGCGTCCGATTGCTCGTGATCTACTGGCCCCGATTTTATGCCACGTCCCTCGCATATCACCTTCCTCCCCACGGATCCATCCTGGGCTCCACAAACCGCAGGCATTTCTTGTCCTTTCGCAGCTTCTTATCTTTTCATTCCCCCAAATCAGAACAACTATGCACCTGGCGAGGGTCCGCGGCGTCCGCCTCCACCTGCCCCGCGCTGCTCCGACGAGCTTCGCCCTCCTCTTGTGTTGAGTACTACAACCCATGGCGACCGTGCTTTAATGGTGGCGAGCGGGAGGAGCGCATGTTGCAACCATGCTTACAGCAAGTTACAACCATCATGTCGCGAGCAACAACCTGCGTGGCTAGATGCTACGATGGTGAGGTGGAGCCCAGCGTCGAGCTTCAACCGAGGCGACCAGTGCTACAACCAGCGTGGTTTTTTGCTGGAACCGTTCGACAAAAAGCTACATCCAGATGACCAATGCTGGAATCGGATGACGAGTCCAGTCGTATTTGCTTCCACCGCCTTTTTATTTTGCTACAACCGTAAGTTTTTTTGTTGAATTGCTAGAGATCTCTTTGTTTTGTGACTGCCGGCAGGGAGGCATGATTTTTGACGGTACTGTTGCCATCAAGGTGTTTTTGCTGGAACCGACATATTAATTTGCTGGAATTTTTGCTACAATCGACCTCTGGAGTTGTTCACTTCTGAATTTGTTTTGCTGGAACCAGCATATTCTTTTGCTGCTGGAACCTGGTTCCTTTGCTACAAATGACCACTGGAGCATTTTTTTTGCTACTGAATTTGTTTTTACTGGAACTGAACCCTTTTTTTGCTGGAACCTACTATGGTTCAACCACGAGCTGGAAGGGAATGGGGTGGTAGGGCTGCAATCCGCCGGTGACTCTGGAGCTCTGCTTCTGGGAGCATGGGGAACGGTGTTACGGTTGTATATGGACTAGTGGTTGTGGCATCACCCTGTGGCGCCGTTTAGAAGAAAGTTGTGCGCACATTTTCATTTTTCTCAAAAAAATTCTCGCCTTTATTTAAAAAAAAGTAAAGAAAAATAATTACCACCATAGCTTACCAGCGAGTGTCACTTTGTATAATTCTTCATTTAAAAAATACCAAAGCTTCTCACCTCCATCTAAAAAAATAAAATACATATAAAAAATCTACACATTCATCTAAAAAATTTACAAAAGAGTTTTCACCGCGGCCAACTAGCTTGCACCACGTGGCATAGCTGGTTGGCCGCCTTTCCCGCGTAGCTTAATGGGTTTAATGAATCGGACGCGGCTGGTGCGACCGGCCCAAATTTACGCACCGGCGCTCCAGTCGCCCAAACAAAATACGATGGCAAGCGGAGAAATAAATACCTCAGGTGGACAGAGTAGCAGCATATCACCAGATGTAACTAACATTAACAGAAAAGCAGCAGCAAACGCAGTTCACACACACAAAGCTCACATCCAACACCACGTACTGAGTAGCATCCAACATAACGAACGGGATAAACTTTTAGGGTAAGACTGGTACAAGTGCTCGCTTAGTCGACCTCCTCGATCTTGGGGCCAGCGCCGCCCGCAGCCGGAGGTGCATCGTCCTCGTCCATGGCGCCCGCCATGTCAGCTCCGGCACCCTGGTACATCTTGGCGATGATGGGGTTGCAAAGGCCCTCCAGCTCCTTCATCTTGTCATCAAACTCATCTGCCTCAGCAAGCTGGTTGCCGTCCAGCCACTGGATGGCCTGGTCAATGGCGTCCTCGATCTTCTTCTTGTCGTCTGCAGCTAGCTTGGAGGCAATCTTGTCGTCCTTGATGGTGTTGCGCATGTTGTAGGCATAGTTCTCAAGGGCATTCTTTGACTCCACCTTCTTCTTGTGCTCCTCGTCCTCTGACTTGTACTTCTCAGCCTCCTGCACCATCTTCTCGATCTCATCCTTGCTCAGCCTGCCCTTGTCATTTGTGATGGTGATCTTGTTCTTCTGCCCAGTGGTCTTGTCCTCCGCGGAGACGTTCAGAATGCCATTAGCATCAATGTCGAAGCAGACCGTGATCTGGGGCACACCCCTGGGGGCAGGAGGGATGCCGGAGAGCTCAAACTTGCCCAGCAGGTTGTTGTCGCGGGTCCTGGTCCTCTCGCCCTCATAAACCTGGATAAGGACACCAGGCTGGTTGTCAGAGTAGGTGGAGAAGACCTGCTCCTTCTTGGTGGGGATGGTGGTGTTCCTTGGAATCAAAACGGTCATGACACCTCCAGCAGTCTCCAGACCAAGAGAAAGAGGTGTGACATCAAGCAGCAGGAGGTCCTGGACCTTCTCGTTGCCCTCTCCACTCAAGATGGCAGCCTGGACTGCAGCACCATAGGCAACAGCCTCATCCGGGTTGATGTTCTTGCACAGCTCCTTGCCATTGAAGAAGTCCTGAAGCAGCTGCTGCACCCTTGGGATCCTGGTGGAGCCACCAACAAGGACAACATCATGGACAGTGCTCTTGTCCATCTTAGCATCCCTCAGGCACTTCTCAACAGGCTCCATGCACTTCCTGAAGAGATCCATGTTCAACTCCTCAAACCTGGCACGGGTGATGGTCGTGTAGAAGTCGATGCCCTCATACAGCGAGTCAATCTCAATGGTGGTCTGCGCAGTGGAGGAGAGGGTCCTCTTCGCCCGCTCACAAGCTGTCCTCAGCCTGCGGAGAGCCCTGGGGTTGCCACTAATATCCTTCTTGTTCTTCCTCTTGAATTCTTGGACGAAGTGGTTGACCATTCTGTTGTCAAAGTCCTCACCACCAAGGTGAGTGTCACCAGCAGTGGACTTGACCTCAAAGATACCCTCTTCAATGGTGAGGAGGGAAACATCAAAGGTGCCACCACCAAGGTCAAAGATGAGAACATTCTTCTCACCAACACTGGTGGCCTTCTTGTCAAGACCATAAGCAATAGCAGCAGCAGTTGGCTCGTTGATAATGCGCATAACATTCAGGCCTGCAATCACTCCAGCATCCTTGGTGGCCTGCCTCTGAGAGTCATTGAAGTAGGCAGGGACAGTGACAACAGCATTCTTGATGGTGCTGCCAAGATACGCTTCAGCTATCTCACGCATCTTGATGAGGACCATGGAGGAGATCTCTTCAGCAGCAAACTCCTTCTCCTCACCCTTGTACTGAACAACAATCATAGGCTTGTCTCCAGGTCCAGCAATGACCTTGAAGGGCCAAAGCTTCATGTCACTCTGGACAGAAGGATCACTAACTCTCCTGCCAATGAGACGCTTGGCATCTACAGAGCAAATTATCATGTCAGCGACTTGAAATACCAATTTATCACAATGATGTATTGATAATTAATAATTAATAAAGAAAATAAGCAACAGAATATCAACCAAGCCTTATATAGATAATCAAACTTGAAATCAGTTCAGGAAATAAAATATATGGCAGTAATTAATCATCAGAAAACATGCAAAAGCTTATACAGAACAAAGCACGGTATGATCTACTGGTATACTTGCCTAGTACAGAGACAAGGTGGACCCTTGAACGGAATAACAAACATTGATGCATAAAAGTCAATAATCAAGATGCTATTTACACATGCAAAAGCATAGAATAGGAAATTAGTAAAGTAGCCAGTGGCACAAGGTCCGTTCCCCCTTATTACATGCCATATTACAAAATGCGTAGACACAAAATAAGACCGTGTCAGATACCAGATAGTGGCAATAAAGAGCAACATAAATATTAAAGGGGTAAAAAATAACATTACAGAATTTTACCAAGTTAGCAACCAGTGATTTTTGGAATGATCACTTATGTTGAACAAATCGGCTAATTTACATCACAGGTGCTAACTCCATGTTAAAAAAATCAAACAGGAAAGAAAAAACAGTTCAAAAAATAAGTTAAATGAATTAAGAGCTTTATGAAGTATATATCAGACGGTAGTGCTTGGTATTCCACTGATTATCATTTTATATTAAGTGATGCATCATCCACTTTGTTCAAGCTAGATGGCACAACTGAGATATTTTATTTGCCGTAAGGTACGAATTCATCCAGGTATAAAACCACATCTACAGTGTGAGTCCACATCTACTTTCGATTCTTTTTCTTACTGGCTTTGACAGTGCCATGTTTTCCCCTATATAGGGATAGGGCAGAAACAAATAATTGCACCGTGATTGAACCAAGCTCCCGCATGCAGAAGTATCCACACATAAAAAACTATGCGCACGCACAGATCTATCTATTATATAATACAGCTACGGCGGGAACAGATTAAACTAAGCAACCAGCCACATGTAACCTGGCGCAGGTACAACTAGTCAACGAATCAAATCAACCGAAGCACGCGCTGACACCAGAACATATTGCAAAGGCTAAGCTGTAACAAACCGTACAAAATCGATCTGAAGTGGCTGAACTAAGCTCAATCCGCGCACTAGACAGAGCCCCGATCGACAGATCTAAAGCGGATAAACAAGAGTAATGACGAAAGGTGGTGGATTGCTCACCGAAAACCGTGTTGACCGGGTTCATGGCGACCTGGTTCTTGGCCGCATCGCCGATGAGCCTCTCGGAGTCGGTGAAGGCGACGTAGGAGGGGGTGGTGCGGTTGCCCTGGTCATTGGCGATGATCTCAACTCGGTCGTGCTGCCACACGCCGACGCAGGAGTAGGTCGTGCCGAGATCGATCCCGATGGCGGGACCCTCGCCCTTGCCGGCCATTGCAGCTGTCGCTCGGTTTGGAAGTACGGCGGTGGTGCTGGCGGTGGCGGCGCTAGGGTTTTGGTGGTGGGAGGAGGACTGGTAGAGGGGGTGAAACGGAGGCGGACGGCGGGCGTTTATAGCGGACGGGGAGGGGCTCTGGAAGGTTCCGACGGTGGCGTTCGCGGGCGTTGGGTTGTGATCGGACGGCGATGGGCGCGCGAGGCGTGGTTTCGTAGTTGTAGGCTTGTAGGCCAATATTGGTCGTGTTTCTTTCCTTTTTCTCTTTTTCTGTTTTGGTATAAGGAAATACTAATTGGGTTTTGTTGGGCTGACCCCAGACAATTTCCCTGACGCCAATCATTCAAATCATTGGGCTGGCTGGCCTGTAACACAAACATGTTGCTCTCGGTTTTTTTTTCTGGCTATCTCTCTTGGTTGGCTTTTTGAAGAGAGCTCCTCCTCGATGCTTTTTTTTTGTGAGAATCTTTCAATCTATTCATAGTTAATTATGTCAGTATAAAGAACATCAAAGATAATAAAAATTACAATCAAGTCCACGGACCACCTAACGATGACTATAAGCACTGGAGCGAGCCGAAGGCGCATCGCAATCGGCCCTCCCTTGCTGGAGCCGAACAAACCTTGTTGTAGTTGACAGTCGAGAAGTCGTCCTGCTAAGACTCCGTAGGACCAGTGCACCAGAGCAGCAACCATCCCGATAGAGAAAGTCGAAGATCAAAAGGATCAAACCTGTAAACATCCAAATGAAAACGAATCAACGGATTCACTGAAGACCAACACACATTGAATTCCGTGAGATCCGACAGAGCTACCCCACCACACGCCCTCCAATGACCCTAGCAGCATGCACGAGAATCTTCAAAGAAAAAAAGCAACATGCATGAGAGCTATGTTTTTTAGACATGTATAGTAAATCACTTACAACAAGACGTTAACTTCTCCCGGGTCAGGTGCAGCGCGAGTGGACGGGCCATTAGCGTAGGTTTCACCATACTCTAGGTTTTATTCCTGTTCTTTTTATTTTTCACTGGTTTTCTTTCGTTTATTTTTTAATGGCTATAACTTTGGTTTTCTTTGGTTTCTTTCTTTCTTTGATACATACTAATTTTATTTGGTTTTCTTCATTTCTCTTTCTTTTTCACTTGTTTTTTTTTGTGTGTTTTTTCTTTCCTTTTTTCTGTTACTCTTTATGGTTTTCATTGGTTTTTCTTCGGTTTTACAACTTTTTGATTAACTTGTTTTGTTTTCTATGTGTTGTTTGTATCGTTTTTCTTGATTTATATTTATATTTTTCATGTACGCCTGAAACATTATTACTATACATGTTAAATAATTAAAATACACGATTATTATTATTGAAAATAAACTCTTTCGATGTCTAGATTTTTCTTATACAACAAGAACATTTTTTATACATGTTTAATATTTTTTAATACATGATTAGCATTTTAAATACAATTATTAACATTTCTTTCGAATAAATATTTGATATATACATTTCTCATAAACATTGTACATTTTACGTACACATCTGGAACATTTATTTGATATACGTTTAATATTTTCTAACTACATGATGAATAACTTTTTATAATATCTCATACTTTTTTTCTGAAATGCATGAACTTTTAAAATGTCACAGACAGTTTTTTATGCTATGAACATTTTTGACATACATTTGAAAATTTATTTTATATAAAAATTTTTAAATATGATTAAGTTTTGTTCGTAATGTCACATACATTTTTTTAAGCACATGAATATTTACAAAATGTCACGAACATTTTCTAATATGGTATCAATTTTGTTAATTAAGCTAACAATTTTTTTGCATTTGTTACTATCTTTTTTCAAAATCACTGTTTTAATATTTTTATTTGTTTTATTTTTTGAAATAATGTACTTATAATATTTTAGAAAATATTAATAATAAAATAAAAAACATAAAAATGAACAAAGAAAAAACAAGAGAAAAGACGAACTTACATGTGACTAACCTGGGCCGGCCCTTTTTGCGACGCCTTAATGCGAGAGGTCGCTCAAACTCGCGTTAGGCGAGGTTTGTATAGGCGCCGTTAACCATTGACCCTAGAACGGGGACCTTCAAAGAAAACTTAAATCTCTATTTTTAATATCTCAGTTGATAGATCGCGTTCCGGATTTAATTTTTGTCCCATCTCTTCTGGTTTATTTTCGTCCTCCCTTCCACCTCCAATTCCCCCGCTTCCACCTTCTATTTTTGTTGGGTTTTTTCATCGGCTTTTTTTCGCCGGTTTTTATTCGTCCCCCTCCCACTGGTTTTACAGTGCAGAGAAAACCATCCCCGCACGCCTCTCCACGATCCCTACCCGATTCACGCATCTCACCCTCCCTCCTGCACGAGCATCCGTCGCCGCCGGTGCGTTGGCTGCCTCCCTCCCCCATCGCCGGCCACCTCTCGCCTCTCATAGCCGGTCACCTCCCTCCACTGGATGCCGACCACCTACTTCACCGCGCCGACCGCCTACATCCTAGCCGCCGTCCATGACCAGATCCGCACCGGTGTTCCCGCACCGGCGTTCCCGCATCGGCGCCACCACGACCACGCAGTGGCAGAGGAGTCCTCCTCCTCCCACCACCGCCGCCAGCACCGCGCCCTCCTCCTTTCACCTCCACACCCATCCATCCCTCCCTGCTCGCGCCCGAAACCCTAGCCCGCGGGCGGCCATGGTGACCGAGCTCAGGATCCGCAGCATCTTCCTCTCCTCTGAGAGCAAGAGCGGCAACTTCCGCAAGGGTATGCCATGAATCCCTTCTCTTCTTCTGGCCTTCTTCATCTCCACATCTGATTCGTGTGTGTGGTCTATATATGCAGTCAGTTTGCTCCCTCCGATCTGCTCTGCATGCGTGAAGGGGCCCGGCCAAAGAGAAGCTGTTGCTGTTGCAGGTTCTTCCTCATCCTCGCTGTAGGTGGTAAGCCATATCCCTCTCCTCCTTCTCTCTCACCCCCATCTTGTCTCTGTAGGCAAGCAGTCTGCATGTTAGCAGGCACATGAATCAATCAAAATACCTTTTTGATTGATATATATGTGTACTGAGAGGAGAACCATGTTAAAGAATCACAGTGTGTGATGTTATATTTCATTTCCTGCTAAACTCCGAGGTTGCATTCATTTCCTTGAACAAATGTTTGAACCTTTTGCTGTAAAGTTGTAGATTGAATTTAGTTGTCACAACTTTTTTGGTTGTTGCTTGCCTGAATGAAATCAGTAGACATTATTCAGATAACTGCATTAGACGCTGTTGTGTGTAGTCTTTGTTGGAAATACATACTGTACCGACAGACAAATGAAGTTCACTGAGAAATCTATGGTTTTGACCAATACAAGGATTGAGTACTCTTATCTCATTCATCATTACAAGTTGTATCTTTTAGAATTAGGTGTTCACAGTGTGTGATGTTATATTTCATTTCCTGCTAAACTCCGAGGTTGCATTCATTTCCTTGAACAAATGTTTGAACCTTTTGGTGTAAAGTTGTAGATTGAATTTAGTTGTCACAACTTTTTTGGTTGTTGCTTGCCTGAATGAAATCAGTAGACATTATTCAGATAACTGCATTAGACGCTGTTGTGTGTAGTCTTTGTTGGAAATACATACTGTACCGACAGACAAATGAAGTTCACTGAGAAATCTATGGTTTTGACCAATACGAGGATTGAGTACTCTTATCTCATTCATCATTACAAGTTGTATCTTTTAGAATTAGGTGTTCGTACAGTTACCATTTACTGTCTATTATTTTCTACAGTAACTGTCGGGATTAGGTGTTTGTTGGTAATATAAAATGATGGATGTATAGAGTTCACTGAGAAATCCAAGGTTATGATCAAGATGATAGGTTAAAAATTAAGGATCAAGTACTCTTGTCTCATTGATCATTACAAGTTGTAATATTCAGGATTATCTCATGCAGTGTTTATCAATATCCAGGATTAGGAAAAAAAATGTACTCCTATCTTGCAACTTTGTTTCAGCTTCAGGCAAAGTGCACAGTTAAGAACCTCATGCTGCTGTGAGAGAAACTTAGAACAGTCTTTACTATCTTTTTTTCTTGACAATCGTATCTTGCCTGAATCAATTCAGTACTCTTGTTCAGATAACTGAAACTAGACATTGTCTTGTAGTGGATGTATAGAGTTCACCAAGAAATCCAAGGTTGTGAGCAAGACGGCAGCTTTAGAATTGATGATCAAGTACTCTTATCTCATTTATTACTACAAGTTTCATGATTCAGGAATAGAGCGTTCATCCGTGGCGCGGCCGCCTCCTTCCCCTCCCTCCACCACACGCCGCCTGCCGGATCTCGCTGTTGAGCGCATCGGCCCGCCGTCTCCAACCACCCCCGTCTATGATCCGAGCCGACTACAGGGGAGCCACCACTGCCACCGAGGACAAGGTCGCCTGTGGAAACCACTGCTACCTCCGGTCCTTCGATCTCTCCCCTTCTCGCCACTCCTCACGGCCCGCTTCGCACGGCTCGGCCTTCTCGGCGGGGATTTGCTTTTTGGCGAAGAGAGGCGGCTGCAGGCGCCATGGTGCCGATCCAGTCATCGTTGGTATTCAAGTTGCCACCTAACGAATCTGTTTTTATTTCTTATTAGGTACCTGCAAGGCTGAACCTGATCTGATGAAGTTGCTTGTCAGACTACCTTCCTTTTATGAACTCGAAGGTCAAGAGACCAAGGTATCATGAGGAGTGCATATGGCCTGATGTTCCTTGTGTGTATCGTGAGGATTTGGGAGCATCAGCGACGGACAATTAACTAGCTAGGTCATGGTATTACGATGAGCCAGGTCATGGTACACAGGTTAACTACACAAGCTTCTGCTGTTTTATTGTTGGTCGTTCCCGTCCACTGCTGCCAACAGTCAATTTTCTGCAGGGTTTTTATTTCTTTCTCTTCCATCGAAAGCTCCTTTTTGCCACTGATTAATTAGTCGATGCATGTGGAGATTTTCGATACTAGGAGAACCAAGTTTAAATATGTGCAATTCCATCTATCTAGCATCAGTGTCGGGTGAGGTTAGACTACAAGAAAGACTAGATATTAAGCTTGTCCATTCTGTCTACACCTTTTGAATCTGAAGTGACTACTGTTGTAAATAATGCTACTTGAGTACCTAGTTGATTGGTTTTGTTTATTGTGGCATTGAGTAGCCTACTACATTAGTGGTGTCAGCTATATTTTGTAAGTTTGTTATCGATTCCATTTGGGTATATGTGTGTGTGATTGAAAAATAATGGTTTAGATATGAATTGCTACAGTTTTATATAATACTCTTTGATCTATGCTGCTAGGTCTGCCGCTCCGTGCATGACAACATGAGGTGCCGCAATCGGCGTGGTATGCTGGTGGATGATGGCGACAGTGAGATGGTTGGCAAGGATTATGAGAGGTCGGCGAGCATCACTCCTTCCTCTCTTCCCTGTGGAGAAGATGACCAACAGATCATTGACTGCTGAGTTCCCTCGAGTCTCTCTTTCTTCCGGCAAGGTAAAGTTCAGTTTTCTGGTGACCATGTTTATTAAATTCTATGGTAGAATCCATATTGATTCTAAGATGACATTATAGTGCATTTTTGTCCAGACATATGATTTTTCATCATCTGGTGTATGTCGATATAGCACAGCCCACACATACCCTCCTACCCTGAGTAAATCTGAATCCCCATATTTTAGTTCTGAACTCCAAAATGTCGTACTCAAATGGCTTGACCCCAGATCCATGTTCTGGAATCTTGATATTTTGTGAGGCCTTTTCATTTAGCTGCTCAATCTACATATGCAGAAAACCACTCTCTGGATGCGTGCATTTCTGGCTGTACCTGAAGCTCTCTCCAACAATCTCCTTCTCCATCCATACTTATTTCATAAACCAAAACCTTGCGTTTATCACAATACCTATTTTAAGCTCACTCAGGATGACAAATATAGTCACAAAGTTTTTTGGTTCTTCGGTGTTGATAAAAAGAACACCTTTTTTCTATTTCCTATGATCCTTGTTTAGTAACTACAACTCTCATGTTGTATTTGCTTTTACTGTTTCACCTCACCGTGAGTATCTTTTTGACTCATTCTTTGCTCACTATTGTTCAGATTCTACATGAAGGTAGGTGTTTTTCTGTAATAGTTTCTAAATGGTAAATCGTATGGTTTCAAGCACCTAAGAAAACAAGTAGACTCGATCTGTTCGCTTGCTCGCCTCCCTCCTCGCAGGCGACATGCGAATCCCCGACCCCCCTCTCCTCCATCCCCTCCCCGTCTTTTCCCTTGTCGCCGCCGGCGTGGTCCGCCGGGCCATTCCCATGCGGTGCTAGCGGAGGCGGGCCGTTCTTTCCCCGCTCGCGCGTTGGGGGCGCGGGGGCCTCCTGATGGCGGTGGTGCTCCTCGGGCGCAGGCGGTCCATTCTTTCCCCGCTCGCGATTTGCGGTCGTGGGTGCCCCTGATGCGGCGGCGCGATTGTTGGCTGCGGGGCGCGTGGTGGTGCTGCTGGCTAGCGGCCTCCACTCCGCCCAGATCTGGGCCCTTTTGGGCCCTATCTGGGTTGGGGCGGGCCGACGGTCCGATGCGCGACGGTGTGGCTCCCTGGTAGTCGTGGCGAGGCATCGAGGGGTGCGGGTGGCGGCGGCTTTTGTCGGCCGATGTGCTGCAGTGTGGCAGTAGGAGTTGCCCAGACCCATTTGGGCTCGGTCGGGCCAGTAGGGGCCCGCTAGGCCCCTGCCGTCACGTCTGGTCGGCTTCGTGGCAGCGACGAAGGTTGTCCCCTCTCATCGGCTGAGTTGCGGATGCCCCTGAGCCCCTGGGATCCTCTTCCCTCCTCCAGGTCTCGTGTCGGTGGCCTCAGGAGACGACGAAGTTGGTTCAGTGACCGTGGTGGCAAAGGCTGGTGGGCGGCAGGTTGGTTGGTGCACTTCAGATCGTCCGAGGTGGTGGTGGTGGTTGTTTGGGTCGGTGAAATCCCTAGGGCTCGTCCGACATCAATGTGGTGACGCTTGCAGGCGCCGCCAGACCTTCCTAAAGGGCGTCGGGTATACACCTTCCCCACTGTCCTCTGCGTACTGAGGGAAACCCTAGGACTTGTCCGGGTAGCAGTGTTGTAGTCGTCGCATTCCTTCTTGAAGGTGTTGCTCGGTACGCAACGCTTCGGGTGCTAGGAGTGCGGTGGTACTTCGCCGGAGGGTGCACTGGTTACCGGTCATCTTTGTTTCGTTGATCTACCGATGTCGGGATTTGTTTCTCTTTTTTTTTCTCATTTTTATTTTGGGCTTGTTTGTGCTGCAGGCCCCAGTGTGCAGTGAGCTGGTTGTATCGGATGGCTGCTTTATAATATAAAGCGGGGGAAACTCTTTATCGTAAAGCACCTAAATCCATATTATGTAATAGTTTGCCAGCCAATTGCATATTGTCATGAAGTTTTTGGTTGTAACATCTTGGAACATTTGTATAAAAGGGAAAAAAATCCTTCATGTGTTGTTTTTAATTAATGGATAATAACAATGCACATGCTTTCATGAGAAAAATGATTTTAAGAATTAAAAAAGGCATTCAAGTGTCATTATCATTTGTAATGCAGTGCAGAATAAAGAGTTTAATGTTTGTGTACCACCTTTATTTTGTGCATCAGGTGTATAGGGTCGAATTACATTTTTTTATCAAAGTACATTGCAAGCGTATTATTTCAAAAAAAAATTCTTGCCTATCTTTCTATCTATGTAAAATTTGACATGCAACCAATATAAATTTTCAAAAGCCCGTGACAACGCACGAGCAGTCTATTAGTTCGAATATACGTTGGTGTGTGGGTGTGCGCGCGTTTCGGGGGCGTCCCTGTCAGTATCTTAGTAGTCTCCATCTACATTGTTAGGTCTCCAGCTGCCAATAGCGTTTCGCTTGCATGTAAGTTGGCTAATAAAAAAAGAAGTCGGCTAATAAAAGCTCCAGGTAGATGCACGGAGATGCATTTTGAGGCGAAAATCCATTTCTGCACTCGAGCTCATCTGCACCTGCGCTGACGAAAAAAATCAAAACAAATATTAGAAAATTTTAAAAAAAATCCAAATAAATTTTGTATGATAGACAATTTGATGCGTGAGACCCGCTCCAAATTTCATGTCATTTGAACATATGAGCAGCTCTCAGCAAAAAAGACAAATTGAAGGTCTGTAAAAATGTTTACTGTTCATGTACTGTTTTGGGCTGTTTTGTCTTTTTTGCTGAGAGCTGCTCGTATGTCCAAATGACTTGAAATTTGGAGCGGGTTTCACGCATCAAATTGTTTACCACATAAATTTTATTTGGAATTTTTTGAATTTGTTTTGATTTTTTTACGAATTTGTTTCTAACCGGGTGCAGATGAGTCTGGGCACCAAAACGCCCTAAATGAGGGACCTAATAAGCAGTACACAACAGTTCCTTTGTTAAGAAGAACGTTGTTTTGTCCAGCATCATTCACATACAATAATCAATGTACAAAAACCCAAGACCACAGTGAAACATTTCAACATCGATGTTGACACAGAATTCTTGTGAAGCTGAAGATAAACTTTGCAGGAATTACAAAGCACAAATGGTGGAGCAAAGCAAAGGGAAAACACAAAAGATACCATATCACATTGTCACTTAATACTTGCACAAATAAACAGATCACCATAATCCTCTCGGATGTCCTGCTATTTTTCTTGCGTTTCTCATATCCAACTCACAAACCTGTTAAGAAAGAGCATACTGCCAATGAATATATATAGTTAAGATGACATGCAGTTTTATATCAAGGTAAAAAAAATTAAGGAGCCCAACGATATATCTTAAAACAAACAATCTCAGCAGAAAAACATTAATCTCTATCTCTGCCTAATAATAAAGCGGCTATCGCTTGTGGTCATACGTCGTCAGCGTTTTTGCAGAAAAGCCCCTGTATTTTTTGATATTCAACCCGTCATCCAAATCGAACCGATATGAAGGAAAAAACACAGTCACGTTCTACCTCGCGGCGCTCCGCCCTGCCCCACCCACCTCCTGCCAAGCCCCACGCGCCGCCGGCCGCCTCATGCCCCCCTCCCCAATCGTCGGCCGGCTCCTGCCACGTCATGGGGAAAAAAGGGGCGCCCGCATCCTCCCACCCACACTCCTGCGCTCGCCTCGCCCCCACGGTTTCGCCTCGCTTGGCACCGGCGGCAGGCCATCCCGCCACCCGACTCGCCTCACCTGCACCGGAGGCGGCCGGTGGCAGGTCGATCTCCCCTCCCCCTCCCCCACCATCCTCACCGCTCCCTCCCTTACCTCAGCCCGATCTAGACACCTAACCCCTCCCTCCCCTCTCTGAGCATAGCATGCTTCATCGACGGCTCCTTCGGGCCGGATCAAGGCGCGGAGACCCATGCTCCCCTCATCTGGTCGGACAAAACAGAGAATATATTCCTTGCCTTTCTGCTACATGTACGAACTGAAGCTAACTGTGTACACTTTGGTTGCTTTTTTAGAGAGAAAACACTCTGGTTGCAGGTAGAGTTGGAAATCAAAGTCCATAGAGATGCATATGTCATGGGCGAATGCATGATGTAATTGAATCCAGTCGACCTTCAGACTTGGTTCTCTGCTGGGGTGAAGGGTGTGAAGTGTTTTGCCGAGATGCAGATTCAGAGGCCTTTTTCTTTCCAATTTGTACATGCTCTGCAATTCAGAACTGGTTTTACTTTTCCTTAAAGAAACTGATTTAAATTTTTGCTGGCTCCTAAAGGGCGCTGGTTCAGGCCGATGTGCGCTTCGCCAAATGAAGGAGCAGGCATCCACTGAGAAGAAATTCATCTGAGCTCTCAAGTTGAAGTCAAACTGGCCAGCTAAGTTTCAAAGGTAACATCTACTCCCTCTGTCTCAAAATATAAGATTTTTTTGTCTATATATACTGAGATAGAGGGAGTATATAATACAGCAACTAAGATGATAGTTTGATGTGTAGACTGGAAGAAATCACACACAATAGATGCAGTTGGTATTTTGGAAATAAAGGCAGAGGTTTAAATTGAGAACTAGGACTAATTGGTTCAAAATTTATACATGTACCCAACATGAATACTGCAGTCTTTGTCATAAGATTTCCAATGGTACTGATTTTTTTCATCTGAATTATTATCTTTTAAAAGTAGAGCAAGAACAGGATGTTGTCTATCAGTTTGACCAAGGGCAAAATTTCATTTGGCATCAATATATCTATTTCGAGATAGAAAGAATTTGAGGATAATCATGTTCCAGTATGAGACGTGGCTCAACGATAATTGCATCCCCAATGCCAAGCCCACCGAGTTCACTAAAAGCAATAAGCAGGAGATCACCATGACGCATATCGCCATCACATTCAGACCCAAATATCTGGGAGCTGAGGTGTGGACATGATTAACAGGGCAGGGCAAAGTCAAGCCCCAGGGTGGTGGCGACGACAATGGTGGCCTACACGCTACGGGGCTAGCAGCGTGGCAGGCAATAGTGCGCGGCATTTCACGGTGGTGCGCGTGGCCAGTGCTCGTGGCGACTGTGGATGATGAAGTACTGGACCTGCGGTGAATGACCATCCGCAAGATCTACATCATCATCTTTGGGTCAGTTCACCTTGAAAGCCATTCGGTGATACGAGGTTGTTCGAATATTATGTTTTCTGATTTTTGCACATGGGACTGTTAGTGCTAATGCTACAACTGAAACCTAAAAATTTCTACTTACCAGTTACCATGCACGACCAACTATGGTGCCAAGAGTTGACATCCAGCTTGCACACATTAGCAGTAATTTCTACACACATTTGAAATTGTCTTATTGGGATAAAATAAAGTATTTTCCACGGGATTCACATTTTCCAGAGTGATGGTTTGAGGTCTGTTAGTAACTTTTTCTTAAGTGTGGTTATTGTCTCTTTAACATCGGGTATCCCCTGATCTTCATTTTAGTTGCTCTCCTCGAAGACATGGTCACTTTTTTTCTTGAAAAAGAGAAGACATGTCACGTCTATAAATGTTATTAAAGTTTGACATGGTTTTGTTTTTATAAATGGGTGATCTACTCTACTCCGCTGCACCTTATGTTCTCTTGTATTATCAGGAGATTTTGTTGGACGTCCTTCCAATTGCTGAATCTAGAGATAAATGTGCACTATTTTACACATATTGTCAACCCAGATAAACAAGATTTATGAGATCCCTGAGTTTTTGTGGTGGCATGGAGCCGCGAAGCGTTTCTTCCCTGTGTCACCCTAACATCTTAATAAGAACTCATGTGAAGGTTAGCCCAGCCTCCCTGAAACTTACATTCACATCACATTCTCAACTGAGATGATGACCTAGATCTATGTATGTTTTATGTGGATGAACAACAAACAAATTAAGTCTTGTTCACGTCCGTCCTCATGTGCGCATGTAGTTCTGTTCTAGGATTTCATCTCTGCACTCCATTCTGCATATGGATATAAATACTTAGGCAAAACCGACCTTATATGAATAAATACTAGGACCAACTCATTTTTCCTTATGGGTTCAGACAATTCTATGTCATTTCTGAATTTGCCGACTCAAGGAAAAAGAATCTCCACTGTGAGCAGTGCTCTATTGGTTTGGATGTACAACTCTGAATTTTCAGATATGGTGAGATGTGACTTTGTGCTTCAGTGACATCTTCAAGAAATACTAGCGCATCTATACAAGATCAAACATAAAGGCGATTGCGAAATTGGTGTGTTTTACTTTTGTTTTGAGGGGATTTGTTGTGTAATGGGAAAAGGACACTACTATTGGAGTGAGACCCATTATTCTATTGGGATACAACCAAAATCAGGGTGAGACCAGATGCTTATACCAAAATATTCAGTTTAGTGAGCATAATTGAATCTTCTCTCCGTTGCAACGCGGGCATGTTTGCTAGTTACTTATCAACAAAGTAGTCATTGAATTGGTAAGTTTTGTCTAAAGGCCTCAACTTCTCAGCATATTCCAAATTATGATGTCACATGTTCTGCACTTAAGAGCTGAATACATCAATCGATCGTCGAATCAGAGCCAGTGAATTAGTTTACACCTCTACTATCACTTCACTATCCATTACAGCTTGGGAGTGATACTCTCTAGGAAACCACTTAACTGTTATGTCCATTCATAACCTAGCAAATAGAACAAGAAAGTACTCCCAGTTTACAGAGGGAGTACGCATTAGATTCTGTGAACTCCAGTATGGGACACTAGAACTTGTCAACTATGTCACTGGCAGAGGCGCACAGTAGTTAGTTCATGCCATATAAAACAGTTGACTGATTTTCACCTAGAAATTGCAATACCTAAGAATATTTTGGTCATGGAGTGTTGGTTAGAGACGTTGAATTGCATCTAAAAGGATAACGCAAACAAACAATAAGCCATGGGAAATTCTGTTGGGAAACATATACACAATTTACTTGGAAATGATAACATAGGCTTCAGAGTTCAGAATAGCAGCACTAGATGCTAGACATGCAATAAGTGAATGAAAAGGGTTTATATTTGGGGGAAAAGAGGAAATGGTGGTAGTGTTAGCACCAAAACTGAGATAGAAGTAATTAGTGGATACTTCCTGTGTAACCAATATTCTAAAAGTGTCGACTCAAATGAAAAACAGAGATTGTATGGAGAACTCATATAGTAAAAACTATATCTAGTTGGGAAAACTCATATATATATTCTTCCATAGTGTTGTTTCTGCACTTAAAAGCATATATATCTAATTACTACTGTAAAAACTATAAAAGATGGGAAATATATAGGGACAATAATCATATTATCATGGTACCTTAAAGGCTTAGAGACTTTGGAAAAATCTTTCTTGTCCAACAACTCGCCTCGGGAAAAATTCATGCTTGATGAGGCTTTCTTTAAAACAATGTCCAAGTCCAATAACGTCCAAAGCCCATGATTTCCATCGGAATTCCTGTAGCAACTTGCCGTTGTTGTCGCATTGGAACATGTGACGTGCGGATTTATTGTAGACCAACACATCTCCCTCATGGGACAAAACCATATGTTCTGTATCTGCGAGGTTACATAAGCTCTCTACCGGGAATTTAACATGATACTTGAATGACCACGACTCTTTCTCGTAGTCCTGCAACACCCAGATTCTGGCAACTGTCCTCCTATCGTCAAAGCAGCTGAAGCCAATCGAATCTTCCATGTCGCTAAAACGAGTGCAGAAGCTGGTAGCACCAGCCGGGCGACGCATGAATCTGAATGACTCTGTCAACGTATTGAAAACGACTATGCCAGCATCATGGTGAACCCAAGCATGATCCCAATGAAGGCAGCTACGAAACTTGATGGGTGGGGCCAAATTAGTAGGATCAATTGTGCGTGCGGCCAACATAGCTTTCTCGATGGCAGGGGTATCTGAAGGAACTCCAATGCACCTCTGCGAGCCCCTTCGTCCTACCATAATGACATAGTAGGTAGCTTGGTGTATCAGTTCCCAGTACAAGATGCGGTACTCGCGGGACGGGCAGTGCAGGTACATCGCGGCGATGTTGATGAGACTACTGTTGGGGAGGCCCGGAAGAGGAGGCCGTCACAGGATGCCTGATACGTCTCCAACGTATCTCTAATTTTTGATTTCTCCATGCTATATTATCTACTGTTTTGGACTATATTGGGCTTTATTTTCCACTTTTATATTACTTTTGGGACTAACCTATTAACCGGAGGCCCAGCCCAGAATTGCTGTTTTTTTGCCTATTTCAGTGTTTCGAAAAAACGGAATATCAACCGGAGTCCAAACGGAATAAAACCTTCGGGAACGTGATTTTATCACCGAACGTGATCCAGGAGAGTTGGACCCTGCTCCAAGGAACAAAAGAGGCGGTCACGAGGGTGGGGGGCGCGCCCCCTGCCTCATGGGCCCCTCGGTGCTCCACCGACGTACTTCTTCCTCCTATATATACACACGTACCCCCAAACGATCAGAACAGGAGCCAAAAACCTAATTCCACCGCTGAAATTTTCTGTATCCACGAGATCCCATCATGGGGCCTGTTTCGGAGCTCCGCCGGAAGAGGGCCGTCATCACGGAGGGCTTCTACATCATCCCAGCCTCTCCGATGAAGTGTGAGTAGTTTACCTCAGGCCTTCGGATCCATAGTTAGTAGCTAGATGGCTTCTTCTCTCTCTTTGAATCTCAATACAAAGTTCCCCACCTCTCTTGTGGAGATCTATTCGATGTAATCTTCTTTTTGCGGTGTGTTTGTTGAGACCGATGAATTGTGGGTTTATGATCAAGTCTATCTATGAATAATATTTGAATCTTCTCTGAATTCTTTTATGTATGATTGGTTATCTTTGCAAGTCTCTTCGAATTATTCGTTTGGTTTGACCAACTAGATTGGTAGTTCTTGCCATGGGAGAAGTGCTTAGCTTTGGGTTCGATCTTGCGGTGTCCTTTCCCAGTGACAGAAGGGGCAGCAAGCCACGTATTGCATCGTTACCATCGAGGATGACAAGATGGGGTTTATTTCATATTGCATGAATTTATCTCTCTACATCATGTCATCTTCCTTAAGGCGTTACTCTGTTTTTAACTTAATACTCTAGATGCATGCTGGATAGCGGTCGATGAGTGGAGTAATAGTAGTAGATGCAGAATCGTTTCCGTCTACTTGTCACGGACGTGATGCCTATATACATGATCATGCCTAGATATTCTCATAACTATGCTCAATTCTGTCAATTGCTCGACAGTAATTTGTTCACCCACCGTAGAATACTTATGCTCTTGAGAGAAGCCACCAGTGAAACCTATGGCCCTCGGGTCTATTCTCATCATATCAATCTCCATCACTTTAATCTTGCTTTGCTTTTTACTTTTCTTTTACTTTTCACTTTGCATCTTTATATCAAAAATACCAAAAATATTAAATCTATCAGATCTCATTCTCGTAAGTGACCGTGAAGGGATTGACAACCCCTAATCGCGTTGGTTGGGAGTAGCTATCGTTTTGTGCAGGTACGATGGACTTGAGCGTGGCCTCCTACTGGATTGACACCTTGGTTCTCAAAAACTGAGGGAAATACTTACGCTACTCTGCTGCATCATCCCTTCCTCTTCGGGGAAAACCAACGCAAGCTCAAGACGTAGCAAGAAGGATTTCTGGCGCCGTTGTCGGGGAGTCTACCCAAAAAGTCAACATACCAAGTACCCATCACAATCCCTATCTCTCGCATTACATTATTTGCCATTTGCCTCTCGTTTTCCTCTCCCCCACTTCACCCTTGCCGTTTTATTCGCCCTCTCTCTCTATCCTCCCTCTCTGTTTGCCTCTTTTCCCTCGCCATGTCAGAACCAAAAAGAGTTGGGGGTTCTCTCCCAAGTTCTAGCGCTTTAGACAATCCTGCTATCTTATCTAAACTCATAAATCGAAATGCTATAGAACAACTTGCCGGAGTTATCAATGAGAACCTTAGTAATTTTGATGAAGACGATTCTGGAATTTTTCGTTATTTACTTGATGAATCTTTGAAAGATGCTTGGGATAGGTTGTTAAGGATCCGGGCTAGCTATGTACCCCAATATCAAATTGAGGTTTACTTAAAAAGCTTTTATGTTGGGCTACCCGCTTCGTTCAAACAAGTTTTAGATTCTATTTTCGAGGGGGGTTTTCTTGAAGGGGACCCCATAGATACTTATGAGAGGATGAAAACTATATTTGGGCACCCCATTAATGAGAAAACTGAAATCACATCTCTCTTGCTTTCTTACCAAAACGAATCAATTAAAGAGATAAAAGCTAGCCTAGATGCCAATTTCCGCAACATTCTTAATCTTTCTTCTACCATTAATGGACATGTACTCTGTCAAAATAGAAAGATTAATTCCATAGATAACAAGTTTGCTCTCTTTTTCTCTAAAGCCAAAGATGGCAATACCTAGATCTATCCTCACTTTTATGCCTAGCTAGGGGCGTTAAACGATAGCGCTTGTTGGGAGGCAACCCAATTTTATTTTTATTCCTTGCTTTTTGCTCCTTCTTAGTAATAAATAAATTATTTAGCCTCTGTTTTGGTTGTGTTTCTTTGAGTTTAATTAGTGTTTGTGCCAAGTAGAACTGTTGGGAAGACTTGGGGAAAGTCTTGTTGAACTTGCTGTAAAAAAACAGAAACTTTAGCGCTCACGAGAACTGCTGTCATTTTATTTGAAGAGTGCTATTTAGTTAATTCTTTTTGCAGATGATTAATAGATAGATTCTCACGTCCAGCAATTTATTTTAGAATTTTTGGGGTTCCAGATCTTGCGCTAGCTACAGATTACTACAGACTGTTCTGTTTTTGACAGATTTTGTTTTTCGTGTGTTGTTTGCTTATTTTGATGAATCTATGGCTAGTAAAATAGTTTATAATCCATAGAGAAGTTGAAATACAGTAGGTTTAACACCAATATAAATAAAGAATGAGTTCATTACAATACCTTGAAGTGGTCTTTTGTTTTCTTTCGCTAACGGAGCTCACGAGTTTTCTATTTTGAGTTTTGTGTTGTGAAGTTTTCAAATTTTGGGTGAATTCTTTTGATGGATCATGGAACAAGGAGTGGCAAGAGCCTAAGCTTGGGGATTCCCATGGCACCCCCAAGATAATCCAAGGACACCAAGAAGTCAAAGCTTGGGGATGCCCCGGGAGGCATCCCCTCTTTCGTCCACTTCCATCGGTAATTTACTTGGAGCTATATTTTTATTCACCAACATGATATGTGTTTTGCTTGGAGTGTCTTGTATTATTTGTGTCTTTGTGTCTTAGTATACCACAATCATCCTTGCTGTACACACCTTTTGAGAGAGCCATATATGAATTAAAATTTGATAGAATACTGTATGTGCTTCACTTATATCTTTTGAGCTAAGTAGTTTTGCTTTATGTGCTTCACTTATATCTTTTCAGCGTTATAATTTTGCTCTATGTGCTTCACTAAGATATTTTAGAGCACGGTGGTGGATTTGTTTTAAAGAAACTATTGATCTGTCATGCTTCACTTATATTATTTTGAGAGTCTCTTAATAGCATGGTAATTTGCTTAATAATAATATGCTTGGTATTCAAGATTTGTGAAACTTTCTTTTGAGTGTGTTGAATACTAAGAAAAGATTGAAGCATGATAATTTTTTTGAGATATGGAGGTGATAATATTAAAGTCATGCTAGTTGAGTAGTTGTGAATTTAAAGAATACTTGTGTTAAAGTTTGTGATTCCCGTAGCATGCACGTATGGTGAACCGTTATGTGATGAAGTCGGAGCATGTTTTATTTATTGATTGTCTTCCTTATGAGTGGCGGTCGGGGACGAGCGATGGTCTTTTCCTACCAATCTATCCCCCTAGGAGCATGCGCGTGATACTTTGCTTTGATAACTTCGAGATTTTTGCAATAAGTATATGAGTTCTTTATGACTAATGTTGAGTCCATGGATTATACACACTCTCACCCTTCCACCTTTGCTAGCCTCTCTAATACCGCGCACCTTTCGCCGGTATCATACACCTACCATATAGCTTCCTCAAAACAGCCACCATACCTACCTATTATGGCATTTCCATAGCCATTCCGAGATATATTGCCATGCAACTTTCTACCATCTAGTTCATCATGACACACTCCATCATTGTCATATTGCATATCCCGGTACACCGCCGGAGGCATTCATATAGAGTCATATTTTGTTCTAAGTATTGAGTTGTAAGAAAATAAAAGTGTGATGATCATCATTATTAGAGCATTGTCCCAAGTGAGGAAAGAACGATGGAGACTATGATTCCCCCATAAGTCGGGATGAGACTCCGGACGAAAAATAAATAAAAGAGGCCAAAGAAGCCCAAATAAAAAGAGGCCATAAAATAAAAAAAGAGAGAAAAGGCCCAAATAAAAAAATATAAAAAAATGAGAGAAAAGAGAGAAGGGACAAGGTTACTATCCTCTTACCACACTTGTGCTTCAAAGTAGCACCATGATCTTCATAGTAGAGAGTCTCTCATGTTATCACTTTCATATATTAGTGGGAATTTTACATTATAGAACTTGGCTTGTATATTCCAATGATGGGCTTCCTCAAATTGCCCTAGGTCTTCATGAGCAAGCAAGTTGGATGCACACCCACTTAGTTTCTTTTTGAGCTTTCATATACTTATAGCTCTAGTGCATCCGTTGCATGGCAATTCCTACTCACTCACATTGATATCTATTGATGGGCATCTCCATAGCCCGTTGATACGCCTAGTTGATGTGAGACTATCTTCTCCTTTTTGTTTTCTCCACAGCCACCATTCTATTCCACCTATAGTGCTATATCCATGGCTCACGCTCATGTATTGCGTGAAGATTGAAAAAGTTTTGAAAAAGTTAGAGTATGAAACAATTGCTTCTTGTCATCGGGGTTGTGCATGATTTAAATACTTTGCGTGGTGAAGATAGAGCATAGCCAGACTATATGATTTTGTAGGGATAACTTTCTTTGGCCATGTATTTTGAGAAGACATAATTGCTTTGTTAGTATGCTTGAAGTATTATTATTTTTATGTTAATATGAACTTTTGTGTTGAATCTTTCGAATCTGAATATTCATATCACAATTAAGAAGATTTGCATTGAAATTATGCCAAGTAGCACTCCGCATCAAAAATTCTGTTTTTATCATTTACCTACTCGAGGACGAGCAGGAATTAAGCTTGGGGATGCCTGATACGTCTCCAACGTATCTCTAATTTTTGATTGCTCCATGCTATATTATTTACTGTTTTGGACTATATTGGGCTTTATTTTCCACTTTTATATTACTTTTGGGACTAACCTATTAACCGGAGGCCCAACCCAGAATTGTTGCTTTTTTTTGCTGATTTCAGTGTTTCGAAGAAACGGAATATCAACCGGAGTCCAAACGGAATAAAACCTTCGGGAACGTGATTTTATCACCGAACGTGATCCAGGAGACTTGGACCCTGCTCCAAGGAACAAAAGAGGCGGTCACGAGGGTGGGGGGCGCGCCCCCCTGCCTCATGGGCCCCTCGGTGCTCCACCGACGTACTTCTTCCTCCTATATATACACATGTACCCCCAAACGATCAGAACAGGAGCCAAAAACCTAATTCCACCGCTGAAATTTTCTGTATCCACGAGATCCCATCTTGGGGCCTGTTCCGGAACTCCGCCGGAAGAGGGCCGTCATCACGGAGGGCTTCTACATCATCCCAGCCTCTCCGATGAAGTGTGAGTAGTTTACCTCAGGCCTTCGGATCCATAGTTAGTAGCTAGATGGCTTCTTCTCTCTCTTCGAATCTCAATACAAAGTTCTCCACCTCTCTTGTGGAGATCTATTCGATTTAATCTTCTTTTTGCGGTGTGTTTGTTGAGACCGATGAATTGTGGGTTTATGATCAAGTCTATCTATGAATAATATTTGAATCTTCTCTGAATTCTTTTATGTATGATTGGTTATCTTTGCAAGTCTCTTCGAATTATTCGTTTGGTTTGACCAACTAGATTGGTAGTTCTTGCCATGGGAGAAGTGCTTAGCTTTGGGTTCGATCTTGCGGTGTCCTTTCGCAGTGACAGAAGGGGCAGCAAGGCACGTATTGCATCGTTGCCATCGAGGATAACAAGATGGGGTTTATTTCATATTGCATGAATTTATCTCTCTACATCATGTCATCTTCCTTAAGGCGTTACTCTGTTTTTAACTTAATACTCTAGATGCATGCCGGATAGCGGTCGATGAGTGGAGTAATAGTAGTAGATGTAGAATCGTTTCGGTCTACTTGTCACGGACGTGATGCCTATATACATGATCATGCCTAGATATTCGCATAACTATGATCAATTCTGTCAATTGCTCAACAGTAATTTGTTCTCCCACCGTAGAATACTTATGCTCTTGAGAGAAGCCACTAGTGAAACCTATGGCCCCCGGGTCTATTCTCATCATATCAATCTCCATCACTTTAATCTTGCTTTGTTTTTTTACTTTGCTTTTACTTTTCACTTTGCATCTTTATATCAAAAATACCAAAAATATTATATCTATCATATCTCACTCTCGTAAGTGACCGTGAAGGGATTGACAACCCCTAATCGCATTGGTTGCGAGTAGCTATCGTTTTGTGCAGGTACGAGGGACTTGAGCGTGCCTCCTACTGGATTGATACCTTGGTTCTCAAAAACCGAGGGGAATACTTACGCTACTCTGCTGCATCATCCCTTCCTCTTCGGGGAAAACCAACGCAAGCTCAAGACGTAGCAAGAAGGATTTCTGGCGCCGTTGCCGGGGAGTCTACGCAAAAAGTCAACATACCAAGTACCCATCATAATCCCTATCTCTCGCATTACATTATTTGCCATTTGCCTCTCGTTTTCCTCTCCCCCACTTCACCCTTGCTGTTTTATTCGCCCTCTCTCTCTATCCTCCATCTCTGTTTGCCTCTTTTCCCTCGCCATGTCAGAACCAAAAAGAGTTGGGGGTTCTCTCCCAAGTTCTAGTGCTTTAGACAATCCTGCTATCTTATCTAAACTCATAAATCGAAATGCTATAGAACAACTTGCCGGAGTTATCAATGAGAACCTTAGTAATTTTGATGAAGATGATTCTAGAATTTTTTTGTTATTTACTTGATGAATCTTTGAAAGATGCTTGGGATAGGCTGTTAAGGATCCGGGCTAGCTATGTACCCCAATATCAAATTGAGGTTTACTTAAAAAGCTTTTATGTTGGGCTACCCGCTTCATTCAAACAAGTTTTAGATTCTATTTTCGAGGGGGGTTTTCTTGAAGGGGACCCCATAGATACCTATGAGAGGATGAAAACTATATTTGGGCACCCCATTAATGAGAAAACTGAAATCACATCTCTCTTGCTTTCTTACCAAAACGAATCTATTAAAGAGATAAAAGCTAGCCTAGATGCCAATTTCCGCAACATTCTTAATCTATCTTCTACCATTAATGGACATGTACTCTGTCAAAATAGAAAGATTAATTCCATAGATAACAAGTTTGCTCTCTTTTTCTCTAAAGCCAAAGATGGCAATACCTAGATCTATCCTCGCTTTTATGCCTAGCTAGGGGCGTTAAACGATAGCGCTTGTTGGGAGGCAACCCAATTTTATTTTTATTCCTTGCTTTTTTCTCCTGCTTAGTAATAAATAAATTATTTATCCTCTGTTTTGTTTGTGTTTTTTTGTGTTTAATTAGTGTTTGTGCCAAGTAGAACTGTTGGGAAGACTTGGGGAAAGTCTTGTTGAACTTGCTGTAAAAAAACAGAAACTTTAGCGCTCACAAGAACTGCTGTAATTTTTATTTGAAGAGTGATATTTAGTTAATTCTTTTTGCAGATGATTAATAGATAGATTCTCACATCCAGCAATTTATTTTAGAATTTTTGGGGTTCCAGATCTTGCGCTAGCTACAGATTACTACAGACTGTTCTGTTTTTGACAGATTCTGTTTTTCGTGTGTTGTTTGCTTATTTTGATGAATCTATGGCTAGTAAAATAGTTTATAATCCATAGATAAGTTGGAATACAGTAGGTTTAACACCAATATAAATAAAGAATGAGTTCATTACAGTACCTTGAAGTGGTCTTTTGTTTTCTTTCGCTAACGGAGCTCACGAATTTTCTATTTTGAGTTTTGTGTTGTGAAGTTTTCAAGTTTTGGGTGAATTCTTTTGATGGATCATGGAACAAGGAGTGGCAAGAGCCTAAGCTTGGGGATGCCCATGGCACCCCCAAGATAATCCAAGGACACCAAGAAGTCAAAGCTTGGGGATGCCCCGGGAGGCATCCCCTCTTTCGTCCACTTTCATCGGTAATTTACTTGGAGCTATATTTTTATTCACCAACATGATATGTGTTTTGCTTGGAGCGTCTTGTATTATTTGTGTCTTTGTGTCTTAGTATACCACAATCATCCTTGCTGTACACACCTTTTGAGAGAGCCATACATGAATTAAAATTTGATAGAATACTGTATGTGCTTCACTTATATCTTTTGAGCTAAGTAGTTTTGCTTTATGTGCTTCACTTATATCTTTTCAGCGTTATAATTTTGCTCTATGTGCTTCACTAAGATATTTTAGAGCACGGTGGTGGATTTGTTTTAAAGAAACTATTGATCTGTCATGCTTCACTTATATTATTTTGAGAGTCTCTTAATAGCATGGTAATTTGCTTAATAATAATATGCTTGGTATTCAAGATTTGTGAAACTTTCTTTTGAGTGTGTTGAATACTTAGAAAAGATTGAAGCATGATAATTGTTTTGAGATATGGAGGTGATAATATTAAAGTCATGCTAGTTGAGTAGTTGTGAATTTAAAGAATACTTGTGTTAAAGTTTGTGATTCCCGTAGCATGCACGTATGGTGAACCGTTATGTGATGAAGTCGGAGCATGTTTTATTTATTGATTGTCTTCCTTATGAGTGGCGGTCGGGGACGAGCGATGGTCTTTTCCTACCAATCTATCCCCCTAGGAGCATGCGCGTGATACTTTGCTTTGATAACTTCGAGATTTTTGCAATAAGTATATGAGTTCTTTATGACTAATGTTGAGTCCATGGATTATACGCACTCTCACCCTTCCACCTTTGCTAGCCTCTCTAATACCGCGCACCTTTCGTCGGTATCATACACCTACCATATACCTTCCTCAAAACAGCCACCATACCTACCTATTATGGCATTTCCATAGCCATTCCGAGATATATTGCCATGCAACTTTCTACCATCTAGTTCATCATGACACACTCCATCATTGTCATATTGCATATCCCGGTACACCGCCGGAGGCATTCATATAGAGTCATATTTTGTTCTAAGTATTGAGTTGTAAGAAAAATAAAAGTGTGATGATCATCATTGTTAGAGCATTGTCCCAAGTGAGGAAATAATGATGGAGACTATGATTCCCCCATAAGTCGGGATGAGATTCCGGACGAAAAACAAATAAAAGAGGCCAAAGAAGCCCAAATAAAAAGAGGCCATAAAATAAAAAAAGAGAGAAAAGTCCCAAATAAAAATATATAAAAAAATGAGAGAAAAGAGAGAAGGGACAATGTTACTATCCTCTTACCACACTTGTGCTTCAAAGTAGCACCATGATCTTCATAGTAGAGAGTCTCTCATGTTATCACTTTCATATACTAGTGGGAATTTTACATTATAGAACTTGGCTTGTATATTCCAATGATGGGCTTCCTCAAATTATCCTAGGTCTTCATGAGCAAGCAAGTTGGATGCACACCCACTTAGTTTCTTTTTGAGATTTCATATACTTATAGCTCTAGTGCATCCGTTGCATGGCAATCCCTACTCACTCACATTGATATCTATTGATGGGCATATCCATAGCCCGTTGATACGCCTAGTTGATGTGAGACTATCTTCTCCTTTTTGTCTTCTCCACAACCACCATTCTATTCCACCTATACTGCTATATCCATGGCTCACGCTCATGTATTGCATGAAGATTGAAAAAGTTTTGAAAAAGTTAGAGTATGAAACAATTGCTTGGCTTGTCATCGGGGTTGTGAATGATTTAAATACTTTGTGTGGTGAAGATAGAGCATAGCCAGACTATATGATTTTGTAGGGATAACTTTATTTGGCCATGTTATTTTGAGAAGACATAATTGCTTTGTTAGTATGCTTGAAGTATTACTATTTTTATGTCAATATGAACTTTTGTCTTGAATCATTCGAATCTGAATATTCATATCACAATTAAGAAGATTTGCATTGAAATTATGCCAAGTAGCACTCCGCATCAAAAATTCTCTTTTTATCATTTACCTACTCGAGGACGAGCAGGAATTAAGCTTGGGGATGCCTGATACGTCTCCAACGTATCTATAATTTTTGATTGCTCCATGCTATATTATCTACTGTTTTGGACTATATTGGGCTTTATTGTCCACATTTATATTACTTTTGGGACTAACCTATTAACCGGAGACCCAGCCCAGAATTGCTGTTTTTTTTGCCTAGTTTAGTGTTTCGAAGAAACGGAATATCAACCGGAGTCCAAACGGAATAAAACCTTCGGGAACGTGATTTTCTCACCGAACGTGATCCAGGAGACTTGGACCCTGCTCCAAGGAACAAAAGAGGCGGTCACGAGGGTGGGGGGCGCGCCCCCCTAGGGTGCGCCCCTTGCCTCGTGGGCCCCTCGGTGCTCCACCGACGTACTTCTTCCTCCTATATATACACACGTACCCCCAAACGATCAGAACAGGAGCCAAAAACCTAATTCCACCGCCGCAACTTTCTGTATCCACGAGATCCCATCTTGGGGCCTGTTCCGGAGCTCCGCCGGAAGAGGGCCGTCATCACAGAGGGCTTCTACATCATCCTAGCCTCTCCGATGAAGTGTGAGTAGTTTACCTCAGGCCTTCGGGTCCATAGTTAGTAGCTAGAGGGCTTCTTCTCTCTCTTTGAATCTCAATACAAAGTTCTCCACCTCTCTTGTGGAGATCTATTCGATGTAATCTTCTTTTTACGATGTGTTTGTTGAGAACGGTGAATTGTGGGTTTATGATCAAGTCTATCTATGAATAATATTTGAATCTTCTCTGAATTCTTTTATGTATGATTGGTTATCTTTGCAAGTCTCTTCGAATTATTCGTTTGGTTTGGCCAACTAGATTGGTAGTTCTTGCCATGGGAGAAGTGCTTAGCTTTGGGTTCGATCTTGCGGTGTCCTTTCCCAGTGACAGAAGGGGCAGCAAGGCACGTATTGCATCGTTGCCATCGAGGATAACAAGATGGGGTTTATTTCATATTGCATGAATTTATCTCTCTACATCATGTCATCTTGCTTAAGGCGTTACTCTGTTTTTAACTTAATACTCTAGATGCATGTCGGATAGCGGTCGATGAGTGGAGTAATAGTAGTAGATGTAGAATCGTTTCGGTCTACTTGTCACGGACGTGATGCCTATATACATGATCATGCCTAGATATTCTCATAACCATTCTCAATTCTGTCAATTGCTCAACAATAATTTGTTCACCCACTGTAGAATACTTATGCTCTTAAGAGATGCCACTAGTGAAACCTATGGCCCCCGGGTCTATTCTCATCATATCAATCTCCATCACTTTAATCTTGCTTTGCTTTTTTACTTTGCTTTTACTTTTCACTTTGCATCTTTATACCAAAAATATCAAAAATATTATATCTATCAGATCTCACTCTCGTAAGTGACCGTGAAGGGATTGACAACCCCTAATCGCGTTGGTTGTGAGTAGCTATCATTTTGTGCAGGTACGAGGGACTTGAGCGTGGCCTCCTACTGGATTGATACCTTGGTTCTCAAAAACTGAGGGAAATACTTACGCTACTCTGCTGCATCATCCATTCCTCTTCGAGGAAAACCAACGCAAGCTCAAGACGTAGCAGATGCGTGCAGCTGGAAGCCATGGTAGTCATGGAACCCGAGGACAGGCCGGCTGTGCTTGGAGATTGATAAGCCGTCCTCTGTGGTGGGCAAACCGTTGAGCATGACGAGGGGGTAGCGACGGCTGGCGCTGGTGGTGGGCGACGATGAAATCAGGGACGGAGGTGAGGCCGTGCCAGGAGCGGCAGACTGCGCGGAAACGGAGGATCTCCTTGGCTGGAAGGCGGACAAATATCTCCCACACTAGGATCTCCTCCGGCAGGTCGAGGGCTACACAGCGGCTGCGCATCCGCTTGGGTGCTCCTGCAGTCGCCTCCTCACGCTGGACCGCAAAGCTTTGTTTGGTGGCTAGGGCTAATCCCTACTCGACGGTGGATGGATGGTTGTGGGTTAGGAGAGAGATGACAAGTATCCGCCGGCTGGGCCACCTCGCAGTCGACCGCGACCGCGGTCGCGACGAGAATGTCATCCGGGCCATGGTAACCAGAAGCAAGCGCAAAACCCTAGGTCACAGCCTTGCGCACACACGGATGCGCCGCCGCCTAGATTGATACTTGGGTCAGGTTTTGTGCGGTGCATGTGGATGTGGTGAAAGGAGGAACGGATCCGCCGGCCTGGACTGGCTCGTGGCACTAGGTGCGGTGGTGTGCTGAGCTCGAGATCAAGATGGGTGTATGATTTGGTTCACTATAAAGATGGGCCTGTTATCCCCAACTGGGAGGGAGAAGGACCGTACCTGTCATAAGATTTCAAATGGTACTGATTTTTTTCATCTGAATTATTTTCTTTTAAAAGTAGAGCAAGAACAGGATGTTGTCTATCAGTATTAACCAAGGGCAAAATTTCATTTGGCATCAATATATCTATTTTGAGATAGAAAGAATTTGAGGATCATCATGTTCCAGTATGAGACGTGGCTCAACGATAATTGCATCCCCAATGCCAAGCCCACCGAGTTCACTAAAAGCAATAAGCAGGAGATCACCATGATGCATATCGCCATCACATTCAGACCCAAATATCTTGTAGCTGAGGTGTGGACATGATTAACAGGGTAGGGCAAAGTCAAGCCCCAGGGTGGTGGCGACGGCAATGGCGGCCTGCACGCTACGGGGCTAGCAGCGTGGCAGGCAGTAGTGCGCAGCATTTCACGGTGGTGCGCGTGGCCAGTGCTCGTGGCGACTGTGGATGATGAAGTACTGGACCTGCGGTGAATGACCATCCGCAAGATCTACATCATCATCTTTGGGTTAGTTCACCTTGAAAGCCATTCGGTGATACGAGGTTGTTCGAATATTATGTTTTCTGATTTTTGCACATGGGACTATTAGTGCTGATGCTACAACTGAAACCTAAAAATTTCTACTTACCAGTTACCATGCACGACCAACTATGGTGCCAAGAGTTGACATCCAGCTTGCACACATTAGCAGTAATTTCTACACATGTTTGAAACTGTCTTATTGGGATAAAATAAAGTATTTTCCACGGGATTCACAGTTTCTAGAGTGATGGTTTGAGGTCTGTTAGTAACTTTTTCTTAAGTGTGGTTACTGTCTCTTTAACACCGGGTATCCCCTGATCTTCATTGTAGTTTCTCTCCTCAAATACATGGTCACTTTTTTTCTTGAAAAAGAGAAGACATGTCACGTCTATAAAGGTTATTAAAGTTTGACATGGTTTTGTTTTTATAAATGGGTGATCTACTCTACTCCGCTGCACCTTATGTTCTCTTGTATTATCAGGAGATTTTGTTGGACGTCCTTCCAATTGCTGAATCTAGAGATAAATGTGCACTATTTTACACATATTGTCAACCCATATAAACAAGATTTATGAGATCCCTGAGTTTTTGTGGTAGCACGGAGCCGCGAAGTGTTTCTTCCCTGTGTCACCCTAACATCTTAATAAGAACTCATGTGAAGGTTAGCCCAGCCTCCCTGAAACTTACATTCACATCAGATTCTCAACTGAGATGATGACCTAGATCTTTGTATGTTATATGTGGATGAACAACAAACAAATTAATTCTTGTTCATGTCCGTCCTCATGTACACATGTAGTTCTGTTCTAGGATTTCATCTCTACACTCCATTCTGCATATGGATATAAATACTAAAGGCAAAACTGCCCTTGTATGAATAAATACTAGGGCCAGCTCATTTTTCCTTATGGGTTCAGTCAATTCTATGTCATTTCTGAATTTGCCGACTCAAGGAAAAAGAATCTCCACTATGAGCAGTGCTCTATTGGATTGGATGTACAACTCTGAATTTTCAGATATGGTGAGATGTGACTTTGTGCTTCACTGACATCTTCAAGAAATACTAGCGCATCTATACAAGATCAAACATAAAGGCGATTGCGAAATTGGTGTGTTTTACTTTTGTTTTGAGGGGATTTGTTGTATAATGGGAAAAGGACACTACTATTGGAGTGAGACCCATTATTTCTATTGGGATACAACCAAAATCAGGGTGAGACCAGATGCTTATACCAAAATATTCAGTTTAGTGAGCATAATTGAATCTTCTCTCCCGTTGCAACGCACGGGCATGTTTGCTAGTTACTTATCAACAAAGTAGTCATTGAATTGGTAAGTTTTGTCAAAAGGCCTCAACTTCTCAGCATATTCCAAATTATGATGTCACATGTTCTGCACTTAAGAGCTGAATACATCAACCGATCGTCGAATCAGAGCTAGTAAATTAGTTTACACCTCTACTATCACTATCCTTTACAGCTTGGGAGTGATACTCTCTAGGAAACCACTTAACTGTTGTGTCCATTCATAACCTAGCAAATAGAACAATAAAGGACTCCAGTTTACAGAGGGAGTACGCATTAGATTCTATGAAATCCAGTATGGGACACTAGAACTTGTCAACTATGTCATTGGCAGAGGCGCACAGTAATTAGTTCATGTCATATAAAACAGTTGACTAATTTTCACTTAGAAATTGCAATACCTAAGAATATTTTGGTCATGGAGTGTTGGTTAGAGACGTTGAATTGCATCTAAAAGGATAACGCAAACAAACAATAAGCCATGGGAAATTCTGTTGGGAAACATATACACAATTTACTTGGAAATGATAACATAGGCTTCAGAGTTCAGAATAGCAGCACTAGATGCTAGACATGCAATAAGTGAATGAAAAGGGTTTATATTTGGGGGAAAAGAGGAAATGGTGGTAGTGTTAGCACCAAAACTGAGATAGAAGTTATTAGTGGATACTTCCTGTGTAACCAATATTCTAAAAGTGTCGACTCAAATGAAAAACAGAGATTGTATGGAGAACTCATATAGTAAAAACTATATCTAGATGGGAAAACTCATATATATTCTTCCATAGTGTTTTTTCTGCACTTAAAAACACACACACATATATATATATAATTACTACAGTAAAAACTATAAAAGATGGGAAATATATAGGGACAATAATCATATTATCATGGTACCTTAAAGGCTTAGAGACTTTGGAAAAATCTTTCTTGTCCAACAACTCGCCTCGGGAAAAATTCATGCTCGATGAGGCTTTCTTTAAAACAATGTCCAAGTCCAATAACGTCCAAAGCCCATGATTTCCATCGGAATTCCTGTAGCAACTTGTCATTGTTGTCGCATTGGAACATGTGACATGCGGATATACTGTAGACCAACACATCTCCCTCATGGGACAAAACCATATGTTCTGTATCTGCGAGGTTACATAAGCTCTCTACCGGGAATTTAACATGATACTTGAACGACCATAACTCTTTCTTGTAGTCCTGCAACACCCAGATTGTGGCAACTGTCCTCCCATCGTCAAAGCAGCTGAAGCCAATCGAATTTTCCATGTCGCTCAAACGAGTGCAGAAGCTGGTTGCACCAGCCGGGCGACGCATGAACCTGAATGACTCTGTCAACATATTGAAAACGACTATGCCAGCATCATGGTGAACCCAAGCATGATCCCAATGAAGGCAGCTATGAAACTTGATGGGTGGGGCCAAATGTAACACCCACGATGCGGCTATATCTCCGATGTGTCGGAACACAACTTAGAGGCATAACCGCATAGTAGGCATGTCGCAAGAGGGGTAATCTTTACACATCCCATGTACTGAATAAGAAAGGGATAAAGAGTTGGCTTACAATCGCCACTTCACACAATATATAAAATATAGCATTACATCATCCAGATACAATCAAGGTCCAACTATGGGACCAAATAAAGAAAGACAACCCCTAATGCAAAAGATCCCCGATCGCCCCGACTGGGCTCCACTACTGATCAACTGGAAACGAAACAACATAACGAACACGATCTTCATCGAGCTCCCACTTGAGCTCAGTTGCGTCATCTGCACTGGTATCATCGGCACCTGCAACTGGTTTTGGAAGTAATCTGTGAGTCACGGGGACTCAATAATCTCACACCCGCGAGATCAAGACTATTTAAGCTTATGGGTAGGAAAGGGGTAATGAGGTGGAGCTGCGGCAAGCACTAAGCATATATGGTGGCTAACATACGAAAATAAGAGCGAGAATAGAAGCAAAGCACGGTCGTGAACTAGAAGTGATCAAGAAATGATCCTGAAACTACTTATGTTCAAACATAACTCAAGAATCGTGTTCACTTCCCGGACTCCGCCGGAAAGAGACCATCACGGCTACACACGCGGTTGATGCATTTTAATTAAGTTAAGTTTCAAGTTCTCTACAACCGGATATTAACAAATTCCCATCTGCCCATAACCACGGGCACGGCTTTCGAAAGTTCAAAACCCTGCAGGGATGTTCCAACTTAGCCCATCACAAGCTCTCACGGTCAACGAAGGATATTCCTTCTCCTAGGAAGACCCGATCAGACTCGGAATCCCGGTTACAAGACATTTCGACAATGGTAAAACAAGACCAGCAAAGCCACCCGATGCACCGACATCCCGATAGGAGCTGCACATATCTCGTTCTCATGGCAACACCGGATAGGTCAAGCTACGAGTAAAACCAGCCCTCGAGTTTCCCCGAGGTGGCCCCACAGGCTGCCCGGTTCGGACCAACACTTAGACAAGCACTGGCCCCCCGGGGGGGGGGGGGGGGGTTAAAATAAAGATGACCCTCAGGAGAGCGACTCCCAAGGGAAAAGTAGGTGGTGGTGTGGCAAATGGTAAAACCAAGGTTGGGCCTTGCTGGAGGAGTTTTATTCAAAGCGAACTGTCAAGGGGTCCCCATAACACCCAACCGTGTAAGGAACGCAAAATCAAGGAACATAACACCGGTATGACAGAAACTAGGGCGGCAAGAGTGGAACAAAACACCAGGCATAAGGCCGAGCCTTCCACCCTTTACAAAGTATATAGATGCATTAATTAAAATAAGAGATATTGTGATATCCCAACATATCCATGTTCCAAACATGGAACAAACTTCATCTTCACCTGCAACTAACAACGCTATAAGAGGGGCTGAGCAAAGCGGTGACATAGCCAAACAACGGTTTGCTAGGAAAAGGTGGGTTAGAGGCTTGACATGGCAATATGGGAGGCATGATAAGCAAGTGGTAGGTATCGTGGCATAGCAATAGAGCGAGCAACTAGCAAGCAAAGATAGAAGTGATTTCGAGGGTATGGTCATCTTGCCTGAGATCCCGCAAGGAAGAAGAACGAGTCCATGAAGAAGGCAAACGGACGTAGTCGAACGAATCCTCACAAACGCGACGTTATCGGAACCAACCAGAAGAAGCAACACCAGAAAGAAGCAAACAACATAGTAAACAACCATCACATAATCATGTCATGATGCACAACCAAGTATGATGCATGTTCGGTTTAATGAGGCATGGCATGGAAAAGTGCACAAGCAATCCTACAAATTAAGTGGAGCTCAATATGCAACGAGTTGCATATTGAAGGAACACCACATGACTTATTTAGTTCTCTATCGTTTAGGTACCCAACAATATTAAATGTTGGTTAGCATGGCAAGAGGGTGAAGCATAATAAAACTACCTATCTAGGCAAATTTAAATGAGGCCGGAACAACAAGCAACAAGTCTAGAAAATCCTCATGTGCATATTTATGGATTTGGTACTGTTCTAACCTAAAGCATATTTTAGAGTTGTTAAACATGCAAAGTAAAGTCACCATAATAATCTATGCATTTTTCTACCCCATTTACATATAAAGATTATTAAATTTGGAGCTATGGTTAAATAGTTATGAAATAAAGCATTTTAGCATGGCATTAGGTAAAATATATGCAAACAGCATTTTAAACATTTTAAACATGGATGAAAGTGGCATATAATGAAACTAGACAAGATTCTAAGCATTTTTCATATTAAGTTTGTTTAATTCCGATGGACGGTTTGTGAGATATTATATGCATGAACTCTAGGGGCTTTTCTGCAAAACAGGCAGCATCTGGATAATTACTAAAATCGCTGGACAGGAAAAAACATAACGGGCTGAAATCTTGGATTGACTGGGCTGCTCACCCCGGGCTGAGGCCCAGTTCGGTGGAGGGGCCAAGGCAGGACGCAGTAGGCTGAGGCCCACCCGGTGTAGGTAGGCCGAGCGATCTGGCACGGGAGGCCGAACGAGGCCGGGTCAACAAGCGCCAGTCGTGGCTTGGAGAAGGCAGGGCGCGGTCAACGCGACCACGACCACGACGAGCAGAGGACGCTCCGGTTGCAGAGGAGGCAGGAAACGGGGCACTCCGACGAGGAAGATGGCCGGCGCGGCTCTCAGGCATGGGGAAGCTCAGAACGACCGGATCCAGGGCGTGGGAAGCCCGTTCCGGGTGGCGGTGGGGTTGACGAAGAAGAGCAGTAGCGGACAAGAGCGGCTCCAGGAGGGGAACTTGGCGAGGGGTTCCGCAGGCGCGGGAACTCCGGAGATGGCCGGGGATGCGGGGACTGCGTCGGATCCGGCCGATGGGAGCCCGTCTCTGAAGATGGTGGCGTCGGCTGACTTCAGGCGCAGGGAAGGGGCACCTGGCGTGGATTGTGAGGAAGCTGGAGGGCGCTGTGCTCGGGTGTGAGCTCATGCTCGAGGAAGACGACGAGGAGGCAGCAGCCTCGGGCAGGGAGGAGCTCTGGCGGGGGTCGCGGCTCCATGTCCGGGGATGGTGTGCTCGGGTTTTGCTGTAGGTGGTCACTGGCGACGTTCATTGGAGGCGGCGGGGTCGCGAGGGTGAGGCTGAGGCGCTGGGAACTTGACGGGGCGGAGGGACTCATTCCCGGCGACGACGGAGCTGCGGGCAACCAAGGCGCTGCTGCTGGAGATCGAGCTCGCTCGATCTGGAAGCCTTGGGGAGGAGCTGCGGGAATGGGTGGATCAAGGGATAGGAGATGGTTGGCCCAATGGGGAAAACAAGGAAGGAGGAGGTGGCTTCGGTTGGCTGGTGGATCGGGGTGGATCCCGATGGGGATTTGAGAGATGAGTGCGGCGGCGGCGGCAGGGACAAGTCCCTAGATTTTAGGGTTTGCTCAAAATAGGCTATTGGTTGATCTATAAATAGCAAAAGGGCTAAGTTTAGGGGCATTTGGACCCTCCGATCTTAACTGGACGGTCTCGGATAAATAGGCTAGGGAGATCAAATAAGAAAACAGAGACGTTTTGTAGATGTTTGAGGATGATCCGGACCCAACGGTGACGACTGTCCGGGTCGGGTCCGGGACAGCTTTTCGGACGCGCGTGCAAGGAGGGCCGCGGGCTGACGAGAGAGGTTAGGATGGGCCTGGGGGTAGGTAGTGGACTGTGTAGACGGTTTCGAGCTAAGAGAACAGAAGAGAGAGAGGCCCGGCGACTGTTTCCGGAGACCGAAAACGTCCGACGTTAGACCGGCTATAATGCCGCTATAGTTAACCGTTGGGGCGTCAGACGGACTCCGAATGCGATGAAACTTGACAGGCGACCTATCTACACTATAATAAGACCGCACGCCAACTTTCAATCCATTCCGAGAACATTTTCCAGCCACTTATAAAATAATATTTCGGACGTGCCGCGGGCGTGTGCGAGTGTGTCTGGGCTCAGAACGGACAACGGAAAAAAACCGAGGAGACCGGGACAGATGCAAGTTTTGAAAACATTATGATGCAATGCACATGATGGCATGGAAAGATGCAACACGCAATCAAAAGACATGGCAACATCAGCGAATAACTGGAAGACACCTGGCGCATCGGTCTCGGGGCGTCACAACGCTCCACCACTACAAGAGGATCTCGTCCCGAGATCTAGGATGGCACCGGAGGGAAAAATGGAAGAGGAAGAGAAAAGGTAAAACAAAGTTGCTTCTTGGACAAACGAGTGAAACCATGAACCTTGAGAGGTTGAACCATTTGAGAAAAGAAAACAACGGAGATGAACAAAGTTGAAAACACTCCGTTAGAACAGAGGAACAAGGAACAATAAAGGTCAAATTCGACAACGCTCCGGTTGGAAATGGAAGGTAAAGAATATGAGCTTGGCAAAATGAAAGCACTTGTATGAGACTCCGGTTAGAAGAGAAATGATAGACACAACACTCCGGTTAAAACAAGATAGAGAAGGAAAAAGAATGATATAATTTGCATAGCACTCCGATTGTAAATGGAAGGAATCGAACATGATCTTGACAAGATGAGAGGATACTTGATGAAATCAACAACACACTGCCTCCGGAACTATTGAAAGAATGGCACAATGGGTAAGAATGATTTCAGACAGCACTCTGGTTGAGATATGCAAAAGTTGATAAAATGGGAAGAACTTGAAAAGAGGGCATGACACTCCGGTTGAAAGGATAAGCAAAGGAAAGAACATGATCTTGACAAAACAAGATGATGGGTCGAAGAGGGCAACATCACAATGCCTCTGGAAGAAATGAATGAATGGAATGGAATAAACGGAGGAAAACAAGATCTTGAAGGAGCACGCTTACAAGAAAAGCTAGAACGGAGTTGTTGGATTATCAACAACGAAAAGATAAGCTTGTAGTGGGCTTATGGAGAACATCTCAAAACTATGAGGTGAAATTCTGCCACTAATTGAAACAATAGATTGGATTGATATGAACAAGGAGACGAGAAACTTATTTCACTGGGAGGATAAATGAAGAACTTGGGTCATTTATGAGCACTATAGATAGCAACAATCCTTAGGGAAGGCTTAAGGTGAAACATGACACAAGATAACTCCAATGAAGAGATTGATGGGTTTCAAAGGAACTCATGAACGAATTGAAAATGATGGGTTTAAAATATGTCATTCCGGACAACTTGTGAATCATGAAACACGAAGGGAAATTGTCAACAATGACATAACACCACCTCAAAAGATGAGATATGAAAGAATTGCACTTCAAAATGTAAGATAAAGAATGCTTGAACTCCTCAAGACATGCGTTGAGCCCCATGTTTATTTGAGAGTATAGCTTGGTGGATCTGAACTCCGAGAGAAATCTTGAAGAACAAATGGATAATGAAAAAAGCCTTGATGAACCACCAGGTTGAGCCTCCTTGAAGAACTCTGGTAATGAAAGAATGATCAAAAGGAAAGAGAGTTGAAAACACAAGGTGAAGCCTTGCAAAGATTTGGATGGAGCTTTGTGATGATGAGAGCTTGGAACTCCAGGAACAGAAAAGATGAAACAATTTAAAACGAGAATTTATTCATCATGAACAAACTCCGGAAGAATGAATCCATCATTTGGATGAAGCAAGAATAAGAATTATGTTATGCATATACTTCACCAATTAAATTGATGACAAGCAATGGATTGCATACAACTTATTCTCGTAGAAAGGATTAAGATAGATATGGCGCAAACTTGAGAAGGTCTTCGACGAACCACCGGTAGGATTTGAAAGAACAAATGAATCTGTATGATAACGTAGGAGAAGA